>NC_133422.1:29505000-30755000 GCF_049350105.2 Macaca mulatta
AAAGGTACAGTAAAATATGGTATAAAAGATAAAAAATGGTATGCTTGTATAAGGCACTTATCATGAATGGAGTTTGCAGGGCTGGAAGTTGCTCTCGCTGAGTCAGTGAATGAGTGGGGAGTGAATGTGAAGGCCTAGTAATGATTGTTCACTACTGTAGACTTTAGAAACACCTACACTTAGGCTACACTACATTTATAAAAATGTTTTTCTTCAGTGATAAATTAACCTTAGTCTTCTGTAACTTTTTCACTTTACGAACTTCTAAATTCTTTATACTTTTGACTTTTTTGTAATAACACCTAGTTTAAAACACACACACACTGTACAGCTGTACAAAAATATTTTCTTTATTTATATCCTTATTCTATAAGTTTTTTCTATTTTTAAAATTTTGAATTTTTATTTACTTTTTAAACCATTTTTTTTACAAACTAAGACACAAGCACACTTAGTCTTGGCCTCCACAGGGTCAGGATCATCATTATCACTGTCTTCCACTGCCACATCTTGTCCCCCTGGAAAGCATTGAGGCAATAACTGGCATGGAGCCGTCATCTCCTATGATAACAATGCTTTCTTCTAGAATATCTGCTGAAGGACCTGCCTGAGGCTTTTTTGTGTTTTCACATTAGTGAAGACACTGAAGATGTCAATAGGAATTTTTGACCTGTATTATAATCTCATGGGACCACCCTCTCTCTGTATGTGGGCTGTCCCTGACCAAAACGTTGTTGTGCAGTGTGTGACTGTAGTTGTAAATCAATGCTACTGGACTAGCTGTCAGTCAATCATTTGCTTATAAAGATTCCAATCCTATCTGGCTCAAGAATTTCAGGGGACTCACTGGGTTGGATTGGTTTTAATTTGTACTACTTGAAAATTCAATATCAATCTAAATGTGAACTTCCCCTACAGGAGTAATCAAGACTCCTGAGGGGGCCCTGGGACCCCTTTGTCCTCCAATAGAGGTTCTATGAGTTTGCAGGATCTTAAAATTGGTGTATGTAAGGCCTTGAAAAGCTCAGCTGCCTGGTTCTATCCTGTGATCTTGGAACAAAACTGGCTTTGGGGCAAATTAGAAAGTAGATTCAAATTATTTCATTCCAGTTTGATGGCAGCTTTCCCTTCTTCTGTGACCCATCTTCTTGCTACTGGAGGTGGCTGGGGTCTTCCTGATTTCTTCCAGCTTTTCCTCTTCTGTCTCTCACTAGCCAGGTCACACACTCCTCTGGACTTCCCTCTTCTTATCAAGAGTTTGTGTCTCCTTTTTGTTCCTCGGTGACCATTGCATGCTGCTCGGTAATAGAACGGAGGTACTTGCTTGCACAAGTGCTTGTGTACACAGACATACAGACATACACCCACAGACATATACACCCAGACACACATCTACAACAGACATAAAGATGCACATAGAGACATACATGTACAAACAGACATACACACACAGACAGACACAAAGACACACCCATACACCCACACAGACATGCAGACACACATATACATGCCTCCCTCACCACCCAGACACACATGCTGAGTCACTGATGGGCTAGGGAACCTCTGTTCTCCCAGCCACACACAATCTCTGAGAATTGTCCTCCGGCTAATGTCTGCACCACCCTCCCTGGCCCATTTTCCTGTTGTAGATGAAGACAGAGCAGGGCTGGCCTCGTGGGCGTGTGACTGCGCCTACAGTTAGGAGGGTCCTGTATTTGTTTTAACGCTCTGCTCTTGTCACCTTGAAATCCGTAATTCCTTTCGAACAAGTGATCCTGCATTTTAATTTTGCACTAGGCACCACAAATTATGTAACCAATTCTGAGGAGGAGTTATGTGCTCTGTAGTGTGATGTACCTGTTCCCTATATCTGGGGACTCTGTCTGAATGCTAGCAGCTGCTAGAAGAGTCTATTTCACATTAATTTTCCTGCTGCATATTTTCCAATAAACTGTCTTCCAATAAACTATCTTTTAAAGCTGTTAACAAGTGTTTTCTAAGAAAGTTCACTCAAGAATTCACTCTGATGGAACTATTTGTTTTACTATCCTGTGGTTGTAACTGCACAATCTGTTCTCCTTGCCTGCTGCCTAGACAGAGCCAATTTATCAAGACAGGGGAATTGCAGTAGAGAAAGAGTTTAATTCACACACAACCAGCTGTACACGAGACTGGAGTTTTATTATTACTCAAATCAGTCTTCCAAAAAACTTGGGGATTGGGGTTTTTAAGGGTAACTTGGTGTCTAAGGGTCAGAAAGTGGGGAGTGCTGATTGATCGGGTCAGAGATGAAGTCACAGGGAGTCGAAGCTGTCTTCTTGAGTTAGTTCCTGGGTGGGGGCCACAAGACCGGATGAGTCGATTTATCGATCTGGGTGGTGCCAGCTGATCCATCAAATACAGGGTCTGCAAAACATCTCAAACACTGATTTTAGGTTTTACAGTAGTGATGTTATTCCCAGGAGCAATTTGGGGAGGCTTAGAATCTTGCAGCCTCCAGCTGAATGACTCCAAAGCCATAATTTCTAATCTTGTGGCTACTTTGTTAGTCTCTCAAAGGCAGTCTAGTCCCCAGGCAGGAAGGGGGTTCGTTTTGGGAAAGGGCTGTTATCCTCTTTTGCAAATTTAAACTATAAACCAAGTTCCTCCCAAAGTTAGTTCAGCCTGCACACAAAAACGAACAAGGACAGCTTGGAGGTTAAAAACAAGATGGAGTCAGTTAGGTAGTTAGGTTAGATCGCTTTCACTGTTATTTTCTCAGTTACAATTTTTTCAGAGGCGGTTTCTTGGTCACAGTTGTCTCCAATTCTGATTTTATTTAATTTTAATGTCCATATGATCCCAATTTTTCTTTTTACTTTTTCCTTTTTTTTTTTTTTTTTGAGATAGAGTCTTGCTGTGTCTCCCAGGCTGGAGTGCAGTGGCATGATCTCTCCTCACTGCAACTTTCACCTCCCAAGTTCGAGCGATTCTCCTGCCTCAACCTCCCGAGTAGCCGGGACCACAGGCGTGCGCCACCACACTTGGCTAATTTTTGTATTTTTAGTAGAGACAAAGTTTCACCATGTTGGCCAGGCTGGTCTCAAACTCCTGACCTCAGGTGCTCCGCCCACCTCGGCCTCCCAGAGTGCTGGGATTAGAGGCATGAGCCACTGTGCCCAGCCTGTTCTCTAATTTTTAAAAACTCCAACCAGAACAAGTCTATACATAAGTCAGGAAAAGATGCAACAGACATTTGAGAGTCAACAAATATTTACTTTGGAACTACTAGGTGCTGAACACTGTTCTAGAGTCTGAGGATGGAGCAGAGAATATAATAGCATCCCTGACCTTTTATAGCCTACATTCTAGTGAGGAGAGACAAACCATAAGCCAGCAAAACAGAAGTAATAAAGTAGCAAGCACATAGATGAGTGAGAAAATTGCATGCATAGACAAACGCTAATCAGAAGGTTAAATAGGGTGATGTGGTAGAGGGTGACTAGAGGTGGTTTTAGCTTGGTGGTCTGACAGGTCTCTCTGAGGAGTTGACTTCTGAGTTGAGACCTAGGTAGTTTTGGTAGGGGTTTAAAGTATTAGCTGTAGCTCAAGCATGTTCACTGTTTTTGTGAACTATGACATCCATTTAAATGATGTTCAAAGAGGAATAGTGGGACATCTCAAGTCAAACAAACATCCTGCACTCAGTGTATGAAGTCTCCAACAGGTTTCACTGTAGGGCATTTCCATGCAAGTTACACCTCTCCTTCACTTTGCTGTCAAGGCACCAGGCTTTGTTATGTGTCCTGTAGGGGGTAGGGGTGGAGCACTTTACTAGGAGTGGTTTGTAGTTTCAGCGAAAGTGGAAGCTTCAGAACCTACCCCTCCAATTTGCTGAAGAAGGCAGGACAGAACCAAGGAAAGGCAATAAAACCATGAACCACAGAAACACCTGCATCACCAAGTACATGCCCCAGGGCCAAAAGGGATGTTAGTGCCACTGGGACCAGATGGGATCAATTTCTCCATGCGCACTGATTTTTCCTACACTGCTTCAAGCTAACCTCCCACTCTCACTGTCTCCATTTCAGAACCCAGTTCCTTTTCCCTCTTTCAGTTCATTTTGAGAAGACAATGTCAGAAAACAGAGTGACATATGTGTCCAAAGGCTCAAGGGCTTGGCAAGCACTGGCTATAGTTTTTACCACTTAATTAACAATTATTCATGGCCTCTTGTGATTATTTAATTACATCCCCAACTGAACTTATCATTTTACCCCAGTGCTCCTCCTCTGACTTCACTATTCTATTCCTCCGTCTTTCAAATTCTGCTGGTCACTCATTTGCAATTCCTACATGTTTAAAGCAACTTTTACTCTCCCTATTTCTGACCTTTTCAAACACCCTTGTAACTAAGTCCTTGTATTATATTCCATCTGTTTGAAATTTATGGTATGACCTCTGGTTTCTTGATTGTGTGATAATGTAAGCGATTTCTTTCCTCAGTTACTTCTTTCTTTTTTACTATTGTGATATATACTTTTATTTCTCATTGATAAATGGTTACAAATCATACTCCTAGGTTTATATAGCACTAACACTTAAACACATTGTAAAGCTTTTGGAAGGCTTATAATACCTTGTGTCTTCCAGTGTTATCTCCCAGACTGGATCTCATTTTTTCTTTCTACTTTTCTTCCCTTTTTTTTCATAAAAATTGTATATATTTAAAGTGTACAACATGATGTTTTGATATACATAGTAAAATGATTAATATAGTCAAAAGAATTGATTATCTATCACCTCACATTGTTACTTTTTTTCTTGTGGTGACAGCAACTGAAATCTACTATATTAGCTAATTTCCAGTATCCAATACAATATTGTCACCATTCTGTACATGATATGTCTAGACTTATTCATCCTACACAACTGCAAGTTTGTATTCTTTCACTAACAGGGACTTTTTTTTCTTGAGTCATCAGTTTCTTTCCTTTTTTTCTTAACTTTTATTTAGGTTTGGGGGTACATGTGAACGTTTGTTACATAGGTAGACTCGTGTCACAGGGGTTGGTTGTACAGATTATTTCATCACTCAGGTATTAAGCTCAGTACCTAATAGTGATCTTTTTTGCTCCTCTCCCTCCTCCTACCCTCTACCCTTAAGTAGACCCCAGTGTCCATTGTTTCCTTCTTTGTGTTGATTCATCAATTTAAAACACTTTTTTATTGACTCCCTGCTATAAATAGAAGCTTAAGCTACTTACACAACACCCATCTCTCCCCTCTCTTCCAAATTTTGGTAATCATTATTTTAATTTTTCAATGTTTCTTTGAAAAATATATCTGTAAACCTCAAACCTTGTGCAATCAGCTTTAGAGAAGGTCTCTGACTCCTCACCATGCTAGATGGGTCCATCTATATTCTTATCCTTCCTTCTAACTCTTCCATATTATCCTGCCTCCCATCTTCTGACCATGAACTTTGATTTTTTTAATTATCAGAGTTGTTAACATTGACATTTTGTTCTATAACAATTTTAAATCTTATATAGTAGATTGATTCTAAAGCTAAGAGCTATTTTATTATTATGCATGAGAATAACACATTGCCATTTCACAATCAAACATTATATTTTCTAAGATTGTATTTCCACAGGCTAAAGTTATGTTTTCTTCTCTTTATGTCTAGCATCACAAGCTCTTGACCCTCAAGACACACTATACTCACTGTACAGGTCAAAAGGATAAATGCTTTTTCTTTTCTTGTAATTTATAAACTATTCAAAATCATGCAATATTTTAGTATTTTAGTTTGTTTTGTATTTGGGCCATGATTTTTTTTTTTAAGATAGTGTTTTTCTTGGAGGTCCTAAATGTGAATTCATTATTGAGATAGGGCACTTCTTTCTCTCTCTCTCTCTCTCTCTTTTTTTTTTTTTTTTTTTTTTTTACTGTGTCACTAATAACAAGCATCATGGTCATTCTGTACATTGCTTGGAAGCTATAAGTTTTTTCTTGGAGATATCATTCATGGAATGTGCTGACATCCTGTTCCAGTTGGACCAATTGCTTTCTCAGCCTCACACACAGATATCATCCTAGAATTTCTTTTTATTGGATACTTGGTTGAGTTTCATTCTTCTTTTTTTTTTTTTTTTTGAATTTCACTCTTTGTGTTTGGCTGTCATTTTTCTGGAGTAAATCCTCAAGTAACTTTCTCATAAAAATTGCAAAGGGGTAAACACTCCGTATATTCTCTGTGCAAAATTGTTATGATGATGTATGTAGGCATTACCATTTTGCTCTGCTTAGATGGTCTTCCTTCTAGGTATCTGCTATAAAAGGAAGGCTGACTGGACCTCTGTGTTTGAGGGTGGAATACATTGACTGTCAGGCTTCACTCTATGGGAAGCTGGTAGGGAGTCAGCCTTTAGACAAAGAGGGGACTTGATATTCTTGAATGAGGAGGGCCACTGGAGTGTCATTGTCTCCTAAGCAGCCTTAATTCTTCCCAGGAAGTTGACTGAACTTCTTGAGAAAGGAGTCCTCTAGTTGTTGTTTTGTCTGGGGGAGATGAAGGTAAAGACAGATGTCCAGTGAGCCTCTGGCTTTGTTCTCCTCTTTGCCATGCCCATGCCAGACTTGCCAGCTCCTGGTCTGTAGGGCTAGTTATCTTCCTTCTGTGTGGCTCTTCTCACCCTTCTCTCAGTGTCACTCATTATCCTCACTTTTCATTTGCTGTCTTCTCTACTCCTCACTTGCTTGCTTCTCATACAATGTTTTAGCATATTTCTGCTTTCTTTGGTAATACCCTAAATGTCTTTTCTGTTTTCCTCCGTTTTTCATATAACTTGAGCCAGATTTTCTCAGGCAAGAACACGTGCCATTGCCCTAATGAGATTATAAGCCTGGGCATGGCGTTAAAGGTGGCTTGTCCAAATCTCCTTGGTACAGGTTAAGGCACTGAGGACTCAGGAGACTGAGTTGTCCATGTTCGCACAGCTAAGCTCATGACAGGGCCAGGGCTGTGTCCAGCTCTCCTGAATGTCCTGCCTGTGCTTACTCCCTAGATTGCAGGTTTCTTCCTGTGCCTGGGAGAATTCATGTGAAATTTTGTCACCTTAAGTGGAAGATCTGTTTATGATGAAAAATGTCCTTTAGTGTAAGAGATTCCAAAAGGCAGGTTCTTAGACTATGTTGGGTAGATGTAGTAACAAAATTTTAAGTCTTTCCATAGCTCCAAATTATTAAACCTTTGTTTGGAAATAATAGAGTTTGGGGATTAGAGATACAAAAGGAGAATGAAGAATCTGCCCTTATTGAACAGCTCTGCTACCATCATATTTTTCTTCTTGTTTGACCTGATTTAACAGTGAAGCAAGCTCTGATGAGACTTATAGACTATTTGCAAATGGTTGCAAAACTGCAGCCCTCCCAGAAGCTGGATTGTTTTTTCTGTTTAGTTTTTTTGTGTGACTTTGTGACAAAATCATATGCAAGTAGAAGTTAGTTTAGTTTTATTCACATGTGTACACTTTCGAGAAACTTCGTGTGGAGAACTTGACTGATATACTTTGCACCAAACTGTTAGGAACATTAAGTGAATTAAATGGAGAGGGGAATGCATCTGTTTTATAATAGGTGCTGGAAAATGGACTATCACCAATACTGTGTAGTCAAGGATGGAAGTAGGAGGCTAATAAAGTTGCAGTGTGTATGCTGAAAAAAGACAACTTTCATTCCAAAGAAATGAGAAAGAACTAAGAAATGAGTCTTACTTCTGTTGTCTTCCATGGAGGACCTTGACAGGAAGAGCAAGTTTTGTCTCAGTGATGTGCAGAGTTGGTCTTTAAGTTGCATGACACCATCAATATCTTGCTCTGGCTTAAAAAAAAATTATCAGCTTTGAGAAAAATAGTCTCTAATAGTAACTTAGATTTTAGGTTTCTCCTTCCCTGCCAGTCTAGGGTGATACGAACATTTTGAAAAAACTAGAGGTAGCTTTTTATCACACACACACAAAAGAAAAAATTCCCTCCTGCACATTTGTTTTTTGAAGGACAGGTTTCTGCTTCTATCTTTTTGTTTTCTAGGATGAGGATGATGAATGGCAGCTTTCAGATGTATTTCTCAAAAAAATGAATAAGAACGAGCTGTTTCTGATTCAGGCTTCCAATTCCTGGGAGCAATGGATGAAGTAGGAAGTAGAGAGAGCTGTGGATTACAGAAAGGTCAACATGAGGAGCTGCTTTTCTTGTAAATGCATTTCATTTGGAAAGCATGTGTACTTAACGAAGGAATTAATTTGTGTGGAATTTAAAAAAACAAACTTTTGATAATACATGTGAACAAAACTCAAATTGCACTGAAGTATTTACAAATTTTAAGTTACCGTCTTTGGCATTCTAGCTGGATTATTCCACCTAAAATGCAGATCTAACTTTGTTACTTTTCTGATTGCGGTCTTGTTGTGCTGCTCCACAAATTCCTAAGCAATAGTGTCTGAGCCCGTTGTACATTGCCTTCTCTCTCTGTCCGAAGCCTTATTTTCCACCCTTCCTGCTTGACACCTGATGCATTATACTGTAGTGGTTCCTTCATACTCTGCTGCTCTGCACTTCACAAAGATCCTTCTCTCTGGAATACCCTTCCTATTTTTATTTGGCCAACTCTTGCTGGATAAACCATCATTCTGTCCTGAAAGTCTTCCCTTAAATTGGTGGGACTAAGACCCACTTTTCTAGACTCAGTGGCTTTCGGCTTACTACTGAGTATCTTACATTTCTCTTTAGGTGTAAGTTGACCTTGTAGACTATGAGCATCTGATGAGTGGAGACTATGCCTTATTCATTTTTGCACGTGTTGGGTGGGTGCAGTGCGGACCATGTAATATGTGCATAGTAAGTGTTTGCCAATAACTTCTAAATATCCAACTCAAGTAATATTTCAGTTACTTCCTATTTAGTACTAAGACTGAACTGAAAACCCACAAGAAAGTTTCATGATGTTAGGTGGTAAATAGGCAGTTAATTCAGGAAGTAAGTAACAGATTATTATTTTTCTCCCAGTGGCAGGGTCACACCATTTTTAATGAATTTGGATAAATCTACTACCTGTGCAAAGCATGTGTGTTCATACAGCAAGTGCATTAGGAATCACAGATAATACTTAGAATCAAGGACTATAAGAATTGCAAAATGTCCTTAGATATCTTCCAGGTCAATTATCTATGTGATGCAAGGATCCTTCCCACAATAGTTCTGATAAATAGTCATGCAATTTCTACCTAAACACCTCCTGTAATGGCCCCTCTTTATCTCACCAGGAAGCTCAATCCACTTTTGGACCACTTTAATTTTCAGGATGCCTTTTATATTGGCTCAAATCTACTTCTTATAACATTTATCCATTGGTCCTGATTCTTCCTCTTGAAGAGGAGGAAGACACAATAAATCTAATTTCTCTTCTTCCTTTAACCTTGCAGATATTGGTGCGTCATCAAGTGTCCCATAAGACTTCTCTTCTCCAAGTGAACTTTTCTTAAGTTCTGTAATTGTTCTTCATATTCTGTGCATTCTGTTCCCCTTACTATCCTAGTTACTCTACTCTACTGTGCTTTAGTTTGTCCAGAAGTGAACATGAGAGTCCAGGTTTCCTTATCAGTGAGCATTTGAGCAAGACCGGGGCACACGTTACACTGAACACTGTAATTCAGTTTCTGAAGCCTGAGATTTCACCACCTTTTTTTGGCAGCCATGAAACTCTGCTGACACATATGGAACTTTCAATTAATAAAAACTTCTAGGATTGTTTCCCTCGTACTGCTACTAAGCCTTTCTGGGATCTGGTTATCCTGCTTATGCCTTCTGAATGATGCTACATGAAAAATTTCCAATCAATAAACATTGACCAGCTACTTGATAATATTCATACTTGTAGGTCAAAACCAGAATGTAATAGTGCCCATGCCTGAAGGTCGAAAAAGTACTTTCTGGTAGTTCTTATTTTATTTATTCATTTTTCTTTCGGCATGAAGACAATCAGATTATAGTCAGCAAACCATTTAAATACTAAAATTTTCATAATTTATCTATTTATATCAGTATTGTTATTTAGAACACTGACCCTACAAGGTTATATACCTAGTCCAACAATGCCTTCTTTGTTGGTTGATTAGGACAATAACATTTTTGGGGGGTGCCTACTTAGTGCTTAGAGCTTAGTGTTCAAACCATTTTTCAAACTTCAACTTTCGAATTGCATTTAAACCCAGTGCATGAACCACACAGCAACATTATTCTCACTATTTTCAGTCACATTTCTCTTTCTGAGTACAAGGTTCTAGTTCAGTGGTCTTGTCTCCATATGACCTTTAGTCACCTCCTGACCTCAATTACATCCTCAATGATGGCTAATACTCCGTTCCCCCTTGAATATATTAATACGTGTCCCCATGCAGGCCCCTGGAGCAGTTGTACCACTCAGATGGCCAAACAGCCTCACCAGTCTTGCCTGCATCCTCTCTGTTTAAAAACAGGACTCCCAGAAATTCTACCTTGAGGCCCCAGATCCTGCCAAAAAGAGATTTGTTTCCTCCTCTATTCTTAGACCAATTACCAAATAAAGCACTCCACAGAGAATCCAGATGAAATATTTCTCCACCCAGTTGGTAAGAAAAGTAATGAAACCAACCCGCTGTGCTGAGCAGCAATGTGACACTGAGTTATAGCAACTACCGTAGATAGGAACTCAGCTGCAGGCTCCTGTCAGACCCATCTGGGCATTTCTAACCACTGTCCTTAGCAATGTTCACAAAGCGCCTCGTCTTAGACTCAGAAAGGCAGCTTACAACCCTTAGGGGTATGGTATGAGGTAAAATAAAAAAATAAAAAATTTAAAAGCGTGCATTAAGTGTGCTTCTCAGTCTGGCTGTAGATACAAGGCTGTTTGCAGAGCTTAGATAAATAAGAATAAGGGCCTGCCTAGCTGGATCTAGCATTTGCTTGCTCTCAGAAGTTGCAGTGTGAGGAGAAGAACTTTTGTTTGGCCAGGTGTAGCCTTTGCTCTTATCAGCCACCCTTTCCCACCCTTGTTGGTACCATGAAGTTTAGGGAACATATGACTCCTAATAGAAATCACTACACATTCTGTAATCTGCAGTTCTTATTCAGGGCGATCCAAATCACTGTCATTTCTTTCTACTAACCAGATTTTGCTGAAATTCTGGAAAACTCTGGAATACTTTTTTTTCTGTTTGAAAAATCAAGCAACACATATTTCGTTTTAAATGGCAGACTGAATGAAGTAGGTATAACTCATTTTCCTATGTCATTGCATAAAATTTGGTTAAAAATCTACTTAATCTTTCTCATTAGGAAACAAACAAAAAGGAAGAAGAAATGTCAAGCTGTCTAGCTGCAACAAGGAATATATTGCATTTCATCAATAATAGTAATAGTGATGATTACGGGGCTGATGACAGTAATGATGCCATGGGTTTCTTTAGTTGGGAAAATTGACACAGTCGCATAGACTGGTGGTATGCAAGAAGTTAGTCTGAGTAATGTAAGTTTTAAAATTAGTGAAGCAAGAATTTTAATGATTTTAAAAAGGGTAGTACTAATACTGTGTATGTATAAAACACTGTGAAATGTATAAAGCATTTTCACATGTCAACAAGGGATATTGAATGGATATTCAATAAGGGATATTGAAATGTGAAAAATCCCTTACTGAAAAGGGATTTTTCATTAAGGGATTTTGGAAAAGCAGGAAGCAAGGTTCAGATGGTTTAAGTGGCAAGACCTGGATTTACTGTTCTGTGTGCCACCTATTCTCAGTTCAGTAAAACTGACTCAGTCAATCCAAGTTTTCCTGATTTGGTAGATTTATGAAAGCCTATATATTGAACTCATTTGTGACATGCAGACTCTTTTTTAAAAAATTTGTTTTTTATTTTAACGGTTTTTGGGAAACAGGTGGTGTTTGGGTACATGAATAAGTTCTTTAGTGGTGATTTCTGAGATTTTGGTGCACCCATCACCCAAGCAGTATACATTGTACCCAATGTGTAGTCTTTTATCCCTCACCCTGCTCTCACCCTTTCCTCCAAGTTCCCAAAGTTTATTGCAACATTCTTGGTTTTCCATTCCAGAGTTAATTCACTTAGAATAAGGATCTCCAATTCCATCCAGGTTGCTGTGAACACCATTATTTCATTCGTTTATATGGCTGAGTAGTACTCCATTATATTGATATCTCTATATCTATATCTATGTCTATATAGATATAGATATACAACATTTTCTTTATCCGCTCATTGATTGATGGGCATTTGGGCTGGTTCCATATTTTTGCAATTGCAAATTGTGTTGTTATAAACATGCAGGTGCAAGTATCTTTTTCGTATAATGACTTCTTTTCCTCTGGGTAGATGCCCAGTAGTGGAATTGCTGGATCAAATGGCAGATCCACTTTTAGTTCTTTAAGGAATCTCCACACTGTTTTCCATAGTAGTTGTACTAGTTTACATTCCCACCAACAGTGTAAAAGTGTTCCCTTTTCACCACATCCACACCAACATCTATTTTTTTTTTTTAATTTTTTCATTATGGCCATTCTTGCAGAAGTGAGGTGGTATTGCATTGTGGTTTTGATTTGCATTTCTCTTATAATTAGTGATGGTGAGCATTTTTCCATATGCTTGTTGACCATTTGTATATCTTCTTTTGAGAATTATCTATTCATGTGACATATAGACTCTTGATCCTAATGGTGACAAAAATATCTGTAGTGGAGATGATATATTAAATTTTTTCAGATATATTTCTATTATAAATTTTGGTATCTTGAGGGCTTCTCAATTATTGATATAATGAGCTGAAAAGACCAATGAAAAAGGCTTTTCTAAATCTCTGTAGCCTATCAGTGATATGGTCTAGAGGACTCAGATTATTTATTTTTTTCTAGAAATGTTCAGAAGTTTCCTGTTCTGCCCCTGTAGGCTGAACCAAAGGTCTTCCTGGATAGAAGGAAGACATGATGTTGAGGAAAATGAACAATTTTCCCTTCTATTCTGAGAAGATTATGGAAATCAGAAGGTCAGTGTCAGAGCCCTTGTTTTTCTTCTCTTAGGGCCCAACTTGGGACAGGAAAGGGACTGTGGCTTTAGAAAGTAGTATCTGTTTTGGTATGGATGATCTGCAGAAACCTTTGCTCCTTTGGCCTACTGTAGTGAAGACTCAAGCCCTTAGGAAAATCATAGCTCTAGTAGGCTTGGCACTGTGGCCATCATGGTGCCTGAGTGAATGTAGGTGGTATCAGGAGCCCAGGTCTGCCATTCTGGACCCCAGGGACTTATGTAACTCCAAGTCCCAGGGAGGAGAGGTGGAGATGCTGAGGGCCCTGGTAAACCAGCAGAGTCCCTCATACAGGAGAGAGTTCATTTTCGGTGAGGATTTAAAGATGAGAATAAATAGCTCAGATCCTGGGTTCCAGCAGTTGGTGCCAGCACATGATCTCAAATGGCCAGGCAGGTCCATTTGTTCCTCTGTGGTCATCTGTTCAGGGAGAAACTCAGTCTGGGTCCTCTGCAGCAGAGGCCCGGTGAGAATCCAGATGACCAGGTAAAGCTGTGAGGACCCCCTTTCTTCCTCTATCACACCATCATTAATGAGCATCCCTGGCACCTCCAACCAGTCACTTTCTTGAATTGGAGGATGGGGAGGGAAAGATTTTATGCAAATAGATCAAGCAATTAATTAAAAAGGCTGACATAATTATTGCATCAGATCAAGGTTGATAGATTGAAAAAGCATTTTATTTTATTTTTTCCAGGTTTGCTCTTTTTTTTTTTTTCAGGTTTGCTCTGGGGGATTAGGGTTTGTGAGGATGATCAGATGGGTTACGGAGAGAAAGTATAAATTTCCATTTTGATCAACGCTAAGATAACCTTGATTATTAGAACCATTGTTTAATCAATTACTGAGAAAGAAAAAAAGTTACTACATTAGTCAGGGTTCAAGCAAAGAAACAGTACTAGTAGGAGCTATGTATTAAGAGATTTATTGCAAGGAGTTGGCTTATATGATTGTTGGGGGTGGTTACGCAAGTCTGTAATCCAAAGGGTAGGACACTAGGAAGGGCAGGCCGAGACTCCCAGGCATAAGTCCATAGGCAAAATTCCTTTTTCACCAGGGAAGCCTCAGCTCTGTACTTAAGGCTTTGCAACAGATTGAATCAGGCCCACCAAAACTATCTAGGATAATCTTCCTTACTTATAGTCAACTGATTATGGCCTTTAATCACATCTACAAATACCTTCAATGCAACACTTAGATTAGCATTTGATTGAATAGCTGGAGACTGTAGCCTAGTCAATTTGACACAAAAACTGATCATCACAGCTACCAATTAAACTGTGGCAAGTTCTGGTGAGACATATTTCAATTTTAGAGGTGTTAAAACATAAAAAAATTAGAATTTATGAAATGTGGTACGTTTTCTGGGTATAGTGCAAGTAATTGAGAACTGTATTACCTAACTTTATTTAGTAATTCTGGGGATTAGTAGTGATTTGTAATCTTGTAATGACTTGTAATTCTAGATATTGGTAGTAATTACAACTACCCCTTTGCAAAGAGAAAGTCCCAGGTACCAAGAAAGGGAAGTCACTTCCTGAGGATTATATCAGGCCAGGCTGGAATTAGGATCCTGTTTTCCACCCCCGTGTTCTTTCCGTCTAGATCCCTATATCTTATTAGAATCACAGGCAAAGAAGATTGGTGAAATGTGAATTGTGTTTCCCTGGCTGGTGTCTCTGATCATCTGAGAGTTCCAAAGTGTGTAAAATGATTTCGTGAAGCCTAATGGAAAGTCTGCATTTCATGTGAGGTAAAGTTTTGTGGGCTAAATAAGATGTTAAGTTGCTTTGCTTTTAGCCAGAGTTTTATGTAGTCCCTTTGGTCACTTTTCTGTCACATGCTCATCAGAAACTGTGATGACCAGTTATTTAGGTTGTGTGGGTCATTCTCCTGCTTCCTCTCAAGTTCATTCTCTACCTTCCTTCACTTTGCATCAAAGGGAATCACTTTTCCTAAGGTTACTTGCCAATGACTTCTGAGTAGGTTCAGCGAATGGGAGGCACCAGGGGAAGCCTAGAGGGTGGGAGAGGGGAGAAGCCAGGGAGTGTCTCCCTTCTTGCTCTGCCCTGGGCTGGGTCTCCCTCAGTGGCTGTGTTTCTGCAGTGGCTCTCACTTTGCCTGGATAGTCACTGCCTGCACAGTCCCATCCCACCAGGCAGCCTCCACCACAGTTCTGGCTCCCACTGATGGTCGCGGCTTTTGGACGGCAATAGCAACGTCTCTTATTGTTCCTTTGGCTGTAGGAATGGCAATGGCTTTCTGCTCTTGTCTCGCCACTCCTTAGGGACTCTTTCAGGTCTCCCATCATTTGCATAATGAATTCCTCATAGCAAATCTTCTGTATTTGGAATAGCTATAGTGGTCCTATGTTCCTGATATGTGGGATTAAAAAAATTAATTATTCTGGGAAAAGTAAATCAGTTATTACTTGAGAGATACATATTTGGTTAGATACCATCATTCAAAACATGGCTTCTGTGTTGGGCTGTTTTTGTGTTGCTATAAAGAAATATAAATCTGGGTAATTTATAAAGAAAAGAGGTTTAACTGGCTCATGGTTCTGTAGGCTGTACAGGAAGCATGGCTCCAGCATCTACTTCTGGTGAGGCCTCAGGAAGCTTGCAATCATGGTAGAAGGTGATGGAAAGCCAGTGTGTCACATGGGGAGAGTGAGAGCAAGTGGTAGGGGGAAGCTCCCAAACTTTTAAACAACCAGATCTCACATGTACTAACTGATGGCTTCCCTGCAATTCCTTAAAAAAGAATAGAATTGATTGCCATTTGAGAGCATGCGGACTGTTTGAAGGGAGGGCTAGAATTTGCTGTTCAATGTTCAGCACATTCTGGGAGCCTAATAAACACTGATTCAAGGAATCCAAGTCTTCCAGACTCATAAGCCATTCGTGAGTCATGTTATCACCAAGGAAATGGAGCGAAACCATTCCTGAGGGATCTGCCTCCATGATCCACTCACCTCACAACAGGCCCCATCTCCAACACTGGGGATTACACCTTAACATGAGATTTGAAGGGGACAAACTTCCAAACCATATCAGCTCCCAACAGGAAAAATATGAAAAAGAAGAAAAGGGACGTTGGCAGTGAAAGGGCTGGGAAGCCCTGAGCAGTAGAGGCACATATGGTAGTGCTGAAGCAAGCCTTAGCAGCCACCAGAGAAATAGGGGTACTTGTCCTGGGCCTCTTAGCAGTTCACAAGTGAACAACCAGGACCAGAATGCAGTTGTTTTTGCCTCCAGCCACGTATTACATAACAGAATTGGAAGCACTTGGAATCAGAGAGAACCAAGTTAAAATCCCAGCTCCACTGTGCATTTCCTCTGTGACACCAGGCAAGCCTCTTACTGTCTCTGAATCTCAGTGTTCTCATCTTGAAATTGAAACTACACTTCCCAGTGTTCATGAAACTGTAAGGAGTCACTTGTAAGTGTATTTGGTGGAGTGTTTGGCCAGAGTAGCCACTAAATATGTTACATTTCCTTCCTCCCATTCAGGACTTTTCTATAACACTATCCAGGAACAATTAAAATTTCCAAGAAGGTAGTTTCTTTTATTTTTTTTAACTTTCTTAAAATTTCTGCCTTCCCCTTTTGCTGACTTTCAACAAAGCAAAATAAAGGAGCTGACCAAATGCTTTAATAATATAACTTGGCTGGGCACGGTGGCTCACGCCCGTAATTCCAGCACTTTGGGAGGCTGAGGCAGGTGGATCACTAAGGTAAGGAGTTCGAGACCAGCCTGACCAACATGGTGAAACCCTGTCTCTACTAAAAATACAAAAATTAGCCGGATGTGGTGGTGGGAGCCTGTAATCCCAGCTACTCGGGAGGCTGAGGCAGGAGAATTGCTTGAACCCAGGAGACGGAGGTTTCAGTGAGCCAAGATTGCACCATTGCACTCCAGCCTGGGCAACAGATCGAGACTCCATCTCAAAAAAACAAAAAACACAAACAAACAGACAAAACCCTCAATGCTTTAAAAAAATCTTGCAATTCCTTAAAAAAGAGTAGAATTGATTGCCATTGAGAGCAAGTGGACTGTTTGAAGGGAGGGCTAGAATTTGCTGTTCAATGTTTAGCACAGTCTGGAAGCCTAATAAACACTGATTCAAGGAATAAGCCATTTGTGAGTTAAAACAAGCCTCCCTTGTAGTTCTTGGACATCCTTCTCTACACTATCTGTAGTTGCCATTTTGCCCCTTACATTACAGTCAGAAGTACATTTGTATGGAGTTATATATGCCACAGGCCTGCTCTAGGACACTTGGCAATCAGCAATCATTCAGACCTGCTTTCCTTCATTTTCCTTATTGGTTCTAGGTTGAACATAAGTCTCGTTACCTTTCAAGGGCCTGCTCCTATGGGCCCATGCCCCAGAAGCCCTAAGCCTTTTGGCCCAGTAGAAAAGCTGAGTTACATGAGAAGGCAACAGCTTCATAATGACCCCCAGCCCCAGCATTGTTACCCCCTGCACTGCTATTGTAGGAGTGTAAAGAAGCAGCCGTTTGGACTACTAAATGCCGTTCTTCTCTCTTGAGATCACCTTGGATTGGACAACACCCAAATGAGCAGGATTGCCTTTGCTTTCAAAACGGTGATACCTGGAGCACAGGTATCCACCTACCCCCATATCCCATGCTTTGAAAACTATGTGGTATTAATGTTTTATTAACTGTGCTTGAATATTGGGCATCCTCCTATATTGCACCTTGATATTCTTGGCTGTATATGGGGAGTTCTTTCACTTTTAAGGGAGGTGGACTTAGAAGTTTATTGTTTATGTTGTGTTTTCCTTTCAGGTAGTTCCACCATGTGTAACAATGATGCAAAGCAGGCAGAGAGCTGACCTAATGCTTTCAAGTGGGGCAGAGGTAAGCAAACAGATTTTTCCCTGATTAATGCTATCAGTTTAATTTTGTTGAATAAATGGATGGAATTAGGCTGAGGAGTGTAGGTTCTTGCCAGATCCACCAGAAAAGGTGGTAGATAGAGTTATAATTAGAGTAGTAATCAGAGGGGTTTAAATTCTGCAGATTGCTTTAACTCTCCATTTTAACATTTTTTTTCCCCTTCCCTAGCAGATTACCAGAAATGGGGGTTTGAGGAATGCAGTTCTAAGCATGACCTGGGGTGATGGGACACCTCTATTTATGTCACATGGCTTTGACTTCTGTGGGACTGGGTCATATTGTTACAGCTGCAAGACTAAAAAGCATTTGAATGATTATATTTTGACTAGAATTCTTCCTACACTTTTAAGGAACATGGAAACTCCAGTCTCCTTTTCTCTCTCAATCTCTCTCTTTACTTTATCTCATTCTATTTCTTTTCTACTTTCCCACATCCCCTTTTTGGAGACTGTGCTGTACTAATCTTTTTTTTTTTTTTTCTTTTAATTATACTTTAAGTTCTGGGATACATGTGCAGAATGTGAAGGTTTGTTACACAGGTATACACGTGCCATGGTGGTTTGCTGCACCCATCAACCCGTCATCTACATTAGGTATTTCTCCTAATGCTATCCCTTCCCTAGCTTCCCACCCCAGACAGGCCTCGGTGTGTGATGTTCCCCTCCCTGTGTCCATATGTTCTCATTGTTTCACTCCCACTTATGAGTGAGAACATGTGGTGTTGGGTTTTCTCTTCCTGTGTCAGTTTGCTGAGAATGATGGTTTCCAGCTTCATCCATGTCCCTGCAAAGGACATGAACTCATCCTTTTTTTTGGCTGCATAGTATTCCACAGTATATATGTGTCACATTTTCTTTATCCAGTCTATCACTGATGGGCATTTGGGTTGGTTCCAAGTCTTTGCTATTGTGAACAGTGCTGCAATAAACATACGTGTGCATGTGTCTTTATAGTAGAATGATTTATAATCTTTTGGATATATACCCAGTAATGGGATTGCTGGATCAAATGGTATTTCTGGTTCTAGATCCTTGAGGAATCACCACACTGTCTTCTACAATGGTTGAACCAATTTACATTCCCACCAACAGTGTAAAAGCCATCCTATTTCTCCACATCCTCTCCAGCATCTGTTGTTTCCTGACTTTTTAATGATTGCCATTCTAACTGGCGTGAGATGGTATCTCATTGTGGCTTTGATTTGTATTTCTCTAATGATCAGTGATGATGAGCTTTTTTTTTTTTCATATGTTTGTTGGCCACACAAATGTCTTCTTTTGAAAAGTGTCTGTTCATATCCTTTGCCCACTTTTTGATGGTTTTTTTTTTTCTTCTTTGTTTAAGCATTTAAGTTGTTTAAGCAATTTGTTTAAGTTCCTTGTCGATTCTGGATATTAGCCATTTGTCAGACTGATAGATTGCAAAAATTTTCTCCCATTTGGTAGGTTGCCTGTTCACGGTGATGATAGGTTCTTTTGCTGTGCAGAAGCTCTTTAGTTTAATTAGATCCCATTTGTCTATTTTGGGTTTTGTTGCCATTGCTTTTGGTGTTTTAGTCATAAAATCTTTGCCCATGCGTATGTCCTGAATAGTATTGGCTAGGTTTTCTTCTAGGGTTTTTATGATATTAGGTCTTACATTTAAGTCTTTAATCCATCTTGAATTAATTTTTGTATAAGGTGCAAGGAAGGGATCCGGTTTCGGTTTTCTGCATATGGCTAGCCAGTTTTCCCAACACCATTTATTAAATAGGGAATCCTTTCACCATTTCTTGTTTTTGTCAGGTTTGTCAAAGATCAGATGGTTGTAGATGTGTGGCATTATTTCCGACGCCTCCATTCTGTTCCATTGGTCTATATATCTGTTTTGGTACCAGTACCATGCTGTTTTGGTTACTGTAGCCTTGCAGTATAGTTTGAAGTCAGGTAGCGTGATGCCTGCAGCTTTGTTCTTCTTGCTTAGGATTGTTTTGGCTATACGGGCTCTTTTTTGGTTCCATATGAAATTTAAAGTGTTTTTTTCTAATTCTGTGAAGAAAGTCAATGGTAGCTTGATGGCGATAGCATTGAATCTGTAAATTACTTTGGGCAGTATGGCCATTTTCATGATATTGATTCTTCCTATCCATGAGAATGGAATGTTTTTCCATTTTTTTGTGTTCTCTCTTATTTTCTTGAGCAGTGGTTTGTAGTTCTCCTTGAAGAGGTCCTTCACATCCCTTGTAAGTTGGATTTCTAGGTATTTTATTCTCTTAGTAGTAATTGTGAATGGGAGTTCACTCATGTTTTGGCTGTCTATTAGTGGTGTATAGGAATGCTTATGAGTTTTGTACATTGATTTTGTATCCTGAGGCTTTGCTGAAGTTGCTTATCAGCTTAAGGAGATTTTGGGCTGAGACGATGGGGTTTTCTAAATATGCAATCATGTCATCAGCAAACAGAGACAATTTGACTTCCTCTCTTCCTGTTTGAATACACTTTATTTCTTTTTCTTGCCTGATTGCCCTGGCCAGAACTTCCAATACTATGTTGAATAGAAGTGGTAAGAGAGGGCATCCTTGTCTTGTGCCAGTTTTCAAAGGGAATGCTTCCAGCTTTTGCCCATTCAGTATGATACTGGCTGTGGGTTTGTCATAAATAGCTCTTATTATTTTGAGATTTATTCCATCAATACCTAGTTTATTAAGAGTTTTTAGAATGAAGTGGCATTGAATTTTATGAAAGACCTTTTCTGCATCTATTGAGATAATCATGTGGTTTTGTCATTGGTTCTGTTTATGTGATGGATTATGTTTATTGATTTGCATATGTTGAACTAGTCTTGCATCCCAGGGAATGATAAGCTGACTTGATTGTGGTAGGTAAGCTTTTTGATGTGCTGATAGATTTGGTTTGCCAGCCATTTAATTGAAAATTTTCACATTGATATTCATCAGCAATATTGGCCTGAAATTTTCTCTTTTTTTGTGTGTTCTGTACCAGGTTTTGGTATCAAGGTGATCATGGCCTCATAAAGTGAGTTAGGGAGGAGTTCCTCTTTTTCTATTGTTTGGAATAGTTTCAGAAGGAACGGTACCAGCTCCTCTTTGTGCCTCTGGGAGAATTCAGCTGTGAATCCATCTGGTCCTGGACTTTTTTTTGATTGGTAGGCTATTAATTACCGCCTCAATTTCAAAACTTGTTATTTGTCTATTCAGGGGTTTGACTTCTTCCTGGTTTAGTCTTTGGAGGGTGTATGTGTCCAGGATTTACTCATTTCTTCTAGATTTTCTAAGTTATTTGGGTAGAGGTGTTTATAGTATTCTTTGATGGTAGTTTGTATTTCTGTGGGATCAGTGGTGATATCCCTTTTATCATTTTTTATTGTGTCTATTTGATTCTTCTCTCTTTTCTTCTTTATGAGTCTGCCTAGCGGTCTATCTATTTTGTTAATCTTTTCAAAAAAAACACCTCCTGGATTCACTGATTTTTTTGAAGGGTTTTTCGTGTCTCTATCTCCTTCTATTCTGCTCTGATCTTGGTTATTTCCTGTCTTCTGCTAGCTTTTGAGTTTGTTTGCTCTTGCTTCTCTAGTTCTTTTAATTGTGATGTTAGGGTGTTGATTTTAGATCTTTCCCGCTTTCTCCTGTGGACATTGAGTGCTATAAATTTCTCTCTAAATGCTGCTTTAGCTGTGTCCCAGAGATTCTGGTACATTGTGTCTTTGTTCTCACCGGTTTCAAGGAGCTTATTTATTTCTGCCTTAATTTTGTTATTTACCCAGTAGTCATTCAGGAGCAGATTGTTCAGTTTCCATGTAGTTGTGCGGTTTTGAGTGAGTTTTTTAATCCTGAGTTCTAATTTGATTGCACTGTGGTCTGAGAGACTATTTGTTATGATTTCTGTTCTTTTGCATTTGCTGAGGAGAGTTTTGCTTCCAATTATGTGGTCAATTTTAGAATAAGTGCAAGGTGGTGCCGAGAAGAATGTATATTCTGTTGATTTGGAGCAGAGAGTTCTGTAGATGTTTATTAGGTCTGCTTGGTCCAGAGCTGAGTTCAAGTCTTGAATATCCTTGTTAATTTTCTGTCTCATTGATCTGTCTAATATTGACAGTGGGATGTTAAGTTCTCCCACTATTATTGTGTGGGAGTCTAAGTCTCTTTATAGGTCTCTAAGAACTTGCTTTATGAATCTGGGTGCTCCTGTGTTGGGTGCATATATATTTAGGATAGTTAGCTCTTCTTGTTGCATTGATCCCTTTACCATTATGTAATGCTGTTCTTTGTCTTTTTTGATCTTTGTTGGTTTAAAGTCTGTTTTACCAGAGACTAGGATTGTAACCTCTGTTTTTTTTTTTCTTTCCATTTGCTTGGTAAATATTCCTCCATCCCTTGATTTTGAGCCTATATGTATCTTTGCATGTGAGATGGGTCTCCTGAATACAGCACACTGATGGGTCTTGACTCTTTCCAATTTGCCAATCTGTGTCTTTTAATTGGGGCATTTAGCCCATTTATATTTAAGATTAATATTGTTATGCATGAATTTGATCCTGTCATTATGATGCTAGCTGGTTATTTTTCCCATTAGTTGTTGCAGTTTCTTCAAACTGTTGATGGTTTTTACAATTTGATATGTTTTCGCAGTGGCTGGTGCCAGTTTTTCCTTTCCATATTTAGTGCTTCCTTTAGGAGCTCTTGTAAGGCAGGCGTGGTGGTGACAAAATCTCTCAGCATTTGCTTGTCTGTAGAGGATTTTATTTCTCCTTTGCTTACGAAGCTTACTTTAACTGGATATGAAATTCTGAGTTGAAAATACTTTTCTTTAAGAATGTTGAATATTGGCCTCCACTCTCTTCTGGCTTGTAGGATTTCTGCAGAGAGATCCACCATTAGTCTGATGGGCTTCCCTTTGTGGGTAACCCAACCTTTCTCTCTGGCTGCCCTTAACATTTTTTCCTTCATTTCAACCTCAGTGAATCTGATGATTAGGTGTCTTGGGGTTGCTCTTGTCGAGGTGTATCTTTGTGGTGTTCTCTGTATTTCCTGAATTTGAATGTTGGTCTGTCTTGCTAGGTTGAGAACTCTCCTGGATAATATCCTGAAGAGTGTTTTCCAGCTTGGTTCCATTCTCCCCATCACTTTCAGGTACACCAATCAAACGTAGGTTTGGTCTTTTCACATAGTCCCATATTTCTGGAAGGCTTTGTTTGTTCCTTTATATTCTTATTTCTCTAATCTTGTCTTCATGCTTTATTTTATTAAGCTGATCTTCAGTCTCTGATATCCTTTCTTCTGTTTGATTGATTGGCTGTTGATACTTGTGCCTGCTTCACAAAGTTCTTGTGCTGTGTTTTTCAGCTACATCAAGTCATTTATGTTCTTCTCTAAACTGGTTATTCTAGTTAGCAATTCCTCTAACCTTTTTTAAAGGTTCTTAGCTTTCTTTCTTTGGGTTAGAACAGGCTCCTTTAGCTCAGAGGAGTTAGTTATTACCCACCTTCTGAAGTCTACTTCTGTCAATTCATCAAACTCATTCTCCATCTAGTTTTGTTCCTTGCTGGAGAGAAGTTGTGATCCTTTGGAGGAGAAGAGGCATTCTGGTTTATGGAATTTTCAGGCTTTTTGTGCTGTTTTTTCCTCATCTTCGTGTATTTATCTACCTTTTGTTTTTGATGTTGGTGACCTTCAGATGGGGTTTCTATGTGGATGTCCTTTTTGTTGATGTTGATGCTACTCTTTTCTGTTTGTTAGTTTTCCTTCTAATAGTCAGGTCCCTCTGCTGTAAGTCTGCCGGAGTTTGCTGGAGGTCCATTCTAGACCCTGTATGCCTGGATATCACCAGTGGAGGCTGCAGAATAGCAAAGATTGCTGCCTGCTCCTTCCTCTGGAAACTTTGTCCCAGAGGGGCACCCATGAGATGCCAGCCAGAGCTCTCCTGTATGAGGTATCTGTCAACCCCTGCTGGGAGGTGTCTCCCAGTCAGGAGGCATGGGGGTCAGGGACCCACTTGAGGAGGCAGTCTGTCCCTTAGTAGAGCTCAAACACTGTGCTGGGAGATCTGCTGCTCTCTTCAGAGCCAGCAGGCAGGCATGTTTAAGTCTGCTGAAACTGTGCCCACAGCCATCCTTTCCTCTAGGTGCTCTGTCCCAGGGAGACAGGAGTTTTATCTATAAGCCCCTGACTGGGGCTGCTGCCTTTCTTTCAGAGATGCCCTGCCCAGAGAGGAGCAATCTAGAGAGGCAGTCTGGCTACAGTGGCTTTCCTGAGCTGTGGCAGGCTCTGCGCAGTTCGAACTTCCCAGCAGCGTTTTTAACACCATGAGAAGAAAACTGCCTACTCAAGACTCAGTAATGGCAGACGCCCCTCCCCCCACCAAGCTCCAGTGTCCCGGGTTGACTTCAGACTGCTGTGCTGGCAGTGAGAATTTCAAGCCTGTGGATCTTAGCTTGCTGGGCTCCATTGTGGTGGGATCCACTGAGCTAGACCACTTGGCTCCCTGGCTTCAGCCTCCTTTCCAGGGGAGTGAACACTTCTGTCTTGCTGGCATTCTAGGCCCCACTGGGGTATGAGTGGTGCATGAAAAAAAAACTGCAGCTAGCTTGGTGTCTGCCCAAATGGCTGCCCAGTTTTGTGCTTGAAACCCAGGGCCCTGGTGGCGTAGGGACCTAAGAGAATCTCCTGGTCTGTGGGTTGCAAAGACTGTGGGAAAAGCATAGTATCTGGGCTGGACTGCATCGTTCCTCATGGCACAGTCCCTCATGGCTTCCCTTGGCTAGGGGAGGGAATTCCCCCACCCATTGTGCTTCCCGGGTGAGGCAATGCCCCACCCTGCTTTGCCTTGCCCTCCATGGGCTGCACCCACTGTCTAACCAGTCCCAATGAGATGAGCCAGGTACCTCAGTTGGAAATGTAGAAATCACCCACCTGCGTTGATCTAGCTGGCAGCTGCAGACGGGAGCTGTTCCTATTCAGCCATCTTGCCAGCTCGTACTAATCTTTTATTAATTGTTGAATATCATGTGCCATTCATGGAGTGCACCCTGGTATTCTTGGATGCATATGGAGAACTTCTTCACTTTGAAGTGAGTTTGGATTCAGAAGGTTATTTTTCATGTGGTTTTCTTTCAGGCAATTCCATTGTGTGTGACAATGATGCAAAGCAGGCAGAAAATTGACTTAAGGTTTTAGGATGGGGTCAAGCTATGGAAACAGATTCTTCTTTGGTTAATGCTGTAGGTGTGCCTGACTTCGATGTTGTCCCAGTGACACAGACGATTGTTATCAACAGAGAAACAGTAAATAAGAGAAAACTAAGGAGTAGTATATGATTAAGAACAAAAAGAGAAACACTCAGTGTCTGTAATAATTAGATGCCAAACCAAGTTTAAGCATCTCAACTTTGCATCATAGTTATATTATTTTTGTGTAAAAAACAGTCATTGCAGTGCAGTATACTTTATACTTAATAGTGGCAAAGAAAGCTAATATTTACCGGTGTCTGCAATTTACCAAACACTGTACTGGGAACCTTATTTCCATTATCTTAATTAAGCAATGCAACAATATTTTGAGATATGAATTTATATTAGTGTATGGGACATATAGATCAAGTGCTTAGCACACATGCCCATATATATGTACACACACATCCCCATGCCACTGATAGAATTTTTCGATTTAAATAACTGAAGTGGCAGTGAAATACCCCAATTTTCAGCCTATAAGGCTATTGGGCATTTTGTTTTTGGCATGGCAAAATAATCCCAATATAGCCCATCTTTCCCACCAATCACAACTATAAACTCTGGACAAAATACAAACAAACAAACAAACAAAAAAACACTATCTGAGGATTTTGAAAAGTAAACCGAAACAGGCAGATTGTTGAAGCGGGTCAAAACTTGGACAAGTAACCATGGGTAGTGAGTTTCTCATTTTTTCCATTCTTTCTTACAGCTGTACCCCAAGAGTTCTCATTATGGAGCAGTGAGGGAATGGTGGCAGTGTGGGCAGATAAAATCTCAATAGAAACCCAGTCCTGCTGGCTAGAGTAACTAAGAAAAGGGGCTCCAGGGGGATGGAGAGTGAAGAGAGAATACCAGAGTGGAGAGAACTGGAGAAAAAGATTCCCAATTCTGTATATGAATCTGCACCAGTCTCAGGCTCATTCTCAAAGAAAAAGAGGAGTAATAGATGCAGCTAGCATAGTACAGGTTTTGACAACCAAACTGAGGTTTGAACCACTGCCCACAGATGGCAGGATAGAACTTGCAGTCTGAGCCTAAACAGTTGATTGCCATAAAACAAGAACATTAACATTCTCCAGAGGATCATAATAGGATCCAATGTCTATAAAATGTAAATCCACAATGCCCAGATACCATTCTGAAGT
The DNA here is from genome assembly GCF_049350105.2 of Macaca mulatta. Taxonomy (NCBI): domain Eukaryota; kingdom Metazoa; phylum Chordata; class Mammalia; order Primates; family Cercopithecidae; genus Macaca; species Macaca mulatta. The sequence goes on from NC_133422.1 coordinate 29,531,427, forward strand.
TATATGACACATAAAAAAACCAGAAAAATGTGTTCACATTTTTACAGCAATGGAAAAGATAATCAACATATGACCAGATCAAGGTGACCCAAATGTTGGAATCATCAGACACAGGCTTTAAAATAGCTATTATAGCTGCATACCATGGAGTAAGGAATCCACCCTTGAAATGTATGAGAAGATAGAAGCTCTTATCAGAGAAACAGAAAGAGAGCCAAGTGGATAGCTTAAAACTGCAAAAGAATAAAATGAAAAATTTAGAACTGAAAAATGCAGTGTCTGAAAACTGGATGGGCTGAATAACCAAATGAAAATATAGAAGAAACACCCCAGTGAACTTAAGAATAGATCAATAGAAGTTATCCAATCTGAAGAACAGAGAAAAAATATTGGAAAAGAGGAACAGAACCTTAGTGACCTATAGCATAATATCGATAGGTGTCACTGGAATCTCAGAAGTAAAGGATAAAAAGACTGGGATAGACAAATATATTTGAAGAAATAATGGCCAGCATTTTTCTCAAATTTGGTAAAAGACGTAATTTACAGATTCGAGAAGCTCAATGAACCCTGAACAGGATAAAATAAAAGAATAAGATACCTGATACTCATGGAAATAAAAGCTATAAAAACCAATGATCAATTTTAAAATCCTGAAAGACAGTCGAGAAAAAAAGCATGTTGCATTCAGAGGACCAGCCATTCAAATGACTGCAGATTTCTTACCAGAAGCCAAGGAATGCCAGAAGACAGTCAAACAGCATCTTGAAAATGCTGCGAGAAGAGAACTGTTAACTTAAAATTCTTCATTCAGTGGGTATGTCTTCCAGGAATGAAAGCAAAATAAAGACATTCTCAGATTAAAAAATTTAAGAGAATATATTGCCAGGAAATCAGCATTATGAGAAATGCTAAAGTAAGTTCTTCAAGCTGATAGGAAATGATACCAGAGCAAACCTTGGATCTTCAGGAATGAAAGAAGAGCAACAGAAATGGTAAATATTTTTTCCTGGACTTAGGTACTACCACTGAAAACAAATTTACATTTCCGGAGGGATTTTCAATATATGTAGATAATATATGTATATATAATACATATAAAGTTTAATTGAGGAGATAAAAGTTAAGGAGGTAGGCCAGGCGTAGTGGCTTACACCTGTAATCCCAGCACTTTGGGAGGCTAAGGCAGGTGGATCACAAGGTCAAGAGATTGAGACCAACCTGGCCAACAAGGTGAAACCCCGCCTCTACTAAAAATACAAAAATTAGGTGGACGTGGTGGTGTGCACCTGTAGTCCCAGATACTCAGGAGGCTGAGGCAGGAGAACTGCTTGAACCTGGGAGGCAGAGGTTGCAGTGAAGCCAAGATTGTGCTACTGTACTCCAGCCTGGTGAAAGAGTGAGATTCTGTAAAAAAAAGAAAAAAAGTTGAGGAGATAAAAGTCTTATGGTTGTAAGACTTACATAAAATGGTAGCATAGGAACTCTATATAGAATATGATATATGATATATATACCTGGTGTGGGTGTGTGTGTGTATATATATATACACACACCTGACCTTCATAATATTATATTGTATCATATATATGTTATATAGGCCGGGCACAGTGGCTCACGCCTGTAATCCTAGCACTTTGGAAGTCCAAGACAGGCAGATAACCTGAGGTCAGGAGTTTGAGACCAGCCTGGCCAACATGGCAAAACCCCATCTCTACTAAAAATACAAAAATTAGCCAGGTGTAGTGGCAGATGCCTGTAATCCCAGCTACTCGGGAGGCTGAGGCAGGAGAATCACTTGAACCTGGGAGACAGAGGTTGCAGTGAGCGGAGTTTGCACCATTGCACTCCAGCCTGGGACAGAGTGAGAGTCTGTCTGAAAACAAACAAACAAACAAACAAAACATATATATAGATCATATATACCAGGTATATGAATAGAAAACTCCAAAAAAAAAAAAAAAAACCAAAAACAAAGAGATATAGTGAAAAAAATGAAGATAAAATAGAATACTAAAAATTACTCAAAGAATTCAAAAGAAGCAGAAAAATAAAAATAAAAAAGGAATGCAGGTAAGAGAACAACAACAACAAAAGCAGGAGACAAATAGAAACAAAAAAAAAATGGAAGCGCTAAATTCAATTATAGCAATAGTTACATTAAATGTTAATGATCTTAATACTCCATTAGAAGGCAAAGATTGACAGAGTGCATGAAAATCAAGACCCTATTATATGCTGCCCCTAAGAAATACACTTTAAATACAAATATACAAAAAAGATTGAAAGTAAACAAATGTAAAATGTATGTACCATACAAATAGTAAGAATGAGAAGATTGGATTGGCTATTTTAATGTCAGATAAAACAGACTTCAATACAAAGAGTATTTCTAGAAATAAAGGGGGGGATTTTATAATGATTGAAGGGTCATTTTGTCAAGCAGACACTTCATTCCTGTGTGTACACACACCTACTAAGAGAGACTTAAAATACTGCAGTATAGATTAACCAAATTACAGGGAGAAATAGAAATTCTACAATTATGACAGAAGATTTTAATATTCTTTCTCAGTATTTGATAGAACAGCTAGACAAAGGTATAGTTTTAACAACGTTGTCAACCTCCTTGATTTAATTGATATTTATAGAACATTACATCTGACAACTGCAGAATACCTATTTCTTTCAAATGCACGTAACATTCACCAAGATGAACAACAATGGTCAAAAACAAAACAAAACAAAAAAAAGGGGTGGTAAGCTATAAAACAGATTTCAAAATATAAAGAAGCAAAATCATAGAAAGTATATTTCTGACCACAACAGAATTAAATTAGGAATCAATAACAAGGTATCTAGGAAAACGTCAAGTATTATGAATTGAATAGCATACTTCAAATATTTCATAGGTCAAAGAGAAAAATGACAAGAGAAATTAGAAAAAATTTTTTATCTGAATGATAATGCAAATATACAAAGTTTGTGAAAAGAGCTAAGGCAGTACTTAGAGCCAAAACTATGGCTTTAAATGCTTATGTTAGAAAAGGAGAAAGATTTAAAATCAGTAACCTAAGGTCCTACCTTAGGAAATTTAAAGAAGAGCAAAGTAACCCTTAAGTAGTAGAAGGAAGTCAATAACAAAGATAGGAGCAGAAATAAAAAAGAAAACAGATAAGTGAAGGAGAAAAATCAAGAAAACCAAAAGCTAAGTTTTTGAAAAGATGAACCGCAAACCTCTAGCTAGATTGGCCAAGGAAAAGAGAGAAAACAAATTATCAATATCAGCAATAAAAAGGGGTGCTGACTACAGATTATATAGACAATAACAAGATAATAAGAAAATGCTATGTTATCAAATTCTACCACTTAAATAAAATGGACAGATTTCTTGAAAAATGTAGCTTACCAAAATTGATGCAAGATGAAATAAAAAATTTAAATGGTACTATATTTTTTGAGAATATAATTATTTTACCTTTTATTTAATACTTTGTGTATTGTTTGAATATTTCATTTTTTCAACTAATTGTGAATGTATTTGACAGTTAAAATGAAACAATTTTAATTTTTTTATATTATATTTTATTTTTTTAAAACGTGTATTTTAGGTTCGGGGTACATGTGGTGGATTGTTATATAGGTAAATTGCATGTCATGGGGGTTGGTGTACAGATTGTTTCATCATCGAGGTGATAAGCATAGTATCTGATAGGTAGTTTTTTGATCCTCACCTTCCTCCTACTCTCTACTCTCAAGTAGGCCCTGGTGTCTATTGTCCCTTTCTTTGTGTTCATATAAACTCAATGTTTAGCCCCCATGTATAAGTGAGAACATGTTATATTTGGTTTTCTGTTCCTGTGTTAGTTTGCTTGGGATAATGGCCTCCAGCTTCATCCATGTGCTGCCAATGACATGATCGCATTCTTGTTTTATGGGTGCATAGTATTCCATCGTGTATATGTACCCTATTTTCTTTATCCAGTCTACCATTAGTGAGCACTTAGATTGATTCCATGTCTTGCTATTGTGACTAGTGCTATAGTGAACATACATGTGCATGTGTCTTTATGGTAGAACAATTTATACTTCTTTGGGTATATACTCAATGATGGGATTGCTGGGTCAAATGGTAATTCTGCTTTGAATTATTTGGGAAATGGTCAAGCTGCTTTCCACAGTGGCTGAATTAATTTACATTCCCATCAGCAGTGTAGAAGCAGTGTACAACCTTATACCAGTGTATAAGGTTGCAGTGTGTAATCTCTGTAATCTTGCCAGCATCTGTTATTGTTTGACTTTTCAGTAATAGCCATTCTGACTGGTGTGAGATGGTATCTCATTGTGGTTTTGATTTGCATTTCTCTAATGATTTGTGATGTTGAAAATTTGTTCTTATGCTTGTTGGCTGTTTGTACGTCTTCTTTTGACAAGTATTAGTTCATGTCCTTTGCCTACTTTTTAATGGCATTGTTTTGCTTATTAATTTAAGTTGCTTATAGATTCTAGATATTAGACCTTTGTTGGATGCATAGTTTACAGGTATTTTCTCCCATTCTGTTGTCTGTTTACTTTGCTGATAGTTTCTTTTGCTGTGCAGAAGCTGTTTAGTTTAATTAGGTCCCATTTGTCAATTTTTTTTGTTGTAATTGCTTTTGGCATCTTCGTCATGAAATCTTTGCCAGGCCTTATGTCCAGAATGGTATTTACTAAGTTATCTTCCAGGGCTTTTATGGTTTTACATTTAAGTCTTTAAGCCATTTGGAGTTGATATTTGTATATGGTGTAAGGAAGGGGTCCAGTTTCAATCTTCTCCATATGGCTAGCCAATTATCCCAGCACCACTTATAGAATAGGGAGTCCTTTCCCCATTGCTTGTTTTTTGACTACTTTCTCAAAGATCAGATGGTTGTACATGTGCGATTTTATTTCTGGGCTCTCTATTCTGTTCCATTGGTCTGTGTGTCTGTTTTTATGCCAGGACCCTGTTGTTTTGGTTACTGTAGCCTTGTTGTATACTTTGAAGTGGGGGTAATGTGATGCATCCAGCTTTGCTCTTTTTACTTAGGATTGCCTTGGCTATTTGGACTCCTTTTTGATTCCATATGAATTTTAAAATAGTTTTTTTCTAATTCCATGAAGAATGGCATTGGTAGTTTGATAGGAATAGCATTGAATCTACAAATTGCTTTGGGTAATATGGCCATTTTAGCAATATTGATTCTTCCTGTTTATGAGCATGAAATGTTTTTCCATTTGTTTGTGTTATCTCTGATTTCTTTCAGTAGTGTCTTATAATTCTTGTTGTAGAGGTCTCTCACCTGTGTATTCCTAGACATTTTATTCTTTTCATGGCTATTGTAAATAGATTGCATTTTTGATTTGGCTCTCAGCCTGGGTATTGTTGGTGTATAGGAATGTTACTAATTTTTGTACATTGATTTTGTATCCTGAAACTCTGCTGAAGTTGTTTATCAGATCTAAGAGCTTTTGGATGAAGACTATGGGGTTTTCTAGGTATAGAATTCTATTGTCTGGAAACAGGGATAGTATAATTTCCTTTCTTCCTATTTGGATGCCTTTTATTTCTTTCTCTTGCCTGATTATCGTGGCTAGGACTTCCAGTACTATGTTGAATAGGAGTGGTGAGAGAGGGCATCCTTGTCTTGTTCCAGTTCTCAAGGGGAATGTTTCTAGCTTTTATCCGTTCAGTATGATGTTGGTTGTGGGTTTTTCATCAATGGCTTTTTTTTTTTTTTTTTTTTTTTTTGAGACTCCGTTTCACTCCTGTTGCCTAGGCTGGAGTGCAATGGCACGATCTCGGTTCACTTCAACCTCTGCCCCTCAAGTTCAAGTGATTCTCCTGCCTCAGCCTCCCAAGTAGCTGGGATTACAGGTGCCCACCACCACGCCCAGCTAATTTTTTGTATTTTTAGTAGAGACAGGGATTTTATCATGTTGGCCAGGTTGGTCTTGAACTCCTGGCCTCAAGTGATCTGCCTGCCTTGGCTTCCCAAAGTGCTGGGATTACAAGCATGAGCCACCGTGCCCGGCCGGCTGTTACTATTTTGAGGCATGTTCCTTCAATGCCTAGTTTGTTGAGGGTTTCTTTTTAATATGAAGGGATGTTGAATTTTATTGAAAGCCCTTTCTCCATCTGTTGAGATAATCACATGGTTTTTGTTTTTAGTTCTGTTGATGTGATGAATCACAATTATTGATCTATGTATGTTGAACCAAGCCTGCATTCCAAGGATAAAGCCTACTTGATCATGGATTAACTTTTTGATGTGCTGCTGGATTCAGTTTGCTAATATTTTGTTGAAGATTTTTGCATCAATGTTAATCAAAGATATTGGCCTGAAGTTTTCTTTTTTTGTTGTGTCTCTGCCAGGTTTTGGTATCAGGATGATGTTGGCCTTGTAGAATGAGTTAGGGAGGAGTCCCTCCTCTTCAATTTTTCAGAATAGTTTCAGTAGGAACGGTACTATATGGACTTTGGGCATTATTTAATTTTTTTCTTTTTCATTTTTCTCTCTTTTTAAAAAAATAATTTTAACTTTTATTTTGGATTCAGTGGTACATGTGCAGATTTGTTACCTGGGTATATTGCATGGTATATCCAGGTTTGGGGTATGCTTGATCCCATCACACAGGTACTGAGCACAGTACCTAATAATCAGTTTTTCAGCCCTTGCCCTTCTCTCTCCTTCCTCCCTCTACTAATCCCCAGTGTCTGTTGTTACCATCTTTATGTCCATGAGTACTCACTGTTTAGCTCCCACTTATAAGTGAGAACATGCAGTGTTTGGTTTTCTGCATTAATTTGCTTAGAATAATGGCCTCCAGCTTCATCCACATTGCTGCAAAGGACATGATTTCATTCTTTTTTATGGCTGTGTAGGACTCCATGGCGTATATGTACCATGTTTTCTTTATCCAATCCACTCTTGGTGGGTACCCAGGTTGATTCCATGTCTTTGCTATTGTGAACAGTGTTGCGATGAACATGCAAGTGCACGTATCTTTATGGTAGAATGATTTATTTTCTTTTGGATATGGATCCAGTAATGGGATTGCTGGGTTGAATGGTAAGGCTATTTCAAGTTCTTTGAGAAATCTCCAGGCTGCTTTTCACAGTGGTTGAACTAATTTACATTCCCACCAACAGTATATAAGCATTCCCTTTTCTCTGCATCCTCACCAATATCTGTTGTTATTTGAGTTTTTAATAATAGGTATTCTGACTGGTGTGAGATGATATCTCATTGTGGTTTTGATTTATGACCTTGGGTAGTCAAAGATTTCTTAGGTAGAACACAAAATTCATTAATTGTAAAGAAAAAAAATTGATTACTTAGACTTACTGGAATTAAAACGTTAGGTCTTTGAAAGACACTATAAAGAGAACAGAAATGCAAACCACACACTGCGAGAAAATATTTTTAGTGCGTGTATTAGACAAAAGACTTGTATTCAGAATATGCAAAGAACTCTTACAACTCCAATAAGAAAATGGTTAAGAGGTTTAAACAGATACTTCACAAAAAAACGGTATATGAATGGTCCATCAACACACTTAAAGATGGTTCAACATCACCCCTTAGAATAGCAAAAATCAAAAAGACTCAATGCTGACAAAGCAAAGCTGTGGAGCAACTGGAACTCCCACAATTTGCTGATGGGACTTTAAGATGGTGCAACCGTTTTTGTTGTACCATTTGGAAAACAGCTTGGCAGTTTCTGAAAATGTTAAACATATGCCTATAGCATGACCCAGCCATTCCACTCCTGGGCATTTACCCAAAAGAAAGCATATGTTCCTACAAAACCTGTACATGAATGTTCACAGCACCTTTATTTTTAACAGTTCCAAATGGAAAACAACTCAAAGGTCCATCAACAGGTGACTGTATAAATAAATAGTGATTTATACAATGGAATACTACTCATCAATACAAAGGAATGAACTATGGATGCACATAACAACATGGATGAATCTCAAAATCATTTTGGTGAATAAAAGAGCCAGACACAAAAGGATACATATTGTTTGATTCTATTTATATAAAATTCTGGAAAACGCAAACTAATCTACAGCAACAGAATGTTGATCAATGTTTGCCTGGAAATGAGGGTAAATGGAAGGGTGGATTACAAATGGACATGAAAACACTTTTGGGGTGATGAAATATTTGTGGTGATGGTTTGTGGTGGTGTGGAAATATCATGGTGATGGTTTCTCAATTATATATACTTGCCCAAGCTAATTAAATTATACACTTTAAACACATGTAGACTGCCTTATTTCAATCATACCTCAACAAAGTTTATAAAAAGCTTTTGTGGGGGATATTGAAGCAAGAGATAAGCAGAAATATATTGCTATTCTAGATCCTTTATTCTTTGAATACTTGAATTTTAATTCCTTTTATATTTTCCATGTGAAGTTTAAGCTCTTTAACACATCCATGTGCAGAAGTTGAGAGAGGGAAGAAGTCTAGGCCAAAGATGTAGCATTGGAAGTCAAGAAGCAAATAGTCTTTATAATCTCAGGATGACATATTTAACTAAGGAAAGTGTAGGAAAAGGAAAGTTTAGGACTTAGCTCTGCGGAACACAAACAATTCAAGGTGGGAAAATGAGGTAAAGCCAGTACAGGAAGCTGAGGAGGAACAGCTAATGGGGTTGAAGGAAACCCAGGACAATGTATGATCAGAGAAGCCAACAGAGAAACATGCTTCAAAAAGGAATGAAGGGTTAAGTATGCCCAGTCCCACCAAAAGCTGCGTCAGTTGAAGGTATAATTAGTGCCCTAGAACTATGGGAGTTTGAATTTGCAAACAGAAAAAGAAAAGAAGTAGAACTTTGCAACTATACAAGTTGTTACTTGCTAGCATATAACAAATTTTGCTTAACTTATTCTTGAGTTAATAGGTTTTTTTATTTCAAGGAGTACAAAATTAGAAATAATTAAAATAAAAATAAAAAATCGGTTCAAAATACATAAAAGCCTAGTTACTATAGACCATTTCGATGTTTCATTGGGTATGGAGGTTATTAAATTACATTATAACTTTTAACTCTTTGATAGTCACCATCTTTACTGCTCTTGAAATTTTAATTGTAAACCATTATTTATCTTATTACTATAATTTTTACTGGCATAACCTAAGAATTTCTGAGATTTTCAACCAACCCATATGATGAAGGGGTGAAACATCTTTTTATCACCAAGGTGGGATAACAATGGCAAACTCTTGCAACAATCAAGTTAAATGAATCGGTTATAGATGGTTTTTAGTGTTGGATTTTCACCTGAAGCATTTGCCATCAGTCTTTCATGGGAAATATTTTAATTTAATTTTGAAATTAAAACAGTGGTGTAGTTTCATTTTGATTTGTATAGAAAAGGGCTTAGATAGTAATGCAGTATAAACAACCTTGACAGAAATCCTGATTTATCGGTTCTTGAGGGATTCAGCAAAGGCTTTAGGGCATGAAAGGCATAAAGAAAACTTGGCAGGAACCAGAGCTGAGGAAGGCAAGATAATAGCCAGCTAGCAGGGTGTTTTTTCCCTGTTCTCTGACGGAAGGAGGACAGCTATGTGAGGAAGATAATCATGGCAGCAAAAGTTGCCAAAGAAAGTTGCTAAAGCTAAAATCATTAAGGAATTTGAGGCAATGACAGTTCATCATCTAGAGAGATGGACTCTAACTGGATGAATATACAAAGCTCTGCTTTCTGAGAAGCAGGATACATCTGCTGAGAGACAGCTGGGAGTGAACTAAGCTTCATTCTGCAATCTTTTTGCTGACGTTTGCCATAATATTTTCAGTGATGTGTAAGAAATCCAATTCTGTAATTATATGGTCTCACGGTTGTGTTCTCCATCCAAAGCATGATAGTTCCTGGACCCTCACCCTAAGAGTTTAACAGCTCCTGAGTGTATAGGCCCATTTTGACCCTAATGGAGAGAAAACCAGCAGTGCAGACGTTCCTAAGGTACAGCACCGTCCATGATAGGAGCCCACTGAGTAACAAATGCTGGAGGAAGTTAGGGTGAAAGAGACAACCCTGCCAGTAATGGTTTTTTTTTTTTTTTTTTTTGAGACGGAGTCTCGCTCTGTCGCCCAGGCTGGAGTGCAGTGGCGCTATCTCGGCTCACTGCAAGCTCCGCCTCCCGGGTTTACACCATTCTCCTGCCTCAGCCTCCCGAGTAGCTGGGACTACAGGCGCCCGCCACCTCGCCCGGCTAATTTTTTTGTATTTTTAGTAGAGACGGGGTTTCATTGTGTTAGCCAGGATGGTCTCGATCTCCTGACCTCGTGATCCGCCCGTCTCGGCCTCCCAAAGTGCTGGGATTACAGGCTTGAGCCACCGCGCCCGGCCCCAGTAATGGTTTTTAAAGGCTCCATGGAAACTCCTAACCTTTTACCACCTTAAGGCAAAGAGGGACTTTCCCGTCCTTCATATGTAGACTCTGCTTTTCTCTGCGATTTCCTTTTCTCTGTGCAGTTGCCTTCAGTCAAGTTTGATAGAGTGGAAGGGTGGGGAAATAGAGGAAATGGAAGAGAAGAAAGAGTGATTTTCTTCATCCTGCCCTGGATCCAGATCCCTTTTAATATGATCTCCCCTGGACAGTTCTGAGCACTTCGAAGTACATCCACTTCAGATCACAGTAAGTGGGCGAAGGACTTCAGACCCTAGAGACACAAAGGTAACAGCTCCTCTTTACATTGCCACCGTTTGCTTTTTTAGTAGGGAACCTGGGAGCCCCCGGCAGCTACCTTAATGTAGATAAGAGCTGGCAGGGTGAGGAAAAGCACTGGACTGTGAGTCAGGAGATCTGAGCCCCTGCTTACTAATTGAATGATTCTGGGCCAGTTACTTAAGTCTCTCTGTGTCAGCTTCTCATTTTTAAAATGGGAAAAACAGTACTCACCTTGTCTCTTGAAAGGGCCTAAGGATCTGAAGATGATGTACATGCAAGTCCCTGTTGGACCATAAAAGTTTATTAAAAGTTAAGTATAAAGGCTCTTAAGAAGTTACGTTAATTAAGAATATTTTAATTTAAAGATCTGAAATATATTAGTGGACTTTCTTCTTGAAATCCCGTGGTGATTCTTGTGTAATATGAAGAAGGAAAGTTGATGGGCATCCTCTCTAAGGAGAACTCTGATTAGTGGGAGGTTAAGGGGTGATATCAGACAGGTAAACAGAGAAAGATTGTTTCAATTGCAGGAACTAGAATGTGTGTAGTGAAGGAAAAACCAGACTGAACTTTGGAAGGAGTCCCATGCAGGTTTGTAATCTTCATGTAGGGCAGTGCTTCCCAATGGGTGGGCGTGAACAGATTATAGGCATGAAATATTGGTCTGGATTAGTTGCCTTGATGGAGAGCACAGTCGTAGGTGGCCACTCCAAATCTCTGCCTTCACACATTGATAGGTCTGTTCCTGTGTTATTGCTATTGATATGTCCATGGAGTGACATCTATGTTATCTTCAGGAGCACTGTACTAATGACTTGTGTGCACTCTGCCCATTAGAATTTCATTATTATTTTGAAATTCTTAACATGAAAAAATTTGGTTTTGCAACACATGTATATTATCAGTTAATATTTTCATTTAAAAAGAGAGCTTAGATTCTTTAAACAGCTTTAATAGTTATGAATTTTTGAATTTATAAGATGTTTAAACAATTTTAATCACTTGCTTGTGCAAATTTTTGCTTGGTGTTACTAAGAATTTTAAAGACAGCATGATTTTAAGAAGCCTAGGTGGAAAAGCACATGTAGCCATTTTATGCATAAAACCTCATAGGAAAAAGTTAGATTCATAGGCGTAAGCTGAAATTTTTAAAGAAAAATTTGAAAAGAGCTTATTTGGAAGTTTAAAATAATTCGATACTTAATAGCTTCTCTAATACTTTCAGTTTTTCGATCATAAATATATAAGAAAGTCACAGTGGTTTCTCCCAGCTCTCTTCCAATTTACTCCATTGTGTTGTGCAATTATTATCATTACCTCTGACTGCCATGACATGACACCATTGGAGAGCAGTAATCTAAAGAAGAGCCCATTGCTTGGTTATTGGTTACCTAATTGTTACTGAGTTTCCTGTGAGCTGGTAGTACCTTGCTTCATCAGCTTAACCCACTGCCAAAAGTTCTTTATGCTTCTTCTTTGTATTATGAACACATTTTCCTCTAAAGCTCTTAAGTACTTGTAAATCAAGGCTGGCATTAGGGTATTTGGATACAGAGATTATGGATAGTAAATGTGAATTTCTTAATTCACTGCAATCCCAACTCTACCCCTAAGAAAACAGCCCAAGCCACATGGTACTTAGAGGTAAAAGTTCTCTCTTGATCAAAGACAGGTTTCTTTTATGAGTTGGTTTCTTAGAGCCTTCTCTTGATTTTATAGGAAAAGGGGGGTGCTGCCCCCATCCAGTACTCAGGCTCTCCTGAAAGTGCTGGCTGTGGGCTGGTAGATATCCACTTTCCAGAGCCTACTGGGATACGGAGTTCTTGCAACAAGGAAACCCTGCTGCTGTCCCGGGGCTAGGGAAGGTGTCTGGTGGGAATTCTAGGTATCTTTCTGCCCGTAGTAGATTACTTCATGTTTGACTTCAAGTTCTTAGGTTCAATTTTTTAAGTATTAAAATTGGTGAGGGTAAATGTAGTAACTTACTGTTTTCTTACAAACAATAAACACTCAACTTTGGATGACACAGTTGGGGCTTTTTATAATGACTTTGGCAATTTGTGGCAGCATGGTATAGTGAGAATAACATAGCTTTTAGAATCAGACAGGCCTACGTTCAAATTTGAACTCTGTCACTTACTAGGTGGGCTTAACCTCTCTGAGTCTCAGTTTCTTTACCTGTGTAATGCAAACAATACCCTAACTCCTGGGACTGGAACAAGAGTTAAAATGGGAGAACATGTGGCAAGCACCCAGTTTAATGCCTGGCACATAGTATTCAGTCAACGGCAGGTATTACTGTTACTGCTCTTATTATTAGCCCATAATTACATTCAAAAGGATATATATTCAGATAAACATTACTAGCAGCTTGAGCGGGTGATAGGGCATTTGTAATTTAACTTGTGTGCTTATTTCAGACTCAAAAATTGCTTTATCTGAGAAGTCAGTCAGAACTCCTTTCCCTTCTCGCCCTGGACTAGGGGTGGATAAAGGGGTGGGGCTGCTTCACTAACCTTCTGTGGGTTAAAGACTAAATGAAAACTTTCTAAAAACCAGAATGCCAACCGTGGTTCCCTCTGGTAAGTGGGACTTCAGGTGCTTTTTCCTTGCTTTTTCCTTTTTTGGTATTATTCTGAAGTCTAAAAAGTCAAGCTATTTTCATTTTGTAAACATAAACCAGACCAAAGATGCAGAATGGTAAGTTTTTTTATTTCTTCGAAAACTTCCTTCAGCAGCTGCACACATCCCACCCCCACACCCCATCCAATCCCACACTCCCCAACCAGGTATCCTGCTAAGTCAGTCAACTCGGTCCCTGGCTCCTACCAGGAGGCATCATGGTGCTGGAAAGGTTTTCTCGTTTTCCTCCAGGCAGGAGGGAACATGGTCTACGGGCAATCAATGAAAAGCAGCAGCAAAGTAACACGGGTAATGTTCAAAAATGAGACAAAACAAAAAACCTAAGTGCAAGCTTCAGAATCTGGGAAACCAGCTAAAGAAGAGAGGGAGGGAAGTGGGGGAAGCAGGATGGATAAAAATACAATTACAACAAGAAGGAAATGGAAAATAAATAAAGGAAATTCCTTTACCCAAACTAAGTCCCTTGAGGGAAATTTGTTAGAATGGATGGTGGGGGGGAGGGGATAAAATTCATGTAGGACTGTACAATTTGTGGGGGTTTCCTCTAAAATCATTTCAAAAAGGACAGCCAAGCAGAATTCATATAGGACTCATTTGGATTTATTACTCTCTCTTGCAGTCTACACTTTCTGAAGTGTGGATTTATGAGTTTTAGATAGTTTGTTTCCCGTCCCACTAAGGTAAATAGCTCAGTGCATTTGGTGCATTTATGATTATTGTGCAGAGGAGTGCAGCTGATGAATTACTTCCTTTCATTTGTCTTTTGACCAGAAAATGTATGGTTTTCTAGCAATTTAACTTTTAATCTGTAACATTTTTCTCCTCAGTTTTGTTGCAGGTGCAGTATAGCTGTTTCTAATCTAGGGAAGTTGGGTGGCGCAGAGGTTAGATCTGTGCTATCCAATATGGTAGCTCCTGGCTGGTAAGCACTTGAAATGTGACTAGTCTGAATAGAGATGTGCTAAAAGAGCTTGATGGATTTTGGAGATTTAGTATGAAAAAAAGAAAGTAAACTATATCATTAATAATTTTTATATTGATTTACATGCTAAAATTATAATACTTTGGTCAAAGTGGGATAAATAAAATATGTTATTAAAATTAATTTTATCTGTTTCTTCTTCTTACTTTATAAATGTGGTTACAAGAATACTTAAAATTACATATGTGGCTCGCATGTGTGGCTGGCATTCTATTTCTACTGGACAGTGTTGAATTAAGTGCAAGAGCCTGGGAAGTTCAAGTCATTTCCTGCCTTATGAACTTGGATAAATTATGAAAACTCTCTAAGCTTCAATTTTCAACTAAACAGGAATCATAATATCTACCTAACAGGGTTGTAATGATTAATATGTTATGTTATGATTAATATACAGTTATATTTATAATAATATAAGTAACATAAATATGTCATTATTTATGGTATTACTTGAAATAATTCATGTGATATCTGGCAGATAATATGCACTGGGCAAATGTTCATTCTCCTCCTTGTGCATTTTACTTACCACTAGTAAATGTGACCACTTTGTTTATAATGAATTGTTTGGAATCAGGATAAAGTAGCCTGTACTTGTGTATTTCTCTTCATCTAAAAGATTAGAGTCCTTGACAAACAGACAGTCATACAAGGTCTCAGAAGGGAAGACCACCATGTTTAGCTAGATGGAGAATGAGTTTGTGGCTGAACATTATACCTGTGGCATCTGCCATATACCATTAGCTGCTGTGATTGTTAGACACACTTGGAGGCATTGATTAAAATTGTTAATCTTCTAAAGTGTCTGAGGTTGTCTTTTAAAGCCCCTACATAAGTTTCTGATCAGCTCCAAGAGTTAACAAGTGGAGTATGCCTGGAGATATTATGAAGTAGACAATTAAAAAAACAGGGCCAATCTCATCACAATTTCTACTTCTCCTTCTATTCCCTATTAATTTTCAGCCATTAGAGAGTAAAATTATGTGGTTTGGAATTGGTTTGCCTTTTCAAGCCCCAAGGGACTATAACCCTTAGTTATAGATTATGTTCAGGTGTCAGGTTATCTTCAGGGATGGCATTCTTTTATGAATGGAACCCCTACCAGGCACCTGTGAAATCCACCCTCTGTACTGCTCGTCCGGCCTTCTGTACTTGCAAGTTGTCCCAAAATGTTACAACTAGGAAATGTGAGTTTTTGGTGGCCACAAAAGTGGGTTTTTTTTGGCCCACAAAAGTGAATTCAAGGGATTTATTTTGGTTTTAAAATTAATATTCACTTTTTAAAGGTATAAATTTGAAAACCTAGTTATTCCTTTAGTTTTTAAACTCAACTTACAGCTTATTATTTTATTTATATCAACAAATTTAACAATCACTCTTCAGATGGCCTTCGAATAATGTTTTAATTTACAAATTGTACTCCTCCCTATTTATACATATGCTGATTCTTAATTTCTCTTAAATATTCTAATACTATACATAATTATAGCAAGATTGATGTTTAAAATGACAAGTCTACATCAATTATTCAATGAACAATTTAAAGCTGGAATTACAAGACAGATCTATTGCTCTCTTAGGGCAAAACTGCTTAAATCCTCTATGCTTACATTCCTTCTAATTCTATTGGGTAAACAACTTTGGAAGTTGCAACAAGAGAGACAAATAAGTGAGATATGTCCAGAATTCAAGGGGGCTATCATTTTAATATCCATTCAAATTGCATGACTCGAAGACTGGAAGCATATGAAAAGAATACAGAAGTTTTTTAAGAGTCTTTAAAATAGAAAAAATATATTTTATGACACAATCTCATGGATATTAAAAGTATAATAAAGGAATGCTATGAACAGCTCCATATGACAAAATTTGATATCGCAGAGAAAACGAACCAATTCTTTGAAACATAAACAATCAAAACTCACAAAAGGGGAAATAGATAAGCTAAATAGTCCTATATCTATTAAAGAAATTGAATCAATAATGAATAACCTCTCCCAAAAGACAGCATCAGGACCTATGAATTCTACCAAACTGTGAAGAAAGAAATGGTATCAATTATCCGTAATTTCTTCCACAAAAATAGAAGCATAAGGAATATTTCCTAACTCGTTCTATGAAACCAGCCTTACCCTAATACCAAAACCAGAAAATGTACAACAAAGGAAAACTATAGGCTAATATCTCTTATGAACATAGATGCAAAAATCCTCAACAAAATATTAGCAAATTGCATCCATCAATGTATAAAAAGTAATATATTACTATCATTTGGGATTCATTCCAGGTATCCAAGGCTGATTCGACATATGAAAATCATTCAATGTAATCAATTACATTAACAGGCTAACCAAAGAAGAAAAATCATACCATTGTATCATTTGATGTAGAAAAGTCATTTGATGGAATCTAACACCCTTCATAATAAAAACTCATCGAACCAGGAATAAAGGGGATTTCCTCAGCTTGATAAAGACCATCTACAAAAATCTCAAAGGTAACGTACTAAAAAGGTGAGAGACTGGATGCTTTCCCCTTAAGATTGGGAACAAGACAAGGATGTCCTCTTTCACCACTCCAATTTAAAATTGTATGGGGGCTGGGTGAGGTAGCTCATGCCTGTAATCCTAGCACTTTGGGAGGCCAAAGCAGGTGGATCACTTGAGGTCAGGAGTTCAAGACCAGCCTGGCTAACATGGTGAAAACTCATCCCTACCAAAAAACACAAAAATTAGCCAGGAGTGGTGGTGTGCACCTGTAGTTCCAGCTACTCAGGAGGCTGAAGGGAGAATTGCTTGAACCTAGGAGTTGGAGGTTGCAGTGAGCTGAGATTGTGTCACTGCACCCTGGCCTGGATGACACAGTGAGACCCTGTCTCAATAAATAAATAAATAAATAAATAAATAAATAAATAAATAAATAAAATTATACTGGAAGTCTTAGTGAGTGCAATAACATGAGATAAGAATTGGGAAGAAATAAAATTGTCTTTATTCATAGATGACACGATCGTCTATGTAGAAAATGTCAAAGAATCAACACAAAAACTCCTGGATCTAAAAAGCAACTATAGCAAGATTGCAAGATATGAGGTTAATAAACATAGATCAGTTGCTTTTCTGTATATCAGTAATAAGCAGTTGGACTTTGAAGTTAAAAAAAAAAACCCTTTGTAATAGCATCCAAAAGTGGCATACTTAGTTATATATTTAAAAAAACTAGGTATAAGATTTATCTGTGGAAAACCATAAAACACTGATGAAAGAAATCAAAGAAGGTTCAAATAAATGGAGAGATACTCTGTGTTCATGACTGGATTGTTAAAATGTCAATTCTTCCCAATTTGATCTATAGGTTCAACGCAATCCCAGTTAAATTCCATCAAACTATTTTGTGAATATCAAGAAACGGACTCTAACATTTATATGGAAACACAAAAGAATTAGAATAGCAAATATACTGCTGAAAAAGAACAAAGTTAGAGAACTCACACTACCCAATTGCCTACTGTGAAGTTGGGTCTACTGTGAAGCTACAATAATCAAGACATCGTTTTCAAGAAAAGACAGATATGGAACAGAATAGAGAACTCAGAAATAGATCCATACAAATATGGTCAACTAATCTTTGGCAAAGGAATAAAGGCAATTCGGTGGAGAAATAATAGTTTTTGTCATTTCAATAAATGGTGCTGGAACAATGGAAGTCCATATGTAAAAAAAAAAAAAAAAAAAGACACATCTTACATTTTTCGATAGTTGGTTTTGAGCTGTGATTTTTAGGTTGAAATTTTAATTAGCTTATATTTGGTATAAAATTAAAATTCACCATATTACAAATTTAATTGATCAGATATATAAGAATTACTTTAAGTACAGAGGAAAATTTGTTGGATAAATACAATTGAAGTACTTAAAAAGTATATCGAATATGTTAAATTTATAAATTTAGTTGTAACACTTGAACATTAGAATCAATATTATCCAAAGAGCTCTTAAAAGTGATTGTTAAAATCTGCTACAGTTACCAATAAAATAATACTTGTAAGCTGAACTTAAAAGTTTAAGGAATAATCAAGTTTCTGTATTCTTTTTTAAACGTGTGACAGGTGCTCAGAGGATCAGTCAGAATCCTTGATTCATAACACATTCTCATCATTGGTCCTTGCCTGATATTTATTTGGTTGATAACTTTAATAAAATTAACTCACTTACTATTAATTTTTAAAACCAAAGTAAACTCTGAATAGTCTTTTCTTTATTCCAAAACTGTCTGTGAGACCATAAAAATCTCACATACTCATAGGACGAAGATGGGATGTGGAAAGGGTCTAAAATGTGTTTTTGTGAATAAAAATGATTGGTTAGAAATAGTAGCATTTAGCCTAGTTATTAAAGACAGGACATTTGAGTAATTAAAAAAATAGATGAAATGGAAAAACACTCTCCCAGTAACGTTTCTATTGTAAAAAGGCCAAAGGGATGGACATTCAAAATAAAGAATCTTATACTTGGAAGTGAACGGATAACTAAATTTAATGAGATGGTCTGGGACATATAAGAACCCTCAAAATGTTACCGGAAGGTCATGGTGAGTTAGAATATTGAGGGGTGAGTTTGGGCCATCTAGGTAAAAATGTCAGCTAGACGATCATAGATATAATACTAGCACTCTCAGGGAAATTGGAATTGAGAACACAATGTGGGAACCACCAGCTTAGAGGCAAGAGCTGAAGCTCTGAGGATAGTGAAGGCCTCCCTGGGGGAGATGGGGAGAGGGGAATGAAGGCAGAATTAAAGTCGGTTTTCTTTTCAATCCTCTATACTTTACATTATTCGCTGCTTCCTTTTTCTCCTGCTTCCTGGGATGGGATGGGGATATCTCCTCTTGGCTTATAAAATTACCTAGAAACCAGGAGCCACCTTGTAGAGTAGGGGTCCCTAACCCCTGGGCCATGGACCAGTACTGGTCCATGGCCTGTTAGGAACAGGGCCGCACAGCAGGAGGTGAATAGCAGGCGAGTGAGTGAAACTTCATTTGTATTTACAACCACTCCCCATCACTCCATTGCCACCTGAGCTCAGCCTCCTGTCAGATCAGTGGTGGCTTTAGATTCTCACAGGAGTGTGAACCTTATGGTGAACGGCGCATGCAAGGGATCTAGATTGTGTGCTTTTAATGAGAATCTCATGCATAATGATCTGTCACTGTCTCCTATCACCCCCAGATGGGACTGTCTAGTTGCAGGAAAACAAGCTCAGGACTCCCACTGATTCTACATGATGAAGAATTGTATAATTATTTCATTATATATTACAGTGTAATAATAATAATAATATAAATAAAATTGCACCATAAGAGTAATGTGCTTGTATCATCCTGAAACCATCCTCCTCCACCCCGTGTCTATGGAAAAATTGTCCTCCTTGAAACCAGTCCCTGGTATCAAAAAGGTTCGGGACCACTGTTGTAGAGGACACAGAGAGGTTCTTTTGAGAACCCCAAAGCTTTTACAAACACACACAGTAGACAGCACACCTGTATAACTACAGGTATTCAAGGGCAGTTGCTACAAGACCAGTTTTCAGGACCAACTTTTCATCTTTGAGTGGATGCACAGTCCCGACTGGTTTTCTTCCATAAGAGAGAAAGAGGAAGAGCAAAAGTCAGAACTTTTGGGACAGGGACAAAAAGTCAAAGAGGGGATGGTCAGGTTCAAGCGTCAGGCCCTCGGAGACTGCTGGCCAGGGGTGCTACAGAGTAACTGTTTCTGTTGTGTAAACTTTCCTCTGCTGACAGATTGCCTGGTGTGATAACTTCACTCTTGTGTGCAAACACTCTTCCTTAACGACACATAGAGAAAAGCTGGCCAAGACCCAAGAAATGGCTGTAGAAAGGTATTCATTCTCAGGGCATTTCCGAAAACACATTTTCTCTACATTTTCAGCTTTCAAATTGTATAAATTTTCTCTTGACCTCTGACTCAAAAATCTCAAACCAGGCATGTCAGTTTCTTAATTAAAAATGGTGTCTTATTCTGTGAGGCCTGCCATGACAACACACCACAGACTGGGTGGCTTAAACCACAAAAATGTATTTTCTCACAATTCTGGAGGCTGGAAGTCGAAGATCAAGGTGTCTACAGATTTGGTTTCATCTGAGGCTTCTGTCCTTGGCTTGAAGATGGCTGCCTTCTTGCTGTGTCTTTGCAGGGCCTTTTTCTCTGTGCTCGAGTATCCCTGGTATCTTTTCTTTTTGTAAGGACTCCAGTCCTGATGTATTAGGGCCCATCCTTTCAATCTCTTTAACCTTATTTACCTATTTAAAAGGTCCCATCTCCACATATAGGACACACTGGGGATTTGAGCTTCAGTATAGGAATTTGTGTGTGTCTGTGAGACGGGGAAATTCAGTCCATAATAAACAGTAAGCTGAGATTTGTCTACTGTGGACTCCCTGTCACACAGTAAGTACTTAGCAAATATTTGTAGAATGAATCAGGCTGTGACTGTGTAACTCATTTATCAACGTGCTGCCATATTTTTTAAAGTCTCGTAAACCTTAGTCAATTAAATAAAATTTTCATTTTGCAAGAGTTGGTAATGATGCCCAAGTAACTTTATAAATGGGCTAAAATCAATATACTTATCTTTAACATGAGCCCTAGAGGGTCAGGTCAAGCTATAGTGCAAGACCCTAGTATAATTCCTTTCCTTTACCAAAGTGTTATACTGGAACAACATTGCAGTGAAGGTTTAAAACTAAATATTGAAGATGAGGTGGTTTTGTAAACTTTCTGGATGATGTGTGTTAAGAGGAACAGAAGGCTAGCACCTTGCTCCCTTCTTACAAAGAAAGAAACAGAAGTGGTGAAGTAACTTGCCTAAGGTCTCATGCAGGTGAGTACCAGAACTGGGACTAGAATTCAGTCTGGTGTCACTCCAGGGTGCGGTTTTTCTTTTCTTTTTCTTTTTTTGATGTGCTTCTTGTTTAGCCCATTTAGCTAGTGAATGTGAAGATTCAAGGAGAAAAGGCTTTTCCTTCTGACATTGAAGTACCTAAACGCTCTCTTGAGAAAATCTATTCAGGTGCATTTGATAAACTGATTACAGATGAAGTCCAATAGTAACATTCTTTATATTTGTGAAATCTGCCATGCTTGTCAGTTTCTAGTTTACAGATTATATAAGCAAATCACTTACATCCAAAATACAATCTGCCAGTACACCAGCACAGCCTCTTGGGAATCTTGAACTACAGATATACTGAACTGATACTGCAAATCAAGTCATTTGCCCAAATGGAAGGATTTAGGGATAAATTCAGCCAACAGTGACATGCTCAGATCCAAGAATCTGAAATAACCACTATATTGTATAACTAAAAATAAAGCAGTTTGCACAACACTTGGCATTTTCAGTTGACCTAGTCAATACTAGCTAATAATTTTCGTAATTCTTGAGTGAAGTGAGTTTCTTTCTTTATTTTACATGTACAACTGGAATCCTGAAAGGTTAATAGATTATCTTTTACCTCAGTACTATAGTAGGTAAGGTAGTATTGATAGTCTTTTACTGAATCTACAAATATTTTTTTCTTGAGCATGACATAATTTCTTTTAACAGTTTTATTGAGACATAACCAACAGGCAATAAACTGCACCTACATAATAGTGTACAATTTGATGTTTTAACATATGTATATTCTTATTAAAACTACCACCACAATCAAGCTAATAAACCCACTTCTCCTGAAAGTTTTCTTGGGTCCTTTTGAAATTCCTCTTTCCTAGGTAACCATTGATTTTTTTTTCTGTCACTACACGTTAACTTGTATTTTCTAGGATTTTATATAAATTGAAACATACAGCATGTAATCTTTTAAAAAATTCTCTTTTCTTTCAGTCAGAATGCTCATTTTGAGACTCATCAATGCTGTTGAATATATCAATAGTCCACTCCTTTTTATTGTGGAGTCATATTCCATTGTATGATTATATCACAATTTCTTTATCCATTCACTTGATGATGGGCATTTGGGCTGTTTCCAGTTTTTTGCTATTACAAAAAAAAAAAAAAGATGCAGCTATGAATATTTCTGTACAAGACTGTATACAAACATATTTATTTTCCTCTTAGGTAAAAACCTATGAGTGGGAATGGCTGGAACATATGGTAGGTGCATGTGTAACATTTTAGAAATTGTCAAACTGTTTTCTACAGTGATTGTACCATTTTACGTTCACACCAACAGTGTATGAGAGTTCCAATTGCTTCACTTCCTTGCCATCACTGGATGTGGTCAACTTTCTAAATATTAGTCATCCTAATAGGTTTGACTTCATGCCTCATTGTGGTTTTCATTTGCATTTCCACAAAGGCTAAGGATGTTGAACATCTTTACATGTGCTTATTTACCAATTGTCTACCTTTGGTGAGGTGTCTATTTGAATGTTTTATTTTTTTAATTGGTTTCATGTTTTCTTCTCATTGAGTTTTAAAATTTGTTCTTTGTGAGATATGTAATTTATACATATTTTCTCCTAGTTTTTGCTTTTCTTCTTATTCTCTTATCAAAATTAAAAGCTTCTGTTCTTCAAAAGTCTATTGAGTTTCAAATTATCAATTTTTTCCTTTTATGGATTGTTCATTTGGTGTTATATCTAAGAAATCTTTAGCTATCCTAGGATCATAAAGATTCTCTAATAGAAGTTTTATAATTTTAGGTTTTACATTTAGGTCTATGTTTCATTTTGAGTTAGTTTTTATATACAATTTAAAGTATGGGTCAATGTTTATATTTTTGCATGTGGATATACAGTTGTTCCAGCACCATTTATAGAAAAGTTTGTTATTACTTCCCTGACTTACCTTTGTACTTCTAGCAGAAATCAATTGTTTGTATATGTGTGGATCTACTTATGGACCCTCTGTTTTGCTTCAGTGATCTATTTGTCTGTCTTTATGCCAGTGCCACACTGTATTGTTAACTGTAGCTCTATAATAAGACTTGAAATCAAGGCATGTAAGCCCTCCAGTGTTGTTCTTTTTTCAAAGTTGCTTCAGTATTCCAGGTCTTTTGCACTTCCATATGAATTTTAGAATTAAATTCTCAATTTTTACAGAAAAATTTACTTTTGACTATTGAAAAATTGAGTTTTGATTGAGATTGTGTCAAATCTTTATAGATCAGTTTGGAGAAAATTGACATCTTAGCAAAAATGAGTCTTCTGAGGTTGCTTATAACCTACCTTATTGGACACAATAAGAAAGAATGTCACTGCCAATGCTGTGCAGCTCCCACTCTGCCCTCAGTACATCACATGTGGCATCTGATGTTCACGCTGAGCAAAATGTCAGTGTCAAGTCATATAATAAATCACAAATGAGCTTAATTCCTTGCCTTCTGAAAATAAAAATAAATAGGATATTAAGTTATAATATTTTTCTTCCTGTACCCCAGTGTGTCATTTGTTCCCAACTTAGTAGACCACTGGTAAAATGCCTTTCTACATCTAAGACGCCAGAATAGAAAAAAAATACGTTCCCTGCTCATCACAATGATCAAACTTACCTTGTATTTTGTGATAGCTGCTTTTGATTTCCAAGGCAGCAGCCACCATGTCTCACCTCATGCCCTGCATGACTTAGGGGAAAGAAGAGATCATAGACAACATCTGGCTGTCTAGCAAGTAGAGCTTGACAGTGTCAGAAACAAGCTATTACTTTGTTAGTTATAGTGCTCTGATTGTTATTTGTTGATGAAAGCTGTGGGAAGAAATGGCAATGCATATAAACAGGAGAAATTTAGTTATAATTTATGCTTCTTTAGAAAATGCCAGCAGCAAACATCATTTCCAAAGCATTCAAACCACCTATGACTAATCACAGGATGACCAATGTTCCCCTTGTGAGGTGGTAATCAAGTGCGTTGAAGACATTCCCCCTAATTTTGAGCATTTTAAAGCAATACGATGCCATGATTCAGATTTTCCTATTGCAGGTGTCCACAATGTTTCCAAATTTATGATATTTTGGAGCCTACGCATTTTTCCCTATGGGTATTGATGACCCACACTGAGTAGAATGAGCAACGTGGGCGTTGGATTTCTGGGCAATTCTTATGCTCCCTGGAGGGATCCCTTTCTCAATTGCTATGGCAGCTGTTCCAAACCTTTACATTCATTAACATCCAATAAATATTGATGGAAGCCTTCCCCATACCAGAAACTGTACTCTCACTTTCTACCTATGTTTTCTTCATTTTAAGCAGATTTTTAGCAGATAAATCAAATTTTTAACTTTTCAACTACACTTTCTCCTTCTACTTCCAAACGTGCCCATTGTTTCACATCTTTTTACTTCTATCCTTTCTATCTCTCAAGAAGACGCATCCTTCTCAAATACATCCTCACCACCTATTCTCATTCTGGCTGATCTCCTGTGTCTCTAGGAACTTTGTTCAGATATTCTGCTTCCTCTTATTTTCAATCTTTTCAACTGGACCCATCTTTCCAGATTGCAAATCTGATAATATCTCCCTGCCAGCCTCCCCACTCCCACACACTAAACCCTGCTGTGGTCACTAGTACTCTTAGGCTATATTGAGAAAAAATTATTCCATTTGGCCTCCAAAGCCCTATACAGTCTGGCTTCTGCCTGCCTCTCCATTCTTACTTTTTTTTTCTTTTTTTTTTTTTTTTTAAGACAGATTCTCACTTTGTTGCCCAGGCCAGAGTGCAGTGGCACTATCTTGGCTCACTGTGACCTCCACCTCCATGGTTCAAGAGATTCTTGTGCCTCAGTCTCCTGAGTAGCTGAGATTACAGGCATGTGCCACCACGCCCAGCTAATTTTTGTATTTTTAGTAGAGACAGTGTTTTGCCATGTTGGCCAGGCTGGTCTCAAACTCCTGCTCTCCAGTGATCTGCCTACTTCAGCCTCCCAAAGTGCCGGGAGTACAGGCATGAGCCGCCATGCCCAGCCTCCATTCTTACTTTCACTCATCCCTCCTCTCTCTGCTCTACACATACTGGATTTTCAATGCCTGAAACACATCTTGGGCTTACATAACAGGGCCTTGCACAAGCTCTTCCCTCTTTACTTAAGTTCCACTCATGTTTGCTGTCTTACTTAAGCATGATTTCTGTAGGGAAACCTTCGCTGACAAGTCCTTATTCTGCCAAATTTTTATCTGTAGACTCCCATGGCTTGATGCCTTATTCTTAGAATTTGCCATAATTGACATATTCTATTTAGTGTGTATGATTATTTGATTAACGTCTGTCTCCCTCACTAAGGTATAAGCTTCATGAGGGCAGAGGCTTGTCTTGTTGTACCCACCATTTAATAACAGAGGCTGGGCCAGGTGTGGTGGCTCACACCTGTAATCCCAGCACTTTGGGGGAGTGAGGCAGGAGGATTGCTTGAGGTCAGGAGTTCAAGACCAGCGTGGCCAACATAACAAAACCCCATCTCTACTAAAAATACAAAAATTAGCTGGGCATGGTGGTGCCCGCCTGTAATCCCAGCTACTCAGGAGACTGAGGCACATTTTCTTCCTTCACTTTTTTCTCTTACTACTCTTCTCTCTTCCTTCTTTGCTTCATTTACTATCTTTGTTCTCTCTTTTTATCACTTTATTTTATCTAATAAATATTTATTGGAGAAATGAATGAAATGCTAGTTTTCCTGAGGGTTTTCTGGGTTTTGACTTTTTTTCTTTTTTTATTTGTCTCCTTTTCCTTGATAATCTTATCCAACACCATGGCTTCACCATCATCCATATACTGGTGTCCATAATGCCCCATGATGTCCAGACCTGTATTTTCAACTGATAATCTTCATGGAATTGTCCTCTAGTAACTTAAACTCAACCCAACTCAAACCAAAGTGGTTATCTTCCTTAAATATTTTTTTTCTGCTTAATCCTACCCTTTGTAAAGTTTGCCACTACCCATTTCAAATGGCTTAAACCCAAAACCTAGGTCATTTTTCTTCCTTTTCCACAAATACCAAATTCTGTTGATGCAAATGAAATGTCCCTTTCCAAAATCCCCACTTATATCCCCCAAGTACTATTGCCTAGTTTTGTTCTTCTCTAACTTTTCCAGAAGGAAAACTCTTTTATATAAGAAGATATGTAAAAATTATTACATGATGTGGACGGAAGGGAGCTGCTCTAGTTGAAGGTGGGAGAAGGGATCTGAGAGCAATCCCTTGCCCAATGAGGTGGTACCAGAAGTTGCTATAGTTTGAAAGCCACTAGCCTATGGTACTGCAACACCCTTTAAAAAACTGCTTTTACATTTTTTTTCACATGTAAAACACAGAAATAATAGAGATTTATGAAACATCTACTATGGGCTAGGCATTATAGCAGGTTCTGTGAATATAATGGCGACTGAGATCAATATAGCCCCTGCTCTCAGGGAGGTTATATCTAACAGGGATGGCAGAGAGAAAAAAAGCAACTATAACCAAGTGAAGTAAGTGCTATGATGGGGTCAGCAAGGAGCTGCGGGCTATGTAGGAGAAGACCTAATATAGTGCAGGGACAGGTTGTAGGTGGACCAAGGGTGGCTTCCTACAGGAAGAGACTGTTAGGCTAGGACCTAAAAGATGAGTTGGAGTTCAGCAGGTGAAGAGAAGAGAAGACTGTTCCAGGCAGAGGAAACAGCACTGTTGCTTGTTCCATTGCAGCTAGCTCAGCTACTGCAGGGGAGGAGCGGGAGCGTAGAGTGAATATTCATGTCAGGGCTCATCTTTAGCTTAAAAAGAACCAGGGAACTCTGGAGAGTCTAGTTCAGAGTATAATGCTTTCTCCATCCCTGCCTTGCCCCGTCCCGCCTCACTTCTTCTTTCGGCTTTGGTACTCGTTGGGATTAGTTCCTCATTGCCAAGCTTGGAGCCAATAATTTGATCTGAAGCAGATGACTTACAGCAAACCACCGGGAGCCTCCCCGCTCCCCATCTCCATGTGACAACCCCAAATAATTCAGAGCTGTGCAAACCTTGAAACCACCTAAGCCCCACCCAGAGACCTCATAACTCTTAAAAAATTCTTCCTCAGACAGAGGAATTTCGTAGGTTTGTT
Organism: Macaca mulatta; assembly: GCF_049350105.2. Lineage (NCBI taxonomy): Eukaryota > Metazoa > Chordata > Mammalia > Primates > Cercopithecidae > Macaca > Macaca mulatta. Next base: position 29,558,859 of record NC_133422.1, read on the forward strand.
TGATCTTTTTATGTTGCTGTTTTCAGGATATAACTTTTCTCTTTTCCTCTCAAGCCCGGGCTCTAGGCAGTTATCCAAGAGAGGAGAGGTCTGGAGACTTCAGCCTGTCTCAGGACACACATCAAGGCAGAGATGAAAATATAGGTGAATAGTCTGGGATATCTTTATGAACACTTCTCAGATGACTTGGCTGAAATCTTTCTCTTACATCAGAACTCAATGGTTTTAACAATGCAGTTTGATAAAAAACATTTTCTTTAGCAGTCGTGTTACAGTAATTAAGATGTAACCTTGGGAACTCTGTACATGATTTAATTCCTCTTTGAACCAATTTTTCCTAGTTTTATAGACATATCTTGGGTTTCTTTCCAGGTGCAAGAAGAGTTTTAAGAATAATTGTCATATGGATTTTCTGCTTAGCAGAATTCTCTATATTTTGAGTATCTTTACCCAAAGGTTAGTATTACATAGTGACATGAAAATTAAAATGGAAATAATAGTGCAATAGGCCTGCATGTTCTTATCTGAAACTTTTGTGGCCAGATATATTTAATAATTCAAAATATCTGAGATATTAGAAAGATAATATGGTGCCTATATTACACAATATTATAGGTGGGGTCTGGAGTGTGATCAAGCATAACGTGTCTGATATGGAATATCTGAATATCCACACTGCATAGCATAGCCTCATGTTAGTTCACCAAATGAACTTTGGTGCCACACTTAACAAAAATACCTTAGTTTCCAGAGCATTTTGGATTTTGGAATTGCTGAGAAGTAATTGAACACCTGTCCTTGTCTTGCTTTGCTGAAAGAGTTGCTGTATCAAGGGTGTCTAATCAGAAAAATGTTATTTCATCGTAAAATGTTATGTTATAGCATAGCCTAACAGCATTGGAGAATCTTTGTCCCTATTTATTTATTTATTTTTATTTTTTTGGCATATGTCTGTTTGCAAAATCTTTTTTGGTTATAAATAAAGTAATTCCTGTGTTGGAAGTTCAAAATACTATTCTCTGATTTGAGTCATTAGCTTACTGTCAGTCCATGAGCTGCTGTTTGCCAAGCTGATTGGCTTTCCAATATATATTTCTTTTACTATAGATTGCAGGGGTGTCTCTTTCGGATGATCTATTGGACATAGTCCTTTATGCCTCCATTACTTGTTTTGAGAAACTTTTCCTAAGTTAGTTGTTCAGTTGACTGTGTTGGTCCGGTGGGCATCTCAGATTTATTTGTCTAGAAACCATGCTACCTGGGGACATAGAAAGAGTAAAGTACTTAGAACACCCAGAATTCCTGGATTTGCGTTTCATTTCTGCTTCTTTCTAGCTATGGTGGTGATGGCTTAAAAGTCATTGAATTTGTCTGAGCCTTAATTTCTCAACTTCAAAATGGGGATTAATAATAACAGCTTTTGCTACTTCTCAGGCATAATGTGAAGTAAAATGAGAAGAGGTTGGTGCAAACAAGAAGATACAGTGCAATTCACATTCAACGAAAGGGAATGGTCTAAATGCAATGTCTATATGCACTTGAGGTGTTTTTATTGATAAATGTTGGGTTACATGGCTTTATTCCTGCTCGTATCTGGATAGGGACCATTTATTGAGTGGCTGCTGTATCAGGAACCACAGGAGGCATCCTTGATTAATCCCAGTACCACCCCTTTGAGGTGGCTGCCATCATTCTCTATTTGAGAGAGGACAGAGATCTGACCAAGGTCACATCACTACTTAGTGCCTGAGCCAGATTGAAAACCAGATTTGTTTGATGGTAAAGTCAGCAGTCCCTTTTAATTGCAAAGACTCTTGTGCAATGGTGAATGTTTTGTGGGTTTTTTTTTTTTTTTTTTTTTTTTGAGACGGAGTCTCACGCTGATGCCCAGGCTGGAGTGCAGTGGCGCGATCTCGGCTCACTGCAAGCTCCGCCTCCCGGGTTCCCGCCATTCTCCTGCCTCAGCCTCCTGAGTAGCTGGGACTACAGGCGCCCGCCACCGCGCCCGGCTAATTTTTTGTATTTTTAGTAGAGACGGGGTTTCACTGTGGTCTCGATCTCCTGACCTTGTGATCCGCCCGCCTCGGCCTCCCAAAGTGCTGGGATTACAGGCTTGAGCCACCGCGCCCGGCCGTTTTGTGGTATTTTTTGTGTGTGTTCTGAAAATTGAGAACAAGATGGGATTCATAAAAAAATTAGATAGTTCACTTTTCTTATATGTAAATTCCAGACAGGATCAATAAATCACACACTTTGGATGCTCAGGGGAAATTAGTATTATTTAATGCTTTGGAAAATCGTTATGTATCCCCCTTTGTGGTAGAATTTATTCTCAACGTGGTTATAAATAAACAAAATGTTTTACTAGCTAAAAAAAATTACCAATCCATTCTTCCTTCACAAGGCATGGAGATGGTAGAACTATGGCATTTTTCTTTACTGTCCTCTTGGCCTAATTGTTTGTTAGCCCTGAATGAGTTGTTGAACGGAGAAACCCAGGCGAGCTTCCGGTAGCATTCTCCTTTCTAGTATTTGGTTCAGTCCACGGTACTCTTTTAGCCATCAGTGACTGCTTTTACTGAGACTGTGGCTGTCCTTGCCCAGAGTTGAGGGAGGGATAGGTTGGGGATGGGAGACTCACTAGTAAGCACTGTGGAGTCTATTTGAGTCCCTGGCAGCATCTGTCCGATATAATCTGACTCTCTATCCCCACCCAAATCTCATCTCAAATTATAATACCCGTGTGTCAAGGGAGGGATCTGTAATCCCCATGTATCAGGGGAGGGAGGTGATTGGATGAAGGGGACAGTTAACCCCATGGTGTTCTCGTGATAGTGAGTGAGTTCTCACGAGATCTGATGGTTTCGTAAGGCAGTTTTCCCTGCTCTTGTTTACTATCTCTCACCTGCAGCATGTAAGATGTGCCTGCGCCCCCTTCCGCCATAATTGCAAGTTTCCGAAGGCCTCCTCAGCCATGTGGAACTGTGAGTCAATTAAATCTCTCTTCTTTATAAATTACCCAGTCTCGGATATGTCTTTACAGCAGTGTGAAAATAAATGAGTACTCTGTCTGTCTGTCAGTCTCTCTCTGTTATTTAAGATCAGAACAGGACTTGCTATATGACAGAAACACAGCCGAAGGGGTGTTGGAAGGTCCGGAGCTTATGAAGACGTTCCCTGGCCTCTCATTTTGTTAATGGGGGCTTCATTCCAGAGAATAAGAGCTTCTTTATGGGTCCAGACACTTCTGGCTGCAATTAGCTGATTGTTAATTTATGTCTGAGTTTTGGAGGCTTTAGTTAGATAAAATATCTAAAAGGATTTAGTCTCAGTGAAAAGAACTTTAAGTGAGAATGGCTTTGAGGAAAAGAGAAAAGTTAGATTCCAGCTTTCCTTCTGGGTGCTGACTATGGGGAGTGGGGAAGTAGGTTGTGAGATAATAAGAGCTTTATTGTCAACTGTTGCATTCTTTTAGAGGCCCCCACGACTTTAAATTTCCTTAATATCTTTCTCCCTTTATAGTTAATTAAAAGAAATTATCGAGCACCTTATATGTGTCCAGGCATTCTATGCCCTGGATCAAACAATAGTGAGCAACACATCCATAATCCTTGCTCTCATGGAACTCACAGTCTAGTGGGGAACTACACAAAAACATTGTAAAATTGTAACCAATGTTTATGGTTTATGGTGTTATGAGCATTGAGGTTGTTAGGGAAGACTGTTTTTGTGTGATGGCTTCATCAGTGTTGAGGTTGCTATATCCCATTTTTTTGTGGCTATCAGCTTTAGATACTTTTATGAGGTCTTAAAAGGAATAGTTTAGTAATTAATCATGTAGATTGTAGATGGGTTGCTGGATTGCATTGATTTTTAAACAGATATATGTACACACATACATAGAAGCACACATACATATAGGTATATTTATATCTGTGTATATGTTACATGTGTATGTATATGTATACATATATATGGGTGTGTGATTAAGCAATGTAAAGAGATTGTAGAGAATTTGGAATATCATAAAACTACAAAAAAATTAAATGTACCCAGAAATAATTAATGTTAATGTCTATCTACCCACCTATCTCTAAACTTTTTTTCTAGACATACATAGATTTAAAAATATAATTTAGATCATATTGCAAAGATGACTTTGCATTTTGTTTTAAAAATTTTCATTGAATCACAACCATTTCTCTTGTCATAAAATAATCTTTAAAGGAAATTTTTTTACTTCATTATACTCTATAATTTATGTAATTATTCTTTTATTGAACACTAATAACGTGTCCCATTTGCTACAATAAATAATGCTGTGAAGTACAAGTTTCTATAGTTTATGACTTTCCTAGGCTAGATTTTGAGAAGAAAAATAACAGGGTCAAAGTGAATGAAATTTTAAGGCTTGTGATATGTATTGCAAAATTGCTTCCCAGATAGGTAATATAAATCTAGCTCCCATTAGCAAAGTATGAGAATGATTATCTTATTGGTTACCCTGTCATTGCTGAATGTGATGATTATTAATCAGATGGTTGAAAAATACTATCTTCTTTTTATTTCTATTCTGGTCTTTTAATGGAATTAAATTCTTTTTTTTTTTTTTTTTTCCGAGACAGAGTCTCTTTCTGTCACCAGGCTGGAGTGCAGTGGTGCAGTCTCAGCTCACTGCAGGCTCCGCCTCCTGGATTCAAGCGATTCCCCTATCTCAGCCTTCTGAGTAGCTGATTAAATTCTTTTTTATACAGTTATTAGTACTTCTTTTATGAATCTCAGTTTATGTTATTTGCTCATTTCTTTATTGTGGTTTTTAGTACTTGCTTCATAAAAACTTTTTATTAGGGATGCCAATCATTTGTCATATGCAAAGTTTTCCAAGTTATTTAACAGAAGTTTCTAATTTATATGTAGTTAGATCTACTTGTCTTTTCTTTTTGATTTCTAGCTTTTATATGCTCAGAAAGTCCCTATCCTATTAATCAGATATTTTGTCTGTATGTTTGAAAGCTAGATGAATTTTTAATATAGTGCCCATAAGATACTTCAGTAACCTGGTGCAGTGCCTAATAAATATGGCAGTTGGGGACATGATGTGTGGTCACTAGAAGTTTGCCTAATAGTTAGATCTCAATAATTATTGGTCACTGGGGATGAATATTTGTTAAGCCATGTTTTGAAAGAGGAATAAATACTACCCAGTCAAACAAAAGGGAGAAGAATCTTCCAAATAAGGGACCCGTCACATGAAAGGGTACAGAGGGAAGAAACCAAAACCATGACATGTAAGGAATGCCTGCAGCAGGAGCTCAGCATACATGGTGGGGCAGGCATTAGTTAGGCGTGATCAGATCATACAATTTTCAGGCCATGCTGAGAAACTCTGCGTCATAAAAGATGAGAAATCATTACAGGGGTTTAAGTAGGAAAGTGATATGGGCCACACTGACATTGGGAAATTTAGGTAAATTATTTCAGTTTACTAAAAATAGTGAAGAAGAGGGTTGGAGTAGATGAGATTTGAGTCCTGGCAATCCATTAGGAAAAAAAGCAAGTTACACTTAGAAGCAATATTTAAGAAGTGTGGGCTAGACATGGTGGTTTACGTCTGTAATCCCAGCACTTTGGGAGGCCAAGGCGGGAAGATGGCTTGACACCAGGAGTTTGAGACCAGCCTGGGCACCATAGCGAGACCCCTTCTCTACAAAAAGTACAAAAAATTAGTCAGGCGCCTATAGTTCCAGCTACTTGGAAGCTTGATGCAAGAGGATCACTTGAACCTAAGAGGTCAAGGCAGCTGTGAGCTGTGATCATACCACTATATTCCAGTCTGGGTGACAGAGTGAGACCCTGTCTCAAAAAAAAAAAAAGGAAGGTAGTATCATTTGGGCTAGAGAGGAATGCACTCAGGAGATATTTAGATGGTAGAATTTTTCCACTTCCCCTTGATCCTCAAAGGAGGGCCAAGTGTGGTGGCTCGTGCCTATAATCCCAGCACTTTGGGAGGCCGAGGTGGGTGGATCACCTGAGGTCAGGAGATTGAGACCAGCCTAGCCAACATGGTGAAACCCCGTCTCTACCAAAAATACAAAAATTAGCCAGGTGTAGTGGAGGGGCCGCCTGTAATCCTGGCTACTCAGGAGGCTGAGGCAGCAGAATCTTTTGAACCTGGGAGGCGGAGGTTGCAATGAGCCGAAATCATGCCATTGCACACCAGCCTGGGTGACAGAGTAACGCTCTGTCTCAAAACGAAACGAAACAAAACAAAACAAAAAACAAAGGACACAGCATAGCATAGAGGAAAAAAGCTCTGGATTGGAAATCTGAAGCCTGGCTCCACCACCAGCACCATGATCTTTACTAGTTACCTCCCCTCTGAGGGCCTCTACTTCCTTATTTGTGTGAGGACTTTCTGGACTAGACGATCTTTCAAGTGTCTGGCAGTTTTAACACTTCTGTATTCTTGTAGTTTTAGGCACCAGCTTAGTGTTTCGAAACTGTAAAATAGTCTGAGAAATCTTGTGAAAATAGGAACTTGCACTTTTCTAGGATTTTTGTTTCCTGTTTTTATAAAATTTGAGCTAGTGAGGACTAGATATCGGGATGAGCCCCTGCCTGCCTCTTGGCCAGCTTTGTAGAGGGGTTTCTGATGCCCAGAGGAGGCAGTTTGAGTAACAGCAGCCGACAGCAAGCACGGAGCTTGCACGCAGCTCTCTCGCCTTCCAAACGTGGCTCTGTGGCACCATCCTTGTGGTCTCCTGTCTTATGACCATGAGCAGACACGCTTGAATATGACGGCCGTGTAGATAACTAACTATAGCTGTTGGAAACTCAAATCCGTGGTTCAAATCCATTGGCAATTTTGGTAAAATCTAGGGTTTGGTTCATTCAGTCTAACAATGCTCACCTGACTGTATGGCCCGTAATTTACCAAAAACAGTATAGCTTGTTGCCATTTTCATCTTCAGTGGAGGCAGAAAAATGGAAGGATATAGAAAGAGAAATGTCTCGCCTTTCAGAAGTTCCTTGCTCTTTGGTATTTAGTTTGTTATTTTCTGTCATTTTTGTCTTGAGGCATTAGAGTTGGATTTCCATTCTGCTGTCTGCCTTGCAATGTTATCTAAGGAATCTATAAGCAGCTTAACCCTGTCAAGGGAAGATTGTACTAAAACGGCCTATTCAAGAAGCCCTGGAATTCCACACTTCAAGCCATTAGCTGTGTCTTGCTTACATGAAGCTTATCACACCACCCTCAGAAAATTTCCATCTTATCATGGGCGGCATTGTAAATAATGGAAAAAACTGTCTGAAACTGTTTGAATGTTTTCTTAGATTATTTGGAAATTTCCAGCTTTGTGCACTAGACAGAAGACCTTTGACTTCTAAGGTCATGACAGCATAAAGGTGAGGTATGCCTTCTCCTACTTAGCCAGGGAGGGCCCATAATGAGTGTGCAGACATTTTCTATTATTTTATTATTATTTTTGTCATGAAATCTCTGAGTTTAGTCACTGAGCCTATGTGAAACAAATTCGCTTTAGGGAAAAAAGCTTAGCAAGAAGAACTCATTCCTCAAGTGTAACACTTCTTTTTCTTTTTTTGAGATGGAGTTTCGCTCTTGTCCAGGTTGGAGGGCTAGAGTGCAAATGGTATGACTTCGGCTCCCAGGTTCAAGCAATTCTCCTTCTTTAGCCTCTGGAGTAGCTGGGATTATAGGTACCCACTACCATGCCAAGCTTTTTTTTTTTTTTTTTTGTATTTTTAGCAGAGATGGGGTTTCACCATGTTGGCTAGGCTGGTCTCGAACTCCCGACCTCAAGTGATCCGCCTGCCTTGGCTTCCCAAAGTGCTGGGATTACAGGTGTGAGCCACCATGCCCAGCAAGTGTAACACTTTTAAAAGTCTTTTATTTATCTGCCTATAATCTTAAGAGTGCGTTTTTAATTAAATTTTGTCATTGGAAATTTATTATTACTTTAGGAAGCAATTTTGCCCGGGGTGCTTAGGTTAATATGTAATTATATACTTAAAATTCTTCTAGGTTCATTTAAAGATAAAGTAATATATCAGTTATTACAAGATGCCAAAGGCTAAAATATGCAATTTTCTCAGTCCAACTCACTTTTTGTTTCCAAAGCCCTTTGCATGCATTAACAATCTTTACACATTATGAAGTCACTATCACCATTTAGCCCACCTTTGTATCATGGGCTAAAATGGATGCAAAGGGTTGGTTAACTGAAAGCCATGTACTTTATCCCACCTAAATTTTGTTTATTCTGTTATTCAACCTGAAATAACCTTTTCCTTCAGTTTCTGCCTGTGAAAATTGTATTTGTCTCTTAAGATTCAGATCAAATGTTACCTTTCCTTACCTCCTAGGGTAAATTTCTAAAGAAAAGGATCTGTGAACATTTAGGAAAGCAAGCGGTGGTCACCAGGAATTGTGTGGGTTGCTGATAAAGAAGTCATTCTGCACTAACTTCATCTCTTCTTTGGCATTATGGCTTATCTGATAAATAAAGCAATGCAATAGACATATCTTTGGATTTCAGTAAGTCTTTGATAGGGTCTCTCTTGATAGGCTTTTGTTCTATCAATAGTACAATTAGGGGGATTAGTAACTGGTTAAATGGTTAAAGCCACAGATGACTGAATAATGACTTTTGGCCTATGAAATGTTTCCAGTGAAATGCTGCCATGCATTTGTCCTTGGCCTTGTCTTAGAGAAAAAAGTTATTAATGATGAATCAGTCAGAATAGATTTAGATCATGTTGTGGTATTGAAGACCCCCCACCCCATCCCCACTGCCAATTTAGTGATTTAAAACAATAAAGATTGATTTCTCTCACCTTACTTATCCTGAGATGATGGGGGCTGGGTGGGTGGGGTCTTCGCTTTGGGTTATAATTGCACTAATTATTTGGAACATCGTTGGCTGCCAAGGCCATGTGAAAAGAGATGGTGGGAAAGCCCATATGGATGCACAGCCACACACACCTCAAGTGAATGGGTGTGCAAGGCGGCAGTGTGCCTGCAAGGAGGGAACCGCCATGTTTATGAAAGGCCCTAATGACCACCACACCCACTGGGATGGAAACAAGGTGTTCGTGGACGACACAAAATTAAGTGTATAGTGAATAGGATTTTTCCTCAGATGACCTGATAGGAGGTTCTGAACTTTTTCAGTAATTATTTATATGACTCTGGGTAGATCACTTAACTTTACTTAGTCTTGGTTTCCTTACCTATAAAATAAGACCATCAATGATATTAACGTGTCTGGGTGATGGTGAGGTGCTGCCTGGCTGGTACTGGTGTCTCTGAGCTTGAAGTCAGGTTTCTCTATTGGTGCTTTATTCCTAGATATATAAAAGATATTAATTGTAAAATTTTTATTATGAATGGTACCGTTATCAATTTTTAAAAATTGGCTTTTTAAAGTGTAATGTCATTTGTTTTGAATTGTACGTTACACTTGTCTGATATATTTTTGCCAAACTTAAAAAACAATATGTCAAATCTCTTATAGATAGCTCATTATTATTTATTCAGTCCGAAAGCCTTTTTTTTTTTTTTTTTTTTTTTTTTAGTACAGACATTTGATTCATTTATATGTATTCCCAGCACTTTAAATAAATTTTTCTTTCAGGCATCTTATACTTTCTGTGTCTGTATTTCCCTTTTATTCTAATTTGTATTGTATATACTATTTGCTTTGTACTTGCCTCTCTGTAAAGATCCTGATTTTCAGTCTGCAAATATATACCTTAAATAAATAAAACCCTAACTCACAAAGCTCATCTTTTTTGAAATATCAAAATCAAGAATAAAAATAAGCATTTATGACTCCAAATTTTGAACACTGAGCTATGTGGGACTTTAAAAGTTTAATGTGTGATTATAAATGCCACATTTAAATTTTTAAAGTAGTCAATACGTATCTCTTTATAAAATATTTTTCTTTTTTTCTGTTAAGATTTGCAGTGATTATTCAAACCTATTAAGTTGTGCAAAAGTAATTGCATTTTTTGCCATTACTTTTTTTTTTTTTTTTCAAATGGAAAAAAGTTTATTGAATTAGGATATAAAGAAAGAAGGTATTTCTTTTTTTTTTTAATTTATTTATTATTATTATACTTTAAGTTGTAGGGTACATGTGCATAACGTGCAGGTTTGTTACATATGTATACTTGTGCCATGTTGGTGTGCTGTACCCATCAACTTGTCATTTACATCAGGTATAACTCCCAATGCAATCCCTCCCCCCTCCCCCCTCCCCATGACAGGCCCCTGTGTGTGATGTTCCCCTTCCTGAGTCCAAGTGATCTCATTGTTCAGTTCCCACCTATGAGTGAGAACATGCGGTGTTTGGTTTTCTGTTCTTGTGATAGATTGCTAAGAATGATGGTTTCCAGCTGCATCCATGTCCCTACAAAGGACACAAACTCATCCTTTTTGATGGCTGCATAGTATTCCATGGTGTATATATGCCACATTTTCTTAATCCAATCTGTCACTGATGGACATTTGGGTTGATTCCAAGTCTTTGCTATTGTGAATAGTGCTGCAATAAACATACGAGTGCATGTGTCTTTATAGCAGCATAATTTATAATCCTTTGGGTATATACCCAGTAATGGGATGGCTGGGTCATATGGTACATCTAGTTCTAGATCCTTGAGGAATCGCCATACTGTTTTCCATAATGGCTGAACTAGTTTACAGTCCCACCAACAGTGTAAAAGTGTTCCTATTTCTCCACATCCTCTCCAGCACCTGTTGTTTCCTGACTTTTTAATGATGGCCATTCTAACTGGTGTGAGATGGTATCTCATTGTGGTTTTGATTTGCATTTCTTTGATGGCCAGTGATGATGAGCATTTTTTCATGTGTCTGTTGGCTGTATGCATGTCTTCTTTTGAGAAATGTCTGTTCATATCCTTTGCCCGCTTTTTGATGGGGTTGTTTGTTTTTTTCTTGTAAATTTGTTTGAGTTCTTTGTAGGTTCTGGATATTAGCCCTTTGTCAGATGAGTAGATTGCAAAAATTTTCTCCCATTCTGTAGGTTGTCTGTTCACTCTGATGGTAGTTTCTTTTGCTGTGCAGAAGCTCTTTAGTTTAATGAGATCCCATTTGTCAATTTTGGCTTTTGCTGCCGTTGCTTTTGGTGTTTTAGACATGAAGTCTTTGCCCATGCCTATGTCCTGAATGGTACTACCTAGGTTTTCCTCTAGGATTTTTATGGTATTAGGTCTAACATTTAAGTCTCTAATCCATCTTGAATTAATTTTCGTATAAGGAGTAAGGAAAGGATCCAGTTTCAGCTTTCTACTTATGGCTAGCCAATTTTCCCAGCACCATTTATTAAATAGGGAATCCTTTCCCCATTTCTTGTTTCTCTCAGGTTTGTCAAAGATCAGATGGCTGTAGATGTGTGGTATTATTTCTGAGGGCTCTGTTCTCTTCCATTGGTCTATATCTCTGTTTTGGTACCAGTACCATGCTGTTTTGGTTACTGTAGCCTTGTAGTATAGTTTGAAGTCAGGTAGCGTGATGCCTCCAGCTTTGTTCTTTTGACTTAGGATTGTCTTGGAGATGTGGGCTCTTTTTTGGTTCCATATGAACTTTAAAGCAGTTTTTTCCAATTCTGTGAAGAAACTCATTGGTAGCTTGATGGGGATGGCATTGAATCTATAAATTACCTTGGGCAGTATGGCCATTTTCACGATATTGATTCTTCCTATCCATGAGCATGGTATGTTCTTCTATTTGTTTGTGTCCTCTTTTATTTCACTGAGCAGTGGTTTGTAGTTCTCCTTGAAGAGGTCCTTTACATCCCTTGTAAGTTGGATTCCTAGGTATTTTATTCTCTTTGAAGCAATTGTGAATGGAAGTTCATTCCTGATTTGGCTCTCTGTTTGTCTGTTACTGGTGTATAAGAATGCTTGTGATTTTTGCACATTAATTTTGTATCCTGAGACTTTGTTGAAGTTGCTTATCAGCTTAAGGAGATTTTGGGCTGAGACAATGGGGTTTTCTAAATATACAATCATGTTATCTGCAAACAGGGACAGTTTGACTTCTTCTTTTCCTAACTGAATACCCTTGATTTCTTTCTCTTGCCTAATTGCCCTAGCCAGAACTTCCAACACTATGTTGAATAGGAGTGGTGAGAGAGGGCATCCCTGTCTTGTGCCAGTTTTCAAAGGGAATTTTTCCAGTTTTTGCCCATTCAGTATGATATTGGCTGTGGGTTTGTCATAAATAGCTCTTATTATTTTGAGGTACGTTCCATCAATACCGAATTTATTGAGCGTTTTTAGCATGAAGGGCTGTTGAATTTTGTCAAAAGCCTTTTCTGCATCTATTGAGATAATCATGTGGTTCTTGTCTTTGGTTCTGTTTATATGCTGGATTATGTTTATTGATTTGCGAATGTTGAACCAGCCTTGCATCCCAGGGATGAAGCCCACTTGATCATGGTGGATAAGCTTTTTGATGTGTTGCTGAATCCAGTTTGCCAGTATTTTATTGAGGATTTTTGCATCGATGTTCATCAGGGATATTGGTCTAAAATTCTCTTTTTTTGTTGTGTCTCTGCCAGGCTTTGGTATCAGGATGATGTTGGCCTCATAAAATGAGTTAGGGAGGATTCCCTCTTTTTCTATTGATTGGAATAGTTTCAGAAGGAATGGTACCAACTCCTCCTTGTACCTCTGGTAGAATTCAGCTGTGAATCCATCTGGTCCTGGACTTTTTTTGGTTGGTAGGCTATTAATTATTGCCTCAATTTCAGAGCCTGCTATTGGTCTATTCAGGGATTCAACTTCTTCCTGGTTTAGTCTTGGAAGAGTGAAAGTGTCCAGGAAATTATCCATTTCTTCTAGATTTTCCAGTTTATTTGCGTAGAGGTGTTTATAGTATTCTCTGATGGTAGTTTGTATTTCTGTGGGGTCGGTGGTGATATCCCCTTTATCATTTTTAATTGCGTCGATTTGATTCTTCTCTCTTTTCTTCTTTATTAGTCTTGCTAGTGGTCTGTCAATTTTGTTGATCTTTTCAAAAAACCAACTCCTGGATTCATTGATTTTTTGGAGAGTTTTTTGTGTCTCTTATCTCCTTCAGTTCTGCTCTGATCTTAGTTATTTCTAGCCTTCTGCTAGCTTTCGAATGTGTTTGCTCTTGCTTCTCTAGTTCTTTTAATTGCGATGTTAGAGTGTCAATTTTAGATCTTTCCTGCTTTCTCTTGTGGGCATTTAGTGCTATAAATTTCCCTCTACACACTGCTTTAAATGTGTCCCAGAGATTCTGGTATGTTGTATCTTTGTTCTCATTGGTTTCAAAGAACATCTTTATTTCTGCCTTCATTTCGTTATGTACCCAGTAGTCATTCAGGAGCAGGTTGTTCAGTTTCCATGTAGTTGAGCGGTTTTGATTGAGTTTCTTAGTCCTGAGTTCTAGTTTGATTGCACTGTGGTCTGAGAGACAGTTTGTTATAATTTCTGTTCTTGTACATTTGCTGAGGAGTGCTTTACTTCCAATTACGTGGTCGATTTTGGAGTAAGTACGATGTGGTGCTGAGAAGAATGTATATTCTGTTGATTTGGGGTGGAGAGTTCTATAGATGTCTATTAGGTCTGCTTGCTGCAGAGATGAGTTCAATTCCTGGATATCCTTGTTAACTTTCTGTCTCGTTGATCTGTCTAATGTTGACAGTGGAGTGTTGAAGTCTCCCATTATTATTGTATGGGAGTCTAAGTCTCTTTGTAAGTCTCTAAGGACTTGCTTTATGAATCTGGGTGCTCCTGTATTGGGTGCATATATATTTAGGATAGTTAGCTCTTCCTGTTGAATTGATCCCTTTACCATTATGTAATGGCCTTCTTTGTCTCTTTTGATCTTTGATGGTTTAAAGTCTGTTTTATCAGAGACTAGTATTGCAACCCCCGCTTTTTTTTGTTCTCCATTTGCTTGGTAAATCTTCCTCCATCCCTTAATTTTGAGCCTATGTATGTCTCTGCGTGTGAGATGGGTCTCCTGAATACAGCAGACTGATGGGTCTTGACTCTTTATCCAGTTTGCCAGTCTGTGTCTTTTAATTGGAGCATTTAGTCCATTTACATTTAAGGTTAAGATTGTTATGTGTGAACTTGATCCTGCCATTATGATATTAACTGGTTATTTTGCTCGTTAGTTGATGCAGTTTCTTCCTAGCCTCGATGGTCTTTACATTTTGGCATGTTTTTGCAATGGCTGGTACCGGTTGTTCCTTTCCATGTTTTGTGCTTCCTTCAGGGTCTCTTGTAAGGCAGGCCTAGTGGTGACAAAATCTCTAAGCATTTGCTTATCTGTAAAGGATTTTATTTCTCCTTCACTTATGAAACTTAGTTTGGCTGGATATGAAATTCTGGGTTTAAAATTCTTTTCTTTAAGAATGTTGAATATTGGCCCCCACTCTCTTCTGGCTTGGAGAGTTTCTGCCGAGAGATCTGCTGTTAGTCTGATGGGCTTCCCTTTGTGGGTAACCCGACCTTTCTCTCTGGCTGCCCTTAAGATTTTTTCCTTCATTTCAACTTTGGTGAATCTGGCAATTATGTGTCTTGGAGTTGCTCTTCTCGAGGAGTATCTTTGTGGCGTTCTCTGTATTTCCTGGATTTGAATGTTGGCCTGCCCTACTAGGTTGGGGAAGTTCTCCTGGATGATATCCTGAAGAGTGTTTTCCAACTTGGTTCCATTTTCCCCCTCACTTTCAGGCACCCCAATCAGACGTAGATTTGGTCTTTTTACATAATCCCATACTTCTTGCAGGCTTTGTTCATTTCTTTTTCTTCTTTTTTCTTTTGGTTTCTCTTCTCGCTTCATTTCATTCATTTGATCCTCAATCGCAGATACTCTTTCTTCCAGTTGATCGAGTCGGTTACTGAAGCTTGTGCATTTGTCACGTATTTCTCGTGTCATGGTTTTCATCTCTTTCATTTCGTTTATGACCTTCTCTGCATTAATTACTCTAGCCATCAATTCTTCCACTTTTTTTTCAAGATTTTTAGTTTCTTTGCGCTGGGTACGTAATTCCTCCTTTAGCTCTGAGAAATTTGATGGACTGAAGCCTTCTTCTCTCATCTCGTCAAAGTCATTCTCCGTCCAGCTTTGATCCGTTGCTGGCAATGAGCTGTGCTCCTTTGCCGGGGGAGATGCGCTCTTATTTTTTGAATTTCCAGCTTTTTTGCCCTGCTTTTTCCCCATCTTTGTGGTTTTATCTGCCTCTGGTCTTTGATGATGGTGATGTACTGATGGGGTTTTGGTGTAGGTGTCCTTCCTGTTTGATAGTTTTCCTTCTAACAGTCAGGACCCTCAGCTGTAGGTCTGTTGGAGATTGCTTGAGGTCCACTCCAGACCCTGTTTGCCTGGGTATCCTGCAGCAGAGGTTGCAGAAGATAGAATATTTCTGAACAGCGAGTGTACCTGTCTGATTCTTGCTTTGGAAGCTTCCTCTCAGGGGTGTACTCCACCCTGTGAGGTGTGGGGTGTCAGACTGCCCCTAATGGGGGATGTCTCCCAGTTAGGCTACTCAGGGGTCAGGGACCCACTTGAGCAGGGAGTCTGTCCCTTCTCAGATCTCAGCCTCCGTGTTGGGAGATCCACTGCTCTCTTCAAAGCTGTCAGACAGAGTCGTTTGCGTCTGCAGAGGTTTCAGCTGTGTTTGTTATTGCCCTGTCCCCAGAGGTGGAGTCTACAGAGATAGGCAGGTTTCCTTGAGCTGCTGTGAGCTCCACCCAGTTCGAGCTTCCCAGCAGCTTTGTTTACCTACTTAAGCCTCAGCAATGGCGGGCGCCCCTCCCCCAGCCTCGCTGCTGCCTTGCCGGTAGATCACAGACTGCTGTGCTAGCAATGAGGGAGGCTCCGTGGGTGTGGGACCCTCCTGGCCAGGTGTGGGATATGATCTCCTGGTGTGCCTGTTTGCTTAAAGCGCAGTATTGGGGTGGGAGTTACCCGATTTTCCAGGTGTTGTGTGTCTCAGTTCCCCTGGCTAGGAAAAGGGATTCCCTTCCCCCTTGCGCTTCCCAGGTGAGGCAATGCCTCGCCCTGCTTCAGCTCTCGCTGGTCGGGCTGCAGCAGCTGACCAGCACCGATCGTCCGGCACTCCCCAGTGAGATGAACCCAGTACCTCAGTTGAAAATGCAGAAATCACCGGTCTTCTGTGTCGCTTGCGCTGGGAGTTGGAGACTGGAGCTGTTCCTATTCGGCCATCTTGCTCCGCCCCTCCGCCATTACTTTTAATGGCAAAAACCATGATTACTTTTGCACTAACCTATCTGTAATTTAATAGGTTTTAATGTTTCCTGATAATCCTTTTTAGTTACAGCTTCTCTCTTCTTGAGTTCTTTTTGTTTTGTTTTGTTTTTGATTTTGGGAAAAGGTGTCACTCTGTCATCCAGGCTGGAGTGTGGTGGCGTGATCACGGCTAACTGCAGCCTTGACTCCCTTGGTTCAAGCGATCCTCCTACCTCACCCTCTCCAGTAACCATGCCTGGCCAAATTTTTGTATTTTTTGGAAATATTGGGTTTCACCATTTTCCCCAGGCTGGTCTCGAACTTCTGGGCCCAAGTGATCCACTGGCCTCGGCCTCCCAAAGATTACAGGTGTAAGTCAATGCACTTGGTCTCTTCTTGGGTTCTTAATTGCATTTCATTTCTGTGTACTAGGGACTGTGTACTCAGGAACTTTATTCAGAAAGACATTAGGAGATTTTCTGAGCCTCTGCATCTGAGGATGCCTTTCTGCTGTCTGTCTACAAGAAGGTCAATGACTGTGTAGGAATTCTTGGGTCAGACTTTTTTTTCACTTAAATTCTGGAAATGCTGCTCCATTGCTTTAGTGTCTAGTGCCTTGTATGAAGTTGGCATGCTTTGCCAAGCTTATTCAAAATTAGAGTTGCTGAGGATAAGTCTAAAGTTGACTTTTGATCCTTT
Source organism: Macaca mulatta (assembly GCF_049350105.2). Lineage (NCBI taxonomy): Eukaryota > Metazoa > Chordata > Mammalia > Primates > Cercopithecidae > Macaca > Macaca mulatta. Next base: position 29,575,837 of record NC_133422.1, read on the forward strand.
GTAGGAAAAGCAGCCACCTCCCATTCTCTAGGCCTAACCATTCTCTGGGGCCCCTGGCACTTGTCCTGCCCCAGGTGCTGCTATGACGACCAGCTTTGTGTGGCCTCCAATAGACTTCATGTGGACAAAGCCGACCATGCCTTGCCTTGTCAGTCCCACATCCCTCACCTTCGGCTCTGGGCTTCTCTGCTGATCCTGAGGCACTGGACATCTAGGGACTTGCTCACCACAACATATGTGCACCCCAGACATGCGTGGAAGTTTACATCACCAGGGGCACATTTTTGGCCAGCAGGAGGTGGGGAGGTAGTGGGTAAAATGTTTTCTCTTCTTTCTCAGGACACATTTGCCGTAGCTCAAAAGGCCCCGTGAAATTTTGAGAAATCTGTTAGGCTTGATACTAAGGATACCTTGGATATTTGCTTTTCCTTGCTATCTTCCTTTCTTCCAACTTATGCTTCCCTGGGGTTGTTGTACACCCACCAAAATAATAGCACCTAAATCTTTGCCTCAGGCTTTGTCTTTACAGAAACCCAGGCTAAAACAACAGGTAACTTGTGGTTTTTGCTTGAATACTTCTAGAATTTTTTCTTTCTTTTTGGAATTTAGAAAATTTACTAGAACAAACTAGGTATAAACTTCTTTTCAAAACTGCTGCCTGGATCATTGTGAGAACTCTCTACATCCAGACTTGGATTTAAAAAAAAAAAAAATCAGGATAGTTTTTTCTAGTATTTTATCTATTTGTACTGTTTTATTGTTTATTTTTAGAAATGCTTATTTTGGTTAAATCCTTACCAAATATATATAGACATTTGAATAGTTCTGCTTTTACTATGGCTTCTCCTTTTGTTCATAGATTATGTGCTTTTGTATTTTATTAACAACATGAAGCGTGTGTTACAATCGTTTTCTTCTTTGTCCTTGCAATGTGTGTGCTTCAGAAGGCAGAGTCCCTCAGAGTCCTCTGGCCTTTCTTCTCCTCTCTGTGCTTGGGAATGTTTCCACATGCCCAGGTTTATTCTCCTTTACTTACCCATGTGAAGAGAGGTCTGTGAAGTCCGAATTTTGAAAAACAGACAAGACACAGGAATTACTCAGTGGGGCACAGCCTCACCTTGGTAAGATACAAAGGGTGCTATCTGGGTCTCAAAAAAGGAGTGAAAAGGACGCATGGAGGGTGCTGAGTTGGCAACCTGGAAGAGGGGGTGGGGCTGGAAGAAGTGGCTGCAGCTGTGGGACCTCATTTCCTGGAAGCTGCTCCCGAGCTCCTGCAGCACAGATACCTGGGAGAAACAGGGTCCTGGGAGAAAAGACTTGCTCTCGTGCCTTCGATCAACAAACACCATTTCCTGGACCACGAGCAAACTGGACCAGCTGGGAGCAGGTAGAGACAGACGTATGGGTAGAGGGAAGTCAATATACCTGTAGTTTCCTGTGGAAACAGAACAGTCTCGGGGCAGTGCAGGATGGAAGACACACTCCAGAGCCTGAGGCACCAAAGCGGAGCAAGCATAGGGGCTGGCTGCCTGCCGTAGAGCCGGGGGGATTATTTAATGTTGTATTGGAATCGAGAGTGCTGTAATTTCTAAGACTTTATGTTATTGCATGGACAATTTTTCTTATTTTATGGTATTTTCCTTCATTCATGTAGGTGATTTTGGTGGGGACGTTTTTTAGAATGTTTTCTTGTTTGTTAGCTAGAAGCCCAAGGGCATTTCTTTGTCCCCAAGGACAATGCTCCAATCCAAAGGATTTGCATTTAGGAATTTCAGGCCCAGTTGGCAAACGTGGGAATCTGTGAGCTCTCCTGCCTGAATTCAGGATGGACCTAAGACATTTTACAATCCAGCCTTAGGTGAGACTACTAGGTGAGTTTCTGAGAAATGATCCCTGCTGCGGACCAACTCAGTCTCTGCAGCTTTGTAACACATTTGCAAGATTCAAGCACTCTGGTGAAACACAAATACACATTATGTAGCAAACAGAATTGGGATAGGTTATGCAGAGCTAAGGCATTAAACATCCCCCTTCCCTCCGACTCCCCAACGATTCTAATAGCCAGGCACAAACAGCGTCAGGATCTATGAGTAGCAGCTGCAGTGTTTAAATAAACATCAGCTTCTGCACGTGCGTTCGCTGCGGGCCTGTCAGTGTGCTTTTCAGCCACACCTGCTTGCCCAGATGGCGGCCTCTGTGAGCGGCCTCAGCTCCTCAAGGAAGGACAGTCCCGGATTGTTTCACAGAGGTTTACTGGTGGGAAAATAACTACCCATCACCTCAGGGAACATTCTCACACATTTTCTTTATCATGCATTAGAAAAGTTACCAGTTTTTCTTTTTTTCCCCTAAGACACCAGAACTTTAAGTCTTTTCCAATAAGCCTGGAACACAAGCCCATTCATTGGTTCCAAAGTGGATTTGCACAGTCTCCATGAAAACTGCCAGGGGCTAGGTGGGGCCCTGGTGACCCAGGCCAGGCCACTGAACCAGAGCTGGCTCTGGGATTTGAAATGATGTCCACTCCTTGTGCTGTTTGGACTAAATCTAAAAGGGTAGCTCAGTTGCATGTGTTTTTTGACTTTGGGAAACTCTTTTCTCTCATGGCTTTCCCAGCGCAGCCTCACCTCTGTTCCTACACAGTCTCCTTCATGCATTCTTTTCTGGGCCCTGAAATGTTCCTGTCTTCAGAGCCACGTCCTCGGCCCTCGCCCCTTCCCCCTCAGCAATCATCTGGGTTCATCCAGATTCCTGACTTCCATACCCATGCTACTGCCTCCCCTTGGGGCATCTCCTGGGTCTCCTACAAGCATCTCAAACTTCTATTGTCCTCTGTTCTCTGCCTCAGTTACTAACTTCCATGTCTCCCAAAAGTTGACCTCATGCCCCAGTCTCCTCCTGGGTTTATGGGTCTTTCTTTGTTCTAGCCTTGTCTCCTCTCTCCTTGGTTTTTCACTGTTTGCAAAACTTTTCTGCTTTTTCATCTGGAAAAATCCTTGCTTAAAAACAGTCCTGCTCATAGGCTAAAACCTTTGTGGAACTTCACCCAACCCCTGCTTCCCACGCTGGAATTAATTGCTGCTTTTGTTGGTAAAATGAGCATGACCTAGAACCTGCTGGATGCCAAGGCACTAGGGACCCTCAGAGTCTGGGGTGAGGGATGGACTGTGGTTAGTTAGCGTTTGAAGTAGTACAATAAAAATATGGCCTAACAGCTGTGGGAATACAAAGGAGGGAGTCACTAATGCTCCACTTTAGAAATCCCCATGTAGGGGGAAATTAAATCAGAGAGCTGGGAGCAGCATGTGGCCCTAGGTGACATCTATGGTCCACTCCAAGCTGCCGTGTTTCAAATGCAGATCTGCACCTGGCAAGGCTTTCTTCTTGTTTACCTCACCTAGCCATCAATCCTGCCTTACTTCTTCCAAACACATCTATCATCTGTTATTTCCATCGTGAGGCGCCACAGAGCAAAGACAGTATCATTTCTCCTTTTTCCTCTTTTGAGATCTCAGCATGAACTCATGGCTATAATATCCCTAACTCCTTCAACATGACATGGTGATGTTAGCAAGAAATATACCTGAAAAATAAAAACAATCTTAAGTGGCACCCACTCATAATGAACTTCTGGGTTCTGTACTCTTTACAGACCCTCTCATCAGAGATTGTCCCTCTGCCTTGGGGTCCTTGCATTTCTCTCCTGTGGGCTTTGTAGTTTACTGCATGCTGTTCTGATCATGCTATCTTTCTATTTAAATGAAAGATAGCATGATGATGAAATGAAAATGATCCTAGGGCTGCTGTGAGTGTAGCACACACCAGTACCTGATGCTCACAGTTTAACATGTCAGATCAAACTGTTATTCCAGAGCTGAGGGGGGAGATACCAGGCCTCCTCTGGGAACTGGAACAGTGAGGAGAAGCAAGCATCTGGTCACAGCCCCATCCCACGGACTCTGTCAGGGCTTAGGAGTTGACTTGCAGGGTGAACTCGTGGACGATGAATTTGAGAGATAGGAGGGAGTCTGGCAATAGTCTAACACTATTGTTTTACAGATGACAACATGGAAGCTCAGAGAGGTAAAGAGGTGTGTTTCTGGTTCATGGAGGATTTGTGGCAGCCAGTGTGGAAGCCAGTGTGCCTGAGGCCCTCCCTGTTTAGTGGTGTCCATTCCACACTACACTGTCATCCTTGGAGCTCTGCTTGTTGTTGCTTGGAGCTATGAGCTTTGGTCATGAGTACAGCCCTATGAGGTAGATATATCCTAACTTATGGATGAGGACACGGAGGTGTAAAGAAAAGGAAATTGCCTAAGATCACAGGGAATCCTTCTAAAACTGGACAGTCTCACCTAAAGATGGGAATAAAAATACCAATTGATGGAATTATAAGAAATTATGGGTATAAAATTTGCATGGTAGGATATCATGAGCTATTAATTCATATGTTTTTTTCTTCACATTTCCTTTCAGCTTGTGACATTCTTTTATTTAGGTAGCTAGATAAGAGGGAATTGGAGAGAATTTAATTGCCAGGGACAAAATAAGTCACATTCTCCCTTCTTAGTTTTAAAAGTCTTTTTTTTAATGGCCGCATAGTATTCCATGGTATATATGTGCCAGATTTTCTTAATCCAGTCTATCATTGATGGACATTTGGGTTGGTTCCAAGTCTTTGCTATTGTGAATAGTGCTACAGTAAACATATGTGTGCATGTGTCTTTATAGTAGCATAATTTATAATCATTTGGTTATATACCCAGTAATGGGATCGCTGGGTCAAATGGTATGTTCTCACTCATAGGTGGGAATTGAATAGTGAGAACACTTGGACACAGGGCGGGGAACATCACACACGGGGGCCTGTCGGGGGTGGGGGACAGGGGGAGGGATAGCATTAGGAGATATACCTAATGCAAATGACGAGTTAATGGGTGCAGCACACCAACATGGCACACGTATACCTATGTAACAAACCTGCACATTGTGCACATGTATCCTAAAACTTTAACTATAATAATAGTAATAATAATAATAATAATAATAATAATAAAGTCTTGGTCCTTGCTGTGGATATTAGCCTGTTTTCATCTCTGAAGGGTTCTGAGGCCTTCCTATTTTGGGGATTCCTCCATCATATGAGTCTTGGTGGAAGGCAGCATCCTATCTCCTACTTGAAAATATATGGGTCTGGATGTTCTATCTTTTCGTAGAACAGATTTCCACAACAGAGAAGTGACAAAGCCCTCTGGGTAAGGAAGATGGGGTAGAGAATTGGAGAGGACGGTGGCAGGATCTCAGAGAAGGGGCTGTGTGTCTTGCCCCTCCCTCATCCAGTGGAGTTGGCTGTAAAAGGGAATGATGTCGGAACATACCGAGAAGTCTGAGTTCAAGGCTAGGGGGTATGTGTGCAGTATTCTCCTCCGGAGCCCTGGGAGGAGGCTGCCTCCCATAGCATCCTCATGGAGCCAGAAGTGCTTACAAACACTATCTCAGTGACCTTTCTTTTTTTCTTTTTTTTTTTTTTGAGAGAGAGTCTCATTCCTTCACCCAGGTTGGAGTGCCATGGTGCAATCTCAGCCCACTGCAACCTTCATCTCCTGAGTTCAAGTAATTCTCCTGCCTCAGCCTCTTGAGTAGCTGGGATTACCACCATGCCCAGCTAATTTTTGTGTTTTTAGTAGAGATGGGGTTTCACCATGTTGGTCAGGCTGGTCTCAAGCTCCTGACCTCGTGATCCGCCCGCCTCGGCCTCCCAAAGTGCTGGGATTACAGGCGTGAGTCACTGTGCCCGGCTGACATTTCATTTTCAAATGTTAATTTAACATATATGTTCTCTACTGACCATAAGAATTCTTAAGATAACTGTGTGGCAGGTTTAATGTAATAGACAAAGAATGCCAGCCAGCTGTTGGACTTCAACTCTTTTGGGCATGCTGAGGCCAAAAAGTCAGACGCAAAGACTTAAGTCAGTTGTCCAAAGGCTGGCTTCTTGATATTATGCAGGTAAGTTATCCAGATGACTGCATTCTGTCTTTTTCTGCTTGTGTTTTGGGATATATCTGTGTATGTATGTTTGTATGTTCTGTTGTGTTTCTGTCAGGCATAAGTTGCTAAATTTTACATGAGCTAAATCCTTCTTGGAGATGTGTTCAGGCTCAGAGCTCAAGTTCGTGGTAAATTCTGGCTTCTTGGTGCTAGCATTCCAGGTGCTGATTCTGTTTCTCATCTCTTCCTGATGCCACACCCCTTCCTGTTTTTGTGCCTCCTGCCATGTGGTTAGAGAGTGATGGGCTGAAGAGGTGAGTCCCACAGACGCCTGGGCACCAGCCCTGCCTCAGCAGCACCTGCTATTTTTTATTTCTTGTTTTTCCCAACCCCAGCCCCTGGCAAGCACCATTCTACTTTCTGTCTCTATGAGTCTGACTACTCTAAATACCTCACCTACGTGGAATCATGCAGTTTTTGTCTTTTTGTGACTGGCTATGTCACTTAGCATAATGTCCTCAAGGTTTATCCATGTTGTAGCACGTGTTAGCTTTTCCGTCCACTTTAAGGCCAAATGATATTCCTTTGTATGTATATACCACAGTTTGTTTGTTCATTTATCCATTGGTGAACATTTGGATGAAGGACTACAACTTACACGTGAGTGCAATATTTCGGAAGGCAGTGTGTGTGTGAGGGAAAACCACCATGAACTTTATGGTCAGACAGGCTTGGGTTCCAGTCGTGCCTCTGCTGCTTATTAGCAAAACCTTGAAAAAGTTACTTAGCCTCTCTTAAAAAAAAATTTAAAAAATTTAAAGTTTATCTTGAATGCAAAAGAGAATGTAAATGTACATGTCCAGTTTGGCGAGCAATAATATAATAATACAAAAATAGAGTAAGCAGCTATTTACTCACCACCCAGACTAAGAAAGTGAACATACTCAGATCTTTGAAAGTCTCCAGTACCCCCTCCTGGTTGACTCTTTTCACTTCGGTCCTGAGCTAGTATCCTAAATTTCATGCAAATTAATCTTGTGTTTTTCTCTGCAGTTTTACCATACTTGTAGATCTCTAAACAATGTATTGTTTGATTTTGGGGTACTTTTTGGACTTTATATTAATGAAATTTCACTGTTATTATTCCTTTAAGCTTTAATTTTTGAGACTCACCCTTGTTGAAATGTATAGCTGTAGTTGATTCATTTTTATTATTATGAACCCTCCCTCCCTCCCTCCATAGAAGGTAGGCTCCTGCCTCCTACTTGAAAATATATGAGACTTCCTTCCTTCTTTCCTTGTTAATTTTTATACTACTGTAAACTATGCTGTTATGAACTTTCCTGCACATATTTCCTGGTACATGCATGAGAGTATCTCCAGAGTATCTCCATAGGAGTGGAATTACTTGGGCTTAAGGTAATTGCATGTTCAACTTTACTAGGTATTGCTCAGTTGTTTCCTAAAGTGTTTATCCCAAGTTGTTCTCCCACCAGGAGTGCATGAAAATCTCCCTTGTGCCACATCTTTGCCAACATCTGCCATGCCTTTAAAAATTTTCTGTCAATCTAGTGGATATGAAATGGCTTTACCCTCCCTTTAAAAATGTTTAGTCTCAGCTGTTCTTATGTTGTGCACTTCTGTGGCGATGAGTGCAAGGTATGTGGTGCACCAACGAGAATTATTTTAGAGCAAGATTATCCTTCCATGAACGAAGCTGGTGGAGCATCACAGATAATAACTCTGTAGAGATTACCTGTTACTGGTGAGAATCAATACTAATAGAAACATTGACTAATTCCTAAGCTGACTTCTTGCCTTCCTCCAGGAGGAAAGGGGACTTTTTACTGGTCCCCAGCTCCAAACCCTGGTGTTAGGCATTGAGAAGTATCAATCAGGCTTCTACTGGAGACATCACAAAGGATTCAGAAAATACAGGTCGTCATCTATCCATAAAAGGGAGATGATCTGCTGAGTTCCAGGCAGAGGACAGATGCTTTCCTGTATATAAATCCCTGCAATATACTCTTCAAGATAGGGGTAACACCTGATATAGAGGTAACATTCTTAAGGACGGAGAACCAGACCCAGAGTTGAGTCAGTCATGTAAAAATATATTTTAGTTCTGACTGTTCCAAATACTGTCCTTGAACACAAAATGAATATACAAGGTTCCTGCCCTCAAGAGTTTTATACCCAGTCTGGTAGAAAAAACATGTGAGTACATCTATAATTGCATTTTCGTATGTTAAGGGAGATGTATGATAGAGGTATATTATAGATACAGGGAAGGCTTCTCAGAGAAGGAGACATTTGAACTGAGCCTTGAAGGATCCATAAGAGCTTGTCAGGCAGCAGGAGAGACATTTCAAGTAGAGAAGACAGCATGAGCAAAGTAACAGGTCTGTGAAGGAAGATTTTCTTTCTCAGGAGTTCCAGGAGTTCAGTAGCTGGTGAAAGGAGAAAGAGGATTTTTGGAGTCACAGGCAGGGGATAGATCTTACAGGACTTGTATGAGTCCAACACAAGGATTTGGAGCTTTATGGGAGCCTTTGATAAAGCAGGAGGATAACATGGTTAGATTCTGGTTCTAGAAAAATCACTCTGATGGCTATGTAGATTGGAGGGACGAGACTAGGGGCAGGGAGGATAGGATGTAGTAAAGATAGTTCAAGCAAGAGATGAGGAAGTCCTGAATTAGGTGAGGCAATGAAGACACATTTCAATTCTTCTCAGGTTTTTGTGACTAGCAGACATGGTGAGTGAGAGAGTGGTCCGTGTTCAGGATGCTTCCTGGATTTTTGTTTCTGTTGTAGACCGGACAATGGCACCATTCACTGGGACAGTGAATACATGAAGATGAGTAGGCTTGGGGTGAGACGCTGACAATGACTTCAGGGATGGACATGTTGAATTTGTGGGGTCTGTAGGACATTCAAATAGAAATGTCCAGTAGGTACTTAGAGTTTCTAGGGTGACCAGCTTGTTCTAATTTGCCTGGGACTTTCTCAGTTTTAAAACTGAAAGTCTTGCAGCCCAAGAAATCCTTCAGTCCCAAGAAAACTGGAATGGTCTAGAACTCAGTAGAGTTTAGACTAGAGACCCTGATTTGGAATTTATGGAAGCCATAGGCATGGATGAACATTCATAGGGTACATGGAGAGAGAGAAGATAAGAAGGTCAAAGATGGTTCCTGAGCAAACCAACCTTTGATGGGCAGGAGAGGAAGAGGAGTTCATGAAGGGGCCTCAGATGGGAAGCCCAGAGAGACAGGGAAGAGATATGAGAAGATAAGATTGTGAAAGCTAAGGTTGGGCGGAACAATTGTAAAGGAAGGAATGGTCAACTTTGTCTGAGACTGCAGAAAATCGATGAGTGGATTGGCTTTTTGAAGTGTTCAGGACTTTTTGTAACAGACTGATTTTGTAATAGGAAGGTAATCAGACAGGAGAGGGGTGACCCACAGCAAGGAAGGGGGTATACATTTTTAAGTTATAGTGTGGTATGACAGAAAGAAGAGCTAGCTAGTATGGGAAAGAAAGATGAGTGAGAGTTTTGAAAAAATTAAATAAATGTGGTCTGGTTTATAATGAGGGAAAGAAGTTAGTATAGAAAGACAGATTGAAGGCATAAGGGGGATAGCTGTTAGAACAATTGGGAGGGATAGGGTAAAGAGATGGGGTGAACTAGAGCAGACCCCTCTTTTGAGACCAAAGATATCAGTGGGGAGGGGTGTAGCAAGGGCATGTAGCCACTTAGCTACAGAGTTGGGATTTGAATCAATGTCTGCCAGATTTCAAAAGTCATATGATCTCCGCCTCTTCATAGAAAAATACATATAGCTTCAGTAAAAGACGTGTACACATGCATAATCACTTAGTGCTACACAAAGATACGTGCTGCTGGTGAAATTGGGGAAGTGATCAGAACAATTGGAGTCAGGTGTAGTTCATCTGGGGCGCTTAACAGGAAAGATGAACTTTGAACAGAATTCTCAGGGAATAGAAGAATGTGGTCAGACAAGAGTTAGATTAAATTTTTTTTTTAATTAAGTCATTCTCCGAATCGTTCTTCCTTTCAGAAACTTGCTTTGAGGATATAAAAAATTTGCTTCTTGTTCTTATTGGTGTGTAGATTCTCAAAGATGAAATCTCAGTAGAGTATATTATTCCATGTACTGGATTGCTAGTCCCTACCTCTTCCACATCCATTTTTTTTCCTTTTCTTTCATAGCAGCAGAATTTTTAAGTGAGATCATGGCCACTCAGCTAACTATTACATTACCTACCCTTCCCTTGTTCTTGACCAAGGCCTGGCCAATTGGATGTGCTCAGAAGTGACAATGCCACCCCTGGTTGTGCCTTTAAAGGGAGAGATACATCTTCCTTGCCCTCTTTACTCTGCTGCTTGGAGTGCAGAGTAGTAATGGTGAGCAGTCTTGAACCATGCGATGAGAGCAACATCCTAGAGATGGTAGAGCAACAATATAATTGGAGCTTAGGTCTCTAAAACTGAGGGACCTTAACACTGAAAGGCTACCTTAAAATAAGCCATTGCTAATTTGGATTTATGTTACAGTAGTTGAATCATATATGTAATAAGACTAACATAAACAATAAGATTTCTTTGTAGTATTCCTACGCATTTCCAGGATAATACTGATGTCTGAATTCTTCGCCTGTTTCAGTCCCATATTAAAGGCTTCCAGAGAGTGTATCCCTCTGAGCTTAAATTCCTTTGCCTGAAACCTAACTCAGAGTCACATGTAGGTACAATTATACCAACTGGGAAGGATGAGGCAGGGTAGGGTTAACCTTGGTCAAGATCATCCCTGTTCATCTTTCTTGGTCATACATTCTTGGTCATCACATGCAACATGTATTTTCTTCATCTACTTCATTTTTTAGGAAGCTGTTGAGGAGTTGGTTTGTCAGTTAGCATTGCATTCAGCTGTGAATAACAGAAAATTTGACTCGATGGTGGCTTAAATAAGTTAGGGTTTTAAGTTTTTTTTGTGTGTGTGTTCAGCAAGAAGGCTGACCATGGTAGGCAGTTCAGAGCTTTATAATGCACTCGATGGCCCCCTAGGCTACCTCTGTTTTTCTGCCTAGCAACCTTAGCATGTAGGTTTTGTTTTCGTTTGTCATCTCATGGTTCTACTTTAGGCATCACATCTGTGTTCCAGGAATGAAAAGGGGGAAATGTAAAGAAAAAAGTGCAAACCTACTGAGTTGGTTCTCTCATTTTCATAGAAATTTTATAGTGACACATACATACAGAAAAGTTCACAAATCACAAGTATGTGGCTTGATTAATTTTTACAAAGTGAACATACCAATGTAACTGGCACCCAGGAGACACACTAGAACATTTCCAGCATTTCAGAATCCTTATTCGCTCAGAAATACCTCTTATATACCCCAAAGAATGGCATAGATTAATTTTTCCTGATTTTGAACTTTATGGAATCATATAGCAGATACTCTTTTGTATCTGACTTCTTTTGTTTAACATAATGTTTGTGAGAATCACCCATATTATTTCATAGAATTGTAGAACATTTATTCTGACTGCTATATTATTCTAATGTATAAATATAAATTTTAAAAATTCCATTCCAGTATTGTTGGGCATTCAGGTAGCTTGCAGGTTTTAGTTATTATAAATTATGCTACAATGACTATTCTAGTACACATCTTTTGGTAAACATATGTTCACATTTCTGTGGATGTATACCTATATGAAGAATCCCTGGATTGTAGATTGTGTTTATATTTAGCTATGCTACTGCAAAATAATTTCCCAGAGTATTTTTATCAATTTATCATTCCACTGGTAGTGTACAAAATTTCAGTTGTTCCAAATCCTTGCCAACACTTGGTATTATCCATCTCTTCAATTTTGGCCATTCTGATGAGTATGTGATAGTATCATATAATGTTTTTAATTTTTATTTCTCTGATAACTAATGAATCACCTAAAGTTGAGGTTCTTTTCATATTCATATGTTTATTGGTTATTTGAATATCCTCTTTTGTGAAGTGCTTTCTGTATTTTTTGTACAGTTCTTATTGTATTGACTGTCTTTTTAATATTGTTTTATAAAGCTCTCTATATCTTCTGGATATGAGTCTTGCGTTAGCTTGCTAGGGTTGCCTTAACAAAACACCACAGACTAGATGGATTAACCAACAGAAATTTATTTTCTCACAGTTCTGGAGTCTAGAAGTCCAAGATCAAGGTGTCAGAAGGGCTGGTTTCTCCTGAGGGCTCTCTCCTTGGCTTGCAGACTAGAAAATATAGTATTTTTAGATGGACCTATTGTCACTTTGCACAAAACTGAGATTTTTTAAAAAGAGGAGAATGGACAGGCAACTAGTGAGGTCTGGCTCAGTCTCTAATTTTTCTAAAACTAGTAGGGATGAAGGAAGAAGAGAGGAAGTGATACCTTCTTTTCTTATCAAATGAGCAGTGTTCCAGGGCTTTTGCTGTTATAGCTGGAACTACACTGGCGCAGCTCAGGGGATTCAGTGGTTCTTGTTATTCCCTGGCCTGCTGAGATTGGGTTGAGCAGGAATAAAGGTCACAGCAGCTCTTCTAGTAAGCCTATGGGATGGCCATGATGGTTCCCATGGAAAGTGGATAGGCCAGAGAAGATTCTCCCCACCCCCAATCTCATTTATGGTTTGATGGAGCTGAGAGTCCCAGAAAAGTATTCCATGACATTTCAGCCCAATGCATCCCCTGGTAAGAAAAATTCTCATATTAGTTTTGGAACAAAAGATCGTAAAAGTATTTTGGGAAACGAGCCCTAGTTCACATTGTCACGTACACTACATAAAGGGCATTGAATTATCTTACTTATGTTTTTAATAAGATGATTTTTAGTATTGCTTATCAACTCTTTCCCTTCCCCTCAAACAGGCTTGAGACTGTTTACTAGTATATAGAGTAATCTGTGCCTTCAAAGAAAGAAGATGTGATATCTGTTTTCTACTACACTGATTTGAATCTGTTTTCTCCAAACTGTGACCCAATCTAGCAGAATGTAAGGAGCCTATATTGGCATACTAAGACTACTGCCCTCCCATATTTACTGAAAAAGGCCAAGAATGAAAAAGCAAGCTGTCTTAGTCTGAGAGACAGACATCAGGGTGGGATTAAATGTGCAAGGATTTTGTTGGGGGAAATACCTGAGAGAAAATGGGTAGGGAGCAGAGAGAGCTGTTAGACTAGGAAGCAAGTCTATCTCACAGGTAAAGGAGAGAGGGAAGGAAGGTTAGGTGGAAGTGTCCTAGACCATTGTGCACCCTAAGGAAGCTTCAGCAAGGTTGTTGTGGAGTCTGTGAACCAAAGTTGGCTGTCAGAGGAGTCCCTTGTATCCCAGGAACAGGCTTGCCCACCACACCCAGTCATTGGCTGGGAGCAGCCAGTGTGGATGTGGTACAAACGTGATGGCGGATCTCAGAGTGCAGCAGCTGAAGACCTTGGTCAGTTACCTTCCCTGTAGCTGGATATTTGCAAGGCACATTCTCATGGCAGCTTAGTTAGCTTTTGCTAGAAATTAAAGAGGCCAGGCACGGTGCCTCATGCCTGTAATCCCAGCACTTTGGAAGGCTGAGGTGGGTGGATTACCTGAGGTCAGGAGTTCGAGACCAGCCTGGCCAACATGGTGAAACCGCATCTCTACTAAAAATACAAATATAGCTGGAAATGGTGGCACACACCTGTAATCCCAGCTACTCGGGAGGCTGAGGCAGGAGAACTGTTTGAGCCTGGGAGACAGAGGTTGCAGTGAGCCAAAATCATGCCACTGTACTCTAGCCTGGCCAACAGGACAAGACTCTGTCTCAAAACAAAAACAAAAACAAAAACAAAAAAGAAATTAAAGAGAGCATTGGGATGCCTCTCACTTTTGTGAAATGTAAGAATCCCACTTGGCTGACACCAGTTGACATGAATGACTTAAGGAAGGGAGTGAAATATGGTGAGTCAGAAGAGAAGGGTTAAAGAAGGGATGTTGGATGAACCCCAAGTCCGTAATATTAAAACTGAATGCATTATGAATTCTTTTCATTTTAAATTCTATTGGCTCTTCTTGAGTAGGTGCTATGAATAGTTTTCTTAAAAGTTTAAACAAAAACTTTTCAAATAGGTTGATTTTCAGGTCTGAAAACATCTGAATCAAACATTTGGTGTGTAGTGACATAGCAAAACAAATTCAGGTCAGGATCCCTGACCTACGACTTGTTGACAGATTCACAGATGTGTGTGCTCATGTTTTGAAAACAAGCAACCTAGGCATGTTAGGCAAGATATCACATATCTGAGAATCAACTTTTTGGTGCTAGTTTTATTTTTTTATTTCACATCATCAAGTCCTAGAAAGGGCAAACACAAGAAGGCACCAAAGCTAAGTTCTGAATTTGGCCCAGGGACAAACATCCATGTAACAGCCAGAGCAGCAGGGCCTGCAAACCTGATTTATTCCTCTGTCATCTCTATAAATCACAATTTATGCTGATAAGGTGACCTAATTTGTTTAAAAGTGAAATGGAGAAGGTTGATGAAAATTTAGTGCATCCCAGGTTTGTGGCTTAGATGGCTCCATTAGCAGCAGGACCACAGGCAAAAGAAGTGGGAGGAAGACAGCCAGAAACAGGTTCTCACTCCGAACAAGATTAAGAGATGGAAGAACTCATGAGATCATCTCACTGAACTCCCCACTTTACTGCCTGAAAGGCTTGGGAGAGGAGGGGCATGTCTGAATAATCTATTTTCTGATTTTTCTCTCTCTTCATTAGAAGCGATTTGGCTGATGACTTTCCTGCCATTTCTCTTGGGGAGATAGTCCTTACACACACACGAAAGTCATCAGTATTAGGAGGTTTCATCAGATGATTATTATTTTTTTTCAGAGGATTTTATGGCATTAATCTTCCTCCAACCACCCCGAAATCCTTTTTCTTCCCAGTTTCCTCTCCCGTGATACCTATGAGGTATTATTCGTCATGTTAGTTTTCCAATCACTCAGCTAGGGCCCTTCTTTCTTTTCTGATGCACGGGCAGGTCGATCCTTTGAAAGGATTTGCCACACACATGATTCATCAGTGGCTTTTGGTCTTCTGTTATTCATTTAGTTCTTGAGGGGCCCTCCAGCCTGTGACCAAATGACACACTTGATGGCTTCCTGAAGAAGCTTTCTCAAAAGCAATAGAATTTCCTTGCATATTTGAATCCTGCAGCAGTTTGAAGCTGTGAGCCCAGCTCTGTGAAGCAGAAGGTTAGACATTACCACAGACTCGAAGGCTTGGAAACATGGCAGGACATTTTGTAAATAGAAGTGCAGCCTTAGGAACACATCTTCAGCATACGGGGGAAGTTCCAGCACATTGCACAAGAGGGAAAAGTAATTCAAGGAAAGGATAATTTCAGTCTTCTGTGTTGATTACCCTTCTCCTTGCCCTCCGTACATGGGGGTTAGCAAGGGCAGCTGGTTGCAAGGCTGCAGCTGTTCTTAATTGTTGATTTTAGCTTTGCGGTGGTCCCTTGTGGGAAAAGATGCCACATCTGGACCATGGAATGGACTTACAGGTGTTTGAGAAATGTTTTCTTTCCTACAAGTTACATGACACTCTGTAATAGACAAGCTATTAAGACATACCAGGCTGATGTCCAGAGACATGGGCTTAAATGGCTCCCTTCCTCCCCTTTTCTCCATTCTTCTCATACATAGACCTGTGAAAAAGATCTGCTTTCTGCTTAAGCCAGGGAAGCATGCATTTCCATCATTCTCTCTTTATGCTCCCTGCAAATGGCCTGGATGCATCAACAGCAAAAGAAAACATCAGGCTCAACTACTTTACAAACCTGCTCAAAGTAGGCTCAGGTTAAAATGGGTCCCAAGTTGAAATGCAATGTTAAAAAAATACAAAAGCGAGCGTATGAGAAATATTAGCTTTTTCTTTTAAAAAATAAAAAGGCTACTTGAGTAAAAATAAAATCTTTGTTTTGTTTTGTTTTCTATGAGTGATATGCTACAACTTGGGTTCTAGATTAGGGTGAGGCATGCATTCATGTCTGTTTTGTTGGTGTAACGATGGGTTTCATTAAGTGATTGTGGGTGTCTTATACGCAATAGGACACATTAAATGCATTGATTTGAATGGATTAATACTAGCACAGTACTCGCTCCTCCTACCTCCCCACCCCCTTTAGGTTTGAGGCAACTAAGGCTGCTTCTTCCCTGGACTCCACATCTATTCTGGCTTACCTGTGATTATCCCCCATGCCCACCCTGACAACCCACTCTCGACTATGCTTAGGATCAGCACCGAGACTCTCCTGGCCCTGTGCCTACTGTGGTGTGCACACACCTGTGTCTCATGAGGGTGGGATGGGAAAGAAGACAGACCTTGCATATACTGGCTGAAGTGTTGACATGCATGTAATCAGTGTTCCTCGACCTTGGTAAGAAACCACAGGGCGGCCCAGTCCTGGTCCCTGCCTGTGTTCTTGCCTAGATCTTGCAAATATTAGGAACAGGCCCACACTAGCATGCTATCTCTTTTGGTGTGCTACTTTCAAAAAAGGAAACGGCATGAATTTTCATTAAAAATACAGGTAAATTTCTCACTCATTCTAAACCCTGAAGGCAGGTGCACAGAAAATTAGTTTCAATGGAAACAGAAAGTGAAATTGACCACTTTTATTTCCCCCTTTTAAGTAAATTACCTCCCTCAGCAGAGGATGTATTTATTCCAGAATTAATCTGAGCATTTGAAAGTTATTGACGTTTTAGAAAAGTATATCCAAAGGATGGACAGTGGCAAGCTGGACAGTATTTTAAAAACCCACAAAATGTGCCAGGGTCTGAAGGCCATTCAAGTTCAGGGTTATGATAATCAGCATAACTGTAACTCTGAATTCTATGAGTTCAATCAAATACTTGGACTATACAATCAAGTAAAAAGCTTGACAATTTTTTTTTATCATGCACAGCTTAGTAAGAGCTCAGTAAATATTTGCTATATTTTAAAAATCAACCCAATGTCTGACAGGTTTGGTCAGAGTAGTTCATCCAGTAGCCCAAGATAGGGTAGCCCAAGTCAACCTAAATCTCTTGGTGCTTCAGTGGCACTGAAAGCTAACCATAGCTTCCAAACCTGACATAGGTACTTTAATGTGATAAAGTGGAGCTAATTTTCCCATTTCATGTGTAAGTAGATGCAAGAGCGCCCTCACCTCAATGTGGTTTGATTCTTATCCTGCAAAAGCACACTTCAGTCTCAGTATTCATGATGGTTTCAGTTCACTTGTTGGTCATTGTCCCTTTGCTCTTTGGTTCTCTGGTCTCAGTGTAAGAATGCACTGATTTCTGTTAGATTCTGTCTGGGCAGAGGGGTGGGGATGGATTATCTTTCTGTGATTGTGTATGACTTTGGGAGTGGATGAATAGAGGAGGAGTTGTGTAGTCAGAAGATGGGTACACTACGATGAGGGTCTCCATTGGTGGCCCATGAAGTAGTAGAAGCTGATTTTTGCTCTCTCCAGCCTTCTGCTTTCTAGCCTTAAAGCATGGTGGGTTTTTTTTCCCCCTCAGGACTCAATTACCTACTGTGAAAACCCTAATTTACATTTTTTTTTTCTGCTCTGTTCCTGTGTGGAATTAATTCTCAGTGTTTTTCAAATTGTGAATCTTGACCCATTAGTAGTTGTTAAATTAATGGGTCAAACCAGTAGTGAAAAATGAAGTCATATAAAATATATTAGGAAGTGTCAGAGCACATCTTAGGCAGTAGGGAAAGTATTGCTTCTGCAAAAACTTTTGTTTCAATTGTATGTGTATAAGAGAGTACTGAACGGTACTGTAAAGGTTGTGATGGGAGCAATTTGAAAAGCACTGACCTCAAGCAAGTTGTTTGATGTGGATTTGTAGGCACACAACAGGCATCAGGAGGAAGGTTTAGGGGCAGGAGACCTCTTCTGTGTACCTCCCACTACGTCGTGTCGGCAGCCATCTTCCCATTTGGCCTATATTAAGGCCATACCTGTTGATGTTGGTTCTTTATCCTTGCTTTGTGGAGGACCATCATGAAATCAAAATATTCTTCAGTGAATACTTTGCAGCTTGGAAGGTGCTTTTATTCACATTATCCCACTTGACTATGGATTCTACACACCAGATGCTAGGTTCATCTCAGAATAGAGGCCGGGTCTAGCTCCCTGCCCCTAAGATCACCTCTAGTATGATCTTATCCAGCTTGTTTTTATGATGCAGTGTTAATACGGCCACTGCCCATAAGAGGACACATGTATCTGAAGGTATTTTCCATGCATGATTAACTTTTAAAGTTATGTTGCTATTCGTTGGCCTAAGCAAGGTGTGATTGACCTTATGGTATATGTAGTAGCCAAGGGTTGACATTAGAGATAATGAAATAAGCAAGTGGTAATAGCTCTCAGAAATTATGGTAACAAGGAGAAGAGGGTGGTTCTTCACTGCTTAGCAGCTTGACTAGGGGAGAGACAGCCAGCATCTTACTGCTTCCTGGCACATGGAGTGTTTCACTGAGAATCACAGGCAGACTCAGGCAGCCAGCCACTTTTCAAATGGGCTGTCTTCTGTAGTGCTGTTCCACCACCATTCTGTGGGCCCAACTACCATTCTGGGGGGTCTGCTGTTGCTAGCTTAATTTCATTCACTTCAATTCAATTGCTGTTATGAAAGGCCTACTAGTGCTATTCCCCTGAGAATCTATAGAGACAGGGTAGAACTCTTGGATGAAAAGGTGAAGGCTTAGGACATCCGGTTAGTGGAATATACTTATTTTGGGGGCTCTTTCATCAAGTAACACCAGCTGATGCCTAGGAGTATGGGAGTCATATTGGCTTTGTTGTCCTCCATTAGAAACTCTTCACGTTCACAAAAAACAAACAAACAAACAAACAAAAACAGCCTTGGAGAAATCTTCAACCCAGAAGGAGTTAAGCTATGTGTCTGCACAGCGCAGCTTTGTTCTGGCAAGGTCCCATCAGTTTAGGTCATTTCTGATGACTTCACTCTCCTGGTGACATCAGCCTCTAATCTCCTGAAGGTGAATTCATGTGCGATTGCTTCAAAATACTCACTCCCTGAGTTCCAAGCCATTCCCGTTGATATATGGACAGAGCTTGTCTTTCCCAGGCCACAGTCTGGTTTGTGCACTGCATTTGTGCTTACCGTATCATATTACCATGTGGACATTATGTCACTAACTGGCACAACCGGCTCAAAATGAAATATGCTTGCTACAAGCAAAAGCCCAAAAGCTAACATCAACTCTCCCCACCCCCTACCCCAGGTACAAAATAAAAGGGCTAGAGGGGTGGCTGGACTAGATTTTGGTTTAATATGTTTCTAACTGTTCTCTCCCTCCTCTCCCTTTCTGTGGCCTGAATGTTGATAGTAACTTTATCATCCTTTTCAGTCCATTATACCCACTAACTCTTGAAAATATTTGGTCACTGATGGCACAAATTAAATCTAAGACTTTGGAATAATTTAGTTTAGCCTCTTTCTAAATTATCAAGTCTGTGAACTCAAGTAACCTTTTTACCTTCTAAGACCACTTTCTTTTCTTTGTCTTTCAAATGTCATGAAAGAATACAGAGTAGAAATGAAAGCAGCCTAGGCTTATTGGGTGGGTGTCAGGAATTAGCTTTGACATAGATGGAGTTACCGTGCACTTGACCCAAGCTGACAGGCGTGCAGATGCCTCTAGAAATTGTGGGAGATGAACTGGAAGTGTCCCCAGAGTTTGTCCAGTCTTAGGGCAGTATAAGTACATTTTAGTCCCTTCTCCTGTTATCCATAGGCTGTGTTGACACCCGCTTATACCACCAGGGATTCAGAATGTCACAGCTCCTCCCTGACCACCATCGTCCTCCTGCTGCCCCCACTCTGGGGCAGAAGAGGGTAGTCTGTGTCTGCAGAGAAGCAGAGTCCCCACACCACTTCCAGGATCCCAAGCACCCATTTATTTTGATTAATAGCTCTTGGCAGTAGACGGTAGCTTCTGGAGTACAGAACTGGCTGGGTACACACTGAGGTTTAAAATCACATCAAGAAAATGTCATACTAACACAGGATTGTTAAGGGGAGAAACTGGTGTTCAAACAATAAAATACTACTCTCACTGTTTATCTTTGTTTCATTTTGAAGGAAATAAAGAAATGAAACCTTACAAGTGTAGCAGCCCAGTTATCAAAGAGTCATAGCCGCAGACACTCAGTTTTGGGGTCAGCCCACAGACTAGGGGTACTTTTCTCTGCCTCTGCACAAAATAAATGTTGAGGCTCTCAATTTTATGAGGAGGGAAATAAAATCCCTGGATGACTTGCAAGTATATTTTTAAATGCAGGCGTGGCTAGGTTTTCTGAGTTTCAGCTCTGTTTCGGCTGGAGTGGGGGTGGAGGATTGGCCGCATCACAGGGGAAACTGGTGGAATCTTAGTCCAGGAGGCTGGCACTATTACCATTCACATCAGCTCATGATAGACAAAGGTACCAGACTTTTTTTTTAAAGACCCAGTATAAAGTAAACCAACTTTCTTCCTACTGCTGTATATCCAAGGAGGTGGAACTATTAAAGAACCCTTTTATACCTTCTCAATGCCATTCTCTTTCTTTGTTCATGCAGGAAAAACAAGCAAATCAAACAAACACACACACACACAGAAGACAGAGAAAAAAACCCCAAAACCTAATTAAAATACAAAATTAATAAAACATTCTCATGTGCTCAAATCCTACATCTTCTCTTCTAACAGCGTGGCTGTTATATATGCACCTGCTTACTCTCTTTCCCCAGTAAAGAAACAGCATCTCCTTACTCCAGAGGAATTGGAATTTCCCACTTCACCGCTTCTTGTTCCCTGCAAGCTACTTGAGAACCACAAAGACTGAGCCTTCTTGTTGGGCTGGGAAGACTGGAAGAGCTTCACCTTCCTAGCAGAGAAATGCCTCCTGTGGACAGTGGGCCATAGCCACACATGGAATAGAAGAGGTGACTTTTGGAGAGAGCTGAGCGCTGGATGAGCCTTATATTTTTCCCACGTGCCTTACTGGGGTTGTCCCTGGAGAGGGAGTGCTTCTTTTCATTTCTGGGGGTAGAGTGCGATTTGCTTTTGCAGTTGGAGAGGCAAGGAAAAGCTGCCAGTGTCTGCAGCAAGCTAGGTAGTTTGTGCATAACATCATTCCTTTGATGATGGCATAAATCGCTTTGCTTGACTGATTCTGCAAACTAGTGGGTTCTTTGATGAGTGTGCCTTGCCCTCAGTTTGCTGAGAACTCTTCCTCGGGGTGGGATCTCTAGGCCATCAACAAGGAGTACTTCCCCTCCAGGTTAAGATCACAGGTTGACTTCATTGTATCCACTGTCTCACCAGCTTTCTCCATTCACCAGCACAGCCCAAGGGCAGCGCAGCCTTGAAGGCACCAGGCGGGGAAAGCATGCCACTCCGTACCTCCTTCCTGGCATCTTCTGCTTAGATTAGGCTCATGCCAAGGTCAGAGCCAGCTGCGCCATCACACCTGATGCAACCTCGGGATGTGCTGGAGGTGTAGGGGAGAGGAAGGCTGCCCGCAAAGGCTGATAGGCGTGTGTGCATCCCTTTCATCCCAGCCCTGCCACCACTGCCGTGTGACCCTGAGCTAGGAGCCTATTCCACACAAGGTGTTTCTCGTGTGTCCTGAGACCCTAGCTCTGAAGGGAAAGGGTTCCTGTTGGGGCCATTGGCCCCCATAGCCACTGGGATAAACACTGGTGTAGATGTTGCTCAACTAATGAGTGAAGGAACCAATATGGCCAAAAATTTTTTTGAAACACGTGCCCTCCCTAGAAGGCCAGCCGGGGCCCCTGTTTTGCATGCACAGGCCTGCCCTGCCATTCCACCCTACCAAGTTTCTTTGAGTTTATAATTTGATCTGAGACCAGAGATGTCATCTGATACGATACTCCCAGCCAGGGAAAATCACCTTGGGAGGAACTCATGTTATCCCTGGGGCTCAGCAAAAGTCTCCTGGCTCCTTGAGTGCTAGGACGCTCATGTCTCAACAAGGCACCATCACTCTTGTGTCCTGGTGCCTAGGGCAGGGCCTGGCAGGCGGGCACTCAGGAACAACTGGATGAATTGAGTTGTTGAAGTCAGCTCAAAACTTTCTGTACAGGTGCAAAACTTGCTGTTCAAAAGAAATCCTAAACATGAAAACAGAAAGCTATAGATAAAATACTAAGTTCCAGTGATCTCAGGGAGGCAGAACCTGTCGTTCTTTGAAAGAACCCATTTGGATATGTATGTGTGTGTGTGTGTGTGTGTATATATAAAAATATATGTATGAGTACACCTACTTTTCTTCCATCTGACATGTTTTAATAGTGTGCTTATGGAGTGGGTTTCCAAAACGATCTAAGTCTAAAGGAGAGAATCTACAGTTTTCTCGCAAATGGGGGCATCTCACTATAGCTTCATGGGGTTTGCTGTTTAACCTGTATGGTAAGCAATTCAAGGAGTTACCTTCTATGGAGGCAGCTTCTCAGATTTTTTTTTTTTTCCTGTAATATCCTCCTCCAGCTTCTTCTTGACAAAGAAGCACTTGTTTATTCACTCCACACAATTTTTTTGCAAGTCTTTTCATTTTTATTACTCAAAAAGTCTCATTTTTTTATTTAGCTTTCTGACTCTGTGCTTGTGCCTTCAGATGCCCAGGCAGACTTCGAGGGGTTCATGCTGTAAGACCTAAAGTTCCTATGAGATTGTGCAAAACAAGGAAACATGTCAGCAGGGCCTGTGGTGATTCCATGTGTACTAAATGTGTTCATGACAGGGTCAGGCGTGCTTTCCTTATCGAGGAACAGAAAGTTGTTGTGAAAGTGTTGAAGGCACAAGGTCCCACACCACATGCAGATTTTGGTGCTTTCCCAGCCTTCTTGGTATAAAGGTAAATGATTCCATTACCAGGGGTTCCAGACAGCCTAGTTTTGTCAGAGGTTGTATTGTAGGAAAGCCTACATCGGTATGTCAAATGCTGGACCATTCTGAGTGCCTGTAGACAATGTCCCCGGAAAAGGAAGAAGAAAACCTTTGTGCGGTCCTCACTCCACACAATTTTTAATATTAAGTTTGCTTGTTTGTTTGTTTATTCTCTCTCTCTAGTCCCCCTCCCTGACCCTCACCACCCTGCCAGGCACTAGGCACTAGGAGCACTCCATGAGGGCCGTGATTATGCCTTATTCCCCATTGAAACCTCGGCACCTTGTCCAATGCCTGGAACACAGAAAGATGCTTAATGTTGGTGTGCTTAGTGAATGAATCGCTAGGAACAAATGATGACTCGTGAAAACACAGGGGTGCCTGTCCTGGCTTGGTTTATTACCCTGGATGCTGACAACCATCAGCACATGTGAAAAAACAATTTAAAGTCAATTCTCTGGTGAATCAAGTTCTGGCAATGGGTGATTGGTGTTTGGCCAATAGCCTCTCCTTGAAGGCATTATTCACACATAAGGCATAGAAGCCTGGCCGAGAGGCTGAGAGGTCTTTTTTTTTTTTAACTTAGTATTGTAAAAAATGTTTTATTGTGGTAAAATACACATAAGATTTACAGCATTAACGCTTTTTAAGTGTACAGTTCAGTGGCATTAAGTATATTCACAGTGTTGTACAACTGTCAGTCTCCAGAACTCATCTTCCCAAACAGAAACTCTGTACCTATGAAACACTGACTCCCTTCCCCTCTCCCCCAAACCCTTAGCAATGGCCATTCGACTTTCTGTCTCTACGAATTTGACTGCTCTAAGTACCTCATATAAGTGGAATCACATACTATTTGTCTTTGTGACTGTTTTATTTCACTCAGCATAATGTCCTTAAGGTTCCTGCATGTTGCAGCATGAGTCAGAACTTCCTTCCTTCTTAAGGCCAGATACTGTTCCATTGTCAGCATAGCATACTTTGCGTATCTATTCATACGTCCATGGACACTGGGGTTACTTTCGCTTTTTGGTCATTGTGAATAATGCTGCTATGAAAATATGTGTACAAATATCTGTTTTCAATTCTTTTGAGTATATACCTAGAAGTAGTGGAATTGCTGGATCATATGGTAGTTCTATCTTTAATTCTTTGAGGAACCTACATACTTTTTTCCATAGTGACTATATGGTTTAACATTGCTACCAATAGTGCAAAGAGTTCCGATTTCTCCACATCCTCATTGACACTTTATTTTCTGGGTTTTTTTTTTTTTTTGGAAATAGCTCTCATAATGGGTATGACGTAGTATCTCATTATGATTTTGATTTGTATTTCCCTAATGATTAGTGATGTTGAGTATCCTTTCATGTGTGGATTGACCATTTGTATATCTTTAGATAAATGTCTATGTAAGTCCTTTGCCCATTTTTAAATTGGTTTCGTTGTATTTAGGAGTTTATATATTAGGTTGGTGCAAAAGTAATTGTGGTTTTTACCATTATTTTTATTGGCAAAAACCACAATTACTTTTGCACCAATTTAATACTTTGAGTATTTATTCCTTATCAGATTCTGTGTTACATCTATACATCAACTTAGTAACTTAGTAAAAATGACATCTTAAAAATATTGAATCCTCCAATCCATGAGCAAGGTATATTTGTTCATGTATTAAGACCATCTTAAATTTTTTAGCAATGTTTTATTATTTTTGGTGTATAATGGAACATTTTCGTCAGGTTTATTCCTAGAATTCTGTATTCTTTGATGTCATAGTAAATTGTATTGTTTTTTGAATTTCATGTTTGGATTGTTCATTGCTTATATACAAAATACAATTAATTTTGTATGCTAGTATTGCAATGCTGTAATCTTGCTGTATTAGTTATCATACTTATTAGTTCTAGCAGCTTCTTTGTACATTCCGGCAGATTTTCCACACAGATGATCTTGTCATTTTCTTGCTTTTACTTCTCCATTTCCAATCTTTATGCTTTTAGTTTGTACTTCATTACATATTGTGCTGGTGGGAATCTTCAGTATAATGTTGAACAAAAGTGGTGAGAATAGGTATCCTTGTTTTGTTCCTGATCTTAGGGGAAAGGGATTCAGTCTCTCATGATTAAGTGGGATGTTGGCTGTAGATTTTTTGTAGATGCCTTTTGTTTATTTGAGGAACTTTTCTTCTGTTTCTAGTTTGCTAAGGGTTTTTATCAGAATGAAGGTTGCATCTTGTCAAATGCTTTTTATACATGTATTGAAATGATACATAGTTTTTCTTTTTTAGTTTGTTAATACGGTGAATTACAGTGATTGATTTTGGAATGTTAAATCGGCTTTGCATTCCTGGGACAAACCTCAATTGGTTGTGATGTATTATCCTTTTTATATATTGTTGAATCTGATTTTCTAAAACTGCATTGAGAATTTTTACATCTGTTTTATGAAGAATATTAGGTTGTAGTTTTCTTTTCTTGAAATATTTTTGTTTAGTTTTGTTATCAGTGCCATACTGGCCTTGCAGAATGAATTGGGAAATCTCCCCTCTTCTTTAATTTTCTGGAATAGTCTATGTACAAATGGCATTATTTCTTCCTTAAATGTTTAGTTGAATTTACCTGCCATTAATCCCTTCCAGTGCAGTTTTTGTCTCTAGGAATCTGATTTAGGTCTTTAAAAATAACTCCTCTGTCTCCATTAAACTTTTTGAATATATGGAATACAGTTTTAATATATTTTTAAATTCCTTTGTCTGTTAATTTTAACATCTGTGTCAGTTTTGGGTTGTTTTTTGACTGATTTTTCTCCTCAGTGTTTTCTCAATTCTTTGCATGCCCAATAACTTTTGTTTGAATGGCAGACATTGTGATGGTTGTTTTTTTATTCCTGTAAATGTCTTGGGCTTTGTTCTGAGATGCAGTTAAGTTACATAGAAACTGATCCGTTTATGGCTTACTTTTCATATTTGGAAAGCAAGACTAGAACATCATGTAACTTACGGCTAATAACTTTCTACTACTGAGGCAACATCTTTCTGAATATTCTACTCAATTATATGTAAAATTATAAGGTTCTCCAATCTAGCTACTGGCAAGAGTCACTTTTTCTGACCTCATGTGAGCTCCAGTTGCTGTTCTTTGTAATTCTTTTAGATGGTTCTTCCCCTGGTCTCTGCTAGCTTCCTCAGCTGTGTGCACTGATTAGTACTCTGTTGAATATTCAGGGAGACCATCTACAGATGTCCGGTTTTCTTTCCCTGCAGCTCTTTGTCCCCCCTCTGTCCTGCCAACGTTAGCCATGTTGGTCTTTCCAAACCCTTGCTTCATTTCTTCATTGTAGGGAATCTGTTGAGCTGCACTGGAGTTTCTCATTCCTATGATATGGCCTGGAAACTTTCATGTCAGTAAGTTAGAGCTTTGGTAGGGTTCTTCTCATTCGTTTTCTGTCTTATGTCTTCTGTTGGGTTCTGTTGTGATGATTATTTACTATTGTGTTCACTTTCTTGTTTCATCAAACATATTTTTAATATTTTATGCAGTTTTTCTAGTTTGCTTTTGTAGATGGTTTGGTAGTAATTACCTAGTCTGTAATTATTGGAATAAGAGGCCTCAGACCTTTTAATTTCAACACAGTTTTTTTTCCAGAGAAGTGAGCAGCTATTTCAGGTCTGCTGGGGTCCTAAGGTAGAGTCCAGGTGGGATTGAGAACTCACCATCTGGCCAGTCTGCAAGTTCTTGCAGAAGAACCTACTGCTGAGGACTGAGGAGTGTGGGAGTGAGAGGGTGCTTGTTCCAAGGCGAGAAGGAGCCGGAAACAACAGCCTTGCTAGAGAACTGAATCAGGGTTATCAGAGAGGAGGAGAAAGAGTGAGAATACTGCCACATGCTCATAGTTCTTTCCTCTTCAGATCCCATTCGATTTGTGAAGTGTGACATTGAGAGTTCAATGTCTGTTAAAATTGAAATGAACTTTTATAAAAATTCTGCAAAATATGGAGCCATAGGTTCTCTATCAACAGGTGGGAGTGAGAGGCAGTGAAATCTGAGTTATGACTGTTAAGGTGACTGTTTAAGTACACCCAGCCTGTGAGGCCTGGGGGAAATCAGGTTACACAGAAGCCAAGTTAGCCCGGATCCAGCTCCACCTTCGCAGAGCTTCATTAACAGAAGGGGTCCTTGGTTCAAACCCGCTGCTGGTCAGAAACTGGCCTGAGGCCAAGAACTCATTTTACCTTAACCTCAGAATGTCCATCAGATGATGAGGTTCTTGCCTAGGATGGATGTTTTTCTAAGTTGGTACTCAGAGACTGACTTAAGGGTCCTTAAAATTTCACAATGAGTCACACATAAGGCTAGGTTTGCTGAAACCGAAAGTGTTGAAACTGCCTGGGGGCAATTTGTCGGTAACCTGTAGGCATTTGAGAAGCTATGAAAAGGATTAATATAAAGTATAAAATGAAAGACAAGCAGTGGGGGTGGGGAGTGAGAAAACTATTTCCAGTGAATATAGCCCTAATTCAGAAGATGAAATCTACATTTCACTCAGCAGAGGGTACCAATCTGTATTATATTACCTCAGCAACTCTAACCAAAACAAAGATAGGATGGCAAATATTTAAACAGTGATGAAACAGCACCCAGGCAATAGGAAGTGTCTGCTTTTGCCAACTGTTTGCTTGAATGAAATAAAATAAATCAGGGGCACACAAACGGCGTCTTCCTGGTTGTTCTCGGGGACCTTCTCTGGCATAGGGGCAGCTCCCTCAGTCGTGAACTTGAGTCTCCTGGGTCCCATTGGAAATAGCCTAATGAGAAAGAACTCTGAAAACTGTTAATGGCTAGCAGGGTACAGAATACGTATTTTTCTTTTAACGTATTTTACGTATATAAATGGCAGGGTACAATCAGAGTAGATTTCCCCACCAGGAGGTTGAATGCTTAATTCAAAACAAACGCCTATTGAATTTGGTAGTAGATCTCTCCCCTCTTTCCCTAATTTGGCTTTTTGCTAGCTGTTAGTCTAACTGCAGGGGTGGCAGCCTGAGATTCTGTGGCCCTCTAGGGCAACTCAAAGGACATATTGTCATTACCAATTATTATATAGTGGTGCTGTGATTAAAAGTACCACTGTCCTTTGAAAAGCCTCAAGTGAGATGACAGCACAGAAGCACCTGAGTGTGCCCCATAAACTGATATTCTATTTGCTGTGCCATTAAAGTTCAACAATGCCATTATGTCTTAAGTGACAATGAAAAGTTTCCATTCCAGCTTTTAGTCAGAATGACCACAAGTTTGATGAAACCCCACTCAACCTCTTCTCCAGTCATCTTGAAAGTGAAGCTGTTTGGTGTGTTAGTGTGAGGTAACTAACTTGGTGCTACTATGTGCTTTTGTAGGCAGAGCTGGCCTGGTGACTTAATTCACGTTGGGACACTTACCGTCACATTCATAGCACTGGATCAAATACTACAAGTGAACAGCCAAAAGAAGAGGTATTGCTCTAGGTTGAATGACATCTTCCCCTCAAAAGATATGTGGAAGTCCTAACCCCCATTTCCTCAGAATGTGACCTTATTTGGCAATAAGGCCATTGTAGATACAATTAGTTTAGATGAAGTCGTACTGGAGTAGGGTGGGTCCCAAGCCAAGATAACTGGTGCCTTTATAGGAAGGGGAAATTTGTACACACGGAGAATGTCTTGAACATAAAGACAGAGGTGGGGAGATGCAACTGCAATCCAAGGGACGCCAAAGATTGCCAGCCAACCACCAGCAGCCAGGAGAGAGGCCTGGGACAGGTTCTCCCTCACAGCAGAGTGGGTTCATGTCTTAGTCTGTTTGAGCTGCTATAACAAAATACCGTAAACTAGATGGCTTATAAGCAACACATTTTTTTTTTTTTTTTTGTAGTTCTGGAGGCTGGGAAGTCTGAGATCAAGATACCAGCAAATTCAGTGTCTGATGAGGGCCCATTTCCTGGTCCCCAGACGGTGCCTTCTGATTGTGTCCTCACATGGGGGAGAGGCAAGCTAGCTCTACGGGGTCTCTCTTATAAAGGTTCTAATCCCATTCATGAGGGCTCCTCCCTCATGGCTTCTCAAAAGTCACCACCTCCTAATACCTAATACCTTGGAGGTTAGGATTTCAACATAATGAGTTTTGAGGGGACACAAACATTCAGACCAGAGTAGCCCCTAACCCAGTATGACCGGTGTCTTTGTAAGAAGGTGGCTTTGTGAAGACAGAGACACATGAGGAGAATACCATGTGACAACCAAGGCAGAGGCTGGCATTAATGCAGTTACAAGCCAAAGAATGCCAGAAATTGCCAGTGAATCACCAGTAGCTAGGAGAGCAGCAAGGAAGGACACTCACCCGCAGGTTTAGGGGGGAACATGTCCCTGCTGATACCTCAATTTTACACATCTAGCCTTCAGAATTGTGAGAGAATATATTTCTGTTTTAAGCCAGTCAATGTGTGGTGCTTCGTTGGGCAATGGGACGTAGCAATGTATGGCGAAATCTTTCTCCTCCCACCACACAGAACACATTCATTCAAAGAGTATAAATTGGCCCAAGCTTAATAAACATTCTCTTTTTTACTAGTGAGTCAACACAAGTATAGGCTGGGTTAGTTCTATAGATGAAACAGAATTTGAAATGTGTAATGTTAAAGCCAAAGGTCCAGTGGCTATTTATTCCACATTCTATATAACTACCCTAACCCAAGCAGCTGTTCTAAAACCCCAATGACTAGGGCCCTGATAAAACATTCTTTAAAGTGCTGGAACAAGATTCAGACTCTCAGAATTTGCTGTTTCAGTTTGAGAAGATGAAGAGTTTGAAGATGAGAAGACTCAAATTTGAGTCCAGCACCCAGCTGCCAGTCTAGCAGCCCATTGCAGCCCCCAGAGAATGAAAATGGAATGCTTGGTCCCACGCCCATGGTGGGTGTCCTCTAGGAAGCTCTGGGGTTCCCACCTGGCCTCCAGCCATATCAGGGCCATATAGATTCCTTAAAATAAATATCTACTTGTGTATCACCTTGTGGTGGCTCTGATCATCTCTAGCACCAAGTCTAAGCATGATGCTTGAATAAGCCTCCATGATTTATGCCCACTCTGGGCTCTGGGCTCCTGTTCCATCACACTCTCCCTTTAGCTTTATATCTAGTTACACAAAATTACTTGTTGTTTCCGCAATAAAGCCTTATGTGTTTTGTCTTTGTAACTTTAACTATCACTTAAATTTACAATGCCCTTTCCTTCTTTTCCTACTGAAACAACCCTAGTTAATCTTCAAAATATTCATAAGGGATACTTTCCTATGAAAGCCTGCTTTGACAACATCCTTCAGATAGACTTAATACCTTTTTTCTTTGTATAATTTTTTACCTGCTCCTTTACTGTGCATCTCAAACTATATTTAATAGTTCATTTGTAATCATTTTTAAATTAAACTGTGAGATCCTTGAGAGCAGGAATTGTATTTTATTTATATAGGATGCCCAGTAGTAAGCGCAGTGCCTATACCTGTACAGGTGATTAGTAACTGTTTAAATGAATTATTTAACAAATATTTCTTGAGACTTTTTATGTTGCAGGCATTGTTCTGGGCCTTGTAGATATGGCAGTAGTCAAGATAAATAAAGACCTTTCCTACCTGAAGCTTGTGTTCTGGTGGAGAAGATGGATAAACAGATAAAAACAATAGACATTGCATATACTTTCAGGTAATGATATGTGCTATGAAGAAGAAAAAAGGCAGTGTAGGAGGTTGTGGGTCAATGGGAATTCTCTTAGATTCACAAATCAAGAGGTAATCAAATGAAACTTAACCAAAAAACACAATGACTTCTCTCTAACCAACCTTGATTACTGGATAGTCTTCTTATCCAAGTCAGCTTAATGTGCTGTTCAAGAGAATCAGTGTGGAAGGAAGGAAATGTGCAAGAGAGTCCTGTATCAGACACTGTGGGCAGGGAGCTTTACATCTCTCATCTTATTGGGCTTTGACAATACCCTTCAAGACAGGTGCTGTTGCAGATGAATGACAACCTGAACTTCAGGGAGGCCAAATAATGTGTCCATGTGGAGTGTCTGAGTGTGTGAGCCAAGGTTCAAACCCAGGCTGTCCTGGGCCACTTGTCAACACCAGTTCTACAGTTGAATTCTATGAATACTTATCAGGTGCTGACTTTGTGTCAAGCCCTGTTCTTCGTGCTCGGCATACACCAGCAAATAGAATAGACAGAAATCCCTGCCATTTCAGAAAGTAACAAGTGTTGACAAGGATGTGGAGAAATTGAAACGCTTGTGCACTGTTGGCGGGAATGTAAAATGGCACAGGTACTATGGAAAACAGTATGGTAGATCCTCAGAAAATTGAAAATATAGATCCCATTTCTGGAAATATACCCAAAGGAATTGAAAGCAGGATCTTGAAGAGATATTTGTAGACTCATGTTCATAGCAGCATTAACCAAAAGGTAGAAGCAATGCAAGTACCCATCAACAGGTGAATAGATAAATAAAATGTAGCCTATATGCATTTACCACACATGGAATATTATTAAGTCTTCAGAAGGAAGTAAATTATGACATATGCTATAACATGGGTGAACCTTGATGACATTATGTTAAGTGAAATAACCCAGTTATCATATAAGACAAATATATGATTCTGTTTACATAAGGTACCTAGACCAGTCAAATTCATAGAGAAAGTAGAAGAGTGATTGCCAGGGGCTGGCAAAAAGAGGAAGTGGGGAGTTAGTGTTTAATGGGTGCAGAGCTTCAGTTTGAGAAGATGAAGAGTTCTGGAGACGGATGGTGGTGATAGTTGCACAACAATGTGAATGTACTCGATGCCACTGAATTGTACACTTAAAAATGGTTAAAATAGTAAATTTCATGTTGTGTGTGTATTTCACCATAATTTAAAAAATCTCTGCCCTTATGGAGCTCATGTTTTAGTTCGGGGACATGAACAGTAAACAGATTAAATATGTAAATCATTAGCTATTAGAAGGAGATGAGTGATATAGAAACAGAACAGACTGAAGAAGATTGGGAGGGCTGGGGGCAAGGAGAGTGTGTTTTCAGTTTTAAATGGCGTGGTTAGTTTCATGGTCTTCTTCAGCTAGAGTTAAAATAAGTCATCAATAAAGCTTGTCAGCCAAGAAACTGGAATATCTTCCTTGGCATCTATGCTTTGCCCAGAAAACTTTGACATGTTGGAATCTTGAGTGGGAATTTAAAGTCTCTCAGAAATAACTTTCAAGTACCAGTGTAGGAAGTCCCGAGCACACAGAGGGGAGGAGGGACTGTCACTGGGCAGCATCCAGAGGGACTTCATTTTCAGTGTGTGAGGGAGACAGCCAGGCGGGGGCGTGCACATTCAGGGAATAATAAACAGTGAGAGGGAGAGGGCAGAAGACAGGTGGAGCGAGTTGGAGGCGGCTACACTAAGGCAAGGCAGGAGGCTCTAAAATTTGTAGGCTGGATGATGGGAAGTAAGTGCAGTGTTTAAATTTTTCTTGTAAACTAGTTATTTACTCCATCCATTGATTCCTCAAGCCAGTGTTGGAGGGACCAGCTTGGCATGTGCTTCTGGGCTCCTTCCTGGGGACTGGGTGCAAGAATGGCTGCCCTGAGAGAATGAATCA
The DNA here is from genome assembly GCF_049350105.2 of Macaca mulatta. Lineage (NCBI taxonomy): Eukaryota > Metazoa > Chordata > Mammalia > Primates > Cercopithecidae > Macaca > Macaca mulatta. The sequence goes on from NC_133422.1 coordinate 29,608,509, forward strand.
CAATCTGGTAGGATAGTAAAAACATATGCACATTGGGAATATTTAAATAGCAAGGCCATGTAGTTTATACCAAGATGAGTGATCCAGACAACAGATGCTATAGACAAGGATGACAGTCAAAATATCTGCCAAAATTTCTAACAATCAATACTGCGCAGGCATCAGACTGGATTACAATGGATGCCTTTCCCATCAGAACACACTGTGGGAGTGGACACTCTGTACCCCATGAATATCAGCCCTGGTATGGCAGCATTGAGGAGCAAAGGTCTCTCGGGACTGGGGCCACTGCGGAACAGTTCAGGGAGGAGATAGAACTCAGACTGAGCCGGGAGAGGTGGGGAGGGAGAGAGAAGCAGGAGTAATTAAATTAGTTTCATGATGTAAGTGGGATTCTTAGAAGGTTATTCTGACAGCTGTGTGTGGCATGGAGTAGAGAGGGAGGAATGAAGGAAGAAAACTGGTGAGGAGGCTGTTCTAGGAACGGAGGTGTGAGGTGAGGAGAATGGAGGATTCGCTGTTGGAGAACGGAGGACTTGCTGTTGGAGAGAAAAGCTTGAACCATGAGCCAGGGAGAGCTAAGCAGCGAAGAGTGACTTGGAATCATTCCACCAAGAGCCAAAGTATTTCTTACCACGAGTTGTTGAGATGTGACTATGAAGAGTAGTAAAAGCATAATAAGGTGTGAACTTAAGCCCTTGACACCCTTTCCCCTCCCTTCCCTGAAATTCCTCTCTTAAGACCCAACAAGGGAGTTGAAAATAATATTGTGAAAATGGCTTGCAGGACAGAGCTGGATTCCTCACAGGAGTAGCTTTGTTAGCAGAAATTGCTCCAGGGTCTGCAGTATGCAGGACACAGAGGTGGGCAGATCAACCTCAGCCTCTGGATTGGGTTTGGGAGAAAGTCTCTTTAAAGCCCCCAGCACTATTCCTGGGAAGCCCCACCTTAGGCTATGTCACAGGAAGGTTCCTGACCTGCTGTCCTAGCAAAGCCCAAGCTTCCCTTCTTGTCAAAGCTGGACTTGGGCAGTCTGCTGTTCAGCTCTCCACCTAGGCACGCTTTGTGTAGGGTTCAGGAGGCTCTAAGAGTTGCAGGGCTTCTCTTCTGCAGTTTTGAGTGTTAATGAAAAAACTCTTTAGGCAAGTGATAATATTGGTACAGACCTCTTTGAAAAGAAGAGAGGAAGATATGCCATCGAATGCATTTCAACTTCCACAAGAGCTATTTGAAAAGGATAAAGATGAAGGGCAAAGGGATATAGTGGGTGGTAGAGTGGAAGGCCAGTTGGAGTAGTTTATTCTATAAAGAGTGAGATAATTGGGTGGCCATTTGAAAACACACACACACACAGACACACACACACACGCCACACACAGTTACACCCTTCACTGTGCACCAAATGCATCAAGGATTTATATATTTTAATATTAACTTTCATAATATAATCTTTTATACTATGAAAATAAGTAAATATATCACGTTTCTTTCTAAAAATTCACTCACTGAAGGATATCTAGGTTGTTTTCATTTTTGGCTATTACCAGTGAAGCTGCTGTGAACTTCCATGTACAGATTTTTGTGAGAGCATAAGTTTATGTATCTGGGATAAGCGACCAGGTATAGTACAATCACTTCTGGGTCATATGGTAATTGCATGCTTAGTTTCGTAAGAAATTGCCAAACTGTTTTTCAGAGTGGCTGTATCATTTTACATATTACTTATACATGTATATATAAATTTTTTAAATAAGAAAAATTTTATTATCTAGTTTTAAAAAACATAACATCAGATAATTTTATTTTGGTATCATTATAAAGTGAAAAATGAATGTTTAATAAGTTAAGAATGGAAATCATGCTCACAGTATATTCTTTTAAAGATATTTTAAAAATAAATTTATGAAGAAAGAGAAAGAGAGATTGATTTAATTAGTTAGTATTTAGTCAGTATGAGCTTCTATAACAAAATACCATAGACTAGGTAGCTTAACAGCAGAAACAAACTTCTTACAGTTCTGGAGGATATGTGATTAAGTAAAACATGCAAGACAAGAATACTATAAATAGCACAATATGATTTTAAATAAATGTTCCATTCATTAAGAAAATAAGGGTACACACACATGCAAATTCTTGCTTAAGGACAAGGTTATGAACCTTGGCAAGTCACCTCCATGGAAATATTAATGTATATCATGCACAAGGAGTGGAGGAGCATCACTGGGGGTGATTTTTCTTCCCCAGGGGACATTGACAACGTCTGGATGCATTTTTTGTTGTCATGACTGGTGAGGAGGATGTTACCAGCATCTAGTGGGTGTCAGTCAGGAATGCTGCTAAACATCGACAATGCATAGGACAGCCCCTACAACAAACAATTATCTACCCTCAAAGTCAATAGTGCTGAAGTTGAGAAATCATGGTTTAGGGAGTCTTGATTAAAACTTTTCAACTGGGCTACACTGAGATGGTGAAATGTACTAGTATGCTTTGCTTCACAGTGTCAACTGTACTCCCATCTGTAGCACGTGAGTTATAATCTTCACAGGAGCCAGCTCCTGGGGAGAGACTGGTCATAGAAGAAATTCTCATTGGCTTCCTTTGACCAAATCCTTCTCCTTGCTGGTTAGGAAATACTGACTTTCTAATCTTTTAGCAAAAGCTCCCTCTGTATTTGAATATATGTTTGGTTATAACAAATAACTTGTTTCCACAAATGGAAAAAAGTATTGTAAATGGCAACAGATGTAGTTTAGTGCTGACTTTAGATGGTGGCTGGACCTCCTATAGGACAGGCGAAGCTAAGCACTTTCTACTCAAAGCCATCAAACAAAATGCTTACAAATTAGAACGTAATGGACATTGCTTTACTTGTTATGATAAGCCAGAAAAACAGGCTTCAGCTTATTGAATCTATTATTGAACCCTAATTAGCTGTGGTGTTTGGACATTCTGAGGCCCATGGTAAGATAAATAATATTTATGGTTTCTTCCATGTATCAAATCATTGTTTACGAAGTGTAGTATAGTATGGAATGCTCTCTTCGCTCAGAGTTTAGACCACAGAGTGACCAGGCGCTCATTGTGGGGTTGGGGTTGAAACGCTGGAGCCCAGCATGGGTAATCTTCGCGTAGACACTCTCACCACAGATGTCCGAGAGCTTAGCAATGTCTCAGGCTCATGCAGACTCCTCGCCCGCTTCCTCACCAATGCCCTTCATGTCGCCATGTGAGCTTTGGGTGGAATTGAGGAAGGGTAGCATTAAATACACTGAGTAATCTGAAAATGAAGGGTGGGGGAATTAAAAGTGAGTTCACTTGGGTTCAAGGAAAATTTTTGAGGATGTCAGCATTTTCCATGTTGGGGGAAAAAAGAGGTTTTTAAAAAACTTTTCCCTCAGAGAACTTGCTAAAATTTCATCAGTGCATAAGTGAAAGGAGATAGTGTGGAGAAAAAAAATTTTAAACCATCACCAAAAAAGTGAAGTCCCAAAGATACAAACCAAAATTCCAAGGCAAATACATCATTGAAGGCAAACAGAACTGGTCTCAGTTTCCTTATCTGTAAAACAGGCGGAAACAATCCCTTATCCTAAACTCTTGAAACCAGATGAGTTTCAGTATTCAGAATTTTCAGTATTATAGAAAGATAATAAAGTACATATTGTCATTTGTTATATAGAACACTCAGAGGCATTGGAGGGCAATATCCCTTAATGAAACATTAATTTGTCTGTAGTGAAATGTGTACCAAATGAGTTAAATCAAGACTGTAAGTAGCCTCATGTTAGTTTGTTAGGTTTTGTTGCCAAGTAAGTTTGCTTTAGACTTATGAAAAAATGTTCAGTTTTCAGAGATTCTGGATTTCTGAATTACAAATGAGGGATGGTGTACCAGTGTCTGTCTCAAAGAGGAGTCCTGAGAATAAAATTCCATATTGGATAAATTGTGCACAGTGCTGGCATATACTAAGCATGCAATAACAGTGGCTATTGTTACTAGTTTTTTATTTTTATAGGTAAAAGTAATCAGATATTATATTATTATCAGCATTGGAATTATTTTGGGTTCATGTATGTTTCTTTTCCATTTCTTCTTTCCTTTTCTTCCTTCCCTTTTCTCTCCTTTTCACTTTAACCCCCCATTCCTGTCTGACTGGCTATCTCCCTCCCTCACCCTTCCCTTCCCCTTCCTTTCCCTTCCCTTCCCTTCCCTTCCTTTCCCTTCCTTTCCCTCCCCTCCCCTCCCCTCCCCTCCCTTCCCCTTTTCTCTCTTTCTTTCTGTCTTTCATCTTCCTTCCTTCTTTTCTCCCTCTCCTACACAGGGTTTTGACCTTAATATCCTTGCACATAACAAGTGATGTGAGTGGTCATCTTTAATCTGGTTTGGTTACTGAACAGGCTCTTTAAGCTTCATTTGATTGTGTATGAATAGAAGTCCTCTTCTTAAAGAGATAAAAACCAAAACTAAAACAAAAATAGTAAAACAAGCAGCACACATCTCACTTGTCTTAGATTTCTGTGCCCTTTTTTCTCAGCAAGACCCAAGTATTCTAACCACAGTGATTCTGATGACCAGGAATTCCAGAGCTGGCAGTTTGGCTGAGTCAGAGGGATTAGAGTTGGATCAGCACAGAGTCCAGACCAAAGTCATGGTGAACTGGCATGAAGAACAACAACAACAACATCATCAACAACAACAACAACAATAACAACAACAACAAAGACATGCAAAACACAAAGCAGCCAGCTACCAGCCACCTCTGAATTGTATCAAAATGACCTGCTACTCATACCTCCACTTCCTGGGCCCCGTTTCTCTGATTCCTTTCTGACTGCAGACCTCTCAGCCACTCTCTCAGTTTGTTCTAGATCTCGACTTTCTCCCTTTCCTTGCTTTTGTCTCTCCCTTTTCTTTCTTTGTTTTCTTTTCTTTCTTTTTTTTAAATAAAGCTTCAACTGCTCAACTTCTCCCCTTTTAAATTATGTCATGAACCATCCACAGGGGAGAAAAGCCAACAAACTCACAAACTTCTGTTTACAAGTTCGTTTCTAAGTCTGATTATTTATTTCTTTAATTTAGAAGTTCTATATCCCCAAGAGGACCTTAGTAACTGAAAGCTGCTCTTATTTTACTAATATTTTTAATAACTCTTCATTTTTATAGTAAGAATGAATCTAGGCTTGCCAAATATTTTCATGGTAAAATATTTTCATTCCTCTGAAGAAGACGGAGGATCTTAACCAAATGACTTATGCAGAGAATACAGGCATAGAAAAATGGAACAAATATCATTGTTAATTGTTTTTTGTGTGATGACAGTTTACTCTGTAGCAGCAATTCTTAAACTTGGTACCTGCTATTAGTACAGCAGGTGTTTTGGAAAAAGAAAAAGGATTCTGTGCCCACATAACTTAGTGAAACTTTACTTTGAACAAAATTAAGCAGATTTCATTAATGTAGAAACAGTGTTCTAGGCATACAGTGTTTGAAATATTGGTACTGTCTTACTGGCAGGTCAGTTTTGATGTCTTGACACCCTCAGTTTTCTACCAAGGAAAACTACTCAGTTAACAAACTGCTGCTCGTAGGCAGCCATAATTGGACTTTTCCCCTCATCACGGCTGGTGATGGGGGTGGGCCCTGGATTCCAGGTTGGCCAGATCGTGGACTGGCCACAACTGCCAGTCAAGGACAGGACCAGTGAATTAGCAAACAACACATAGAGGCCGCCGGGAAGCAGCAGGGTTCCTGAGGATTTCTGAGGAAATCAGTCAGGTGTAGGTGGAAGCCTCAAGAGATGAAGGAGAAAAGCAGAGTGAGAGGCAGGGTGGCTGATAGGCTGTGTCAGGAGCTGTGGATGGGAGACAGGAGATGCAGATTACAGACAGGTTGATGGAATGCCTGCACCAGAGGGGCAAAGAGGTAACCTTATTCCTAGATCGACCTAGGACCTTCCAATTGTCTTTTGCCAGGTTGGGCTGTGCACTTTCCTGAGTGCCCCCAAGACATTCCTGTTTTTATTTCCAGTGACTTCTCCTTCTAAACTTATTCATTACCCAATGCATTCTCATAATAAATTCTACCATAATTTGAAGTAGCTTGACGACTTTGTACCTTGTAGCTAAAAAAGTCTAATGAATGCTTCTGGTTTATTCTGAAGGATATTTTTATAATAACTTTTTTTCTCTGTAAAAATAATGCACAAAAAGTTAAAAACCCAATTAAGTACAAAGCAGACAATAAAAATACCTATAGTTACCCTCACTCAGACAGTCACTGTTAAATTTTGGTATGTATCTGTAAAGGGCTTTTTCTCTCTCTCTTAATTACAAGAATGGGTACATACCACATACACTGTTTTCTATTTTTTTAACTTCATTATTGTAAATATCTTTTTCTTTTTATCACCACATATTTAATTATTACGTCATATTTTATTGTATGTCCAAAGTTCAATGAATTCTCAATGGTTGGACATTTTGGCTGTTTATTTATTTTTTTGCTACTGTAATCAGTCTGTGGCAAATCACCTTGAAGGAAAATATTTACACACATTTGTAATTATCTCTCAGGATAAAGTCCTAGAAGGGGAATTGTGAGGTCACAGCATATGCGTGGTTTTAAGGATTCGAATACACATGGAAATTACCCTTCAAAAGGTCCATGCTAATTTACACATCAATCCAGCAGCCTCTCATAGACAAGCTTTCTTTTCTATGGCTTCTTTTTGGGCTTTTCCCCTCTCCTGTAGAACCTTCTGGATTTTAGTGTTGATTGTCCCACCCTTTTGATTTCAGAGTATTAGCCTTCCTTCTAAGCTTTTTAGTGCTTTGCAATGAGGTTACTAGTTCTATAATTTTCAGTGCTGGCTCTGGCTTCTTTGTCGCAGAATACCACTGCAATTTTCTCTGTTTTTCTGCCAACGGATCTATTGAACTGCCTAGTGAGCAGTGCAGGGGGGGAAAGGTGAACCCAGTTTCATTTGCATCCCATCTGGTTTTGGCAGCAGTAGCGTCAAATTAAACTCAAGCCCCGGAAGATGTGCTTCCTTTGGAAAATGAAAGACTTACAAAGTTCAAGGAGCCCATTCGTGGCAAGTAAATTAAGAGCATAAACCCAAAGAATGTCTGCAGTTTGCAGCTTGGTATGACACGGTTGCTTCTGATTGGTATAATCTGTCCTTGCTGTGATGTGTTTAGAGACAACTCAGATTACACTCCTGATATACTAGCTAGGGCCAACCACCTGTGGCCCTAGTCAACGATCAAAGATAGTTACCACAAATGCTATGTGAGCAAATAATGGCTTCGAGTGGAATAAAAACTGCAGTGCTGCTTTTATTGTGTAACTTTTCATCTTATGTGCTTAGTGGAACAGGGCATGAGAATCCTATTTATTGGCAGTAAGACTCTTTCTTTTGCCGTTGGTGTCGAAAGGGCATTTGGGGAATTTTGCTGTTAGTTAAAAGTTTCAAGGCACCAAGCGCAGGCAGGCGGAAGAGATGAAACTTGAGCCAGTCATTTTTACTGCCTGTTTGCTTCTCTGGTAAGAACTTCTGGGAGAAGCATGAGGCTACCAGTTAAATGTGTAGGTTGGACTTTTGTGGATTACCTATTTAAATATTCATGTTTTCTCTAATAGAATAAGTACATGCCATTGAGAATAAACTATATTTATTCATGCCTTTATTTATTCATTCATTTTTCCCTTGTTCAAAGCCATCAATTGAATATCTATTAGGCGCCATGCACTGCATATATTTAAAAAATATTTGCATGCATTTTATTCAAGAGTTTAAGGCCCAGCCAAAGAAAGAATTTTAGACTTTTATTTATTAATGTGCCTGGCTTTATTACAACCTAATAATCTGCCTCCTGGGAGCCTTTAAATCCTATAGTCTTATGGGGATGGTATAGGATGATTGGGGGATGTACTTTAGTTAAATAAAAAGGCATGAATTGTTTGACACAGCGGTCATGTGAAAAAGGAAAGTTGTTCTCTAATGCACAACAAAAAGATCGGAGCCCCTATTTCCAAGAAGTTTATTTTGCGGGGATGCAGGATCGGGGACCTACGCTGTGCCTCTGCTGTCACTTGGTTTCCGTGGTCGCTTTTACCTCCAGAGGCCATTCTTGTTTTGGCATTGCCTTCTCCTATGCAGGGTGTCGCCTCTTGTCCTTTGTTCCCCTAGAGTACTGCTGGTATGAGATGATTGTGTGAAGCTGACTTTTCAGAGGGCTGAGGCTGCCCTTGCTCTGATACCAGCTACAAGTTTAGAGGGTTCGCCAAACAACCCCTTCAGTTTGATAATTTACCAGAGAGAGCCACAGAATTCACTGAAAGCCATACTTATGGTTTATTACAGGAACAGGATATTGGGTTAACATTAGCCAAGGAAGAGATGCCTTGGACGAAGTCCAAGAGGGGTCCAAATGTGGAGCTCCCATTCATCCTCTCTCGCTGGCATCATAGGCAGTGTTACCGCCTCGCGACCACTGTTTGTGGCAGTATGCAGGGCATGACTGGGCAGGGAAGCTTATTGAGCTTTTGGTGTCCAGAATTTTTATTGAGACCTAATCACCTACTATCTGCATGGCTGATCTTTAGTCTCCAGACCTTCCCAGAAGTTTTGGCTAGTATCTTTTATCCCCAGTTCCTCTGCAAGTGTGAACTGATACAACATGGCTTGAAGCCTCCATCACAAATCATGTAATTAGACTCTCTCATGGCCGAAGTCCCCAGGCAAACAAAGATGCTCCCCTTAGACAGGACACTCCAGGGGCCTTGTATTACCTTCTCGTATCTGAGGGCAAAAGCCAGAGTTTTTTTTTGTGTATGTGTAAAGTTAATTCTTCACTAAACAATTATATTAACAAAAATTTTTCTAGAAACTTATAGGTCATTCTTAATCTCACTGAGTAGGTCTCCTCTCCTTGTGAACCCTGAAAAATCTGAGACAGGTCTCAGTTAATTCAGAAAGTTTATTTTGCTAAGGTTGAGGACACGTACCTGTGACACAGCCTCAGGAGGTCCTGACGACATGTACCCAAGGTGGTCTGAGCACAACTTGGTTTTATACATTTTAGGGAGTCATGGGACATCAGTCAATATGTTTAAGATGTACATTGGTTCAGTTCAGTTCACTTCGAGGGAAAGGCGGGGCAACTCAAAGTCAGGAGGGGGTTTCCAGGTCATGGGTAGATAAGAGACCAATGGTTGCTTTCTTCTGAGTTTCTAGTTAGCCTCTCCAAATAAGCCAGTCAGATATGCATTTATCTCAGTGATCAGAGGAGTGACCTTGAATAGAATGGGAGGCAGGTTTGCCCTAAACAGTTCCCAGATTGACTTTTCCCTTCAGCTTAGTGATTTCAGGGCCCCAAGATTTATTTTCTTTTCACAACCTCTTCACTTTCCATTATATTTTTTGAAGTTCCTTCTTCATCTAGACCCTCTTAATATCACCCTTTTACCTCATTAATGGATGCATATTCTTTCTTTTTTAGGCTGCCTTAGAAATGCAAAATTCCCCTCACTTTGCTAAGCAGAGCAATCCATCTCTCTTGGATTTGCCCCAGTACAACCAGGAGCCCAGGAGGCCTCCCATTCCTTGTCTGAAAAGGCCTATCCTTACCCATGAAGGTATTTTCCTCAACAAAACAAAACAGGAATCTATTCCTGATTCCACCTCTCCTTTAGAAGGCCAATCCTGAACAAAAGTAATCATCAACCATAAATTTCTATACCCAGTGAAACGATCTTCACAAATGAAGGTAAAATAAAGACAATTTCAAGCACACAGAAGCTGAGATGTTTTATTATCCAAAGTCTCTCACTAAAGGAAGTTCCAAAGGACATATTTTAGGAAGAAGGGAAATGGTTCCAGAAGAAACATCTGAGATACAGGAGGAAAGGTGAATAGACATATAACAAACAGAAAGGTAAACATGGGTAATTAAAAACAAATGTAACTGCAATTGGTTTTTGTTTAAAATAAGAACAATTTATTTTCCCCTTACAGGTTCATTTATGATTGTATTGCAGGTGTTAAAAGAAAAACCCTTAGAAAAATTAAATTTCGTAGAGTTTAATTGAGAAAGAAAATTTCGTAGAGTTTAATTGAGCAAAGTAGAGTTTAATCGAGCAAAGGCAGTGTCTCGAGCCAGAATAGGTTTAGAGTGTCACCTTGTGCTGGCTTGTGGTTGAAAAAGATTTATGGACAGAAAAAGGAGAGTGATATATAGAAAACAGAATGAGATACAGAAACAGCTGGATTGGTTACAGCTCCACGTTTGCCTTATTTGTACACAGTTTGAACAGTTAGCTGCCTTTGATTGGTCCAAACTTGGTGTGATTGGCACAAGCATAGGTGATAGTCTGTTTACACATCCAGTTAGATTACAGTTCACTATGTATGGAGAAACATTTAGGCTGAACTTAAAATATGTAAGAAGCCAGCTTTAGGCTAAACTTAATTTAACACAGGTAAATCTCAGTTTAAATACTATTGGTAACCTTTTCCCATTGCCTGACAAATGATGTCCCTTTTCCTTTAGAAACATTTTCAAAGAATCCAATCCTTTTCTTTTAGTCGTCAAATCAAGTGTTTCTTAGTTTTCAACTGAGTAAGAAAACGTTTTCATTTATTATTCACTAGGGTCAGGAGCATTGAGTAGCAATGATAAAAGTACAGATCAGAGACTACTTATATTGAACAGAAGTGCTTTATAAGGTCTCTATTCAACTGGGCATTCTGTTAAGTATTTCTAGTCAGTGGATTCCTACGGGGACCGCTGAAACTTTAAGCTCAGGATAAGTGGTCTAGATGTGCAGTGGAGTTTAGTAAATGAACTAGAGCTCGGGTTCTATTTAGAACCCAGTTTTTTTGGAGCTGAAGGGGCCCTTGGAGCTCTTCAATCCCAGGTAGAAAAATGGAGACTCGGGATAGCAGCACAGAGCATTTGTTGTCTGAGATAAGAGAGATGGGGCCATTCAAGAGCTCTGACCAGGCCCCTAGAAGGCGGAGGGCTGCAGAGCGTTCCAAATTGGCAAAATTGACCTGTACTTCTCCATGTTGTGCTTCTCCTCAGAACTTTTGGGAAGCCGTGTGACTGTCATCATTCCAGCTAGAACACTTTCTTCCTCCAGAAAGTTTTGTGATCTGTTAACAATCATGTCTGGACAAAAGAATTTGGGGAAACTTGAAGCCAAAACAAATTTATCTTCAATTGTTGTTGTTTTTAAACAAGTGGCCAGCCTTGCGAATTTACGGATTGGTCCCCAAAGCTTATGTTCTATAATTGACCCTTAACAGGTTAGCAGTAGAGGAGAAGAGAGACAAAGGCCACACTCTAGGAACTAAGAGCTGTGGGAGTGTTGAGAGGTTGGGAGGGCTGTGTGTGCGCGTGTGTGTGTGTTTGTGTTGTTGGAGAAGGATGATCAGGTGTAGGAGAGAAGGGAGTAACTGCCACTCTTGTGAATTTGGAAGCAATTTCAAAATCTTTATGTGGAGACTTTCTTTTGTTATATGGACAAACCTGGGGGAAGCCTCAAAAAGTTGAATGTCTTAGATCTCCACAGTCTATTTTTTTTGTTTCCAAAAGAATGCTGACTTAGTTGCGGGAAGCAGTCCCTAGGTGTACAGCAGTGCAGATGCATGTTTTCCTTCTCTTTTAGTGGCTGGGACTCTTCCTGGGCTGGCATGGCAGCAACTGTGGGTGGGTGGTGCAAAATTTGTGCTGGTGCAGGAGGCCCTTACAGGTGACCCAGCCTCTGTCATTTCCAAGATGTTCACATGGCGATGTGTCCTTTGCTCTAAAACAGTTGCCGTCATTTGTGATAGGTCCACAGAAGTGTATGGACACAGGTGCAAAATCCCAGACCCTTACCTGTCACCAGGAGGCTGGTGGACTTTTCCAGGGCATTTGCCCCCTTTTCCTCTCCTGAATGACAATGTTGTGAATTGCGTGGGGGTTCAGTGGAAATGTTTTACTGACTGGGGGTTTTTATTCTTGCTCATTATAATATTATCTTCTCTTTATTTCCTCATAAATACTTTAGGTTTCCTGTTGTAACTTTTGCTTTTCGATATCCATTTTATGTGGTGGTGATGATGATGATGACAGTCATAGAAAACAGTTATATAGCCATCAGAAGGTACCAGGCCCTGTTCTCAGCACTCACCGTATGTTAATATGTGTAGGTCTATTATTATCCCCCTTTTATAAATATACATGTTCTCAGACCTTTTCCTTTTATTAAATTAGATTTTCATTCTTATGTTATCCAGTTTTATACCCAAAGTTTTAGTTCCTTTTAAATTTATCATTCTGAATTTTTTATTGCTAAAAATTATTTCTAAGGTAAACTCTATTGTCCAATAATTTCAATTATTTTTCTTATTTTCATATTCTACTTGCTTAATTACATTTAATAATTATTTTCTTTAATGCTGCCTTAGGGTTAACATTTTTCATATTTTTTAATGCACCTTTAAAAAGTTCTTTATATATATACACACACACACACACACACACACACGTATATACAGGGGATAGAGAAAAGTTACACAATAGCATAGGGACACATTCAGACAAATCCAAAAAGAGCCAATGGTATGGGGGGAACAAAACATAGGGTGAGACCGTCCTAGAGTAAAAGAGAACAAGAATTAACCACAAGCAACTTCGGAACCTGGATTAGATGCTGGCTCAAAAACAAAACAAAACACAGCAAGCAAAGATATTCTTAGGACAACTGTGGAGATTTGAATATGAACTGGAATAATCGTTCACTTTCTTAGGTGTGGTAATGGTATCAGGGTTATGTAGGAGAATATCCTTATCCTTAGGCCATTCGTGAGAGAGATGGACAAAGTAAATGAGGCAAAATATTAACGATTATTGAATTGAAGTGCAAGATATATAGGCATTGATTTCACTATGCAATTTTTTTGTTGGTTTGAATATTTTCATGGTAAAAGTTAGAAAATAGAAACAAAAACACAAAAACAGAACAATTTTTATCGTTATTATCTGTTTTTCAATTTTTGGTCTTGTCTTGAGTATTATTTATGTTACTATCTGTTTTTCTATATTTTTGTTGTAACTTTTTAGTTCTTATTTTATATTTTTATTTTTTACTCCTTTATAACATTTATGTGTTTACTATTTTGTAAAACCAGGTAATGTCTCTGGTCCTGGATGCTGGCTGGGGAAAGGAGCAGCCTGTATATATTGGCCAAGATGATGAGATTGAAGTTGCAGAGCTTGTGTTCTATCTGGTCATCTGCCTGGCCCCCTTATCGGATACCTCATACCTTCACTGTTGGTTCCCAAAAAAACTCATATTAACATTAAACTCATAGTCCTCTCATAAATAACGTGATAATCTAAAATGGAGAGATTTGCCCTTTTCCATCTTGCCATTGAAATTCTCATGAAAACAACAACAGTAGCAGAAAAGCCAAGTGCAATGGCAGGAGATCTGTAGGAGAAATTTCTAATGGCCCAGGATGGGTGTGACTCTGAGGCAGGAAGACAACAGGAGATCCCCTCTCTCCGCCCCTGCTGCAGAGAGGGGAATGAGGCTTAGTGGTTACCCCTAGGCCTAGATATGGTTTGTCAAAGAGAACACAAAGCCACAGGCAGAACATAGTGCAATTTCCTGAAGTGTGAGTAGACTTGAGGGAAGTTACTTTTATATTAAAATAAACATGGGTATATTTTCGAATAGCCTGCAAAATAGAGATGCCAAAGGAATTTTATGCTTATTGAAGGCTGTTTTGAGACATCCTCTAAGACTCCCAGGAGTATAAGTGGAAGAGTTCGTGAATCTCTGTGTTATGATTTATTATGGGTTGGTTTGGCTAAAGAAGGTTTTATAGGGGGAACGTTTTTGTGGGCCAATATTGACTGTATATGTGTGTGTGTGTGTGTGTGTGTATATATATATATATATATATATATATATATATATATATAGACAGAGAGAGAGAGAGTATAGACACCTTTTTCTTCTTTGAATAGTAACCTACCGACCATTTGTATGTTGAAGTCCTATCCCCCAATACCTCAGAATGTGACTGTATTTAGAGATGGGGCCTTTAGAAAGGTAATGAAGGGAAAAGGAGGTCATATGGGTGGGCCGTAATCCAATATGACTGAAGTCCTTACAGGAAGAGGAGATGAGGACACAGATATGCACACATAAAGGAAAGACCACGTGAAGACGTGTGGAGAAGTCGATCATCTGCAAGCCAAGGAGAGAGGCTCAGAGGAAACCAACCCTGCCAGTCAACACCTTGACCTTGGACTTTCAGGCTCCAGAATTGCGAGAAAATACATTTCTGTTATTTAAGTCACCCGGTTGTGATACTTTGTTAAGGGCAGCCCCCACAAACTGATAGACCGCTAGAATGGTGCTTATCAATTTTGTTATGCTGTTAATTTGTTTCATTTGCTTTCCAACACAGTTTTCTCCTTTCTCAGTCACTGATATCCTGACATTTGACTTCCTGATCAGAAATGGAAGTGATGGGTTGGACAGCAGGTGTTGGAAACTCAAATGCCTTAGGGACCATGCCTGTGGATGTGCCAATCCGGGATGTAGAATAAAGACATGCGGTGGTTGCTGTCACAATGAAGGGACATTTAAAGACATTCAGATTCCAATGCTTTAAAGCCCTATGCCAGCCCAAATGAATAAATAAGTCCTTACCTGGACTGTCTGGCAATTGCAGTCCCTGCTCCAGTACAACCTGGGCCTCATCCCCATATTCCCTTGATTTATTACAAGGGGTCCATAAACACAGGTGCCAACCAAACCTTGTCTGTAGTCTCTGTAATGCCACTCATATACTCACCTCTCAGTAAATTAAATTGCAAACTCACTTGTTAAATTCAAATTCATTTCAGAATCGTTTTTATCCAATACTTTTTTCATCATGATGATATATGGTGTTTATCCAGATTTTTAAAAAATTCACTTTTTGAATTATAAAAGTCGTGCATATGTATATGTTTATTGTGAAAATATACATTTCTTTTCCTCCTGTGGATCTTCCCCTTGGAATTCCAGTTCTAATTCTACTTCTTGTGTGAACCCCTGAATATGCACCCAAGCCCGTTCATTTTTCTAGGCCCCTCACAGCAGCTCTAGCACCTCCACCTAAAAGGATTGAAAGGGAAGATGGGACCCCATTGTAGAATATTTGAAGTGGTTACTCACCAGCCCTGTATATACATATTAAAATTCTCTGAGTTGTTATAGCAGCTGTTGCAACTGAAAATAATTCAGCAAACAGGATCATTTTCTGTGTAGTTTATGGGCTCGGGAACAGTGCAGAAGCTTTGGAATTTGAGTTACCGTCAGCCCGCTGCTCAGCCAATCTCCACATGTCACAGGCTGGTAATTTGATCTACAGCTCCCTTGAAGTGAGTTTGTACTGAACATGGAAAGCTCTTTTTTGCCCCTTTTTGCCAAACGCTAAATGGCCTTTTATGTGTGTCTTTTTTCCCCTTACAAAATCACGATTTGATTCAACAAAAATATTACACACCTTCTTCCTGAGGGTTCTGTGTCCTTTTCTTGGACTCACAGTACACATTTTGGGCAGCAAGTTCCCTTGTTCCCTCGGCAGCTGCCTGTGCGTGGTCCTCCGGACAGCCTAGGCCTGGGAGAGACCGCCTTGGATTTAGCTGGGCCTAAGAAAACACAGGCGGAGCAGTGAGAAAAACATTATCTTCCAATGCCCCTTCCTTTCAAGACTCAGGAAATCTGCTTCTTGTCAGTGCTCTTATCATTGCTGTGAAGTTTTGATTTTTCCCATCTCCAGTGGTGGTTTAAAAGCAGCTTAGAGTAGAAGCTGAAAGGGCCTCCTGTATTTAGGGAGCAGAAGCCCCACCTGCTCTCCCTGGGGCACCTCCCAGTGGCCAGGGCCAGGGGGCGTGTCTGATGATGGAGACAGTTGGAGCCACTTCAGCACTGGCGCCGAGTTTATTCCATCTGCTGATATTTAGATTGTGGTGGGGAGGGCAGAATGCCTGATGATGCCATCAATTCACCACCATGCAACAGGTAGCCTGCTTTCCAGCTACTTTGTGTGACATCCAGACTTTCTGGCATCAAGGCTTGGTGGCTCACAGGGCTTGAGGCCACACCGCTCTGTAACTCCCATTTTTTTAGTGATTCCCTCACCCGTGGTGGATCTACCTAAGATCACAGTGGCCACGGTGATATGCTATTTTGGGTTACTGAAAACTGAAACCTGTTTTTCGTTGAAGACATTTTGTCTAACAGTTTAGTAACCTTTATACCAAGAACAGCAGGAATCCTGTCTGTCGGATCAGGCAGTGGTACTATTAAGGAAAGATGAAAGATTGGTTTTCAGAGTCATTGAAGTTCTGGTGACATTTTAAATAAAAATTGAATACTTCTCTTCCACCAAAGACATCTAAACTTATTTGATTGAAGCCTTGGGATGCCTAAAGTCATTGTGGTTGAGATTATGTCTGTTTATGGCTGATAAAAATTATCGTAAGTGTATAGAGTCTTATGTTGGGGACCTTGCTGTCCATCTGGGAGACCATCTGCAGAAAATCCCAATAGCTGTAGTTCACGTGTCATTTTTCAGAATAGAGATTGATTATGAAGGAGGCACAAAACAAATCAATAAACAGAAAAACCACATATTTGATTATGGCATTAACTTTATGGTCATTTCTAGAGGAGACATTAACTAGGTTCTGATTCTTGGAACAGATTAGATGTTGGCCTTGCATCCAGCTCCACAGAATGATGTCCCCAGAAGGCCTTGCTTGCACCTGGACACTGATGTCTGAGGAGTGTGCTTCCCTGAGCTTTCCGTGGGCTAATCTTAGAGGGCAGGGCTCTATGATCCTGGCCTTGACCGAAGAGGGAAGGATAGATTGGAGGTTTTTCCAAAGACTCACTAGAATTTGGGGATAAAATATTTAATAGATTGAAAGCCTTTACAGGGGGGAACTCTGGTCTCCCTGTGGAAGATGACCAAATATGGTCAAAATGTTCCCATTTCTGGTGGATCAATCAATCCTTAAGTATTTCTAGAATAATGTCCATGGTTAAAATTGGGATCCAGATTTTCTAATGAGCAATTTGCAGAAAGAACCCACCTGCATCAAATGGCAAAGTCAGAACCACATGCAGGAGTAAACTGCACAGCCCTTGCTTAGCAACATGCCTGTTTGTAGCTCACTGGGGGATGGAGTGCCCTCCAATCCAGACTCTACGCTAAGAAATTAGGTAATTCAATGACAATAATAATTTTAGCTGCAGTTTAAGGAACGTTTACAGCTTTGAAACAGGAAATGGAAAACAATAAGTAAGAAACTATAAAATAAATTGAGCACATAGCTTTCTGTTACATTTTATACCCAGTGGTACAGAAAGTTTACTTAAGGAAATGACAAGGCTTATTTAGAGGACCAGCAACTTATGGAGTCTTTTATTGAAATGGAAATGGGAGCAATGTTGGATACTCTTAAGGCTTAGTTTTTTTTTTTTTTTTTTTTTTTTTTTTTTTTTTAATTTCTTTGTAAATTCCCAATTGGGAAGCTTTAATATGTGTCTAAAAGGATTTAAAGACATTTTTCTTTTAATATTTACATGCCATATTATAATAAGATGAGCCTTTGCTGTGAATTTGAATCTGAGTATTAATGTCGGCTGTATTTTATTGAGTGATTATAGTGAGCCAGGCTCTGTATTAAGCACTTAAAATGCCTGAGCTTATTTAATTTATTTAACATTATGATGTAGGTATTCTTATTATCTCTATTTTACAGACGAGAAAACTTAAGATTAGAAAAAATTATGCAGCTTGCCTAGAATATGGCTTCTAGCAAATGTTGTAAAGGAACTCAGATCCGCCCATTCCCAGAGCCTGAGGTCTTGATCTATTCTGCTAACTTAAATTCTGTATCATTGGTTTCATACCCTGAAGCTTGGGAACTCCTGTGGAGCCCTGGAGTGATGTTTAAGGAATATTTCAGTGAGCTGTACACACTACAACTCCCATATTGTATTGTAGTTTTAAAAAATAGTTTCTTTAAAATAAATGCAAGAGGGGTCTCTGAACAATACACTCAGGTCTCTGAACAAACTGGCTGAATTGACCATGAACTATTTTTCTAGCATTTGGACTTTAACAGAAGCAGAGCAAACTTGGGATGACCACACCCTTCCTGGGCTTCAAGGACTTTAAAAATGTCCTGGCTGCCCCAGAAGGTGGAGAGCTCTGCATTTCAGCATTGGTGGTGTGTGTTGTCTGAATGAAATGGGTTAGGGGTAGTAGGAAGGTAAGAGGATTTATAGCTTAAAGAAGGTCAGGGAATCCCAGTGGCCCACCTACTTTAGAGTCTCAATTTTCTCAACTTTAAGTGGAAATGATATCATTACCTATATAATCTGAGTGTTGTTAAATGCATTAAATTAGACAATACATGTGAATAAAGCTTATGAGTTATTATTTTGGAGGTATTTAATGTGTTCTCCCCTCCTTGACAGTGGGCTGATATTTTACCATCCTGTTTCTAAGGCCCTGTTAAAGTTATTTTTCTGAGCGTGCTCTGTCCATCAGGATCCTGGCAGGAAACAGATGGTGCACTCATGCTGGGAAGAGTTTAATAAAGGAACTGTTTACAAAAGTGTGCACAGGATTTAGGAAAAGCAACAAGGGATGTTGCAGAGCCCCAGTAGAGGGCCATTACCAACACTAAGCCAGAAGGGTGGAAGGAAAGGAGTGTTACCAGCACCTAGAGAGGTTTTTGAGAGGGCTGCCTGATAGCAACTGCGGCCTTTGGTAGAGGAATGCAATCAACTCACAGAAACCTACCAGGGAGAGATCTTGGGGAAAAAATATCCTGACCTCACTTTCCTGCCTCCCTTTAATCTCCTGCAGGTATTCTCTGCTGGTTGAATGCAAATGGAAGCCGGAGGAAAAGGGAACCCTTGACTCCGTGTTCATATAGATTGGCCTCCAGGGCAGACAGCAGGTGGAGAGTGGAGAGTGGGGCTGAGGGACAAACAGCAGGTATGGAGCACAGCATGTGGCTCTCCACATGTTTACCAGTAACCTTCATCACTCTTGCCAGATTGGACTGAGAATCAACTCAACCCATAATTATGCTGTCGTGGTGCCTCTACCTCCTTTTCTGTGTTTTCTCAACTTCCAGAAACTTTCATTCTCCACTTCCAAGCTGTCTTGTGTTCTTTTGCTCCTCTAAGTCTTCTTATTGTGGAAAAATGAACACAAAAAGTTAACTCACACACTTAAATGTCTTACACCTAATTGCTACTTTAAAATATGCATACTTATTTTCACTCCTGGGATGGCTGAATTGCTACCAGACTGACCACAGATAAACAATACAGAGAACAACTATCTGAAGGCATCGGAAAGTGAGTAACTGTAAGCAGATTATGGGGGTTAGTTGGCACATGTGTGAAAGGATAAGACAAGGTGTGTCTTCCCCTATTTATGGTTTTTAGCTTAAGAGCAGATAGCTCTTAGCCCATAGTCTTTCTGGCTTGATGAACTAGAAGAAAGAGTTGAGAGCAGCCAGAGCCAGGAGAAAGTGAGAGAAAACCTCTAAAAGAAGAGGGCCGGAGAGGGGATCCCCAAATCCCATGCATCAGGTGCCCAACTTTCTGGCTGAGTCCCACACTTTGTGTGCATATGGCACACTGCAAGAAGCTCGGTAAAAGGTTAATGACCTAACTGAGATAAGAGCTACTGCCCAAAAGACAGAGTTTGCAGTTTTGCCAAAACAAAAACATCACACTCATTGGGAGACGTGTAACAGAAATGCAGAATCTCCTTAACAAAACATTCCCAATGTCCAGGAAACCATCCAGAATTACCCAACATACAAAGAGCAGGAACCAGATTCCTGACCTATTCTCAAGAGGAAATATAATCAATGAAGATCAATCTTGAGATGACTTAGATATTAGAATTAATAGATGTGGATTTTAAAGCAACTGTTACTATAGCAATTAAAGGAACATTTATATTTTTATGTGTTTGTATTAGAAAAGAAGAAAAGTCTACATTAATGACCTAAGGCTACCTTAAAAAGCTGAAAAGATTAGAATAAGTTAAATCCCAATGCAGTAAAAGAGTAGAACTAATTAAGGTAAGAACAGATATCAACAAAATAGAAAACAACATTAGAAAACTATGCTGGTTATAAGAGATGCAGTTTAAGTATAAAGACACAGATAGGAATAAAGTTGATTCTTAAAAAGATCAAGAAAATTGATAGAACCATAGCTAGACTGATCAAGAGAAAAAGAACAGAAATGATCAATATCAGGAATGAAAAAGGGGATACAACTACAGATCCTGCAGACATATAATAAGACGATATGTTGACTACCCTTTTTGACTGCTGATTCCTGGACACTAGGAGTCCAACATGCCTTGTCAACAATCATAAATTATAGCTCAATGGGACACTTGCTGTGTCCTCTGGCAAAAATGTGCCCTTCTAGGGTCAAAGCCTGCAGAACCGAGAATTATGGGGGAGGAAGGACAAAAATCCCCCAATGGTACTGGGAGTGATGACAAGTGTAATCCTTCCTATTTCTACCCGTTGGTTCCAGGTTCAGTACATTGAAACATATTCACAGCTTTTTGGGTGTAAAGATTTGGGTACAGGAACACTGTCATTGAAAGCAGTGCTCCAAAATTCCTTCCATAAATACTGAGCTGTCTCCATCACCATGGCCAGATTTTCATATTTTTTTCACCCCTGGCCATGTAACACACCTCAAAGCAGACTCTTTGCTTGAACAGCTTATCCGTTTGCTCCCTACCACTTCTGCAGAAGAAAAATGGAGTGGAGTGGGGGAAAGAACCTAGTTCTTTCTGCAGGAGAGATAGTTAATGCTTATGGTGTGCATTTTTATATGCCCCAGTCTCCCTAGCAGTTAGTTCAGGGCCGTGTGATTTGTTCTGGCCAATGGGTATGAGCAGATCTTTTGGGTTGAGGCAGTGAAGAGCCAGTGTCATTCCTCTGTGGCTCTTTTTCGGGCATGGCAACCTTGGAGGCCATGTGTTCCAGATGCTGTAGCTGTGAGCTGCAGGAGCACTGTCCAACAAACAACAACTTTATGTCCTGTCAGAGTAACCTTTATCCTGCTAAGCCTCTGAGATTCCTGGTTTGCTTGTTGTGGTAGCAAGTGCTAATTACCTTGACTAATAAATCTATTCTCTACACACCTGCCAATCAATAAATTTCAGAACCCTGATTATAAATGTTCTCACAGTTGGGCAACTAAGAGTTTATTGTAAGTTGCTATGCACTTAGCATTTTGCTGGGTGTTTTGTTATCAGTACCCACTCCGAGTGGGTGGAGCCCCCTTTCCTAATGGGTTATGGACTCCCTTGTATCAGCAGGTGAATAGAGGTTAAGAAGCATCACGAGTCAGCTTTATTTAATTCTTATCTGGACATGGACAAGGTTACAGACTACCCAGATATGCAGAGGGTATTCAGTGCTACATATTCAAGCTCCTTTCCTGGCTAAATTTCTGTTGGTTGCTCCCATTCCTATAACTGGAACATCACCTGTTAATTTCTTAATGTATGTGCACACAACAGATTCTTACTATGTATTCTTTGTCTAGCCAGGTGCATTACAACTTCTTCTACCATGCCACCTCATTTGGTTATCTGAGTCTTGGGGTTAATTTCTGAGCAATTAATGCCACTGTGGTCATTGTTGTTTCTTATTTTTCTCTTTTTTTTTTTTCCTTTTTAGGCTCAGTCTTATCAGATTGGTTGCCTCTTGCCTTGAACCCACACTTTGTTGCCTCATCCTTATGACTCCTCTATTTCTCTCTTCGTCCTTTTATTAAACAAAACTTATTAACTCTGCAATCAGACCAGCAGCATTGTGCAATAGGCACAAATGTTAGGTGTCTTACACATGCAATTTTGTGCCCAACTTTGGCAGCAGTTGTTTTCATTCTGTCTTCACAGATGAGGAAATGGAGGCCCAGTGAAGACACAAGAGAAGTATTAGTGACCTGCTACTTTTAGATATAATCTGTATAGAGAAATAATACGGATATGAAAGAAGTTGTTAAAAATAATCGCAATATCTGTATATTGTAAACCAGCAGTCCCCAATCTTTTTGGCACCAAGGACAGGTTTTGTGAAAGACAATTTTTTCCACAGACCAGGGGCAGTCGAAGGATGGTTTCAGGATGATTCAAGCACATTATATTCATGTCGCACTTTATTTCTATTATTATTACATTGTAATATGTAATGAAATAATTTTACAACTCACCATAATGTAGAATCAGTGGAAGCCCTGAGCTTGTTTTCCTACAACTAGACAGTTCCATATGGGGTTGATGGGAGACAGTGAAAGATCATCAGGCATTAGATTCTCATAAGGAGCATGCAACCTAGACTCCTCCCATGTGCAGTTCACAATAGGATTTGCGCTCTTGTGAGGCTCTAATGCCGCTGCACTAATGCCGCTCCGCTGACGGGTGGCGGAGCTCAGGCGGTAATGTGAGCCGTGGGGAGCAGCTGTAAATATGATGAAGCTTCCCTTGCTCGCCCACCACTCACCTCCTGCTGTGCGGCTTGGCTCCTAACAGACCATGAACCAGTATTGGTCCACACAGCCCAGGGACTGGGGATCCCTGTTGTAAACTACTTAACATTGCTAAGAAAAACCAAAGAAGATATAAATAAATGTAACAATATGCTGAATTCTTGGAATGGAAGAATCAATATTGTTAATTGTCCCCAAACTGATGTATAAATTCAAAGCATTCCCAGTGAAAATCCCTGAAGGCTTTTTTTTTTTTGGTAGAAGTTGATAAGATGATTCTAAAATTTACATAGAAATACAAAGGACTTAGAATAGCCAAGGTAATTTTGAAAAATAACAAAGTTGGGGGACTCATACTACCTAATTTTGAGACATAAAACTATTGTGATCAAGGTAGTGTGGTAATGGTATCAAAATGGACAATATATAAGTAGATAAAATGGAAACATAAATCTCATGTATCTGGTCAATTGACTTTTATAAAGGTTTAAAGGCACTTCAATAGAGAAAGCATAGACTTCTTAACAATTGATCATCCATTCGTAAAAACAGGAAAAAAAAAGGCAGAAAACTCCTTTGATTCAAACCTTGCAACATATCCAAATCCAAAAGAGATCATAGGCCTACTTTCAAGATCTAGAAATGTAAAATTTCTAGAAGGAAATAGAAGAGAACATGTTTGTGATACGGTATTAGGAAAAGTTTTTATAAATCCCATACCAAAAGAATAAACCATAAAAGAAAAAAATATAAATTGGACTTCATTCAAATTAAGAGCCTCTACTCTTTGCAAGAAACTTAAGAAAATGAAGAGTTAGCTACCTATTGGAAGAAAATATTTTCAAATCACATATCTAATAAGAGAATTGCATACAGAATATACAACGAATTCCCATAACACAGTAATAAGAGAACAAATAAACCAGTAAAATAGGGCAAAATATTTGAACACATACTTTACCAGAAAGGACATATGGATGGCAGATAAATGCATTAAAAATGTTCAATATCATTATTCCTTAGGGGCAGATTAAAACCACACTGATATAGCACTACACATCTGTTAAAATAAAGACTGACCACGGCAAGTTGAGGGTGGGTAGCAACTGGAACTCTCATGTACTGCTGATGGATGTGTAAAATGGTACAATCATTCTAGAAAATAGCTAGTTTCTTTAAAAGCTAAACATATAGATAGCAAATAACCCAGTCATTTTACAGGTATTTACTGAAGAGCAATCAAAGTATATGTCTATACAAGGACTTGAACATGATTATTCATAGAAGCTTTATTATAATAGTCCAAAACTAGAAACAACCCAAGTGTCCATCAGTGTCCATCAATAGATGAATGGATAAACAAACTGTGGTATAGCTATACAATGGGATACTTATCAATGAAAGTAAATGAACTATTAGCACGTGCAACATGAGTGAAATTCAGTGTAATTACACTGATAGAAGCAGATAAAAATGACATACTGCATGATTCTATTTATACACAAATCTAGAAAACTCAGACATTTATAGTGACAGAAAGCAGATAATAGTTGCCTAGGGATAGGGGGAGTGGACAGTAGTGGAGAAAAAGGATTTCAAAGGGGCTAGAAAAACATCTTGGGATGATGAATATGTTCATAATCTTGATTGTGGCGACAGTTTTACAGGTATATGTATATGTATAATGTCAGACTTATCAGATTGTACATTTTAAGTATAAGTACATTATTTTATATCATTTACACCTCAATAAAGGTGCTAATAGCAATAAATAGGGGATATTTATTGAAAGGCAGGTGATGATAGGGTAAATCAATTTAGCTTTGAAACCAGGATGCCTGGGTCACTGTTTTTTTTCTTCTATTCACTGGTTGTATCACTTTGAACTGGTTAACTCTTCTGGGCCTGTTTTTCCACGTCTAAAATGGAGAAAACTGTTCTGACTTCTGTGGGTTCT
Organism: Macaca mulatta; assembly: GCF_049350105.2. Classification (NCBI taxonomy): domain Eukaryota; kingdom Metazoa; phylum Chordata; class Mammalia; order Primates; family Cercopithecidae; genus Macaca; species Macaca mulatta. Next base: position 29,633,086 of record NC_133422.1, read on the forward strand.
TGTGAGCATTAAGTTAGTTTATGAATGTAAAGCACTTATGGTACTCCCTGGTATGTAACAAGTATTTAACAAATGTTAAGAAATTATTATGCACTGGGCACTATGGGAAGTGTTTTATGAGAATTATTTAAACTTCACAGCCCTCTGAAACAAGTAACAATATCCTTATCCTTTGTACCAATATCTAAGTAAAAAGGAGAAAACCAAGTTGCAAAGAGGAGGTTTAATTTATCCCAGAGTGGTTACATAGGAGGCAAGAAGCAGAAGCCAGATTTGAGTAAAGGCAGTCAAACTCCAGAACCCACACTTTTAATCCTGTGAATAAGTGCTAACAGGTGGGGCACTGACTCAAGTGCTAATAAGAAAGTTGTCTAGACAGTGCCCATGTTTTGTGAGCATTTCATTCTGTGAGCCATGTGAAACTACTGAAGACCAACATGTTTGGGCAGCTTTCTGAGAGTGCCTCTTATGATTACTCCTGGCAATCATCTTAGTACTCATCAAACCTATTTCTTCTTCCTGGGCACAGAATCAAACTATTTCCCAGCCTTCTTGTGTCTGGTGAGGTCATGTGACTAGTTCTTGCCAATGCAATGTGAGCAAAAGCAGTGCATCATTTCTAGTCCAAGGCAGGTAAGAGTGGGTGGGCTTTCTCCTTTCTCTACTCTCCCTACTCATTTCTGCTGGTTTGTGTTTCAAATGGAGGAACCACAGCATGGGAGAAGGCTGCTTCCTCAAAGACCACCTGGAGCAGAGTCCCTGTTGCTGACCTGTACAGAACCATACTTTATGTGTTAAGTCACTGAGATTCTGAGATTATTTATTAAAACAAGTAACATGGCATTGCCAATGTGCTACTCTTATGCCAGTATGTCCCTGTTATGCCAATATGTTACTCTTATGAAATATTACCCTTGCTGAAACATTCCATCTCTAAGAATTTCTAAAATATGGGTCAAATACATAGACTGACTCTTTTGCTAGGAGATGGACCACAGAGTTTTGTAGTAGAAGTTTAAGTGACAGGAAATAATATGTAATTAGTAGGAGATAACATATGAATGGCACATGGAATAAGAGTTTCAATATTTATTTATTTATTTATTTTGAGATGGAGTCTTGCTCTGTTGCCCAGGTTGGAGTGCAGTGGCGCCATCTCAACTCACTACAACCTCTGCCTCCCGGGTTCAAGTGATTCCCTTGCCTCAGCCTCCTGAGTAGCTGGGATTGCAGGCGTGCACCACCATGCCTGGCTAATTTTTGTATTTTTAGTGGAGACGGGGTTTCACCATGTTGGTCAGGCCGGTCTTGAACCTGACCTCGTGATCCACCCGCCTCAGCCTCCCAAAGTGTTTCAATATTTAAATTCCTTCCAGGTTATAATATTTAAATATCCTTCATCTCACTCATGGAGCCTGAGTGATGACCAGTGTTCTTCATTCCAATTCCCTGTTGGCCTTTGCTCTGTGTGTATCCTGTTTCTTGGGGCTTTAGTTGTGGACTTCACCTCTTGGCTTTCCAAGATCCACAAGAAACTGAATAATCTCTGGCCATCTCAGATGTATAATTATCTCCTTTGGTTGTTTTAAAACCTACCAGTCACATCTCAAAAACCTATTCAATGGGACAGGTTGCCACCATCTGGTTTTCAACTGCCATTTTTTTCTTTCTTGCTTGTTGGAAGGTTTGTCTTCTAATTATTTTATCAGCTTCCCATATGTGATGTGTCTTCTTTCATACTGTGTCTTGTCTGTACTATGACAAATCATGGTCTGCAGACAGCGCTCTGGTTCCTGGCCCACAGCTGGGTTGCAACTCCATCAGTTTCCCGGCACCAGAGTCTTCTCTTGGGTTTCTGGGGTTCCAAATGAGAGAGAGAAAAAGAATACTCAGCACCCTGGCTTGGGGACCATATGTGACAGCCTGAACACATAGCATTATTTTTATGTTTTCCTTCGTTTCTAGTTCTGTACTGGAACAACAATAACAAAAAAGGGCCAGAGACTTTGTATTACTGGAGTTCAAGAGGTATAGGGAGAGGACAGCTGTTCATAATGCTGGATAGTGAGGACCTCATGTCATCATCATGGAGGGGGGCTTGATTCTAGGCATCTGGTTCTGAGCACCTGCTGCTTTGGCAGAAGGTGATCGATCACTCAGCACAGCACTTCAGAGGCTATCCAGAGGGGACTGTGATCCCGTAGCCCTATGCTCCCATTTTACTGATGAGGAAACTGAACCCTAGAGTCAAATTGAGAGTTCCTCAAAGATAGTCAACAGATTGAAGCCAGTCTGAGAACCACTTACTCCTGGTGGTTGGAATATAGAAAGTGAGAGTAAGTTTTAAAAAACTTTTAAGGTAATTTGACAGAGAAATTTTAAGTCATCTAGGCCTATATTTCATATGTCTTTAAAAGTCCAGGTATGATGTCATTTGTTTTATTTTTTATAATAAACTTTATTTTGGGAACAGTTTTAGATTTACAGAAACATTGAGAAGATAGTACAGAGAGTTCCCACATAGTCTACACTATCTTATAGTGTAGGATAGTAAAATTAATATATTATGTTAGTTACAATTAGTGAACCAATACTGATACATTATGATTCATTGAAATTCATACTTTATTCAGATATTCTTAGTTTTTAACCTAATGTCCTTTTTCTCTTTCAGAATCCTATCCAGCGATACCATATTACCACTGATCATCATGTCTCTTCTTGATTATGACAATTTCTCAGACTTTTCTTGGTTTCCATGACTTTGAAAGATTTGAAGATTATTAGGCAGGTGTTTTGTAGGATGTCCTTCAATTGGGATTTGCCTTTCTCATGATTAAACTGGGCTTATGGGTTTGGGGGAGGAAGACCGGAGAGCTGAAGTGCCATTTCCACCACATCATATCAAGGCTACATACTATACACACGACTTATCACTGTTGTTGATGTTGACCTTGGTCATCTGACAGAGGCAGTCTTTGCCAGTTTTCTTTACTGTAAAGTTATCTTCTTCCCTGTCCTTACTTTCATACTATGCTCTTTTGAAGGAAGTTAGTATGTGTAGGCCACACTTAAGGAGTGTGGAGTTGCAATTTATTTTAGTGTACTTGACAATAAATTGGTTTGTGATATATTGAAAATGAAAATGGTCCTCCAACACTGCTCATTTGAGAAGCACTGCTCTAAAAACCCTGCGTAAGGGCACACAGAAGAAACGCTGGGATAGAGCCCAAGGCATCTTGGCTTCAGTCCCAGGTCCTGTCATTCCCCAGAGCCTAACTTGTGCATCCATCTAACTGTGGGGCCAATTTGGCTGGCTCTGTAACACCACAGACTACCCCATAACTTTCCATGAATCTTAAGAAGTGCTTCAAGTCTTGGTGGACGTTTCTGGAATACTAGTTTCCTCGAACCTTGATGCATTCATTTGTCAGAGTTCCTGTTTTAGGTGAAGTTCAATGACAAATAGGTTCTGAGATGGAGATTTGTACACAGAAAATTCTTTTGGGGAGTGATAGGAGAAGGACAGGGCAGAAGGAGAAGTCAAATGTCGATGCAGTCCAAATAAAAGCCCCTGCCAATCTGACGGGGAGCTTTGGACCTGGGATGGCCTTTCAGAGTTGTTCTGAAATGAAGCAGAAAGATCAGCTTTGACTGCACCCCTATCCCCCACCGAACCCACCCAACACATACACATTGACCAGGTATTGCATTGGATACTGTCTGTCTTTGGGAGGGAGGTGTCATTGGGAAAGGCGGCCCCCCCTAGCCCGTGGACATAACTTAAAAAGGAACTCAGCTAAGCCACCAGAAGTCAACACTCCTGGCAGCTGGGGGATGAATACTTAGGACCTGATGAGAGATCTGGATGGCACCCTGCAGCACTTGCCGCAGATACGATGACTGTTTTCAATTCTTTTGCCTTTGTGTTGTGTCTAGATTCCAGGAACCAGGAGGTTGTTTGCTGTACTCTCCCTTGTACAGTTAGCTGTCTCTAGTGCCTGAATGCACTAATTGTCCTTTGGGTATGGATGAGGTAATGAAGGAAAGGGATGCTGGGAAGAGAGGCCACATGAGAAGGTTAGTGTGGGCGTAAGACACAATGCAGAGGATTTGTGTTTGTGCCATCTGCCTGCTTCTATGATTCATCTGGGTCTGTGCACCCTTGTAATCAGCAGGCTGCAGCGAACTAAGTGTTGCTTGCTAAAGAAAAATGAAAGCTGGGACTTCAGCAGGGAGGAAAGTATATGCCTCACCGTGATGAGTGCAAACAAACACACAGCATCGGGGAAGCCACGCAGAATGAACCTCTGAGAAGACTGTTAGTGTTTCCCCCCCGCCCCCCACGTCCCAGGGGAAAAGGTGTAAGTAACAGAATTATTCCAATTGGTCAAGAATTCATCTTTCCTGTCACTTGTCTCTTGTGGGAGTTCAAACTTGCTCAGTCCCACCCGTTTTGATTGAAAGTGAAAAGAAGGACATTTTAATTTAAGAGCAGAAGATGGAACTTGAGAGCAGAACAAATTTGGCAAATGTAAATTCTTATCCAAAACCCATGCTTCCTGTACTTGGCACCTTGTTTCCCCGATTCTGCGTGATGTCCATCTCTTTTTCTCATTGCAGCTTGAATCCAGGCATGTGTCTTTCCTCTCAGCTTCACTATGCGTAAGAGGATACTTGGCATGAGTGAGTTCATCCTGGCTGATAGGAAACACTTATAATTAGGCAAAGAAACTCAAAAGAATTGAAGCCCTTTTCCCTCCGTGAGCATCTTTCACTAACTGCCCTAGGAGTTGGTGCCTACCGTTTGGATTAGATTTAGCTACGGGGCAGGAAAGGGTTAAAGGAGTTAGAAAGAATTGAAATGAAAATGAAAACTTTTTTCCCTATTAAGATAGCAGAAGTTCAAATGTGAATCACCGTTTTGCATAATAATCATGGCCATATAATAATAGATAACATTGTTGAGTTCTTTCCTAGTGCTGAGCGCTGTGCTAAGCACTTTGTAGGGGTTATCTCATTTTATGTTCATCATGACTCAGTAATGCAGATATTATTACAACCTCTCAAGACGGATGATGAAACTAAGACTTGGAAAGGTTGGGCAAGTTGCCTAAGTGTGGAGGTAAAATTCAAATCTAGGTACCAATGTTTCTGAACCACCCCTGTACTGCTTCAGTAGCTATGGGATGGGGATGGGGGAGTGGTTTGAATGGGGAAATGGAAAATGTCCTCACATTGGCCTCCTAGGGAAAAGCCCTTCTGAAAAGCAACCTACTGTAGGTTTCCTTCTTGTAGCTCAGACCATTTTCTTTTATGCTAACAAGAGAGACCAAAGGGATGGTTGAGATCTGAACCTTAAGTCAGAACCTTAAGATGGAATATGGGAACTCTGATATTAATTCAGAGTCTGTGGCATGAAGATGATGACTGAGGCCATAGATTTGGAAAGATTGTTCCAAGAGGAAATGTGCAAAAAGGAGGTCAAAGAGCTCAGGCTGGATTTTTGGAAGCCAACATTTAAAGGACATGTAGAGGAAAATAAGCCAATAGGAAGGTCCAGAAAGAAGAGTTAGTCTTTCTGTGGTAATCCAGGAGAGAGAGGTGTGTGGCTATGCAGAGGCAATGAGGCAAAACTGTCAGGTTGGATGACATCTTGTCTTCTAAGACAGGGGAGATGGAAGGAAAGATCAGAAGAAAGGTGACTACATTAGAAAGTGGAGAGGAAGCAGAGTTAAGGAAGTCCATGCCAGGACCTGCATAATCTTAAGGAAGTAGAATGTTCATTTCTTTAGGGTTTTCACACTCAATTCCTTCCTTCCCCAAGTATCCCATTAATTGCTGCACCTGCCCCAGGTGGCACTCAAGCAGGAGCACCCCAACCCAAGAGTAATCCAGCTGTTGACCTTGACAAAATCATGTTGGCTTGATAGAGAAATAAAAATGTGTCTGTGCCTTTGCTGGGAAGCTGGTGATAGAGACCATGGCTGCACCACTGCCAACTCTCATGTGGCTCTGTTGATAGGGGTTTCACCCTCTGATGAACTTCTCCAAACTTTCTTGGAAAACCAGTTGGACAGTTTTACCTTTTGTCTACTGCCTTGGGTGGATCTTATTTCTATCCCAGTTTGGGGTTAAGTATTTTCTGGCTCCCTCCTGCCCTTGGAGCATCCAGAGACAGGTGACATGTGGACACTCTGCTCACTCCTCTTTCTACTGGGAACTTTGGGCTGAGGCCAACTCTTGTGAGCACTAAAGTGCTTGGGGGTTGGCAAATTCAAGGTAAACACTGCCTGACATCAGACTCCTGTGAGATATCCTACATCCAGACTCCCAGAGTGGGAGCTTGCAGCCTGGCAGGTCTTCCTTTTCTTCATGTTCTGGTGCCTGCCTCATTTATGTGGCTATTAGGTGAATATTTTGTACTTTGAAAATATATGAAACCCATTGGTCAGTGGAGTAGGATTTTAGCACTCCAATCTCTCATTTTTTGGACAAAGAGACTGAGGTTCAGACAGGATTGACTTGTCCAAAGTCACATGGCTGGGGTTTGAACCCAGGTCTTCTGGTTCCTAGTCCATAGCTCTTCTCATTTTTATCATGCAATAAAAGGTAGCTCATCACAGAAATGTAAAGAGAAAGAATGGCGACCGCTCTCCTTTCCCACAGTTCTTATCAGTTTTGTGTCTCTTGCTCCCAGTTAGACAGGTTATAATTGACTTTGACTCTTCATGGAGGGGTACCCATAGCTCACACTCATAGCTAAAACCAACTCAATCCCCTGAATCATTTCTATTTACAATCTATTTCCTGGATTTAAAAAATTAGTGAACAACTCTCTTCTTTCTGCAGATAGGAATATACCCTGAGGACAACAATCCTGGAGAAATTTGACTTAAATTTAACCAGATTATAAAACACTGGGGACAGGCACTGGTGGAGGTGGGATGCGATTATCATAGTAACTCAGTGATGAGTGTTTAGCATAGTCTATTCTAAGTTCATAACAACGCTGGGCATTGTTCTATTTTACTGCACAGGAAACTGGGTCACAAAGAAGTTAAGTAATTAACCCAGGTCCCTAGGGTTAATTATGTTAATTAAGTGTCAGTGCTGGATTTCAAATCTTGGTTTAACTGGCTCTGATGGCTATGGTCTTTCTACTACCCAGTGGTTCTCTAACTTTCTGAGAAGATTATTCAAAAAGCAGTTTCCACCCAATCCAAGGATTCTGATTCAGCAGGGCTGAGGTAGGTTGGGGAATCTATATTTTTAAAAATGCCCTCAGTGGTTCTGGCATAGAGTGTTGGGAATTCCTGGAGGAAAAAAGCAGAGAGGTGGGGGGCAGTGGGTACAGATGGCAGCTTCCTGTCTTTGACAGCTTGGGGCTAGGCCAGCCACTCTCCAAGCCTCACAGCCTCCCTAGACCTGGTCAGGTGTCCTCTGTCGGCAAAGAGTGGGAGGCCTAGCCAAGCTGTGCTGGAGGAACTCGCACTAAGACAAGGCTCCCCAGTGTGGAAATCCCAAGTTCACCCAGAAGTTTCAAAGTTAGGGATGTAGTTTCTTCTCTGTTGTTTTCCTTTCCAAGAAAGACCCATTTCCAACTACACTCTAAGCCCAGAGGTGGGCCCTTCCCTGTCTCTATTCTTAGTGTTGGCACAAGTGGCTAGCCCAGGGAAGTGCCTAGTGTTCACTGAATCATGAATGGTGGAGGTCATGCTCGGGCGTTCAGTCCTGGTGAGTTAGGTTCAAGGGCTTCCCTTTCTAAGTGTCTCCTGTTTGAGAGTTACACCCTGTATGGGGAATACCCTCTGGAATGTAGCTCTAAGGAACACATAGCTGAGGGTCCCAAAGTAGCCAGTTTTCTAAGGTGCATAGAGATGAGTGTGTGTGATAATTTTTTCCTCCCTGATATTTTACAAATTGAATCTCATTTACTTGTGGGAAAATACTATAGAGATTAAATTTCTAATCCAGCCAGCCTATAATTATTTCTTTCCTTTAGCCAATCACTGATACTTCAGGCAGCTCCTTCCCAATCCAGAGTCAGCAGCAAGTATCATTAACTCGCCTTCTAATATTTCTCCCAGATAATTAGTATGAGATGAACAATCAGGAGATTCTAAGAGCCTGAAGCTTAATCAAAGAATCTGGTCTTTTGGTTCCTCCATATCATCACATGCCCCACGGCTCTAATTTCCCATGCCTACAAACTCAAAAGCTCAAGGAAAGGCCTCTGATGATTTTCCATAATGTGATTCCATGTGTTATGGAATTCCCTGCTTAGCTCCCACTTCCAAATGTACACTACATTTAAAGTAAGCCAACAGGCACAGAGACGCAAGATAACTCACCATCCTGATCATCGAAACTTTATCATTTACCTGAGTTTCCTCCTCCTCACTCATGTCATCCAGAAAACTGAAAATGGTCCAGGCACAAATTAGTGAAACAGGTGGATGGGAAACGTGAGGTGGTCTTGGTGGCTATGGTGACCTGGCGGGGGCATGCGCTCCCCAAAGGAGGCAGGTTCCATTTAGACACATCCAGTTTATTCCAAGTGATAACACAGGCGAAGGGCAGGCAAGTGTTCTTGTTCTTCAGGAGAAGCTGCAAATATGAATGAGATCTCCGGATTTAAAAGATGGGGTGTTATAGATCTCCCTCCCTCCCTTCCTTCCTTCCTTCCTTCCTTCCTTCCTTCCTTCCTTCCTTCCTTCCTTCCTTCCTTCCTTCCTTTCTTCCTTCCTTCCCCCCTCCCTCCCTCCCTCTTCCCCCCCTTGCACTCCTTATTTCCTTGTCCTACAAATATTGTTTATGTCCTCCCCAAAATTCAAACATTGAGGCCCTAACCCTTCTACCATGTGATGATAATGGAGATGGGATCTTTGGGAGGTAATGATGGTTAGATTAGATCATGCGAGTTGGGCCTGCATGGTGGGATTAGTGGTCTTATAAGAGGAAGAGAGAGATCTTTTGCTTGCCTCACATGCATTCACTGAGGAAAGGCCACGTGAGGACATAGTGAGAAGATGGTGACTGCAACTCAGGAGTGAGCCCTCACCAGGACCTGAATTCACTGGCAGCTTGATCTTGGACTTTTCAGCCTTGAGAACTGTGAGAAAACACATTTCTGTTGTTTAAGCCACCTGGTCTATTGTATTTTATTAGAGCAGCTCAAGAAGACTAACACAGTTGATCATAAGTGCTGGACAACAAATTATATTCTTAGATCAGATGATTGCTGACCATTTGCCTGCTTTGTTGTAAAAAGGGCATTAAAAAATGAAATTAGGGATGGACGAGTGGGTACAAAAGGGAGAAGGAATTAACACAATTTTGAGGTAACAGCACATAGGTAGGGCAGGTTGGCTGTTTTCTAAACAGCTGTGCTCGAAGTAATATTTTAGCAAGATGGGGGCTTTGGAGCCTGTCTGGGAAGGCTCAATTTCCTTCCCTCCCTCCCTCCCTCCCTCCCTCCCTCCCTCCCTCCCTCCCTCCCTTCCTTCCTCCCTTCCTTCCTTCCTTCCTTCCTTCCTTCTTCCTTTCTTTCTTCCTTTCTCCCTCCTTCTTTCCCCCCTCTCTCTCACTCCTCATTTCTTTGTCCTACAAATATTTATGGATCACTCCCTCCCTAACCACCCTGCCCACTCCCCCAACCAACTGCACTAGGCCCCTGAGAATACAAAGGAGCAAATGACTTGGCCTTTGTCTTTCAGGAGCTTTAGGCTCGCTAGAGCTCTGATTTGTCTAAGTGGTGCTGTGAGGGAGGGCAAGCTTTCCAGGCCATCATTTCTGCACCCGTGACCTGAGAGTTGACATAGCACTAGTGGCTGCTCTGATTCAGAGTCAAGTGAGAGGAGGTGCTTGAATGCTGCTCTCCTGTATCAACATCCCCCTGCTAATTTAGATCAGAATTGATTATTTGGTTTTGGGCAGCATGGCAGAGGGGGAGAAGGTTCAGAGAGGCCTCACTGCTGAATCGCTTTCCTTCGGGCAGGTTGGATTGTGATTGCCACGCAGTGAAAACATCCATAACCCTGAGTGGTCATGGGTTTGAGTATGTGTAGCCACTGCTTCTATAACTTGGCTGCTGGTGGCTGGTGGTAACGAGGACAAAGAGAGAAGAGACTCTTATGTTAGAGAAATGTAGTGTTTATAATAAAAGATACCTTGTAGCATTTCTATAAAAAGTATTCAGGCAAGTAAACGACAGTCAGTAAACCATCTGCTAGTGTGGCCCACCCAAAGCCCATTCATGTATATACTCAGTAACCTATCGTTGTGGAGGGCATTGGATTAGGAGCTATGGATATCAGTGATTAAGCTGCAGGTCTTGCTTGGTTTGGCAGTTGAAAAACTGATTTTTCCGAACACTGTATCTGCGTATCGGCATCATGAAGATAAGGACCCATGGCTGCATAGGTCTGGGGGGGAGAGCAGAGGGCTTCTGGCATTTAATCTCTGTTAAAAATACATTTCAAAATCATTTTACCAGCATCTCAAAGCTGTAAGATATATTAAGTTACATGAGAGAAAAAAATTAGAGATGTTAACTGTTAAAATCTGGAGTATTTTAGTTGAAAGACTGGGACATGAAAAGTAAATTTTCAACTTGAGAACACTTCGTCTCAAGGGAGGTTAAAAAAAAAAAACAAAACACCTTAAAAATAACAAGAGCTTCAAAGCAAGTGTTTTTATCACTGGCAAAGCAGGTGGTCCCACATTTATTGTATGCAGGGCTCAGGGAAGTTTCAACTTAAAATGCTTAATGATGTTTTAACGTTCTGCTAAAAGACATTATTTGGGGATAGAAAAAAGTCTATTCCACTCTAGGTACTCCGAAGCGGGGTATGGATTCTGTTTTCATCTTCCAATGCAAGCATGTTTCCACAGGGTTGAGATCTGGCATGGACAACGTCAGCCTGAAACGATTACTTTCTGGAAATTTGCAGTGAGTGGAAACAGTCATGTAGAGCTGCGGATCTCGCTACCTGGATCAATAACTTCTTCTAGTTAAGATTCTTGCCAAGGAAAAGCAAGGAATATCAAATTTCATAGACCTAACGAACCACTGGAAACTGTTTGCACCCATGTGTGCAAAGATCGCTTTTTATGATTTATACAAACCAAAGCACTCATTGGAATAAGAATAATAGCTAATGTTTATCTATCATTTATTATCCTGGCCACTGTGCCAGGTATTTATATACAGTGAGTTATTTAATCTCTGCAACAACCCATGGGTAGGTACTATTATTTTTCCTTCTTTATAGGTAAGAACACTGAGGCTCAAAAATGCTAAATTACAGAGTGGGATCAATGTGTCGCTCGCTTAGAAAATGAGTCAAGTTCCATATGTGTGAATAAATGTGAACATTCCCACTTCCTTGTCACTTGGTTTTCTTTCTCAAGTTTGGTGTGTTTGCCCTGTGTTCACAGGATATTGTTAACTTCTTAGTCCTTTGAAGAAAAATCAATTTTTTTTCTTAAGAAGAGACTTCTGAAACTCACCATATGAATTCAAGAAGCATAGGAGAAAATCGAATTTCACAAATGGGATACCAACAGCTTGGAAAAATCCATTGCTTTCGCAGAGTTTGTTGTTGAGGGAACCCTGCCTTTCCCAGCATCCTTGACGTTTCTTCCTCAAACAAAAGGTAATGAAATGCAACCAACTGACTCATTTTCTAAGTGAATGACATATTTACCCTACTCTTTAAGTTTAAACTCTTAGCAATTCTCCAATCCTTAGTTCCCATGAAATGTAATGTTCTCTTCCTAAAATGTTTGGCCAAGTTGGGGAAGGTGGGCATGGTAGTGTGAGCCTGTAGCCAAGTTCCAAGGTTCGCTTGAGGTCAGAGGTTGAGACTAACCTGGGCAATATAGCAAGACTCTGTCTCTAAAAAAAAAAAATAATAATAAAAAAATAAAATAAAAAAGAAAATGTCTGGTCTTCTACAACCCAGCCTTTCACTTCTCATTCCCAACCATGCTCTGGGACCACCTCTCTCCTGTGCTGAGGAAGGCTGAGAACACAGTGCTCAATCCATCCTACATTGTTGCCTTTGCTATGACAGTTTCTCCTGGTCTCTTCCTCCTCTGAGTCTAGCTCGAGGGCCACTTCTGAACAGCTGCAGAGTTGAGCTGCTCCTCAGTACACTTCACTGTTTAACCAACCTGGGCCACAGGTGTTGCAGTAAGGTTGTCTTCAGAGCCTCACCCTGAAGGAAGAAAGTCTGTGAAGTTTCTGGCCCTGGCATGAAGCTGCAGAATCTTGGTGAATCAAGCAACTTCTCCAAACCTCAAAGAAGGCACTTTGAAAATTATGAAGCACTAATTGAAGGAGAGAAGAGTGTCAAGGATTCCATCCTCCACTTACTAGTAGTTGTCTTATTTAGTTGGGACTACCAACCCCCAGATAGCCTTCATCCCTGGAAACATGCCTGAGATGCATGTCTCTTCACATGCTTGGGCCTTACAGAATGTGCCAGAAGCTGGGGTTAAACAGTGTCAGCTGGATGAACACATTTCAGTGGCGAAGGCTGTTGGAAACTACCACTGTGTTACATTTCACTTTAAACTCCTCACCTTGAAGTGAAGCTAAGCCGGGCCAGAGAATTGAATGGATTTACCCTTGGCCACAGTATGAGGTGGTGGAGTAAGCGGAAGGAGAATGTGGTATGTGTTACAGGCTGTCAGTATTTGCCAGACTCTGGTCTTTTAAAAAATATATACATACATTGCACAAAGAGTTTGGCATTATAAAAAGAATCTTTTAAGTACCACAGTCTTTTATCCAGAACATTATTAAGAACTTTTTATTAAAAATTAAGATGCCTCAGAAACCATATAAAATTTTAACAGGCTCTACCTTTCCACTTCGCCTTTTCCAGGGCACCTCAGGAGAGGTGGTGGAATTCTCGAACAGTTGGAGAGCTCTGCGAGGAACATTCTACCTTGCCAATTTGTCCCCGTATTGGCCCAGGGCAGCCATTTACCACCTTGTTTTTGGTTATTTCAGCTGCTGCTAGGCGTTCTCCTTCAAACACACCTGCATTGCTGTGAGGACACTGCCCCACAGGTGGAACGCGGTGTGTTTCTCAGAGCTGCGGACTGTGGGCTATGGGCTCCTACAGCCCTGTGTGTGTGAGCCCATGGTCACTCACCGAGCTCTTCTGAACTTCCCTGGTTTCCTCTGACTTCTTTTCTGGACTGGGAACTTAGGTACAGGACCGGCCTCATATGTATTCATCAGCGCAGGTCCCTTTGTTCAACTCAAATGAGTGCCACAGGGGGTTTCTTCTTTCCGTGGGCCTCAATCCCTTCTGTGCTCGTCTTTTAAACTAATCTGCTCACATGGGGAGAGTCTTTCAAAATTTTTCCTGAATGTACCTTTTTTTATTTTCAAGAGACCCTATGCCATTCTAGGGTGCTGTAATTTGACAAATAAATCCTTGTCCCACTTTCCCCTGCCCTGGTTTCTCACCTGCGTCCTGGCCTTTCGTTCACCTGCCGTCTTTCAGAGTGGAGAGTGCTCACCCTTCAGCCTCCTATTCACTGCAGTCCCCCAAATTCCCTTCTCTTGGGTGGTCTCCTTTATCACTTTCATATTTCTCTAATTCTAATAGCAAGACTTCAGGCCCAGCTTGAGAAAGCATGCATTTTCCTCCTTCGTGTTCGTACAGTCCGTTGGACATCCTTACCATCAGCCCTTGTTGGTTGAAAGACCTGAAAACTCTCAACTGGCCATTTCCTGAGGTTCTCTTTTCTGTTCATGGAGAAGGAACTGAAGCCCTTTAGTCTGGGTACAGTCAGGAATTTTGTGGATTGCTGCCATTATTCTTTTATTCAGTAAACATTTGCTGAGTCCCTTCCATATAAAAGTCAGTATCCCAGGGTCTGGGGATACAAGAACATGACCAAGGCCCTGCCTAAAGGGGCTTGCAGGCTGGTACGTGAGACACAGTGACACGTATTGCCTTCTATTGGATACCAGCACAATAGGTTGGAGTGGGAGCAGGATGTATGGGATGCTCCGCCCCATGACAGAGGATGGACCACCTCATTCAGTAAGGGAAGGGGTGTCAGGGAAAGCTGTCACCAAAAATCGCTAGTTGAACTGAGCTGTGAAGCACGATGAGTCATTCGCCAAAGTCAGCCAGGGCATTCCTGGTGGAGGCAGCCACACAGGCAAAGGCTCAGAAGTGTGCAAGGGGGTTGGCTATGTCCATTCTTTTTATGAATGTTGTCAAAGCTTCAGTAAAATTGCCCCTGTGCGTTTCTTGTCTGCCCTGCAGGCAGAATGAGCTGTGAGTGGGTTATCAGGAAAGGTCAAAGACTGCATGACTGGTGCTAGGGGCTGCGGGGCTGGGCCAGGGAAGGGGGAGGGAAGGGTGAGTCACTTGAAAATTTTGTGTGCTGAGACATGGCTCTTAAAGGAGTCCTGGGGTTTTTGCAGAGGAGAAAGTGCTTAAAGGCAGATTATGCAGCCAACAGTGAGCCAGTAAATGGTTTCACTGGGGCCTATATTGGGACATTTTGGCAACCTTCTTTATTGGGTTTGGGGTTCTCTGGCTATCAGATACGATTCTGTTCCCTCCTTGTGAATTCCCATGAGGGGTTTAGGGTAAAAATGTGGAGCTTTTAAGCATCTTAATGTGATTTCAATTGCATTTTAATTTTTAATAAAATGTTGAATAAAGTTCTGCTCAAAGAGCCACAGGGATGAGAAGATTCTATTTAATAGGAAGCCCAGTATTTTCATAGTGGGAGATAGATGGGTTTAACAAGACCCTGGTACATCTCTTTAGAGTAAATGCAATAAATGGTCCTGTTGGAATGAGAAAGAAGGGTTCATACATGCATATATCTTATTTTTCTGTATAGCCAGTAATTCCACTCTTTGGAAGTAACCGCTGAGCTTTTGGCATCTTTGACTAATACCCTTCTCATATGATAGTTACACTGCTCCAAAGACGGTACAGACATCTGAGCCAAACATTTTTCTGTTTCGTTTGCAAGAAATGGAACTGACAGATATACCTGTCTATTTTGTTTCCAAGAAAATGTCTTGTTAGAAATGTGTGAAAATATATTATATGACAGTTGCTGAAAATGTTTCAGATGCAGCAATAAACTGATTGTGGTTTTTGGACCAGATGTGCACCATGTTTAGAATTTATTGTACTTCTCTGTATTCTAGCCCAGTGCTTAAGTAAATAGAGAGAAGTGCTTCGCTTTTCAGTGAGACTTCTTATGTGGATGAATGGCATTTTCCTCCATTTCATGATGGGAAATTATAGGAATCATGCAAATTGGAAAGAGTCGCTCACCTCACACCCATTGTGTAGCTGAGAAGACTCAAACTAAGGGCCTGCTGTTTTTGTCCTGACTCCTGAGGTTAAGGAGAAGACTTAGCCTGCAAACGTCTATAGCTTAACTGTGCCGCGTTTTCTGACTCACTTAGAAACTAAAGAAATGCACTTAATGTCTGATTGTAGTATTTTCAATCCCTGCCTTTTGATCTGATGCATTGTAGAATCTAGTCAGAACTCGGTTAATTAAAAAGGCAGGAGACTTTTGCATGCTTACCCCTGTGAGACTCCAGGCAGCCTTTGCCAAAGGTGTTAGACATTTGTTTTTCTATGTGTGCTCAGTAAAATGGCTTCTAAGTGTAGAAATGATCTGCGTGTTGTGATTGATCTGCTTTTTTATGCTATCTCATGTTCCATTTCACTTCTAGAGGCACGTTGATCTTAAATAGTGAAAGATTTGTCTCATTTCCTTGCCAAGGAGGATTGTGTTTCCAGCTTTTTGTTAATTCTGGGCATTTCAACCATTGCTGCTGGTAACATCCTGCTTTACTGTGCTAGGCATTCCTTGGACCCACGACTGGGGTAAGACACGGTCCTGCTCTCAGGGAAGCAGTAGGATAGTTCATGAAGGGCATGAAGTCCAGGTGCTTCACACGGGAGACCTCGTTTAATGCTCACAGGAACGTTAGATTTTGCGAGGGGTGAGGGTGTTAATTTCTTTATTTAAAACAAACTAAAACCAGGCATCTTGTAGCTCAGATATGAGGATCCAGAACTAATAGCTGCTTGACTACAGAGCTCATGCCCTACCTCCAGCTCACTGCTTGACTGGTTGGATAGTCAAGACATAACAATGAATATAAGGCTAGAAACGTTTGGAATAAAGGCTAACATAGGCACCAGAGCATTAAAATACATTGTGGGTTAGAGAAGGGTCATTGTGTACATGTAGTCAGTGAAGGAAGGCTTTGTGGATGAGACCTGAGCTGTGTTTGGAAGCCTGAAGATGAGGACAGAAATCACAGGCATGAAGGCACCAAGGAGGACAAGCTTGCAGGGTTGACCAGACTGCCAGGGTGCAGACCTGGAGAGTTGGGGAGAGGGGAATAGGAAAGAAGGGGGAGATGGAGGGCAGGCTGTTTAGAGTTCCATGAGAAACTCTGTGTGTGTGTGTGTGTGTGTGTGTCACATGTATGTCAGGAGGGTTTACAATGTGAAGGAAACATGCCATTTAACTAAAAATCAAAATGTTTGGGGGATATACGATGCTGAAATTTCCCATTGTAGTCAGAAAAAGTGGTGTTTTAATAATGAGGAGAATGTCATGTTTCTTTTCTTATCAGATAATAAAATAAGTCAACTTCTTTGCTGAGTTGTAAGTGGCTGAGTTGTTGGTAAAGTAAACAAATTCCCTTTGAGTTTCTTTGATAAAAGGAGGCAACGGGGAGGGGAGATGGGGCAGGTAGAGGAGGACCAGTGTGCAGACCAACACAGCCCCGCTGTTTGTCTGATTATCTGAAAGTGTTTGGAAACTAGGAGGCAGATAAAAACATATTAAAAAAAGAGAAAATCCAGAGGAAAAACCTGGGGAGCCCAGGGAGCATGCAGCGTGGCTCTAAACTGGGATTTGGGATGGGGTTATCTTTTTTCTCAGAGTACAGCTTTTTAAACGTTTCCAACAAATATTCACTTATGCTACCAGGGACGGTAGCATAAAGTGTGAAGGGATGAAATATAGTTTCCTTGCTTTTTTCCTTTTTGCTTATAGGGAGATACCTAGCAACATTTAATACAATTTAAAAAACACTTAGAGAAATTAACAACATGTGATTTTATAATGGAGCAGAAAAAGAAAACCTCTAAGATGGAGTGAGTGACTTAGGAATCCCTATGTAGCCATCACAGATGCCTGTCTATTGATAGGAACCCAGTTTCAAACATAGAATTTAAATTTAAGAGAAAGATGCACACCAAATTCATGCCTGATTTTTCTGGTGGCTTGAAAGGAAGTAATGGAGTTTTAAAAAATGTGTGAACAATTGATACGAAATGCTCAATGTGTATACAATCATTTACGTGGCAGGCAATGCACTGCATGCTGGAGCTAAAAGAGAAAGGCCAGGGGCTTTCAATCTATTGAGGGAGGCAGAGAAAAGAGTAATACAAAGTGATTGGTGCTACAATATGCAACAAGAGGTGGGAATGTTAAAAAGGATTGATTTACTAAGACTGGAAAAATCAGAGAAGGCATTATGGAGAAGATTTGAGTGGGTTTTGCAGTATAGATAAGAGTTCAGATGGAGGAGAGAGAAGTGAAATAAAGGAGAATGGCAAGGGGCATTGTAAGTGGAAAGACATACAAGGAAAAACTCAGGCATGTTAAAGTTTACCCTCTACTTGGGGAACAAACCATAGGCCCCCTTTTCAGATTCCCTGAAACTAGTATTTCCCTAAACCAGATTGGGAAATGCCACTGTCACTTTGAAGAACCACTGAGTTGTTTTTTGTTTGTTTGTTTTTTGGTAGGAGAGGGGGTTAATCTGGACTGGATTGGAGGAAAGGAACTGGCACCAGAGTGGAGGCTGGACGGATGGTGGAACTGACACTGGGACAGAACACAGAAAACAGAATCTAATGCTAGTAAAATCTTTGTTATAGAACTTAACTTTGTGTTGTAACCCCTGTCTCCTCCACTGGCTTACAATGCAAGTTTCTTGCCTTAGTCATCTTTGCATCTCTGTGCCCAACACACTAGGTGTATTAGTCCGTTTTCATGCTGCTGATACAGAAATACCCAAGGCTGTGAAGTTTACAAAAGAAAGAGTTTTATTGGACTTACAGTTCCACGTGGCTGGGGAGGCCTCACAGTCATGGCGGAAGGTGAAAGGCACATCTCACATGGTGACAGACAAGAGAAGAACTTGTACAGGGAAACACCTCTTTTTAAAACTATCAGATCTCGTGAGACTTATTCACTATCACAAGAACAGCACACTGGTCCCTCCCACAACATGTGGGAATTCAAGATGAGATGTGGGTGGGACACAGCCAAACCTTACCAGTGGGTTCTTAATAAATCTCTGTTGAATGAATCAGGGGAAGAATGAGCTATTGTAGTTGTTTGGTTAAGAGATTGCGATGCAGGTATAAGCCTTTGTGGGAATCTTGGAAAAGGTAAGATTTTTGGGGGTTAGAAAATAAGAAAAAGTAAATATCTTAGTCAGGTTTAGACACAGCTCTCACTTTTGATATTGACTCTGATAAAGCAGTATGATTAATTTCTTTGTTAAAGTGCTATTTCATGAGGATGTATTTTCTATAAATCACTGATGAGTTCTTTTGTCCACATTGAAATCTTATTCATATGAGACAGTGAAATGTATAAGGAAAAGTACTATTTAATATATTTAAAAAGATGGAGAAGTGAATTAACGATGATAAATTATGAGCCTTTTGGTGTGGACTGACAGTTATTTTAGCAAGTAAAGGAAACATTTTCTTAATGCTTATCACAGTAGATGTGAGACAAAAAGAAGACAAATCTCCATTTACAATTTTTTTCTTCCAAAACTTCACAATGCAAGATTTACTCTAAAGCCACAACTTAAAGAAAACTAGATGAATGTTTCAGCATGCATTATCACCATTATCACGTTTAAAATGGCAGAAGCATAGTGCCACCAACTCTGCTTTTGAAAGATGGAGGTACCCCAACTTCAGCTTGACCAACATCATCTAGACAAAACGGAGAGTGAGACCAAAACCAAACTTTGTGAGGCCCAAGGGTCCCAAAGCAGTGTGTTGGGGCAATGTTTTGAAATATCAGCTGAGGTTTTTCTAGTATTTACTGGGGTCCCTTGGTTCTTCCATTCAGTAAACTAGGTCAGTCTGGCTTCATTGTCTTAGGGAAGGTCTGTCATAGAGCAAGTGTAGAAGAAGAAGTAAAGTGTTGCCTTTTGAATTCCAAAAGCCTAGGTCCCTCTAGAAAGTGAAGAACCTGGTACAGATGAGCTAAAATACCTGAGCTGTGAGGGCCGGTTATCCACCCCAAAGCGGGTAAAGATTCCTGGTGTCAAGAAGCATCAGGGAGTTGTGGGAACATATTTGGAAGTGTCTATGTGGATCATCTCTGAGAAAGAGGACTGGTGCTCAGTCTCTACCCAGACTGAACCCTGGGAAGTATAATTCCAGAACCCCCAATAGAATTGTGGGAGCTGTGTTTACCCAGGGCCTGGGCCTCAGTTTCTGGGTAGTGCTCAAAGGAGACATGGTTGTACAGCGAGGAAGGGCCTTCAATCGTACCAGTTTCCATGGGAAGAATGATTCTTTGAGCCAAGTAGATGGGTTTTCGAACAGCCCCACAGTTTCTCACACCCCAGCATGGTGTAGAGTGGTGAGTGAATTACTGGGCACCAGAGAGGAGTGCAAGGAGAAAGAAGAGCAGAGGCAAAGGTGGGAACATGGGCTGGGCAGCAGTGAACTTACTGCATGGTAGCCAGGACCAGGTGGGCCCCGGGGCATCAAAGCAGATGCCACTGTGCTCAGCTCAAGATGACTGAGGACCCAATGTCCGCCACCCCATCCCTGCCTGCTTAGCCCTGCTCAACCCCTAGAATCCCCATGTGGCTGAGATTAGGCTTCTGCTACCTTGTCACAGGCATGGGCTCTCAAAATAGAAATTCAGCTGTGGTATGGAAAAATAAAGTTATATTTCTTGGACACATGAATCTGGGGACTGAGATTCAAGCCTGCCCTTTGTGTAACAAAGAAAACTTTCATTTGATGAAATCTGGCTAAGAATGGGCACTTCTCTGTCCTGCATAGATCAGTATGCCCTTAACCTCAGGCAAATACAGAGACGGGTTTGTTGAAAAAATACACAAAAATCTCTCAGAAACCAAGCAGAAGAGTAAAGCAGGGTCTGAGGGGATTCTTGGAAAGTTAAAAATGACCTTCCTTCTCTGTTGTAATGGGCTACATGGGCCTTTGATTTTTCCCTGTGTGCCTTGCCTGTCCCTCTTCATTCTAGAGTCTTCTGCCACCCCAGCCTGCGCAGAGACTGTGATGGCCTTGCCCCAGGCCTCACACCTGTCCAGTTCTAGCAGTGACCTCATAGATAGAGGAGACTCTTTTGTGTCTCTCAGGTCAGTGTCCAACTAACCAGAATCTGATTGGCTCCCTGTGGTCAAGTGTTTACTCCTGTCCAATCACTGGCTGGAGTGTTTTGGTGCTGAGTCACAAACCACATTCTGAGCAGTCAGGGCAGGGCTGCCATGTTGCACAACTGCAGGGTGTGCCTGCCAAACAGTACTCTGGGAGCAGCTCCGCTGGATATGTGTGGTGCTCATCCTGCATGGTGAGAGGCAGTGATCCTGACTAAAAGTCCTGCTCTCCTGCTTAGCAAATGTCAAAAAATGGTGGAACATAGTGTGGTTGCTGTTTGAATTGAGTGAACATCTTCCTAACATATGTTGAGTGGCCATATGAATGCATGGAGCAGGACTAGGAGAGCTGACCTTGACATACTGAATGTTCATGGTGAGCAGATGAGGCTGCCTACTCGGATGGTTCCCTGTTTAGCACTGTGGTTTGGCGAGCAAGCTTTGGTGTTCAACACACCTGTGTTGACATCCCAACTCTGTCTCTGAAAATGTGACATTGGTCAAGTTACTTGATTTCTCTGTCTCAGTGTCTTTATCAATAAAGTGGGAATGAAAATTTCTACAGGAATTCTCAAAAGGAGTCATTTAAAGAACTTAGGCCAGTTTCTGATGCTTCGTAAGTGCCCAATAAGTGTTGGATGTGACTTATGTCATTATTATCTCTAATAATTCTATTATTAGTGAATTATTTTACTAAATAATTTTTTCCACTAGTTTATTTCACTAATTATTTCACTAATTTTAATTCTATTAGTGAAATAATTCACTAATTCACTAATGTATCACCAATACTAGAATTATTAAAATTATAGTGAATTAATGGAATTATTAGTGATATATTAATATAATAGATTAGTAATATATTAGTATAATAGAATTATTAATGATATATTAATAATAATGTAATTATTAATGATATGTTACTGAATTATTAGTGAACAATTATTAGTGACTTAGTGATTATTGGTGGGATTGTAAACTAGTTCAACCATTATGGAAAACAGTATGGCGATTCCTCAAGGATCTAGAACTAGATGTACCATATGACCCAGCCATCCCATTACTGGGTATATACCCAAAGGATTATAAATTATGCTGCTATAAAGACACATGCACACGTATGTTTATTGCAGCACTATTCACAATAGCAAAGACTTGGAATCAACCCAAATGTCCATCAGTGACAGACTGGATTAAGAAAATGTGGCACATATACACCATGGAATACTATGCAGCCATCAAAAAGGATGAGTTTGCGTCCTTTGTAGGGACATGGATGCAGCTGGAAACCATCATTCTTAGCAAACTATCACAAGAACAGAAAACCAAACACCGCATGTTCTCACTCATAGGTGGGAACTGAACAATAAGATCACTTGGACTCAGGAAGGGGAACATCACACACAGGGGCCTATCATGGGGAGGGGGCAGGGGGGAGGGATTGCATTGGGAGTTATACCTGATGTAAATGATGAGTTGATGGGTGCAGCACACCAACATGGCACAAGTATACATATGTAACAAACCTGCACGTTATGCACATGTACCCTACAACTTAAAGTATAATAATAATAAATAAATTAAAAAAAAAAAAAAGAAACACTATTCAGGCCCTGATGGGAAAGGAGATGTCAGGTATGCCTCATTTTACCTTCTTCCTTTGGAATTCAGGCATGGCTGATTAGCATTAACATTAAAACACAGACCTTAAGACTAACAAATCAGATTCTTTGTAGCAAGAAGATATCAACATGACAGATAGCAAGCCCAGAAAGAAATTAAAATATTTTATCCCAAAATATATTTATTTGACATATTTTGAAATGGCCCCACAAAGTTGTCTCTTGTGGGGAAAATCTATGTTCTACAGAGAATCCTCTTCCCTTTCCAGGTCTTTATCCTGAGACAGGAGAGAATTAACTGTTTGGCATCTTTTTATGTCTGATAAGAAACATTTACAATCTTCTCTCTGAAGCCTGCTACCTGGAGGCTTCACCTGCATAATAAGGACCTTGGTCTCCACAACCCCTTGTCTTAACCCAGACACACTCCCTTCCACTGATTACAGGTCATTAGATAAACTCTTTCAACGAACTGCCAATCAAAAAGTCTTTGAACCTACCTGTGACCTGGAAGTCCTTGCTTCGAGTTTCCCTGCCTTTCTGGACCAAACCATTGTTCATCTTACATGTATTGATTAATGTCTTATGTCTCCCTAAAATGTACAAAACCAAACTGTAGCCCAACCACCTTGGGCACATGTTCTCAGGATGTGGGGCTGTGTCATGGGCCATTAGTCACTCACAATTGGCTCAGAATAAATCTCTTCAAATGTTAAAAAAAAATAATAATAATAAAATAAAATAAAATTATAGTGAATTAATGGAATTATTAGTGATACATTAATATAATAGATTAGTAATATATTAGTATAATAGAATTATTAATGATATATTAATAATAATGTAATTATTAATGATATGTTACTGAATTATTAGTGAACAATTATTAGTGACTTAGTGATTATTAGTGAATTATTAGTAATATTTTAGTGAATATTAGTGAATTGTAATACAATTAATACTATTATTAGTGATAATAAACAAGATGCATTTTACGGTCTTAAAATGTTAATGACCCATTATATGAAAAGCATTTATTTATCTGCATTTAAGATACTGTATGTTTGGTTAAGATCCTTGTAATTAAAATCAGAATCACAATGTTATACCAACATTGATACAAGTAATAACAACAACGATGATGATGATGATTAAAAACCTGGATAAAATTTTGTCTCAGGCTTAGTGTGCTTTGGGTGTGCATGTATTTATCATATTTGATTTTGATTTTATTTTAAAAATTTTGTCTTGACTTTTTTTCTTAGCATCTTGACCCTTTTGTGACATCTAGCAGGATGTATTTTTTTTCAAGATACATGTTTCACAAACAAAATATATGTTTATATCTGACTGTACCCAAGCTACTAATTATGGGCATCTCTTTCTATAGCTCACTATTAATCACTCATGTCTTTGGGGTTATATAGAAAACAATTTATGTTACAAAATCAAATCCTCCCTTAAAAATGTTTGCCCTGGAAGTGAGGCGGGAGGAAATCACAAACTGTTATTATTTTCCCTTAGATGGATCTAAATATTAACATTCTCTTAGCTTTAAAGATTATTTTTATGCCGCTCCTTTATAAACAATTGAAGTTCACTAACTCTTCTGTTGTCTCGGGTTCTGTCTACAGCATACCCAAACAACTCAGCTAAAAAAATGGACAATCAGTTCAACAGGTTATTTGGCCTTATGTGCAGAAAATAAAAATGTTTGAATAGCTTAAAACATGTTAAAAAGCATAGCATATAGTAAACTCAATTGAATGTTTAAACGTAGGCTAAGGATCTCTCACACGGAGGAGGGAGTTGCCATTTCTAGATCTAGATGCAACTGTATTAACTACCCAACTACCAGGGCAACAACAGCAGCCACAGTGGCAGTAGAAGTAATAGTAGTAGTTATAGCAGGAGTAGGAGGAGGGAGAATAAGCTATTAATAGTATGAACAACAGTAGTAGTTGTAGTGATTGTTGTAATAGTAATAGTTAACACTATATGTACACATTGTTTTAGGTACTTCATGTACAGTAACTCGTTTAATCTTTACAGCAACCTTAAGAGATAGTACTATTATTTCTCCATTTTACAGAAAAGGAGACTAACATTCCAAGAGGTAAAGTCACTAGTGGAGGAACCAAGATTTGGAAAACAGTAATAATGGCTGACATAGATCAAATATTCGTGCTTCTCAGCTACTGACATGATTACCCCATTGAACCCTCACAGTGAGCCCAGGAGGTGGATTTCTTATCCCCGTTTAACACAGAGGGAAACTGAAGCTTGGATGCCCACCTGATGAAATGGCAGACTGGGTCTGAAACCAAGGGTCCAAAGCCAGAAGTCCAATCTTGCTTTCAGTTTGATGGTGTCTTGCAGATTCTGCTTGGACTGGTTTGTCGAGGGAAGAGAAATCATCTAAGTAGAAGCTGTTGCCTTGAGGGGGAATCTGGGTACCTACCTCTCCCTGAGGAGTGTTCTCCTACTGCCTGTCCTACAAAGAGGGTGCTTTTCTTCTGAACCACCCTGAAAGACTCCCAAATTGGAGGGTGAGGCAGTAGGGTGAGACGAGTGAGGCACTTGTCCTGGGCACAGCATTTCAGGGGACACTAGATATCCAGTAATCAATATAAATAATATTTTATTTACTTATTTATACATTTTTGAGACAGGGTCTTTGTCACCCAGGCTAGAATGCAGTGGCACAATCACAGCTCACTACAGCCTCAAACTCCTGGGTTCAAATGATCCTCCTTCCTCAGCCTCTCAAGTATCTGGGACCACAGGTGTGTAACACCTGCTGGGCTAAGGGATAAGTAATATTTTAATGCAACATTTAAAAATAGGTAAATAATAAACACTTAAAATACAGTTTTAAAAAATCAAAATAAATACCAAAAATATCCACACCTGAACAAGATCTCCACATTGAACATAAAGATGAGATCAGTTTGGTCCTGGGTCTCTGGACTCCTGGATGGAGACCAGGTGGGCAGGTGAGCCTGGTGCTGTCCTCACCAGGGCTTTCTTGGGTCTCGAGCAACATTTGAGTTCCTCTGTGCAACTGTCTACACTACTGCTCACCCAGGCCTCTGTCACAGTCACCGTGGTGCATGAGCAGTGCTTCTTTAGGCATCATGTCACCAAAACAATATTTCATCATGCAGTGCTATTTTTAAAAAGTGAGGATGGTATTTTCCAATGATATGTGAAAAGAGTTACACCTCTTCCCTCTCCACCTTTTCTCTCCAGAATCCAACCAAAGAAGTTGTTTAAAAGAGAAACAGTCAGTGCCTTTTCCACTTTTTAGATCTGCATATTGGGCCACTCTTGGTTCCTTTTTTCTTATTTACTACTTGAGGGTGTCAATTTAAGAAAATCCAGCTCTCCTACCGGCAAGTCAGCTGGGACACATGTGTTCTGTTACTCTCTTCCAAAGGCACTGTGGAATTGTCCAGTCCCAGAGGCCTTGGGCTTTGAGGACGCAGCCCGGCAGTCGTGGTGCTGAATATGAATATAGTGGCTTCCCAACCCAAAAGACATTTCACTTATTATTTTAAAAATATTTTCTTTGGGCTCTTTTAATCCTCAGGGACATTGGCTTGATGAATAGCAAATAAATTCCCTAACCAGACTGTTGTTATAAATATCCATGGCATTAATTCAAACCATTTGCATTGGAAACTTTTTTTTTCCCCTGGAGGAAAAGGGGTGGCTGATTTAACCTCAACATTTGGGACACGTTTTTCCCTAAAATAACTACAACATTCATCATTTTTTTTTCCTGCTGGTGTGTCAATTTTTTAATGAGAGGCTGGGTCCCTTTAGTACCTTTGGTCTCCATAGTAACAATTTCATGTGTTTATTCTGGCTTACTGAAATAAAACACTGAGGAAAAGGTCAGTGACTCATTTTTGATTGGGGGTTACTCTAATTAGAGGATGATTATTTAAAATTTGATCTCTAACACAAAGATACTATGTGCTTAAAAATAAGACCATGGCAAGCATTTTAAATGACAAATGATGAGACATTTAGACAGTGAGAGGCTTCCCAACTATGGCTCTTTCTTCACAGGTGCAGGTGTTTTCAAGATTATTATTGTTTTCATCCGTGTTTAACCGACCTTGACTTCTTGCCATTCCCTCTCTGGTAGCAGGATCTGAGTAATGCATTAAGTAATGGATTAAAGTGTCTGGAATAACTAATGCAGTTCTAGGAGTCAATTTAGACCTATGGTATATGCATCTGAGATGAGCTGAATCAATACAATAAAGTCCTCTCAGATGGCTGCTGAGTGGCCAGGGGAGGCATAAATCGTGCGTAGGTACCATGTTTCTATCCCCTCGGTCACTGCAGGTTTTGGATTTGTGGGAAGGCAGAATGGGGCATGCAGTGCTTTGTGATTGTTGTGTTGGGTTGCCGTTGTTTGATTTAACATGTGTCATGCCTTTCTTTCCTCATCTGTGAAATGGCAATAACAGGGGAAGCTGCATCATAAGGTGTTTGAGGGGATTAAATACAATAATCATGCATACACAGGGCTTAGCAAAAACTAGACTCAGGAAATACCGCAGCAGTGTTGGCTGTTATAATTTTTCTTTTACTTTCATTATTTGATTGACACTTTGGCCTTTGGACTGAGTTCCTTTGTTCTCAAGGGAATTGCTTAAAACGAAGGTAAAACTCTGAGTGGCAAGTGAAGTTTCCACTATAGAGAGTGAGAAATCAGTTTGAGCAGGTGTGGATGTGGATTCTGCAGGGGACATTCTGTGGGGAACATGGTCCTCCGTTAGGGTTCCATGAGGCTTTGCTCTGTCATGGCTGAGAGCCAAGGGCTGCTTTGTCCTCTAGAACCCAGGCTCCCATGAACTGGCTCACAGGACAAAGGGCAGAGCTTAGGTAGTGGCCATCAGGCCCTATCTGGTTGAATCTCCATCAAGCAGATTTATTTAAAACATAAGAGATGCAGACTTGGCTGGCAGAATTGGAAGTCAGCCACACCCGTGTGACCCCATATTGTGGCCTAACAGGATGACTCCATGAGACGCAGTGAAACTAGGTTGACCTTATGAGTGCAAGTTGTGTGGGCTTGCAGAGAAAAGCTGAAAAGTTCAGATGAAATTCTGGGAATTTAAGTGATATGTTTTTCTAGTTACTCTTGAAAATCCATCTCTTTGATGGGTCCTAGTAAATTTTAGACCTTAGAAGCCAGGCCTTAATTAGGGAACTTCACCCGTCCACTTAATTAACAACTATTCCTGGCTGTATGTCAAGCATGTGCTTAGTCAGCTGGGACCCCGCGATTCTCCTCTTTTGGAGCTTACATTTTAGGTGGGAGACAGAGACAGTAAATGAATGAAAAAAGAAAGAAAAGTACTGTAAAATATTACATGCTGTGAAGGAATAACGTGCTAGAGAACATTTGTCAGACTCTTGACCTTTCTGTGTTGCAGCTAAGGATGGAAATAATGTTCTATGGTAAAGATTGTGGAGTGAATCCGTCTCATGAAGTGTTGATACCGGCTTGGTTTTTCCTCTTAGGTTGTACAATTGGACTGAGCAAAGTGCTCTCTATTGCTGTTCTCATTTTAGTTGTGAATAATGATATTGCTAGGGCCCAAGTCTTTGCTAGCTGTTATAATTACTATTTTTATTCTTATTGTCAGAAAACACAGCTTTACAAACTGATTTGCTCACAGACTGCTTCCTCCTCATCCCCAGTAAGTATCTCGTGAATCTTGTGTTTCCCAGAACACATTTTGGGAAACGGTGTTTCAGAAAATGCAATTCTGATGGGCCTGTATTATGAATTTCCAAAGAGCAGCGAGTATGTCTTCAAAGAGGAGTATTCCAGATGAGATGTCTGCACTTGTTGGCTAACCTAGGTTTTTGAATGCCTGGTTAAGGTCACCTATTTTTGGCTCATCATCTACCCCCATTAGTCAATGTTGTTGCAAACTAAAAATAGTCCCTCAAAACAAAACAAAACAAAACAAAAACAACAGATATTTAAGGGCAAACAAATAAATTCCATTGTACAGTTTTATGTAAAATAAATAAATATAAGGTAGCCTTGTTTCTAAAGTTTGCAAAAGGATAAAATGATACAGAAATTCCTTTGGGGAAATACTGTGCATGTCACGACATGCTGTTTCTCTTTTCCATCCTTAGACTATTTTAGTTCTTAAAAGATTTTTAAATTAAATTCTTTGCTTAACGTATTTTAAAATATTATAATAGGTGTAAAGAGAATTGACTGGTGCATCCACTTGGCTCTCTGAGATGTGGGGGTGCTGTCAGAGGCTGCTGGCTATGTCCCAGGGTAACTGAATGCTGATTGAGGAGACTTGAATTGAAGCTATCTCCACTACTTTCTAGCTTTCAGCAAGCCTCTTAAACTCTCTGGGCCCTTTTTCTTTCTTCTATAAGAGGATGATAGCACCCATGTTACTGGGATGCTGAGAAGACTAAAGTGAGATAATGTTATGTGAAAGTACCTTGCAAACTATCAAGTCTGAAATTATAATCTGTTTTAGTCTGTGCACTTGGTTGTGATTGCATTGTATTGGGAGAAGGCTGTTGTTGGACCTGGGCTGAGTGATTAAGTCCCAAATTTTGAGAACAGGGGACGAAGGGTCTCCACAATAGAACAGAAGAAAGAAAGGAGAATGGACCTGCGCGAGCGTTAGTGTGGGAAGGGAAGCAGATATTCACAAGAAGTAAGGCAATTCAGGGAACATACATTTTCACTGAGCTTAGGGACAGAACAGAATATGCACTCACTGGTATATTTTTTTCAAACATATATTGAAGTAGGGTGACATTAGGTGAGTAATGTTAGGGTAAATACAATTAAGTATAATTCCATTATCCCTGAAAAACATAAAAAGAAACATAGTTCCTTAAAACATATCCCTTAAAAAGAAACATAGTTCCATTTTCAGTCATGCGGACAAACTAGATAACCTGAAGCCCTCCTGCTAAAAACACTTGGAAATGCCAGCTAGACCATAACAGACATTTTTTTTAAAGTGCATAGTTGAGCTCTCAAGAAAGTAAGAGAAATACCCAGGGATACAAAATAGAGAGGAATCTGAAAATTAGAGTAGTGACAGGTGGGTGTTGTTTTGGCTGCCTTTTATTTTCAGTAATTGGGGAGTTTGGGTTTAATAGCCTTGCAGGTTCTTAGACAAGGCATGAGGCTGTCAAGAGGTGAGTTGTTGGACCTGAGATCCCTCCCTGTACCTGCCTAAAGGTGACACCCGCGAATCCTGTTCTCCACTCCCTGATTGCTTTGAGTCTCTCTTTCCTTTCACCCGTTCTGCAATGTATTCAACAAATACTCATTCGGTATTTTCTCTGTGGCCAGCAGATTTTGTCAAAGGGGGATTCTAATCATTCATACCTCACTCTGTGTGAGTCAAGGTATGATTGCATAACAAAGTGTCTTGAAGACTAGATTTCTATACAAACCTGTTACAATCCTGTAAGAGTTGCATGGATAAAGTACTGATCTCAGCCCTGCTGCTCCTTGGTGAGGCCCTCAGTCACTTCCTGAACCTCTCCAGCAGGAGCCAGATTGGCTTCAGGATGTAGGGTACATCCTCTTTAATCCTAGGAAATAGTTGTTTTCAATCGCCCTGGATCTCAGCATGTGCCTTCTCATGCCTGAGGGCAGCAGCCTCTATAAGAGAGTGTGTGAAGCCTTGGAGACCCACGCCAAGAGGGTGGGCTTTCAGCAGAGGTTGACTCCTGGGGTTCTCAGTCACCCCATATCTTCATTTCCTCAGGAACTGCCCCCCACCACCGCTGGTTCAGGGGTCTGATGGATATCACAGAGAGCCCCCAGAGATGTGAGGTTGTTTTTCAGATCCTAGACTTGGAGATAGAAGGAAGACAAGAGAAGACCAATGAGCTTGACTTGTGAAATTCAAGGGTAGAGGGTAAGGAGAACTCTGAGAGCCAGAGGGTTGGCACCCCCATCCTCACGCAAAGGTTGATCATCACCAGGTTAATCCTTCTGAAGAGAAAGACACAATGCAGAGGAGCCCTCCCCCTCCCACTGCTGAAAATCTGGCAATGTCAGATACAGTCCAGTTCTTATAATTTGGGGTGCTGTAGGGCTGCTGGCTGGTATCTCAAGTGCCTGCTTTGAGACAGAGTAATGAAACAGGAACTTGGGGGAGTTACTCTCTGAACCTCCCATGGGAGATCGAGTTTCTCCCATAGAGGCCTTGCCGCTGGAGTCTCAGGCCTGTAAGAAGAAATTCTAGTTTTTGAGTAATTTAAGTGGTAACTTTAAGTTTACTGAGAGTTGCACTGAAGGCCAACTTTTCCCTCTAGTGTACTTATTCAAGAGCAACGATTTGTTGGCAAAAAAAAAAAAACAAAAAACAAAAAAAACCAAGTGTAAAGGCCTGGGCTGCAGTAGTTGGAGCCCATCTGTCTACGGCCTTTTTTCAAAGCTTGGGAAAACTGAATTTGTGGATAGGCTCAGTTGGAGTTTGGGTCATTGGGGAACCATGGTTGACAACTATTTACTATTCAGTCAAGAATATGTTTTCAGGTCATTTGTTCAGCTCTGTGGTTCCCCTTTGGGGCATGGGCTACTTAAAATTTTGTAGAAAAATAAATCCATCTCCCTTTAAAGACTGGCTTCCTTGTTTTTGTTAGAAGGCAGCGTAGATTTTGACGCCAGACAAATATGTATCTGTACGTTTGGGCATTGCCACTTACTAGTTACATGAACTCAACTATATCTCTTAAATTTTCTTAATTTCCTTACCCTTAAGATGTGGATGCTTGGCTTGTTCCAACAGAAATTGGATGTGTTGGGATTTTGGTAACTTCTATTTTTGTGTGTGTGTGCTTCTCCGGGCACTTTAATACAAAGTGTAAAATCAGGCTTACTCTTAGCTCCTTGTTAATTTCTTCTGGCATGCAAACAGAGAGGTGAAGTTCAAGGGTAGGGGTATATACTAAGTAGACAAGGACCTGCAAGCCTAGCTCTGGGACTGGGGGAAGCTGCCATACAGAGCAGCAATTTCCTCTCGGAAATCCATACTCAGGACTTCTCTCAGAGACGTTGTTCATAGATAATGCTCATAACAACTAAAAACTAGCAAAGCAGCCAGAAGAAAAATATAAATTTGGTTTGACAGTGTTAAAGTGGCACTTGGCAGAATCAGTTTTACAAATCACTAGGTTAAGCAATGTTCAATACAAGTTTGGAGTAAATGAATACTCGCTATGCAGAGCCAAAGATTCATTTATATATTCGTTCATTGAGTAATTAGATATTTACTGAGCCACTGCCAGGTGCCAAGCCCAGCTCTCAATCCAGGGTGTTTTAGTGAAGACCACAAAGAGCTGCCCTCCCAGGGTGCAGTTCCAGTCAGGGAAACAGACAAATTAAGAAATAAAAATGTGACATAATAAGTAGTGATAAGATATTTAAAAAAAAGTCAAGCAGGGAAAGGGATTAGGGAGTTGTTTTTTTCAACAGAGAGGTCAAGGAAAGCCTCTCTGAGGAGATGATATTTGATCAGAGACCTGGATCAAATGAAGAAATGGCCAACTCATGGGAAGATCAGAGGGGAGCAACACCAATAGCCATAAACCAGGATTGTCCCAGGAAAACTAACACCTGTGATTACCCTATAGACCAAGGTGAGGACTTTGGATTTTATTCTAAGTGTGAGGAGAAGCTTCAGGGAGGGACATGATCTGATTTGTGTTTTAAAAAGACCTCTCTGGAAAGTAGACTGCAGACACAGGGAAACCAGTGAAGAGGCCATTGCAGAAGCCCAGGTGGGAGATAACAGCTCAGCTTCACATTGGATTTAGCTTACATCTTTTTTTTTTTTTTTTTTTTGAGACAGAGTCTCACTCTGTTGCCCAGGCTGGAGTGCAGTGGTGCGATCTCCGCTCACTGCAAACTCTGCCTCCTGGGTTCACGCCTCAGCCTCCTGAGTAGGAGTAGCTGGGACTACAGGCGCCTGCCACCACGCCTGGCTAATTTTTTCTTTTTTGTATTTTTAGTAGAGACGAGTTTTCACCGTGTTAGCCAGGATGGTCTCAATCTCCTGACCTCGTGATCCAGCCCCCTCGGCCTCCCAAAGTGCTGGGATTACAGGTGTGAGCCACTGCGCACGGTAGGCTTACATCATTTTTACTAGGCTACACAGAACTCATCCTGAGGCTCGGCCCTCTCATTCTTTCCCAAAGCGGAATTGTTTGCTCTAAATATTAAAGAAAATCAGAGGCTCATTGATTCCAAGGACGGTGCTGGGCTGGTGGAGGATGTGGGTGTCCCTGCAATGTCTCACTGCCCTACCTCTCTTGTCCTCCCTGAGCAGCATAAAGGTCTCAACCCCTCTTCATGCTCTTCATTGTCATTGTAGGTTATTGATTCCAGAATGGAATGTCCTCTCCTTTTCTCTTTCTGTTTGTAAATCAAAAATTCCTTTTGTCTTCCAAAGTAATTTTGAGCATGCAGCAATTGTATCTCTAAACAGCCCCGTCAGAGACATTCTGTATTTTGTTGGAGTTGATCCAAAGGTCCTGATAGATGAATTTAGAATTGTCTTTTAATGGTCCTCAGAAGAGTTTTATTAGGTACATGGTGGACCTGGTGAAACTTGTTGGGACTTGTAGGTTATATAATTCTTTTAGCTTCAATGCTAGAATGCTTGGGACTTTTAACCATGACTTCATTGCTCCTGAATATGGGTTTCATGCATCTGGTTGCTTGGCTGTTTTCAGAAAGTAGGGGTAATAGTCCCATTAATGTATCATCTTTTCCATGATTAGAAAAGAAACCTGAGAATGCTTTCCTAGCGAGTATGTAGACACAGTTTCCTCCAACACCTGTTCTTTCAAGTCATGAGACATTTGAAAATAACTCCACAAGTTCCTGCATCTGAGCCTGTCTTTTGAATATCTATTTGAGCAACATGAAGTTTTGCTAGTGTGAGCTAATGTCAGCATGCACCCTCTTCCTCACTGCTTGTGGATTCAAGTACGGCAAAGGCCTGTTGATTTGGAATGACCAGGAGATGGCTTATTTTGGTTCTGTATCATTAATCAACAGATGTGTAAACAGATTTTTAAAAGTAAAATGCCTAATGTCACACTGCTATTACATTAAGGAGCTAGGATTCTGATTCCCTATTCTAAACATTCATCCACACTGTGATGCTTTGGAAAATTTAAAAATTATGCAACAATGCACTCTGATTGTGAAAGAAATGAGAAAACATAGATGGAAAAAAAGAAATGAACCTCAGAAATTCCACTATTCAGCGATAACCACTGTTAACATTTTCAGGCACTTCTTTTCAGATTTTTTTTTCTACAAAATGTAATTGCAAATGCATTTTCAAAGATACTGCTTTACAATTTCCTTTTTCCCTTTAATAATATTTTGGGTTTTGTTCATGTTCTTCTAAATCAGAACATAGATCTGCATTATCATTTTAAAAACTTGCATTGTTTTCCATTCCAGGATGCTAGTACTAATTATTAAAGATTTCATTATTTTTTTTTCTCCTCCTGAGCTTGACTACTGTATTAGTCTGTTCTCATGCTGCTAATAAAGACATACCTGAGACTGGGTAATTTATAAAGGAAAGAGGTTTAATTGACTCACAGTTCCAAATGACTGGGGAGGCCTTGCAATCATGGTAGAAGGCAAGGAGGAGCAAAGTCGCATCTTACATGGATGGCAGCAGGCGAGAGAGCTTGTGCGGGGGAATCCTCTTCATAAAACCATCAGCTCTCCTGTGACTTATTCACTATCAGGAGAACAGCACAGGAAAGACCTGTCCTCAAGATTCAATTACCTCCCACTGGGCCCCTCCCATGATACGTGGGAATTATGGGAGCTACAATTCAAGATGAGCTTTGGGTGGGGACACAGCCAAACCATATCAACTACCAATTGATTAACCAAATCCCTCAGTTTTAGGACATTTATTGAATGTTAATAATATTTCAAGTTTGCACTATGCACTTTACATATTTTATTTAGGTAACTTGCTTATAATTTCTTGATAATACTGACTATCCTTATTCTTTATATACATTTCTGTAGGATTGTACACTGATTATTTAAGGGCTTTTCATAAATATTGCCAGAGTATGCCCCAGAAAGGTTCTAACAATTTACATTCACAAAGCACAAAGCATCCAGTGTTTAATTCTCTACATCCACACAATCAATTGGTATTATCAGCTTTTAAAATCTTTTCTAATCTTCTAAGGAAAAATGGTAACTCATTCTTTCACCTTAGAATTCTTTGATCACTAGAGAAGCAGAATTTTGTCTCTTGATGTATTCATATTTTTCTCTAAAATATTTAAATCCTATATATTTGAACATATTAGAAAGTATACTTTGGCCGGGCATGGTGGCTCATGCCTGTCATCACAGCACTTTGGGAGGCCGAGGTTGGGACTATAGGTGCCTGCCACCATGCCTGGCTACTTTTTTGCATTTTTACAAAATAATGCTACAGTTAATATCTTTTTACATATGTCTTTACAAAGAAATTGATTTTTATGGAACACACAGGAACGTTATTGCTAAGTGGCCTAAGTGTGGGTGTGTGTTTTACCTCTAAGAAATGATGCCAGATTGCTTTGCCCGAAGGTCCAAACACGTCCCCTTCCCACAAGTAATCTCAGAGAGTACCCATTTCATTACGTCCAGCCAGCAATAGCTGTTATGGCATTTCAAATTGTTATCAGTCTGATGGATGGTAGTGATAATCATATTGTTACTGCAATTTGCATGTCCATGGTTACTACTTGTGAATTTGTATATCTTTTCATTTGTTTGTTTGCCACTGATTTACCCATCTGTGAATTGTCTTTGCCCATTATTTTATTGAGTTACTTGTTTCTTATGTATTTGTAAGAGATTTTTGCATACTATAAGTAAACTTTTATTTTATTTTATTTTTGAGATGGAGTTTCACTCTTGTTGCCCAGGCTGGAGTACAATGGCGTGATCTTGGTTCACTGCACTCTCTGCCTCCTGGCTTCAAGTGATTCTCCTGCCTCAGCCTCCTGAGTAGCTGGGATTACAGGTGCCTGCCACCACACCCGGCCAAATTTTGTGTGTTTAGTAGAGACAGGGTTTCACCATGTTGGCCAGGTTGGTCTTGAACTCCTGACCTCAGGTGATTCACCTACCTCAGCCTCCCAAAGTGCTGGGATTATAGGCGTGAGCCACCACGCCTGGCTGAAAATCTGCTAATTTTTAAAAATATTTATTTTGAATTCAGAAATTAGTAGAAATTTTAAAATTAATTTTATAATTTTTTACTACAATTTTTGATTTTTTTTCTATGCATGCAGGTATACAATCATGTAACCACCAAAAATAGTTTTTCTCTCATCTTTTCGAATACTTCTGCCAGTTGTTTTCATGTTATATATACTATAATACCTGTAATAGCATTAACATAATGTGAAACAGATCATCTTTATCTACTTATGATTTTAAAATTTGCTGCTAGCTTTTAGAAAATTTCTTTGTTGAATTTAAGTGGTTTCTTTCTAGCCCTATTTTAGTAAGGACTGGCTACTGAATTTCGTCAAATGCCTTTTAAGTATTTATTGATAGGATATGTGCTTTTATCTTTTGCTTTTTTGCTGCACTTAATTCAATGGATGTATTAATTTCCTGATAGTAACTTACCTATTATTCCTGAAATAGACTCTACTTAGTCTTTTGATATATTGAGAGATTCTCTTTGTTAATACTTATTTAGAATTTTTGCTTTTATAGTTATAAGTCAGATTTATTTCTGGTTTCCTATTTTGCTTCTATTTTTCTTGAGTTTGGACATTGGATTTTAAAATTCTGTTCCAATAGTCTATGTAACTATTTTTATACCCATATCATACTATTTTGGTTACTATGGTTTTGTAATATATTTTGAAATCAGAAAGTATTGATGTTTCCAGCTTTGTTCTTCTTGATAAAGATAACTTTGGTTATATAGGGTCCTTGGGTAAAGAAAATGTGGCACATATACACCATAGAATACTATGCAGCCATAAAAAAGGATGAGTTCATGTCCTTTGCCGGGACATGGGTGAAGCTGGAAACCATCATTCTCAGCAAACTATCACAAGAACAGAAAACCAAACACCACATGTTCTTACTCATAAGTGGGAGTTGAACAATGAGAACACAGGGACACAGGGAGGGGAACATCACACACCGGGGCCTGTTGCGGGGGCCGGGAGCTAGGGGAGGGATAGCGTTAGGAGAAATACGTAATGTGGGTGACAGGTTGAGGGGTGCAGCAAACAACCATAGCACACGTATACCTATGTAACAAAACTGCACATTCTGCACATGTACCCCAGAACTTAAAGTAAAAACAAATTGTATGTGTAATGGGGTCTTTTGTGATTTTAGGATTGTTTTTTCTTTTTCTGTAAAGAATACCATGCATTGAATTTGTGGATCACTTTGGATATTTTTACAACATAAATTCTTCCAACCCATGAACAAGGGTTGTCTTTCCACTGGTCTGTGTCTTTAATTTAATCACGAAAGTTTTACAGTTTTCAATGTACAAATCTTAACCTTTTTGGTTAAGTTTATTCCTATTTATTTTTTCTGCTATTGTAAATGGGATTGTTTTCTTAATTTCCTTTTTGAATAGTTCATCGTTAGTATATAGAAATATCATCTATTTTTTGTGTGTTGTTTTTGAATCCTGCAACTTTACTGAATTTATCAGTTCTTTCTGTGGAGTCTTTAGGATTTATTTTATATGAGATCATGTAATCTGCAAACATAGGCAATTGTACTTATTTCTTTCTGATTTGGTTCCCCATTACTTTTTTTTTTTTTTTTTCTAGTTGCTCTGGCTGTATCAAATAAAAGTATCAAGAGTGAGCATCCCTGCCTTGCGCCGAATCACAGAGGAAAACCTTTCAGTTTTTCTCCATTGATTATGATGTTAGCAGTGGGCTTTTCACATGTGGGCTTTATTGTGTTGAGGTAAGTTCCTTCTGTAACCATTTTGTTGAGTTTTTATCATGAATGATGTTGATTTTGTCAAATGCTTTTTCTGCATCTGTTGAAATGATCATGTGGTTTTTATCTTTCATTCTGTTAATATGATGTAGCACATTGATTGATTTGCATATATTAAACCAGCCTTGCATTCCAGGAATAAATTCCAATTGTTCATGATGTATGATCTTTTTGATGTGTTGTTGAAAACAGTTTGCTAATATTTTATTAAAATTTTTGCATCCATCAGAGATATCAGCCTTAGTTTTCTTTTCTTGTGGTATATTTGTTTGGCTTTGGTATTAAGGTGATGCTGGCCTCGTAAAATGTGTTTGGAAGGATTCCCTCTAGTTACGTTTTTTGGAAAAGTATAAGAAGGAATGTTATTAATTCTTCTTTGAATGTTTGGTAGAACTCAGCTGTGAGGCCATCTGGTCCTGGGCTTTTCTTTGTTGGGAGGTTTTAAGTTACTACTTCAATCTCTTTATCTGTTATGGGTTTGTTCAGGCTTTCTATTTTTCCCTGATTAAATCTTTGTGGTTTGTGTTTTCCTAAGAATTTATCATTTCCTTGAGGTTATCCAATTTGTTCATATATATTGGTTTGTAATAGTCCCTTATGATCCTTTTAATTTCTTAGGTATCTGTTGTAATGTCTCCACTTTAATTTCTGGTTTTATTTATTTAATTATTCTTTCTTTTTTATAGTTAGTCTGGCTAAGGGTTTGTCAATTTCAACTTTTCAAAAAATCAACTCTTGTTGATTTTCTCTGATTTTTTCTGTTCTCTATTTTATTTATTTCTGCTCTAATCTTTATTGCTTCCTTCTGTCTGCTAATTTTGATATTGCCATTATGTATCAACTTGGGGAGAACAATTTTGAGTCTTCCAAACTAGTTTGGTATATATCTTTAATTGTGTAAATATTCTTTAATTTTTCTCAGTAATATTTTATATTTTTCTGTTTATAGATCTTACAATCTTTTGTTTAATTTATCCCTAAGTATATTTTTATGCAATTACACATACTTTAACATTTCAATTTCCAAATATTCATTGCTTGTGTATGAAATAAAAATGGACTTTTTGCAAATTAATTTTATCCTACAATCTTGAGTTTATTTGTTAGTTCTAGTAACTTTTTTTTGTAGACCTGTTGGATTTTCTACATAGACGATCATGTCATCAGTGAATAACAATAGGTTTACTTCTCACTTTCCAATCTGGATGTCTTTTTGGAGAGAGTTAGTATAGAATTGATTTTCTGTTTTCTTAAATGTTGGTAGAATTGACCAATAAAAGCATCTGGGCCAGGAGTTTTCTTTGGGAAGGTTTTTATCTATAAATTCACCTTTTGATATAGATATAGGACTAATGAGGTTACCTATTTTTTTCTTGAGTGAGCTTTGATAATTTGTATATTTCAAGGAATTTGTCCATTTTTTCCTTATGTTGTTGAAATTATTGACATAAAAGTGCTCATAGTATTCCCTTATTATCATTTTAATAACTGTCAAATTTGTAGCATTGTTATTTTTCTTGTTCCCAATATTGTTAATTTGTTAAAGTGTGATTTCTATAAATGGCATGTGGTTAGGTTGTGTTCTTTAATCCAGCCTGACAATCTCTGCTTTTTAATTAGGATGGTTAGACCATTTACTTTTAATGTTATTACTTTTAATGTTATTACTGATATGATTAGGTTTCTTTAAAATTATTTTATATTTTTAGAGACAGGGTCTTTCTCCATTGACCAGGCTGGAGTGCAGTGGAGTTCGAGTGCAGCCTCGAACTCCTGGGCTCAAGCAATCTTCCCATCTCAGCCTCCCTAATAGCAGGAATTACCGGCATAAGCCACCATGCCCAACTAGTTTAAAAAAAAAAATTTTGTAGAGATGGGACCTTGCTATGTTGACCAGGTTGGTCTCAAACTCCTAGCCAAGAGTAATCCTCCCACCTTGGCCTCCTGAAGTGATGGACAGATGTAAGCCATGGTGACTGGCAGATATGGTAAGATTTATATCTATGTTTCTATTTGTTTATCTGTTGTTTTTATTCCACCTTTCCTTGTTTTAATTATTAAGATATTTTGAGGCACTAAAAGTCTTATTCATGTAAAATCAGAACTTCAATTTTATATTGAATCCAAAATTTCTTCCCTTACCCTGTGCAGATGATCAATGGCTCAAGGACGCTTTCCTTCTCCCAGATCTTTTATTTTTCTTCCCCTACTCTTTCCAATGCTCAGGCTTCTTGAAGGTTTGGATTGGGAGAAGCTTGATCAGAGTGAAGAAGGCCATGACTCTTTTTATTCAACAGTAGCAAGAGCAACCCAAAATCTTTGTTTTTACATTATTTATGGAAGTTTCGAGTGTTTAGCTAATTGAAAGCTTTAGCTATTAAAAAGAAGACCCTGGTATTAGTCACTTTACAACTGTTGCAAGCCTGTTGAGTTTGAGTGCTCAGAGACAATGTATGTTAGAGCTTGGTGTACAGTTGCTTACCTTAAATAGATTAGGCATTAGTAATTTAATTCTTCACTGAGCTTTACCATTCTGAACTAAGATAACATGTTGTTAAAGTAATGAGAGCTATAGTAACACAGCAAGACAAAAAAAAAGTTTTTATTTTTATTTTTATTTTTTTTGGAGACAGGGCTTTGCTCTGTCACCTAGACTGGAGTGCAGTGGCACCATCTTGGCTCACTGCAACCTCTGTCTTCCAGGCTCAAGCAATCCTCCCACCTCAGCCTCCTGAGTAGCTGGGACAACAGGCACATGCCATTATGCCCAGTTAATTTTTGTATTTTTTATAGAGACAGGATTTTGCCATGTTGCCCAGGTTGGTCTCAAACTCCTGGGCTCAAGCTATCTGCCCACTTCAGCCTCCCAAAGTGCTGGAATTATAAGCATGAGCCACTATGTCCAGCCAATAAAATTATGTTAACATCTATGTAATGTCCAATGTTGGTTCTATTTCAATAGGTAATTCTCTTCTAAGTCGTCATTTATAGCTCTTTCTTGGGCTTCTTCCATCTGTGGCTCTGCCATCTCTGACCTAGGACTTCTAAGGTTGCCACACCCATCTACGTCAAACTGACATTGCTCCAGAAATTTTATATGCTAAGTCCTGGGGATGGTATACATCACTTCTGTTCATATTTCGTTGGCTGGCCTTCAGTTATGGCTAACTTCAAGGGAGGCTGGGAAATTGGGGCAAGAATAGAAAATGCTTGGTGAAGAGCTAGCTAGTCTCTGTGTAGGAGTGTTTTTTGTTATAAGGATTTTACATATTTAAATTTAAAAGTCCATGAACATGGTTTTTCATCTCTGTCTTCTGTGGTAGTATGTTGACATCATATGGCCAGGTCACTCACCACCTCCTCCCCCCACCAGCCCAAGGAAACTCAGTCTCAATAAGGATGTTTCTTGGGGAGGGGGAAGGTAGCTTATCACACTAACACCAAATCTCTCAGAAGTTGCAAAGCTTGGATTTTTAAGAAAACGTAAAGGGACTAAAGCTTTATAATGAACATTTTAAACAGAAAAGAACAGATGTAATAGAACTCTTATTAAAGTCAAGCAGTAATATCTTCATACTTCATGCTGAGAATTTTTTTCTTTTTCTTCAACTCTTGAATGTCTTTTTAATGATTTTTAACAATTTAAATGTAGAAACATATGTTCTATTTTCTAGAGTTCTGATTTTAGACAAAAAGGCATTTGTATAAAGAATCCTTTAGAGTGTTTATACATGACTCTATGTTTAGTATTTTTCTTACAAATCTCAATCCCCTGGAGTCATGGGGCACTCAGAGCCGAGGGACTCAAGTTCACCATTAGTTTAATGGTTTTGACCTCTGCTCTAAAGTGGATTTGTACAGAGAGTCATGCCTTGCATGTCCTAGAGTCATTAGCTTGGCATGAAATGGTTCTACTGCTTATGTTGCAGTATAATTGTTTCTGAATTGGGCTTCTGTAAAATGATTATGTCTACTCGAAGACTTGAAGAATTTAAGAGCAAACTGCTCATGGGGCGACAGCATTTGAGGGCTGGCAACTGGATAATCTTATGTGTAAACCAGAACCTAATTTTCTCTACTCATTTAGTTACCTAGGGTACTGGCTCACTTAAAGATTTGAGAGGCATCTCTTTTCAAGATTGGTATTTCCCACCATGGCTATGGAAACGGTTCTCTATGTTGGCCAAGCCAGCTCTGAGCAATCTTCTGGGAACTTAACATAGTTTATTATTGAATATTTTGTTCATTAGTTTGGGGTCCTAAGTATGTCTCAGCTTTTTGATATAATGTCTCCAATAGTGATATGTATTTTAACGCATATGCTAGAAGCCAAAACTTCATTAATTTGACAATGATTGGCTACATGCTTACTACAGGCCAGGTGTCTGCAATAAAAAATCTGCATCAAATAACTTTTGAATGATAAGGTGACCATATTCTGGCCAAAGGGAAGACTTAAATTGAATAAATAAATGTTGCAGTATGTTAGAAAATGGTAAATGTCATGAAGGAAATAAATGGGAGTAGTAAGTTTAAGGGCTGGTAGATATTGCAATATTAAATATGGTAGTCAGGGAGGGTGTTATTGATTATGTGACATTTGAACAAAAACTTAAAGGAGCTGAGGAAAGAGCATTCCAGGCAGAGATGAGAGCAAGGATGAGACCTTTTAAACTGACTTATTTGAGGAACAGCAAAGAGGCCAGCTTGTGTTACTAGTGATAGAGAATGAGGGGACCCTGATAGGAGATGAGGCCAGAGAAGCTGAGTTCTGGGGTGGGAATAGGGTGAGGGGAGCAGAAGAGAGTAAGTCCTAACTAGGAGCAACACCTGAATTTCGTGGCATCCTGGAGGCCAGGCAGAGAAAATGTATGGAGGAGGGAGTGATGGACTATGCCAAAAGATGCTGGTAGGTCACACAAGGCGCAGTCTGAGAACTGACCACTGGGCTTAGATCTGCATTGAGTAAGTGTAGTGGGTTCAAGAGTGAATGGGAGGACAGAAAGTAAAGATTTTTTTTAAGAGAAGTTTTGCTGCATTAAGGTGGTAGAAATCAGAAGCAAAGTTGAGAGAGCTCTTTTACTTTTAAGAAGGGAGAAATTATATGATGTTTGTATGCTGATGAGAAGAATCCAGGGGAGAGGGAAAATTGATACAGGAGAAGAGAGAATTGATGAAGGTTAGAGAGGAGGGATCTGATGCATGAGAAGAGAGATTGGCCGTAAATACAAGCACAGCCAGTACATCCATGGGGAGGGCAAATCAATGGGCATGGTTGCTGGTAGATGGGTAAATATGGAGATGGGACCATGTGGACTCTTCTAATTGCTGGTAGGTGGGTAAACATAGAGATGGGAGCAGGTGGACTCTTCTAATTGCTAGGGCTTTCTTAGCACAACAAGGAGCAAGAGCATCAGCTGAGAGCAGGAATGAGAGAGGACTTTGAGGAGAGAGGAGAAGTAATTGTGAGACAGGGGAAATGAATGGGGCAAGGAGTGTTACTGTGATTGCTGAGCAGCATTTTGATGGTCATGTCGACGAAGGACTTAAAGAAAGGTAAGAATTGAGGTGTGAGAGGTAACCAGGGGTCAGATCTACTAGAGCCTTACGGGCTGTGGTCATGACTTTGGATTTTATTCTGAGTGAGATGGGCAGCTGTTGGAGAATTTGAGCAGTGGAGTGACACTATCTGACTTAGGTTCTAAAAGGATCACTTTGACCACCCTGTGCAGAATATTTTGCAGCTGCAACAGCAGGACAAAAACTAGTTCAGCAGTCTAAGAGAAAGATGATGGTGGCTGCAGCTAAGGTGCAAGTGGTGAAGGGGAGAAAAAGAGTTGGATTTGAGATAAATTTCGAAGGCAGAGCTGACAAGAATTGTCAATTAAAAGTAGAGTGTGAGAAAGAGGCAATGCATAAATTGAGCAATGCATAAATACTAGTGCTAATTAGATATCAGATTCCTCAGTCCCCAATATACCTATAAGATCAACACCAACTGAGCTGGCATTCTTAGCCATGCAGCAAAATGATCCCCATGTAGACTGAGGCAGGAGTCTCCTTCAGGTTAATGTTGCTAATAGCCTCATATTTCAGACACAAAGGAAGCAGGTTTTGGCATGAACATGCTATGCAGGAGGTTTAAGATGTGTAGTTTTTCAAAGTATTTTAGCATATTTT
Source organism: Macaca mulatta (assembly GCF_049350105.2). Classification (NCBI taxonomy): domain Eukaryota; kingdom Metazoa; phylum Chordata; class Mammalia; order Primates; family Cercopithecidae; genus Macaca; species Macaca mulatta. The sequence continues at coordinate 29,676,431 of NC_133422.1, forward strand.
CTTTTAATTTTATAATTCCAAGATATCTTAAATAGATACCAATTTAACCTACCCTCTGGAAATAGACTGGAAATTTCTTCGTTCAAAAAATGACAGAATTTAGTTAATAGTCTGGCACTCGTTAGAGTTTTCCCAACAATAAAACAAAGTGTATTTATTTTAATGGGAAGTTCTGCTCTGTCCATTCAGTATTTTAATGTTTTCACTTTTTCCTTCTTTAAAACTATAAACGTCTAAAAAATGAATATGCCATCAACTTTAAAAATAAAGATGACACTTTGCTCCTTCCTTCTTAAAGAACAGCTTGTCTCAATTTTCCCAATCTCTGTTTTCTTGAAATTTCACTTTCTGACTGGGCCAATCTGGCTACATATCCTCTTGCTACTTCATTCTCTTTTATCAGCAAACTTTCAGGATCGCTAAAGAATAATTAGTGTCTTTGCTTCCATCTCCTTACACTTGGAGACTTTCAGAGTTTCTGTAATATCTCGCTGCACAGAGAAAAGCAAACAAAAGGATGCTAGAACATTTTCCCAAAAAGTGCAGTTTAGTTCTTTCCTTCATTGTGTTTGCAAATGATGCCACTGGGACTGAGGGAGGAAATGAATGTATTGCATAGGAATCTTTGTTCTGTGGTTTGGGGAGATCAAGAAGACCAGTACTACCTGGATATTTTATTAACATCTTCAATTTGTTTCTTCGAGTCTTCTTTCCTCTCAGCAGAATGAATGATTAATTTCAGGTAAAAAGAAGCAAGTTTTTTATTGCCTTTCCCCATAATCTGACTTTCAGAGTAGACTCGATGGCTCCAGTTATTGGTGCTTTAAATTGTAAACAGTTGTCAGGTTTGTGGATAGGTGGATCAGGAACAGTCACTTGTGATTTCAGAGATAAAGGCAATGTAGTGCAAATGCTGAGAGCTTGGGGTCTGGGGTCTGACAGATTCTAGTGTCACGGCTCTCTAGCTGGCTAGGCCACTTATAATCTCTCTGGGGTTCAATTTACTCATCTGGAAAATAGGGATGATCATGTTTATTTCATACAGTTGTTAAGATTAAAATAAGTAATGTATCTTAAGCAATTACCACAGTGCCCTGCACATAATAAATACTCAATAGTTGGTAGCTATTTTTATTTTTTATTTTATAAATTTGTAATATAAGGAATATGATTTTAACAATTGCATTATTACATATTATAGCTAGTGGGTATATATATCTTATTATATTATATATACATACATACTTATATATACATGTGTGTATATGTAAATATATATATATTTATATTGATGTAAGATTCAGATTTTAAAAAATAGTGTTTTACTTTCTCTAAGCACCCCTGAAGGACTACACCAGTGATTCTCAAAATACAGTATCCAGACCAATGGCATCAGCATCTCCTGGAAACTTATTAGAAATTCAACTCTTGTAACCCCATTTCAGACCAACTGAATTGGAAACCTTAGGGGCGGGGTTTCATAATCTGCATTTTAATGAGTCTTTTTAGTAACCCTGATGCACTGTGAAGCTTGAGAAACATGGAAGAGACTATGTTCTCATCCCAGAATAATGACTTTCAAACTAAAACATCCTTGTGGTTAGGTGGCTCACACCTATAATCCCAACACTTTGGGAGGCCAAGGCAGGAGGATCACTTGAGGCCAGAAGTTCAAGACCCAGTTGGGTAATATAGCAAGATCCTGTTTCTACAAAAATTTTAAAAATTAGACAAGCATGGTGGCTCATGCCTATAGACCCAACTACTTGGGAGTATGAGGTGGGAGCATCACTGAACCCCAGGAGTTGAAGGCTGCAGTGAGCTATGGTTGAGCCACTATACTTGAGCCTGGGGGTGACAGGGCAAAACACATTCTTGCTTTAGTTGCTGTCTTGTTTCATGTAGTAAATTCTAAGCATCCTGTAAATGCTGAAGTGAAATCAAATGGTAATATTAAAAACACATGCTCTTTGTTTAATAAATGTCTACTGAGTGCTTACTAGGTGCAAGGCATTGTGTTAAGATGCTTTAATGCACACCTAGTATCATTGTATTTGGCACAGTGGCTCTCCATTCTTTTCTGTTTGCCTATCTGTCAATCTTTGTGTGCACTGCTTCACTTACTACTGCCTTATAGTAGCTTTGGGATGTGATGGAACAAATTCCTTTTCTTTAATCTCCTTGGCCACTTTTGATCATTTATTCATCTGAATAAAATTCAGATTAAGCATGTTAATTTTCATGACAAGCTATAATATTCACTGGGAATATTTTGTAGATCAGTTTAGGGAAAATTTGTATTTTCCCTAAAATACAAATTTCCCTAAAATTTTAGGGAAAATACAAATTTTAGATCAGTTTAGGGAAAAATTGATATCTTCATGATATTTTAAGCATTCTGGTAAATGAATGTGATGTATCTTTCCATTTACTTGAGTGTTCCTTTATGTTTTCCATTAAAGGTATATAGTTTCATACTTTCAAGTAATATACTACTTTAGATTTATTCCCAAGAACCTTACAGATTTAAAAAAATTCCATTTATTTTGGAATAGATATTTTAATTTGTCATTCATTTTCTAATTGGTTGTTTCTTGTGTATGGAAATGTCATTGATCTATTTTTTATTAATTGATCCTGTACTCTGCAATTTTACAGAATTCTCTTATTCTAAAAGTTTGTAATTTTCAAAATATTTTCTGTGGACAATAAGTTCTACAATTAATGACAGTTTTGAATCCCTCTTTATTTTTCTCTTATTTCTATTTCTCATCTTACTGAGTTAGGAAAGACCTCCAGTTAGAAGTTGAACAGTTTTGTAAATAACAGGTGTCTTCATTGTGTTTCTGACTTTAAAGCAGATGCTTCCATCATTGATAGCAAAGTAAGAGGTTTATTTTATATATATACTTTTTCTTTTCTTCTTCTTCTTCTTTTTTTTTTTTTTTTTGAGATGGAGTTTCGCTTTTGTTGCCTAGGCTGGAGTGCAACAGCAAGATCCCAGCTCACCGCAACCTCCGCCTCCTAGGTTCAAGCAATTCTCCTGCCTCAGCCTCCTGAGTAGCTGGGATTACAGGCATGCACCACCATGCCCCGCTAATTTTTGTATTTTTGGTAGAGATGGGGTTTCTCCATGTTGAGGCTGGTCTCAAACTCCTGACCTCAGGTAATTCACCCCCCTCAGCCTCCCAAAGTGCTAGGATTACAGGCATGAGCCACCGCTCTCGGCCTATATATATACTTTTTCTAGATAAAAGAAGTTTTTTTTCCTCTTCTTAGTTGGTTAAAACTCTGTATTATATGAGAATGTTGAGCTTTTTATCACATAATATGGTATATTTGAGATTTTTTAAATTATTACAGTATTTACATTTATAGATTTTATATCTATTAAATTATCCTTACATTCCTATTTAAAACTTTCTTAACTGCTAGCATCATATGTAGGATTTTTCCATCTATGCTTATACAAGTGATTGAGCTTATAATTTCACTTTTTCTTGCTGTTTTTTGTTCAGTTTGGATATTAAAATTTTGCTGGCCTCATGAAAGAAAGCAGAGAACTTTCCTATCTTTTGGTTTCTGCAATAGTTTGAAAAAGAAAAAGGCTATTTAATTCTTAAAGGTCTGGGAAAATATGCCTATAAGCCTGTCTGGTCCTCATGCTTTTGTGCTTCTTTATGGGAAGGTGATATTTTTGTTGTACATTACTGAGTTACTTTCCCTTTAGGTTTTCTACTTCTTCTTGAGTCAGTTTTGGGAAATTGTAATATTTTTCCAGGAAACTTTCCATGATCTTTAAGTTCTTACATATTTACTGGCAAGTTTGTTAATGGTATTCTCTTACAGTTTTCCAAATCTTTACTGCTTTAATGTGAATGTTTGTGTCCAAAACTCATATGTTGAAACCAAATCCACAGTGCTATAGAATAAGAAGTGGGGCCTTTAGGAGGTGATTAGGTCACTAGGGCTGAGTCTTCCTGAATGGAATTAGTGCTCTTATAAAAGAGATGGAAGGGAGCTTCTTAGCCCTTCTACCATATGAGGGCACAGCAAGAAGATGCCATACGTAAAGCAGAAAGCAGCCCTTACTAGACACTAAATCTGCAGGCACCTTGATGCTGGACTTCCCAGTCTCCAGAACTGTAAGCAACAAATTTTTGTGTATAAATTATCTAGTTTATGGTATTTTGTTGCAGCAGCCTGAATAGACTAAAACATTTACTATATCTATACTTAGTCTCTCTTCATTTCTAATATTGTTTGTTTTGTATACACTCTCTCTTTCTTCTACTCTCTTTTACCAAAGACTTATCTATTCAGAGAAAGCAATTTTGTTGATACTGTCTTTTCTTTCTCTTCTGTTTAATTAATTTCTTCTTTTACCATATTTTGTTCCTTTTACCTTCTCTGAGTTTCCTTTTTTTTTTTTTTTTTTTTTGAGACAGGGTCTCATTCTGTCACCCAGACTGTAGTGCGGTGCTGCAGTTACAGCTCACTGCAGCCTTGACCTCCTTGGGCTCAGATGATCCTCCCACCTCAGCCTCCAAAGTAGCTGGGACTGCAGGTGTGCCTCACCATGCTTGGCTAATTTTTGTATGTTTTGTAGAGATGAGCTTTTGCCATGTTGCCCAGGCTGGTCTCAAACTCCAGGGGTTAATTGATCTGCCCACCTTGGCCTCCCAAAGTGCTGGGATTACAGGTGTGAGCCAACACACACAGCCCTTACTCTGTAGTTTTTAAAATAATGTTTTGAGTTAAATGTATTAATAATTTACAAATTTCTGTTCCTAATCTGATATTAAGTCTATACATTTTCCTATTTAGCTGCACATGAATACAAATGCTTCCATTGTTTAATTATAAATATTTTATATTTCTTATTACAATTCTTCTTTGACCCTTGAATTATCTAGAAGTATTTTTTAGTTTTTAAATACATGAATTAAAAATTTTAATTGATTCCTTACTTTATTGGAGACTGTGGTCTATATGATGTCATTTGTTTGGCATTTGTTGAGACTACTTTAACTTACTTCAAAGATATTTAAAAAATTGTTTTGTGTGTAGTTAAAATGAATGACATTCTGTATGTGATACACATTCTTAGATTGAGCTTGTTTATTCCATTGTTTGAATCTTTTGTATCTTTACTTATTTCCTCCTCATTTGTTTTGGGAACATTAAAATCTTTCACTATAGTTGTAATGTGTCAGGTTCTCTTTATAACTCATCAATTTATGATTTATATATTTTGAAGTTATCTTCTTAAGAGAATATAGCCAAGTGTGTATAGGGATGGGTATAATAGTAGATCATAAGGATTTGGGGGATGTCAAATACCAGAGATAAAGAACAGCTGGAGAAGAAAGGCTTTTTTGCAAACTCTAAGCTGAAAGTGGAGACAAAAGAAGTGCCAGGTATGTCTGCCAGCTCCGTAGACAGACTCACACTGCAGGCTGTATGCTGGATAAGGAATGAATGCAGAAGACAGGGTCCAAGAAGAAGTCAGCTGGATGTAACTCACAGCTGACTGCTTTGAACTGCTGCCATACCTGTGTGGTTGTTTGAAAGTGGCTAGACTTGAGGTTGCTACCTGACACTTAGTCCTGGCAGGAAAGAATTCTTTTTTGTGGACTAAAACGTATCAGAGCAACTTCTAACATTTAATTAATCTCCACCCACACTTTTATTTTGGAAGGATGTTTCTGACTCTTGTATATTTCTTTTTCCAATCTAGGAATCACATTTCATATTGGCCCTTTTGCTTTATGATCCTGGAGGATGAATTATTCCAATTGTCTTACTTACCTGGCTTTTGTTGTCTGGAGGAAACTTTAGTGAGTTCAATTTAGCTGGTAGCCTTTCCCTTTGAGATTTTGTTTCTGGTAGACTTCACCACGGAGCAGAAATACTCCTATTACAGCACTTAGTTTATCTGTAGATGAAAACCTTTGCATTTTAAATAAAACACTCAGCTAGTGGGGTCAGGTTTGGCTCTGTTTCTCTTCATAGGTGCTTCTAAAAACATTTGCCAAGTCTGAAGTCCTGGACTTAGATATCTTGGAGCAACACTAAGGGAGAGATGCTTTTCATTGAATGTGAAAAATAGCATTTTTGCTGAAGGCTATTTTGTTTAATTGCTGCAAAGTAATTTACCTTGGGGAGCAGAGACCAAGTCTGAGAGTCGGAGACATTCAAGACCAAAAGGAAGCTACAGTCTTTTTTTTTTTTTTTTTTTTTTGGAAAAAAAGACCATATATTTATAAGCAATCAACAAAAGAGAGTTTTTGATGAAAATTAGTCTTTAACCCTGACAGTGAGATTTTCTGCAGTAAAAAACGCAGCTGTCTCATAAACATAAAAAATATATAAACCCTCTCCTCTCATTCTTTCATTACTTTCAGGTCTCTTGATTTTGGGTGAAGAAAGTAAGCAAAGTTTATGGTGAGGTTTATTTTAGTAAATTACTGAGATGATTCAAGATTCTAACCTTCCCCAACTCCATGCAAACATTTATCTCTTTTATTTAGTTTACGCAAATTAAAGGGACCCCTGGGGATGTGTGCTGAATACTCTATATAATTGCACAGTTTTAAATTTCAGTTTCCTAGTACAGATCTGGTATCTAAGATGGTGTGACATTTTTAGTTTCCAAAAACCTTTTAACAAGGTTCACAAATTCTGAAGTTGAGTCTTAGTGTTTTCCTTTTGGGTCATTTTACACAATTAAATTATACTGCTTCAAGTTCTGCATGATAATTCCTACACCAGATCTCTTCCATGAATATCCACTCCTTTTTCAAATTCAAAAATATAGAATCAAAATAGCCAAATTAAGCAGCAGATAATCTGAAAATTAATTGTTTCAGGGGAGGAAAGAACAAGAGTCTGATTAGCATTCATTTAAAAGAAAACACTTTATTGAGGTATAGTTAACATGTGAAAAGCTTGTAGTCCTAACACTTTGGGAGGCCAAGGTGGGAAGATAATTGAGGCCAGGAGTTTAAGACCAGCCTGGGCAACATAGCGAGGCCCCATAGCAAATAATAATTTTGTTTTTTAAAAGCTGTATATATTTAATGTATACAACTCGATGAGTATGGGCATAAGTATACACTCATGAAATCGCCCTCACCATCAAGACCATGTACATATTCATCACCTCCCAAAGTTTTCTCCTGTCCCTTTATGTTTATCATCATTATCTTCTGGTAAGAATGCCTAACATAGGATCTACCCTCTCAGAAAGTTTTAGGTATGTGATACAGTATTGTTAGCCATCGGTACTATGTTGTATAGTAGTCTCCAAACTTATTGCATAACTGAAATTTTGTACCTGCTGACCATCCCTTCTCCATTTCCCCCCACTCTCTGGCTCTTGGCAACCACTGCTCTACTCTCTGCTTCTGTAAGTTTGAATATTTTACATTCCACGTATAAGTGAGATCATACAGTATTTGTCTGTGTTTGGCTGTGTCATTTATCATAATGTCCTTCAGGTCTATCCATGTTGTCCCAAGGGCAGAATTACCTTTTTTTTTTTTTTTTTTTAGGCTGAGTACCATTCCATTATATGTATATATCACATTTTCTTTATCTATTCATTTGTCAGTAGATATTTAGGTTGATTCCATATTTTGGCTATTGTGAATAATGCTGCAATGAGAATGGGAGTGCTAATAGCTCTTCAAGATTCTGATTTCAATTCCTTTGGATAAATATCCAAAAGTGGGATTGCTGGATCATATAGTAGTTCTATTTTTCATTTTTTGAAGAACCTCCATATGAAGCAGGATATTTCCCGGACCCCTTTGTGGGACTCACAAAGGGGGTGCCTTGTCTACTCAGCGTGCCTGCTTTCAGCTCCTCAGGGAAGGGAGTATGCAAGCAAATGAGGAGGGAACTGGAGTGCACAAGTGCTGGAACTGGCCAACCATTTCGGTACTGGCGGAAACAAGTTCCACTCACTGGGATCAGCTGCAATCCACCCCTCACAGGGCCGGATTCTTCTCTGCAGTTACACCGTCAAGTTGTCCCTGTGAAGTCAAGCTGCTTCTCTCTGACGTCCAGCCACAGTCATTCCATTGTCGAGCTGCTGCTTCTCTCTGCCGGCTGAGTCTGGGGTCTTTATAAGCAAAGGATGGGGTGGAGCGGGGCCATGGGTGGTTTAGGAAAAGGCAACATTCAAGCGGGAAAACAGGGATGTACGTTCTCACTTTAGGCCGCGGGTTTCAGGCTTTTTGCTCTTGGCCCAGTCCTTTAAAACACTTTTTGCACTTTGGTTTCCTCATTTGTAAAATGGACAGAAACACCCACTTCATAAGTTTGCTGTAGTTATTAAGAGGATAATAACTATAGAAGTGGAGATTGGTAGGTGGCGGCTATTACTGAATTAACAAGTCGGATGTTTTGCTATGAGAAAGTCCTGTTTTTTTTTAATATGCTATAGACTTTCAATAAATGAAAATTTTTATTATTTCCTAAGAAATGCACACTGATAGTAAAAAATGTAGGAACTCACTCAAACAAGACACCTTTAATTCTGTAACAGAGAGAACTTAACTGAGATTTTTGTCTATTCTCTATATTTTTCTATGTATACACATATTATTTAAAACGGAACACTGTACATTGCTGTTCTGTAAGTGCCTTTTTGTTTAGTAATGTTTATATTTTCTATTTTGCCTTAGTGTTGCTATTATGTTTGCAAATGGATTCTTATGCCCATAGATGCTTAAAACCATTAGAAATAAACCAGGTCCTTGGCATAGGGTTTTGAATGACTCAAGGATTTGCTGTTTTATAGAGGATAATTTGCTGTTTCTTTGTGGACAAGGCTTATTCTTCTTACGTTACACAGAGTGGAATAAGGGCAAGGATGCAAAAAAGAGCCATTCTCGGAGGGAGTCAGTCAGGGGCAGGCTCGGTGTGTCAGGAGACACCAGGGAGGCCCAGGTGGGAACCTCTCATGCTTGCACTGTGAAGGGAAGCCAATGCCAAATGGAGTCCTGGGGCCAGGACAGAAGTGAACCCCAGACTTGTGAGAGCTGAATATACAAATGGACGACGGCTGGACCCCATATAAAAATAAAACTCTGACCCACAGCCTGCAGCAACCTGCCTAAAAAACCAATCCTCTTATCTACAGTGAAAAGCCCAGGTAGCCAGCCTGCTAGAAGTCAGACTTGCAGGAAACCAGATCGTTATCTTTAGTCATGATCCAAGAAGCCAAACAATAACTTCTATAACAATCAGCCCCGGATGGCCAGGACATGATTAATAATTGGCAGGTTCCCTAATTTTTGTCCTGACTTCCAACTTGGACCAAACAGAGAAAGTCAACTATGCCCCCTAACCGATCCCATAGAAGGCCAGGCTTCTGGTTAGCTCAGCTACAGCTTCCTCAGGCACAGCCCCAGGTATGGCCTCATTGGAGCCTGTCAGCATAAGGAAGTGGGAATGGACCCTCCCTTTTTTCCACTCTAAATCTTTCTCACTCTCCTGCCCTCCTTTGAGTCTCTGCCAAAATGCAAATGATGGCAGCTGACTCTCTTGTTATGGCAAGCTCTGAATAAGCAGCCTTTACTTTTCTCATCTGGTTGGTCTTAATTTATGTCCATACTTGCTTGAAGCCCACGTAGAATGGCTCACGTGTAGCCATTGTCAGACAGGGCCCTTGGTTTTTAATGGAACTTGACTTGGTCTCTTTGTGAGGTGCAGGCACTTTTTCTGGACAGCAAGGATCATAACTTACTCATCTCAGTAATCTAAATGCACTTGCTCATAATAGATTGTTGAAAAGAGCTGGAAAGAAGTCTTATGCATAAAGTTTAGGCCCTTTCTTGTCAAATATGGAACCAGAAAGCCCAACGTGACTAGTGCGTCTTGTTTCAATAGAAGGAAATGTCACCACAAATTCCAGTGTAAATGCAAAACAAACTGGAATTGACTTGGGGGTAGGGGAGCTTAGCAGTCTGCATTTCGCTAACTCTCTAGAGAACTCCTTTAAAATCTTTTTAGCAAAACTTTCCCTTTTTTTTTGTTTAACACCTCCCCCAATCTAAACCCATGTGGATTTTGAGGGAAATTCAATTAAAAATGATTTTTTTCTTTTGCTAAATGGAAGCAGGTATGATTCAGACGGTGAAGGAATTCATGACTGGGTTACTTTTGCTTGCTTGTCATCCTGTTTCCCAGGAAGATAATGGAAATGATATATGGCCAGTTAATCATCAGTGAGGTGGAGTTTCTATGAGGCTTCTGCAGTGACATAACTACACCAGAACCTTCACCAGAAGCCCCACTCCTCAATTATGGGCTTTTTCAGTTCTAGGTTCCTCACTTCAGAACAGAAATATCTGCCCAGAGTTAGCCTTAGGACCTGGCAAACTACACCTGGTCCATAGATTGCCCTGACCTAGTGTGTTCTTTCAGAGGATTGTCCACATTCAAACAATGAAGCAATTTTATTTTGTAGCTAAGACTTCTTAATGTTTGGGAACAAAGTCCAAAGGTGAGTAGCGCTGGAGGAATTTGTTCTCAGAACTCCCACGCAGATTGCAGAGCTGTAATGGTATTGTTTATTGTGCCAAGCATCTTTTCAGAACCTGTCGCTAGACTGTAAGTTCCACAAGAGCAGGGACTGTGCTGTTTTATTTATTTCTGTGTTTCCTGCACCTGGCATAGAGTAGCACAATAGAATTTTGTTCCAGTTGGGTGCAGTGGCTCATGCCTGTAATCTCAACACTTTGGGAGGCTGAGGCTGTAGAATCTTGAGCCCAGGAGTTCGAGACCAGCCTGGGCAACATGGTGAGACCATGTCTCTACTAAAACAAAAAAATAGTAGTTGAGTGCAGTGGTGCATGCCTGTAGTCCCAGCTACTTGAGAGGCTGAGGTGAAAGGATCACTTGAGCCCGGGTGTTCAAGCTTGAAGTTAGCTATGATCATACCATTGTACTCCAGCCTGGGCAACAGAGCAAAACCTCATCACAGAACAAAAAAGAGAGTTTTGTTCAGTATGTGATGGGAACTTGGAATTCAGAGTCACATGACAGAAGGTGCAAACACAGCATTATAGTAATGAGACTGAAAGCAAGACCCTATTGTGAAATACATACAAACATCAACACTACAGCAACTGTCCTTGCAGGGAAAACACTATTTTGACTAGGTATTTATTAACAAATAGATGATTTTCTACTATCCTCTCTAATAGAACCCTTGATGAGCCAGAAAGTTCTGCCCAATAAGTAATCTGATTGTCTCACTGGAAGATAAGTCACCATATATTGTCTTGTGAGTAGAGCATATAGTAAAGACACATAATGAACTCAGACCCCAGTGGGAGGGAAACGATTCCATGTCCCCTGATGGACCTAAGTGGAAGAATAATGCTTTTTGTTAAATTTTGCTGCCTGATTACTATACAGGGGAAGTTCACTCAACTTGGTTGTAACCTACCCTCCTAAGAAGCCTAATGTAAACAGTTCTGCCAACTCTGTGCCATCTATTTGTACAACCAAACCCTTGCTATATTTGTCACTTTAGTTCTCCCATATGCCTTCCAGGTGTCTTGGTGGGTGGTGGGGAGAAGGGATTGCAAAGATGAATCTTTCAGTCAAGGACTTATGTGATGGGCATGAAGAGTTGTCCTTCAACATCCATTTCAACCTTCTTCTACTGGACCTTTATATAATGCAGAGGTTTAAAAGCTAAAAACTACATTTTCTGGAGTCCTCCGCAGTCAGAGTTGTGGATGTGGTTTAGATGCATTCTTATTTGGAAGGCAAAGAGAAGCAGGGGCATTGCTTCCTGTATTCATTGGGCTGTGGTCTCACTGCTATAAAGAAATACCTGAGACTGGGTAATTTATAAAGAAAAGAGGTTTAATTGACTCACTGCAATAAAGTTCTGCAAACTTTATAGGAGGCTTGGTGCTTTCATCTGCTCGGCTTCTGGGGAGGCCTCAGGGATCTTACAATCATGGCAGAGGGCAAAGCTGGAGCAGGCATGTCACATGGTGAAGCAGCAGCAAACAAAGGGAGTGGGGAAGATGCCACACACTTTTAAATGACCAGAACTGTGAACTCAGAGCGAGTGCTCACTTATCACCAGGAGGATGGCCCAAGCCATTCATGAGGGATCTGCCCCCATGTTGCAAACACCTCCCACTAGGCCCCACCTCCAACACTGGTGGTTAGAATTCCACATGAGATTTGGGTGGGGACAAATATTCAAACTGCATCACTTCCCCTGGCAAGGATGGTTGAGGAAGCATGTGGTTTCTCTGTAGCAGTATTAGCAAAGGCCCCACTGCCTGGCCATTAGCCATGGGTGTGGACTGAGTATGGATGTGGGAAGGCAGGGAACAGGACACCCTTGTTGCTAACACAGATCATCTCACAACTGATGGAGTCCTGGAGCCACAGCCACAGTCAGGGCTTGCCCAAGTCTATATCATGGCAGTGGGTGTGTTTGTAGCTCAGCTTCCCAATCAGCAGGCAGCAACTTTGGAGGCCTGGTTCTGTTGTGTGACTTGTAAGTTGTTTCTAGAAGAACCTAGAGTTTGTTTCTTTAGCCCTCCCAATGTTCTGTAAGCTATTTAGTATATTGTAATAAATCCCTTTCTGCTTAAGTTAGCCAGATTGAATTCTTTTCTTTGCAGGAAACCCTCACCCTACAGCTTGCAAGTGAGGGGCTGAATCAAACTTTCTGAGTTAGGTATTACAGAGGGTTTCCCTCCCTAGTTACTAGTGCCTTGGTTTTAGACAATTATTTGCAAAACTGCTGGTGTGTTACTTTTGATTCCTGAATTCCAGCTATTGTGTTTTTTTCCACTATAGTCTAGTAAGTGGTAAGCAATTAGAAATTCACGATTTTGCATTTTATTATGTTTAATAAAATGTTGAATCTGTTACATATTAAATTCTGTGTTCAGAAAACTGTTGAGCCTGCTAAGTTATTCATCAGGGCCTAGGTTTAGGATGGTCTTGTCTGTTGTGTTAATAAATCATTGCTCCTGGGTATTTCAGTGACCTCCGGATGACATGTAATATAAAATTGATGGCAATAACTGTTATAATAAAGCATTATATTTGTACCCTCTTTTATGGTGTTTGAAAACATGATCTCTTATGTCAGAGGTAAGAGAAAGTGTTACAGAGGAGAAAATTGGGGTTCAGAGACAAACGATAGTTTGTTGAAAGTCATGAAGTTAGTTAATAAATAGCAAAGGCAGATCAGAAAATCTTATCTTTGACAACAAGAAAAGCAACTGACTGATGTAACAAATTTCTTCTACTAACCAGCCAACAATAGGCTAAGATATTTAGTGGAGCCAACTCTCCTTTTAAAAAACTCTGCTGAAGAAGGTTCACCAAATGGTGCAAAAAAATAACCAGTGCCTTTGGAGTTACAAATTTCTTTGCAAAGGCTGGTGGTGTTGACAGGAGAGGAGTTGTGGGGTGAAGGGAGAGAGACAGGATTCAAGCTGAAGCGATTCCTTGCAACATCTGTTAGTGCTAAGGCAAGCTTGGGTTACTGCTTTATTCCATAAAACAAGGATGTGAAAAGCAGCCCTAGGAAAAGACATTAGGATGGGCTGAGGCAGTGGAGGAGAATGGCGTAGAGTTACTTGTGGGAAGGAGAGCAGATGACCTGCTGGGCTGAACACTTCAGTTAACACTTTTCTGGGTTATTGTTCTAGCTATTAAAATCTATTACTAAAGAGTCCTTCAAAATAATGGTTATGGGTTTGAAACAGAAAGAGAATGAAGCACTCTTTTCCACCAGATATCTCTTTGGTCCTTATAGCTAAGACTTTCCTGGACTTCATTTTCGCTTTTTTGGTGCATAAGGAGGTTTCCTTTTGCTGTGGAAGGATTTACATGTAGCCAAATGTTTCATGGGCCTATCTGTAATGTGCTTTAAAGCCTTTTCTGAAAGTGAAATTTATTTAAAGGAAAAGCTGTTTCCTACTAGTTGGAACGACATCTAGAAGTATGATTCATGCAGCTGGTCCCAAGTGCCTCGAGAGTAGACTGGCCACAGAGCAAGCCTAAAGATGTTAACCTTTATAACGCCATGATTTGTCTTCTGTGGCCCTGCCACCAGGAACCTAAGTATTTCCAGTGCCTTCTGTTGTTTTGCAAAGCAACTGATTGATAATGGTAACTAAGGCCTGTTGGAGTGCTGCAAGCTATCATCATAGGCGGGAAATTGATGGTTGGAAGAGTGAGGTGGTTAAGGTTCCCTGTTCCAGGGGCTGGCCTCAGAAACTAATGACTGGTCCGTGTATGGAATCAGGTCTGGAAAGGAGCCGCGGCCGTATCCTCACATCGTAAAAATTGGACAGGCTTTGCACACAGACAGACCTGAGTTTGAGTCACTTTACTAGCTTTTTGATATTGGGCAAATTATTTAATGTTTCTCTCAGCCTAGATTTCCTTATTTGTATAATAAAGATCATACCATCAAAGGGCTGCTGTGAACACTAGAAAAAATTATTTTAAAGCTCGAAGAACAATGCCTGGCACATGGTAGATGCTCAACAAATGGCAAACGACTGTTGTGATTATGCTCATGCTTGTTTGCTCGTCATTTTCTTAACCAGTGCTAAGTTTTTCTTTCTATTCACATCTTTTCTTCCCTCTTTCTCTAGTTCTGTTATGAGCATGAAGTTTACATGCAGTGTTTCTATTTCTGTATCTCAAAATCCTTGTATGAAAAAAAAATTATCCTCAAAATAGCCTTGCAAAATAGGCAGTCAGCAGGGTTAGTGTCCCTATTTCAGAAGTGGGAATAATGAGGCTAAAAGAAAAGAACAGGTAGAGAAAGACTAAATAAAACAGGAGCCCTAATCTGGGGTTATGGGCTTTAAATCCCTGAAAATGAATGCAAAAAAAAAAAATTTGGTGCATTTTGATTGCAAGAAGGTCTATAGCTTTCATCAGATTCTCAGAGGTCTTGGGATCCCTCCAAAAAGGTTAAGAAGCACTGTGGATAAAGACCTTCTAGAACAGAGAGCTATCTGAAGGGAGTTCATGGTTTCTGCATTCCTGTAGGCAGAATAGTAGTGCACTTTCCTGGTGTACCATTTCCGTCGGTATCACCTCTGGGCTGCTTTGAAAATGTAGATCCTAGACCCCAACCCAGACCTACAGAATCAGAGTATCAAGAACTGGAGCTGGGGAATCTGGCATTTGAATGAGTTCTCCAGGTGATTTTTATGGCCGCTCAAGTTTGACAGTCCACTGGTGTGACAGTAAAACCTGCCTTTGGAAGTAGATCACCAGGCTGAGAGCCTCCCCTTCCACCTATAAGAACTTGAACTATTACTTCAGTTTCTTCACCTGCAAAATGGGGAGAATAATCATGACTCCTTCATAAAACATTTGTGAATATTAAGTAATATACTGTCTGCCCAGTGTTTAAACTAGTGGCTTAATATAATACTCAAATGTTAGCTGAACTGAAAATAATAATTATGAGTGTTGTTATTATCAGTACTATCATTAGAGAGATTGGAGCAAATGGAAGGCTCTGACTCTCTCCGGGAAATTAATGGTTGAGCATTTATTAATACTTCAGTCGCTTTTGAGAGCTGTCTGGCTCACCTGCGATATCTGTTAGCATCAATCCTAAACTGCAAAGACTGATGAGATGAACAAATCAGCCATATTACAGATGATGGGCAATTTCATTTTCTTTTTTCTTCTTAGTTCTGAATTTTTCTGCCATGAACATGTATGACCAAAACACACACACACACACACACACACACACACACACACACACGTACACACAAACAAATCCACTTGTAGTTTTTCAAAAAGGAGTCTTTTACGCTATGATTGACTGAAAAATAATTCGGAGTTTATTATCTGTGACATTGTAGTAAATTTTTTAGTTAACGAATCAGGAATTTCATCCCGCGTATTACATTGTTTGAAAAAATAGGCTATACTTACAAGGGCTTAAAGGGGCTTTTTCAGTAAGTGAAACATATTTCAGTAGAAAGCCTGTCTGTGGGGGCATGACATTATTGTTGCAGAAATTAGAATTCTAGAGGCTCTTGCCTGATTTTGGAATAGTTGCCTGTCTTTATGAAAGACTGAAAAATTCATTTGAGAGTCTCCTTCTCAAACAGCTTCCAAAGTGACCGAGAAACTCTTACAAAATATATAAGATATATGTGAGAATGCATATTCAGAAGGGTGAACTGTACTTTTCAGATATGTTGGGCCTATTTGAAAAAAACAAAAGGAAGTTTAAAAAACCTGGCATATATTATACATAATTGTTTGGAATAATTTCACACACACACGTAGGCGTACATACATAGCATATGTGTAAACATTTTCAACTGTATTAAACTATAGATTTAAAATCACACAGTTCAAATCAAGACCAGAAGCCAGGCCAAAAGAAAACAACAAAGTGTCGCTAATGAAACACAGTATTAATAATGCAATAATAAAGAGCTAATCCTTGGGATTA
The DNA here is from genome assembly GCF_049350105.2 of Macaca mulatta. NCBI lineage: Eukaryota > Metazoa > Chordata > Mammalia > Primates > Cercopithecidae > Macaca > Macaca mulatta. The sequence continues at coordinate 29,692,932 of NC_133422.1, forward strand.
GTACTGACTGCTAATTTTTTTAATCAGTTGCCAAGGAGACGGATGAGTAGCAAAGTCATCTGGTGACCAGAAACTACTCAGAAAAAAGATAGGCAACCAAGGACAACAAAACTCAACAACATAGGCTAATGATGAGAAGCAACATGAAATTCACAAGTCCCAGAAGGAATATTTTAAGGAAACACAACTGTGAGATGGAATTTAAAGTTTGTGGTAACTGATGAGGAAAAATAAAAGTCAACTGACAACAGAGAACCATCTGCTAAGAAAAGGCTCAGTTGCTTTTTCCTCTTTCCTCTTCTCTTGGATAACTCATGATCTTCGGGTTGCCCTCCAGCCTCCTTGTCCACTGTGACTCTTGGCTTTATGCCCTTGGCTAGATCTTGTGGCTGCTTGAACTCATTCCCCAAATCCTACTTTGGAACTGTGAATTTGTGTGTGGTTGCCAGACACTGTTATGGCTCCATTCCATTCCTGGGACAACTCAGCAGTGTGACTAGGTAGGGAAAAAACACCTGGAGGGTGGCACAGAGGTGTCTGGGTGGCTTGGGCCCATGAGCTGGTGGGTCAGTGTGGGTCAGTTGCACAGGAGGATAGAACCCCTGCCTCCTCCATTCACTTCCTCATGCAGACCCCGGAGTTAAAACTACTGTGGGGTTTTTTAACAAGCAGAAAAATACCTGAGTGAAGCTTGTAACCAAGCTGTGTTGGTCCAGTCTCAACGGAGAAGAAAATGGCCTCATTGGAAGCCCCGGTTCTTCCTATCTAACGTCAGTCACCAGAATGCCTGCTCTGCTTTTGCTGAAGGGAATCCCCTTTGTTCCATGTGTGTCCAAAGTCCTCCAAGACCTCTCCTTCCAATCTCTAAAGGTTAGTTCAGCAGCTACAGCCAATCTTAACATGGTGGTCCATTCTCTACTCTTGATTTCCTTTCCTTTTCTCATTTCTAGCCCCAAACCTTCAGGAATAGGACTGGACAATGGCTTCATTGCTGTAATCAGGTAAACCTAGGAAAAGAAAGTTGCATCTGCATGTCAGCCTTATTCATTTATGTTTCCATCTCTGTGTTTCTGTCTCTGAATCTCTCTGTCACACACATATACCTTTATGATCTCTGTGTTGCACATTTACTCTGTGTTTGCTTTCTCATTACTGTTATGGTCTTCCTTCTGTATTTTACACATAATGCTCCAAACTGTCATTATTTTATTTGTCATGACAGTAATTTTCATTATGGGTCCTATTCCTATGGTCATCTTCATTCATTCCCTCAATCCTTTTTCAACTTTGCTGAAATCTGTTGAAAATAACTCCTTCCACCCTGGAGATATTTCCCCTTTTCTCTGTATATGAAGAATAGGATGAAATGAAAAGGGAGAGTGCCTTCCCTTTTGGATCTGGTGCCTGTGGGTGCCTTTGCCTTTTTTAACTCTCTTGCTGTGGAATTACATTCCACTGTCCTGGGTACACAACAGGTGACATAGTACCTTTGGTCTGAAGATTGGACTCAGCTGATTGGTACACATTGTCGCTACCCTGTTAGTTATTGAATGGGTTACAAACTTCATTGAAAGAAAAATTGAAGTTGTGTAAGAAATATTTCCAAGCATGAATTTTCTGTCAACATATTCTCTTTTGTCACGGTCAACTCAAAAGTCTTCATGGGACATGAGCTGAACTGGCAACAAAGGAAGGAGTGGCCAAGAGCTCCCTGTGTCCAGGCTCCTGACTCAACAGCTCTGGTCATCAAGCTGGCTTTCCAGGCACAGAAATAGGCACATGAGTTTTCCCCTAAGCTTGACTAAATCAAATAAGGAAATACATGAAGATGTTGGTTTCCAGCATTTAACTTTTCCTGTAGCTGGGCCAATAGGCAGAGCCTGGGACTATTTCAAACTGGAGTTTCTGCAACCCAGCAGCATTGCATGAATAAAAGTAACAGTTACAAGTTGGCAATTTAATTCAGGGACAATCAGTCTACCATCTCAATGGATTGCTTTGGGGAAGTGGAACCAAGAGTAGGAAACAAGTTTATGGGTTAAGATTTTGGTATTCTTCCAGGTATGCTATTAATGTGCCCTGAGACTGGGTCCATGCCCCAGTCCTATTTTCCTGGCTTTATGGAAGATGCTACAACATCAGCTGAGCTGATATAAGAATTTACTAACACATGTAAGGTGATTTATAACCCTCAGATTAGTAAGTAGTAGCATGTGATCATTTCACATTGTTGTACGCTAGCCATCTCTGACATAATGTACTGTCATCTATCAGCTCTTAGCAATTATTAACAGAATGTGACTGTATTTATTCTATGTGTATAACTCTTGTTGACATTATCTGCATTGCCTTGTACATATTTTAACTCATATGTTTTCTTTGAAGTACTTCTCCAAAAAATTATTTGCTTTGGGTATTTCTCTTTGATTTTGTCTATGGTTTTTCCTCTTATTTCCAAGCGTTCTTCTCTTTCTCAAATGTTCCTTCACTGTCTTTATAATCCTAGAATTTTATTTTAGTCTTGGGATTTATTGAACTTCTTCTCCAATATTTCATTAGCCTCTCATCCATGGTTTCTCAGAATTCTTTCACATGGTTCAGCCATTTTTATACTTCTTAAAACTTTTAAACCTTTGATTATATAAATACATGCTCCAAAACACATAAAAATTCTTTGGGATTAAAAAATCTTTTCAGAAAGGAATACAATTCTTATAAACACGTTTATGTGTCATATTAAGTTCAAAATAGATGATGTGTTCCTATACATTATAGAAAATCTAAGTTTAATTTTTTAAAGATTGAGTAAATACACACTTGAAAAAGCCTACATTTTTTTTTTGTCTACAATTCTTATAAACAGTTCCTAACTACCTGTCAACAGTCAGTGTCAACATTTGTAAGTTAACAAAACGACATACTTTGACACAGTCACTAAATCCTTGTCTGTTTATTTCTGGAATGGTCATGTAAAAGTCCTATCCAGCTGAACCTTAGAAAAACATACAAATTTTACATAGAATAGAACACATAGAAAATAGAGGTTTCAACAGTGGATCTGTCTGGAGGTCTTAGGGCCTTTATCCAAGTGCAAACAGGCCAGTTTTCACCTCTTATGGACAGTTCTATGCTTTAGAGATAGTGGTGTTAGATAAAGCATTTGTTTGCCAGAATATTTTTACTAAATGCTGCCTGTGAATCAACTGAGACCTTCTGTCCATCAATAATAATGATAATAAGAAATGCCAGTGTTTAGAAAGTGTGGCACAGCCACTGACCAAGTGACAGTTGATGATGCACCCTACCACTCTGAGAATGGAGGGATGATGGCATTATTTCACATTGACTCAGAAGGTGATGCATTCTTCCATGTACCTACAGGGTCAAATGTCTACTGGTTCCATGCCCTTGTCTTTCTTTGACATACATTTCTGCTGTGGGTAAATCTAATTCTGGTAGATTGATTGCATCGGTGGCCCCAATTAATGGCCTCCCTATATTCTTACTTTTGCAGTGTGATTGTATTGCCCCTCCAGTTGAGAATCTGTTCTTTATCTTTTTGGATGTGGCTGGCCTGTGGTTCGCCTTGGCTGACAGAATGCAATGGAAATGATGGGGGTGGGGGTCATTTCTAAGCCTAGGCCTTAAGGGGCCTTGGGTATATCCACCTTGTCTTTTGAAACCTTACCATAAGAACAAGCCTGGGCTAGCCTGCTGGAGGATGAGAGACCACACAGAACAGAGACAAGTCGTTTCAGCTGAGGCCAACCCAGACCAGCCAGCCTCTGGCCTGCCAGCTTACTGCAGACACATAAGGGAGCAGTGGAATGCAGTGTAGTAGTGAGGATGTAGTCTTTGGAGCTAGACAGACTTAGATTTGAGTCCTAGTGCTATCACTTCATAGTGAAATGATTTCAGGCAAATTCATTAACCTCTCTGGTTTACTTTCCTCATCTGTAAAACGGGGATAGTAACAATAGCCACATCACTGGGTTGTTGTGAGAATTCAATAAGTAAGTCCATGTAAAATGCTTAGCACAATGACTACTATTAATACATGATACACTCTAGAAACATAACTAATAATTAATAATAATACTACAGTTGAAGGATTGGCCTAACTCATGGTGGAGCATACAATTAAATGTGTTGAAAACTGCAGAAAAAAAAGTCCTTTTATACTATATTGCTCTGGAAGGCAGACCCCAGTATCGGGGTGAATATTAGAAACTGATATATTTAGGATAAATGTAAGAAAGAGGCTCCTAATAATTAGAGCTCTCTAATGACAGAGCAGGCAGCTGAGCAAAAACAAGATAACTCCTTGTCTCTGAAAGTTTTCAAACAGTCTGAAAGACCATCTGGCAGAGATATTGCCAAGGAGATTCCTATTTGAGTAGGAGTTGGAAGAAATAAATTCTAAGATCTCTTCCAGATCTAATAATAAAATTATATTTTATTTACTTAAAATATTTAATTGGACTTTTCCCCCCCCAAACCAGCATATTTGTAACAAGCCAAACCACAAGGCAACCAAATGACAGGGTTGGTGGAGTGAGAGGGCTTATTTCTACTCCTCCTAATCTCATCCTTCCGGAGTAACCATTGTTGACAGCTTGGTTTGTGTTCTTTTGGACTTTTCTTTACACTCATACAAACTAATGCAAACACACACATGCATACCACTTCCCTCCTTCCTCCACAGTGTTTGCTATTTTTTTTTTACGATCATAAGATCATACTATATATGCTGTTCAATAACTTGATATTTTCACTTAATATATCATGGGTATAACTGATTTTAAGCTTCATGTAAACAAAAAAGTGTGATTGTAATTCTAAGACCATTTTGAAAATTGACTTATTATAAAGCTACTTAATCAAAATAGTGTGGCATCAGCACAAAAAATAAATCATGATAGAGAGTCCAGGAGTAATTACAAATTCATATGGGAATTTGTCATTTTAAATTGGTAAGGAAATAATTCCTTTCCTTCCCATCTGTTTAGATTCTTACCATGCATCCTATACAAAGACTATTATATAAAAATAAAATAAATTTAAGAACTTAAATATAAGACATTAACCATAATAAAAGGCAACCTAGGTCATTCTTTTTATAACCTTGAGGTGAACTTCTGAACAAGACAAGAAACCCAGAAGCCAAGGAGATTGACAAAGTTGACAATACAAAATACAAGTAAATAAAGACTTTGACAATATAAAAATAAGTAAATAAAGACCTTTGCTTGGAAAAAGACACAGTAAACAAAGTTGAAAATAAGGAGAAATACTTTTAATACATGTTAACATAAGAACTTAATGTTCTTATATTTTTTAAAAAACTCTACAAACTGATAAGAAAAATTAAAAACTCATGTCCAGTTTCAAATGGACAACAGATATCAATAGGTAGTATAAGAGGAAATCAGACAGGCAATAAACACATGAAAAGGTGCAAACGTTACTGGTTGTGATGGAAATGTGAATCAAAGCAGAAACAAGCTATCATTTTCATGCATTTTATTTGCCAGAATGTAAAAGATTTATAACAAGAAGTAAAAAGAGTGTGGGGAAATAGCTCTCATAAATTGTACTTGGGAATGTGAAATGTCCTCTTTTAAGAAAGTGGTTATCCAGCAGATTAAAATGAAAAATTTATCATGTTCTTTGACCCATTCTGCCTTTTAAGAATCTCTCCTGCATGAAACCAGTAGGGTGTAAAAATATATATTCAAAGATGCTTATTATTGCATTGTTCAAAGTAGCAAAAAGTGGAAAAATTATCAGTGTTTGTAATCAGGGCATAGACTGAATAAATAATGATACATTATACTGTAGAATATTAGGGGGCTAATTTTTAAAGAAAAGATATTGATTTAGTGGGACAATCCTAATTTAATTGACATTTTAAAATTATAAAAGCGGCACATAGTTAATGTAGAAAATCCAGATAGTAAGTACTAAAAAACTTTTATGTTTCTCAGAGTTAGCCCTGTTATATTTTCATTAGCTTTCTAGTTCTGTGTGTATATGTGCACGTGTACCTACCTGCCCGTGTGTGTGTATATATATATACACACACACACACACACAATGTATGTATTTAAATAGTTATATTTATTTGTACTCATATTTGAATTTTTAAACAACATAAAATGGTAAGCATTTTCTTCCAATTAAAATGTATGAATTTAAATAGCTGAATAATGGTCTATGCCAAGGCTATAGCATGATTTGCTTTTGTCAGTAGAAATCGAGGTGGTTTACTGGTTTTGATATTTAAAGTAATGCAATGGATCACTCATGCATTGCTGGTGGGAATGTAAAATGGTATAGCTGCTCTGGAAAACATTTTGGTAGCTTCTTAAGAAAACTAAATATTCGCTGCCATGCAGTCCAGCAATTGAGCTGTTGGGCATCCTCTGAGAGAAAGAAAAACTCATACCTACACAAAAACGTATACACAAGTGTTCACAACAGCTTTATATGTTAATAACCCCAAACTGGAATCTACCTAGATGCCCTTCAATGGGTGAATGATTAAACTGTGATACATGGCATACCAGGGACTATTATTCAGCAATAAGAAGGAACGAACTGTTGATACACGTAACAACTTGGATGGATCCTCAGGGAATTATATGGAGCATAAAAAGCCAGTCTAAAAGATTGCATACTGTATGAGTCCATGTACATAACATTCTTGAAATGACAACATTATTGAAATGAAGACCAGAGTAGTGATTCCCAGGGATTACTCAGGGAGTGGGGGCAGGAAGGGAGTGGGAGTGGCTATAAAAGGGCACCATGGGGGAGCCTATGGTGATGAAAATATTCTGCATCTTGACTGTATCAATGTCAGTATCCTGGGTATAATATTGTACTGTAGTTTTGTAAGTTATTTCCATTAGGGAATAATTTGGGAAAGAGTCCATAGGATCTCTTTGTATTATTTCATACAGCTGCATGTAAATCTACAATTATCTGAAAATGAGAAGTTTAAATAAAAGCCATTAATACAATGAACATTTCTGTACACACGAGCATCTGTTTTCCTAGGCTGTATTCCTAGAGGTGACATTTTTGCTGGATATTGTATTAACACTATTGAGACTTTCGAAGCACATTGTCAGAATGCTTTTTAGGAAGGTTCGTACAGCTTATACAAGTCTATGTTTTCACATAATGTAGGCAGTTGCTGCTGTTTTTCTAACATTATAGAGTTCTTGCCTTTGGAGAAGCACTGTTCAAAGCACTTGCCTCTCATTTAATCCCCACAAAAGGCCCATGAGGTGGGGTGAGGAAACTGACACTCAGAGAGGCTGAGAAGCCCACCTGAGGTGGCATGCTAGTTAGTGGCACGATTGAGACTCATACTAGATTCGTTTAATGCCAACCCAATGTGCTAACCACTGTGCTACCCTATGCACTTAATTATTAGACTACTTGTTAGTTGCTAGGTATGCAATCTAAGGATTAAGAGGATATACTGTAAAGAGATAGGAAATAATTACTGTTTGAATAATGCTGGAACCTTGGAAGACCTATGGTCTTGGTTTGATGCTTCTGGGAAGCATTATTAACTCAAATCAGTCTTTCCCTTGGTCCTCTGGCTCTTAGGGCCTAAGTCTTCATACTGTTTTCTTCCCCAAGAAGTTTTCAGCTTGCTTTTAAAGGATAGAGGTAGGGATGGTTGTCTGTTGCTGGTGCATTTCTGTTAAGGACTTAGTCTTAACTTTTTAATCTTTGTGTCTGTGACACATGTAGTTATGTTCTTAACTCATTTATAGGCTAACTGGAATGTAAAAATAAGGAAGGGTACATTATCCATGGTGCTGTGTGTACTCCATTTATGTGAGGCCGCTCATCATTACCCTCATAAATGTGCCAAAGCTTTTCATTCTTCGGTTGTTCTAAGTAGGAAGTTAATCATCTTTATTAAGTGTTTCCCAGAGAGTCTTGTTTTAACAAAGCTGCTTTTTTATTGTATGATTTTTAGATTTCATTTAATGTACTGAGTCCTCCAGGAAAATGACATTTTCATGGTGGACCTTTGTTTATGTAGGACTTTATTTTATCCAAAACTACTTAATTTGATCTATTTGCATAATTTCTTAGAGTATAGCTGATAACATTTAAATTAGAGGCTGGTAGTTTTTCTAGTACAGAAAAGAAGTCAGACAGCAATTTGTTTTGCTAGTCTTTTAGGACTTGGAGTTTTATATGATTTTATATCAAAAATTGTCTTTAATTCAGTTTAAATAAATGTAGTAATCTGGGTCAGTTCATAAAAATTGGGTTAGTTTCTGAATCATTGTTACAATTGTGGCTATGTAGGTTTTTAGTGAGTTGGTTAATTTGTATAGCATGCTGAACTTTCATTCATTCACTTGTTTAATTCATTTTCTTACACTTCGGCACATTATTTCACATTCTCTAAGTACTCTGAGTTATTGCCCTCTTTTTCCTAAAACAAAGTCCTGTTCTTTCCAACCTCTCTGTATGTGAAAATCTGCACCCTGTCTTGCTCCCTTTTTATGGCTCTTTTGTGGAATCCTTTTTCCTTTTGGGAGAGAGTGACCCTAAATGATAAAGATAAGCCATGAATGATTTATGAAACAGAATAATATATCCCATATTTTCCCAAATCCCTCTAACTTCTATTGCTTTTTTTCTTGGACTACCACTGCACATTGAGCATACATCTTCATCGAGCTGTCCAGAAAGACGCCTAGTTCTTTTTACAGGTCTGGAAGCTCTCCATGTGTTCCGCAGGGCCAATGTTAAAAAGGATTGTAAATTGCCAAGAAAGCAAAAATAAAAATTCAGATGTAATGAACATCTTATGACAGAGGTGATTGAGTTCTTGGAATTGAAAAGTAATTGGATCTAATTGTGTAGCCCAATTGTTTATAGCAGGAACATGCGTAGGATTTATGAGTTTGGATGGTCTATTCCACACTGAATCTAAGCAATGTTAGCCCCAAATGACCATGTGCATAACGTGTGTTTGTTCAAGTCATGCTTCTTATCGGGCGAAGCAGATGACAGTCATACTATCCCAGTGATGTTGCAGTCTCTCCCACTAGAAGAGGGGCTGGAGTAGGAGACCCTTGTGGGGTGGTTCTCAGCATTCTCTTAATGACTTTATGCCATTCACATGTGTAATGTGTGCCCCTCAGTAGTTGCTCTCATTCCACTTCAGTGAGTTTCAACAATTGCAGGGGCAGATGGTGGGTGGGAGTCCGGTGCACTGGGGACGTTAGCAGAATGTTGGGGTATGTGCTCTAAAAATGCCCTCCAGGAGATGATGAGCTACCGTTTCTCTCAGTACTGCCTGCCTCCTCCTGTTGAGAATAATTCATATGAGAACATAGCAAGGGTTATAAGGAAATGCTGCATTCAATTCTAGGCCAATAAAAATGGAAATTTTCAAATAAATGGACCTTCTACATAGAAAATTATAAATTATCAAGATTGATTCTAAAAGTAAAAAAAGGTATCTGCAAATAGAATCATGAAAATAATTACTGTCAAAGATTTATACACAAAAGCCTTCAAAACTGGATAGTTCTATTGATAAATTCTTTTTAACTTTCAAGGAACAAATTAATCCCAATGATATAAGTAAGCTGTTCCTGTATGACCCTGTATGATGCCAATATTTTATCAACAAAATGCATGTGCAGGCTATTATGCTTAGGGAAAAAAACATTGGAAATAAATACCTTAAATAGTTAAAGTCACATATCTGATTGGTGGGATTCGGGGTTTTATATTTTTCTTTACATTTTATTTTCCAAATTATATTGAACATGAAATATTTTTAATTTAATTTTATAGTTTTATATACAAAATCAATGCATCATATTTTCTTGAAGGGAAGAAAGTAGTTGTGAATACAGCGAATGACAGGTCACCTGAGCACAGTGTGGCAATTCCGTGACAAACATCCACTTTGCATTGGGAAGGCCTCTTTGTGGAGTATCTATTGTCACTGTTGTTCTTAGGACTTTTAGATTCCCCTAGGCCAGTGGCCCTCCACTCTGCTGGATGTTGGAATCATCTAGGAAGCTTTAAAATGATCTCCTGGGCACTGGTTGGATGCTCCACAGGTGATTCTAAAGTGCAGCGCGGTCCAGAACCATTGTCAGAGGCTCACCGTGTTATGTCTTAGAGAGTTCTGACATTTTGACTCATTTCAGCAGCAAATGAAGTGGAAGCCATCCCTTTGGCAGGATAAGCTGAGACCAGTGAAAGCTCATCCCTACCTTCAGTCTATCTTTTTTAGCCCTTTGAGTGTAGGGTGTCCAGTCTGAGTATCTGTCCTTCACTGAGATGCAATTTGGAATAATAGCTCTCCAGTGAAAATTACTCAGTGTGAGGCTGTTGTTTACATGAACTTTTCAGTTCAACTCTTCTTAGGGAACAAGAGGTTTAGTTTGGTTCCTAGTGATGTGCAACTCCAAGAATTTCCATTACACCTGGCTTGGATGTCAATTCTGTTTCTTATCACTCAATAAAACAATTTATTAGGAAAATAAGGTTTAAAAGTGCCAGATGACATATAGTACGGCCCTTGCAAATCATATATGTCCTAAATCTTGTTGGACAGCCGGAGAGGTAACTCAGATATGTCTTTCCTTAGGGCTTCTGGCTGGGAGCTTGGTCCTGAGGTCTGCGCTGGGCTAAAGAATGAGACTGTGCAGATAGTTGGAAGCAAAGCGGGACAGCCTTGGACAAAGTCTGCTGGCTCTGGTCTGAAGCTGGCGTGGGCTGTGGGCTTGTCAGCTCTGGGTCCACTTGGTTATTATCACAAATAGGAAGCTCAGTCTCTTGGCAGTAGCCAAGGATGAGGGGCCAGGTGGGCTTAAGGAATGTGACACAAATACTGCTTTATTATGCAGTTCTTGGTTTTTCCATCGAACTTTAAAGGTGGCAGTATTAAGGATAAATGATCAGGCATTGCATGGGAGCAGAAATTGTTCTGCTTCTCCCGAACATCCCCTATGTCCTGTTATGCCCCCATACTTCTCAGGTGATTTTTCTTTTCAAATCGACAGCCCTCTGGAGCAGTAGGGAAATCATTACTGTATCTATCTAGCGGCAGGAACATTGAAAGCTTTTATAAAGCCCAAGCTTTCTCCTTTTTGCCCTCATCATCTTGTGAACCACAGAGATTTTGTAGATACAAGTATTTTCCATCAAGCTTATGAATAACACCCCTTGGCAGAGGACCCTGAACAAAGAACCAGACTGCAATGTTTTGTAGTGACTTTACATACAATGTGCCTTAATTACTGGCAAGCCTGTCAAGAACTTATTCCCACATGTGTCAACACTTTCTTAATACACTGTAATTCATCATGTTAGCGTGGCAGAAACAAGGTACTCTACGTCCTTACATGCGCCCTTCTCCAAGTGCTGGTCTTGAACTGCATATCCCTTCTTGAGTGTCTTCATCTGGTGAACAAAGAACAGGCTATAGCATTGAAATGGTGAGGTCCCTGGAGCCCATCAAAGTCGTCCATCACTGAGTACTTTAGCTTGGGCTCCGGAGCACTCTCCATCCAAGAAGCACTGCTTTATTGTCAAAAGGACGTTCACTTAATAACAGCAGTAAATCGTGAAAGGCAGTCTAATTTTAGGCAGCACACTTGGCTAAGAGAGAATCCTATCACTTACCCCTCGTGACAATTTTATTCATTGAATTCATTTTCATGCTAGTTGCATGATTAAATTAAGATCAGAATGTATTTCTTTTTTAATAAAAAAAAGGAGTGCCTTTCTGCTTGGGGGAAGGAGGGCAGGAAGGGAAAGGGGAAGTCTAAATAATAAACACTGCATTTCAATTGGAAATAGAGTGATTTGACATGCCATATTATGCTTTCTGGATCATCTCTTAACCCTTTGGCTCCTCTGAGTGAATTTAAAAATGGGCTCTGAGCCCGATGGTTTGGGAAAGAAGTGGTGAATCTGAGCCCTGTCTCAGAGAAAAATTGGCATTGGATCCTAAAGCAACTTTGCTTTTAATACTTATTCAGATTGCCTATTTCACTTTTGCATTTCAGTTTTATAGCTGAGGGGAGGGAAGATAAATTTATCTACCTCAAGTTTCAGATTGCACGAGATATGCTTCATATGATCTCTTGGGTAATGCACGCATTTTAGAAAATTCAGAAGGAAGGGACTACAAATCTGGGTGTGAGAAGCAGAGAAGTTTTCTTTCTGGTACTGCTGAAGCTTCAAAGAAAGTTCTCTCTGAGTGTGTCTGTCTTGCAATCTGTAAAACCTAGTGTTTCATGGCCATTCCTTACTCTTTAGTTGTTGAAATACATGAGTAGGGTTCATGGCGGCATCTTGGTCAACAAGGGAGAGGCCATCTGTTTTGTATTAACCTTTTACATTTCTTCTCATGGTATTTTCCAATAATTGAAGCAAATTACATATGGTAGAACTATGCTAACAGTGCTTAAACTTTCATATTTGTCAAATATTGAGTGTGTATTTTAACAAGCATGAGAATGCCATAGTACAAACATGAATAATAAGCAACCCCTTCCCCATATAGCAACAGGCTAGCTCTCTCTTAATGAACGGATTCATTATACAGTTATGATGATGCCAAAGCACACAGGGAAGCATACATCTTTCTGTTTTCTAGAGACTTGCAATCTAATTGCACTCTGTAATTCAGTTAAGCAAAATTCTACCCCATGTTTTCCTCTGTCCTTGACTGTTCTTTCTGTTTCGACTAAGTTCAAAACAGAACATATTAGTGCTAATAAGTTCATTCAGTTCAGTTCAAAGCAGTGCTAATAAGTTCATTCATTATTGCCTATGGTCTGTGCTTAAACCATGATTGTTGAATAAGTATACTGAAGTTTTGAACATGACGTGCTAAGTTTTTGAAGGTTTTTATGAGTTGGTTAATAACATAATATTAAAGAGTGGTGTCTGTATGGTTACGAGCCAATAGGAGGGGTCCTGACAGTGAGTACTGGGGAGGAAAGGGCTTGCAGAGGAGGAATTGTCATTGGAGTTAGGCCTTTCCTGATGAAAGGACTTTTCAGAGCAGAACTGATAAGGAGAATTCCAGGAAGAGAGAAAATCGATACACACAACATCTCTGAAAGAAGCTTTTTAATTTTCTGGAGAGACACAGTGTTAAAATATACATCAAATAACTTGATAAAGCTGAATACGTGATTTTTTTCTTTCCCGTTTGTTTCCTTTGTGTATTCGTGGAATACACATGTGTTTCCTTTGTGTATTCATGGAACCAACGTCCTGTCAGTTTTCCAGGTTCTAAATCTCAAAGGAAAATCTCTTTGCTTCTTCTCTTTCACTCTGTTACCCGAGTCCAAATGTACACGGAAACCCTGTTGATTTTATTCTGTAATATTTCTCCAAGCCCTCTCCTCCTCTCACCACGCCGCTGTCCCTGATCTCAGACTGTCAATCACTGTGCTGTTTGCCTCCAGTCTTTCTGCCTGATTCATTTTACGCTTAACTGTCAGATTAGGGCTTTTTTTTAAGCACGACTCTTATACTCTCCTACTCAAAAACTTCACTCTTTATAGGAAAAGGTCCAAATTCCCTAGTCTACATGCAAGCACCTCTCTATTTGGCTGTACAGTACTTTTTGCACTCTGTAATTCAGTTAAGCAAAATTCTACCCCCTGTTTTCCTCTGTCCTTGACTGTTCTTTCTGTTTTGACTAAGTTCAAATAAGTGCTAATAAGTTCATTCATTTTTGCCTATGGTCAGTGCCTAAACCGTGATTGTTGCATAAGTATATTGAAATTTTGAACATGATGTGTTAATTTTTAAAGGTTTTTATGAGTTGGTTGATAAAATAATATTAATAAGAATTAGGGATTAATTATCCCTAGAAGTATTACTGTCCAAGTATAAGACCAATATTTAAAAAATTTTCTTCCATTTGCATGAAATCAATGGTCCTGTTGATTACTGGTAAATTTAGAAATCCTTTACATCACTTCCTTCCTAATGAAATTAGATTATGGTAATCAAAAGTTCAGATATATGATTATAGCTAGCAGGGAAATAGGAGGAAGAAGATCAATGTATTAAGAATCAATGTACAGTGTATAATATACAGCTGATATACCTCACTTAACACTAATAAGATAAATGTCTACATTCCATGGTTTAATACAATAAAAGCTAATTTCTTGCTACACAAAGTCCAGTGCAGGTCAGGCAACCTTCTAGAGCAATTCTCCTCTAGGCAGAGACTCTGGGATCCAGGCTCCCTCCAACATAGGATGTCACCGTCTCAACCCAGGGATGCTTTGGCACAACAGTGCTTATTTTCACGTATCACTTTCACTCATATGTTATTGATCAGAACCAGTCACATAGCCCTGCCTACTGCAAGGCACCTGAGTACAGAGGAGCATGTGGAGAACTTTTGGTGAGTCCTACTATCTCTACTTCAGAAAATAGAGTTAGTGAGAAGTATGATGGTGGAATCCCAAGTATTAATACAGAAGGTAATGGTCTGCCTCTTACTAGCTGTGTCAGTTTGTTTGGCAGGTTGTTTGACCCTTCTGTGCCTCAGTTTATAGATATAACTGCATATTTTTATGATAATAGTAGCTACCTCATAGGTAGAGTTTAACATCCCTGAAAAACATTTGGAAAGATGCCTGGATTATTGTAAGTTTCACTTGATGATAGCTATTATTATTATTAATATGAGAAACTAGGAATGAGAGACAATGGAGACCACTGAAATAAAATTAATTTGAAATAAAATTATTAAAAATAAGGCTTAGTATGAAAACTAAAGATCTCTTTTGGCCTTAATAGGCTTTGGTAAAACAATCACAGTGGCCAAGTGATCAGGTTATTTTCTTGAGGAATTTGGATAAAGAAATAGAGTTATTTTGTTATTATTGTTTTTGAAGTGCTCTTTCTGAAAATTGTGCTCAGAAGACCAGATTTTAGACTTACGGCATGGATAAAGAGGATTCAGTTAACGAGACCAGTCTTTTAATTATTGGATAGTAGAATGAATTGTAGGGTGATCCTCAGCTTCCCTGCAATAGAAGATGGTAAAATAATTCATTTATGAGGAAACTTACACCTTTGGGGTTCACGTGAGCCAAATAGACAATGGAGTCTGCTGGAGCAGTTCAGAATGGTGGTTACAGCACACTCTCTGGAGCTGGGCTGTGGACTCCAAGTCCTGACTCAGTCTCTTGCCAGTTGTACTGCCTTAATCCTCCTGTGTCTCAACTTCACTATCTTTAAAATGGGTATAATAATTGTACTCACCCACCCAATACAGTTGTTGTGAAAATGAAAGACATTAATTTATTTAAAGCACTTTGAAAATGCTAGCTCCATAGTAAGTGTTCATTGATTGTTAGCTGTTATTATTTTCTCTCTGAGGACAATGAAAATGTAAAAATGATCAGGGAGTAGGACAGAAAGTCAGGATGAGAAATGGTGAAAAATGTCAGCAGTGCAAGGCAAATGTTGACAGTGAGGTATATTAAGCTGTAGAACAGAGTCCCCAAGGACAAGATGAAATCTGCTGTTTGAGTCATGTAAGGTCAGACAAAGTACCAGAGAATAGGCCATAGGAAGTGTTCTCATGCTTGTAAGTTTAGGGACAAGATGATCTAATAGGTATTTTTCCCCTTGAAGTTCTCTGATGACTGGGTTAGAAAGCTGGAGTGACTGACAGATTGTTCTTTTCAGGGAGGGAACTATGCCATGCAAGTCTGTGTAGATTTAGTCAGAAATGTGGTTCTTAGTGCAGTGTCAACGTGCATCATCACTTACAGAGGTAGGAGCGCTTCAGGTTCCAAAATCAGGTGCAGAATGAAGGCAAAACACCTGGCTAATTTGGGCCAAAATGCTACAACAAAATGAGGGAAAGGAAGCCTTTGAATTTAAATTATCTGGAAAATGACTTCAATTTCCAACATCATTTTGCGTGTTACAAACATTTCTTACTCTAGATATTTTGGAAGGCAAGTGTGTGGATTAAGGATCTTTTCATCAGCCTTAATAAAGGTTTGCAATATTTTTTATTTCTTGGCATTATTTTTAATGTCTCAGACTAAATACAAATGCCAGGTACATATTCAGATAAGTGGCCTCTACTTCGAATTTTATTTTTCCTTAGCCAGGAGAAGGAAACTTATGTGCATTGGTAGAAATAATGAAAAGGAAGTTTAGCATCCTCCAAAAAGTCATAACATTAAATGAGGATGGGAGTCTAGTGTGTCTTTCAAAAAGTATTTTTAACATTATATTATTTATATTTGAAAATAAATAACAACTTTAATTTTCTTAATATAAGTTAAAGTAAACATTGTCAAAATTGGGATGGTATAAAGAAGAGGCAATTATTATTATTATTTTTTTTTTGAGACAGAGTTTTGCTCTTTCACCCAGACTGGAGTGCAGTGGTGCGATCTTGGCTCACTGCAACCTCTGCCTTCCGGTTTCAAGCAATTCTCCTGCCTCAGCCTCCTGAGTAGCTGAGATTACAGGCCCCCGCCACTACGTCTGGCTAATTTTTGTATTTTTAGTAGAGACAGGGTTTCGCCATGTTGTCCAGGCTGATCTTGAACTCCTGACCTTGTGATCTGACTGCCTCAGCCTCCTAAAGTGCTGGGATTACAGGCGTGAGCCACTGTGCCTGGCCAAGGCAATGATTTTTAACAGTTTTTGGGAAGCAGATTTTATAATATATCAAAGGAAGATGTGTGTGTGTGTGTGTGTGTGTGTGTGTGTGTGTGTGTGTACATAATACATATAAATATATCCATTCATCTTTTAATAAACTAGATTCAGCATCTCAGCATATAAAGATCATACTTTTTGCCTGGGATAAGCTCAGTTTTTTGCCTGGGAGCAGCTCAGTTTATTCTAATATCAAGGAAAACGGGACAGAATAGTAGCAAAGTTCCAGGGGCAGAAATTCAAAGAGCTGGGTTCCTTTTCAGCTGGGGTTCCAATTCTGAAACCTTGAGCCAGTCACTCTGACTCAGTGAGCAGGTCTTCTCATCTGTGAAAGGAAAATAATAATAATATCCTTTTATGATCCATAGGGATAAGAATGTACATATATAAATGTCAAAAGTTTTCCAATTGTAAAGTGCTAACAAATAAAGATACTATAATACCATGACTGCCATACCTGAACTTAAAGCAGATAGCAAAGACTCACTGCCAACACACACACACACACACTTGAGTATTGTTCAAATACACCATAATTTTTACATTTTTGGCTAGGGTGTTCAATATTTATTTTACAAATGTTTGTTCACTTTAGAAGAGAGGGTGACGAGAAATGCTTAAATCAATGGTGAAGGAAAGCACAGCAACTATCTTTTTTTATCCTAGATTTATCCACCTCCCCCCTGCCTGCTAGTATGCCTGATCTGTGCATGACTATAAATGTAAAGAATTATTTTAACTTTATTTTAGCCTCTTCTCCAGAGAAATGGGAACTTTTTTTTCTTCAACTTTTATTTTAAGTTCCAGGGTACATGCATAGGACACGCAGGTTTGTTACATAGGTAAACGTGTGCCATGGTGGTTTGGTGCACAGATCAACCAATCACCTAAGTATTAAGCCCAGCACCCATTAGCTCTCCTTTCTGATGCTTTCCCGACTTACTTCCCCCTGACAGGTCCTAGTGTGTGTTGTCCTCCAACCCTGCCATGTGTCCATGTGTTCTCATTGTTCAGCTCCCACTTATAAGTGAGAACATGCAGTGTTTGATTTTCTGTTTCTGCATTAGTTTACTGAGGATAATGGCTTCCAACTCCATCCATGTCCCTACAAAGGACCTGATCTCGTTCCTTCTTATGGCTGCATAGTAAGGAATGGGAACATTTAATGTTCAGGTCTGAAATAATAATTTCTCTGAAAAGAGCATTCTTTTGCTTTTTCAGACTTCCTTCTATTGCTTCTGGCATCATTTTGGCATGAAACAAACATCTGGAAACTCCTAACCCTACGGGATCTTGTCTTCTCCCTTGGGAATTCGTGATTGGACTTTTGACATTTGACCTCCCCCATACTGCTCTCATGGAGAGCCTTCATCTCACAGTAGTTGCAAGAAGGAAGAGATATTTATAGAACATCCCGTTATTGTACGGGATTGTGTCTCTAGGGTTCAATACTGGGTTTCTGCCTCCGAATGAGTAGTTTATTGTCTTCTTAAATACTGAAAATGTACAGAGTTATCATAGTTAAATTCTTATTCCTAAACTAAAAACAAAAGAAAATACTACTTGCTAATTTCTTTCTATTTTTATATTTTTAAATGGCTTCTATTGCTTTGCAGTAGCAAGTAAGTGTGTTACAGAATTGTTTTCCCTAGAATCGAATTGCCTTTAGGGGGTACTCCTTGTATATGTTTTAGCAATGATGCTGTTCTCAAACTCAAGAAATCACTAATAGAACATTTAAGCATGTTAAAATGTTAGACGTTTCTTTGACCTTGTAATAGATTTTCTGACAGTTGAGATAATTGGTGAAATACAAAATCTAGATTTGTGCTGAAAAGTACTTAGGAAAATTAGAAAATATTGCAAATCATTTTAAAACAGGAAGAATATCTATGGAGGTGATGGGATTCCTAAGCTAGCTCATGAGATCATAAAAGCACAAGTTAAAATGGGCTGTGGCCTCATGGAGAATAATTCTAAATAATTTATGTAGATACTCCCCCTACTCGAAGAGGGTAGTATAACTTCCATTCCTTAGCTCTCAGTTGAATGTAGTGACTTCCTTCCAAAGTGTACAGTATGGAAATGAGGGAAGGGGAAGGAAGAGTAATTTTTACAACGAAGAAACCTGTCAGACTGTGACAGTCAGGTGGTTGAGGCCGATGTTGACAGTTATAAAGCATGTTGACAGTATGTACCCTTGGTATCATGGGATGAAAATTTTTACTTCTGGGGACTCCCTCCTAATAACCCGTAACCCCAGACTGACCTTGAGAAAAACAATATACAAATTTCAGTAGAGGCGTATTCTACAAAATAACTCATGAGCAGTCATCAATACTGTCAAGGTCATCAAAACCAAGGGAAGTCTCTCAGAAACTGCCATAGCAAAGAGGAGTCAAAGAGGCAAGATAACTCAATGTAATGTGGTATTCTGTTTGGGATGTTGGTGCAGACGAAGGGCAGTAGATAAAAACTAAGGAAGTCTAAATAAACTATGGGCTTTGGGTAATAATACTATATTAATATTGGCTCATTAATTGTAATCAAGGTATCATGCTAATGTAAAATGTTAACACTAGGGGAAATGGGGTGCTGTGGTTTGAATGCATCCCCCAAAAAGCACATGTTGGAAACTTAATTTTCAATCCAACAGTATTGGGAGGTAGGGCCTAATGAGAGGTGATTAGGCCATAAGGGTCTGCCCTCACGAATGGATTTATTTGTTATTGAGGGAGTGGGTTTGTGATAAAAGGGTATGTTTGGTCTCTCTCTCTCTCACCCTCCCTCTCTCACCTTCTCACCATCTGCTAGGTGATGAAGCAGCAAAAAGGCCTTTGCCAAATGTTCTTTATAAATTACTCAGTCTCAGCTATTCTGTGACAGCAGCACAAAATGGACTATGATACTGGGTGTGGGCTATATGGGAATTCTCTGTACTATCGTTCAATTACTCTGTAAATCTAAAACGGCTCTAAAATGTAATGTCCATTTTATTTTTAAAAGGCACTTTGGCAACTGTCTGGCCGATATCCTTCTAGTGATCTAAACTCTGCCAAGATTTGGTGTCTTCTTGAATTCCTTGAATGACAGGAAATTAACCATTTCTAAAAGTGATACTTTGATTAATGCACAACTCTTAGTGTTTTGTCCTACTTGTTTATTTATTTATTTTTTTTGGTAGGTAGCAGTAGCTACCAAAGAAATTTGAGGTGGCTAGGATTACCTGCTCCCCCACAAACATCCTACTAAACTGTAAAAATACACATCTCAGAAGAGATTCTGCCCCCATGCACTTATTTTACTGCCTTTCATTAGCAAGTGGGTACAAAATAGTTCATATAGTTTGTAGGTCTGGTAAAGTCTAAGCTCTCTTTTCTTTTTGGTTTCTAACCACATTTCATATGAAAGATTGACTCCAAGCAGATGTGATATTCGAGTCAGGATTTTGTAACCTACAATAGGCACCATGAAATCAGAAATCCTCTTAAACCAATGATTGAAATCAAGCATCATTCCTAATCATTCAAAGTATGGAATTTGTTGGATTTTCAGACTGTATTCATTCAAGAGTGTTTCTAAACTGTTTTGGCCCATTTCCCTGTCTTGGTATTTCTAATGTCACCATTGAAGTCAAGTTTAGTATTCATCATGCTAGTCACTAGTTTAATGAATAAAATCCATTTTTTTAAAGCATTCGGGATGCTAATTAGCAAAGCTTGTTGATTGAGGTACTGGTATCTGAAGGACTTGTATACATTCTTCAGAGCATGGTCTTTTCTGATGTAATATAGGTGACCACCCATGAACTATGCGTTCTTAATATCATGTTAGCTAACCATCCTTAGAATTAAAGCTTTAACTGGTCAAACATCATAGTACGTTGATTATATGGAATGTCTTAAAGTAAATTACAGACATTGGTACAAGTGAATTCTATTTTTATTTTTATTTTTATTTTTTTGAGACAGAGTCTTACTCTGTAGCTGGAGTGCAGTGGCGCAATCTCGGCTCACTGCAACTTCTGCCTCCAGGGCTCAAGCGATTCTCGTGTCTCAGCCTCCCAATTAGCTGGAACTACAGGCAAGTGCCACCATGCCTGGCTAATTTTTTTTTTTTTTGTATTTTAGTAGAGACGGGGTTTCACCATGTTGCCCAGAGGGGTCTCGAACTCCTGAGTTCAGGCGATCCTGCCGCCTCGGCCTCCCAAAGTGCTGGGATTACAGGTGTGAGCCATCACGACCAGTCAAATTCTATTTTTTTAAGAAACAGCTCCACCCAGAAATCTGCTTTTGTGGCCGTCTATCCATTGTTTCCTTTGAGGCAAAAAGCATTGTGTGTGAATTTGCATCTGAGGTGAATGCTATGCTTAAGTGTGCTATATCGGAGAGTAAACTTCAAGTGCTGATAATTCTCGGGGCAGCATGGTGGGGGAGGAGGAGAAAGGAAGAGAGTGGGATAAACATAGTGACAGAGAAGAAGTGCTTTAGATTCACTGTTTGAGAATTCTAGTGGGCTGCTGAAATCCTACCTTCCTCTAATCTAGAGTTTTTCTTTCTTTTTTTTTTTTTTTTTTGACAATAGAACACATTTGGTATGCAATGCCTCCTAATAGGCCGCAGAAGTAATATTCTGTGTAACACACAATGCACTCTCTTATTCAAAACTATGATAGAAGGTCAAGTGGGGAAGGGACAGAATATGTATTCCCTTGGTAAAAACAATACAAATGATAAACACAATTGTAGTCATAGTAGCTAATGTTTGTGTAGTATTTACCATATATGAGGTATAACTTCTGCTAACTCTTCTAAGTACATTATATTCAGGAACTCATTTAATCATACAATAAATCTGGACCATCTATTATATTGATGGAAAACTGTTACATAGACTATTACACATTGTATACTAGAAGAAATTGCTGTTCTGTGACAAAATGGTGAGCTGGAAAAGTTAGAGAAAACCTAAAGCAACTAAAAAGAATGAGCATACAGAGAACTAAAGAATTTAGTATCAATAGCATGCATTGTACCTTTACAGCATGCATATCTTAGTACCTACAATGCTAAAAATTACATTTAGAAAATTAGCTCACAGCCCTTGCAGGTACTGGTGGAAAGCATGTCTTATTTAAATGTTTATTATCTTCTAAGCTTTTATTATTCCTTAGCTGCCCTAGAGATGTATGAAAAGATATAATCTTTATAGAAGGAAAATGACAATTATTTCAAGTTCTATTCCATAAGAAATTACGGAAATAAGAATTCTGGGAAGATGGCAACAATGGCAATATAGCTTATGACTATCCCTGAATCCTCTAATGAACATAGGCAGAGTAGCAAAACCAAAACTGCACAGATGAAATCTACAACAAAGCAACAAAACATACACCCTAATGCATGTGTATGTGGGGATGAAACTCTGATAGCAAAAAGACTTGTGTGGTATCACTAAAACTTTGCAAGAAGCAGAGAGAAGGAATTGAGACTTACGATGGACTTGAGTGGTGGAGAACCCCCAAATCATCAATGATACTCGCTGGAAAGCTCTGTGGTATATTCTGAGAGGAACAACTGATTCTTTGAGGAGGCTTTACAGGACTCAATTCATAGGTAACTGCAAGGAGGCCATCATTAGGTTTGATGACACTGTGGCTGTCTGAGTCAAAACTCTTGAAACTGACTAAAGATCACTTTCAGAACAAAGCTCTGCACTGAGGAGAGACTTCATTTAGAACTCATATTGAGGAGGATGAGAACAACAGGAGCAAAGGAAAGAGCAAGTCCAGCCAAGAGTGAGGTAGAGAAGAAGAGAAAGCAGATCTTAGAGAGCATGAAGCCACAGTTTTGAATCCTTCATTAAAAAGCAAACAAACGAGAGCCAAATCATGAATGAACTCCCATTCACAATAGCTTCAAAGAGAATAAAATACCTAGGAATCCAACTTACAAGGGATGTAAAAGACCTTTTCAAGGTGAACTACAAACCACTGCTCAGTGAAATAAAAGAGGACACAAACAAGTGGAAGAACATACCATGCTCATGGATAGGAAGAATCAATATTGTGCAAATGGCGATATTGCCCAAGGTAATTTATAGATTCAATGCCATCTCCATTAAGCTACCAATGACTTTCTTCACAGAATTGGAAAAAACTGCTTTAAAGTTCATATGGAACCAAAAAAGACCCTGCATTGCCAAGAAAATCCTAAGCCAAAAGAACAAAGCTGGAGGCATCACGCTACCTGACTTCAAACTATACTACAAGGCTACAGTCACCAAAACAGCATGGTACTGGTACCAAAACAGAGATATAGACCAATGGAATAGAACGGAGCCCTCAGAAATAATACCACACATCTACAACCATCTGCTCTTTGACAAACCTGATAAAAACAAGAAATGGGGAAAGGATTCCCTATTTAATAAATGGTGCTGGGAAAATTGGCTAGCCATAAGTAGAAAGCTGAAACTGGATCCTTTCCTTACTCCTTATACAAAAATTAATTCAAGATGGATCAGAGACTTAAACGTTAGACCTAAAACCATAAAAACCCTAGAAGAAAACCTAGGTAATACCATTCAGGACATAGGCATGGGCAAGGACTTCATGTCTAAAACACTAAAAGCAATGGCAACAAAAGCCAAAATTGACAAATGGGATCTAATTAAACTAAAGAGCTTCTGCACAGCAAGAGAAACTACCATCAGAGTGAATAGGCAACCTACCGAATAGGAAAAAATTTTTGCAATCTACTCATCTGACAAAGGACTAATATCCAGAACCTATAAAGAACTCAATCAAACTTACAAGAAAAAAAAATAACCCCATCAAAAAGTGGGCAAAGGATGTGAATAGACACTTCTCAAAAGAAGACATTCATACAACCAACAGATACATGAAAAAATGCTCATCATCACTTGCCATCAGAGAAATGCAAATCAAAACCACAATGAGATACCATCTCATACCAGTTAGAATGGCAATCATTAAAAAATCAGGAAACAACAGGTGCTGGAGAGGATGTGGAGAAATAGGAACACTTTTACACTGTTGCTGGGACTGTAAACTAGTTCAACCATTGTGGAAAAACAGTGTGGCGATTTCTCAAGGATCTAGAACTAGAAATACCATTTGACCCAGCCATCCTATTGCTGGGAATATACCCAGAGGATTATAAGTCATGCTGCTATAAAGACACATGCACACGTATATTTATTGCGGCACTATTCACAATAGCAGAGACTTGGAATCAACCCAAATGTCCATCAGTGACATATTGGATTAAGAAAATGTGGCACATATACACCATGGAATACTATGCAGCCATTAAAAAGGATGAGTTCGTGTCCTTTGTAGGGACATGGATGCAGCTGGAAACCATCATTCTCAGCAAACTATCGCAAGAACAGAAAACCAAATACCGCATGTTCTCATGCATAGGTGGGAATTGAACAATGAGATCCCTTGGATACAGGAAGGGGAGCAGTACACAGGGTCCTATTGTAGGGAGGGGGTAGGGGGGAGGGATAGCATTAGGAGATATACCTAAGGTAAATGATGAGTTAATGGGTGCAGCACACCAACATGGCACGTGTAAATATATGTAACAAACCTACACGTTGTGAACGTGTACCCTAGAACTTAAAGTATAATAAAAAATAAAATAATAAAAAAAAAAAGCAAACAAACAGATGCAAGTATTCCAAGTATAAAGTTAGGTCCTCCCTACCATTGTAAAGTATAAGAATACTCATTTTACCCTAACATGAGCAACAGAAAAGGATTACAGTAAAAAATATCATGTAAAGTTATTATAAGCAAAAAGAGAAAATGAATAAAATAATGTCTCTACAATGAAGGCACTCCAGAAAGATAAGTCCACAAGGCAAATAAAACTGCAACCTAATATTTCAAAACAGGCCAAAAGAAGTTGAGAAGCAAATAATAGATAGGAAAGAACAACACAAATAAGAATTAGAAAAACTCATAAATGAGGTGATTGGAGAAAAATAAGATTTGGAAAGATGGCAGAACTTGGGAAATAATTTTAAAATAAAAAAATCAAGTTTAGTGTTGAAATCTAAATTAGAGAAAACCCAAGAACAAATGGATACCTTCAGAGAAATAGAAGAAAGAACAAAGAAAAAACTTTTAAAAACAAAGTGAATGAAGACACTAAAAGGATGGAAGAGAAGGTGACAGCTATAAAAATAGGCAGGGACGTCCAACACTTGTATATTAGGAGTTCCCCAAAAGGGAACCAAAACCATGATATAGAACAAGTATTTGAAATTATGATTCACAAAAAAATTTCCTGACTTGAAACTATTGAAAGATACTACTGCAAACCTGGGGAAAATGACTCAAGAGATATTTTCACTAAAACTATGAACTTTAAAGAAAAAGAAACAATCCTTTGGTCAATCAGGCAAAAAAATGAAGTCACTGATAAGGGAAAGGGAATGAGATTACATAAGACTTTTCAACTTTACTGCAGCAGACCATACAATAATGCATTTAACAAAGTCAAGAGTTGAAATAGTCAAAGATATCGTACCTTGTGAAACTGACAAACTTATTTCATTATAAAGGTCAGAGATAAACTGTAATAACTATGCAAAAAACCTCAAAATATTATTCCCTTGAGACTTCATGAACATTCTACTGAAAAATAAGTGTTAGTTTGTAAAAGCAAACTTGAACACATGAAAAGGCATACTATGTTCTTGGATTGGAAAATTCAACATAATAAAGTTGTCAGTCCTCTTTAAATTAATTTATAAATGTAATGCAATCCCAGTAAAAATTCCATTTTTTTTAGTAACCAAGTAGACAGGTTGACTAAAAAGTTTATTTGGAATAAGAAACAAGAAAGAATAGCCAGGTAAAGAACAAAAATAGAGAATGGACTAATGGAAATTGATAATGCAAACGTTATAAAGCCTTATAATTTAGAAAGTATGGTTTGCATACACAAACAGACCAATGGATCAAGATAGAAAATCCAGAAATGGATTCAATTACATATGCAAATTACTGGAGAAAGGAGATGGACTTTTAAAAAGTGTTTTTGGGAAAACTGGATGACCTTTTGCAAAGATAAAATTGGATCCATTCCTCACACTGCACATCAAAATAAACTTTAAATATATTAGGGATTTAAATGTAAGCAACGACATTGTATAAGTAACAGGAAAAAAATAGCAAAGCACTTTCCTGACTATGATTAAGAATGCAGAAGAAACAATGGGAAAGGTTGATACACTTGATAATATATGCATACAAACAAATTTTACATGACTGAAAAAACTGCCATAAGAGAAGCAAAAAACAAAAAGAGACAAATACGGGAAAAATTATTTGTAATTTCTATAATGGACAAAATGTTATATTTTTATATAATAGAGCTTCTAAAGACAGAGAGGTTTTTAGAGACCAATGACTCTATAGAAAAGTCAGCTAGAGATAGACACGAGTCACAAAAAAATGAAATGCAAAAACCCTTGGACATGTGAACAGATACACAATCTCATGAATAGTAAGAGAAATGCAAGTTAAAATTATGTTGAGATAGCACTTAACTATCAGATTGATAAAAACCCAAGTTTAAAAACATATTTTGAGTGTCATTTGGAGCTAGAGTTTTTCGCATGCAAAAAAGAAAATTCAAATATAAGATGAAGGAGGTTGAGTAAAAAGGCAGCAGTGTAAACAGAGATGTATTTTATCTCAAAAAATGTCCTACATACTAAAAAAATCCATCTTTTTAATGCAAAGAAATAAAACCCATCACCATCACAGTGACAATGAGTAGCTGTAGGATTCAGATTGTGTTCTTTAAGTCCCATTTCCCCATAGAAAGAACCAGGACTCCAGATAAATGGGTGATTCTAACTCTAGGATAGACAATGTTCAGGGATAGTCTGGAGCATCTTGTCACACCAGAAAGCAATGAAGCTCAAGGAAGTTATAAGACTACGTAAGAGGATATGCTGAAAAGGAAACGCTTTGAAATAGTTCCCACTGGCTAAGTTTTGAGCAACAAAAAGACAAAAGATATCAATGAATCATGATACATGAAATATATTTCAATGCATGACTTTTAATGGTACTAAAAACATCACATTGTCACCTTAGGAAGACTTGAGGAACCAATTCATTATTTTAAAGAATACTAAATAGAAAAGAAATATGAAGCATTTATCCTGCCTCTCCTATACTAAAAGTACTTTGGAATAAACAATTGATGAAGGGAAATTTCTCTTAGAGGTAGAGTCTAGGTAATGCATGGGAAAGAAATGAGAATTAAAGTATTATCACTTAGCAACATTTAATGGATTAACAGATCCAGGCAATTATCATCAGTGGTTGCCAACATATGTATATAATAATGTATAATACTAATTTATGTTATAATATATGCTACATTAGTTTAATATATATTAATATAATATGCATAATGTAATATATAATATATAATTATATATTACATGTATATATCTACATAAGTACTGTAGATAATATAATCTAATTTTCTCTATCATCTATTATTTATCTGTTATCTCTCTCTCTACTATCTATCTGCCTATCTATCTATCTATCTATCTATCTATCTATCTATCTATCTATCTATCATATAAAAGAATTATGCCCTAGTACCAATTCAGCCAGGTGAGCTCACACTATTGACTTTTAGCCCCATCTTTTGCTTGAAAGTAAAAATTACATAGTACTATAGGAAGACTGTAGGGAGCTGAATGGGGACTAAGAGAGCATTCGAACTTTATTTTACAACTATCCAATCCACCACCTATCTCACAGATACGGGTGCAATTTCTAAGTCAAAAACTATCTCATAACTGACTATATATGGCTTTTCCTGGGGTGAAATAGTTTGTTTTTGCTTTTGGCATTCCTTCCCTGACTTGCCTTTTTAGTTGTTGTGGGGACCATGTTTTTAAGTCCACGAGATGCAAGGAAACAATGAACGCCTTTCTTCGCTGCTTATAAAGGTCATATAAGAAACCAGCATGAGCAGAGCGGTTCTGACTAGACATGCAAGCACACGCAGACCGGGACACATTCACCACGTAGTTTGTCAGGATTAACCCTTTGCTCACACCAAAAAAAGGAGGCCGTGTTTCTATCTTCAGATGGTTTTGGACTGAATTTGTGTGAAGTAGAAAACAGGAGTGAATCACTGAAATTTTTGCTTGCTCTGTTAGGGCTTGGGAAGACCCAAAACGGAGGTGGCGTCTGAGTCCAAGAAAAGAGAGGACGTTTATGAAACAACAGGTCAGGGATTTTCCTCTCAGGTCTCAGGACTGTAAGCAGACCAGAGCTGCAAGATGACTATGCAATGCCTTTAGCACCATAAAGAATATTCCCCTCCAACACCAGTTAAAAGAAAAATAATAAACTATCTATAAGCATAGAAAGTACAGATAAGTACAAGATAGTAAAAAATACTTTCACTTTTATTCTTTTTCCATGTGATTATTTTAATCGTTTTTATAAAAAACTAAGTATCAAATTCTCACAAAGGTTATTTTGTCATCATTTAGTGTTCTCGCCTTGTTGGGTCCTAAACACTTGTGTTGCTTTTGGGTAATCTAGTACTGGCTCAGATCATCTCCTCGGGAAGTCCAAGAAATTACTTGTCAGGAAACTTGGTAGGATGGTCTGCTCGCCAATGTAGTTTATTGACTGCTGCTTTTACACTGATCTAAGAGTACTCTTTACTTTTGGTTGGAATATGGCTACTTTTGGGAGAAACTGGTGAGGCTATGTCACCCTCAGATTTCTGGAAAATATTTTATTAAATAGGCCTAGCTATTCATGGGAAGATTATAATACCTCACGGATCATCTGGGGAAAATACCTGGTCTTCAAGGCCACTATTTCCAGCAGCAAACATAAAAATCCTTTGATCCATGTCCCACACGTACGTTTCTTAATTCGTGAAATTCTGCTTATGATTGCTACATATAAATGAGAAAGGACTTGAACATATGTAAGCTATAAGAAACTTTTGTAAAGCAGTGCAACTCATGGGTTTAAACAAATACTTTTGGCACCTTTGTTAAGCATACATGCAAAAAGTGGGTTTGCTTCACCAGTAAGGGATACAAAAAATCCAAGCTCTCTGACCTACGTGTGACACACACAGGACAATAAATAATGATAATAAGTTTTTAAAAATCTAGTATGTCTTTCTATCAGGATGGAGCAAGAGATTAATTACACATTGTACATCATAATGTCTGAAAGCCTGAGAACTTGTGCACTCTGAATTAAATTTTATGAAACAAAATGCATGGAATTGATGCTTTCATTTTGAATACACAAGTCTTTTTCTTCTTATATTCTTTTCCCCTCTCTTTTTTCCTTCTCTCCCTCCTTATCTTAGCACCCCTCCTCCCTACTTCTAAAAGAAGAGAACACTGTTCTCAGAACTCTCTCAGGCTTTCTTAATTGAAAGCAATGATTCTGAGTCACTCCTTTATATTAAGTGAAATACTCTTGTGGAATCTCTAGGGATGAAGTGATTAGCCCAGCAAGAAGCCAGCAGACTCCGGTTGTCCATGAAAGTGGTGGAAAGAATTAAATACAATTTTGCAAAGATAACACTAAAAGAATGGTATTTTCTTTCAAAACATGTCCTTTTCTGAAACATCAGTGCAGACATATGTCAAGATAGAATCTGGATCATATTTCTAACAGTTGAAGACTCAGATTTCGTCAAATAAGACTGTTTGTTCTCATGCCCAAACTGTATCCTACACTGTCCTGTTGTCTGGACTATAATGGAACATAACGTTAACTTCGGACAGTGGAGATTGAGTTGGTGCCAACCTTGCTAATGAACATGTGGTTTCAATAATAATGTGGCTACTTGCATATTAGGTGGCAAAGTGCCAGGTATATACTTATTGTTGAGGGGGCAACTGATGTAAAAAGTACCATCTCCTGATATGATTGCATTTCCAAAAATACTCTGCACCCGGACTGAGATTCAGCAAAATGAGGAATGTCACTCAGCATCAGGAAGTTTAAGGCATTGACAGATAAGGAGGAGCCCTACAGATTCCACGCACGCACTCTGTGAGCCTCAAGCATCCATCACAAGGTCTTGATGATAACGAAACGGGTAACGCCACAGCGTGGAAAACAGCCTGACCCAGGAGGGTAGTGGGCGGGGGAAGGATTAGGATCACTCCCTGCTTCAAGTTCCTGGTGTTCTGGACTCAGGGACTTGAGGGTCTGAAAGCTAGAAGACAGTAATATGAATTACAGTTTAATGATATTCCCACTCCACTGACAAAATGGATTCAGTTACATAATGGTAGCATTAAATGTTATTAAGAAGGGATCCAAAGTCTTGGGGCCAGACTTTCACAAAATCATGATAAGCTGCTAAAAACAGCTGAAATAGCACATTTCTAGGCTTTCCAGTCCTCGATTTGTTGAAGAGGAAAAAAGTTGTTATATTTGCTCAAACATTCTGCAGTGTTGGCCTCTAATCAGGGGCTTAGTGGAGGGACGGGGGGGTGTCAGGACATATCTGATTTGATTATTATATCTTAACGTGCATTTTTGTTTTCCTGAAAGCTGTTGTGAAGTACAGAGCTAAATGGTTTGCCCAAGGCCTTGGTGGCTTGGTAGGGCAGTGATTTTTCTTGGTGTCAAGCCCCCCTCTGTAGAGGACCAGGTGTAGAGGGTGGACTGTTTTTCTTCATTCCTGTCTTCTCTTTGTGTAAGAGAAGCTTCATTTTTTTAAATTTGAATTTTATAAAATTGATTCATTGTGGTGTATAGTTTTTTTTAATGTTTAATTTTTGTGGGTACATAGTAAGTGTATATATTGATGAGGTGCATGAGATAGTTTGATACAGGCATGTAATGCATAATAATCACATTGTGGAAAATGGGGTGTTCATCCCCACAAGCATTTATCCTTTGTGTTACAAACCATTCAGTTATACTCTCTTAGTTATTTAAAAATGTACAATTAAATTATTTTGACTATAGTCACCCTGTTGTGCTATTAAACAGAAAATATTATTCATTCTTTCTATTTTTATACCCATTAACCATTTCCACCTCCTCCCAGCATCCCGCTACCCTTCCCAGCCTCTGGTAACCATCCTTCTACTCTCACTCTCCATATGTTCAATTATTTTGATTTTTACCTCCCAGAAATAAGTGAGTACATATGATGTTTGTCTTTCTGTGCCTGGCTTATTTCATTTAACATAATGACCTCCAGTTCCATCCATGTTATTGCAAATGACAGGATCTCATCCTTTTTTATAACTGAATAGTACTCCATTGTGTGTAAGTATGTGGTATATAGTTGGGACTAAGGTATCTACTACCACAACCAACATACAGAGAGTTCCATCACTTCAAAAAATTTTCTCATGTTGCTCGTTTGTCATCAGTCTTTTTTCTGCCTCCAGCCTCTGCTCACTGCCGATCTGTTCTCCATCCCTATAGTTTTGTCTTTTCTTGAATAACATATAAAGGGAAACTATAGTATATAGTCTTTTGAGTCTGACCTATTTCATTAGCAAAAGGCATTTGAGATTCATTCATATTGTTTCATGCATGAGTAATTTATTTCTCTTTATTGTAAAACAGTATTCCATTGTATGGATGTACCAGTTTGTTTATCCATTCACCCATGGAAGGAAATTTGTACTATTTCCAATGTTTGGCTTTTATTATTATATTTTTAAACCACTCTATTGAAGTATAATTGACATACAAAATCTGTCCGTATTTAATTTATACAACTTGATGAGTTAGGAGATAAGTATGTACTCATCAAACCATCACCATAATGTATGCCGTAAACCTGTACTTCACTTCCAAAAATTTCCTCCTGCTTTCTTTCTTTATTATAATAATAATTATTATTTGTGATAAAAGCACTCAACATTAGATCTGTTTTTAAAGCAACATTTTAAGAATACAATATATTATTGGCAATTACAGGCCCTATGCTTTACAGCAGATCTCTAAGATTATCCATTTTATATAATCAAAACTTTGTACTCTTTGACTCATACCTTCCATTTCTCCCTTCCCACAATCTCTGACCACTATCCTCCTATTCTCTGCTTCTATGAGTTTGACTACTTTAGATTAATTATATAAGTAATATCATGTAGTATTCGTCCTTCTGTGTCTGGCTTGTTTTACTTAGCATAATGTATCCCAGGTTCATCCATGTTGCTGTAAGAGGCAGGATTTTCTTCTTTTTTAAGGATGAATAATATTCCCTTATATGTATATATTACATTTTATTTATCCATTTAGGAGTCAGTGGACATTTAGATTGTTGCTTCGATGCCTTGGCGATTGTGAATAATGCTGCAGTGAATATGGAAATGCAGATAGCTCTTGAAAATACTATTGGCTTATTATTTATACCTCTTTTATACTTTTATTTTTAGTGGTTGCCCTAGAGTTACAACATGCATCTTTAATTAATCTGAGTTTACCTTCAAATAATATTAAATCACTTCACATGTAGTGTGGACCTTGTAACAGTATATCCAAATTCCTTCATCTCTTACCTCATGCTATACATTTAATTTTACATATGCTGCAAGCACATAGTATATCGCTACTACTTTTTCTTTGCATAATCGATTATCATTTAGAGCACTTAGGAGTAAGAATATGCATTTTTAAACCTTTATTCATTTCCTTTCCCCCAACTCTTTATTTGTTTGTGTAGATCCAACTTTCTCTCTGGTGCTATATTTCTTCTACGTGGATAGCCTCCTCAAACATTTTTTATAACGCAGGCCTATTACCAATTAATTCTCTGCTTTTCTTTTCAAGAAAGACTTTATTTCTCCTTTAGTTTTAAAAGATGTTTTCCTGGGTGCAGAACTCTGGCTGACAATTTTTAAAAAATCTTTAATGATATCACTCCATTTTCTTCTGGCTTACATGATTTCCAATGAGAAGTTTGTTCTCATTTTTGTTCCTCTGTATAGAATGTACCTTTAGTTTAGTTTTGTTTTAAAAACTTTTATTTTTAGAACAGCTTTAGGTTTACAGAAAAATTGCAACAAGTACAGAGAGTTCCAGTATATCTCATATGACCCGTTATAGATCCTAACTAGATTACAGGACCAGTAATGTGTCAGTCTTAATTAATTCATTAGTTTATTTATTCATTCATTCTTTCATTCATTTTTTAAATTGTTCATCCATTCGTCAAAAGTATTTTTAATACTTTACCTACTATTAGCTGGGCTTCAGTGAAATAATCTTTTTTTTTTTTTTTTTTTTCCTTAATGGAACTTATGATCTGGTGGGAAGGCATGAATACTAATCAAATAATCACAAATATGTATTTCAGAGGTAATTATTCTAAAGGAAAGTTATCTGACTTTGTTTTTCTGGGAAGTCTTGCCTAAATGAGATAATTTTTGAACTGGGTGAGGTGGTCACTTAGGGCTGGGGAGAGGTTAACAGAATGAGGCCACAGGTAACTTCTTGAGCAGCATGTGCAAGGGCCTTGGGGACAGAGGGCTGTGGTACGTTTGATGGACTGTGAAAAGAACAGTCAGGCTGTAGTATAGAGAGTGAGGGAAGAGGGTGGTGTAAAATAAAGCTGAAAATGTGGGCATATGTCAGGTCATTCAGGACTTTGTAAGGCATGTGAAGGATTTGGGTTGTCAATTGAAGGGTTAGGGAAACCACTGAGGAGATTTAAGTGGGGTAGAGTTGTGGAGCGGGGCGGTGACTGTGTAATTTGTAAAGAACACAAAGATTGCAGGGTGGAGAACAGATTGGGAAGGCAGCAAGTATCAATGTGGGGAAACTGGTTAGAAGGTATAAGGAGGTTTTGTTTTGTTTTTTTCCTTTGTAGATGGGAGAAACTTGAGTAAGTGTAAATGTCAGCGGGAAAGATCCAAGCAAGAGAGAAATGCTGAACGAAAAAAAGAAAAAAGAGCTACTGAAAGGTTCCTGAAAGCCAGTGTAATGATTGGAGCAATTGGCCTTAGAAAGGAGAAGCACTAATTTTATTCTACAGAAAGGGGAAAAAAATGGAATGGGTGCAGATACAAGGGTCCATTGTGGGAGTTCCTGTCTTCTGGCTTTTGTTTTCTATGGAAAGTGGGAAGTGAGGTCATTTGTTAAGAGTGGGAGGAAAGGTGCGAGATAAAAAGGCAAGTCAGAGATCTGAGGAGACTGGAGAAAGTTTGAGAAATTCACTAGAGAGGTGGGAGAGAGAACTGATAGGTGCTTGTGGGAATCTTGCTGAGATGTGTCGAGGACATGCTGGTTTTGATGTTCATGACTTCACAAGAGTGCAGATCCGCTCTGTGTGTGGCTTTCTCCAGCAATACTTCTGTATTTGCGTTTAGAAAGATTAAGGGAAAAAAAGGAAAAAAAGACAGTTGGGTTCAGGCAACATTGGGATCTTGTTAGCAGCTGCTGATATAAAGACAGAAAGGAATGGAGTTTGGGGTCCTGGCAAATATGTTCTTGAAATGACATATAATGGAATTCAAGCTTGGAAAGGAGGAATTTGAAAAAGAAGGCTGATAGATTGGAAGAGAGTAGAAGAGTCAATGGAATAGGGGTCCTGAAGAAGTTGAAGAACACTTGTAATCTGAGGAGTCGAACTAGCTAGCTGGATAGAAAGGAGTTAGTAGGAACCTGATTTAGTGATTTGGGTGGTAGTGAGGTTTGGGGTGATGACAAGTTCCAGGGTAGTGTTGGGAGACAATTTTCCATGAATATTTTCATGTTTCTGCACAGTCTTGGCTTTCTGAGCAAAGAAAGTTGGCAAAAATGGTTAAACAATAATTGAATAGCAAATATGCCTGAGAAGCTAGAAATAGTGTATTGTTCCAGACAGCTTTAGAGAATTCGCTGCCGTAGAGTCATTTGCATTACATTTCTGGGTAGCAAAAACCTAGAGACCTTTCCCGCACATCCTCAGAGAGGGTTTCTTACATTCCAGAGTGAAAGTCGCTCTCTCTTTCCAGAAGGAATGAGGGGCAAATGCGCTAGCTGCCCTATGTAAGCTCGAAGTCTCATAATTTTGGGGATCCTCTCCTGTGATGCAGCTTTGCTAGAAAGAACTAATATTAGTATTTTGTTGCACCATCTGTTCTGCTATAGCATGAATTTAGTTAATGTCATTTAACTCATAGGTGATTGATAAATAGAAGAATGCTTATATTGTGGTAGAAGTCATGTAGGTTCATATGAGATCTTTCTTCCCAGCACCTTAATGTTTTGAAGAGATAAAAGCAAGCTTTCTTACAATTCATGAAAAAGCCCAATCAATATGCTTCAAGAAACAAAGCTGATGTATAATAAAAAGTATTTATTATCCCTGTACATGTTTTTGAATTCCTATAGAGTTTAAATAGATTTTAAAGTTGAGATGAAACTGGTGTCTACTAGAAGCAAATGCCTTCAAGGACTTCCCTCTTGAAGAAGGAATTCTAAGTTCCA
Source organism: Macaca mulatta (assembly GCF_049350105.2). Classification (NCBI taxonomy): domain Eukaryota; kingdom Metazoa; phylum Chordata; class Mammalia; order Primates; family Cercopithecidae; genus Macaca; species Macaca mulatta. The sequence goes on from NC_133422.1 coordinate 29,728,165, forward strand.
GTATTTAAAGCTGAAAAAGATCGTCTGACTGTGATGCTGGGCAAATGCCACAGAAGATTTTACTGTGCTATTGTTTTCGTTACATAGTTTTGTAAGTTTTCAGGGCTGTATAGACTCTATTTTTACTGATAAGTCCTATTATTGGCAATGCCTGACTTTGCAGAGGTTCTAGGTTTTTGAAAACAATGTGGCTTTATAGGAGAACCCATTGTATTTCTTTCCATATTTTGCATTAAGTACATAATTTTTCTTTGATCATAAAAATACATCATTTTTTCTAAAATGATTTTTTACTTTTACAGGATGGTTGATATTGTTATTGTAACTTAAATGACAAGGAACACACTGCCTTCTACATACTAGCACTCATTTAAGCATAATAAATTAAAATTTTATTTAAAAATATCCTGAAAATCCCTCAAAGCAGAAATTACTTACAATTCCAGCACATTTAAAAAATTTATTTAAATAAACAAAAGTTTCACTTCCCTCTATCCATCTAATTTAATCTTTAGAGATAACTTCTATGAGCAGTTTGAGGTATAGTTTGACTATTTTATTCTATGCTTATACAGATATATTGATACATATACCAACTCTATATCTGTCTACATTTCTATGTATGTATCTATGTGTCTATATCCCTGCTGATAAACATAGAAAGCATGTATATGTGTGTGTATATATATATTTTGTTTAATGATAGAGTCATACTACATATATTAAATACTTATTTTTTTTAATGCTATATTACAGGCTTACTTCCAGGTGCATATAAGTCTATCATATTCTTTGAATGTCCCTTAGTGTTCCTGGTGTGTTGTACTGGTTATCACTGCACAACAGATCTTCCTGACTCCACTTCTTGACAAGGGAGTGCCATATGCATACAGGAGAAAAGGAATTGATGGTAGCCGCTTGGTGACAAGTACTCTACTCTACCTTCTGGCCACCACAGTTTATCTCTCATGTGAAAAAACACTTATTTCCTTCTAAAACTGCCCTGAAGTTCTCATGCCATCATAGAAATAGGCTCAGTGTCAAGGTCCAGAATCTCACTATTGAAATCAGGACCAGGTTCAGTACACTGCATGTACTGTTTCTCAGGTGAAACTTGTTGAGTGTAAGGCCTGTTAACTGAAGAGACATGTTATATGGCCCCCAGACCCAAAAAACAATGGTAAAACTGACATAGGGTAATACAAAAAAGGGGAGAGCTGGGGCATGCAGCAGTTACTATTTCACAGCAATTCTGAATCTCAGGCTGGCAGCGCCAGGTGCCAAATTAGGGCCCAGTCCTGTTACCTAGAAATGGTTCTTCATAGCTCTTATCTCTGCTGAGACATTTCTTCTTATCCATAAGAAATAAGTTGTAATTGTTACTGAGTGGTTATCTCAGTTGACTTGCTGACTGTAGGATGTTGTGGCTCTTTTGATTTTGAACTGTTTCTGTCTCAGTCTAAGCTGATAGTGTTTTTCTCAGTACTAGTCTGTTAATAATTTTGTGCATTGCCTGTGAATCTTACTGGGGGTCATTCAGTTGGACAAAAGCAATATTTATAAATCTCTTATAGGTAACCTAAAATCTAAGGTTTCATAAAATGTCTTACAGCCACATCTTTTACTTTATCATAACCCTAAGGCTCTTTCTTACTTTGAGACCCTTCTGATGGCTACACAGAGGATTCTAGGACCTCTATATTTTCTCCAAATTATATTTTAAAAGGGAACAGTTCTGTCTCCTGCTCATCTCTTTTTATCTACTTTATATGTAGCTAAAAGAAACTATTTGGCAGAACTTTGAATGTTCTGTCTGGAACTCTCCAGTCAAATTCACCAATTCATTAGAAATATTTTGTATTTTCCACATTGTCATAGGTAAGATATTACCAGACTTTTCACCATTACATAACACTAGTTCTACTTTTAGCCTCCAATAATATTCTCCTCATCATCTTTTTGAGGCCTTCTGGCCTTTGCCCACTGCCTCATCCAAAGCCAATGTCACATGTTTTAGATTTAGATTTTGTTAAGGTAGCACTTCACTTCCAGGTACCAGTTTCTGTCATGGCTATCTATGGCCAGATAACCCCTCACTCCAAAAGTAAGTGACTGAAAACAGCTATTTTGTCTCTCACTGTTCCGTGGGTTGACTAAGCTCAGTTGTGTACTTTTCATTTTAAGTTACTAATGAGGTTGCTGTCAAATGGTGGCAGGAACTGCAGGACTGGAGTTCAAGGTTTGACTGAATTGGATATCCAAGGTTACTTCTTCATTTACATATTTTTGGTGGCTCAGCTAGAATGGCTGCAACAGTCTGAGAATAGCAGGTAGTTTCTCCCTCTCCATGTGACTTCTCACAGAACTAGCTTGGGCTTTCTCATAACAGGAAGGTCTCAGGGTATCCAGACTTCTCACATGCCAGCTGGCTTCCCCCGGAGCATGTGTTCCCAGTGACCAAGGTGAAATCTGAAATGCTTAAGACCAATCTTGGATATTGTATATACTTTTTCTATATTCTATTAGGCACACATGACAGCCTTGGTTTAATGTGGAAGGGAACTAGACAAGAGCCATACCTTCATCTTTGGAGGTGTGGTTCAGTAAGGGGCCAATGCTGGAGACTAGTTACCATGTGTGGATATGCCATAACTTATTTAACCATTCCCCTTCTGGGTTATAATAATTTGGAGTATTTAAATTATTAAATATTATATAAGTAATATTAAATTATTTCAAGTTGTAAACTTTACTGTAGAGAACATAATTTTCATGTGCTTTTGTCAGTCTTTAAATGTATATACAAATCTAATGCTATTGCAATTGAATATACATTTTTAAGAAACTGAGGGCCAGATGCAGTGGCTCATGCCTGTAATCCTACCACTTGGGGACGCCAAGGTGGGTGGATCACCTGAGCTAAGGAGTTCGAGACCAGCCTGGGCAACATGGTAAAACCCCATCTATACTAAAATACAAAAAAATTAGCCAAGCTTAGTGGCATGCGGCTGTAATCCCAGCTACTTGGGAGGCTGAGACAGGAGAATCACTGGGAGATGAAGGTTGCAGTGGGCTGAGATCATGCCATTGCGCTCCAGCCTGTCCAGCAACAGAGCAAGACTCCATCTCAAACAAAACAAAACAAAAGAAAAACAGAAACTGAGAACTTTTATTTGTTTTACTTAGTTATTATAAATACAAACATATACACACACACATACACACACACACATATATATATATATAGTCGGCCCTCCATGCCCATGGGTTCCACATTCATGGATTCAACTGTGAATGGAAAATATTTGGAAAAAATTGCATCTGTAGCTGGGCGTGGTGGCTCACGCCTGTAATCCTAGCACTTTGGGAGGCCGAGGCGGGCGGATCATGAGGTCAGGAGATCAAGACCATCCTGGCTAACACAGTGAAACCCCATCTCTACTAAAAATACAAAAAAATTAGCCGGGCCTGGTGGTGGGCGCCTGTAGTCCCAGCTACTTGGGAGGCTGAGGCAGGAGAATGGCGTGAACCCAGGAGGCGGAGATTGCAGTGAGCCGAGATTGCGCCACTGCATGCCAGCCTGGATGACAGAGCAAGACTCCGTCTCAAAAAAAAAAAAAAAAATTACATCTGTACTAAACATGTAAGACTTTTTCTTGTCATTATTCTCTAAACAATACAGTATAACTACTTTTCATATAGCATTTACATTGTAGTAGGTATTATAGGTAATCTAGGGATGATTTAAAGTATATGGGAGGATGTGCATAAGTTATATGCAAATACTATACCATTTTATATCAGGCATTTGAACATCCCCAGATTCTGGTATCCACAGGAGGTCCAGGAACCAATCCCCCACAGATATTGAGGGATATATGTATATAATTTATTTATGTATTATAAAATTTTGTAGAAGAAAAAGTGTGTAAGGGTTGCCAACACATTTTGGAAAAGATTATTGAAAAGAGATTTGCCCAGATATTTCAGCATACACTAAAGCTATTATAATAAAAATAATGTGGTACTTGCAGAGAAAGACAAGCAAATTATTGGAAAAGAGTAGAATCTAGGAACAGACTGAAGTATATATATGTCAGTTTAAGATGTAATAATGATGTCATTTCAAATCAATTTTGAAGCAAAATTGTATTTGACTACATAAAAATTCAAAACTTTTATATGTCACAATATATTAATTAAAAATGTTTATCATGAAAAGGCAAACAATAAAATGAGCAAATATATTTGTAGCACATATAGAAAACAAAAAATTAATAGCTTTACCTCACAAAGAGCTTCTATAAATTAATAGAAATATTTTTAAAAGAAAGGAAAAACAAACAAGTTAAGACTGGTAAAATCTAGAAAAAAGCAATCTATCAAAGAAATACAATGGCCAATACATATGTGGATAACTTTTACCTTCACCTCAACATAAAAACAGTCTGTATTAGTCCATTTTGCATTGCTGTAAAGGAATACCTGAGGCTGGGGACTTTATTTTAAAGAGAGATTTATTTAACTCAAAGTTCTGCTTGGTGCCAGCATCTGTTTGGCTTCTGGTGAGTTCTCAGGAAGCTTTTACTCAGGGCAGAAGATGAAGTGGGCGCAGGTGTGTCACATGGTGAGAGAAGGAGAAAGAGAGAGATGCCAGGTTCTTTTAAGCAACCAGCTCTCATATGAACTAATAGAATGAGGACACATTACTGTAGGGAGGGCACCAAGCCATTCATGAGGGATCTGCCCACTAGGCCTCATTTCCAACACTGGGGATCAAATTCCAACATGAAATTTGGAGAAGACAAATATCCAAACTATATCATTCTTCCCGTGGCCCCCCAAATCTCATGTCCTTTTCATATTGTAAAAATAATCATGCCTTGCCAATAGTCCCCCAAAGTCTTAACTCATTCTAGAATCAACTCAAAAGTTCAAAGTCCAAAGTCTCTTCTGAGACTCAAGGCAAGTTCTCTCTTTCTTTCTTTACCACATGGCCAGGCTGTGAATTTTTCAAACTTTTATACTCTGCTTTTCTTTTAATTATAAGTTCTAATTTGAAGTCATTCCTTTCCTCCCATATCTGATCATAGATTGTTAGAAGTAGCATGCCACTTTTTAAATGCTTTGCTCCTTAGAAATTTCTTCCACCAGATTCCCTAGGTCATCACTCTTAAGTTCAACCTTCCATAAATCCCTAGGCTATGGGCACAATGCAGGCAAGTTCTTTGCTAGGATGTAACGAGGGTAACCTTTGCTCCAGTTCCCAAGAAGTTCCTCATTTCTGAGACCTTATCAGCCTGGACTTCACTGTGCATATCTCTATTGACATTTTGCTCGATACCACTTAACCAGTCTCTAAGAAATTCCAAACTTTCCCTTCTCCACTTGCCTTCTTCTAGGCTCTCCAAACCCTTGTAATCTCTGCACATTACCCAGTTCCCAAAGCCAATTCCACATTTTCAGGTATCTTTATAGCACTACTTATTCTTGCTATCAATTTTCTGTATTAGTCCATTTTGCATTGCTATAAAGGCATGCCTGAGGTTGGGTAATTTATGAAGAAAATAGGTTTATTTGGCTTACAGTTCTGGATGGTGCTAGCATATGCTTGACTTCTGGTGAGGTCTCAAGAAGCTTTAACTCATGGCAGAAGGCAGAAGGAAAGCAGGCATGTCACATGGTGAGAGGGAGAAAGAGAAAAATGCTAAGCTTTTTAAAGCAACCAGCTCTCATGTGAACTCACAAAGTGAGAACTCACTCATTACCATGGGGAGGAAATAAAGCTATTCATGAGGGCTCTGCCCACACAACCCAAACACCTTCTGCCAGGCCCACCTCCAACAATGGGGATTACATTTCAACATGAGATTTGGAGGGGACAAATGTCCAAACTGTATCACAACCCAAATTAAAGTGTCCAGGTATACTTTTTCCCTTATCAAATTGATTTAAAACCTACAGTATCCCGTGCTGGTGAGAATGAGAAGAAGTGAGAACTTTCATACACTTTTGCTGGAATTGCATATACAAATTTTGACACAGAAATTTCCTATCTAGAAACTTATCCCGTGGAAATAAGAGCATGACATTTTTATTATTTATTTTGAGCTCAGGAGCATTTCCCCATACTAGTAAATGGTTTTTAAAACAATTATTATTATTTTTTCTATCAACTGTGTATTTCTTCTTTCCATGGTGATGACATAATTTATTTAAGCATTTTCTTATTATTGGGCACTTACATCATTTTGAATATTTTGCTCTTAGGTTTAAGAGACATATAACCAAATAATGAGTATTGTTTAGATCCTGATTGAAACAAATAGTACAAAGGCATTTTCGAGATTACCTGGAAATTTTGAATATTGAAAGGGTGTTCAATGATACAAAATTAGTATTAATTTGTTTTGTGTTATATTGGCTTTCTTGGATTAGTGTCACATCAGTCTCTCTACTCGTTGCTTAGAGAATTCATTTGTTTACCTCTATATCCTGCATTTTCAAGAAAGATAAGAAGTCACATTTCGATTGTCCCTTTCCAAGGAAGGGAAACCCCAGGGATATAAGGCCCTATTTAGCTCCTTGAGGAACAGCGAGGGATGGGGGGATACATTCTTTAAAATTCTTTCTTATTCTGTTAAGCCAATAAGAAATTAGGACTGCTTATTTCTTCACCTGGTCTGTGTGCTACATTTTTTGGGAAACATGTTTGCAAATAATTTAAATTCTAAAATAATGCCCTTAAATAAACAAAAAAATTGTGTTTATTAAATACAAACCAACTAGTGAACAATCGAGGCTTAGGTGAGAATTGAGTCAATGGAATGAGAAGTATATTTTTTCCCATTTCTTTTATTATGAAAATAAGGTCATTCTTTGCATTATAAATAGTACATGTTTATTATAGGTAATATCAATAATGTTCATACTATCACTATTCAAAGATACTAATAATTTAGTGTTTTTTCATCCTATCTTTTTCCATATGTAGTTATTATTCAATTTATAATTTGGCATCCTACCATATATATAATTTAACATCTACTCTTTTAACATATTTATTAATATCATCATAAATTCTTGTATAACATTCTTTTTAATGACTCCATGATATTCTACCAAGTATATATATATATTATTACATATAATAGTATTATATATGTAATAGTTTAACTGTCTTACTATTACCAGAAAAATATATTTACTATAAAACCTTTTGAATACAAGTTTTATTTTTCTTATTTCAGATTTCTTATTTCTTATTTCCTTAGCAATGTCCAAATCCTATTTTTTTTTTTTTTTTTTTTTGAGACAGGGTCTCACTCTGTTGCCCAGGCTGGAATGCAGTAAAGCAGTCATGGCTCACTGTAGCCTTGACCTCTTGGTCTCAAGCAATCCTCCCACTCAGCCTGCTGAGTAGCTGGGTCCACAAGTGTGTGCCATTATGCCTGGCTAATTTTAAAACATATTTTTAGAGATGAGGTCTCCCTGTGTTTCCATGGCTGGTCTCAAGCTCCTGAGCTCAACCCATCTTTCCTCTTCAGTCCCCCAAATTGTTGGGATTACAGGCATGAGCCACCTTGCCCAACTCAGTTTTCAGTATTTGCTAACCACTTGTATTGGCTCTTGAGGACTGTGTGTTCATATCATTTACGTATTTATTCATCTTTTGGATCCTACAGCTTTGTTTAAATATTAATTATGTGACTTAGTTTCTGTGACTATTTTTTTCCAGTTTGTTGAGCAATTTTTAAGATTGTTTAGTCTCTTATGAATGCAGTAATTTTTATTTTTATATACAAAATCTATACATCTTCTAGTTTGTGATTTCTCCAACTTGATTTTAAAATGTTAGATTCAATGACATAGAAAAAATTCCTTGAGCACAAAACTGATTTCTAGACCTTAGAGTAGGAGCCTTCAAGGGTTTTCCATCTCTTTTATCAAGTTGAGGGAGAAGGGAAGATGACACATGGGACTGGCATGAGGGCCTTTATAATCAGAGCAACCGATGCCAGAGAGATTGATGGTGATTCTTGAAGGGAGTTGGGGGAGGCGATTAGCACACTTAGGTTAATGGCATTGGATGGATAAGGAATGGCAAAGTGGAGTGGCCCAGCCATGGCATTCCACCTAGTTAGGCTGCAAATGATCACAACCAAGCTACTCTGCTGTGTCTCTTCTTCCCTACTCAGGGAAATCTCCAGCCCCCTCTGGTTCCCACCCCCAGCTCTGTAGTATTATTATAGTGTCTGTAACATCAACTGCAGCTGGGCATAAAACGATGGAACACCAGCCTGTCTCTGCTTCTCATGGGTTCAGGAAGTGGTCATTCATTTATTATTGACCACTTAGTACCAGCCACCTACTGTGAGAAGCAAAGCAGACAAGAAGGAAAGAAATGGGCAGATTTGGGATATATTTTGAAGGTAGACTTGAGAGGATTTGTTGAAGGATTGGAGTTAGTGTATGAGAAAGATGAACAAGGATGTTCTCAAGACTGGAGCAAGAAGGTGCCATATCCTGAGATAAGATAAGTAGCAGGAGAAGAAAGTTTGCAGGGATCTGCAAACTTTGATCAGATCAATTTTTCACACATTAGGTTTGATAGGCCTTGCAGTGTCCAACTGGAGATATATGGGCCCAAAGGGAGATTATGGGACTGGAGTTCAGAAGGGAGATCCACGGTAGAGATTTGTCAACAAATAGATGGATGAGAGCATCCAGGAGACAGAGTGACTAGAAAAGTAAAGAGGATGGAAGAACGAGTGCTGGGACTTTCCACTGGGACATAATTTAGAGGGTGAATAGATGAGAATAAACCAGCAAAGGTGACGGGGGAGCAGCCACCAGTGAGGTAAGGGGAAAGCCAGGAGAGTGTGGTGGTATCCTGGAAGCCAAGGGAAGAAAGTTTATCAAGCAGGAAAGAGTGATCTGCTGGGTTAAATGATGCTTAATGGTTAATATTGAGTGTCAACTTGATTGGATTGAAGGATGCAAAGTATTGTTCCTGGGTGTGTCTGTGGGGGTGTTGCCAAAGGAGATTAACATTTGAGTCAGTGGACTGGGAGATGCAGACCCACCCTCAATCTGGGTGGGCACCATCTAATCAGCTGCCAGCACGGCTAGGATAAAAGCAGGCAGAAGAACGTGGAAGAACTAGACTGGCTGAGTCTTCTGGCCTCCATCTCTCTTGTGCTGGATGCTTCCTGCCCTCAAACATCAGACTCCAAGTTCTTCAGCTTTTGGACTCTTGGACTTACACCAGTGGTTTGCCAGGGGCTCGTGGGCCTTCAGCCACAGACTGAAGGCTGCACTGTCAGCTTTCCTGCTTTTGAGGTTTTGGGACTCAGACTGGCTTCCTGGCTTCTTAGCTTGCAGATGGCCTGTTGTGAGACTTTAACCTTGTGATCACGTGAGTCAATTCTCCTTATAAACTCCCCTTCATACATTCATCTATCCAATTAGTTCTGTCCCTTTAGATAACCTTGACTAATACAGTGCTGAACATCAGGCAAGTGATAGGCTGAGAACTGACCTCTACATAGAGCAGATTATTGGAGACTTTGATAAGAGCAGTGTCAGTTGAGTGGTGAAGGCAAAAGCCTGAAAAGTGGGTTCTAAAGAGGATGGAAGGAGGAGAAACTGGGGCTGTACAGAACTGGGGCATAAAAATGGCCTGTATCTGAAAATAACCCCAAAAATTTATTATTAAAATTAATTTCATTTGTTTCTTTTTAAATTTTTTTCACGTGGCTACTAGAAAAATTAAAATGACAGATGTGGCTCACATTATATGTCTACTGGACAGCACTGATATAAATAATGCTTTTCATAGTTTTATTATAAAGGGGACTGGAAGATGGGATGGTAGCTGGTGGTGAAGTGGGATAAAGGGAAACTTTTTTCTCCTGAAATGGGAGAATTGCAGCATGTTTGTATGGAGGAATAATATAGTCAAAAAAGTATAAGTTGATGATGCAGCAGAAGAGACAGGGGACAAATGCTGTCCTGGAGTAGGTGAGTGCGTTTGGGTTCCAGCACATAGGTGGAGGGTGGCCGAAGGGTTATGGACTGTTCATACAGAGCGACAGGAGAGGAAGCAGAATGTGAGGTTTGCACACAGAGGTGAGTATTTATGGACGTGGGAGTGCTTGGAAGTTCCTCTTTTGTAATCTTAGTGACATAGGGAGCCAGTTTTCAGCTGAGAAAAGAGGATGGGGGAGGAGGTTCTCTTCTGACACACACTATAGACCACAGAATTTGAAAAAAAAAAAAGAAAAAAAAAAGCTTGCTGCTAGGTCACTTGGAAGACAAGGAGGGGACACCGTAGGGTGTAGGTCCTTTGGATTTGCTGGTGGTTCATTACCGAAAACAAAGAATGCAACAATCCGTTGGAGACAAGTTCCCACTCGGTCATCTTGTCTCCTTCATTTCTTGGATCCCAGTTTTTTCTTGTCTGTCTGTTTGTTTGTTTGTTTTATCAAAATAGAAAATAAAAACTCCAATTCTCTCCTCCTCAGTTTGCTCGGTGTTCAACATAGTTCCTCCCGCTGCAGGCGGCGGCTTGATTTCTTTAAACTGTTATTGCCCCAAAAACGTTTGCATCCAGAGCCCTAAATCTTCCAAGTCCTCCTTTTGTGTTTCTTGTTTTCTTCCTCTTTTTCTGCCTTCAGGAAAGAAGTGAGATGATGATGGCTCTGTCTCAGCGGCTCCCGGGGGGGACCCGCAGGCTGGGGAGGCAGCTCCTCTCTGCAATTTGGCCGCTCCTGGACTTGTGGCAGCCAGGCTTCAAAGAGAAACCACCGCTTCCGCCCCCAGCCCCACGCCTGCCTCACAGGCAGCTGGGCCTATTGAAACATTCAAGTTTCACTTCAGGCTACTTTAAACATTTGCTTTATTCCAAAACAGCTAAACTTGGAGTTATTTTCAGATATAGGCCATTTTTATGCCCCAGTATATTGTGTGGTTTTGAAGCCTTTTTTCATATCATTAGCTGCAACCCCCAAAGGTTAAAAATAATGATTAAGTAAAATCTTTACACGGATTCCTCTGCTCCCTGGAGGGGACGCTGGGCAGTGTCAAAACTGCCAGACAAGCCGAGCTGTGACAATAGTGACTTAGCTTGCGACTCTTAGGGTTGTCCAAATGATTCTATTCTGGTGGGGAGGAACGTGAAAGGGGGCTAAGACACAAATTTGGTGTGGGGTTTGGTGAGGATCAAGATTTTTAAAATGGCTCAGGTGCCGAATTCGTTTTGTTTTTCGTTTTGTTTTTTTCCCTTGCTGTCTTGGAGTAACGATCACATAAACATATTCCAAGTTTATTTTCTGTGAAATAGCTGCAGTTCACCTTTGAGCTGATGAGCATCTGCACCTAGAAAACCATAAAAAATGGCAGAGTTTACAAGAGGTTTTGAGTTGGCACAACCAGGCAGGGGAGGAGAAAGCACTTAGGACAAGTAAATATTTTACAGCACCTATATTTTCAGACTGTCGCTGCTTCCAAGGCCAGCCTCCTCTCGCTCCTGGCTCACTGCTCCTTTCCCTTACTTTCCCTGTGGCTTGCTTTCTTGCTGTCTTCTTTTTTTTTAATCTCAAAGTATTTCCATTTAATTCTCCCTGCTTCCTCCAGTAGTTAACATGCTAGTTAGCTATTTAAACATTTTATAGATTTCTCTGAGCTTGTCATAATTATTTTCTTGGCTGAGCCTTCTGGAGTCATTCCATGCCAGGAGACAGTCTGAAATAGAAAAACTTTAGGGTGGGTGCAACTGGGTTACACCTGTTGCTAAACAAAACAGGATTTATGAAAACATAAACAAAAACAAGCAAAGCAAATCAGAAAAAAAAAGACAGTAAGCAGCCTGCCCTGGTAAATTGCATGCCTCTTTTTCTGTTGTCCTCTTTGTGTGAGAGATTCGTTTGGGTTTTGGAAGGGACACTTCAATGCACAACCTCGGTAATCCTCAATGAATTCAGTTAGGGTGAAGCAGATCATACCAAGAGGAGGCTCCTGAGTCAGAATGAACGATTTTTTTTTTTTTTTTTTTTTTTGGTGCTAAGGGGTGTTTGAATTTTGACAGCTTGTTGTTCCACATTTTAACAATGGAAGCTATGATGGAACAAAACATATTTCTAGACATTGTTGCTTTTTTATTTTTAGTGTAGGGTTAAGTGTTAGTGTTAAACATTTTTGAAAATAAATAAATTTTCTAATTTTTATAATGCTGAAAAATTAATGACCATATGGTAAAATACTCTGTGGGTGGAATGCAAGGCATTGAAGGACATTGCCTAATGGAGGTGGGCGTAGTTTTCCTTGACTGCATAAAGGATTTTAAAATCCAACTGGGCTTAATGTTCCATCTAAATCAGCATTCCATGGCATCATGTCAGTTCACCATAAAAATTAGAGAAACTTTCTATTGATCAAGGAAGAAGAAAGAAAGAGAAAGAAAGAAAGAGAGAGAGAAAGGAAAAAAGAAAAGGAAGAAAGAAAGAAAAGGAAGGAAGGAAGGAAAGGAAAGGAAGGAAAGAAAAAGAAGAAAAAGAAGAGAGAAAGGGAGGAAGGGAGGAAGGAAGAAGAGAGAAAAGAGACATAATTGCTCTATTGTGAAGATTAATCAACTTTATAAAGGAATAAAAATATTTTGTAGGGATGTGGTAAAGATTCTTATGTGAGGGTTTCCCACTTTCTGCCGGAGTGTAGACACCACTTCAGGTAGTCACATCAGAAAAGGGTGAGAACTTTGTCCTTGGACAACAAGAAGATTTTCTTTGCACTTTTTGCAAGAGGTCTAGTTTTTCAAGGGCCTATGACAGAAGTCTGGAGGTAATGAGAAAAGATGCAAACATGATAATTACAAAGGTGGTTCTCAGTGTTTGTTCAGTGAATATTAGGTTGAGCTTTTTCAGCATTTAACTCTTGAAGTTAAGAGTTAAGAGTGGTAAGGGTAGCACTGAGTGCTGATTCAAAGGCCAGATAGCATTTTGCAGCTGTGGGGCTGCACACTGGGCCCTGGCCAATGCACCTCATCCCTGCTCCTGCTGGATTTTAACAGGCACCACAGGGCCCTTGGCTGCTTAGGCAGCCAACTTTACTAAATTGCTTCATGGTTTCCATGATGTGAGGTGAAGTCCACTACAGCTAGATTGGCATTTTTTTCCTTCGTGTCCCATTGTAAGTTAAGTGATAAACTAGTACTTCAGGCAGTAAAAAGATGGTTCCCTGCCATGCACACTTTGATCTCACTCTGGTGGGAATCATTCCCTTGCCTTATAACTGGCATCTGAACTGATGATACCAACTTTGTAAATTTTTTAATTTTTTGTGGTAAAAAACATATAACATAAAATTTACCATCTTAACCATTTCTAAGTGTACAGTTCCGTAGTGTTAAGTATGTTCATATTGTTGTGCAGCCGATCTCCAAAACTTTTTCATCTTGCAAATCTAAAACTATATACCTCTTACTACAATTCTCCATTCTCCCCTTCCCCTAGCCCTGGCAACTACCTTTTACGTTCTGTTTCTGTGAATTTGACCACTCTAGATAACTCTTAAGTGGAATTGTACAGTATTTTTCTTTTTGTAACTGGTTTATTTCACTTTGCATAATGTCATCAAGATTCATCCATGTTGTAGCATGTGTCAGAATTTCCTTCCTTTTAAAGCCTGGACAATATTCCATTGTATGGCTAGGCCACATGTCATTCATTCATTCCTTGAGGGATACTTGGTTGCTTCTACATCCAACTCTGTATTTTGGTATTCAACATAATCTGAGGGGTGATACTGTTCTATTAATATTTCTGTAACTATTTGTCCCATGACCTCAATTGTTAATATGAGGCACCTTTGCCCTCCCCAAATGCCTTTACCAATGTTAAGACGGAGTATCAAATTTGAAATAAGGCAGTAGAATAGCCTCAGTTTTCACTGTCTTGTAAGAGCATTTTCTGAAGGATCCACCCAAAGATGACCTGATTCTCTGGGGGAGTGTATCTTATTTGACATACTATTTGTTACTAATTTAAGGCTCACACTCTATGAAATGACATGCTGATTTGTAAGATTTTATTCAGTAGTGATGCAAGTGATTTTGGTCTGGTAAAAAAAGGATGACTTTAAAGGTTATAGTTTTATCGCCAAGTGTAGTATTAACTTGTGTTCTGTCTAATCTAGCAATCTTATTCCAACATTCATTCTCAGATGCCTGCATATATTTAGTTTCTCAAATACTCTCTGCACCAGTTTTATCATTCTGCTCATTACCTCATTGACGAATTACGTAAATATTTGCCACATGCTCATGTTTATATGCAAGCCATAGTTATAACTTTAAAAAATTATGTTTTGAATTTCTTTCCTGCCAGAGTAGCCAGCATAAATAACTGCGTTCTTCATTTCAGTGAAGTTTTTGTTGCTAAGCCTTAGAGGAGCCAGGTGATGTCAGAACAGTTAAGCATGAGACCTGCGTTAGGAAAAAGTAGAAAATGGCTTTCTGCTAAATATAATTATAGAATAAGTTCTTTTTTTTTTTTTTTTTAAGAAGACTGACCAACAACGCAACAACAAATTTAGCTTATAAATATGTTCAAGCATTTTAATCTAATACAAGGGCAAAGTAAACCTCTGGGTTGATGTTTGGGCCGAAAACTACCAGCCTCCTCAACTCAACTGTGCAAACATCAGGCCAGGAGGCTGCTGAGACCTCAAGGTGTGTTTCCCACAAGGCATGGTAGGGAGGCTGGCTACACTCACACAGATCTGCAGTTGCAACAGAGGATATAAAAAAATAAATAAAAGGCAAAGTTTCCATAAACTCTGCATTCTCATACCCACCTGCAGCAAAACCTTCTTAGTGTGGAGATGTGCCCGTTTCTTGCAAAGGGTTTACTATTATGGTTCTGCTCTGTGCTGGAAAAGTGCAAATGACTGTGGAAAGCGAGCCAAAGAAACAGTCCCTGCTGATTCAACTCAGGGCATGTGTGTGTGCACATATGTGTGTGTGTGCACATATGTGTGTGTGTGTGCATGCCTGTCTGTGTGGGGGGGGTGTTACTATACCATATAGACACACAGCCTGGCATTTTAAGTGTCCCAGAAATCAATTTATTCAATATTAGTGAGGAGAGGTAGCTCATTTAAAGGGTTAGTCCCTAAAGATGAGGAACATATTCTCAAGGATGGAGGTAATATATCTTAGTTGCCTTCTAATTCCCAGGTATTCCTCAAAGACAGACCAGTATCAATTAATCAATGCCTCTCTAAATTCTGCAAAATTTGTTTTTTCTTTTGTCCCATGTGAGAGTGAATGTTAAGATAAATGGTTATTGCTAGACTGAAATTAAAGGAAGTTGAGAAAAGCAAATGATGTATTTCAGTAAGTTAGTAGAAGGCCAGAGGGAATTCTATTAAAAGCCTCCCCTACAGCTTAATCATTGTCACATTGCAAACTCTACCTTGATAAAAAGAAACATTTTCAACTATGGCCTCCCTGAATTTTCTCCATCTATGCGTGGGAGCTCTCCTCTGTGAGTTCATCTGTTTGAATTGGACTCTGAATGATTCAATCAGCCAGTGTTGCACCATGATTTGGTAGCCCTTTGGCTACATGCAAAGGGTTGGTGGTCTCACCCTGGGTCTATGGAGACATCTCCCTGGCATTGTTACATGACCCTGTGGAGTCAGGGGGTGACAGACGAAGAAAATTTCTCTGCTGAAGGTAGTGAGGCCCCCTCCATTTCCAGGAAATCCTTCTTAATTTTGTTCTTATAATTTAACGAATCTCTGCTTTTCATGGTATCTTTGTATTTAGGGTCATTCCAGTCTTTTAAACAAAATTGGTATACAGCTTTTTATGGGGGGGGTAATGTTTTCAATTTTCACATCGATGCCATCATATTTCAGGAATAACCACAAGTGGTTAATTCTGTAATTCTTCCAGACATTTTATTTTAAACTTTAAACTTGAGGAAACCATGGTCAGTATCAATAAATGTTTATGGAGTGTCAACTGAGTATGAGCCCTGTCCCTGGCACTTTTAACAAGTCTACTCTGAGACGTCTGCGTTTCCAAGATGTTCCATTACCTGGTTTGGGAGTCAGATATTTCCCTCAAAGAGGTGTTCCTTGTTTCCTGAGTCTTAGGATTATTTTAAGTTCCCAGTTTTTAAAGCCGTTATCTGTAAGACAAGAGTGCCCAGTAGTTTTCATTTACTAGGAGTTTATTTTGAGCTAGAAACTGTAGTTAGTCAAGTGTTTTACCTGCATTTTTTAATTTGAATCCCCACACCAATCTGCTGAGTTGGTGCCCTATTCTTCTGAACCCCATTTTAGAGGTGAGAGCACTGAGGCTTGCTGAGAACGTGCCATCAGCTCCAGTGACACAGCCAGCGTGGAAACTAGTTTAGTCCGAGTGTGCCTGATTCCACAGTCTCTAGGCTACATTATGTGCAGTCTGCTTTTTGGTGGCCTTTTGTTAATTCCCTCTTGGTGCCCTGATATTTCAGAAGTTAATGTCATTTAGTTATACATTTTAAACCTTAGGAAACTAAGTCTGCATCAACATTTACTAAGTATTGACTGGCTCTGCACTTAATACCTTACACATCTGTTTTGCATGGTCAGGATGTCCAAATTATTTCATTAGCTCATTATTTTGGTCAGATGTATTTCTGAAGGGGACTATAATAATGAAAACTAGCTTAAATTCCCAATTATTCAGGCTATTTCATTTAAAGATGAAAACAACTGGCAGTTTCAATTCCCCAAGTGTTGAAAAATTGTGGAAAAGAAAAGCCCCAAACCAGCTTGTTAACAAATGGCTTAGCGAATGAATCAGCGGGATTGTGTTTTCTCTGGCCCTTTCTGGACGTCTTCTGTGTGTCTCCACACTCTGGGTGCAGTGTGATGCGCTGCTCCACGGAGAAACCACAGTTGAAAGAATAAACAGGGATGACAGAATAAACAGAATAAACCCCGAGTGTGGGGGAAGCTTTGCAAGTCAGGCTCCTTTCACTCACATGCCTGGCCTTCTGGGAATGGGCCCAAAGTTTTCTCTTTGAGAACTGGTGTAAACGGCTTATTGCAGCCAGTTTGTTTGATTTCTCATTGACTAGTGCAGGGTCCTGGGCAGGCACTAGCAGACTGAGGCTGCCTTTGGGGGAGCCTCACAAACTGGGCACTGGTCAGTAAACAAACACATGCACAAATGTGCTGAGGAAAGTGGGGACCCGGCATGGCACACACACATGAACACACACACACAGACTGAGGGAGATGACCTCACAGAGAAGAAAAGAATTTATTGTTGTTGATCATTATGGATTCCACCTCCAATTCAGTGACACATTTTTCTAGAAAGATTTCCATTCTTTTGTTTTTGTTTGTTTTTATTTTTATTTTTAGTTCTGGGTATGTGTACAGGATGTGCAGGTTTGTTACAGAGGTAAACATGTGCCGTGGTGGTTTGCTGCACCTATCAACCCATCACCTAGGTATTAAGCCCAGCACGCATTAGCTGTTTGTCCTAATGCTCTCCCTCCCCGACCCCATCTACCAACAGGCCCCAGTATGTGTTGTTCCCTTCCTTGTGTCCATGTGTTCTTATTGTTCAGCTCCCACTTACAAGTGAGAACACACAGTGTTTGGTTTTCTATTCCTGTGTTAGTTTGCTGAGGATGATGGCTTCCAGCTTCATCTGTGTCCCTGCAAAGGACATGCTCTAATTCCTTTTTATGGCTGCATAGGATTCCATGGTGTATATGTACCACATTTTCTTTATCCGATCTATCACTGATGGGCATTTGGGTTGATTCCATGTCTTTGCTGTTGCAAACAGTGCAACAATGAACATACGCATGCATGTATCTTTGTAATAAAATGATTTATATTCCTTTGGGTATATACCCAGTAATGGGATTGCTGGTTCAAATGGTATTTCTGGCTCTAGATCTTTGAGGAATCACCACACCGTCTTCCACAATGGTTTAAGTAGTTTACATTCCCACCAACAGTGTGAAAGCGTTCCTAAGATTTCCATTTTATGTTTGTCAAGCACTCTCCTTGGAGGAAGACTAAAGGCATACACTCTCCATAAGAACTGAACACTTCGTGCTGTTAAGTAAGTTGGGTTGAGACTGTGCAAGACAGGGAAATCGCAGAGGCAGTTGATGAAAGTTGTGAAAGGAAAATGGCAGAAGAAATCTTGCATGCCCATGATGGGGGCACTCAGCAGTAGAAAGAGCAAAAAGGGGGACCCATTCTACAGCAGAGCTTTCTTTTTCAATAGTGCTATTGGGACCTGGGCGCATGGTCTTGCTGAGAAGAGCTACTAATATCACCTGGGAGTGAGTTGAGCCTTAAAGTCCTTGTCTGTGCAGTCTTGTGTTTTGAGCACTTTCCAGATGGGTCAAGAAGTTTGTAGAACTTATTCATAATTTATGTAGCAAAACAGCTACATTTTGGAGCCTTGATAGTAATATCACAGAGTTGGCCTGGAGGAGAGTCAAAGACAGGGACATATGTGTCACCTGGGCTGCTTTGGAGATCTCAGGACTGTGACAGGACAGTGACACCGGCCCCCAACCACAGATCACCAGTGTGCACTTATAACCTGGGCTCAGACAGATATGCTGACTCCCAAGATGGCTGCATCTTGTGTTAATGGCACATAATTCAGCCCCTCACGGAGGCTTTCCTGGAAATCTAACCATGGACTGTATGTGCACTCAGTCCTGGAACTCCCTGTCTGAAAGTGCAAGAATGCCTGTTTTGGTGTTTGTTCATTTGCAGTAGTCGGATGAGCCTCTGTCCTCAGGGTCTCTGTTTCCTTCTTCGTGTCCTATGTCTCCACACTGCTCCTCTTCAAGTGCCATCTGTGAGACTCAGGGTGATCCCCCGACATTTATGGTCCTTAGCAGTAGGGTTTTCCCTAGTAGTAAATGGGAGAGAATCCTGATTTCTAGTCACCAGGAAGCAGAAGTACGGCTGAGAGACCCTGAAACTCAAGGTCAAATCTTGCAGAAAAGGAAGAGAATAGCAAGTTGAGCCCTGGCTGATTCAGAGGCCTTTATACTATTGAGAGGTACACGTTTTTTTTTTTTTTTGGATTATATCACCTGAAAAAGCATGAGGTTTCCACCGTGACATTTATTGTGTTGTCCTTGAAACTCAGAATATTGAGAATGTGGCTGTTAACCAAAGCCTCCTGAACTGAAGGAAGTCTTCTCTTGTACAGTGTGTGAAAGCAGAGAGGAGCTGTTCATTGTAGCCTTTGAAGATCACCTCTTAATTTCCCCCTGTGTTTTTATTCTCTAACGATGTGCTTCACTCTTCTTTGGAGGGGAGCCTCCTCTGTGCTGTTGGAGATCAGTACTTCCTACTGCCTTTATCATGGCCTTAGAGAAGTTCTCCTGCTGGATCTAAATGGATCTCACATTATGAAAGGAGCACCAGAGCCCTGTAGGAAGGCCAGGGCTCTATTTATTTACATTCGAGGTGGTGGCTGTGGAGGAGGAAGATTCAAAACACACAAAGTTATGTATGAATTATGATGTGATATGTTCAGCTTTTAGCTCTCTACTGGGCAGCACTTCAAAGTTTGTTTTCAATGGATTTTCTTCAGGGGGGCCACACCAGCATCCTCTAAATGGGAATCTGAGGATGCTTCCCATCTTACATCACTCACAGATCACTGCCAGAGCAACAAGAAACAGAAACCCTAACAATTTACAGTTTACCCTCTTTGATGTAAGGTGCAGTGGGGACACGAAGCCCAGGTCTCTGAGTAGGATGTAGTTGGATTGGCACAGAAAGCAAACTCTTCTTACTTTCCTCAAGAAGAAGGAAAACTACACTAGCAAATTAAAAATATTAGCAAGCTTCTACTCAGATACGTTTAGCTTGATTTGGGTCAAGGTGGGGGAAGGGAAGAGTAAGGAATTCAAACAGCCTGTGCCAAGGATTTGCTGAACATGTTCTTTAAAAAAAAATGCTGATGGGCATTAAATGAAGTAACAACTGCAGATTACACGAGGGTAAACACTGCTGCTAATGTTTGACTAAAAGCTAACTGAGGGCTCTGAGTGACTCCCGTTAATTTACAGATCACGCCAGTAACAGTCCCTGGGGACTGGGGCTGCGGAAGGTGGGAGATTCGTTTTATAGCCAGAAGCCATGTTTTTAATTTTAGAAAAAGAAAACTGAAGCTGTAGGAACTGATTTAGAAACTTCAGAGGGAGAGAGAGAAAAAGAGAGGGAGAGAGGGGAGGGAGGAAAGAGAAAGAAAGAGTGAGAGGTGTAGGGGGGATGAATTGAATGTCTTTGCTGGGCTTGGGATAGAAAAGTGGCTAAGAAAAAAAAACAGCAAGAAACACATCTAACTTTAAAGAACTCTTCCAGGAGGAGACAGTGTGCTAGGATTAAGAGTTAACTATTCCCCTGAGATCCGGCCACTGCACTCCAGCCTGGGCGGCAGAGCGAGACTCCGTCTCAAAAAAAAAAAAAAAAAAGAGTTAACTATTCCTGTGGGGTAGGGGTCTTAAATTCAAGACTGGGCCAGGGGCTCCATCGACCCCCAAATTAAAGAGTATAAACTGCCTCATGTTATCAAATAAAATTGATTTAATTTTGCAACATTTAGCTTCAAGTTAAAATTTAAATGTATGGTTGTACAGTAAATGATTTTAAAATTATAGTCCCTCCAGCATAGCCTCTCTTGACACAGTTTTAAATGCTTCTTACATGGGCTGTGTAGTTTATTTAGTACATAGCAGTTGATGTCCTTAGATTGGGTTTTCATCATGTATTTTAATTTATTAAGGCTGGGATGACCATAATTGCCTAATAATTCAATGGAACGAAATGCGCTACTTCAGCACTTTTTACTGCATTTTTCCATATAATATCTAAAAGTCACCCTGCAACACACACAGGCTATGTTTATGAAAGCAAGGCTTTAACCCTTGCATTTTTCTATGTTTGAATAATTTTCTTAATAAGGCAAAAAAATGTTTGCAAATTTGCACCATGATGTTAGCACGTCGTTGTGAAGGAGGTAGGACTGGCCTGCACGTCAGGGATGGAGTCCTGTCCATTTGGTGTTTGCAAACCTTGAGGATCCTCATGGAAGCCCAGTAACTCCAAAGACCCTTGTTTCTTCCCAAGTTTCTGCCTCCTCTCAGCCAAGAGCAAACGTATCTGCTGTGCTGGGCCGGTCTTTAGTTTAATCTTAGAGTCTCAAAAACAAACAGTGGTAAGGTCTGGATAACATAGTTATCCATTTCTATGTTTGCCCAGATGAAACTTTAAAAATGCTAAAAATACCAGGGCAATTTCTCTTAATTGCCCTGGATTATCAGGCTGGAGAAATGGATTGGGCAGGTATGTTCTAGTCTATTAAATCTTGTGCTAACTTTACTGATACCGGCTCTTGGACTCTGGCAGCCTATTCTGCTTTTCAGCATTCTCCAGGAATGCTCCCAGCGTGTTGGAAACCAAACTGCCTATCTTCAGAGACAGCCCTAACACCAAAACTTTTGCTTTACTAGAGAAGCCAGAAGAGAAAAATAATGCTGTTTCATCCTCTCTGACTCAGTTGACTCACTTTATGACTTTTAGTGTCGGATTCCAAACTCGATGGCTGACCTGCCTGAGGTCACCAGTCCCGTAGGACTATTTTAAAACTTTGAAAATCACAAGGCATTTTCAGTTCTTGCCACTTATGAGTTTGTGCAAATATTCTGATGAGTGATCCTTGAGGATACATTGCTTCTAAATATGAAGGGGTGCCAAGCTCTAGTGAAACTGAAAAAAAAAAAAAGTGGCACTTCAGAATGACCAGAATCAGTAGACATTGTTTATTACCCTTATCGTCCACATCTGATGTTAAACACAAAGACTAGGAACACCCATGCCTGCCAGGTCAGTTTGTTTGTGAACATTGAGGAATGTCTAAGGGGGATTAAGCTTTCATGTATGGAAATGCTTTCTAATTCAAATAACCCACTGTAATTTTTTAAAAAGTGACATGAATTGATGATTGTAGATACTGTCATACTGTATGACCAAACAACATGGTTATAATGATGTGGCATTTCCTTTCCTTGTCTTTAACAAAACATATGGCTTTAGGTTACATTTATCTGGGTTTTGGTTCTTCTACTTTAACTTGAAAGATGAAATTTATGCAATTTCTCAAGATCCCGAATCACAAAGTTGGGTAATGGCAAATGGTATCCTAATAACAATAATAGCTGAATTGTATTGTGTAGCTATTCAGTGACTGCTCTAAACAACAACCCTACAGGGCAGATACTACTGTTATTCCATTGCAAGTTTAGAAAGTGAGGCACAGAGAGAAGTCAGGCATCCACAGTCACATAGCAGTTGATGCAGGAGCGCAGATTCAGCCACACTGCCTGTTTTTATCTAGTTTTGGGCTCTACCAGCGAGAGGAAATGTTGCCACTCTTTATTTTCAGGATCAAAGTACATATGCACACTATATTAGCTCCACCAGACTCTGTAATCTAACTTATTTTGGCATGGCAGACCCTTCACGCTAGAGTGGAGGAAGAGGGATTGGATTTATTCTCCATCGTGCCTGAAGAATCCATCTCCTCCTACAATTTAGAACACACATTTTATTTTATTTTATTTTATTTTATTTTATTTTATTTATTTTTTTTTTGAGACGGAGTCTTGCTCTTTGCCCCAGGCTGGAGTGCAGTGGCGCGATCTCGGCTCACTGCAAGCTCCGCCCCCACGGGTTCACGCCATTCTCCTGCCTCAGCCTCCCGAGTAGCTGGGACTACAGGCGCCCGCCACCTCGCCCGGCTAATTTTCTTGTATTTTTAGTAGAGACGGGGTTTCACCGTGTTAGCCAGGATGGTCTCGATCTCCTGACCTCGTGATCCGCCCGTCTCGGCCTCCCAAAGTGCTGGGATTACAGGCTTGAGCCACCGCGCCCGGCCACATTTTATTTTTAAGAGTGGGCTTTTTTATTGGAAAACAATAGTAGCTACACTTAGCTTACTATTAATACATGTCAGAAGTTTTTTGAAGTACTTTCCATTTCTTTTTCAATTTATTCTCACACTATGAAGTAGACAGTATTATCATCTCCATGTTATAAATGGGTATACTGAAACACAGATGAGTCATGTCACTTACTTCTAATTGTCTATTTAGAGGGACACAGAGATGGGCTCACATCCAGGTAGCCAGGTCCCATGGTCCATGCTCTTAGCACTACACTCTCTTTCCAATGAGCTGATAACTAGTCAGGTGATTCGAGGGTTAGCAATAAAATGATCTGGACTGAGTTCTAGCACAGCTGATAGAATTGCAGAATTGTCCATTTTATCATTAACAAGAGCAGTGCTGCCCCCCTCCCCCCATTTCTGCCACTGTCATCGTAGAACATTCCAGAAGAAAGGTCCTAGGAGGCTCTATAGAGGCTCATGTTGTTCTCCCAGCATCTCAGACTGTGTGATATCTAACTCTTACTTCTCTTTTTTATACCTTGGTTCTCCTGCCTCAGAATAATAAACCCAATAACAAGAGCCTCTTTTTATTTGTGGTGTTTTCCAGTTTACAAAGTGATTTCTCACATTGGGTAATGTGAACCTCACTATGGTTCTATAGGGTGTGTTCAGTCTTCATTGTATTGATAAGAAAACTGTAGTTCAGAAACACCCAAGGCCACAAAACATCAAAACGGGCTGGACACGGTGGCTCACACCTGTAATCCCAGCACTTTGGGAGGCTGAGGTGGGTGGATCATGAGGTCAGGAGTTCAAGACCAGCCTGGCCAAGATGGTGAAACCCTGTCTCTACTAAAATACAAGAAAATTAGCCGGCCATGGTGGAATGCGCCTGTAATCCCAGATACTCCTGAGGCTGAGGCAGAGATTGCTTAAACTTGGTGGGGCAGAGGTTGCAGTGAGCCAAGATCGCACCACTGCACTCCAGCCTGGGTGACAGAGTAAGACTCCGTCTCAAAAAAAAAAAAAAAAAAAAAAAGATCAAAACGGGCTGGACTTAGTCTGGCTTTATAATCTCCTATCCCTTATCCCTATTCCCAAATCCTCCTACAGTGAGAAATAACCTCTTGTAGCAGCCATTTCAGTGGGAGTCAAAGCACTTCACAAAGCTCTCTCCTTGTTCTTTGGAACAAGTCTCTATGAAGTGGTCCAAGCAGCCACCAGAACTGGTTGGAGACCACCCACATATGCTGCCCGCACTGGATTTTATGCCTGAATTAACTTGCCATGTAGACATCTTACCGTAGTGGTTGAGGATATTGGAACTACTTGGATGAAAGAACACCTGAGCCCCTGGTGGGCTTCTGTTGAACTGTGTGGGTCCATGGCACAGATAGGGCCGCAATGACAGCACTCTGTGCAGAGGAGAAAAGCGTGCTTACAATAAACGGGCCTTTGGCGTCCACTCGCGCAGATGGAGAGAAGTGTTGCTTTTTCCTAGAGAAGAGAAATGAACAAGACCTGTTGATGGTGAATGAGTTGGGTCCCCATGCTCCCCTTTCTCTGCCATGCCCTTCAGGTGGGATGCTGGCACAGGGAGGATTAGATGTCTAGCCTACTTACTCATTCCAACTTACAGCTCACAAGGATGGAGCTTAGCTGGAGGCTGAATGCTGGAACCCCATCTGAGCATTTCAGAATAGCCTAGTCCGTTTCCACAGGTCCGAATCTGTGACCTAGGGGCAGGCTCTTAGAACAACATATTCTCATATAATGTGACTAAGGTGTCCGTAAGAAAAGCTAACATCCCCTGCTCTGATAAGGCAGAAAGGAGTGAGAGGAGGAAGAGAGAGGAACCTGGAGAAAAAAAATGCAATAAAGACCTGTAAAAGGAAAACTCACAAAGCCCTTCTCTGAAGAGCCTTTAAGATGGAGTTTACCAGCAAGGTACTAGCAGACACATACGAGCAGGTTAACATCCCTGAAATAAAGCAGGAGCCAGTAATAACAGGGTCGGGCAACAGAAAGCTACAGCTGGTAAGGAAGTCAGCAGCACCACACCATTAGATACAGCAATTACTTTAGATACAGGGTGGGGTCCCCAGCTCTGCAGCACACACACTCGGGCTGGAGAAACAGGCTCTGCTTCTGGGAAAGTGTTCTCCACCCCTGGGTACAGATCCCTGGAGCCTTAAGAAGGCGTTGCAGAAAAATTAAGCATTATCTCGTCTGAGTCCCCCAGGCTGGGTTAGAAGTTGCTTGCCTGATTATTGCATGCAGCTGGAACGGTCTTGGTGTAGGGAGGGATCTGGGCTGAAGGGAGAGAGGAGAGAAGAGAGAGGGGAGAGGGGAGAGGGGAGAGGGGAGAACGAACAGGGAGGGGAGAGGGCACCTGCATGCACACACACTGTAGCAGAAGCTGCAACTTTGCCGGTTACAGGGCTGTTGTGAGATAGGGTGCTTGCTACGGTGACTGGAGCCCGGACTTGCAGATCTGCTTGTCATCACTTACCCTCTCTTGGTGGTTTGGGCATGCACTTCTTTGGGGGAACAAACACAATTTTTAAAGTTCTTGAGTTTGGCAGCAGCAGCCAATCACTTGCCTCCCTGTTACCCTCCTCCCTTTTTTCTAAAGTAGTCAAATGCCAGCTTCTTTTTCACTAGTTTCTATTTCTGTGAAAAACATTTCAGAACTGCTTTCCTCATCCTTCCCACTAAAAATCAAACATCCCACCCCGCCACCCTCCTGTTCTGTGCAGCAAGGGTTGGCCCACACTCACCTGATGTGTTCCCTCCTCAGTCGTGGCCAGCACCAGGTGGTTGCTGCCATCAGATGATGTTCTGCTCTGGCAAGCACATGTTTTTAAGTGACTGTGCAGTACCCAGGCTTATAAAAACAAATGCACCCAGACGAATTTCCAGCGGCCCATGGAGATACGCTGAAATTCTCTGACCTTGCTGAGCTGGGCTTTGGCTTCGCGTCTCCTCTCAGGCAGACCTGTATACATCTTCATTCATGTGCCTATTTTAGTCATTGCAAAATGCTTTATAATGGGAGGACTCTAGTTTGGAGCACAGGCATTAGGATCAGAACCTCGGCTTGAATTTTGATGCAATATACCCATATAAGTAAGTCTTTTTCACCTCTGTGCCACAGTTTTCCCGTCTACAAAATGGGACAGCAGCAACACCTGTCTGTGTAGGGGTCTTGTCAGAATTGAATGAGATAAATGTTATGTATTTAGCGCAGTTCCTGGTACATAGACAAACATTAGTTCAATAAAGTTTTGCTAGTATTATCATTTCCTTGTTTTTCCAAAAAGTAGCTAATCTGAGCACACATCTGTTTATAGGAGGGGGTCTGATGGCCGGGAGGATGGGAAGAAGGAACCCACGATGAAGCAAAAGTCACATTTTACTTTGTCCTCACCATTCCTCTCCTGGGCCTGTCCTAAACAGGAAGCTGGGGGAGGATGGAGTGCTGGAATGCTGCAGAAGTCTCATGGGAGGGCGCTTGGTGTTCACCACAGTGTACACTGTTGCACGACCAGGTTGGCACTTTGCATGTGGGAAACGATCAGAGAATGGTGGGGGATGCTTACGAGGCATCGCTGGAATCCTATGGCACCACAGACCAGAGCCTTCCCTTCCCTTCCTCTCCCACAGATGAAAATTTGAATGCTGGGGCTCAGTGGAACACCTGAAGGAAGCTGGTGAGGCAGATGTCCCGCTATGCCTTCCAAGTGTCCTGCAACCAGTTCATGCCTGTCAGCATCTTTGCCGGTAGACTCTGTGAGTCAGCAAATCTACAGAGCAGAGAGCCACAAGTGGGGACAGATGTGGTCAAATCCCATCTAAATCAGTGATTCTCAAACCAGGAGTTGTCATGGTACCGGCCTTGAGTGAGCTGGACCAAGGGAAGTGGTGGAATTCCCCATGAAGGACCAAGCAAGCAGATGGAAGTTTCTCCATTTTAACGTTTTCTGAGTCAATTTAAAAAAACACCTAGTGCCTTTTTCTGTACATAGTGCTAAGCAATTTGCCAAGCAAGTAAACAATTAACCAGGGCATATTAAGAGAGAGAGAGAGAGAGAGAAAACCGGATGAAATAAGTAAGGCAACTTCTTTTTGTAGCGTACCATTCAGATATTTTGTGCTTGAGATAAAGAGGCCCTACCTGATCAGCTGTAGACTTTGGTGGATAGTAGAGTTGGTGTGCCCGTGGGTTTGAATTTAAGCCTACCAAATGTGCTTTTCTCCCACCTATTTGAACCTTGCATGTTTCCAGGATAAGAATTAACATAAGCTATAAATATTCTTCCAGGACTAGTTATTAACCGTGAATGTTGAGAGGCCTTGACAAATATAAAATGTTATATATAAGCCCAAGAGTAGATCAGAGAGCATCAAGTGAGACTTGGAGTTTTCATTAAATTCTGCAGTCTCACAGTATTTCCAATCATTTCAGGGCAGACCAAAGTTCCGTGGTATATCTTTTTAATGTGGCAGGCCTCGAGGGTGGATTGAGTTAGGCAATTTATCCCCTTTTATGCCCTGTATTCACAGACAACACTCCAATGGGGTAACATAAAACCACAGATAGGTTTCTTTACAGCAGTATTTAAGGGGTCTAGGAAAGCAGCCCAAGTCATGTGGAGAAAGCTGGGGAAAGAAGTGTCAGAGGAGAAAGCGGACCTTAGCAGAAATGACAAAAGTGAAAAACCTTCCTAACTGCTTCAGACGTGATGCTTAAAAGTGTGTTTCTTTGGCAACTTATAATTTTCTGAAGCTGGTTCTCAGCCTCAGATCCTCCCCCCAAGGTTTTTATGTTGTATTTTGACTCAGTAGGAGTGATCCAGTCTCAGACCTTCCAGCTCTCACCAGTACACCACAGGCTCATGCCATCCAGCAATCAGATGACAGGAGGAGGAGAGGTTCAAAGAGGACTACTGTATTTCTCAGAAAGGGCTGGCTCATCTACCCTCCAGTGTATTACTCACACTGTAGATGCACAAAACATGTCAAAGTATACTGGGGCTCCGCAATGCATGCACCCACACACATGCACACATACACACGCACTTCCACACTGAAAAAGATAACTGAGATCAAAAGGGGACAGTGTGCAACTGGTGCTCCATGTTGTAAGGACCCCCTCCTGCAGGTGTGGCTACCCCAGCAGGCTTGTCTGGGCATGTCCGCCCAGTTGACGCCAGGCCAAGTTTTACGGGAGGAATTGGCCTGTGTCTAAAGCTGAAGTTCAGCTTTGCTGACTATGGAGACTGATCTGTTGGTTGTCAGCAAAGAAAAGGTGGTTTTCAAAAGAGCAGCAGAGGACTCTGTCCTAGTTGCTACTGGCCAAATTTGACTCTGGTTGGAAGCTCGAGAAACAAAAATGCTATGCAGAATATCTAGTGACAGAAATAAATCAGAGATTGCCAGGGGCTAAGGGTGAGAGGAAGGAGATTGACTTCAAAGGGGCACAGATAATTTCTCAGGGTGTCAGAAATATTCTGTCTTGATTGAGGTGGTGCTACTCGACTGTATATGCTTGTAAAAATGTGTAGAACTGTGTGCCTGAAAAGGGTGAATTCTACTGTATGTAAATTATAACTCGATAAGCCTGATTTTTAAAAACACTGTAGTTTTGGAGGCCATATAAAACCAAATAACATTTTGAGTCACTAATGCCTCTTTAAGAATATTTTGGATTGTTTTTTTATTAGGTTAAAAAAAAAATTCTTCATGGTAAGTATTAACCCTTTAAGAGCCAAATGGAGGAGTGGAATCTGTATGTTTCAGAGTTGTTTGTGCTTTTTAGGTGGTCATTTTACACACTTAATTTTTGATTTTATTTAGAAAAAGAAGTTATGCTTATGAAGCATGAGAGCTGTAATTCCAAAAGTTGAATTGGTTTTGAGACCCCAAAGTCATGACTATGTAGAGAATTTCTAAATTCTTAAGGATAACCTATTTAGAGAAACCTAAGAAATCAACTATTACAACTAATGCTTCATTATGATACCTGGATACAAACTATAAAAAAAAATCCATAATTAGATAATAATTGTAAAGAGGGAAAAGATCTCTTACAATAGGGGAAAAACAAAGCAAAACCAGCAAGAATAAGAACAATAAAACCTGGAAACAAACTTGTTTGTTTATAAAGGGCTTCTATCAATTTAGCTGTAAAACTTTAGTTAATATGAAAGCAGGCTTGAATAAATTGAGATATATTTTATATTATTGGATGATGTCACTTTTTCTCAAATTGATTGTTAGGTCCAATATGATTCTAATCAAAATCCCAGTTGGAATATTTTTGAATGAAAATGTGACTGTAAGGTTTATCTAGAATAATTTGTGGATAAAAATCACCAATAAAGATTTATAAACAAGGTAAACTGTACTTCAGATGTTAAAAACCTGTTATAAAGCTTTAATAACATGATATTGGTATACAACTAGACAGAGAGAAGAGAATAGAGTCCCCAAACACACTCGAATATATATAAGAACTTAGTATTTGATGAAGACACTTCAAATTAGGGAAGGAAATGAAAGATTATGCCAGTGAATAGTGCTGGGGAAATTAATTCAGTTTTTAAGGGAAGAGACCCAAATCATATCCCTAAATAAAGTCTGAATGAATTAAATAATTAAATTTTAAAATATGAAAACACAAATGAGTAAAAGAAATTATGGTAAATATCCATCGACTCGGCAATGTATAGACGCACTTTTTAAACAAAAAGGTAGAGGAAGAATCTATAAAACAGAAGACAGAATGTTTTTACATAAAAATTATAAACATATACATCAAAACTCATGATTAAAAAAGCATAAGGCAAAGACTAACTTGGAAAAAAGGCAAAATAGAAGACAAAGGTTAACATGGTTAATACGTGAAGAGCTTCCGAAGTCAATGATTAGAAGTTAAATATCCTAAGCAGAAAAATTTTCAATATTCACAAAAAAGTAATTTGTACAAGCAGAAAAAAATTAGACAATAAATCATGAAAAAATTTCAGGCTCATTATTTATTTAAAAATAATTTAAAAAGACACCAATTTCCATCCATTAAATTAGTAAATATTTTAAATTTCAAAAAACCTTGATAATTACATAGTTGGGTAAAAGTTCAAGATAAAGGAAAATCTTATCCACTGCTGATGGAAGTATAACAATCTTTTAAATTTTCTGATTAGAAATGTGGCAATATGTATGTATTCAAAGACTTAAAGCTGTAAACAGTATTTGACCTAATAATTCCTTCTTAAGGAATCTATCCTTGCTTCAGATACAATTTTAGGAAATACAAGGATTTAGGTATAAGGATGTTTATTGCAGGGTTACTTGTGACTGAAAAATTCTAGAAATAGGCTTAATTAATGACAGTTCATCTGTAGGCATGGAAAACCACATTCTCAGGAATATTTAAGGCTTTGGAAGAAATATAAAAAGTAACATGAAGTGAAAAATATAAGAGGCAAAGTTGCATGTACAGAAGAGCTGTGGGTGGATCTGGCTATATATGTACATACATACATATGTACACACACAGAAAAAAGACTGGAAGGATTTGCATCAATGAAATGTTAATAGTGGTTCTTAGGATAGTGGAATGATTAGTGGGTTTTTATTACCTTTATGTGGTACTTTTTCAAATTTTCTATAAAAAGGTTGTATTAACTTTATGATCAGAAGTATAAACATTATTTTTGTAATTTTCTTTGCTATCAAGGGCTCCCTCTGCTGCTCACCTAAAAAATTATGAAGAGTTGGCTTCCTACTTCTCATTCCTGATTTTCCTCATCTCCTAATAGCCTCCGTTCTAGATCTTGTGACCACTCTCCACTTATTTACCTTAGAAGCAGACTCTTCTAATTTGAGTATTTGGAATTATATGTCAAGTTCTAGACTTTTGTTTTTAATTGAGATATAACTCACATACACTAGTCATCCATTTAAAGGGTACGATTCAGTGGCTTTTAAGTATATTCACAGAGTTGTGCAAATGTCACCATGATCTAATTCCAGAATATTTCTCTCACCCCCAAAAGAAAACTTATGCTCATTATCAGTAACCCTTGATTACTTCTTGCTGCCATCCCTGGTAACCACTAAACTACTCTTAGTGTTTATGGTGTTGGGGCTGAGAAAATGATACCCCGCACAGTGGTGCTTTGGCATACTGAGTACTTTGAATTAAATGAAGTTGGAGTACCTTAGAAGCTGCCTCAGAACCCAAAATGTTTTAACCCTCTTTTGTTTCTTCTCCCTTGACCTCGAGAGCAAGGAGGGACTCTCTCTGGAATTTTCTTATCTAACTAAGGAAACTTCTCAAAAGAAATGCAATTGTCTTAAGACTCACGCTACAGGAATCTCATGAAATAATCCAGAAAGATTACCCACCTGAGAAAAGAAGAGACTATGAAAGTCATCACTACATGCAGTTAGACTTTTCATCTACTCTTTTGAGGGTAGGTTGGAGAGATTACCTAGGAGACTTTCTACGTACTAAGACAGCATTCGTTCACAAGGCAGTTCCACCCCTCTCTTTCCTTTAACTTGCCAGTCCCATTCAGTTTCCTAAGAGAATTATTTACAAAATAATATTTGCCTCCTGGGTCCATTCGTTTCCTCTGAAAATCGTTTACTAACCCTCTTCAATTGGTTACAGCTCCCTACTTTTCTCTCCCCTACGAAGAGGACATTTAAATCTCAACCATGGCCGGGCGCGGTGGCTCAAGCCTGTAATCCCAGCACTTTGGGAGGCCGAGACGGGCGAATCACGAGGTCAGGAGATCGAGACCATCCTGGTTAACATGGTGAAACCTCGTCTCTACTAAAAATACAAAAAACTAGCCGGGCGAGGTGGCGGGCGCCTGTAGTCCCAGCTACTCGGGAGACTGAGGCAGGAGAATGGCGTAAACCTGGGAGGCGGAGCTTGCAGTGAGCTGAGATCCGGCCACTGTACTCCAACCTGGGCGGCAGAGCGAGACTCCGTCTCAAAAAAAAAAAAAAAAAAAATCTCAACCATATGGCCTTTTTTTGAGTCTCATATTTTATATGGCTCCCATGGTTATACATATTAATTAATGTGTAAACTTTTTCTCCTGTTAATCTGTCTATTGTCACTTTATTTCAGTGAACCTTCAGAAAGGGCAGAAAGGAAGTTTACTTCTGCCTCTACAATGGATTTGCCTACTTTAGACATGTTTTCAATATTTATCCATGTTATGGCATATACCAGAACTTCATTTCTTTTATGATGGAATAATATTACATGGTTTTAATATACTATATTTTGTTTATCTGTTCATCAATTAATAAATCTTTGGGTTGTTTTTGTCAGGCCTCTGAGCCCAAGCCAAGCCATCGCATTCCCTGTGACTTGCATGTATAAGCCCAGATGGCCTGAAGTAACTGAAGAATCACAAAAGAAGTGAAAAAGTCCCTGTCCCGCCTTAACTGATGACATTCCACCACAAAAGAAGTGAAAATGACCAGTCCTTGCCCTAAGCGATGACATTATCTTGTGAAATTCCTTTTCCTGGCTCATCCTGGCTCAGAAAGCTCCCCCACTGAGCACCTTGTGACCCCACTCCTGCCCTCCAGAGAACAACCCCCCTTTGACTGTAATTTTCCTTTACCTATCCAAATCCTATAAAACGGCCCCACCCTTATCTCCCTTCGCTGACTCCTTTTTCGGACTCAGCCCGCCTGCACCCAGGTGAAATAAACAGCCATGTTGCTCACACAAAGCCTGTTTGGTGGTCTCTTCACAGGGACGCGCATGAGTTTTCACTTTTAGGCTATAATAATTAATGCTGTTAGCAATATTTATGTGTAAGTTTTTGTTATATGTTTTTAATTCTCCTGGGTAGATACTTAGGGATAAAATTGCTGAATTAGATTGTAACTCTATGTTTAACTTTTTGAGAAACTACCCAACTATTTTCCAAAGTAACTATCATTTTATATTTCACCAGCATTGTATGACAGTTCCAGTCTTTCCTTATTTAAACTAATACTTAATTATTGCCTTTTATTGTAGCTCTCCTGGTACATATGAAGTGTTATCTCATTATGGTTTTGATTTGCATTCTCTAATGACTAATATCAAGCATCTTTTCATGTGTATACAAGATACTTTTATATCTTCTTTAGAGAAATGTCTATTCAAATCCTGTGCCTATGTTTTAATTGGGTAATTTATGTTTTTATTGTGTTATGCCCAGACCGTTTATTCCCCGAAGAAGACCACCAGAGTCCAGAGTCAAAGCTAAGCAGCAAGGATCTTTATTACAGGTTCGAACCTGGAACTCTCCCTCGCTCGTGAAACGAGACGGGCAGGAGAGCTCCCCCACTCAGCTCCGAACAATGTTATATAGTCTAAGAAAAGTGGGCATAGAGTTATTATACAAATCAGATATATGATTGGCTAGTGTTTGAACAAGGCGATTTGGCTAACTATGATTGGTTCCTGCCATTTCTGATATTTTGGTTCAAACTTTGAGGCGGGAGAGCAGGTTTATGGCAGCAAGAGTTTATCTTACTTAAACACGTCTTGTGACCTTGCCTCAGAACTTACAAAATCTCTGGTATGTGCAAAACAAAATCTCTGGTACGTGCAGAAAACCAGGTACTCACAGAACTTACGAAATCTCTGGTATGTGCAAAGATTAGAGAGCAGAACAAGGGTGTAGCGGGTGGGGGGCGGGTACACATCTATCTTTGTGTCCTTTCATTTCTCCCTTCTCATAAGTAACTGGATGTCCAATCTTGGATTTCCAGAGTCTTATAATATAGCCTCACTTTCTGGGTGCAGGAGAGGCTGGTGATGGCTACGGAGGACCATTAGTTGGATGGTATCAAACCTTTCTCTGACAAATTGTAAAATTTTATTTACCACACAGGGGCCTATAGTGAATAGAAGTAGTAAAGACATTAGGGGGCCTAAAAGGGGTGCCAGAAGGGAAAACATTGAAGAGCTCCACCAATTGTTAGCGGCTGTAGTGAATTGTTGCTTTTTTATTTCTAAGCTTAGTTCGTGTAGGCGTTGGACTCTTTCCTCAACTAACCCTGACTCATTTATATAGAAACAGCATTCTTCTTTGAGGAACATACAGGTTCCTCCTTTCTCAGCCGTGAGTAAGTCTAAGGCTCTGCGGTTTTGAAGGGTGACCTGTGCTAGGGAGGTGAGCTGCCGCTGAAGGGAGGCTAGGGAATAGGCGGAGTCTTCCATAGCAACAGAGAATTGTTGTAACAGCTTGTCGTTTTCTATCATGGAGTGTTGTAGGGCCCCTCCTGCTAACCCCGCTGCGACGACAGAGGTGGTTAAGGATATTCCGGCAATTAGTGGTAGAAAAACTGCTCGTCTATGTCGCGCAGTTTTAGTTGGGGCGGTCCCTGCCCAGCCTATGAACTCTGCCGGGGTTAGCAGTGTCAGTCGGGGAACTAGGGTAACAGGGATACACAACTGTCCGTCAGAGATGCTTTTGGACAGAGTTTTTAACAGAGTCATATTACACCAGAAGAACACACCAGGGGGAGCATATATGGGACTATTAGGGTATGTAGCCGATTGGTTACAGAGGCTGTTGCTAAATGCCGAATAACAATAGGGGTATTTCTCTTGGTATGGGTCACGGTACAGGGCTACATCGGGTATCGTGACTATCGATGAGTTAAAACCTGTATAGTTTGTGGGAGGGGAGGATAGAGGAACAGCCGTTAATGGTGGTCTTCCTAGGGTTGCACACATAAAGCAAGAGGACAGGTCGCCTAAACCAGTGAGGTTGGCGAATGCTAGCCCTTCCCGTAATAGAGTTAGCCAGGAGAAGGGCTGCAAGTCTTGTGATAGCTTGGTTTCTTGCCTGTGGATTTGTGTGTGGATTAAGGGTTGAATCTGGACTAGACTTCTCCACAGATATAAATGGCTACTGGGCCAGGTACTAGTTGATGAGTAATATACTCCCCCATGTTGTGGGGTTGTCCACCGAGAGTCCCATGGGTCTCTAATTATCCAAGTGTAAGTGACGGGAGACTCAGTTTTGTAAAAATACCACCCTTGTTGTTCTCTCCAGTATCGGACAGAGTGCGTCTTACAGTAGCTATATGGGCAACCTGCACTCTGGTGCCACCAATAATTTTTACAATTATATTCGGTTTGATCATATTCAAAACAGATCATGGGTATTGCTGGTTGGGCAATCTGGAACCTAGTGAAATTGAGGTAAACTATAGTATTACACCCTGAGGGGGGGCAGTCTGCGCTAGCTAGCAGTTTACCCGCTTGGGGGGTTTCCCCGGGGTGAGTTTTGTTCTCATAGAGCCAGAACCTCCAGACATAGGGATTAGACAGTGCAGCAGTGAGGAGAGTCAGATGCATAAGGCATAAAAGCATAGGTAAGCTAGACATGGTTACGGCTATGGGGATGACGGCGCAGGGTTAGCTTTAAGGGATTGTTCTTAGCTTTGTCTATAGTCCATGTAACCGGTGCTCCAGACGGCTCGAGAAGGTCGGATGTTGGGTCCACTGGTTTGACGTGTGTGTAGTGGATCCACGAAGCGATGCCTTCTACTTTGAGAGCGGTGGGAGTAGTCAGGAGTACTTGCAGTGGTCCTTTCCACCTGGGTTGAAGAGTTTCTTGCCGGTGGCCCTTGACTAGGACCCAGTCTCCCGGCTGGAACGGATGAGGCGTCGGCGGAGGTCCTGCCTCGTACAGTTCTCGTAGTCTGGGCCAAATTTCCTGGTGAATTTTCTGTAAGGCTTGTAAGGAGAACAGGAGCTCAGAGACATTTTCAGTTTCAGGTTTGAGTAAGTCATCTTTTAGACTGGGGACCAGGGGTGGGGGTCTGCCATACATGATTTCATATGGTGTGAGGCCTAGTCTGTAAGGGGTATTTCGGGCCCGGAACAGAGCGTAGGGGAGAAGTACTACCCAATTAGCGCCAGTCTCCATGGTCAATTTAGTTAAGGTCTCCTTCAGAGTCCGATTCATCCTTTCTACCTGTCCTGAGCTTTGGGGCCTATAAGCACAATGTAATTTCCAATTTGCCCCCAGAATGGAAGCCAAATCCTGACTTACCTTAGCAACGAAGGCTGGTCCATTGTCTGACCCTATTTGGATGGGAAAGCCATACCTGGGGAGGATTTCTTCCAAAATTTTCTTTGCTACAACCTGAGCAGTTTCTCTCTTAGTTGGGAACGCTTCTGTCCATCCTGAAAAAGTATCTACAAAGACAAGTAAGTACTGATACCTATATTTTCCAGGCTTTATCTCAGTAAAGTCTATTTCCCAATAGATACCAGGCCTAGTTCCTCTACACCTAATTCCTGCGGTGGTCTGGGTTTGGGGGCAAGCGTTGTTTAGTTGGCAGGCTTTGCAATTTGTTGTGACATTGCTGGCCAGTTCAGCTATGCGCCTGATTCTAAACTTGGCGTGCCTGATTAAGTCCATCATTCGCCGGGCACCCAGGTGGGTTGTCCGGTGGATGTGTTCCAACACCTGCCGTCCTAATTTTTCTGGTAGGATGGTTTGGTCATTTATATCAGTCCACCACCCATTTTTAACCTGTTTTAGGGGAAGCGTGTTCATCCATTCGCGATCCTGTTCGGTATAGTCGGGAAAACATGGCAAATTTCGCGGGCCAGGATCGGGGAGCTGGAGCGCGAGGAGCTGACTGGGAGCTTTTGCTATGCTCCTTGCGGTTTGGTCAGCTAAGAAGTTGCCTCGAGCAATTGGCGTAGTTGGTTTCTGATGCCCAGGGCAATGTACGATAGCCAATTTCTTTGGTTTCCACAAAGCAGTTAATAGAGCTAGGATCTCTTGCTTGTTTTTTATTTCTTTGCCTTCAGCTGTTAATAGTCCCCTTTCTCTGTAGATGGCCCCATGTATGTGCGCAGTAGCGAAAGCATAGCGGCTATCCGTGTATACTGTTAGTTTTTTCTCTGCCCCTAGGGTGAGGGCCTGTGTAAGGGCTATCAGTTCGGCTCTTTGGGCCGATGTCCCTGGAGGCAAGGGTTCCACCCAGATTACCTCAGTCTCTGACGTTACAGCCGCTCCTGCGTACCGCTGGCCTTGGTGGACATAGCTGCTGCCATCAGTGAACCAGGTGAGTTCTGTGTCGGGGAGCGGACGATCTTGCAGGTCCTCCCGCACCCCATGCACCTGAGCCAGTATCTCAGTGCACTCATGGGACGGGGCGTCCAAGTCTGGATTTGGCAGCAGTGAAGCAGGGTTTAAAGAGGTTGGGGGCAGAAAAGTTATTCTGAGGGGGTTTAACAGCAGTCCTTGATAGTGGGTGAGCCGGGCGCTACTCATCCATCGGTCCGGCGGCTGCCGGAGGACGCCTTCAATGGCATGCGGGGTTATAACGCGCAACTCTTGCCCCATGATAAGTCTATCAGCGTCTCGGACCATTAGGGCGGTCGCCGCAATTATCCGGAGGCAGGGTGGCCAGCCAGCAGCCACTGAATCTAATTTTTTTGACAAATAGGCAACTGGCCTCTGCCAGGGGCCTAGGTACTGTGTTAACACGGCTTTTGCAACACCCTTACTTTCATCCACGTATAAGTGGAAGGGCTTGGAGACATCAGGGAGCCCCAGCGCGGGGGCTGATAACAAGGCAGTTTTGATTTGCTGAAAGGCCAGCTCAGCTTCTCCCGTCCAATTGAAGGGCTGCCGTTCCTTTGTTGCCTGGTATAGGGGCTTGGCTAACTCAGCAAATCCGGGTATCCATAACCTACAGAACCCTGCTGACCCCAGGAATTCTCTCACTTGCCGTGTTGACTGGGGTCTAGGGATGCGTAGGACTGTTTCCTTTCGGGCTTTGGTTAGCCAGCGTTGCCCCCCTTTTAATAGGTACCCCAGATAAGTTACCTCTGACTTGCAGATCTGAGCCTTTGTTGCTGAGGCTCGGTAGCCTAGCTCCCCCAGAGTCTTCAGGAGGTCCTCAGTCCCTCGAACACAAGTTTCCGGGGACCTGGCCGCTATTAAGAGATCATCAACATATTGCAAAAGAGTTATTTCAGGGTGTTGCCACCGGTACTCACCCAGATCTTCATGAAGGGCTTCATCGAACAGGGTTGGCGAGTTCTTGAACCCTTGTGGCAGTCTGGTCCATGTTAGCTGACAGTTGATGCCCCTCTCAGGATCCGTCCATTGAAATGCAAAGAGTTCTTGACTTTTGGGAGCCAGAGGAAGGCTGAAGAAAGCGTCTTTTAGATCAAGAACGGTATACCACTGTTTTTTGGGATGTAAGGCACTCAGAAGGGTGTATGGATTGGGCACAGTGGGATGTATGTCCATGACCCTTTTATTAACTTCTCTTAAATCCTGTACTGGCCTGTAGTCCGTACTGTTGGATTTACGAACAGGTAACAGTGGAATATTCCAGGATGAGTGGCAAGCCCGTAGGACTCCCTGGTCTAGGAGTCGGCGGATATGGGGCGTAATTCCTTCTCTTGCCTCCAGGGGCATAGGATATTGCCGAACCCGAACCGGGTCCGTCCCTGGCTTAACTTCCACAAATATGGCAGGTCGATGTTTAGCTAGCCCCAAGCCTCCAGTTTCTGCCCACGCTTCAGGGAAACGCTGGAGCCAAGAGTCAATTCCCTGATCGGGGGGCTTTTGCTCTTGATGGAGTCGGTACTCATCTTCTAAGGTGATAGTCAGGATAGATATTGGCCTGTTTTGGGAATCAGTTATCTTGGGCCCTTCTGGCTCAAAGTGGATTTGGGCCCCCATCTTTGTCAGCAAGTCCCTCCCTAGTAG
Source organism: Macaca mulatta (assembly GCF_049350105.2). NCBI lineage: Eukaryota > Metazoa > Chordata > Mammalia > Primates > Cercopithecidae > Macaca > Macaca mulatta. Next base: position 29,766,946 of record NC_133422.1, read on the forward strand.
AGGGCAGGGGCTCTCTGGGATGACTAGGAAGGAATGGGAGACTTTTCCCGTTCCTAAGTCTACAGTCCTCTGGGTTGTCCAGGAGTATTTTTTGATGCCTGTGGCCCCGTGCACCCAGGATGTTTTCTTAGACATTTTTCCAATTGGTTTGGTTAGGACTGAGCGTTCCGCCCCAGTATCGACCAAGAAGCGAACTGGGGACCCCTCCACTTGCAAAGTTACCCTGGGTTCGGGGAGGGGGTCCGAACCCCGTCCTCCCTAGTCAGAGTCCTGGGTAACGAGTACGGAGGTAGGGTTAGCTGGTCTCCGTTTCTTTGGGCAGTCTTTAATCCAGTGGCCACGTTCCTTGCAATAAGCACACTGATCTTTTTCTAATCCTTGCCTAGGGCCTTGCTTTTTCTGCTTTCTGTTTTGGCCATTTCCTGCCTGGGGGAAAGCTGCTACTAAGACTTTGGTCATTTCTTTGGTTGCCTTGAACTGTTTTTCTTCTGGAGTATCCCTATTATTATAAACTCGCTGGGCCATCTGAAGGAGGTCCTGAATCTGCTTTCCCTCTAAACCTTCTAATTTCTGGAGTTTTCTTTTAATATCTGGTGTTGCCTGGTTTACAAAGGACATTACTACCGCTGCCTGATTTTCCGGTGCTTCCGGGTCCATAGGGGTAAACTGTCTGAAGGCTTCCATTAATCTCTCTAAATACACAGCGGGGCTTTCTGTCTTACCTTGTAACACAGAATATACTTTAGCCAAATTGGTGGGCTTGCGAGCTGCAGCCCGGAGACCCGCCATTAGAGTCTGGCGATAAATGAGCAGTCGTCCCCTACCTTATGCCGTGTTGTAGTCCCATCTGGGCCTGGTCAAAGGGAAAGCCGCATTAATGAGGTCAGGATTTGCAGTTGGCTGGCCGTCATCTTCTGGAACCAGTTTTCTGCTCTCAACTTGGATTCTTTCCCGCTCCTCCGTTGTGAACAGGATTCGGAGGAGCTGTTGACAGTCATCCCAGGTCGGCTGGTGAGTAAACATGACACTGTCTAACAACGAGGTTAGATCTTTGGGATTATCTGAGAACCGAGCATTTTGGGACTTCCAATTGTATAAATCACTGGTGGAAAAAGGCCAATACATGAGACGGGAGAGCCCGGTATCATCGAGCGATCCTATTTCTCTGAGAGGCAGGGCTACGGTGGAGTCAGGGAGTCGGGAAGCTTGGTCCCGCTGTACGCGGCCTTGTGTTCGGCCGGCCGGCCCCCCCAGGTTACTTTCGCTCTCGGCTGCTTCCGCTTCTCGGTTTCCTTCTACGGAAGCACCACCCTGGGGGACTGGGTCCTGCGGGATAAGGTGCGGATATGGTGGGGGAAATGTGGGTTCTAACGTTAGGGGGTCCTGGCTGTCCGGCAGCACAGGGGCCGAGGGAGCAGAGGGAGTCTTTTGTCTTGTAGGTCGCGTTACTAGGACTTTGCAGGGCTCAGGGATGAATGGAGTTATCCAGGGTGGTGGGTTTTCCACAAGATCCTGCCACACTAGAATATAAGGAATTTGATCAGGATGTCCTGACTGCCCTGGCAGGAAAATCTTAGTTTTTACCTTAGTAATAATAGAGAGACAGAAAGTTCCTTCGGAGGGCCACCCTACGCTGAAAGAGGGCCACTCCGAACGGCAGAAAGTAACTAGCTTTCCCTTCTTTAGTTCTACACTTAAGTTACGCCCCCGAGCCTTCACATCCTTAAAATTGGTAACAAGGAGTGAGAGTGGCGTGCTCTGGTTGTTGCCCATCTTTGGAATGCTTCTACAAAGAGAAGGGGGGACGAAAATGAGTGTGAAGCAGAGGGGAGTATCCGACAGGTCCGGTCCTGGAAGGGGAAGAAAAGGTTTTATGTTTCGTTTTGGGCTTACACTTAACACTTAACAATAACGGACAGACAGTAATAACGATGAGCATTCGCGAGCGCGTGTCGGACTTCCGACCTGAGTCAGATGGGGCAACCAAGGATGGAGGCCCCCAGATAGGCACTGGGGAACGTCTCCCACCAGTCCCGAGTGGCTGTCTTCTAGCGCGTCCGCCAAGACCGTGCCACTTACAGAACAGACCAATACATATTACAGATTGCGGATTTCGCGAAATTTCAGGGAGACAGACAGAGACAAAGACAGAGACAGTGACAAAGCCGGCTTACCTACAGATTAAGATCCGTTGACTTGGGGGTCTGGTGGGCTTGGGGGAAATCCCGGACGAGCCCCCATTTGTTATGCCCAGACCGTTTATTCCCCGAAGAAGACCACCAGAGTCCAGAGTCAAAGCTAAGCAGCAAGGATCTTTATTACAGGTTCGAACCTGGAACTCTCCCTCGCTCGTGAAACGAGACGGGCAGGAGAGCTCCCCCACTCAGCTCCGAACAATGTTATATAGTCTAAGAAAAGTGGGCATAGAGTTATTATACAAATCAGATATATGATTGGCTAGTGTTTGAACAAGGCGATTTGGCTAACTATGATTGGTTCCTGCCATTTCTGATATTTTGGTTCAAACTTTGAGGCGGGAGAGCAGGTTTATGGCAGCAAGAGTTTAACTTAAACACGTCTTGTGACCTTGCCTCAGAACTTACAAAATCTCTGGTATGTGCAAAACAAAATCTCTGGTACGTGCAGAAAACCAGGTACTCACAGAACTTACGAAATCTCTGGTATGTGCAAAGATTAGAGAGCAGAACAAGGGTGTAGCGGGTGGGGGGCGGGTACACATCTATCTTTGTGTCCTTTCAATTGTTGAGTTGCGATAGTTTTTAAATATATTCTAGATCCTAGACCTTTAACAGTGTATGATTTGTGAATATTTTCTCCCATTCTGTGGGTTGGCTTTTCACTTCTTTATATTATCTTTTGAAGCACAAGTTTTTTATTTTGATAAAGTCCAGTTTGTCTATTTTTTTCTTTTTTCGCTTGTCTTTTGGTGTTGTATCTAACAAACCGTTGCCTAAATCTGAGGTCACAAATTTTACAGCTGTGGTTTCTTCTAAGAGTTTTATGCTTTTAGCTTTTGCATTTAGGTCTTTGATACATTTTGTGCTAATTTTTGTATAGGGTAAGAGATAGGGATCCAATTTCATTCTTTGGTATGTGTATATGTGTATATCCCATTTTTGCAGCACCTTTTGTTTAAAAGACTATTGTTTCCTCCATTGAACTGTCTTCACACTCTTGTCAAAACTCAGTTGATCATAAATGTATGAGTTTATTTCCAGACTCTCAATCCTATTCCACTGATAAATATGACTATCCTATGCCACTACTATACAATCTTTAGTGCTGTAGCTTTGTGCTGTAGATTTCAAAATCAGTAAGTGTTAGTTCTTTAACTTTGAGGTTTTTTTTCAGATTATTTTTGTTATTCTGGACCCCTTGCATTTCCACATGAGGTTCAGAATTAGCTTATAAATTTATACAAAAAAGGCAGCTGGAATTTTGATGGAGACAGTGCAAAAACTCTAGATGAATTCAAGGAGTTTGTTACCTTAACAATATTAAGTGTTCCAATCTGTGAACACAAGAGGTATTTCCAGTTATTTGAGTCTTCTTTAGTTTCTTTCAATTATATTTTATAGTTTTTAGTATACTAGTCTTGGAATTATTTTGTTAAATTTATTCCTAATTATTTTATTCTTCTTAATGCTGTTATAAATTATTTTATTTACTGGTTGTTCATTGCAGGTATATGAAAATATAACTGAGTATTCTATATTTCTCCTGTATCCTTTAACCTTGCTAAACTGGCTTATTAGACCTTTGTGAATTCCTTAAAATTTTCCATATAATGTCATTGGCAAACAGATAGATTTGCTTCTTCCTTTTCAATTTGGCTGCTTTTTATTTATTTTTCTTCACTAATTGCTCTGGCTAGAGACTCTGATACAATGTTGAATAGAAGGGCCAGAAAGAACATTCATTTCCTGGTCTTTGTGGCGAAGATTCCAGGATTTCAGCATTAAGCATGGTGTTAGCTGTGCATTTTACTCTAATGTTGTTTACCAAGTAGAGGAAGTTCCTTTTCATCCCGATTTATTGAGTGTTTCATCATGAAATCATTTTTATTGTAGATTCAGACAAATTATTTTTCTGCATCTTTTGAGATGATTCTGTAATTTTAGTGTTTTTTATTAACATGTTATATGACATTGAAAAATTTTGGTATATCAAACCAACCTTGCATTCCATTGATAAATTCCCTTTGATTATTTGGTACAATTCTTTTTAAAATGTTGCACACTGAATTAAGTGTTCTAGTATTTTTTGAGGTTTTTTTGGCGTTTATATATATAAGGGATATTGTTCTGCACGTATCCTTTCTTGGGATGTTTTTGTCTGGGTTTGATATCAGAGCAACACTGATCTTATAGAATAAGATGGGAAATAGTCCCCCCTCTTCTATTTTTGAAAGAGTTTGTGAAAGATTTGTCTTAATTGTTTTTTAAACATTTGGTAGAATTTGCCAGTGAGTACATCTGGTCATGGGCTTTTCTTTGTGGGAAGTTTTTTGATTATGAATTCAATTTCTGTATTTGTTATAGGTTTTTTTTAGAGTCTGGCAGTTTGTTTGTAATGTGCCTCAAAGAGAAATTTTTGGGGGTTGAATCTAATTAGGGACCTTTGAGTTTCCTGAGTCTGGGTGTTTATGTATCTCCTAAGACTTAGAAAGTTTTCAGCTATTATTTAATTAAATAGGTTTTCTGTGCCTATCTTCATCTCTTCTCCCTCTGGCATTGTTATAATATGTTTATTGGCTTAATGATGTCCTGTAGGTCCCATAGGATCTCTTCATTCTTTTTATTCTTATTTGTCTTACCTCTGAGTTATTTCAAAAGAACTATCTTAAAGTTCAGAAATTCTTTATTCTGTTTGACCTAGTCTGTTTTTGAAACTCTCAATTGTATTTTTATTTCATTCAATGTGTTCATCAGTGTGAAGATTTTCATTTGGTTCTTCTCATGATACCAATCTCTGTTGTTTTCCTAATTTCATTGAATTGTATTGAATATTGGCCTTATTCAATATTTGTTGAATATTGGCTGTATTCTCTTGTATCTCACTGAGTTTTCTTAAGATCATTATTTTAAATTCCTTTCTGGAATTTTGTTCTTTTCTTTGGATTCTGTTACTGGAGAGTTATTTTGTTCCTTTAGACATGTCATACTTCCTTACTTTTGTGTGTGTGTGTGTGTGTGTGTGTGTGTTCCTTTGTTGATATCTGTGCATACCAGTGGAACAGTCATCTTTTCAAATTTGGAGGAGTAGTTTTCAGAGGGAGAATCTGTTTCCTGCACATGAGTCATAGAATGTTGTTCAAGTATGGTGTGTTGGGGCTTTGGTTTTAGATGGACTCAGTAGCATGATCTCTGTGCATTTTCTTCAGCTGCAATCCTCATTTATAGTGTCTGCAATTGTGTCAGTGACCTAGGCTGTTGGTTTGTGATGGCAGTGCTATGGTTTTGCTGGGTGAGGTGGGGTGGGGGTAGGGGTTGCTGGGCTGGCTGGCAGGCCAAGTGTGTAGGTATATCAGACTGTCCAGCTGTGTGTCATCTTCCATACTGTGCAAGTCGACCTATTCCCTTATGGGTGGGCTGCTCTATGTGTTTGAACACCAAAATCTTAGCCATTCCACACAGCAATAGGCTCTAAGCAGCTAAGGTAGTGGTGATGCAGCCACTCAAGTGAGCATACTGGAATGATGGCATGGCTTGAGGGATATGGAGACATAGTGGCTACTTGATCCCAGGGCAGGACTCACCCTAGTAGTGGGTCCAGTTTCAAGATGGCTCACTGTGTCATACAGCTTTGGTATGGGAAGTGGGGTGTGTGTGTGTGTGCACAAAATGGGCTCCTGTTTTGAGGCAATGTAGTTACATGAACTCTAGGCCACTCTCCTAACTGGTTTAGAACATGTGAGGACTATCTACCTCTGCTGTAGCAAAGACCACAGGCATCTGCAGCAGTGATGAGGACTGCTGAGCAGTTGTAGCTTACCTTTTCCCCATAAGAAGTTTATCCTGGCTTTGAGCTGATCTCAACAGGGAAAACAGTGTAGCTGAGATAGGGTTCTTCACTCTCCTGTCTATGGTGCTATCCTGGGTTTCTGTGCTCCAGAAGGATTTTGCAATTTCCTTAGTGCTCTCCAGTGTACTTCCTCATTCACGCTAGTGAAAATATAGTTGTTTATTCATTGTTTTGGTCCCTTTTTGTGGGGGAAGATGAATACTAGGCAAGTCTAGACAGCTATCTTGCTGACATGCCAGTCCACAAGTTTTTTCAGTTGTCTTAATTTGTAATCATCTTGTTCAGATTAAAATAAATTTAATTTCAATAATATATAAAAATTTTGCATTGTATAGCTCTAATTCCTCCTGCCTCCTTTGCGCTATTATCTACTAAATTTACTTTAGTCTGAAGGATTATCTTTAGTATTTCTTGTAGAGCAGTCTGCTAGTGATATATCCTCTCAGTTGTTTATTAGAAATATCTTAACTTTGCTTTCCTTAGTTTTTTAACTATATTTAAAATTTCAGCAGCAAAATTTTGTGCTATTATAATACAAGTTAGATTTATACATCATATACTCATAACACAGATTCATAATTATTGCCTTAAGAGGGTTTGAAATAAATTAGAAAAATGAGAGTTACAAATAAAAAATACATTTATACTGTCTTATATATGCAGTTACTTTTTCTAAGGCCCTTTATTTTCTTTATTTGAATTTGAGTTACTGTCTAGTGTCCTTTGACTTTAGTGTGAAGGACTATCTTTAGTATTTCTTTTTTTTTTTTTTTTTAAGACAGAGTTTTGCTCTTGTCCTGGCTGGAGTGCTGTGCTGTGATCTTAGCTCACTGCAGCCTTTGCCTCCAGGGTTGAAACGATTCTCCTGCCTCAGCTGCCCGAGTAGCTAGGATTATAGGCATGTGCCACCATGCCTGGCTAATTTTTATGTTTTTAGTAGAGATGGGGGGTTTCTCCATGTTGGTCAGGCTGGTCTTGAACTCCTGACCTCAGATGATTTGCCTGCCTCGGCTTCCCAAAGTGCTGGGATTACAGGCATGAGCCACTGCAACTGGCCTATCTTGAGTATTTCTTGTAGAGCAGCCTGCTAGTGATAAATCCTCTCAGCTGTTTATTAAGAATGTCTTAACTTCACTATTTTGAAGAATACTTTTGCTGGATATAAAACTCTAGGTTGACTTTTTTTTTTTTTTTTTTTTTTTTTTAAACACTTAGAATATATAATTCCATTGCTTCTGGCTTCCATGGTTTCTGATGAGAAATTATTTGTTATTTTTATTGAGAATCCATCGACCTGATAGTTGTTTCTTTCTTTCAGGTTTCAAGATTCTTTCTTTGTCCTTTGACAGTTTCATTATGATGTATCTAGGTGTAGCTCTCTTTAACTTTATCATACTTGGAGTTTGTTGAGCTTCTTGGATATATAGTCTAACCTTTTCCTTCCAATTTGGAAAGTTTTCAGTCATTATTTTTAATTTTTTCCCCTTTCTCTTTATCCTTGACATCTGAGACTACATTTATGCATGTTTTTGGGCCTTATTATCTCTGAGTCTCTGCTTATTTTTTAAATTCTCTTTTATTTCTATTACCTAGACTGGATAATCTCAATGAACGTATCTTAAAGTTTACTGATTCTTTTGTCTGCCTGCTGAAATCTGCTGTTGAGCCTTTGTAGTAAATTTTTATTTCAATTATTTATTTTTCAACTCCAGAATTTCTATTCAGTTCATTTTTATGATTTTCTCTTTATTTGTATTCTCTATTTGCTGAAATGTCATTCTCATACTTACCATAATTATTTAGATATGGTTTCCTTAGTTCTTTGACCATTTTTTAAATTTCTGACTTAAAGTCTATGTCTAGTAAGTCCTATGGCTGTATTTTCTTGTGGATAATCTCTGTTGGTTGTGCTATTTTTTCTGTATACAGACTATTCTTTGTCTTTGCATGTCCTTTTTTTTTCTGGAAGCTGGGTATTTAAAATAATTTGATGTGGCACTGAAAATCAGACTTTCCTCCTTCTAGGGTTTGCTGGTGGTAGTGGTTTTCTGAACCAGTTCTTTGCTGGTGGTAGTGGTTTCTGAACTAAATACAAAGCCTGTATTTGTTGTTGTTACTGTTATGAGTAGCTACCGAATTTTCTGCTCAGTGGTCAGCTAATGATCAGACAGAAAGTATTTTACATGCCTGGAAGAAATAAATACGCAAGTTTTTGCTGAGAGGTTCTGTGTACATTTTGGAGCATGGCTTTGACACTCAGTCAAGAACTTGACAATTCTGCCTTAACCTTTACTTCCTGCTTATACGAAGCTTCAAGTTTAGCCAGAACTGAGAGCACAGGGCATTCTCTGTTTTTCCTGACAGTATGCATAGTCCTGAACTTGCACATGGCTCCACATATGCATGCAGCCTTTTAGATTCCCAGGAATATGTCAGCTTTTCAAAGTTCCCCATAAACATCTCAGATTTTCCTTTGAAGCCTTTGGTTAGTCTATTATTTGTATCAACTGCGTTTCACTGCTTCAGGGAGCTGCAATATTCAACAGATTGTTGTCAACAAATGCCCCACAGGAAAAGGCTGTTTGCATTAGACGACTTTTGAAGCAGATCTTATAAGGACAACATTTTGAGTAGGGTCTTCCAGGGAACCTCCAGAGAGGTCAAATAATTATATTTTTCTGGGAATGGGGATTCGAAGAAGCTCCAACCTTGTTTTGCCCTTTCCAGTGACTACAATGCTGCTGCTTTTCATTGAGATTGTGGGTTATTTTATATCTACTGTAGAGCTGGAGAAGGTAGAGTGGATTGGAATAGGACAAATTAAAATGCCACAAAACTCTCTGTACTTATTGAGATTCAGCCATTTTTTCTGAATAAACACTCTCTGGATTGCTGCAAGCTTTTGATTCCTTTCTAGACTTCTGAAAAAGTTAATTCTGACAATTTTTGCTGGTTTTCTCATTACTTTTATGGGGGAAAGGATTTTCAGAAGTCATTACTTTGTCATTTTCACTGACATCACTTCAAGTTCTATTTTTCAATGAATTTTTTGAAGAATTCTGAAATTTCCTCTTAATCACACCTAAATGAGCCACCGTTTATTGAACTTATATTGAATTAATAAGAACAGAATTTTGTTTAATTCACCTGGCAACCTTGATGAAAAGTGGAGTCAGCTGAACCATTACTCCTTCTCTAAACAATGCTGACTGAATGCAATGTCACTTTGATAGACATTACAGTCAAACAAATGCTCAACACTATTTAGTTGTCTGTATTTGATACTATGTTGAGTGCTGAATAGGTGAGTGAAAAGATTATTATTCTCAGTTTCTGGTAGCATCACCTGCTCTAGTCAAGACCAGGTATTGGATTCTCCTCAGAAATATTGTCTGTATGGATGACGCTTTATACTAAGTAGATTATTAATGCTTACATTTTGTTTATTGTAAGACTGCAAAATTTCTTTCTTTCTTTCTTTCTTTTTTTTTTTTTTTGAGATGGAGTCTCATTCCTTCGCCCAGGCTGGAGTGCAGTGGAACAATATTAGCTCACTGCAACCTCTGCCTCCCGAGTTCAAGTGGTTCTCCTGCCTCAGCCTCCTGAGTAGCTGAGATTACAGGCGCGCACCACCACACCTGGATAATTCTTGTATTTTTAGTAGAGATGGGGTGTCACCATGTTGGTCAGGCTGGTCTTGAACTCCTGACCTTGTGATCCACCCACCTTGGCCTCCCAAAGTGCCGGGATTACAGGCGTGAGCCACTGTGCCTGGCCAAGACTGCAAAATTTCAATCTTGGATCCTTAGAATCCTAAACTTTTAGAGATAGAAACATCCTTAGGTATCATCTAGTCTGTCATGTCCCAAAAGGTGTTCTAGAGGTGTTTATAAATGCAAAGGGACAATCCTGTGAAGAAATACTTTGAGTAAATGTGGCTTAAACAAAGTCAAGCAGGTTTATTTACTGCTGGGGTTTCTGTAACATTCAATATACTACTTTATACTGTAAATTTCTAACAGGGGGCAACAACCAGTTGCATTTCCCTAATTAATTGGGGAATGGATTCTTTTTATTAAAACATATCTCCTGGAAAATGTTCTGTAGGGTTAGGAAAACACTGACCTAATTCAATATCATTATTTTATCTATAAAGAGATTGAAGCTCAGGGCTGCCAGATTTAACAAATTACAATGCAAGTCTTCCAGCTGAATTTGAATTTCATGTAAATAATGAATAACTTCTTATCATTTGCATGAGGCATATTTATACTCTACTAAAAATGTTATTTATATGAAATTTACATTTAGCTGAGCATTCTATATTTTTACCTGGTGATCCTAGCAATTGGCTTATCCAAAATGACACAGCAAATGCATAGAAGAACTGGGGCTAAAATAAAGTTTTTATACTCTTAGTGGTTTTATTCTCTAAGCTACATAGCATGGTTAAGGGTTTAATGGCACTCTGGTCTACTAAGAAGATACTATAATACATATAAAACCACTTCACTCATCTGTGACACTCCATCACAGTGTCTACCTAACAACCTAGCAGGAGAATACTACAACCAATATTAATGTAGTTGAAAAATAACAATGATGGCCAAGTGCGGTGGCTCATGCCTGTAATTACAGCACTTTGGGCGGCTGAGGCTGGTGGATGACGAGGTCAGGATTTCGAGACCAGCCTGGCCAAGATGGTGAAACCCCATCTTCACTAAAAATACAAAAATTAGCTGGGTATGGTGGTGGGTGCCTGTAATCCCAGCTACTCAAGAGGCTGAGACAGGAGAATCGCTTGAACCCGAGAGGTGGAGGTTGCAGTGAGCCAAGATCACGCCACTCCACTCTAGCCTGAGTGACAGAGGAAGATTCTGTCTTAAAAAAAAAAAAAAAGAAAGAAAGAAAGGAAAAGAAAAAGAAAAATAACAATAATAATGACGACTGACCTTTGTTGGATGCTTACTACATGCCAAGCACTGTTCCAAGAGACTTCTGTCTTTTATCATTTATGCCTCCACAACAGCCCTATAGGCAGGGGCTATTATTTTCCCATGTTACAGATGCAGGAACTGAGGCACAAGAGGTTAAGCAAATTGGCCAGGATCTCTCACAGCAGATAAGTGGCAGAGCTGAGGAAGAACTTTTAGAAATGGAAAATTATATTTTGGAAAATGATCCTTTTAAAATAGAAGAAGTAGAAGTAAACTTCCTTTTTGACCAGATCACTGGAGGCTTGTTTGAACTCACTTTTACGAAATAAAGCCTTTGCCTATCAGATGAATATCTTTATTGCAAAGGAAATTTGTATAATACAGCTCCTCCTAAGCAAGGAAAAGCATAAAACGGAGATCTATGCTGGGTTGTGATGTCTCTTTCTAGGTGAAGGTTAGAGACAAAACCATAGGTCTAAGACTTGGAGCTGCAAATAGCAATAGGTCCTGCACATGGTACCTGCATTTGTAAGTGGAGGACAAAACCCACGTCTTATCACTCCTCTTTCCTCAGTAGCATGTAGAGCAATAACTAGCATGTAGAAAGAGCTCAATAAAGATATCAAAACATATCTTTCTAGGATATATGTTTTAGAAAAAAAGGTCTGTTCTCTAATTACTTAAGGGGAAAAGACCCGCACTCATCTTTTGAGTAGAGACAGACACTGATAGCATTCACCACCAAAGCATTATTTACCATATGAAAGACAGTGCTGCATGTGAGAATGGCTTCAGATTCCCTTCCTTTTTGACACTGAAACCTGACATTCTTTTGGATTAAGAACCCAACTAGCTCTACCCAACTAGCTCATAGATTCCTTGGCTGGAAAACTGCCTTGGAGAGTTAAGAAAAATGAGGTTTCCCAAAAATTGAGGTGAAGGGGCACAAGTGTTTCAAAGCGGTCATATTAAAATCAGCATGTTGACCATCATTTTCTGGAGACTTGGAGTGTAGAGGAGAAGGCGGCCGGGGACGTGGTGAAATATGATTTTTATCTCAGTGATCAGTCTGAGTCTTTGTGGATCTCCTCACTCACATGGCTTTCTTCACTGATACCCAACCCTTATTTACCAAATCCCTTTGGCAAACAAGGGACCTATTTCCTCTTGAACTCTTGTCAAAATCATTTTTAATTATTATAGATTTATGGTTCAAAAAATCTGAGAAATTCTAAATTAGTGACTGAAAACATCAGCTGAATCTCTCATAATCCGTTTTTATGATTACAACTAGTGTCATGCGCATCCATGTGAAGAGACCACCAAATGGCTTTGTGTGAGCAATAAAGCTTTTTAATCATCTGGGTGCAGGCAGAATGAGTCCGAAAAGAGAGTCAGTGAAGGGAGATAAGGGTGGGGCCATTTTATAGGATTTGGGTAGGTAAAGGAAAATTACAGTCAAAGGGGATTTGTTCTCTGGTGGGCAGGAGTGGGGGTCGCAAGGTGCTCAGTGGGGAAGCTCTTTGAGCCAGGATGAGCCACGGAAAGGACTTTCACAAGGTAATGTCATCACTTAAGGCAAGGACAGGCCATTTTCACTTCTTTTGTGATGGAATATCATCAGTTAAGACAGGAGCAGGGCATTTTCACTTCTTTTGGGATTCTTCAGTTACTTCAGGCCATCTGGTTATATGTGCAAGTCACAGGGGATGCGATGCCTTGGCTTGGGCTCAGAGGCCTGACAACTAGTATCAATAATAGCTATCATTTTCTAAGGGCCTACCTTGTTCCATGTATTCTACTAAGTGTGTTATATACATTAGCTCATTAATTGAATGGCACTAATATTTCTCTGGAGGAATGCATTTAGGCTCAGAGAGGTTAAGTAACTTGCCTAAGGTTCCACAAGGAGTTGGTGGTCTGAGAATAAATGTGTACTAAAGGACTGCAGTAAACATTTTACTATTTTAGGCTAATGGAAATGAGGCAACCTGAATTTGTGAGACACACATTTTAATAAACTGTGTTTAAAGCTAAAGAGTTTACCACCTTCTCACACACTGAGTAACTTGAACTATGTATGCAAAGAACAGCTGCCTTGCAGGGGATCTTGGAAGACCTACAGATGAGCCTTATTTGCAATTAGAGTGCCACTCTTTAAACATTATTTATAATTAACATGTCAGTGATTTATAATTGAAGAAATCCTTCTAAATTATTTTTAAAAGACTAATAAACTGTTTTAAACTATTTAAATTATAATTCTTTTTATCCTTGATTTGATTACCAAACTTCAGGCCAGTTCTGTAACTGACTCTGAATTAATGGAAGTGTAAACTAACGCAGTTTAATGTAGAGGATTTGTAACCATCCCTGTGTGGCTTTCTTATTTAAAATACATCTCTTCTTGACTGGCACTGGCTGTTTGGATATCTGTAAGATTCACCCTTTGCAAGAATAGAATCAAAGCCTCTACGGAATTGGATTTAATTCTAAGAACCTGGAATTTTCCTTTGAAGTGACCCTATAAAAATATTAGCGAGTTCCTGCCTTAATATCCAACTTGTATGCCTCGCTGAGTTTTCATGAGATTCGCAGCCATCACTAGTTTTTGTCTGGAAGCTGAAATGAAAAGTTGAGAGTTGTAGTGGCCTGAGAGAACACTGCTCCGGCTTCGTGCCCCCGTGCCTGTTTTGGTCCAAATGACTCAGATACAGTACTACAGCTGTTTCAGCATTCTTGGGTTTTGTTTGCCAGCTCTATGGGAGACTAAAGCTTATATAAGTAATATAAAACCTTAGCATTTACAACATAAAGCCACCACAAGAACTCACAGACATTAAGCGTTGGTAGGATTTTATTTGGAGGAATTTTATTTTAAAATGTAATATCCTTTCCTTTCTTTGGCAAAATAGAATCAGGAGAACTTGGATGGAACTTTACTGCTTATGAAAAGTCTCACCCTGTTCTTATAAAGCAAGTCTGTCACCCTTGATTGGAAAGTAATAATTCATAAAACGTAATGTTATTATCATTCCTCTGCCTGGAGTGATAGATATTCTTGAGGCTTTGTAAATAAAAAGTTTAAAATTGAATTTGCAACTCAAAAGATTGGTAAGTTCAAATGTTAGTTTCCTGCTGAGTTACTGCGAAAACAATTCCAAAGTAGCCAGTAGTGTGTTAGGAATGGCAGTTTTATTAAATGACTTGATGAAGTGCAATGCAAACACACTTTTGGTGTCTTTCTGCAGCCTTTCCCTCTACAAAAATAATAGTTTTCTTATAGACACTAGTGTTTGCCTTCACTCTGCTTCTTTGGTTATTCTCCCAGTTCAGGTTTTATGCAAAGCTGTTCAATAACAAGGCGAGAGTTGGTTTTATTCATAGCAGACCAATAGGGTTCTCATGTATGAACTGATTGTCTGACACTGCTTGGAGATTATTGGTTTGCATTTCACTATGTAATTTGTAGTAAAAAGTCTTAAACTATGATGAAAAATCCCTTTGGTCTAAAATAGTGTCACAGAGTATTACGTTCTTATGGCAATATGCCTTCTAGTGTCACATATCTTCACTGAAGTCCTTGAAGGAACTGGGCCTTGCTGGAGGGAAGAGAATGACCGAGATGTGGGAAGGTTGCTCTAGCCCAATAGAAAACCAGCAAGTTCATTTAAAAAGGTATCTTTCAATTATGAAAATTGGCAGGCATCAAAGGACACTTGGCAGTTGAACTCTGCAAAAACATTTGCACTGGCGGCTGAAGAGGACCTTCTCTTTTGCTGGTTTCATAAAAAAATGAAACATTTTGCAGTTTCACCTCAATTTCCTCTCTCCCTTTTCCACAAAAACAAAAGGTGATTTTTCAAGGTCCCTGTATCAGCATTATTTGACATCCTCCTATGGACTTGACCAAATAACTGACCCAATCACTCATGAAGAAAATCAAAAATAGTTTGTGATTTTCACCCCTCACCCTCAATTCCCATTAAGCTAATGGCAAATTGTCTCTTTTTCCCATTTCTTTATTCCTCCCACCCCAAGGGCAAAACACTGCTGCCATAAAAATAAAAACAGTGAAATTCCAGTCTTGACTAAATTTGGGAATTCTTGCACACATGAAAAAAATCTTTGTTTCTCTTTGTGGAAATTGGCAAAGTGAAAATGGACAGCTTAGCTCTTCTCACATTGGCACTTAGATTTACTGCAGAAGTTGAATTTTTAAAAGATTGTAAACATAATTATAGGGGAAAAAGCATGGTTTATGTTTATCTCCACACCAAATGCCCTGTATGGAGATCTTTATAACCAATCTGCAGGATTCCTTCCTTTCTGGGCAAGGAGGTAGCCTTGTAAGACTGGAGGCCTGTGCTCAGTGCCCCTTGCATGAAGACACTGTCTACTGTAGCTTAGCTCCTCGGGGATAACGGAGGGTAGGGAAGCCTCAGACTGCCAAGTGACTGGATGACTAAGTGCATCCTTTAACCTCTGCTATCAACAAAACCCTCATGCAAGCCGACTTTGGGGACTCTCTGCCTTATATTTGTCTCTGATATAAAATAGCTCTGGTTCATTTTATCCATACCATTCAACATGCTGAGTGGTGCAAGTCCCACTCTGTAATTTGTGTGTACATTTGTATACACATTTTCTTCTTCAGTGTTTATCCTTAACGGAATAAAACAGTTGTTTTAAATCTACAGCATTTCTGCATAAGCATAGCTAAAACACTGGTGAAAAGAGGAGCTGTGACCCATTCATATTCTAAACCCCCAAATTAAATCTCTTCTTTCCTACGCTTCTCTGTTTTGTGATTTTACTTCTAATATCCACATTAGAAAAAAAAAGTTTAGCTGCCTGCTGGAGTTTTGATGAAGCTTTTGGCCCTACCTTTAAGACGTGGAGGGAAAGTCTAGCATTCTTCACGGAAATGTGCCTGTGAGGAGCATTAACTCCTGTTATACAGGGAGAATAGCTAGCTGGTAGAGGTCTCAGGGAGAAATCTTGCCTATTGCTATTGAGGAGGCCAGACCATCTTGATTTACCATTCTATGTCCCACCTCCCTTCCCACCTCTAGCCTCTCCCCTCCTGTGGTAGGAGGACTAATGGCCCCCTCAAAGCTGTCCAGGTCCCAGTCCCTAGAACCCGTGAATATGTTACCTTACAAGGTAAAAGGAATTTTGCAGATGTTATTAAGTTAAGGATCTTAAAATAGGGCCATTATCCTAGATTATCCAGGGGGCCCAATGTTATCACAAAGGTACTTGTAAGAGGAATGCAGGAAGGTCGTACGGGGAGAAGGCGGTGTGACAAGAGAAGCAGAGATTGGAGGAATGTAGAATGAGCATTTCACTGGTACCACTCATTTAGAAGAAAATTAACTTTGGAAATGTAAAAGTAATGATGAAATTTCTTGCACAAGTCATATTAAGTGCAAGGGTCTCAAAATCTTTCACAATAGACTATTATAAGAACTCTTGATATTTGTGCTCATTTTCTAACTTCCAGCCTAGAAGACAATATTCTTCCCTCCTTGGAGAATTCTGAATGGTGCCTGCAGGAGTGGAGGCTGGCCTGATGTTTCTCTTTCTTATTTCCTGTTTTTCTATGTTTATTAATTGTAAGATGGCATTCCTTGTATACGGGCCATTAAGGGACTTCCAGGACCAACACCAGGAAAGTCCCAGGCAAACTGGGACAAGTTGGTCACCCCGAGTAGAAGACAGAGTGTGAGGAGAGGACTCCTGTGGGGAGCAGAGAAAAACGGTTTGAAATGGCGATTTCAGAACTTCCCCTATTTTCTATTATTTCAAGAGAAAGCTGACATTTCTGAGTCCTTCCTGACAGTAACGTAGGATATTTTTCTCTTTCAGAGTTACAGAAGATGTACCATTTTCCATGTTTTCCCTTCTTTACCTTCATGTCCAGGCTAGAGAAGCACCAGATATGTATGACAATGGGAGAGAACTCCAGGTCAGAAAGCCAGCACGCTCTTGACTAATGGAAGCCATGTGTCCCTGGCAGGAGAGGTACTTCCAGGGGCTCCATTAGATGGTCACCGCCTGTCCACAGCAGCCAGCCCCTTCATGACAGCATGCCCTCAAGAGTTTTCTAAACAGGAGCTTTCCAAAAACAACACCACAAAGTGCATCCCTCTTCTCTTAGTGATCGTCCGTGGAGTGGCCAAGGGTAGCAAGAGTATAATAACTTTTTATTTTTGGAAACAAAAAGCATGTCTACTTATTGGCAGCTAAAATGCTGGCATAGGCCAGAGAGAAAAGTTCAGATTACATGGCTTTCCAATGCCCTTGTTTATGTAAACCAACCCCGGAGCAATGGCTTTGGCAAATCTCTCAGTAGTTGCCTTTGAGGAAATCTACCAGAAGTCTTATTCTTTTGTTTTGAAATGTGGATCCCAGTTGTAAAAAAAAGAAACAAAATGCAATAAAATAAAACAATCCTTTCAGTGACCCTGAGCTTCCCTCTGCTCCCTCTCCACTCATCTCTGCACCCTCAACACTGTGGCTCTGTTGGGGGCATGCACCCTTGACACTGTGGCCCTGTTGTTGGGGGAGTGCCCCAGACTCCATGCCAGCTTCTCCCAGCCAGGCCTGATCAGCAGGACCCAGAGCCAGTCATGAAGTCCTTTCGTTTGGAGTTGGGGTCCTGTAGAGAGTAGTCAGCTATCACCATGGTGATGTGGAGAAATCAATCTGGCTTCAGCTATGAGATAAAGGAATTGACATAGTTAAGCTCCATTTTGCCATAAAATCATACAAATTTGAATTAGAGATTATTTAGCAGAATTCAGTTGAATTCTGAGAATAAAAAGTGATTTGCTTCTGGAATGAGTGGAAAGGCCACTGAGAATCAACAGTCTGAGGTTCTAGTCTTGGCTGTGCTACTCTCCAGCCCTGTGAGCAGGGCCAGGCCCATCAGTCAGTTCTCTGCACTTCAGTTTTCTTCCCTGGTAAATGAGGTAGGTGATGTGATCTTCCCAAAAAGTTAATTTATTTGGAGTACTCAACCCATTTACTTATTCAGTTATTCAGCCTTTATTTGTACCTTCCAAGTATAAATTAAGTTTAAAAACTTTATTGATGATCTCATTACTGAATTCAACATTAATCAGCATTTATTATTTTCTAGGCACTAACAGCTGGGTATACAAAGATACTGCCTGAACCCCTTAATGGGGAAACCGTTGAGAGTAGAAAACGAATTAATTACTTATGGTATTGTCCTTCACTGTTAAATATTACCACTCTTTCTAGAGGCATTTCAGATGGCATGTCTGTCACATGCTTTCATTTCCCTTTATGCTACCTTAGACCTTTTTATGTGTATCTAATGAAATTTTTCACATTCTGGCTTGCATTGTTAGTTATTTGTATTTCTATCTAATCTGCTTTTCTCAAGTCGCGTTAACTTGAGGATAGGTGCCACATTGGGTCTCGTTTTCTGTCTTCAATGGCGACAAGCACGGTGACTGACAATAGGTGCTTAATACATATTTGTTCAATTGCATCAACCAGTAGAATCCTCATTAATGGCTTTTTATTGTCTATATCCAGTTGCCTTTGTCGATGGTGTGATCTTGGTGTAACTAAGGACAAAACCCCGAGACTCCTTCAAGGTTAGGTGTTCCATCTGGAAGCCAGAGAGAAAATTTTCAGAGACCTGGAGGATTTTTTTCCCTTGAAGACAGGGAAACTGACATTATTAACCTCAGAATTTTAAGAAGAGTTTCTTTTGTTAACATGAAGTATTCTGGATTATGGCATATGTATTATGACATCCCCTCCTCATGGACACCAGGAATATTCACTGCTAATGGCTCGTGGTTTAAATTTCCCTTAAAACAGCTATAAGTCTGGCTGTAGGTGAGAATTTGTTAAGGGCCACAGGATACCTTCTGGATCTCATAGCTAAGAGGTTAAGGGGAGACAGTCTTAGAACCTGCTAGGGAAACCCAGGAAACTGATATGACCTGGGCTGATATTGCACTTAGATGCAATAACTTGATATAGACTATTTTTAATGGTTTCACCTTAAGAAGTGGCAAAAACTATATACTGTTGAGTGTCATGTGTTGGAGGAAAGCCTGCAAAATAATGGTACCTACTATTTGTGGAATGCTTCCAATGTGCTAGATTCTCATTCCCTGTGTTATTCCATTGAGTCTTCACAATGATAGTGTTGGATTGGAAGGAGAGGAGGCAATCAATGCCTTACTCATTAGTAGGCGGTGGTTTATAACTAGTTGGTATAGTCAGACAATGATCTCAAACAAAAATGTGTTTGTGCAATGGTTATTGGCTCCAAGATTGTCATTCAGATGATCCAGAATATCCTTATAGTAATTTTCAGAAGCTATTGATAGAAGTAACACCTGCCCTCAACCCCAAACACTTAAATTCTGATAGAGAACTGTAGATTCCTGGGAATATGAATGTGAACTTTCATGGTTCAAACAAATCTCAGCTTGAAGCATTAGTGATGCTTGGAAATCAACTAAAGCAAGATTATCTTTAAAAATAAATATTACCAGCCTGAGACGCTCCAGTTGTGTTTGTGATAAAAACTTCTGTGCCTTTACCACTCCCTCCCAGCATGTTGTGTTGGAAATCTACCTGGGCCTAGAAGCAGGTTTTCAGCAAAGCCTCTGAAAGAGATGCCTTGGCCTGATTCAACCTTCTCCAAATGAATAGCTTTGGATTTGCTCTGAAATCAGACTTTCGGCCCAAATGTGCCATTGGAGTTGGTTTACTTTTGGCAAAGCAAGATTTCATGTTTTTCAGAAAACAGATTTAAAGAATCTTAGACAAGGGACTCAAGAGCTTTCTTGCACACCAATCAGTTCTTGCAAAATAGCATTTTAATTATTTAAGTGCAAGTGAATCAGAAACATCTGAATTAAATTTTCTTGAAAAAAAAAAAATACAATTGGCTTTTGAAACCAAAGAGAGAAAGTGCTTGGTTGGCTAAAAACAATTTAGGTTTTGTGGTAATCCCAAAGTGTTTGAAAAACAATTTACATATTTGATGAGCTCAAAATGTCTCTGGATTAGGCCTTGTTCCCAGGATAAAATAGACAATAAATATAGACATTTAAAACAGGGTCATATTGGGTTCCATTTCACAGGGTCTCACATTTGGTATTCAAAAGTTGAAAAAGCTGCCCTTATTTTTTATACAGTACACTTTCAAAACCATTAACTCTTTTAAAAATTATTTAAATATTGAAAATCTCTTATGAACTAGACTTTTCATGGTGTCAAAGTAGAATAACTAGTCAAACAATTTAATAACTTTTTTATAGTTTCTTTTAGCTGAGTCTATCTTGTACAAAGGGCAAATTATTTCAGAAGTCTAAGTGTTTGTGTCCTCAGAGAGAGCTCTGGGACTACAACATATTCTCCCATGAAAATGAGTCATCAAGATATTTTGTGGAACTTAGATTTGGTTTTATTCATGGAAGATTCACCAAATTGGGCTGATTAGTACTTGTTCATCAATTTGTGCTATCCTTACATTTTCTTAGCAAACTCCTATTTAACCAGAAGTGTTTTCCATTTGATGGGAATAAACCCAGCCACCCAAGAGTGAATTGAGTTTCTGGCTGACCAGCAGTGAAGTTTAGGTAGAAACCAAAACTGGGAAATGACCATTGGTCACTGATCAAAAAGAACCTATCAACTGAAACTTGCCATGAACTGACAATATGGTCAGTAATTTAATGTTGAGTAATTTAATACACTTAAAGCCAGAAGATTTGAATTTCTCTCTAAACATGTTAGTAGCAGGCAAATCATTTAGCCTCTTGCGCTGGTCTGTGAAAGCTGTTTGATTCTAGTGAATCAGAGAGAAAGAGCAACTGACACTGGATTCTCAGAGTCAAGAGAGATAGGATGCTGACAAGGTACAATTCTTCCATATTTACGTGTCAGTTTAGATTCTCTAATAATACCTTGGCTTAATCAGGTTTCTGTTACTTCTGTCAAATCCTTATAAACTATATGCAGAGTCTTTTGTTTGAAGCCTGATCTTATTTCCTTCCAGGGTCTTAAAAATAGATGGTACAATTGACCCTTAAACAACATGAGTTTGAACTGTGTGAGTCCACTTATACATGGATTTTTTCAATAAATATATTGGAAAATTTCTTGGTGATTTGCAACAGCTTGAAAAAATTTGCAGACAAACTAGCCTAGAAAAAGGGGTATATCATGAATCCATAAAATATATGTAGGTACTAGTCTACTTTGTGATTTACTACCATAAAATATACACAAACCTATTATAGAAAGCTAAAATTTATTAAAACTTACGCAAAGAGACCATACATGGCATCATTTACAGTAGAAATATTTAAAAGTAATGATACAGTATCAAATCATAGCTGCATAAAATTAACTGTAGTACATGCTGTACT
The DNA here is from genome assembly GCF_049350105.2 of Macaca mulatta. Taxonomy (NCBI): domain Eukaryota; kingdom Metazoa; phylum Chordata; class Mammalia; order Primates; family Cercopithecidae; genus Macaca; species Macaca mulatta. Next base: position 29,788,361 of record NC_133422.1, read on the forward strand.
ACTATAATAATTTTGCAGCCACCTACAGTTGCTATTGCAATGAGTTCCCCTGCTGGGAATATTCGCTTAAATGCTGTGTGATGCTAAGGAATTGTGTATCAAACTAAAAAGTGATCTCTTTGGGTTCTCCTGTACTTTATTACTATTATTATTATTATTATTATTATTATTATACTTTATGTTCCAGGGTTGTTCTATATGCGCACAACATGCAGGTTTGTTACATATGTATACATGTGCCATGTTGGTGTGCTGCACCCATTAACTCGTCATTTACATTAGGTATATCTCCTAATGCTATCCCTGTCCACCTCCCACCCCACAACAGGCCCTGGTGTGTGATGTTCCCCTTCCTGTGTCCAAGTGTTCTCATTGTTCAATTCTCACCTACGAGTGAGAACATGCAGTGTTTGGTTTTCTGTTCTTGCAATAGGGGTTGTTTTTTTCTTCTTGTAAATTTGTTTGAGTTCTTTGTAGGTTCTGGATATTAGCCCTTCATCAGATAAGTAGATTGCAAAAATTTTCTCCCTTTCTGTAGGTTGCCTGTTCACTGTGATGGTAGTTTCTTTTGCTGTGCAGAAGCTCTTTAGTTTAATTAGATCCCATTTGTCAATTTTGGCTTTTGTTGCCATTGCTTTTGGTGTTTTAGACATGAAGTCCTTGCCCATGTCTGTGTCCTAAATGGTATTGCCTAGGTTTTCTTCTAGGGTTTTTATGGTTTTAAGTCTAACATTTAAGTCTCTAATCCATCTTGAATTAGTTTTTGTATAAGGTGTAAGGAAGAGATCCAGTTTCAGCTTTCTACTTATGGCTAGTCAGGTTTCCCAGCACCATTTATTAAATAGGGAATCCTTTCCCCATTTCTTGTTTTTCTCAGGTTTGTCAAAGATCAGATGGCTGTAGGTGTGTGGTATTATTTCTGAGGGCTCTGTTCTCTTCCATTGGTCTATATCTCTGTTTTGGTACCAGTACCATGCTGTTTTGGTGACTGTAGCCTTGTAGTATAGTTTGAAGTCAGGTAGCATGATGCCTCCAGCTTTGTTCTTTTGGCTTAGGATTGTCTTGGCAATGTGGGCTGTTTTTTGGTTCCATATGAACTTTAAAGTAGTTTTTTCAAATTCCGTGAAGAAAGTCATTTTTAGCTTAATGGGGATGGCATTGAATCTATAAATTACCTTGGGCAGTATGACCATTTTCATGATGTTGATTCTTCCTATCCATGAGCATGGAATGTTCTTCCATTTGTTTGTGTCCTCTTTTATTATTCATTGAGCAGTGGTTTGTAGTCCTCCTTGAAGAGGTCCTTCACATTCCTTGTAAGTTGGATTCCTAGGTATTTTATTCTCTTTGAAGCAATCGTGAATGGGAGTTCACTCATAATTTGACTCTCTGTTTGTCTGTTATTGGTGTATAAGAATGCTTGTGATTTTTGCACATTGATTTTTGTATCCTGAGACTTTGTTGAAGTTGCTTATCAGCTTAAGGAGATTTGGGGCTGAGATGATTGGGTTTTCTAAATATCCAATCATGTCATCTGCAAACAGGGACAATTTGACTTCCTCTTTTCCTAGTTGAATACCCTTAATTTCTTTCTCTTGCCTGATTGCCCTGGCCAGAACTTCCAACACTATGTCGAATAGGAGTGGTGAGAGAGCATCCCTGTCTTGTGCCAATTTTCAAGGGGAATGTTTCCAGTTTTTGCCCATTCAGTATGATATTGGCTGTGGGTTTGTCATAAATAGCTCCTATTATTTTGAGATATGTTCCATCTATACCAAATTTATTGGGAGTTTTTAGCATGAAGGCTGTTGAATTTTGTCAAAGGCCTTTTCTGCATCTATTGAGACAATCATGTGTTTTGTCTTTGGTTCTGTTTATATGCTGGATTATGTTTATTAATTTGTGTATATTGAACCAGCCTTGCATCCCAGGGATGAAGCCCACTTGATCATGGTGGATAAGCTTTTTGATGTGCTGCTGGATTCTGTTTGCCAGTATTTTACTGAGGATTTTTGCATCGATGTTCATCAGGGATATTGGTGTAAAATTCTCTTTTTTGTTGTGTCTTTGCCAGGCTTTGGTATCAGGATGATGTTGGCCTCATAAAATGAGTTAGGGAGGATTCCTTCTTTTTCTATTGATTGGAATAGTTTCAGAAGTAGTAGTACCAGCTCCTCCTTGTACCTCTGGTAGAATTTGGCTGTGAATCCATCTGGTCCTGGACTTTTTTGTTGATAGGCTATTAATTATTGCATCAATTTCAGAGTCTGTTATTGGTCTATTCAGGGATTCAACTTCTTCCCTGAATAGAACAATGGTTTAGTCTTGGGAGAGTGTATGTGTCCAGGAATTTATCCATTTCTTCTAGGTTTTCTAGTTTGTTTGTATAGAGGTGTTTATAGTATTCTCTGATGGTAGTTTGTATTTCTGTGGGGTTGGTGGTGATATCCCCTTTATCATTTTTTATTGCATCTATTTGATTCTTCTCTCTTTTCTTCTTTATTAGTCTTGCTAGCAGTCTATCAATTTTGTTGATCTTTTCAAAAAACCAGCTCCTGGATTCATTGATTTTTTGGAGGGTTTTTTGTGTCTCTATCTCCTTCAGTTCTGCTCTGATCTTGGTTATTTCTTGCCTTCTGCTAGCTTTTGAATGTGTTTGCTCTTGCTTCTCTAGTTCTTTCAATTGTGATGTTAGGGTGTCACTTTTAGATCTTTCCTGCTTTCTCTTGTGGGCATTTAGTGCTATAAATTTCCCTCTATGCACTTCTTTAAATGTGTCCCAGAGATTCTGGTATGTTGTATCTTTGTTCTTGTTGATTTCAAAGAACATCTTTATTTCTGCCTTCATTTCGTTATGTACCCAGTAGTCATTCAGGAGCAGGTTGTTCCGTTTCCATGTAGTTAAGCCGTTTTGATTGAGTTTCTTAATTCTGAGTTCTAGTTTGATTGCACTGTGGTCTGAGAGACGGTTTGTTATAATTTCTGTTCTTTTACATTTGCTGAGGAGTGCTTTACTTCCAACTATGTGGTCAATTTTGGAATAAGTGCGATGTGGTGCTGAGAAGAATGTATATTTTGTTGATTTGGGGTGGAGAGTTCTGTAGATGTCTATTAGGTCCGCTTGGTGCAGAGTTGAGTTCAATTCCTGGATATCCTTGTTAACTTTCTGTCTTGTTGATTTGTCTAATGTTGACAGTGGGGTGTTGAAGTCTCCCATTATTATTGTGTGGGAGTCTAAGTCTCTTTGTAAGTCTCTAAGGACTTGCTTTATGAATCTGGGTGCTCCTGTATTGGGTGCATATATATTTAGGATCGTTAGCTCTTCTTGTTGAATTGATCCCTTTACCATTATGTAATGGCCTTCTTTGTCTCTTTTGATCTTTGTTGGTTTAAAGTCTGTCTTATCAGAGACTAGGATTGCAACCCCTGCCTTTTTTTTGTTTTCCATTTGCTTGGTAGATCTTCCTCCATCCCTTGATTTTGAGCCTGTGTGTCTCTGCATGTGAGATGGGTCTCCTGAATACAGCAAACTGATGGGTCTTGACTTTTTATCCAATTTGCCAGTGTGTGTCTTTTAATTGGGTCATTTAGCCCATTTACATTTAAGGTTAATATTGTTATGTGTGAACTTGATCCTGTCATTATGACGTTAGCTGGTTATTTTTCTCATTAGTTGCAGTTTCTTCCTAGCATCGATGGTCTTTTTTTTTTTTTTTTTTTTTTTTTTTTGAGACAGAGTCTCGCTCTGTCGCCCAGGCTGGAGTGCAGTGGCGCGATCTCGGCTCACTGCAAGCTCCGCCTCCCGGGTTTACGCCATTCTCCTGCCTCAGCCTCCCGAGTAGCTGGGACTACAAGCGCCCACAACCGCGCCCGGCTAATTTTTTGTATTTTTAGTAGAGACGGGGTTTCACCGTGGTCTCGATCTCCTGACCTTGTGATCCGCCCGCCTCGGCCTCCCAAAGCGCTGGGATTACAGGCGTGAGCCACCGCGCCCGGCCACATCGATGGTCTTTACATTTTGGCATGTTTTTGCAGTGACTGGTACCAGTTGTTCCTTTCCATGTTTAGTGCTTCCTTCAGGATCTCTTGTAGGGCAGGCCTGCTGGTGGCAAAATCTCTCAGCATTTTCTTGTCTGTAAAGGATTTTATTTCTCCTTCACTTATGAAACTTAGTTTGGCTGGATATGAAATTCTGGGTTGAAAATTCTTTTCTTTAAGAATGTTGAACATTGGCCGCCACTCTCTTCCGGTTTGTAGAGTTTCTGCTGAGAGATCTGCTGTCAGTCTGATGGGCTTCCCTTTGTGGGTAACCCGACCTTTCTCTCTGGCTGCCCTTAACATTTTTTCCTTCATTTCAACTTTGGTGAATCTGACAATTATGTGTCTTGGAGTTGCTCTTCTCGAGGAGTATCTTTGTGGTGTTCTCTGTATTTCCTGAATTTGAATGTTGGCCTGCCTTGCTAGGTTGGGGAAGTTCTCCTGGATAATATCCTGCAGAGTGTTTTCCAACTTGGTTCCATTCTCCCCATCACTTTCAGGTACATCAATCAGACATATATTTGGTCTTTTCACATAATCCCATATTTCTTGGAGGCTTTGTTCATTTCTTTTTAGTTTTTTCTCTCAACTTCTCTTCTCGCTTCCTTTCATTCATTTGATCTTCAATTACTGATACCCTTTCTTCCAGTTGATCGAGTCAGTTACTGAAGCTTGTGCATTTGTCACGTAGTTCTCGTATCATGGTTTTCAGCTCTATCAGGTCATTTAAGGAATTCTCTACATTGGTTATTCTGGTTAGCCAATTGTCAAATCTTTTTTCAAGGTTTTTAGCTTCTTTGCGATGGGTTCGAACTTCCTCCTTTAGCTCAGAGACGTTTGATCGTCTGAAGCCTTATTCTCTCAACTCATCAAAGTCATTCTCCGTCCAGCTTTGTTCTGTTGCTGGCGAGGAGCTGCAGTCCTTTGGAGGGGGAGAGATGCTCTGATTTTTAGAATTTGCAACTTTTCTGCACTGCTTTTCCCCCATCTTTGTGGTTTTATCTACCTTTGGTCTTTGATGATGGTGACGTACAGATGGGGTTTTGGTGTGGATGTCCTTTCTGTTTGTTAGTTTTCCTTCTAACAGTCAGGACCCTTAGCTGAAGGTCTGTTGGAGTTTGCTTGAGGTCCACTCCAGACCCTGTTTTCCTGGGTATCAGCAGCAGAGGCTGCAGAAGAATGAATATTGCTGAACAGCAAATGTTGCGCCTGATCATTCCTCTGGAAGCTTCATCTCAGAGGGGTACCCGGCCATGTGAGGTGTGAGGTGTCAGTCTGCCCCTAGTGGGGGGTGTCTCCCACTTAGGCTACTTGGGGTTCAGGGACCCACTTGAGCAGGCAATCTGTCTGTTCTCAGATCTCAAATTCCGTGCTGGGAGAACCACTACTCCCTTCAAAGCTGTCAGACAGGGACATTTAAATCTGCAGAGGTTTCTTCTGCCTTTTGTTTGGCTATGCCCTGTCCCCAGAGGTGGAATCTACAGAGGCAGGCAGGCCTCCTTGAGCTGCATGGGTTCCACCCAGTTCTAGCTTCCCAGCCACTTTGTTTTCCTACTCAAGCCTCAGCAATGGTGGGTGCCTATCCCCCAGCCTCACTGCTGCCTTGCAGTTGGATCTCAGACTGCTGTGCTAGCAATCAGGGAGGCTCCATGGGCATGGGACCCTCTGAGCCAGGCACGGGTATAATCTCCTGGTGTGCCGTTTGCTAAGACCCTTGGTAAAGTGCAGTCTTAGGGTGAGAGTGACCCAATTTTCCAGGTGTTGTGTGTCACAGTTTCCCTTGGCTAGGAAAGGGAATTCCCTTCCCCTTTGTGCTTCCCGGGTGAGGCGATGCCTCGCCCTGCTTCGGCTCTTCCTTGGTGGGCTATACTCACTGTCCTGCACCCACTGGCTGACAGGCCCCAGTGAGATGAACCCGGTGCCTCAGTTGGAAATGCAGAAATCACCCATCTTCTGTGTCACTCGTGCTGGGAGCTGGAGGCTGGAGCCGTTCCTATTTGGCCATCTTGGGCTACAATCCTCTCCTGTACTTTTCATCATGTTTGGTACAATACAGTAAATCTTGAATCACACCATAGTGATGCTGGAAGTGCTCCCAAGAAGCAGAGAAAAGTAATGACAGTACAAGAAAAAGTTGAATTGCCTGATACATACTATAGATTGAGGTCTGCAGCTGCAGTTGCCCACCATTTCAAAATAAGTAAATCCAGCGTAAGGACCATAGTAAAAAAAGAAAAGGAAATTTGTGAAACTGTTGCTGCAGTGACACAAGCAGGTGTGGAAATCTTGCACTTTTGTGAAATACGTTTAATCTTGTATTGAAAAAATGTAGCTTTAGTGTGGGTGGAGGATTGCTACAAGAAAGCCATACCTGTAGACTCTAATATGTTTAGAGAAAAAGTAATGTCATCATATGACAACTTAAAGCAAAAGGAAGGTAAAGGATCTAAAGCTGGAGAATTTAATGCCAGCAAAGGATAGTTTGATAATTTTAGGGAAAAGTTTGGCTTAAAAAATATCAAGCTAATAGAAGAAGCAATTTCTGCCAACCAAGAGACAGGAGACCAGTTCCCATATCGTATAAAGAAAATCATTGAAGAGAAAGGATATCTGCCCAAATAGGCTTTTAATGCAGACAAAAGTGCCATATTCTGGGGGAGAAAAAAGCCACAAAGGACATTTATTAGTAAGGAAAAGAAGTGAGCACCAGTATTTAAGGCCAGAAGGGTTAGGCTAACTATACTGTTTTGTGCAAATGCAGTCAAGTTTATGACCGGGCTGCTCATATCCAGAAAGTTGCCAATCTCCAAGCCTTGAAGGGAAAAGATAAACACCAGCTGCCAGTCTTTCAGTTGTACAAGAAGAAGGCCTGGACAACTCTTAGTCTGGATTAGTTCCAACAATGCTTTGTTCCTGAAGTCAGGAAGCACCTTGCATTAAGGGAGTGCCTTTCAAAGTTCCTTTGATAATAGACAATGCCCCTGGCCACTCAGAGCCTCATGCCTTCAACATTGAAGGTGATGAGTGGTCTACTTGCCTCCAACCACAACGTCTCTAATTCAGCCTCTATATCAAGGAGTCACAGGACCTTTAAGCCTCCTTACACATGGTACCCTGTCAATACTGTGGAATAGAGCCCAAGAGAACATCCTGAAAGTCTGGAAGGATTACAATGTTGCAGATGCCATTGTTGTTATAGAAGAAGCCATGAAAGCCATCAAGCTTAAAACAATAAATCTTTGCTGGAGAAAACTGTATCCAGATGTTGTGCATGACTTCACAGGATTTATGATGGAGCCAACCAGGGAAATCATAAAAGAGATTGTGGATAAGGCAATAAAGGTGGAAGATGAAGGGTTTCAAGATATGGATCTTGTTACTCCAGTTATCCAATTCAATAGCTAATAGACACCATACCAGAGAAATTAACAGAGGATGACTTGATGGAGATGAGTGGTTCTGAACCACTGCCAGGTGATGAGGAAGATGACCCAGAAGCAGTGCCAGAATACAAATTGACAGTTTACTGTCTGGCAGAAGGGTGATTATTCAAGACTGCTTTTGACTTCTTTTACGCATGGACTCTTCCATGGTATGGGCACTAAAACTAAAGCAAATGGTGAAAGAAAAATTGGTACCATACAGAAACATCATTTCTCAAGAAATGAAAAAGCAAAAAAGGCAGAAATTATGATGTCTTTCTGTAAAGTTACACCAAGTGTGTCTACTTCTCCTGTCTCTGTCACCCCTGTGGCAGCAAGACCAATCCCACATCTTTCTCTTCAACCTACTTAAAATGAAGATGATGAGGTTGGAGAACTTAATCCACTTTAGTGTGTCACTTCCACTTAATCAATAGTAAACATGTTTTTTCTTCCTTATAATACATATATACTGTATTTTATACTGTATTTTTATAAGAAAGCAAGCTAGAGAAAAGAAAATATTATTAAGAAAATCATAAAGAAGCAAAAATATTGTCTGTGTAAGGAAATGTAAATAGAAATGTGCCATGTGGACTTCCCAGGAGTGCTTTAAAGGAAGCTAACGGAGAAGAAGGGGCTGCTTTTTCCTAGTTGCCTTTTTTCCTTCTTCTGGCCTAACACTCCAGCAGCCATCTTGAAACATGAAGTGACCCTGAGTATGGAAGCCAAGTACAAGAGTGTTGAAGTTTAGGAGCCTAGGTCTCTGATGGTTCCATGGAGTAGCTTTACCAACCTTGAACTGCTTACTCATAATTGGTTTTTTTCTCCTAACACGAGAAGAAAATTTCTATCTTGTTTAAGCCACTGTATTTTGGAGTTGTTTATTCCATGCAGTCAAACTAGTCAAACAGATAAGGGATATGTTAGGGATTCTCATCGGGTCCTATGGGGGTTGAGAGCAGAGGAGCCTCAGCAGGAGGCAGGAAAGTCTCTCCAGTGAAGGAAATCCTTGAATGAGTCCTGAAGAAGGATTGGCAGCTTGTTGCAATGACAAAGTTAGGCAGAGCAGGAAGAGTGATGCATGTTGAAGTAGTGGTCAGAATGGGGACCTGCTGCAGCCTTGGGAGGGCAAGTACCGTATTTACAGAGCAAGTTTATTACAGAAAATCAAAAGAAAGAATTCTGGACTTGCTTTGCGCTCCCGCTCTTTCTAGCCCTATATCCCTCATGTCAGTTGGCTTTAGTAATCAAAATATTGAAGAAACTTTAAGATGGCCATGAGCACACTCCCCTGGCCTCAAAATCTAGGTGCTCTTTAAAGCAAGGAAGCAAGCAAGCAAGCAAACAAACAAACAAAGTAAGTAAGTAAATAAAATATTTGCAGAACGCCTGCTATGAATAAAACTTAGAACCAGATGCTGGTGAAAAAGCGCCTAGGGGATATTAAAAATGAATTAAATAATTCTTGCTCTTATGGGGTTTCATTCTAAGAGTGAGGGTGACATCTGCACACATAATAAAAAAGTAAACAAAGAAAAATTGCAATGGGGAATGGGAAAGTGTTGAGTGTGGATTGAAGGGAGGTGGCTTTTACCCACAAGGGTCCAATTGAGAACTGCTGTTTTAAAATTTCATCCCACCCATAAGACTGAGAGGGATTTCCCAGGGTCTGGGAGCAGAAATCAGAGAAGCAGTGAAGTGGACGATGTGATAGCTCTAGAGACCACCCTGTAGCACAGTGATGGATGATGGCTTGCCCTCCAGGGAATTAGGTAAGCATGGAAGCCTCTTTTGTGAAAACAGGATTGGAGAGACTTGCTCATAGCTAGAGGACGCTTCTAGGTAGGAGATGATGCTATGTGCAACCTACGTGCAGAAAGATATTGAAAAAGAGGTCAAGGTTAGGCCATGGAACAAAAGCACTGGCAAAATTCAAGCAGACCTTGATTTTGGGAGAGCCTGGAGCAGACTAAGTAATTGTGAAGTTAGCTGGCCATGTCTCCCCAGAATACTCCTGCTATTTGCTTTTTGTGGTCTGAGATGTTGCAGACTCAACAGGGAACAAGGTCAGAAGCAGAAAACAGTGACATTTGTAGCCAATTATGAGAAGAATTTCGGTAATTGGTATGTAGTAGGAGAAGCCCAAGTATAGGGAAAAAAAAGTATGAGAGGGCTGGGGTACTAATTTCAGGTGACTTATCTGAAAGTATGTAGGAAGTGAAACAAAAATTTGGGTTTTCTTTGTCATGGTGGAATGGTGGAGAAAGGATGAAAGGTAGATATCTGCTTTGCTTCATATGCCAAGACGTAGCCCTTTCTGCTGCAGGAGAGGACTTTGCAGATCTACAGTGGTTGGGGGGATAGGGCACAAACTGAAGAGAAATGTACCAATGTATCAGTTCCAGAACAATTTTATCTCCCAAGAAAATTCTGACAGTCTGGGCCCTCTGACTCCTGCAGAAATAATAATGTTAAGAGATTTATTGCTTAGAGGAATGTCTCATATGAATGGATTGCTTTAGGAAAGACAGAGTTTCAGGGTACAGCTTCAGAAGGAGACAAAGCCATACTTTAGGGCCCCAAAAGGGCCTTTTTGGCTTGTAAGATTCCTATTTTTTTGGGCCAGCACTCAACCTAGAGCTGTATTGACTTGGGCATGGGATCCTTTGTTTAGAACATGGTCCTGGACTCACCAGAGAATGCTCTTGTCTGAAAGAGCAGAGCCACCAGCATGGGATCTATTGTGGGTGGAGAGACAACCCTCATGTTCCAAAGAAGGAATACAAACTATATATTGGTTTGCAAGTCAGAAGAAAACACCGCTGGTGTCTGCTGTTGCCCTCCCCTTCCCATCTTTTGTCTAGGAATATATCAAGGTATGGTGCTTTCATGCCTGGATTCTGGAAACAATCTGCATTCTGCTGCCTGCTGACTGTGTGGCCTCATGTAAGTTACATAGCTTTTCTTGGCCTCAGTCCCCTCCTTTTCAAAATGGCCTGTGTTAAAAGTGTGTGCATACATGTGTATATGTGTGTGCGTATGTATGTGTGTGTATGTATGTAGGTTTTGAAGTATTTGTAGTTGACTTGTGAGGATTATTTGTCTGTCAAGAATTCTAATATATTATCTTCCAGAGGCAGGGTTCTCTGCCACTTAGTTATTTGTTAATGATATTTTTGACATATAGACATTTTAATTCTTTATGTAATCAACTTTACTTTTAGATTTATAGAGTTACTTTTTGCCTAGCAAGTTTTCTCCATCCCAGTAGAGACACTTGTGTGCCAACTTTATAGGATCATTTTTACATTTAACTTTGTAATCCATTTAGAGATTATTTTTATATAATGTATAAAGTTCTAATTTTTAAAAATTACCTAGAGTAGTTGAATAATTCATTATTTCTCTATTAACTTGTGGTTCTTTATCAAACATCAAATTCTTTTATATATAATATAATCTGTTTTTAGCCTTATGATTCTTGCCAATATCACACCGATTAATTAAATAGTGCTGTCGTATATTTTAATACTTGGTCATGTAAGTCTTCTGGATTACTTTTCCTTTTCAAAATCTTCTTACCTGTTTCTGCTTGTTTATATGTTCAAATGAACTTCAGATTATTTTATTTCTAAATAAATCTCTATTGAACAAAGAAATAATTTAAAAGTATTCAGTCGCCCATACAAAGACATGATCTTTCCTCTTTCTTACCATATATGTTATTAAAGTTTTCTTTTATAGGTCATGCACATTTCAAGATTAATCAGTCAACGAATATTTAACTAGTGTCTGCTGTGAGAGTCTGCAAGGCTATTTCACTTTTGTGCATGTGCAAGTGTGTGTGTGTGCGCATCTACACACACACACACAGAGAAAGCACACACACACACAGTGAAAGCTTGGCATCTGACATAAACCTTCTGAGATTTGGCCTTTGTAGGCAGATCAATGACTCTCCTCAATTCAATGAAAGCATCCTTCCAGTATATGTTTATAGATGACGTTTTAATCTCAATGCCCTTCACCACTGTATTGATGCCAAGATTGCAATGGCAACAGCGAATACCAAACTTTCCCAATAGTTGACTTTACTATGCCTTCTTTCTTGGTTCAACTAAGGGTTAAATGGTCAGGTGCCCATTTGATGAGTCTCAGCCTTCTTACTCTGCTGAAACAATATAATAGACTGAGACAAAAACACTAGTAAATAATCATTACTGGGATCTTTGAGGGGGCCTAATAAATCCACCCTTATTCCCTGCCTGATTTATAAGCCAACTGATGAAATATAAGTAAGCAGATGGACAACTTTATTACTGATAAAGGCTAAATTGAGGGTATAGACCAGTATGAGAGCCAAAATGAGCCCCTCAGCCTCAGCCTCAGCCCCCTATAGTTCAGCTACAGAAAGAGGGAGAAAGGAAATGTCTTTTTTTCCCTGGGAACTTTGATAGATTATCTCAACCCAGAAATGTGGGAGAATGGCTATCACTTTAAACCCAAATTAATATATTTCCCTTGGTGGGAGGAGTAAAGAAGGCATTTAGTGAAAAAAATTTCCTTCCTTGTGAAAACCAGGAGGGAAAAGAAGCAATCCCTCTCAGTAGCTAAGGTTAGGGTCAGGAACTACAGCTCTGCATGTAATCTCACCCTGAGAATTAGGCTTGACTTTATTGGGCTGATGACTTATGTGTTCATCAAGTATTTATGTGTCTACCCTGCACCAGGGATAGTTCTAGGCACTGTCATGGGAGGGGGAGTTAACTCTGAAGACTGAAGACAAGATTGAAAGTCCCTTGGAGCTTGCAGTCTAGAGGGGGAAATGCAGACCACAATGGAGAAAGCAAAGAGAAATGTTAAGCCAAGAAAAATACAATAGGATGATAGAAGGATATGGGGTGTAGGGGTGGGGCTTGAGTCTGGATGAGCCTCCAAGGAGGTGACATTAAACTGAGGCTTAAAGAATGAGGAGAAAAAAATCAGCCATGTGAAGCTCTGGAAGGAGAGGGCTCCTGGAATATGTAGCAGCTGAGTCCTCAAGGTAAGTATGATCTTGGACTGTCTTAGGAAGGTGGATGACAGCTGGAGGTTGTGTGCCAGTGGGAGAAGTTGCAGGACCGACCACAGTGCTCTCCTGAACCTCCCTTTTGAACTGGCAGCAACGGTGTGGAGAGGAGACTTGCAGGGTCCTCTGACAGATTGCCGAGGCCCTCAGAGGCTGGAACTCACTGTGATCAGACATAGTATTTCCATTGTAACAAGTACCTTTGGCTTAGATCTCCACTTGTTAAAGGAATATGTCATTGAAGTGATCACTTTTGCTTTAGGTAAGCCTCTATGAGGGAAAGCAAGCCTGCTTGACCTGGAGGTATAGAAATGGCCCCAAAATTAAGGCCCCGATCTAATCTCTTAACACCTAAAACTTATGTCAAACCAAGACCTCTCTAGCAGCCATGAGCAGATAATCCCACTACTGTTTATGCCGGGCACTTGGGGATACAGTGGTGGATGCAAAAAACCTGGTCCCTGCGCTATCTAGCCTAGAGTCTCATGGAGATGATAGATGCTAAGAATAATTAAATAAAACATTGTTTTTGCCTGGTTAGGGTTACTCCTAGGTATTTTATTGTTGTGTGGCTATAATAAATGGAATATGTCCCCCATTTTATATTCTAACTGGTTATTGCTAGTTGTATTAATTTTCTAGAGCTGCCATAATAAAATACTACAAACTGTAGGCTAAAACAGTAAAAATTTATTTTCTCACAGCTCTGGAGACTGGAATTCAAAGATCAAGGTGTCTGCAGGTTTAGTGTCTTCAGAGACCTCTCTCCTTGACTTGCAGTTGACTTGATAATTGGTTCCACAAAGGGATTTAGCAAAGGGGAAGCCATTAGTGACTTTGACCAGAGTAGTTTTATTAGAGTGGTATGAGGGAAAGCCTGGCTGTAGCATGTTTAAGAGAGAATAGGATTAGGGGAATTAGAGAAAAATATTATGAACAATTCTTTAAAAGAGTTTGGCAAAAGAAATGGAGCAGTGATTGAAATGGGAAATGTAGTCTGAAGAGGGAATTTTTTTAAAAAAAGTATATAAAAATTAACCTTACTGAGGTATAATTTATATGGGGTAGAGTGTATCAATTTTTCTAAAAAGTGTTCATTTTTTAATGGACAAATTAAAATTGCATATGTTTATCATGTACAACATGACGTTTTGAAATATGTACACTTGGTGGAACATTTCAGTTGAGCTAACTAATTAACATGAATGTTACCTCACATACTTATTTTTTATATTGAGAGCACTTAAAAATCTCTCAGAGATCTTCAGAAGTACAATGCATTGTAATTAACTATAGTTACCATGATGTACAATAGATCTCTTGAGCTTATTTCTCCTATCTAACTGAAATTTTGTATTCTTTGACCAACATCTACCCAACATTCTCCCTCACCCCTGGTAACCACCATTCCGTTCTCTGCTTCCATGAGTTTGACTTTTTTAGATCCCACATATAAGCCAGATCATGTGGTATTTGTCTACCTGTGCCTGGCTTATTTCACTTAACATAATGTCTTACAAGTTAATCCATGCTGTCACAGATGACAGAATTTCCTTTTTTAAAAAAATGGCTGAATGGTGCCATCCATTGTATATATAAACCACATTTTCTTTTCCATTTATCTGATGATGGCCACTGAGGTTGCTTCTATATCTTGGCTGTTGTAAATAGTGCTGCAATGAACATGGGAGTGCAGATATTTCTTCAACATACTGATTTCATTTCATCTGGGTATATAACCAGAGGTGGAATTGCTGGATCATATGATGGTTTTATTTTTTATTTTTTGAGGACTTTTTTTTTTTTTTTACCTCCATACTGTTTTGCATAGTGGCTGTACTGATTCAAAATGAATTCATTTTGAGTGTCCATTTAGATGAATTTTGACAAATTTATATGTCCGTGAAACCACCACCATAATTGGGACAAAGAATATTTACATCATCTCCAAAAATTTCCTTGTGGTCCTTCCCAGCCAATTCCTCCACTACAGACCCAGGCAACCACTAATCTGCTTTCTGTCACTATAGATTATGTTTGCCTTTGATATAATTTTGTTTAAAAGGAATCACACAGTATGTACTGTTTTGTGTCAGGATTTTTCATTCAGCCTTTTTTTTTTTTTTTTTTTGTTTTATCCATGCTTTTGTTTTATCCATGCTTTTAGGGTATCATAGTTTATTCCTTGAATTTATGGGTAGAATTATTTTGTCTGGATACATCACAATTTGTTTATCCATTCACCTGATGATGGACATTTATGCTGTTTCCAGTTGGGGCCATTATGAACTAAGGTGCTATGAACATTTCATGTGTGAGTCTTGGTGTGGACCTATGTTTTTATTTCTATTGAGTAAATACTTTCAGAACTGAGTTGCTGGGTGAAATAGTAAGTGCCCATATAACTTTGTAAGAAACTATCAAATTGTTTTCTTTAGAAACCATACACTTTTCATGTCAAAAGTATATAAGAGTTCCAGTTACTCCAGATTCCTCTAACATTTGGTATTGTCAAATGGTGTGTAGTTGGTATCTCATTGTGATTTTCTGTTTCTTCTTAAAGCAGTTTGGTAATATGAAATTTGCAAGGAATTTGTTCACTTCATCTAAGTTGTCCAGTTTATTGTTCTAAAGTTATTGATAATATTCCTTTACTCTCCTTTTTATGCCTGTATGGTCTGTTGTGGTGCCCTTGTTATCATTCCTGATATAGATTTGTGACTTCAATCTTTGTTATTGTTGATGATGATTAGTTTAGCTAGGGTTTTTATCAAATTTAGTGTTTTCAAAGACATAACTTTAGACTTTATTTTCTTTATTTTTTTTGTTGTTTTTCTATTTTGTTGGTTTTGTCCTCATATTTGTTATTTTATTCCTTCCATTTACTGTGCACTTAATTGGTCTTCTTCCCTAGCTTACTAATGTGGAAGTTAAATGATTGATTTTTTTAGATTTTCTTTCCCAATGTAAGCATTTAAATTTATAGATTTCACTGTATGTACTGTTTTAGCTGCATTCCATGAGTTTTGACAAATTGTTTTCATTTTCATTCAATTTAAAAAAGTCTAATTTCCATTTTGATTTTTTCTTTGACTCCCATGTTATTTAAAAGTATGTGTATTTTTTAATGTACAGATTTTCCAGGTTTTTTTTTTCTGTCATTGATTTTCATCAATGCCATTGTATTCAGAGAACATATTCTGTTATTATCTCAATCTTTTAAAATTTATTGAAATTTTATTATGGCTCAGCATATATCTTAATGAATGTATCCTTAAAAAACAAACATGTGTTCTGCTGTGGTTGGAAAAAGTCTTCTATAAATGTCAATTAGATGAAATTTTTAGTATTGTTCAAGTCTTTTATAACCTTACTGATTTTCTCTCTACTTTTCCTATCTATTACTAAGATAGCAATGATGAAATCTCCAGTTATATCTGTTGGCTCATAAATCTTTCCTTTTAGTTCTGCCAAATTTTGCTTCTGATAGATTGAAGTTCTGTTACTGGGTGTATGTTCATTTAGGATCGAGATGTTTTCATGGTGAATTGATCCTTTTGTCATTTGTTATTATTGACTTTTGCACAGAGATTTCCTTTTACTTTTTATAATGTAGGGCTACTATTGATGAATTTTCTGAAGCTTCTCTGAAAAGGTTCTTATTTCACCTTCATTTTAAAGGCTATTTTACTGCATAGAGAACTATAGAAATCATTTTTCCCCTTATTCTGTTAAAAATATAATTCCATTGTCTTCTGGTTGCATAACTGCTGATGAGGATTTGTATATTGATTTTCTTTGTTCCTCAGTGCATAATGTCCTTTTCTCCCTATGGCTGCATTTAAGATGTTTCTTTTTCACTTATTTTTAGCAATTTAATTATTATATGCTTTCGTTGTGGTGTATGTGGTATATGTTTGCATTACATTTGTGTATTTATTCTGCTTGAGATTTGTTGAGCTTCTGAAATAATGGGTTTAGAGTTTTAGTCACATTTGGAAATATTTTAGCCCTTATTGCTCTCAGCCCCTTTTGAGACTCCAGTTAAGTAGATATGAGACTGCTTGATATCATCTCAGATCAGTGAGGCTCTGATATTTTTTTTCAGCCTCACAACTCTTTGTGTTTTATTTTAGACAAATTCTATTCTTAGGTCTATAGGTTTACTGACCTTTTTTGTACAATATAGAATCTGACATTCATCCCATTCAGTGAAATTTTTACTTCAAATATTGTATTTTTTATCCCTAGATATTCCACTAGGTTCATCTAAATTTCTTCCATTTCTCTCTTTATTATGCTCACGTTTTTCTATAAATATTTGTATGTAGTCATAATATTTGCTTTAATGTTTTTGTCTACTAACTCCATCATCTCTGTTACTTCTGCATTGGTTTCTATTCATAGATTCTCTCCTGATTATCTGCACATTTTCTGTCCTTTGGCATGTCTGGTAATGTTTAATTGAATGATAGGCATTGTGATGCTATCTTATTGAGTGTTTGGATTTTGTCTTCCTCCAGAGACTGTTGAGCTTTGTTTCAGCAAGCAGTTAAGGTTCTTTCAGGTCACTTTGCTCCCACTGAAACCTGTTTTTAAACTTCACTTAGGCCAGGGTGGAGTAAACTTCACTCCAGGGATGGCTCACCTCCGTCTCTAAGGCATACTTTCTCTGGTACTGCTACTAAATGTTTTTGGACTTTGTTTATATCAAAATATGAGTTGTTTATTGTTCAATGGGCTCTTTCACGATTATAGATGTGTTTTGTTTTAGCTCTGTGAAATTGTCTTTTATTATAGTTAAATTAATTTTTAGCTTCCACCCCTCCTCCTATTTTTTCTGTTCTCTCCTTATTAAATGCTTATTATATAAACGTTGAAACTTTGGATCTTTCCTTTATACTCTAAACTTTTATTTCATATTTTTCATCACATTTCTGTTTACATTGTGTTCTGGGAGAACTCCTTAGTTTAGTCTTTGAGGTTGCTAATTTGCTCTGAATCATTCTTTTTTTTTCTGGTATTCAGCCAGTCTCTTGAGTTTGTTTCAAAGATCATATCTTTTACATTTTTAAGATCTTGAACTAGTTCTTTTACGTAATAGCTTTCTTTTATTTCGTAGATGTGATATGCTCTCTTATCCCTTGAGAATATTAATTATCCTTTGTGAATGTTTTTTGTTTATTTGTTCTATAAACTGTGTATTCACAAGTGTTAGCTCTCTTATTTTTTGAGTTTGGTGCCTTTATCAGGGTGCTCATTGATTCTGGGCTTATTTATTTATTATTTTTTGCGTTTGCTTTTTATTTTTCTATGTATGCTGTCGTTTTTTTACTGCAGTTATTCTCAGTTATTGTAGAGGAGAGATAGGTGTTCAGCTGGGCAGCCCATCTTTTGGATGAGTGGAATTGCTTCTTCTTTCAGGATATAACTAGATTCTAATGGGACTTTCCTGTCTTTACACTGAAACACTCATATTTCTTACTCCAAACTCAGAAGCAAAAGTCTGCTGCTTCTGTATTCTCTCAAGTTAGGAATGAGTGGGTAGATAGAAAAAGTCACCCTTGTGGATGCTCTGCGTACAATGATCAGGTAACTCATTTTCAGACCCTGTTTCTCATATACATTGCTTCTGCATTCACAGTCTGCTAACCCTACTTCCAACTTATACAAATGTCTTCTCTTGTATAATTACAGAGTCCTGTTTACTTCCATCAATTCATTCCTCTCTGCTTTCTATCTTTAAAAGATTTCTGAACAAATTTATTCTACTGATTTTTGTTTTGTTTTGTTTTCTGGAGTGGTTATTAAAATTTTCTTATTTTTTTCTGTCATTTCATGATCAATATTTGAATCTCTTCTGTATTTTTATCTCTTCTTTGTATTTAATTTTTGGTTACTTCTCTGTTTTCTTAGTAAACTTTGCAAGAATTTTATGTTCCACATTGTTGATTTCAAATAACCAAGTTTTATAGTTGTTAATTTGTAAATTTTCTTCTTTCTGATTATTTTATTTTCTTAAATTTGTTTTCTTATTCTCTACTTCATTTTTAAAGTTCTGTTTTATTTACTGTCTTAGCTCACTTGTGCTGCTATTATAAAATATCACAGACTGGGTAATTTATAAAGAACAAAAATATATTTTCTCACAGCTCCAGAGCTGGGAAGTCCAAGATCAAGGTGCTGGTAGATTCATTGTCTGGTGAGGCTGCTCTCTGTTTCCAAGATGGCACCTTGATGCTGCATCCTCTGGAGGGGAGAAATGCTGTGTCCTCACATGGCAGAAGGCAAAAAGGCAAATATGACAAACCGTCTTTGTCAAGTTTTTTTTTTATAAGGGCCTCTTATCCCATTCATGAAGGAAGAGCCCTCATAGCCTCATCACCTCTTAAGGGCCTCACCTCTTAATACTGTCACATTAGCAATACCTGAGTAATGGAGGGGACATGTTCAAATAGGAAATGCCACATTAATTTGTCTTGTATTCCAGTTTTAGTTATACCTCGTAAGTCTTGATATCTAAGACTATTTCTTCAATTGTTTTCTAAATTATTTTTAATGGTAGTTTAGCTATTAAGTCAAAGAAGAAATGAGAGGGCCCTGTAATTCCTAAAAAGCTTTTTTGCTTTTCTTCCTGGAAGTCTCAGAAAATATCTCATTGAGTCTGATTAATTTTGTGCTCATCTATGATATGTACTCATCTCTGTGCCAATTATTCTGGTCAGGGTGTTGAGAAATAAGACAATCCAGCTCAGCATAAAACATGACTGATAATGGTGGATGCATAGTTTCCAAAAGACTGTTTCAAGTGTGGTTTCAATGGAGAAAGAGAAGAATGGATTCTGTATCCTAACCAGGAATATCCACTAGAGTAAACATCTATTTTCCTTTTTTATTTTATTAAGAATGTCATAATGAAGAGTTAATGGCTGCTGCATTATATTAACAAAAACTACTAATGATACAGAAGTTAATGACAAAAGTAATCTTATATTTGCCTATTTAGTCTTCAAACTCATTTTCTCATTTGACTCCCATACCATTCATATGAAATAATTAGGACTTATACTATTGTCTTCATCTTGCAGATATGGAAACTGAGGCTTATAGAAATGAAATAACTTCTCCAATGCTCCACATTTAGCATGCTTGGGAACTATCTCTAGGGCTGGCCAAGACAGTATATTTTTCAACTGCAAAGTCAACTAAACACCATTTGTCTTCTTTACCTATACTCTTAACAAATTTTTTCTTATTTTAAAATTGCCATATAATTTTTGGTGCCAATTGCCCTATTTTGAATTGCCAACAAAGAAAACCTATTATTTTCAACATATGCTTGCTTTTTCTCAACGTTAAATTATATATAGCCCTAACCTTATAATTCTGGTTAGGCTGATGTGGGTAAATACTGTGATGTTCTTTTCAATACTATATTTGAAAATGCTGTTGCATTGTGTATAATTTTTCTTTTGTGTTATTCTCTATTTTGTAGGTTCAATGATTTACATTCTTACCATCTTATTAACCAATTCATGTAGGCTGTATTCAGATTAGCTAGTAGTGCTTGCTGTAGTCTCACAATTTGGGAACAATATGAATCGCTTAACATTATGACGTCCTAGATTTCTACCTTTTAGTAGAAGCAAAACACTTTTAGGTTGAACCTTTTAAGCAAGATATATGCTTGTTTTTCAATACTTTGATGTTACAGTGGTAACGCAATTTTCATTAAGGAATAGATGTGTCAACTCTTTTCTTTAGGCCTTTATTTTATTTCTTCCACTTGGATATATTGTCATGTCATATATAGTAGTTGGAATTTCTAGTAGCTTCAGAAATGGTGTTTTGGAGTGGTGAAAAACTACAAATCATTCATAACAAATGAAGATTCAAGATTTGATGCTCATGTTTCAGCTTAACACCATCACCAGAATTATTTTGTTTTCTTGTTAGTGGACTCCAACCAAACTCAAAATAGCAAGGACTAAATTAATGCCTTGGAAATAGTTCCTATTTTATCATACCAGCTCTGATGGTATGGTCCTGTCTTTCTCCTCTGAGAAATATTAGAATGTATTTCATTTTATCTGGCACAAAAAATTTATATTTGAAGTATCACAAATTTTAAAAATCCCTAATAGTATGGAAGGAATCATGAATATGGGGTTCAGCTTTAAGCTTAAAGAAGTGTTTCATACTCAGTTTTTTTTTTTGTTGTGTTTTGTTTTATTAGAAGAGATGTCTATTTCTTAGGCTTCATGAATGTGAAAAAGGAAATATGATACACTAGAAAGATTGCTGGCTGTTGGTTTGGAAGGCCTGACTCTAGTGTGGGCTAACTGTGAGACATTGGGCTGGATTCTCAGTTTTTCTGAGCTTATTTTTTCAGCTTGCTTATAATCTCAAAAAGTAGTTGAGAGAATAAAATGAGACAATATATAAAGAAGATGCTTTGGGAATCTCCAAATGCAATGCACTGTAATGGCTTGTGTGAGCTTTGTGTGTGCTTCTTTTCTAAGTGCAAATAAAGCTTTAGCTGCCCACCTATGAAGGGAGCATGAGAAGAATTCATGAAAGAAGGGTCTCCTTCTCAAAAAAAATTATTTCCATCTGATGTCCATTTAGAATTAGTCAAGACATGCCCCAGTTCTACACTGTGGAAGATAGCATCGTCATAGCCATGTCATGTTCATTTCCTGTCTTCTCTCTTTGCTTCCATGGAGTGATATTTTGGAAATTCCCAAATTCTTGCGTATAATTCTGACACTCCTTCAAATGGTAGTGTCTCATCTTGAAGTTACCCTGTATCATGGTAATCAATTGGAAACGTGATTGTTATCAGTACAATGGTAACGTATTTCTACTAATATAATGGCAATGCGTTGTTACCGTCAATTGATAATGTGATTGTTACAAGTGCAATGTAATTTCTTATGCTGATTTTTGAAGTATTTAAAATACCTTTTCTCTTCTGATTTTATTTACATATTTGTGATTCCTTTGAACATGCATATCAATTATTTCAGATACAATGTCATTCAGAAGATTTATTCCGATTAATAATCTTAGTAGCTTCATTATGGAAACATGTAGCACAGGTAACTACTGGGCACTGAGAATACCAAATCAGATAAGAAGGAGTCTTCAGGCAACTTATAATCAAACCGGGAAAGTGGAGACCCATACAACAAACTCTGATGGAATGTGACAGGAGTTACCGGTAGTGCTCTACGTAGAGTAGAGGCTCTAGCTTGGGTTAGACACCGGTGTGCACTAAAAAAAAAAATTGATGGCTAAAGATAGGGTGAAAAGATCTGACATTTAAACACATTAATTTTTTTCTATTTATTTAGAGCAGAGTTCACAAACTGGTGTCTGTAGACTAGATTTGACTTGCATATGTGTTTATTTTGGCTTACAGAATTTTTAAAAAATTTGAGCCAAGATGAAAACATTAAGAGATTTCACACAGAAGTCAAAATTCCCCAGTTTCTCTTGAAAAAATGTTAAAGATTTGGTAAACATTAGTGCTGCTTCTGTATGGGACAGCAGTCACCTGGAGATGAGTAGGACCTACCTGCCTCCCTGAAACAGGGCAAGTACTCTCAATTTCACGACCAGCCAAACTGCTTTCCACACTGGCCTGCTTGCTCTGCCTGAAACCCCTGGCAGGCTCCACCTCAGCACCTTTGCACTTGCTGATCTCCAGCCTGTAACCTTCTTCCCCCAAGTATGGCTCAATCCCTCATTTCATTCCAGTCTCTGGTTAGAAGTCATCTCCTTATAGAGGCTTCCCTGACTTTGCTATCTACAAGGACACATTGATCTCATCACTATCCCTTTACTCTGCTTTACTGTTCTTACAGGCACTTACCACCATGTGGCATATTATCTATTTTTAATGCATTAATTATGTATGCCCCTCTGATGGAATACACACTTCATGAGAGCAGGATCTTTGTCTGTTTTGTTTACCATGGTATTCCTTCCACCTACTACAGTGTGTCACATAAAACAAGCACTCAATAAATATGTGTTGAGTGAATGTTGCTCTTGCAGTTTTGTTCAACTCCTGAGCATGGTGGAGATGGGGATCAGAGTAAATGGACCTCTGGTTTGCCCTGGCTCCTACAGCCAAGACTGAAGAGTAATATAGTTTGAATCATTAAAATTTTATCTGTAATGTTGTATACACAACACATATGTGTTATATAATCACGCCTAAACCATATATACAAATTTAAAAGTCTGCATTATATGTGGTATGGTCATGATAACTATTCATATTACCTGAATAATGAATAAAGAATCTGCTTGACCATGTGCTGTGAATTCAAGAGGTTGTGGCATGCATGTGATTTGGGATTTGCAAATCCATTTGGACCAAGCTGAACGTCTGAGCATTTTGTTATTTCTTCATAACCCATTGAATGTGTCACTCGCCTACCAGCGTATTGTGCAGTTTTAGTTCAAGTCATATTAAAACCACAAAGTTATGGGGGAGGGAAGTGGGGAAAAAGAGGTAGAAAATAATATTTCTCATGGCTTTTTGTTTCTAAATTCTCACATTTCCTGTAGAGCTCCGCATTGGAAGTAAAAATTTGTCAGGAATGTCAGGCAAAAGAATCTATGAAACTTTTGACAGGATAGATGAGAAGAAAATGGGGGAGGGCATATTTTGAGTCCAGATAAGTTTTACCACAATGTAAAAATAAGATCTCATAATCCCCCTGTCCTCACTGTGCCCTCAGCAAGTGATACAAACATGGAAAGATGTATGTCATTCAGCAAGTCTCACACTCTTAGAAAGAAATACCAGAGGGAGTGAGGGTTCCTGGGAAACTCTGTGCACTTATCTGTCACCAGCCTGACCTGTGTGATATATGGGTGTACATACATGTGGGTGTACCTGCGTGTGAACTTATGTGTGTACATGTGTGCACTTAAGTGTGTACATGTGTGTGCACTTCAGTGTGTATGTGCATACATACGTATGTGTGTATCATGCACCTGTGTGTACAGTTATGTGTGTACATGCATATTGTGTGTGCACTTACGTGTGCATGTGTGTATGCACATATGCATATGCCTGTGTGTACATGTGTGCACTTATATGTGTATGCATGTATCTGAATGTGCACTTACATGGGTACGTGTGTATGTGTGTACATGTGTATGCATATACCTGTGTGTATGTGCATGCACACACATACATGTGTGTATGTGTGTACTTATGAGTACATATGTGTGCATGTGTATCTCTGAGTACATGTGTGCACTCATATGTGTATGTGAGTACATATATTCACTTATATATGTATGTATGTGCACTTACATGTATATATGGATGTGTGCGAATGTGTATGTGTTCACATATGTATACATGTGTGCACGTGTGTGAGCTTATATGTGTGTATATGCATGTGTGTGAACTTATATGTGTGTGCATGTACCTGTGTGTATGTGTGTGTATCTGTGTGTGTACATGTATGTGTGTATTCCCCAAACAACTAAGATGTATTTCATTTTGTTGCTTGGCAAATCTGCCTCATTCCCATTTATTCCCAGTTCTCTATTTGCACTTTCTTCTTTTCTTATAACCTAAAGGAAAAAGCATGAACTCACCCTCTATGTACAGCGTTTTGATTAACCCAAATACATGCTTTCTTCCCCATCTATGACTTAATGTCTCCGAACTGTACTTTTCTCTCTGTTTTATAATTTAAAATTTTAAGGCATTCTCATTTATTCAGAAAATGTTTATTGAGTGCCTACTAGTTGCAGGCACCAGGGACACATAGCAGGACAACAGAGAAAGCTTTTGGAGCACTTTCTATGAGCTGAGTAAACTCCAAGGAGAATTTTTACAGGTGCTGGTTGAAAAATCCTACAAAGTAACATGTTGGGAAAAAGTAAACACATGATGTTCCTTTCCTGCAGAAGATAGGCACTTAACCCTGGTGTTTCTGTGGAAAATGTTACCGTAAGATGTGTATGGAGGTATGTATGCCAATGGTTGTCTATCAAAATAACTACCAGTTCTAGCACCAGAGAAGAATGTCTCGGAAGAAGCCAGGACCAGATACTTCTTCATGACATATGTATAAACACCACACAGGGACACGCTAACGTATTTTATTAGCCTTTCTTCCTCAGGCAGAGAAGCCTAACCCTGAGATGTAGGAAAGGTTATTCCAACATTGTATAGAAAATTTTCAGCTTCTCTTGATGGCTAAAGTTGGAAACATAAACACTGCTTCAGTGGCCACCTGAGTAGGTGGCCCCCTGGGGAAGAAGGATATCTTTTTATAGGGGAGTTTTAATCAGCAAATTATTGAGATGACATAATGTATTGTTTTTAGCTGAGTTCTGCGGTAGAGAGTGGGTAGGAAGAAACCACAGCACTGTAGGAAACTTATTGTTACTCAGTATTTCCCAGATTCTTTTAAATCAAGATTGGGGCGGCAGTTCCAGCAGCAGGAAGACTTGGTTTTTGGAAGAGGTTTCTTTGCTCCTCCATTGGCTGCATAATTGGGGCCTGTTGGGGCCTCCAGTCAAGGCTGTGGATGTAGAAAGGGAGGTTCTGAGACACTTGAATTTCTGATTGACTCTATTAATAGAAACTCCTGTTTGTTTCCATGTGTGGAGTTAAAAATATTTCCAGGAAGTCTGTTTATGTTTACCTTCACTAGGAAATACTGTTTAGAAACTATGATGGAGCCTTTGTTGAAGGTTGAAAATCTTGCACCACTGGATGTGCGCGTAGCCTCCCGTATGTGTGCAATGGAGATCTTGACAACGTGGTCTAAATGGATAGCACAGGATAGTCTATAGATGTTGGATATTGGATCAAATCCCTCATAAAGCCTTGCTCACTGCCTTTTAGGGGTGCTAATAATTAAGGTTTTGGGTAGCTGTGTGCCTGTTCTGCCAGGAACTCCTTGGGAAGAAAGAAATTCTAAGAGAAGTTACTTGCAAAGTTACCTAATAAGTAAGTGACAGGGGAATGGTTCAAACCCAAAGCCTTTAAGATTAACAACTCAAAACAGTCCCATCTTATACATGCATAAAGTGACCTAGAGATGTGAGGTGAATTGTTCAAGTCAACGGAATAGCCTAGAAGCAAAGTTAAGCCAGGCCTCTGTCTCCCAAGCTGGTGTCTTGTCACTATGCTGTGTATACAGTGGGTCATAGGCAGCCCAGTAGGGTCTCAAGAGCAGACTTGGGACAAAGGGAACCCTACCACATCAGCTGCAGCATGAACAGAGCCTGGTCCCTCCTTTGGAAAGGGCTTTTCTCTCTTAGCTGTCATTTGTTTGACCCCTGCGACAACCAGACTCTGTATCAGGCTGTTTACTTCTGTGATAGCTAACCCTCACAACAACCCCTTGAGATCGTGTTATCATTACATTTGCTTCGTAGATGGGTAGGCTGAGTCCTGTTGCCATTAAGGAACTTGCTCAAGGTTGCACAGGTGGAAAGAGACTGAGCTAGGATCCAAACCTTGATCAGTGGGGCTCAAAAACTATCCTTTTTCCACAACAAACAGTGGCCTTCACTGCTGCTTCTGGCAGGGGTGCTGGTGCCCTGTGCAAACATCTCCTCCTGCACCACCCCAGAGATCACTGCCATACTTGGCCAGGTGCCTGGCACCTGTGAGCATGGAGCCCGCTGCAGCTAGACTCTGCAGGCATCAGAGGGCCGGGCTGGGTGGGCATGTCACTCCCGACTATGTGAACGAATGTTTGATTTGTCTTAGCTCACCATTGGGTGGAGTCCACTTTGGGCAGAACACTTAGTGGCTAAATAAACACTTGGAGCATCTTGGAAAGGCTGCACAGGCTGGTGGTTTGACACCGATTTTGGCTGTTTGGAGAGGCGCCACTGAAAGCCAGCCTTGACCACTGGTGTGTTATTGAGAGACCTTGCCTTCTTTGCTTCACACTGTCCCAGTTTCCTTGGAGGTCAACTGAGGACAAAAAAAACCCCCTTGTTATTTCTGCTGAGTCTTTTCTCCATGCTGAGGACAGAGTCAGGAGACACCTCTGAAATGCTGGACAAAATAAACTACATGCAGCCAAAATGGAAGAGGCTTCTTGAGAACCTCCCACCTGGGAGGGTGATAGAGATGGACAACCCTGGGCACAGATGGAGGAAATTCTTTCTGTATTCTTGGAGACCCTTGTAGCTGGCCTTTTGGAAGAGCTTTTTATTACCTCAGGGGCTGGGAGAGAGGCTTTGGGAAGTGAAGGCTGATAGCTGACACTGAGGAG
This sequence comes from Macaca mulatta, assembly GCF_049350105.2. NCBI lineage: Eukaryota > Metazoa > Chordata > Mammalia > Primates > Cercopithecidae > Macaca > Macaca mulatta. Next base: position 29,815,168 of record NC_133422.1, read on the forward strand.
TCCCTTCCCTGGCTAGGATCTGATGTGGGATCTCAGAAGGGTGTGAGCAATATGACCATGAGCCCACAAAATGTAGAAGAGTAGGAATCAAAAATGGAGTTTGAATGCCGCTATGTTGATGTTGGAGACACGTGGACAGGCAGTGTTCCCAATGGGCAAAACCAGCTCATGATATGGAGGAAGTTAAGGAATCTCTGCTGCAAATTATTCAAACTTAGAGTGTGGCCATCAGAGACTAATTCATAGTATTATTATTATTTTTTTAGATGGAGTCTCACTGTGTCACCCAGACTGGAGTGAAGTGGCATGATCTCAGCTCACTGCAACCTCTGCCCCACTGGGGTTCAAGTGACTCTCCTGCCTCAGCCTCCTGAGTAGCTGAGATTACAAGCGCCTGCCACCATGCCTGGCTAATTTTTGTATTTTTAGTAGAGACAGAGTTTCGCTATGTTGGCCAGGTTGGTCTCGAACTCCTGACCTCAGGTGATTCACCTGCCTCAGCCTCCCAAAGTGCTAGGATTATAGGCATGAGCCACCATGCCCGGCCTAATTCATAGTATTTTTTCATTAGTCATATTTGTATCAATTATAAAGATCTAACCTGTCACATGTGCATAGATATAAAAATATAATCTAATTTTATAATCTATGCACATATGAAAACTTGTGGGATATCCCAAAATTGACATTGAAAAATGGCTCTGATACAGTAAATGATTTTTGGCTGAATATATCAAAATGATTTTCTCTGATTGAACAAGGCATTTGGCGATTCAAGATGGCTGGTGGAGTAATCAAGTGCCATTGGGTTTTCAAAAAAGTAACAAACAAGAAACAAAGAGGATAAGGCCATCTCTAATAGGCATACGGGAATGTATTTCTCCTAAAATATTCCAAAGGAGAAGCAACTTTGGAACTTGAGACCTGCATCATTGATTTTTAACATAGTCTCTTTTTCTATTCCCTGTTGATCTCTACCCAAATACAATAATCACACTTGAGTAAATTATTTCTCAAACTGTCTCACAGAGAACACTGCAATTACTGTGGAGCTGAAACATTACTGACAGACGTAAGGGACGTGCTGTTGTAAGTCTCCTGGAAAGGTGTCTAAACAGTTCAACAGCTTAGCGTGATTAATGAGCAATGTGGGAGCCAACAGTAAAGCAGAAGCTGTGAGTTCAGTTTCTTTTCCTTAATGCTGGTGAGCAAGAAATGGGGACAAGCTTAGATTTAGGAAGTAGGATTAGGGTCTGGATAATTTATAATTTATCATAATTAATCATGATAATTGAGCCCCACTAGCAGTTGTATCCTCTTCTTCAACTATGTGCCAACTTAGAGATATTTTAATTGAGTGAATATTTGGAAGGGATAAAAGAAAATAGCACAAAAATAAATGTTGAAGACATCTGGGGAATAAAAATCCATTATTCAAGAGGACTACAGCTACTTCTTTCTTGTCCTTTCAGAGTTCAGCTTAAATGACTATAAATAACCACTCCCCTGGCCAGCGGGCCTTTCTTGACCTCTGGAAAATGTTAGTCTCTCCTCTTCTAATTCCATAGCCCTTGGGACTTCTCTTTGCAATACTAATCACAATTGTAATTATGCAGTCACTTGTGTAATTATTTGTTTGATCTTCCTCTCTCATGAAGACAAAGACCATGTCTGTTATCTTCTCCTCTATATTTTTAGCTCCTAACACCATGTCTGGCACACAGTAGGTATTAAATTTTGTTTTTTATGTCTTATGAGTGTTTGAGGTGTTCAGAGAATTATATTGTTCTGATCAATTTAATGTCTTTTAAAAGCTAGAAATTTCTCTAGATGAATTGTTGAAATAAGGATACGTATTTTTCCGAAGACAATTTTGGATTTCTAGATGGTAGTGCCTATTTACAGTTATTTTATAGCATTGATCAACTCAATTATGCCAGATTTATATTTTAGGAGGAGAATTATATCAAAATTAGATTCCTCTTTACTCAAACCTGTCAGCAAGCCTTCATATTTTCTCATAATGAAGATTTATTAAAATACCACTGGGGAAAACCAAAGAATGATGGTCACTGAGTCTGCCTTGTGGGTCATAACTAAAGAGTCTTCACTGTAGTTCAAGGTTCAGGCCATCTCCATGTACTATATTCCTGTAAGCAACAATGCTGGTACCAGATTTTGCTAATTTAAGGATAAATCTCCAGAATAAATGTCAAAGAAGCATAAGTCAACAAAGAAGAAAAAGACATAAAATTGACAAACTGAAGAAAAATGTGACTTTCCTCCCTGCTCTCTCCCACATCATTGAAAACAAGGTTTTGAAGGCAAGTTGTTAAAATCAGATGAGAGCGCAAACTTTGACCTTCCATATGTGGTCTGAGTCTAACTCGATGTTTTCTCAAACAGCATTTATAAATCCACAGAGCCAATCTTTATCCATCAGTATCTCTTGCTTTCTAAATGCTCACTTCTGTTATTTGCAACAATTTGCATTCATTTGAAAAACCAAACTCAAATTTTGTGTAGCCCCGAGATTGTGTTTCTGAAGACTCAGAACATGGTTTGCTTGGCGGATTTGCAATTTAACGAGAGGGAAAGAGCTGTTAACTCTACAGAGGTGAATATGTGCCCATCCCTCCTCCTCACAAGCACAGAAGGCTGCGTTACAGAGAGGAGAGAGGGTCAACTTGCCCCCAGACCAGTACTATTCTTAGACCTGAGCAAAGAAGGCTGTGCCCCTCAAGGGCTTTCAAGACAATCACTCCTAAATGACAAGTGACCGTATCAATTCATGCCCTCTCTTGTAGGGTCCACCCAATGTAGTGACTTCAGGCTCTCTTAGGTCAGTTTTAAGCTGCCCAGGGTGAGGGAAGGACAATCCGTGCATGAGTGGAACCACTCTTATCACTCTGCCGTAGGACCCTCCTAGCCTCCCTGTTGGTGTAATGTGTGGAAAGCAGCCATACAGCCAGCACTGAAAGAGATCACATTGCAGGAATGCAGGGATTACAGCCTAAAGAATTCAGAAGATATGGCTGGAAGATGTGTTGTTCTACATTTATCCTGTAAAGTTCGGAACAGTAAATTTAACATGACCAGAAAACAAATTGTTGTCTACATTTGCATACATACTGTGGATAAGATTTATATTTCTTGTCATCGCTCATGAACCAAGCACACTAACAATCTTGGAAAGAGACATTGGAAGCCAGTATTTATGTGGATGGTGCAGCCTCCTGGTTATGGTATCATCAGCATCAAATAAATGCAGAGGCCAGAAGATCTAGAATATTTCAGTATAAATAGGCCTGGAAGAGCCATGGCCTTGTAAGTAATAACAGTGTGGCTACATTTTTCCTCATGGTGGAAGACATGTAATTAGTCAGTCAGGGTATTATTGAAATAAAGAACCTAAAGAGATAGTTCCTGGACTTGAACAGAAAGAGGTGGTGCCTGTATACCACCTCCACTGACTGGACAACAAAATAACACATAAGTAACGCTTCCGCACCCATTACAGAAATTACTATATTCACAGGGACCTATGATTTTGTAGTAACATTTTTTGTTGAGGTTAAATTCACACAACATAAAATTAATGATTTCAAAGTGTACAATTCAGTGGCTTGTAGTATATTCACAATGTTGTGCATCATCACCTCTATCTAATTCCAAAATATTTTTATCATTCCCAAAGGAAACCCCATACACACCAAGCAGTCACTCCCCCCTCTCTCTTTTCCCCAGCCCCTGGCAAACACCTCTCTGCTTCCAGTCTCCATGGATTTACCTATTGTGGAAATTTCATGTAAATGGAATCATGGGGTCTGTGGTCTTTTGTGTCTGACTTCTTTCGCTTAGCATATTGTTTTTGAGAGTCATCTATGTTGTGGCATGTATCTGGACTCCGTTTCCTGTTTATAGCTGAATGATATTTCGTTGTATGGATATACTATGTTTTCTTTATGCATTCATCAGTTGACGGACATTTGGGTTGTTTCTACCTTTTGTCTATTGTGAATAGTGCTGCTGTGAACATTCCTGCACAAGTTTTTCTTATTTTGAATATGTGTTTTCACTTCTTTTGGATATATTCTTAGGAGTGGAATTGTGAAGTCATATGTTAATTCTATGTTGACTCATTTGAGGCCCTGCTAGACTGTTTCCCAAAGCAGCTGTACCATCTCGCATTCCTACCAGCAGTGCACAAGGGTTTCAATCTCTTTACGTCCTCACCAACACTTGTTATTTTCCATTAGGTTTTATTAGTCATCCTGGTGGGTGTGAAGTGGCATCTCATTGTGATTTTGACTTACTGGAATGTATTTTTAATCAAATCATTTATTTAGACATGACCTGGTAAGAAAATATTTGCCCAACATTCCGCATATCCTGGGGACAGTTTAAAAGAACTCCTCAGAGAATCAGCCAGGAGATAGGCTTCCCCTATCGTCATGTCTTGAAATTCTTAGCTTGAGAGGAATCCACATATTAGATGATATAGGTAGGAGTATTAAACATATAGGGTCACATTGGGAAAGCATATTTTGGGACACTTGGAGCTATTTAGAAATGTAGAACCTCACCCCAGACCTCCAGAATCAGAATTGATATCTGAATAAGATCTCCAGGTAAATCCTAACCACATTTAAGGTTGAGAGGTATTGAGAGTTTCCTGTCTTATGTGAAGGGAGAGAGGGGAGGCCCATGCCAGAAAACCCTTTACAGGTGCAGCGGATAGTATTCAGGCTTAATAAGATACAGGTGCGGTGTGTAGCGTGCATGCAGCCGTTCTCCAATGTGGCTGACACTGAGGATCTTGGAGAGCTGTAAAATTCCAGTGCCTGGGTTCCACTCCCTAGAGATTCTGGTTTAATTGGTCCTGGGTGGAGCCTAGTCTCAGGACTTTTAAAAACTCTCCAGGTGACTCCACTGCACAGGCAAATTTAAGAATTTTGTGAATAGCATTAACTGAGTGAATCTGGAAAGAATTCATAGAGATGGTGATTCTTAAAATAGGAAAGAGCAATTGGAAAAAGGAAAGGAGCAAGATTTTGCCGTGAGGGCAGAAAGGGCAGAGGAGTGGGCAGTGTTGCTCGAATAGACCAGAGATTAGAAGCCAGGGCCTATAAGAAATCACTGACTGAGAGCCTTGAAGACATTAACTAGAGTTTTAATGTTTTATGAAGGACAACTGGGAGCTTTCTTAGGCTCTTAGAAAGGGGACTCATGATGTTCATTGCTGTTTGGAGGAGAGAATGCCGAAAACACAGGAGTTGTTATAATACAGGGTATGACCTAGGGCTTTGAAAAGAAAGAGGCAGAAGATGGGTATAAATAAGATTCCCACAAAGTTTAGGTATGTGGTTATACTTATTAACACTTCTCTACCTAACTTAAAGATTTTGCTAATTCAAGAAAGGATTGAATATTCTAAGTATCCTTAAAGAAGCATTCTGATGCCAAGCATGGTGGCTCATGCCTGTAATCCCAGCACTTGGGAAGGCCAAGGCAGGAGACTCGCTTGAGGCCAGGAGTTTGAGACCAGCCTGGGCAACATAGTGGGACCCTGTCTCTTAAAAAAAATAAATTAGCCAGGTGTGGTGGCAGGTGCCTGTAGTCCTAGCTGCTTTGGAGACTGAAGCAGGAGGATCCCTTGAGCCTAGGAGTTCGAGGCTGCAGTGAGTTATAATCATGCTATAGCACTCCAGCCTGGGTGACAGAGTGAGAACCCACTGCTAAAAAATACCTTTTCTTTTTCTTTTTCTTTTGTTTTTAAAAGGCATTCTGAGTGCATGGTTGCCTGAGAAACTTTGTATACCTATTACAGTTATGGTTTAACTGATAGTTAATTACTTTTCTGAGTCTGTACTATTCAACAAGTCTGAACTTTTCTTCATTCAACAAATGTTTATTCAGTATGTGCTTAGGATGTTATAGAGGAGATTCAAGAACCAAAAGTGCTTTGGACCAACTCTGTGGTTCTCAATGGGGACAGTACCCACTATGATGGGCATTGGAAATGTGGGGGTGTTTTTGGTTGTTGCAGTGATTAGGGTAAACCATGGCTCGTGGTGGCGGGGACGGGGCCAGGGATGTTACATGACTTGCTATTCCCAGAACAGTCCTGCATAGTGAAGAATGGTTTCTTACCATACACAGCATCCCAATGGCTCACACATTCACGTAGGTGGAAACTCTTTTTTTAATGATCTGAGCTTAGGACCTCACTCAAATATGTATAATTATCTAAATTTAGAATGTAAACTCAGATGTATGTATACACACATCTATTTCTTCACAATTTAGTATATATAAGACTTTTCCAAGAATGGTCCTGCTGTGTATATTGAGGGAAGATAGTGCTTTGTTTTATTCAGCGCTTTACCAAGAATTGTTTACTCTTTTCGAAAATGACGTCACTGGTAGCAATGCTGAACCTAGTGTTTAAGACAATAGATTTCTGTTGTTCTAAGCCACCTTGTTTGTGGTGCTTTGTTGCAGCAGCCCTACCAAACTAATATAGTGCACAATAAATGTTTGTGGATTAGTGAATGAATACATGGATAAATGGTAGCAGCAGTAGGGCCTGGGTGCTCAGCATGATTGTTCAGGGAGAGTCTCCCAGAGGTGCCCACCTCTTCTCTGGCTTCCTAAAAGTTTGTGGCTACCCATCCAGGAAGCACAACAATTTACATCAAAATTATTAGACAAATCCTTCCTAGAGAATAAACTATTAGTTTTGGTTTGACCATCTGATGGCAAAAACACAAGAATATAGTCAGGAAGATATTGGGGTGAAATAAATGATATAATAGTAACTAACACTTATTGAAATCTGATTTCAGACATGATTCCAGTGCTTTAAACATATTGACTAATTTAATCCTCACAAAAGCTCTCTGAAGTAGGTACTATTCTTATTCCAAATGAGAAACCGAGGCACAGAAAGGTTAGGTGATTTGCCCAAGGCTGGACAGCAAGGAAGTGATGAAGCTGGAACTTTAACTTAGGCAGTCTAGCTCTATTGCCTAAAACAGTATCTTGCTGTATATAGTAAGGTTAGAATATTTTAAAATTTCCTTGTTGACACCAAGAGGGAGAAGTTTGGGAATTTGAGAATGGGTGCAAATAGAGAAAATGAGAGCAAGTGAATAGAGAGAAACCAAGGCAAGAGGCAGAAACAGTCTGGGATGGATAATGACCATGTCAGCTGTGAGAATGGAAATTTTAGGCCAAGATGCCTAATTTTACATTGTTTTCTGTGTTGTTTTGCATTGCAATTGCTTGCCTGACTTCATAAAGCCTGTCTTAGTTCATTCCTGCTGTTATAACAAAATACCTTAAACTGTGAAATTTATAAACGATGGAAACTTATTTTTCACAATTCTGGTGGCTGGGAAGTCCAAGATCCAGGCATCTTCAGATTCTGTCTGATGAAGGATCACTCTTCACTTTCAAGATGGTACCTTGTTGCTGCATCCTCTGGAGGGAACAAATGCTATGTTCTTACACAGAACAAGGTGGAGGGGCAAGAGGGCCTGGCTAGGGCCCTTTATAAGGCATTAATCCCATCCCTGAGGACAGAGCCCTCATGGCCTAATCACCTGTCAAAGGCCTCACCTCCTAATACTATCACACTGGGTCTTCGGTTCCAACATATGAATTTGTGGGGGACGTATACATTCACACCATAGCTATCCCCAACCTTCAGTAAAAGTCTGTAGCTTTGGGGTAGATGGGTAGGATATTCAATGTAAGGTCATGTAGTACAGAAAAGAGATGGCACATTCCAGAGGTAAGAAATAGACAAGAGAAAGGGCATTCAGGAGCAGGAATAAGAGCCAGAAGTGACACTAAGAACCCAAGCTCCCCATCCTCTGAAATGCCAGAGATACTGCATAATAAGCTGAGCTTCCCAGAAGCCAATTTACTTATCCATGAACAAGGTGCCCCTAGCCTGTTGGAACATGTAGGAACCCCAGTGAATGGTAAGTGTATGTACCCACTTGGAAGGAAGGGAACAAAGCTAGCTTTCTGACAGTGGACACACATTTGGTCTGATAAACCGGGCTTAGGAGACAGGCAGAGCACAGGGACTTGGGACAGAGTGGTAGACAAGGAATGTGAGTGAGTCAAGGTGGGAAAGCTAAGGGAGCCCTTTGTGTGCCTCGGAGAACAAAGCTGGTGTCAGCTTTCGGCCTTTATATGCTAATATTTTATGATTAAAAGTCTCATTCGTTCTTTGGGTTTTATGATGTATACTGGGTGCTGTGTAAATCCAGGAAAATAGGCTAGGTTCTCCACGAGCCACATTTGCACAGCTTGATGAGGTTTCGCTTCCACACAGTGTGGCTATTTCTTAGCGGATTCACTTCTACTTTTAGCCACAGAGCACTTCATCCTGCAGATGTCTTGAGTATGCATCAGCTGTGTCAGCAAAGATCCCTAAGACAGAATTGCTCCCCTGGGATGCCGAGCAGGGATTTACTTCTTTAAAGCACCCTTTTATTTAAGTGCTGGCAACAGGGTTATAACAAGGAACATATTTCAAAACCATTTTCTTTGTCCCTATCTATTTCTGCAATCTTTATTTTAGTAAATAAAACCTAGGGTCCAAGTCCCATTTTTCCTAGGATAATTTCACCTCTCACACAAGAGTGTGTTTCTGAAATACTAAATCAAGGGGCTGTTGAGGCACCCTCAGAGCTCAGAGCAGCTTGAGTGTGAAGCAAACATTTTCTTTAAGGGGCCTTTCATCTGTGCCCTTCCACAGATATACCAGATGCAAAGTCCAGAGCACTGCATTTTCCTTCACACAGACCTCAGGCTTTGTGACATCTGGAAAAAGTGGTTTGCTATTTGGACCTTCCAGCAAAACTCTCATTCAATTGGATTCACATAAGACTGTGCTGTTCGCTTATAGTTTGGACAATAGCAACACCTCTCCTTTTACTTGGCAATGCTAGAAGCTATTTGGATAAAAATGAAAGCCCTTGAAAAAGCATTAGGGAAATTGTCACACTCCTGCCATGAGGGTGTGAAAGTCTGTCGCTCAGTCTCCTGACCACAGCTGAAAAGGTGTCTTAGCTCACCTGGATCATCTCAGCCCTTTGTGTCGGAGTCTCAACTCCTGATGGTAAGAGCTGGCATCTTAAAGGTTTGGTCCTTGGGTACCAAACAAGGGAGACGCAGGCCCCGCTTGAACACAGGGAAGCCAGACCGGCAGAGGAAGATAACCCATGGGGCAAATCCCCCTTTTGTTGGCCTTGCAGGACCTGAGTGAAACAGACTGATTATCCACCCCACTCACAATCCCAGACCATGGGGCAGCACCTCCTTTCCCTTAGCCTAGGAAGAAATTTCCATGGGATTGGATTTTGTTGTTCTGAGGGGCATTTGGATGAGAATACAAAGAGAATGGGAGGAAATGGGAGAGAAAAATCATCAAGGTGAAAAATGAACAAGATTTATGAGGGCAACCCATCCCTCTCCCGCTGCTCAGTCCCACTCCCCAAAATGTATTTTCCAGCTCCTCGTACAGACTGACTTTAAATGAAGCAAGCTAGCAGGCTGCCATCACTTTCTTTGAGGGACTGTCAACAGATTAATAGATCTTCCCAATATAGTAATTCTCCTCAAATCGAGCCTATATTTTCCATCACATCACTGAATTTATGTTTCCCTTGGAGTAGCCTAAGCCTTTGTTTATGCCCTTTGAATGTTCATTTCATATCCACCACTATTGTGTTTCCTTTTAGCAATGCGGTCGCTGGGCCAGGTTGTATAGCTCTAAGTCTTTGGAATAAGCTTCCTTCCAATCCATAATTACTTTCATGCTGCTTTTCAGATTTCCTCTGGGTATCGTCATCTTCTGTGCTCTGGTTCTCTGCCCTGTACGGGGATGAGGGTAACTGGGCTGTGCTTGGATCCTGCTGCAAGGAGCAGGGTTTGGCATTTGGGGGTCTGCAGTCTCTTTCTGGCTTCCATGCTTGCTTTAGGACAAGTTATTAAACCTCTTGGAGTCTAAAATTTCTCATTGGTGACAAGAGTAATTTTTGTCTCTTCCTTCAATCCCCTCATACTCTATTAACCTCTACACCCAAGCCTGGCTGCTTTATTGATCTCATTCTCATAGTCATCTATCCTCCCCAGATCTCAAAACCCTATTGGATATGACTAGAAAATCCAGGGCACAGAGAAGAGAGAGGACGGGTCTTTTGTGATTCTCCCAGCTGGGCAAAGGGTGTGAAGAAATGCCAGTTGCCTTGTAGAATACGGACAGAATTGAATGTAGGCAGAGTGAGAATTTGAACTTCTGGGAACAAAGTTGTTAAATAAACAAAATGTTTGCATTATAGAGTCTCAGGAGGCTGCTCTGAGACCGCCTTCCTCTCTGCATCATGTTCAGCCAGTTCCTCATTTGTCTGAAAAACTCTAAGAGACTTCTCTCCTGCTGCTTTGTTCTTGATTTCTCTCTGTCACCAAACCTCAGGCTTTTTGTGCTGTTTTTCTCCCATATGTGCTTAAATTTGTAAAATAAATTCATCTGTGACTTTTGGTTTTATAGGAAGGTCTTGAGAAAACCTGAAAGCCATTAGGACTTTGAAAGGCTGCTTGATTAAGATGGCACTCCCACCCCCCTTCATTTAAAAAGAAAAGCTCTTCAAAGTCTTACAGCTATGAAGAACATATTTTTAGGTTCCTTGTGGTTACTTTAATGTCTGACCTTTCTTTGACATTGCGTTTGAGAAAGGCAGGGGATATCTCCAGAGATAAATTTTGATCCACCATTTTCAGTCCACGCCAAATCCCAAATAGTTGACCCTGATTCATCTTGAAGTCAAATGCTCTGCTTCTTTCACTCACACCGCTCGAGTGACGCATCACTCAGACCTTTTGGTTCCCCTTTCCCATCCTCTCCCCACCTCCTCCCAGTTCACGCAAACAAAAGTTGCCCCATCACCAAGAAACTCAGCAGTCCTGACCTTTTCCTCCCCTTTGCTGGTTGTTTGCCTTGGATCTGCTTTTTGGTGCTAATGGCCCAGGCACGAGTCCCAGCTTGGGCCCTGTTCTTCAGGGGGTTCAGCTCGGCTTCCCTCGGCCTGCCTGCACTGCCCCCTAGACTGCCCCTTGGTGGCTACTCAAACAGCAAAGGCCCTTCCAAGGCCCAGGTGCAATCTAGTGTGTTCCATCAAGCGGTGGCCAAGGCGGACCGTGTGGGCAGTGCATGGGGAGCATGGACGTGAGAACTGATATTGGACAGAGCCAGGGAGGAAAGGGCAGGAGGATGGGTTGCAGGCTGGGACCTAAGTGATCCAGTTTTCCAGAAGCTCTGACGTTCTGCTGCAGAACTGTGAGGAGTCTGAATTCTAAATGGGTCCTCAGCCTTCTGGATATATTTATCAACATAGAGGAGCAAGCACATTTAATGATTTGTGAGCTTCTGTGTAATATTTACAAATCTAGACCTGTGCTAGGCAGACCTCCATTTATACTCTTCCCTAGACCTGCTAGAAGGTGTTAGGCAGGCCTGCCCGGGTCTGCAGCTTAGAGCAGTCTGATTTTGTTGATGGGGGCGAAAACTATCAGAGAGAAGTGCTTTGTGCTGGATGAAAGGAGAGGCTGGAGGCCAGCTCCCCAGACCCAGACTCCTAGGGGTTCCTAGGGCTTTTCTATCTAAGTGTTCGCCCCCTCAAGGGACTGTGGCTCTCTGGGGGAAGGGCTGTGCTACTTCTAGAATGAGTCAGCTTGGGGAGCAAACATGGTACAGCCTCTCTTAGTGGAGCGTCAGTGACTTTGCAAGCTGGCTGGGCAGCGGGCCCCAATCGATTTTATTAGAACCATCACTCAAACTGAACCCAACATGTTACTTTACACTGGTGCGGGTCTGTCAGGGGTAGACTTTTCTTTCCTTGTTGGGCTCATTCATGCCCTGTGATTCCTAAAGCACTGCTCATCTCAAGTCTAAGTTGCTGTGCCTCTTGAGGAAAGTTAAATATCATTCTGTTCTTTCCCTCAAGTGAGTAAAAAAGAAACAACTTCAATATGGTGAGTTTTCTTAAAACCTCCAAATAATACGATTAAACATTTTCATGCTTGATGAAATAAACTTTTCAAAGTAATATGGAAAAAAAATGATTTCATTTAAACACCTTTTAGCCAAAAACAGTATGCTGCTTGTGATGCAGTGCAGGAACAGAGACTTTTGCAGGGCTTGCCTGAGCATCTTGAGGTCTGTGGTTCAGCTACCAGCCCTACCATTGACTCAGGACTCAGCTGGCGTGGAACCCTGCAGGCAGACAGGCCTGTGTGTCCTGGCAGGTCCCCAGAATACAGGCAAGGGTGCACAGGCAGGCAGGGAAGTGAGTGAGCGTGTGCATGTGAATTTCTGTGCAGACCTCTGCAGAAGCAGCTCGAAAGCCAACCTACAATATCTCAAGGCTTCGGGTGTCCAGAACGCTGACCAATTTATGGCTGAGATGTGCATTTCTGTGTTCAGGCTACCCACAGATTGAGGGCCATAAATAACTGCCAAAGAAGAGAAGCCTTCTCTCTTCTCTGCTGTTGCTTCATTTTACAGTCTCAGGAAATCTCATCATAGGTAAGCAGTACCTCGAAACCTTAGCCACATTCCTTTGCAAAGAATAGCAAAAAGCGACAAATATAAACTCCATCCACCAATCCTGGATAGGCCTGTGTGAGAAAAAGTTATGCATTCGTTTAACAAATGTTTTTTGGGAGCCTACTATGTGTCAGTCAGTTAGGGCAAGAGGTGTGAACTAGCAAGGATCAGAAGCTTGGCTGAGTTACACAGGGCAGGGTGGGCTGAACTGGGGCAAAAGGATCGCTGGCCTCCAGCCCTGATTTCGTAGCATATTGAGTCACCAAATAACTGTCTTGTGTCTCAACCGGCACAGTCATACAGTTTAAGAGTGTTCATTGCTTTGTGTTACAGACTGGTTATAAATGATGACAATGAGACTCAACAAAGTTTAACATAATTTATTTTAACCAACACTTATAGAGCTCTTCCCAAGCACAGTTCTAAGCACTTTGCAAATATTCATTAATCTTCATAACAACCCTATGAGACAGGTACTGTTTTTCTCCCTATCTTACACATGGAGAAATGGAGACACGGTCAAGTAACTTGTTCAAGGTTACATAGCTGATAAGTGGTGGAGCTAGAATCGAAACCTAGACAAGGCGATCCACAGTCCTGATTTGTCCAGGACTGTTGGGTTTTCCGGGTTGTGGGACTTTCAGTACTAAAATCAAGACAGTGCCAGGACAAATGGAGACAACTGGTCACCCTAGAACTCTAGCTTCAAAGTCTATGTATATCGTTAGAACTCACTACTTCTTCCTTAATTCTTCTGGGCTCATTGGCTAAAGATCAGCGTAACTCAAAAACTCCCAGCTGGTGTTCATTCCTGGTGGGTGAGAACAGAAGAATGACTGGGAGATGTGTGGGCTCTTGGGGTTCTGGGAAGGGATCGACCCCATAGGTTTTAGAGGAGACACTGACTCCATCAGTCTTTCCCAGACGAATGGGTTCAGACCTCTACTAGGTACTTGATCCTGAGAAGAGTCGCTGAACTGTCCCACTTTGTTTCTCCCCATCATGGAAGAAAGGGAATGAAGATTGAAAAGTCTAATGGAATTGATATTTGTGGATTCTGATGAATTTCAAGCTATAGTTTCAAATATACAGTACTTGAGACCAGAAGGGGGACTCTTTCTGCAGCTAGATTTCCCTCAATAGAGAAACCCATTTGTACCCTTCCCACTTCTTCCTCCCCAGTCAGTGCTTATGAACAATCCAGAGAAGAGGACAGTGCATTCTCCAACCACACTGCTTGTCTACAGCAGGAACCCACATTGGACTCCATGCCTCGGCTGCCATCTGCTCTCTGTCTTGGAGGAGTTCACCTCTCCAGCCCTCACCTGGGGCACAGCATAAATACAGTATAAAGGATAAAAACATAGTACACCTATACAGGACCCTTACCTGAATGGAGCCTGCAGGACCAGCTACAGAAACAGTCCCCTTCTGCAGGACTAGGAGTTACTCTGGGTGAGTCAATGAGTGAGTGGTGAGTGATTTTGAGGGCTTTAAGGACATTGCACTACTGTAATTTATACAAACACTGTATACTTAGGCTGCCCTAAATTTATTTTAAAAAATTATCTTCAATAATAAATTAACTTTAGCTTACTACCACTTCAAAAATGTTTAAACTTTTTCATTTCTTAAGGACATTTTTTTTCTTTTTCATTTCTTGTGGACATTCTTACACCTCCACATCTTGTCCCACTGGAAGGTCTTCAGGGGCAAGAATGCATGGACCTGTCATCTCCCATGATAACAAGGCCTTCTTCTGCATACCTCCTGCAGGACCTGAGGCTGTTTTACAGTAGTTTTATATTTAAGTAGAAGGATTACACTGTAGAGTAATGATAAAAAGTGTAGTATGGTAATTACATAAGCCAGTAACATAGTTGTTTATTATCATTATCAGATATTTCATACTGTACATAATCACATTTGTTATATTTTATAGAAGGCCAGCATAGTAGGTTGGTATACACCAGCGTTACCACAAAAACATGAGTAATGCATTGTGATATAATGTCATGATGGCTATGATGTCACTAGATAGGAATTTTTCAGCTCCATTATAATCTTGTGGGAGCATCATTATATATATAGTTCATCATTGACCAAGATGTTGTTATGTGATGCATGACTGTATTTTTTCTTTTTTCCTCTTTTGTACATAAATGCTTATATCTTTTTAAAAAATGTAACTTAGCAGTATATCTTCAAGATTGTTCAGTGCAGAAACTGTGTTTTCATTTATTTATAGCTGTATGGTATTCTGTAGTATGGGTGTGCATGCCTACAAGCTCCTATCTTTAATTCCTAAAATTAAAAACCAAACCAAACAAAACAAACCTCTGTGAACCAAACAGCAAACTCATTTGGTGGCAAAACATGACTTAGACTGATACAAGGACTGATATATAAGGTATGATGCACTGTATGAGCTTTCTAAATTTCAAAACATTCTGACATGCAAACCACATCAAAACCCAGGGTTTCAAATAAAAAACTGTGGAGCTATACTGTAATTCATTTAACTAGACCCTTGTTGACTGGCATTTGGATTTTTAAAAATACTTTTTGCTATTACAGTGTGGTAGTAAATAACTTTGTATGTCACTTCACACCCGTAAAATAATATACATAGGATTAATTTCTAGAATTGGGATTCTTAGGTCAAAGGGTAAATGCATTTACAATTTTGACATATTTGGCTAAATTATCCTCTGTAGAGGTTTTGTATCTTCTCACTCCTCATAAGCTTATTCCCTCAACATTCTCCTTTTTCAGTCTTTCCATTTGAGTGGAGTAAACATCGTTTCATACTTTAAATGGCTATATTCAGTTCATTTTCTGTGAGCTGTTTGTTCATTTATTTTGCTCATTTTTTACATTGGATTGTTGAAGTTTTTCTTAGTGATTTGTTAGAGTTCTTTATGTATAAAAGAAATGAATCCCTTGTGATACAATTTGCAATTTTTTTCTAGTTGACTTGCTTTTGACTTACTTGTGGTGGCTTTTGCTATTGGGTTTATTTGTACACTTATTTATTTATTTATTTTCTCTCTCTGCAGATAACTTTCTTTCAAATTATGTGTTTTTATTTAACTCCATATGTGGCATAATCTAATCTGATTTTTCTAAAGAAAGAGAAAGAAGTAAAGGATTCAGGGCAGAAAGCTATCCATATGATTTAGGTCTTAGGAGACTTGGGAAATTGATAGGCAACACTGAACGTTTTAAATTCAGCACTTACTAAGGGTTTTAAGTTTTTGTATCTATGTATAACAATAGCAACTTTTGTTAGTGTATAGTACAATAATAAAATATATATATCTTAAAAACAATTTTGTTTTTTGTCTCAGTGAGAAAGCACAACTGTGTACAGAGTCACCTAACCATGTCTATGCCTGTCTCTTGCTTTTCTTTGTCAAAACATATTTTGCTCTGTGGGTGTGCATGCCTGCGCATGTGCTTTGTTTTTAAAGATACTGCTCATGTGCATAGTGCAAAGGTCACTAAAGAGAAAATTTGATTAGTTATTAAGTATATTGTAAATATACTGGTATTGAAGACTATTATATTTCCAAAGAAAAGATAAATGTTTGAAATACTTTAAGATAAAGAAGACTTCTGTTGAAATCCCCAATTAACTTTAAACTTTTCAAATCAGCAATAAGAATGAAAGGTGGTTAATCATCTGACATTTTAGCAATTTTGTGACATATACTGTAGTAAAGACTAAAAAAACTGGAATTGAGTTTTATGAGAGGGAACAGATTCTAAGATTCGTGTGCAGAGGTGCCTGCATTATTGTGGCTCTATTTGCTGTCTATTTCACTTGCCTATGCTTTGGGCCAGTGTAGGGCTCTTCTCTTTTCACTTTAAGCCTGTGGTTAATTTTCAAGTAAGAGGACCCCATGGGGTGAGGCCCAGAGGAGGCGAAGGCTGGGGGTAGGTCAGGCGGGGGCGGAGGGGGGAGGGGGCTGCAGACCGCAGCCTCTGTTTATCCGCAGCGCAGGTGCAAGGCGGTGGTGGGAAGGCAGTGCCCCTGGGACTTCTCCCAGTCAATCACCCCACCTGGGCCACCGGGCGGCCCCTTGGGTCTGCCTCACACAAAGTGCAGTCTTTCTCTGTGACATCCCAAACAGGCGGAGAGGCCGGAGTTCACAGAGAGCAGGGCTTTCACTACTGGGCTGTTTTTAAAATTTAGTCAAGTTAAACTGCGGGGAGAGTCCCAAATGGTAAAAATCTAAATAGTCTCACTTTCAGTCTATCTCCCTGCTCCCTGGAGCTTCTCTGACCTTACCTTCGATTTCCTGCCTTGAGCCTCCCCTCTGCATTTGAGGGGGTCACTGTTATTTTTTCCCTCCTGTGAAACTCCTGCTTAGCTTCCAGCGGTTGGAGAAAGTGCTTAATATTTTCAGCAGTGGAGACTTCCTTTGCAGGCTTCAGAAAGACAACTTTCTTTGGGGAAAAAAGAAAGTGAGACCATAGCCTCTGCAGCAGCTGACAGCCTCTAGCCAGACAGATGTTAGAGGAGGCAGAAGTGAGGAAAGATACAATATACGTTGGGGAATTTGTTAATCTGAAAAATTATTAATTATACTCTTGCGAAAGGCATTGTATTAAAAATCGGGCAACAAGGGAAAGAAGTAGAGACACAGTTTCTACAATTCAGTTCACAATATAGTTGAAAAGATCAAATAATGGCACATCAAAAGCAGAAACAGTAAATGGGTTAGCTCGGGGTTTAAATCCTAGTGCTGCCAGTTCATACTGTGTGACCCTGGCAAATTGCTTAACCTCTCTGAGCCTCTATTTTCTCATGAGTAAAGTGGAGATAATGAGAGTATATACCTCCCAGGATTGCCCTGAGGATTAAATGGGATAAGTATGTAAAGTACATGTCACTGGACTTGACCTTCAGCAAGACTTAGTGAAGGTGAGTGTTCATTGGTACAAACTCTGTATATGTTAAAAGAGTACATGGTAGAACTCCTGGGAGTTCAAAAACAGGCAGGGCCCCCATGGCTGGGATGATCAGAGAGAAGCTGCCACGAGGGGAGAAAGATTTGGCCTGAGTCAGAGAAAAGTAAAGAACTTATATATGTGGAGGATTTTAGCTCAGGGGATGGCAAGTGGGTGATACCGGGGCTCCCATGGCCTCCCTATTTTATGTGAATAAGATGAACTTCACTATTATCATTTTATATATTGGGGGCCAGGGTCTTCCAAGTAAGACTTGGTGTGAAGGAAGCTTTTTGTTCACACACACACACACACACACACACAAAAGAAACAAATTGAAAACCAATGACTTACTTAAAGGCAATTGGTTGGTGAGACAAGAGCAGTATCTAAAAAGAAGATTTACATTCCCTAATGTGCATTTGTTCAGGGAGTCATTTGATAAACTCACCGAGGACCTCTTACGTTCTAGGTAAGAGGTGGAGGACACAAAGGTCACTGAGATACTGTGGTTCATGCTCCCGGCTTCTGCTCATGGGACAGTCAGCCACTTAAGTGAACATAAGATGAGCAAAGGGTGCCTGGGGGCCATCACATTGAGCAAAGAGCCTTTGGAGCCATCACATTTGCCAGGGGTGCAATGGAAAGGTCTAAACTGAAGGGTCTGGAAAGGCTTGACCGACAGAAGTGACATGTGGGCTATGTAACTGAGTGATGCATGCTGCCTCTTTGTTTCAGGATATCAAGCAGTGTCTTGTCCCCTCCAAAGAGGCACTTGAGGGTGCTCCCCTCTGTGGAAATGATGGGGCAGGCAGTGTGCAGGAGGAAGATAGGCTAAACTCAGCCACAGGACCCCAAAGTGAGCAAGGGAGCCACGGCAGTGCCCTCAGCAGAGCCTTGCTGGGAGCCTGCACCTGCAGAGGTAAAGTGCAGCTGGAGCTGAGCCCCTGGGAGGAAGGCAGACCAAGGCTTTTCTCGAAAGACTCAAGTCAGAGCTGCTCTCAAGAGTTGCTCTGGCTTAGCCTTTTCTGCTTCTGCTTTCTTTTTGCTTGAACTACTGTAGGATCCCTGTGCTAGAAGAGCCCTCTGTGGCCATGGAAACGCCTAAGTGCAGGATCAGAGGGTCTGCTGGTCAGGTGAAGGGACTCAACAATATGAACAAAATTAGGCTCACTTAGTTCCTTTTTGGGACTCCTGACTTTTTCTTTTCATATGGCCACAGAGGGCATGTCTAGCATATCTGTGGAATCCAGGGTGCCTTGTGGAGAATGGATGCATAATAAACGTTTGGACCACGCAGTGAAATAAGCCAAATGGGGCATAGCTTCATAATTAAATTCACAGATGAAACCTGATAGAGATAGGATCTGGGAACACCAGCGACAATTGAGAAACTGCCCCAGAGGGATAGAGGGGAAAGGGACTAGCTGTATGGGCAGGAAATAACAACTTGAGGTTTGACCTTGAACAATGGAAGGCTAATTCACCTGGGCTGACATAATTGAAAACACAGATATACAGCCCAGAAAAGGCACATTGAAATGTAAACCGTTGATAAGAGCTTGGGGAGAGTAAGTAGCAAATTGGATTGCAGATTAGATCAGGGCAAGGTTGCAAATTACTCAACTTCAGTGAGGGGTCTGCTAGACTCACAGCCCTGCTTGGCTCCACTGTGAGCTGGTGCAGGCAAAGGAAAGGCTGGGACATCATAAGATAGGGACCCAGGACTTCTTCCTTCACCAAGGCACAGAGGAACACAGGCAGGAGCTAACAGCAGAGAGCCACTGGTTGGTGTGGGCCTGGGTGTGATAGAGATTGTGTCTCTCTTGGCTTAAATAAAGTGGGAGACAACACTTTGCCTTACATGAAAGATCCTTTGGGATGAGGTGGGGTAGGGAGGCTTCAGAGAGGAGGCTGGGGAGCTGATGTAGGTGATGGGGACATAGGTCAGGAAAGGAATTTGCATTTAGCACAAAACATGGCACATGGTGGCGCTCACTTTGTGTTAACTGCGACCAACCTCAACTCCTCTCGGAGTAAATACTGGGGCCTCTCCAATGGGGGTGTGGGCCCACTAGTCATTCTAGGTTTTTCCAGGTGGTCCTGAGCTGCCATATTGAAAGTGTTTTTAATGCTTTCCCAGTGTCTAGGCTTTTGCTTTTGACATGAGTTACTTTTAGAATTTTATGTATTTTATTGTCTCATAAACACAGCTTCATTTTTTTTTTTTTTTTTTTTTGAGACGGAGTCTCGCTTTGTCGCCCAGGCTGGAGTGCAGTGGCCGGATCTCAGCTCACTGCAAGCTCCGCCTCCCGGGTTTACGCCATTCTCCTGCCTCAGCCTCCCGAGTAGCTGGGACTACAGGCGCCCACCACCTCGCCCGGCTAGTTTTTTGTATTTTTAGTAGAGACGGGGTTTCACCATATTAGCCAGGATGGTCTCGATCTCCTGACCTCATGATCCGCCCGTCTCGGCCTCCCAAAGTGCTGGGATTACAGGCTTGAGCCACCGCGCCCGGCCCTTTTTTTTCTTTTAATAAGCAAGAGTATAGAGATTAAATAGGGTCTTGGGTCCACTTACATTGCCCACAGGTCAAAACATTCTGAGAAACAACACTGCCAGTGATTAAAAACAGTCAGTTTAGAGGCTAATTTAGTAATTAATTTATTAATTTATTAAATTTATTTAGAGGCTACTTTAGTAGTTATCCTCCCTGTTATACAGGCACAAAAATATCCTTGGCCTCTGTCCCCTCTCTTCACCTTTCATGTTGACTGTTGATCTGGTGGATTCTACTTCCTTCAATACTTTCGCAGCTGTCCCCTTCTTACAAGTCCCACTGCCATTGGCCCTCTTCACCCGAGGAGATGCAGTGCCTTCATCCCTGCTGGTCCTCTCTCCGCCTTCCATCTGCCCACCACCATTCTGAACGTGGGCTTCGACTGGGTCATTCCCCTTCTCAGAAACTTTCAATTGCTTTATAAAATGTATTCTCAAATCCTGGTCTGCTGTTCCAGGCTCCCATCCCTGGCCCTTCTGCCTCTGCAGCTTCCGAATCATTCCACCTCCTGTATCTTGTGATCATTCCTCTTTACCCACAAGGCTTTCCCCATGGGAACCTTTTCTCCACGCTTCCGTCTCCTCCCAGATCTCTCCATTCCACCCCATCTCTCTCTCGCTCATCTCCTCACATCTAAAGCCTATTAATCTTTCAAGACTCAGCTCAAGAGCACAAGCCTTCCTTAGTTCCTCTAGCTTGAGGCTCTCTCTCCTTCCTCTGAGCTCCCATGACATGGACACCTGTTCTGAGCTTCTCCCGGAGGACAAATGGGTTGGAGTCACTGTATTGTGTGTTAAGAGCCCATGCTTTAGAGTTCAAAGCCTGGCTCTGTCACTCACTAACCATGTGACCTTGAGCAAGTAAGTTAATCTCTCTGACCTTGAGCTTCCCTGTCTGCAAAATGTGTGTGACACGCTTGATGAAACGTGTGTGACGTGCTTGGCAAGGTGACCGTTAATGATCGGCCATCGTGTTCCTGAGCTGCATGGCATGGGGGAGGGGCTGACACATGATAGCTATTGTTATTACATACTAACTAACCAAAAATAATATATTTTCGGTTACTGTATTTGTGTTCATGCCTTGCCTGGAGCCTTATATTGGGCATTCCTTCAAGGCATAGCTCTTGGATGACTCATCCCTTTGTCTTCTGAAACGCCTACTATGTTGCCTGCATCAAGTAGGTCCTCAGAGAGTGTTTGTTAATGGCACCAGTGACTAAATAAACATAAAAATTATCAATGGCATCTTGTGGAATGCTCTCTTAAGGCAAGCATCCTATCATTTGGCTCAGCCTGGCCTTTGCGTTTCCACTAAAGTGACTGCACATTTCAGGTATTTACATACAGGAGGGTGGGAGCAGAAAGTATGTTGTTGACAGGTGGTGACTTCATGGGTTTACGCTATTGGGGTGTACGGTGGATGAATTCACTTCCATGCTGTATTTCCTCCCTTTATTTGACTAACCTGAATCTACCCAGCAGCCAACATGTAGAACAGAGCCTTAGAAAGGGAGGCAGGTGTCCTTGGGGTCCCCTGGGAGCTTCAAGACCACACCGTTATTAACTGGCTGGAAACAATTTAGCATCTGGCTCCCAAGGGATAGAAATGTAGAGAATGGGGTGAGAGTACATCCCATCCTGTCATTTAAACAATATTCTGGCTCAGAAAGCAGAGAATCTAAACACATTTTTCCAAGAAAAAGTGAATGTAGTAATTTTCCTTGAAAGGCTCAATGTTTTTATTTTTTTGATAATCAGAGATGGAGTCTAGCAGGGAAAGGTCATTTCAGAGGACAGTATCTGTCCAGCAGAATTTGGAGAGGATTTCTTTCTAAAGTGCCCCCCCTTCCTCCTCTGTTGCACATTCATGCCCTTCTGGTACCACCCTTGGAACTTAGTTCTTGTTTTGCACCCTGGACATGCATACTCCTGGGATGCCCAGTCTAGGCTCACCCTCCTGAGGCTGGCTCCTGTACTCTGACTCCCTCCCACTTCTCCTCTGTCTTCATTTTTACCTTGGTTTGCTCCCAAACTATGCCAGGTGCTCACCTGTTACTTGTCTCCTGCATTATGTGTGCTTTTTTTTTTTTTGTAATTAACCACTATTTATTAAACTTCTATAATGTATCAGGTTCTGAGGCAACCTTTTTAAATACATGTGCTCCTTTAATCTTAAAAACAATCTGTGCAATGATTATTGCTATCTTCATTGTATTAAAGCAAACTGGAGCTAAGAAAAGGTACGATTAAATTACTACTGTTATAAAAGCAATTTTGATAGATGGTATTATTTCTCCCAAGTCTGTGTCTCTTTCCCAGTAGAAATACTATCTGTCCCCATCCTTTGCCATATGGTTCTCTGTGCCTCCCAGGTGAAGGAATGTAGTTCACCATATTGCTGACAAGCATGTGTGCTTTGTAATAAGGCCTTCCAGTGAGATGGTATAATTCCAAAGAGCACTTCTAGTGGAAGAAAGATTTTGGTCCCATCTGATCTACCAAGGTTCAGTACCACCCTGGAAACTAGATATGTTTTTATGTGTCCATCATTGTCTTTCAAGTCATCTGTTCTCAACCTGCTAGGAAACAATGAACACAAAAGCGAAACTGAGTAATCATACTGAAAATTCATATTGGGGCACTTTTGTAAAAGTGACACCATGTTTAACTATATACTACTGGAGAAACGGTGTGCTTTCAGGTAAAATTATTTCCAGGAGTTTGTAGGTACGACTTGAAGATTCTAAACCTTGGAAGAGTGAAGGCCCAATTTCACTTCCTCCACTCCTTTTGGAATATTTCTGAAATTACACATTTTCCCAAGTTCTGCATAAAATCAGAAAAGGTCTATTGTTATTAAAGAGGGAAAGGAGGTTGCTCAGAAGTTGTACTCCAGCCTTACACACAGCAAAGGGCCTGGTGAGAGGACTGTTTTGTCAGGATTCTGAAGCCTTTTTGGAATAAAACAAAAAGACAAAACAAGGTTAGGGTAGAAGGTGGCCTAAATAAAGAAGATATAATGCTAAGTAAACAGAGCTGAAAGTCAGGAACCAAATTGAAACAAGGACAGTCAAAACAATCAGGACTTGCTGAAACAGGCCAAACAATAACAAACAGCTAACAATATGGAAATGAGCCCTTTAGAGGAAAACTGCAAGCTATGCTTCACTCTCCTGACTGTCCTTACATGACAACATGAAACTAGTGTCCCAGGAAGATGTAATATGTGGCATCTGAAATGGCAGGAGTTGGAGTTTTCATGGTGAAAATTGTTCACTTATCTCAGGCTTTACTCGCAGAGAACAAAATTATGCCAGTCTTGGTTTCTTAGGTCAGCTGGGTCTATAGCTACAATGGACCAAGGAGCCTTGTTCTTGGACTCTTTAGGCAAGTCCTTGGTGCTTATGGTTAGAGTCCCTGTGGCAGAGTCCTGGTAGGAAGGATGTCCCTCCAAATTCATATCCTGTTTTTAAAGAATTGTACTGGGGACCCTGTAGATCAACATTGTGTATTTTATATTTTATTGATGAAAAGCCCAAGAGCTAGAGAGTTTACGCTGTTTTCAAGGTATTATTTGAACATCTCTCTGCATATTGTAGCAATAGAATTGCTACAATCGGTCTAGATATTGACCTAGAGTGATCAAGAATGTGACATTAATGAATATCCATACATGTATGTATGAGAACATGTAAATGAAAAAATAAGCTGGATATAAAATTGATTCCAACTAACTTAAACATATATCCAGAGAATAAAGACTAAAAAGAAAGAACACCAAAAGGTTAAAAGTGGTACTCTGAGAGTGGGATTACTGGAAACTATTATTTTTCTTTGTTCTCTGTTTTCCAAATTTTCCACAGTGAATATGTGTTACTTTTTTAAATAGGAGAAATAAACATGAGCAAGTTGTAAATTTTATAAAGGTATAAAATTGTACATAAATATTATCAACCCAAAATGGTGGAAGACAATCAAACGAGGCTATGGAAGCTGTGTAAGAATCAATAAAAACCAATACCTCCCAGAGGACTAGACATAGACTGTTTTCATGTATTTTTCTGAAGGTGTCCAGGCCTGCTAAGAGAGGGTTTTATTTTTTGTTTTATTTTGTTTTATTGAGACAGGGTCTCACTGTGTCACTCAGGCTGTAGGGCAGTAGTACCATCTCTGCTCACTGCAACTTCCACCTCCCGAGTTCAAGCGATTCTCCTGCCTCAGCCTCCAGAGTAGGTGGGATTACAGGTGCCCACCACCACGCCCAGCTAATTTTTGTATTTGAAGTAGAGATAGGGTTTCATCATGTTGGTCAGGAACAGGCTGGTCTCGAATTGCTGATCTCAAGTGATCCACCCACCTCGGCCTCCCAAAGCCCTGGGATTACAGGTGTGAGACACTGCGCCTGGCCTGGAGAGGGTTTTAACCAGGAGGTCAAGCTACTCAAATATTCTGCAAAAACAGAGACTTTAAGACTCAAAATATGAAAGATGAGGGAGGACGAAGTCCCTGAAGATGAGGGTGGTATTGTAAGATGCCTCTACGAAGGTGCTAAGAGCTGCAGGACTTCTCTCCACTGAGAGCCCATCACAATCCCAAAAGACACAATCTCCAACGTTGTAATCTTAAATGTTGAAATCCCAAAAATATCAAAATCTTAAAAATATAATTCTGGAAAAAATAATAAAAATATTCCTTTAAAGGTATTTATTCACACTTTAAAGGGGAACTAATTTGAGAAACACATAAAAACACCACAGAAAACCTCATAGGCCACTTTACACAATAAGATATGCAATAATAACATACATGTTTTTGCCAGCATAAGCACAGGTATACTAATGATAGCAGCATTGATATAACAGTTACTAGTGGATGAGCCATATTCATGAAGAAATAGGTCAAAAAGCAAAATGTGTAAATGCATATCATTATGGTTGGTAATGGCGTGTACCCAGCTTTATAACTGAGGTCATCTGAATCCAAAGCTGAGATGGGTCACCACTGCATATGCAATCGCCCGAAGAGGCAAGATCTTGAGACGTTTTCTCTTTCACAAACATGGATGTACTAAAAGGATATCTCCTTGTTTACTGAGGAGATAGTTAATGTAAAAACATTGTGCATGTTTTTGCATACCACACAAGGCTCACATACAAAGTCAATATTGTGATAATGCACTTTTGTGAAGTTGAACTTGCAAAATATGCATGAAACAAATTAGAACTCTAAAAGTCTCTAAACATCTTTACCTCCATTATTGGAAATTATGCAAAGATGTAATACACTACACAGTGAATTGTAAAACATAGTGCCGATAATTTTAAAAAGTGAAAAAAAAAAAAAAAAAAAAAACCTAAGCAAAGAAAAAGCAAAGAAAAAAACAAAAAAGCCCTAAAAAAACTAAAAAGAAAAAAGTTTGACATATGAAAAAGCATATTACAGGGATAGATTATGGGCAGTTTCAAGGAAACAGTACATAACATCTGGCCAACTTTTGCAATCTTTACCTTTTATTTTTCTTTTTTGAGACTAAGTCTTGCTCTGTCACCCCGGCTGGAGTGCAGTGGCATGATCATGACTCACTGCAGCCTTGAACTCGTGGGCTCAAGTGATCCTCCCACCTCAGCCTCCTGAGTAGCTGAGACTATAGGCATGTGCCACCATGCTTGGTTAATTTTTGTTTTTTTGTTTTTTGTAGAGACAGGGTCTTACTGTGTTGCCCAGGCTGGTCTCAAACTCCTGGCATCAAGTGATCCTCCCACCTTAGCCTCCCAAAGTGCTGGGATTACAGATGTGAGCCACCACACACAGGCTGATTAACTATATTTTGAAGGCTTGCATCATGATGAGTAGCTGTTTTCTTTCTTTAGGGATATGGCTATTCTTTGGAGAATATATTCATATTCATTTTCTCTGTGGCACTGCCCTTTTTGAAATTCTTCTATGATTTGTCATATACCGACTTGGGCATCCCATATTGCATTTTCCCATCTTCTGTTTAGGAATTTTGTTTGGGGATTTCGACATTCACGATGATGGTGTTAGGGATTATGTCTTTCGGGATTATGATCCAAACTCCCCTCCATCTCCTCAAGCACAGGACTGGCCCCATTCATGCATCAATGGGCACTCATATCTGGTTGAGTGTAAGTTAAGATGTAACTGGACGATATCCATGTTCTGTGCCAGCTGTGATCTGCACTAGCTCTCCCTTCTTTATCTCAAGGCAATTCTGCCTGGATTTCCTGCCTAAAGTCACATAGTCGGGAGCTAATAGAGTTGGCCTCTGAACAAAGCCCCTGAACTCTTAGTTCTCTACTCCTTTCCACCATCACATGCTCCCCTCTTTTAAGTCATTCAATTTCCTATATGTGGATTTTGTGCCTAAAAGCAAACTTTGAATTTTGGGGTGCCAAGTTTAGTCCTAAACACAAGTAGGATAGAATTATGTGGTGTAATAAAAGCCCCAAAATTCCATTGATCCAAAAATATTTTTTTCACGTGTGAACCTAAATGCCTGAAAATTTGCCTTAGAAAACAACTCCTTCCGTTGGCTGAAAACTCTTGGTTTCATAGAGTTCTTTGTGTTAAGGATACATAGGAGAATCGCTGGACAAGTAATAAGGGTCATGGAGTCTCCTCTGGCCCATTATGTGCAATCGAGCAAGTAGTTTAAACTCTTCGGGTCTGTTTTGTCATCAGTCAAAACTCATAACTACTTCTTAGTTATCAGCCTATAAGTGGGAATTAATTCATGAGATTTTTCTTTCAGTCTAGCTACTACAGAAGAAAGGGGCTTTGGATGTTTTAACAGAGGAAATTAAAAAGAGAGCTCTGAAGCATGAGCTACTCTTCACTGGATGAAGATTCAGGTGGGAGATTGGAGAGGGCAGTCCTCAAAGCTGGGGGTCCAGGAGAGATGGGAGGGCCCCACATGGAAATGCTGATTGGACCCTGTTGTTTTGCACTTTTTACCATGAAGACAGGCAGACCACCTCTCATTTCCTCCTCTTACTATCTAACAAATAGTTTGCACTTAACAAATGTCCAGGCTGGGTGCGGTGGGTCACGCCTATAATCCCAGCACTTTGGGAGGCCAAAGTGGGCAGATCACCAGGTCAGGAGATCAAGACCATCCTGGCCAACATAGTGAAACCATCTCTATTAAAAATATAAAAATTAGCTGGGTGTGGTGGTACATGCCTGTAATCCCAGCTACTTGGGAGGCTGAGGCATGAGAATCACTTGAACCCAGGAGGCAGAGGTTGCAGTGAGCCAAGATTATGCCACTGCACTCCAGCCTGGTGACAGAGCGAGACTCCGTCTAAAAAAAAAAAAAAAAAAAAGTCCATTCTTTTTGCCCACAGTGATCCTCTCTGTTAAAAAATCTTAAATTTATTAGACCTCCCCATAGTAACTGCACCCAGAGCCTGATTATAGGATTGGAGAACATGGATCAAAACCATGCTTCATGCACTCATAAGTTAAGGGAACGTTGATGAGGTTTCTCTCCTCTCTCTGGCATAATTGTACCTCACTGTTTGGTGAATGTCCTCTCTCAGGACACTCCTGATCCTATTTTTCCAAAGTGTCCTTTGTTCTTTAGTCCAGGACTTTCTTACCTTGTCGTTTTCCAATCTATTCCTTAGGAGAGTCTATACTTCCCAAGCACACAAAGACTGATTCAGGCCTATACAGGTCCCTTGTACCTGCTGTCTAGCATGGTCACTGGGGTTAGTTGGGCCCTGTCCCGTAGTAGAGTTAAGGTTGCCAGTAGCTTGAAGGGGAGGAAAAGGGGACAGTCAGACCTGAGATGATGGAGAAAGTACATAATTAGCCTCCAATGAATGAAGAGTTGCCTGTCTTAGCTGCATTCTCATGTTCTCGAGTTAAACACATTTTCACCCAGAGAATCAGAGTCTCCTAAGAAACATAAGATTATCAATGAGTGGTTTGGGCCAATGGGGGCCCTTCCCAGACCTGACAGATTATCTATTTCCTTCCTGTTGGATATAGACTTTTTTTTTTTTTTTTTTTTTTTTGAGACGGAATTTTGCTCTGTTGCCCAGGCTGGAGTGCAGTGGCATGATCTCGGCTCACTGCAACCTCCAACTCCCTAGTTCAAGTGGTTCTCCTGCCTTAGCCTCCTGAGTAGCTGGGATTACAGGCATGTACCACCACACCCAGCTAATTTTTGTATTTTTAGTAGAGACAGGGTTTCACTATGTTGGCCAGGATGGTCTTGAACTCCTGACCTCGTGATCCACCCACCTCGGTCTCCAAAAGTGCTGGGATTACAGGTGTGAGCCACCACACCTGGCTGGATATAGACATTTATATTTATAGAAAGTATTCTAAAACTTGTGACTTCTTAAAAGAGTTTAATTCCCGGTATTCAGAGGAGGGGGGAAACAACAAACAAACACCTATGCCATTTTAAAAAGAGGGCCCAGCTATTCATCCTTTGATATTACTAGAAAGGAGGCTAATGGTGAGGGCTTCACCTGGTTATAGTGTGGCAGGCTATGGTCATCTGTTAGTATTTCTCCTATGATGGTGATATTCTGATAATCTTTATTAAAGGAAAAGTCCAGCTTCCATTCTCAGTTTCCTAAAATTTGAAAGTTCAGTCTTGGTGTACATTTAAAAATTCATCAAACAGTGAGGGAAAATTATGCTTTTAATATTTTACATTTTCTAGGGAACACTTACATACTATTGATGGGAATGTAAATTCATTCAGCCACTGTGAAAAGCAGCTGAGAAATTTCTCAAAGAACTTAAAGCCAGAACTTCCGTTCAACTCAGCAATCCCATTACTGGGTATATATCCAAAAGAAAACACATCCTTCTGCCAAAAAGACATGTACATTCATGTGTTCACTACAGCACTACTCACAATAGCAAAGACATGGAATCAACCTAGGTGCCCCTCAATGGTAGACTGGATAAAGAAAATGTGGTACCTACATGCCATGAAATACTATGCAGCTGTAAAAAAGAATGAAATCTTGTCCTTTGCAGCAACATGGATGCAGCAGGAGGCTGTTATCCTAAGCGAATTATTAATAACACAGAAGCAGAAAACCAAATACCATATGTTCTCACTTGTAAGTGGGAGCTAAACATTGGGTACTCATAGACATAAAGATGGAAACAATAGGCATTGGGGAATACTGGGTGGGGTCAAAAGTTGAAAAACTAACTATTGGATATGACGCTCCTCACCTGGGTGACAGGATCAATCATACCTCAAACCTCAGCATTACATAATATACCCATATAAGAAACCTTCACGTGTGCCTCCTGAATCTAAAATAAAACTTGAAATTATATATAAATTTATATATAATATATATTATATAAGTATAATATAATATAAATTATATATAAATATATATATATTAAAAAAAACTTAACTGTTGAGATTGACCAAATCAGCCAAGAGTGATAATAAAATACCAGGAAAAAAAAAATTTTACGTTTTCTTAGATGTTCATTGCAGAAATTTTGATAATTACAAAAATTATTATTTTTAATACAGTTATGTTCATATGTACCTCAAATTTGGATTATAATTATATGAATTTCTAAGTGTAATACAAAATGTTTTATAGTGAATATTTCCCTCTTTCAGT
The DNA here is from genome assembly GCF_049350105.2 of Macaca mulatta. Classification (NCBI taxonomy): domain Eukaryota; kingdom Metazoa; phylum Chordata; class Mammalia; order Primates; family Cercopithecidae; genus Macaca; species Macaca mulatta. The sequence continues at coordinate 29,844,949 of NC_133422.1, forward strand.
AAATATTCTGCTAAGGTGTGAATTTTATATCTGTGCAACATTTTATTGTGTAGCTAGAGTACAATGTGTGTAATAATTTATTTAACTCAACCCTCATTAGATTCTTGCTATTTTTTTTTTTTTTTTGCTATTAGAAAGAAAGTCGTAATGACTATCTCTCTGTGTATTTCTTTGTCTTTGGTTTAAAGAATAACATTAGCATAGATGTCACCAGGCATACAGACATGATCAGATTTTTCCAGTGGCATTTGCCAACTGCCATCTTTTCTTGAATTCTTATTTTTTATATATTCCTGAAATGTTCACTGCTGCCAGCATGCTCTACCATTATTCTTTCTGGACATCTCAGTGAATTAGGACTGGAGGCCAGCCATAGTGGTGCTGGGGGCGCTGCAGCCAATGGAAGGCAAAGAAGAAGGAAAGTTCTGAGCCACTATTTGTATTTTAGATAGCAGCAGCAGTTGCTTCAACTTCTCCCAACACAGGGACTTCTATCTCACTTTATCAAAAAGTTGAGCCATCCACAAATGAGAAAACACGTTGAAAAAGTCGGATGCCAATGAAATGTGAGGCATTTAAGTTATTAGTGTTGCTATATTAAGATGCCTATGTTATTTCTGTTACCTTCTTATTAATCTGTACTGTTTCACAACTTGTCCCAAATGGTATCCCCAACTCTCTGGCATTTTGCATTTCATGGGTGAAATGGAAATGCAGATGATATCAGCAGTGATGGAATGAAATGAACTTTTTATACAGCTGAAAAATCACCCGGAGGTACTGAAATATAAGAGCATACATACATCATAGTCAAATTGTCAAAGGGGGATATTTCACAGCTATGACCTCACGGCCATAAAATATAAGCCGTATAATGTGTAAGGAAACCCAAGACAACTTTTCCAGATTTTCTTTTTTTACTAGTAACATTACCATATGGAAAATAACTTTAACAAGTTATAATAATCTAATTAAAGGAATACTTAGAATTGCATAGACTTTTTCATTTTCAAGGGTTTGAATATCTTCTGTATTCCTTACGGCAGCACAGCATCATCACATCTGTTATCTCCACATCACATGCCCAACCCTACTGTCCAGGTAAGGGAGTCTTTTCACACCTTTGATGTTCGAGGCTGCATCTAGCCTGCCTTATTCCTCATTGCTAGATGGGCCACAGCAGCAGGTGGGTCCTGGTGAGTTAACTCCCAGCCGACGGCAGAGCTTTGCCAGCAGCTGTCAAAGTCAGTCTGGGGATAGGCTTTAACAAAAACTATCCTTTTGACCTTTCCCCCCACAGAACTCACATCCAACTTGAATAATTCATCATGGACTTTTTAATGGCAGTTTTGAGAGTTTCTGAGGTTGCTTTAAAAATCTTGTCATTCCCTTTAATTTAAGTGTCTTTGCTTTTCTTCAGAGTCAGTTTGATGATACTTCTTTTATTTTTTGCATCTTGGTTTTATTAGTTATGATTAAGAAGCTTTATGGCAAAATCGATAGTGCTGGAATCATTTGATAATTTAGTTAGATACGCTCTGATTATTATTCGTTTTTCTACTACTTCTGGATGGACACCCTTCCTTAGGTTCTCTTCCCCATTTGGAAGAGCACAAGCTGACTTAGGTGTCCACTAGCGAAGAGGCACAAAGATGAACATTACCTAGAAACTGGTGAACAAGAAATGTCAAAGCTTTAGTAGAGCTTCCAGTGAGCACATTTTTTCCACCTAAGGTGTCCAAATTAAATGTTTGCAGGTGACATGCTGTTCTTAAGAGTAGATAATCCCCATTCCAAACCCTGTGAAATCTGACAGCTGCATCATGGTTTCTACAAATGTCTGAAGCTCCTATATCCTCGTGGTCACATTTGGCTCCATCTTCCAGTCTTCATTGCATCCGCTTCTCTGCTGTGTCTCAGAGCAGTTGCTTAGTCTTTTGCCTTTGCCACTGGTTCATGGAATATAGCCCTTTCCCATGATTTCCTCACATACAAACAACAACAACAAAACCCACAAATGAACATATTTATGCCAGACTTTACTGAAGGTTTGGGGAACTGGAGGGGGGTTATATTGCAACAGTGCCCAAAATTCCTGGTGTTAAAAGACCTCTGGTTCTTTTGCTCTCTCTTTATCTCTCAGGAACATCCACCCTACTGCTGCTCACCAACTTCCGCCATTTTCTTATGCAGAGCAATTGGCTCCCTCCAATTCTTCCCCCGAATAGTGCTGGGCCAGGTGCATTTCTCTGCCCATTCAAGGATTTTACTATAGCTTTGATATTTCTTGTACAACGGTTTCTGGATAATGTTCATCTTTGTCCCCATGCTCTCTGGAGAAAGGAGTGAATATTGATGACAAGGACAGAAGCTCTAATCTTAATCAGGAATGCGACTCTCACATTTCATGAGAATCACATTGAAGACCTGCTAGGTATTCTCCCCACAAAGTGTTGCTTTTCAGAATTCCTGTCTCCATCCCTCCTCGTCTGCCACCTTGCTCTTCCATTAGGTTAGTCCCTCATAGATAACAATTTCTTAAAAAATTGTATGTCTTTCCAGATTTCTAGGTGTATCTTCAGCAGATACATTGGAGACTGAGTTGGAAACACTGATGTGGAGTAAATCAGCACTCAGCCCCTCAGTCGGGGATCTCATCAGTTAGGTTACAAAATGATTGATGAAGTTGGACACGAAACATGTGTTTCTGCTGTCTAGCAAAATAATACATAAAAATACATCACTTTTTAATGGATATAGGAGAGGTGAATTATTTAATCTGGTTAACACATGAAACAGCAAATCTTACATGTAGTCATGAAGTTATTGCTTTTGGAAATGATCTATTGGCCTGCTATTATCACCAAAATAGAAAGGAATAAAGACAAGGTCTGTAAACTGTTGCTGGAGTTTGGGAGGGGAGGAAAGAGGAGGAAATTAAAATGAGGGGAGAAATCTCACCTGTAGAAAAAGCCCAGCAGTCCTGTTTAGCATATCTCTAATCATTGTTGACAACATCTACTGGCACTTACTATGCGCTTCACACATATTATCTCATTTAATCTCAAATCAGCCCACAAGGGAGGCTGTGTATTTATCTACCACTAAGGTACAGAGAGGTTGGGTAGCTTGCCCAGGGTCATTCAGTCAGTAAGGGCAGAGTCTGACTCTGGAGCTTATGCCCTTCACCTTTGCATTACATTGCCCTCCAGGGAAGTCCAGGAGGAGATTTTCTTTCCCCATATGAATGCATATAAGGATTCCAATGGCTGTAACCATTAGGATATCTTTTTCAGAATGCAAAGCATCATCTTGCTTACAGAAGATATACGCAGACATGCTGTGAAAAGGGTGAAGCATTAGATAACTATTATTGCTGTTAGTGTTGTTACCCCTGTGCATGTCCTTTTACTGTTAAGAAAACTACTTGCTTTGTCTTGAAACACTTCACTCCTATTAGATATTATTCAGTCTATTTTACAAATGATGAAAGTGAACCTGCCCAAGGCTTTTGCTTAATTAAAATTGCTTTGGAGTAATTCAGACCTCTATTCCCATACTGGCTCCACCATTTCTTAGCTGTGGTACCTTGGGCAAATCTTGTACTCTTGCTGGGGCTTATTTTTTCATATGTAAAGGAATAATATTAATACCTTCCTACAAGACTTTTGCGAACATTAGATATCATGAATCTGAAGCCACTGTCTCAGTGTCAGGCACATAGTGGGCCTATTCTTTGTGCCCAAAAGGTGCAGTGTTATCTTCTTCCTGTGTTGGAAGGAAAGCAGGATCCCTATTTCCTCTTCCAGTCCATTGAACATAACCCTGATTCTTAGGCATGTGGCTATGTGGGACAGCATGCTAGAGAGAAATGGTGGCATCTCTGAGACAACCACTGAAAATAAGTTCCTAAGAAAACCCACGTCAAATGGAAGCCCCAAAAGTCATCATGTGTCCTGTGGCAGCCCTGGATCCTAAGATACCAGCAACAACAGCATCTTGCCTTCAAAGAGCAGATTGTCTTTTGCAAAGCATTTTCCAACACAGCATCTCGCTTGATGGTCAAAGCAAACCTGTGCACTACATCAAGCAGGTGACAGTATGCCCACCCGATGGAGACAAAAAAGGAGTAAGAATAAGTGGAATTCTATCCACAGTGCTGAATGCCTTGGTAAATACTGCTAAGTCATCCAGTAGGTTGAAAATTGGCACAGCTATCATAAAATAGCTCAGAGTTGAAAATGAGATTGAGGAACTAGATGATTTAAATGCAAACATGAATACATCAAATGTACATGTTGGCTATTTTTATGAATTCAATATTAAACAAGTGTTTTTGAAATTGTGAAGTCAATTCAAAAATATTTATTGGACATGTTTGTGAAAGACACTTTCAGTGCCTGGGCTTCCATGGGCTCCCTGTCACATGGGGGCTGCCCACGGGCTGGTCAATGCTGTGCGATCTTTATCATCCAGGAGGGAGTGGCCAGAGCTGCCTGAGAGGTCGGGAAAAGCCTCCCTCAGAAGCTAACCCATAAAATGGACCTTGAGGGAAAGGAGAGGGGTCAGGAAGGGGCATAGGTAAGAAACTGGCCCTGGCTCTTCCAGGACCACCTATGCCTGACCTGCGTGCTGCCACCTTCTAACATGCATCAACTCGATGAGCAGTGGGGCTCTCCATCACTTGTCCCCATGTGTCCCAAATAAGAGAAAGAACCATTAGATCCCTGTCATTGTGTGATAATGCCTGGGGCACCCCTCATTCCACTGGACCTGGGTTCCTGCTCCTCCTTCTGCCAAGAATGTTCTTTCCTACCCCTATCCATCCTTTCAAGTGACCTCTAACTTCCTATTCCTTACAAGCCAAGCTGAAAGGTGAGCCATGAGGTGACTCATTTGGTGACTTTTTCATGCATTGATGATCCAGTGCAGGCTTCGCTGCTCCCTCCTGTGTCCACGTGGTGGTGTGGGGTCTGGGCCTTAGGTACAGCACTGTGTGTGTGTGGCTCCTTCCACAAGACCACAGACTCCCTGGGGTCAGGGTTATATTCATGCCTGTTTTCACAGTGCCTAGGACAGTGCTGGCACAGAGGAAGTACTCAACAGAAGCCCATGAAAAGCAGAAATTATTACTAATACGATATTGAGGTTTCCTGCCTGCTCAGAACATAGGCAGCCTCAACATATTGATTGGGAGATGATTTTCACTGGCCTAGGGGCCTGCTGCCACACTTGGACCCCTGTGCAAATTTTAAAACTAGGATAATTTGTTTCACATGTCTTTCTATGAGCCTTTTTATCCCCCTTCGTTGGCTTTCTAGAAGCAGCTGAGGTTCAAAAATATGGTTTGACTTGCCCAGTGTCACTTTGCACAAGCTCAGCCAGGTACTTGAGGTACTCACTAACTCCCAGGGAGCTGTAGCTGACCAGGGGTTGCCACCTGACCCTGCCTGCCTCAGAGGTTTTCCTTCTAAAGGCTTGCTACCCGCTACTGTAAAGTGTAGGTGCACATTTTCTAGCTGCACTGTCTAGCACTTGAAATGTATGTAGTCCAAATGTAAAATACACAAGTGTAAAATACACACCAGATTTTGAAAACTTAGTATATAAAATGAGTGTAAAATAACTCTTTGGTATTTCTATATTTTTATCCATTAAATGACAATGCTGTGGATGTGTTCAATTAAATAAAATACATGATTAAAGTTTGCTTCACCTTTTTTGCTTTTGTGATGTGAATACTAGAAAATGTAATATGGCATATGTGACTCACATCCTATTTTATTGGAACAATGCCGCTTTACAGTATTCAGCATAAGCATGCTTATTCTTCCTTATAGAAGCAACAAACACATTCTCCAAAATATGATCGTATCTAATTTTAGCGGACAAAAAGGCTGTAAGTTAGAAAATAATCATAATGATGATATTAATAATAAATAACAACAGCCAATACTTACTGAGAGCTTCTGAGCACCTCTCATTGCATCAAACACTGTGTGTATGAACATGCTTAACATTCACAGCAGCCTATGGAATGAGTACTGCCATTATCCCCATTACACAGACAAAGAAACTGACATACAGGGAGAAATGATAAGTTACCGCACAGGGTGTGCAAGAACTAGGATTCAAACCAACATTGTCATTTGGCTCCATAGTCCAGGTCCTTAACTCCCCTGGTGTTGTTCTTTCTGGGAGTCACCCTGTGGCTCACATGGCTCTGAAAACATTGCTGGTGACAGAGACTCTCACTTCTGAAGGAGGATTTGTCTTGTGTGACATCATTCTGGCTGGCCCACAAAGCTTTTTTGGCCCACAGATGAGAAAAGTCAGTGTTCGCTGTTAATATCATTGACGTCAGGGCCAACTATGACAGCTTCCAACAGGTCAGAAAAGGAGCCAGGCATTTACCCAGGTCCAGTTCCCACCCATCACTCAGGAAAGAGGGGAGGAGAGAAAATGGAGAAGAGAAAGGGGATATTTCTCCAACCAGGTTGTTGGAAAAACTTAGATAATGCATGTGAAGGAAAGCCCTGAGCACGATGCCTGAAATAAATTAAGGATTTAATGAATATCTGTTCTTTTCCTCCCTGTTTTCCTCACTAAAATCTAAAGTTTAGGATCAGCTATTAACTTTGTTAAACATTGCATGACTCAAATGCATCCATTCTCAAATGCAAACAGACTATTTAGGCATATGCTAAAAATTAAGCCAAATGTCTACAAAATCAGGTAAGGAGCCATGCACTCTGACTCTCTTAGAATTTCCATGCCTTTTCTCAAATACACTATTGCTGTGAGAAATGCCATCATCTTCACAGTTTCCCACATTGAAAATTATTTTTATGGTTTTCTCTCCTAATTTCTACCTCCTATTTTTTTTCTGGAGTAGTTTAAAGCAAATCTCAGGCATATATAATTTAACTTATAAATAGTTCACTGTGTATTGCTAACAGATAAGAAGTTAAAAAAATAATCACAGTACCATTATCCCACCTAGAAAATTAATAACAATTCGTTACTATAATCAATTATAGTACTCATTTTCCAGTTTTCTCAATTGTCTTAAAAATGTCTCATTTGGCTGGGTGTGGTGGCTCCTACCTATAATCCCAGTGCTTTGGGAGGCCTGAGGCATGAAGCTTGTTTGAGGCCCAGAGTTAGAGGCCAGCCTGGGCAACATAGTGAGATTCTCTCTCTTAAAAAAAAGGAAAATCAGCCAGGCGTGGTGGCACATGCCTGTAGTGCCATCAGGGAGCTACTCAGGAGGCTGAGGGAGGAGATTGCTTGAGCCCAGGAGTTTGAGGCTGCAGTGAGCTAATGGCACCACTGCATTCCAGCCTGGGCAACAGAGCAAGACCCTGTCTCTGAAACAAACAAACAAATAAATAAATATACGTCTTCTTAGAGTTGGTTTGCTTGAATCATGTTTCTTGTTTTAAAATTTCATTTCTCTTATCCTCTCTCTCTCTCTCCCTTCCGTCTTCTAGAAATATTTAAAGTATCTTTCAAAGATAACATATGAGAGCTGGGTGCAGTGGCTCATGCCTAAATCCCAGCACTTTGGGAGGCCGAGGCAGGAAGATCGCTTGAGCTCAGGAATTTGAGACCAGCCTGAGCAACATAGTGGAACCTCGTCTCTACTGAAAACCAAATAAGTTAGCCAGATGTGATGGCGCCTGCTTGTAGTCCTAGCTGCTTGGGAGATGGAGGCAGGAGGATTGCTTGAGCCTAAGAGCTCAAGACTGCTGTGAGCTATGATCACACCACTGCACTCCAGCCTGGGTGACAGAGGGAGACCCTGTCTTTAAAAAAAAATACATATGGCATGGTAAAATGAGTTAATTCCAAAATAAATGAGAAAATATGGCAAAAAGTGAGTACAAGAAGAAAAGACAGATGGAGCCAAGATTGTGGTGAGGACACAAAGGCCAGCTATAAAATTGCATGTCCCTTTTCCGCAGAAGTCATGCATTTCTTTCTGAGCTTCCTAGGAGGAACTACAAAGAGGGCCCATGTGCACCTGTGGGACTCAGAATTGATAACATGCCGTAAAACTGCTCAGGAGCAGCACGACCTCAGAGGTATTTTCCCGTGGATCCTGACAAAGGAAACACTGAGTAATTGGCTATACCATATTCTCCATGGTAGCCTTGAACTCTATGTTGGTTGACCCAGCTCACTTCCCTGCCCTCTCTGCCATAAAATATATCTCACCCATAAAGAACAGTCCACATAAAACATTGAGTAATCTCATAAAAAGATGAGTAATAATACAAAAGAAGTTTGCATGGAACATACTGAAAATATATTGCAAGAAAAATAAATGAGAAACATGACAAAAGGCAGACTAACATTCCAGAGAATTATGCCATAATATAGATAAAAATTGTAGAGAAACATTTTTTCCATTAAGAAGGTATAAAAATGGCTTTTCTGAAACAATAATTCAAAGAACAGCTATGTTGGCTCAAGTAAAAGGTAATTACAGAAGTGAAAGTTAACATTAGAAGAAGAAAAAAAGATACTGCTTAAAATAGGGCATGGATAAAGAGAATATATTTGAAAATAAAAAGGAAAATAAATAGAAAAGAACCAAATATTTAAAATGAATGAGAAAAGGATAGATATTGAAGACAGGAAAAGGAATTGCAGCTCCCTTATGAATGGCATTCCTAGTAGAGGAAACAGCACAAATATTCAGAAATAACACATAAAATATTTCCTCAAATAAGACTGTAGTTTGAAATGAACCCAGCTGTTTCAGAAAAAAAAAAAATCAACACTAAAATATGGCTTAGTAAAGTTACTGAACTTAGAGTAAAAAATCTGGGCTTACAAAAAATATCAAACAGTTATAAGAGGAAAAATTTGTTTGATCTCAGACTTTTTTACAGCAATATTAACTGCTAGAAGATGGAGAAAAATGTGTTCATGTCCTCAGAAAATGTGTGGCGCAAGAATTTTCTACCTAGCCAAATTATTGTTTGATATTTCCAAGCATGTAATAACTCGGGGAAAAATAACTTATGCGTTCTTTCTTTAAAAACAAACAAAACTTGAAGCTGCCAATCAAGTGATCAAGGGAGGAGCCATGGAGTAATGAGGATTTACAAATAGGTGAAGTAAATGGAGGAATTATGATTACAGAATAGAATAAAACACAGAAACAATCATAGAAAAAGGAGCCAAAAATGAGAGGTAGAGAAAAGGAAAAAAGGCAGTGTAAGCATGAGTTCCTTGTCTTTTGTAGTAATGTCTTAGATTTTCAAATCTACTGTGTAATTGAAAAACCAAGGAATAGAGGTATTAATGTATTATTCAAAAGTATAAAGGTAAAAGCTAGAAGCATTAATGATAATATAGTAAGCCAAAATTGGTCAGTGTAGGACAAGCAAGACGGAATAAGTGCAAGTGTAGTAATTTTCTCATCTTTCATTATGACAGGTCATCACTTACTACATAAGAAATTTTAAAATATGGTAAAATAGTACATAAAATTACAAAGATAACCACTAAAAGATCCTAGAATAGACTATAAACCTTTGGAACTCTCAGAATAAAAGCACACAATAAAGAAAACAAATACCATATGGGAAAATAATTTTGTGTGTATATTTGTGTCTTTGTGTGTGTCTTTAATTTGTGTGTGTATAACATGAAGGAAAAACATAACTAAGCATAATCCATATGATTAAATATTTCTCCTATATCCAGAAATGTAAATTTATTGAAAGAAAAAAATTCTAAGCTTGTATTGCCAAACACAATCCAAATATATGCTATATACACTGGCACAGATGGCTAAAAGCATGCCAGGAAAATGCAGCAAAAAGAATTAGTTCTCCTGATATTAATATTAGTTGCTATGATTGAATGCTTGTGTCTCCACAGAATGCATGTTTAAACTGAACCTCGAAGGTGAGGGTATTAAGAGGTGGAGCTTTTAGGAGGTGATTAGGTCATGAGGGATCCACCTGCATGAATGGAACTAATGTGCTTATAAAAGTGACTTGAAGGAGCTTTTTGTCCTTCTGCCACCTGAGGATACATAAAAGGTGCCGTCTATGAGGAACAGGCCCTCAGTAGACCCCAAATCCACTGACACCTTGATCTTGGCCTTCCCAGTCTCCAGGACTGGGCAGAATACATGTCTGTTGTTTATACATTACCCAGTCTAAAGTATTTTGTTGTAGTAGCTTGAACAGATTGGGACATTAGTTCAAGGTGAATTAAAGACAAAGTATTAAAGAGAAAGAAGGAAATTTTTATAATAAAAAGGATATAATACATAATGAAACTCTAATTTTCATGAATATGTGTCAAATATAAGGCTAAAGTTATTGGAAATATAAAGAAGACTAAGGAGGAACTTGCTGGTTGAAATGTCTTTAATTCACTTCTCTCATCCCATGATAGCAAGAAAAAAAAGTAAGAATAACCCTAAATAACATAATTAATAAGATAGATCTACTCGAAGCACACACACACGCACACATACACACACACACATCTATTTTTTCTAATTATGTCACTAAAATGAAGAAAACATCTTTTTAAACTAGGCAACATTTAAAAACTGCAACAAAAGAATCCTCAATAGATCTCATAAGTTGAAAAGATGCCAAACATATTTTCTGAGCCCAGTGAAAAAAAGAAAACCTGTAAGTCATGACAAAAATAGACCAAAAAAAAAAAGCTCTACCCTCAGATATTAGAAAGCCAAACACAAAGAGTGGAACGTCCTGTGGAAAAAGCATGGAAGGAAGGTGTTATTTATCTCACGCCAGTGAGTTGTCACATCTCTTGCCGGGCTGTCTACTTGATTTTCTAAGATTCCCTTATCCCTCCCCAGAAAGGGGAGAATGAAATTCATTTCTTCAGCATGCTGTATCTACACTGGGAATTTCCTAATACACATGTACAGCTAATCTACTGTGTTCATCTCAATTCTTTATATATATATAGATGTGTAAAATTTATTTGGGATTGAATTCCATTTGTCATGTAGTATAAGAGAATAAGCTATTTTAAAATTCTTTATTTGAATGTATGCATTGGTTTATTTGAAGCCACATATTCGTGTACTGCAGAGAGCCGATAGGAGCAGGCTGACTGAGAGGTAGATGAGGTAACGCTGTCATCAGGGTGGTCCTGCCATTGTACTGTCTTTGGAACCTGAGGACAGAGCTCCTGGGCGAGCCTGCCACCATTTTCGTTTGTACTTGGCTTGCCTTCTTGGTGCGCTGATGAAATTTCTGCTCTCCCTTCCATGCCCTATAACTGCAAGGACATTCTTTTCACCTCTAAGGTGCATTCTACTTTGCCCGCTCCTGTGATGCGGAGGCCTTGGGTGCTTAGAAAATACATAATAGCCCACTCCCACATTTGGGTTGGATACGTAGCAGCTGGCTCACACCACCAGCCCCCGGAGAGGTGCCAGGTGTGATGAGTCTGTGTTTTTCTGATTTACTCGAGGCCTTGTCCACTCACTCCCTGGAAGGGGCTCTTGTAAACTGTGGGCAGAGCTAAAGTCCATGACCCAGAAACATTGCTGAGATAATTTTCTTCAGGGACTGTCATCTAACATTTAATAATGATCCTCTCCTCCTGCAGCCTGATTTGTGCATGTACTACTCAGTTGTTATATTAATCTTTCACCTTCATTTATATGTAAACAGTTGTTTAAAAAATAACATTTGGTTGAGAAAAAAATCAAGTCAGCACATGGCCATTGAAAGCCACCTTGTTTCTGTATAATGTGGTTGATCCTGATTTCTTTGTCAAAAAAACACATCCTCTGACACAATGTACTGTATTCACTACAGTATTCAAGACAGGCGTCAGTATTTTGGGGAAGTTCTTTGCTACAGAAGCATCCTGGTAGAATATTATGTGTGATAGTGATAAGAGGATCAACTTTCTTATAAAGCCATTGATCTTGAACTTAGTGTATCAGGGGCAGCATCAGTGCAAATTGATTCACATATGTCAAGCATTAACTTACACTTTCAAAGAAAAGCAGTCACTACAGGACTGAACTCATCAATTCCTTTGTAGTTGTTTGCGATGGTTCACAGAGTAAGAATTCTTTGATCTATTTCTCCTTTAAGTACATCATAAACATGGGACGCTCACCAGAGCCATCAACCTCAGATGGTTCCGCTGAATACCCACATTGAGAGGGCTGGTGTGGATCACATCATTTTCTCAATAATTTACTGACGGTTCTTTTCTGAATCTCCCAATGTTATTTTTTGAGAATCCCTTTCAATGCATGAGTTTTCACTAATTTTTCAACTATTCGAAGAGACTTCTGTCCCTTGCCACACAAGACAAACTTACAACAAATATGGACATCTCAGGTGTCAAACCCAAACATTTCAAGGCATTTCTAGAAACAGTCTTATGTTCAGCTGCATAGCCTTGTGTAGTTGAAGGTTGGACAGCTTTGATGGTTTGAATTTTGAAGTTTGAAAATAATGAATGGCACAAAACACATTGCAGTCTGTAGCTATTGTACAGCAACTCCTAAAGAATACATTCCTGTTCCCATTTGTGTTTCTTTAACATGGTTTACCCCCAAATGTGTGAATATTTCCCTGAGTGATGGAGTTTTGCTGCGTGAATGAGCCCTGGCACTGGCCATATTGCCTGTGGGAGTTTTGTAATAGCAGCTAATCTTTAATGAGCAGTTTCGATGTTCCAGGCACTGTGCTAAGAGCTTTGCAAGTGTTTTTGCATATAAACCCTCACAACAAGCCAGTGTGTATGGATTATTACTATCATCATTTTACAGAAGCAGAAATTGATGGCTAGAAGAGGTTAGAAGATTGGGTTCTTCAAATCTCTTTTCCCACTAAAAGGAACCATCTATTATTGGAGAAATGTCTAACTTCAAGTTTGGAGCAGAAAATGTACATGATGAGCCTATAATACCTCATCTTACCAGATGGCAGTGGAGCTAGTAAAGGCTAATAAGCTTAGGATGACCAACTTGTCCTGATTTGTCCAGTACTTTCCCTCTTTTAAAATGGGAAGTCGCATGTCACAGGAACCCCCTCATTCTCAGGCAAACTGGGACAGTGGTCATGTCAAATAATAATAAGCTCATTTCAAAAGGACTCAGGAGCCAACTTCAATAGGCTCCCATGGGACAAAAATAAATTGAAATACATCAAATATGTAGACATCCACGAGTTGATGATGACACTAGAAAACGAAACAAATCATGACTAATTGGTCACCACCGGAGAGAACAGACTCTATTGTGAACATCAATCATTCTTCTAGCCTTTCCTAAATAAACAGTACTATTGGGTATCCCGATTGTAGGTGAGGGGAAGTTTGTTTTATAGATATATTCCAGCTAAAACACGAAGAAGGAATACAAAATTAGAATATCACCATTTTGTAGCCCCTAATGAATGTAGACATTGAACATAAACAGCTGCTAATTTCACCAAGAGAGACAAATGAATATGCATTACCTGTTGGAAGAACTAATGTCATGTAATTTATGAAGAATTTTTGTCCAAAAAAGGCCCCCTGAAAAAGCAAAAAATCACCCTGAATCGGCATCTGATCGATTTTTGATCCAAATACAGGAAACCCAAAAGACAAAGGAACATATTAAACACCCAAGAATGCAATCAGCAAAATACAGTCTGTGGAAAACTCTATAGGACAAACTATTTCTTCAGCCAATAATTGCATAGACAAAATATGAAAGTAGAATGCACAGATTAAAAGAGACAAGACAAGATATATCAACCAATTACAGTTTGTGAACATTATTTGCAAAATGATTCAAACAAACTATAAAAATGGGAAATTAATGATAATTGTAAGTTTAAACACTGATTGTATATTTTATGATGTTAAAGAATTATTTTAATTTTTAAAGTGTGATAATGGTACTGTAGTTTTATTTGTTTGAAGAGAATCCTTGTGTTTTAAAGATATATACTGAAATTTTATGAATAAAATGATATATTGCGCTTCAAAATAATATATGGTATGTGCTTCAAAGTAATGTATGGTGGAGCCTGGGGAGTGGACAAGATCAGCTGAGTTAATAATTGTTGAAGTTGGGTGATAGGTACATGGGGACCCTGTACTACTGTGACTATTCATGTTCATTGAAAAAATTCCTCTTAGTAAAAGAGAGAGAGAATTCGACTAAGTTTTAAATATCACATTGCTAGAAAATGACTGAGCCAGGATTTTAAAAAAGACAATTTTAGTCTATAATTGATTTCCTAGATTTTCTATACTACCTCAAAAAAATATTGAAATGTGGGTATTAAACACTGACAGAAGAGCTGAACAAAAGCAACTTCCCACTTCTCACCTCTCCAATGCTAGTCATTTCAGAGTCCAAGATGGCAGATACAGTGAATTGACTTTTAGAAAACTGAGTTTGCTCTGCAGGCTCTGGTTGAACTGCAATAGTGCCTCTTTATTTACTTTTCTCCCACCCTCTCCTTTCTGAGTTTCCAAAGTCCATTATAGGTATACCCATACTTATAGCTCCCACTTGTAAGTGAGAACATATGGTATTTGGTTGTCCCTTCCTGAGTTACTTCACTTAGAATAATAGCCTCCAGCTCCATCCAAGTTGCTGCAAAAGACATTATTTTGTTCTTTTTTATGGATGAGTGGTACTCCATGGTATATATATATATACCACATTTTGTTTATCCACTCATGGGTCGATGGGGATTTAGGTAGGTCATTACCTTTGCAATGGTGAATTGTGTGGCAATAAACATACATGTGCAGGTATCTTGTTGATATAATGACTTCTTTTCCTTTGGGCAGATACCCAGTAGTGGGACTGCTAGATTGAATGGTAGATCTACTTTTAATTCTCTAAGAAATCTTTATACTGTTTTCTGTAGAGGTTGTATTATTTTACATTCCCATCAGCAGTGTATAAGCATTTCTTTTTCACAACATCCACACCAACATCTGTTGTTTTTTGACTTTTTAATAATGACCATTCCTGCAGTGGTAAGGTGTTATCTCACTATGGTTTTAATTTGCATTTCCATGATAATTAGTGATGTTGAGTATTTCTTCATGTTTGTTGGCCATTTGTATATCTTATTTTGATAAATGTCTATTTGTGTCATCTGCCCACTTTTTGGTAGAATTATTTGTTTTTTTCTTGCTGATTTGTTTGAGTTCCTTTTAGATTCCAGATATTAGTCCTTTGTCAAATGCATAGTTTGCAAATATTTTTTCCCATTCTGTGGGTTGTGTGTTTACCCTGATGATTATTTCTTTTGCTGTACAGAAGCTTTTTAGTTTAATTAGGTCTCACTTATTTATTTTTGTTTTTGTTGCATTTGCCTTTGGGGTCTTAGTCATAATTTTTTAGGCCAACATCAGAATAGTTTTCCTGGTTTTCTTTTAGAATTTTCGGGGTTCCAGGTCTTATTTATTTTCAGTCTTTGATCCATCTTAAGTTGATTTTTGTATAAGTTTTATTTTTCTACTTGTGGCTATCCAGTTTTCCTAGTACCAATAACTAAATAGGGTATCCCCTCTCCCTCTCCAGTTT
Source organism: Macaca mulatta (assembly GCF_049350105.2). Lineage (NCBI taxonomy): Eukaryota > Metazoa > Chordata > Mammalia > Primates > Cercopithecidae > Macaca > Macaca mulatta. Next base: position 29,860,520 of record NC_133422.1, read on the forward strand.
ATGTTTTTGTATGCTTTGTCAAAGATCAGTTGGTTTTAAGTATTTGGCTTTATTTCTGGGTTCCCTATTCTGTTCCACTGATCTGTGTATCTACCATGCTGTCTTGGTGACCACAGCCGTGTAGTATAACTTGAAGTCAGGCAATATGCTCCAGATGTATTCTTTTTACATAAGATTGCTTTGGCTATTTGGGCCCTTTTTTGGTTCCATATGAATTTTAGGATGCCAAAATCCTCAACAAAATTCTAGCAAACTGGATCCAACAGCACGTGAAAAAGATAATACAAGTGTGTTTCATCCCAGGGATGCAGAGATGATTTAACATATGTGAGTCAATCAATGTGATACATGACATAAAGAGAATTAAAAATAAAAACCATATGATCATCAATAGATGCAGAAAAAGCATCTGATAAACTCCAACATCCCTTTATGATAAAAACCCTCAACAAACTAGGCATAGAAGGAACATACCTCAAAATAATAAAAGCCATATACGACAAACCCACAGCCAACATCGTACTGAATAGGGAAAAGTTGAAAGCATTCCCCCTGAGAACTAGAACAAGACAGGATGTCCACTTCTATTCAACATAGCACTGGAAGTTCTAGTAAGAGTAATCAGGCAAGAGAAATAAATAAAGGGCATCCAAATAGGAAAAGATGAAGTCAAAATATCGTTGTTCACTGATTATATGATCATTTATCTAGAAAACCCTAAAGACTCCTCTAAAAGATATCTAGATTTGATGAAAGAATTTAGTAAACCTCAGGTTACAAAACCAATGTAGAGAAATTAGTAGCAGTGCTATTCACCAACAACAACCAAGCTGAGAATCAAATCAAGAACTCAGTCCCTTTTACAATAGCTGCAAAAAATAAAAATAAAAATAAAAGATCTAGGGATATACTTAACCAAGGAGGTGAAGGATCACTACAAGGAGAACTACAAAACACTCCTGAAAGAAATCATAGATGACACACACAAATGGAAACACATCCCAAGCTCATGGATTGGATGAATCAATATCCTGAAAATGACCACATTGCCCAAAGCAATCTATAGATTCAATGCAATTCCTATAAAAATACCAACATCATTTTTCACAAAATTAGAAAAAACAAACCCATATTAGCTCGTAATTTTTGAGGTTCAGGAATCCAGAAGATATTTAGCTGGATAGGTCTGACTCATGGTCTCTAAGGAGCTTACAGTCAAGATTTTGGTCAGAGCTTCAGGCATGGAAGCTGGCTTCCCGCAGACTGAGTGATGCAAGAGCGAACAAGAGACAGTGATCTGAGACAGTGCTGAGGTTGTTTATAATCTAATCTTGGACGTGTCATCTCATCACTTCTCTCTCTCTCTTTTTTTGTTAGAAGGAAGTCATGAGATCCAGTCCTACTCAATGGGAATTACACAAGGGCATGAATGCCAGGAGGTGGGGATCACTGAGTACCATCTTGGAAGCTACCTACTAAACATGGATATGCCCAACACTGCCTGGGCCCCCCAGAAAAGGCTGGACCTGAATGAAACCCTTGCTCCATGACAGGGCTGCTTGGGGAGTTTTCTGATGACATGGAGAGTTCCAGTAAAGAGAGCACATTTCAAAAAGAGAACCATAAGAAGTAGATCTAACACCAAACTGCTATAGTCAATCTGACACAGATAATGAGCAGAAAAAGTTAGTAAGGGAGCTATCCTTATGCCCATGATCAGCATAGCTCTGGCTTGCTTAAACTCAGTGATCCCTTAGCAAATGATGCTAAGTTTTCAGATACTTTTGTTTAGAAAACAGCCCCCCCACCAAAAGACAATGAGGTGGGATATCCATAGAGACTATGCATGTTTCCATGTTTTATGGATTTCTCACAGAGAGACAGCTATCACAGAAAATATTCAAGGGACCTGCATCACACTGTGGTCAGCTGCCTCTGCATTCACTGGGAATTTCTTAGTAAGTATGTGAAAAAGATTTTGTTTTTAAAACTTTATGGCCTTCTCAAACTATCTGTACAGTAGTGCTTATATTTATTGTAAGACCATTAACAGAAGATACTTTGAAAAGAACACTTCTGCCTTCTGAAGTCTTTAAACTCATGACCAAAACTGACAATACACAAAAAAGAAATACAGGTGGCTGGTACTACCTAGGGTCAGTGGGCAGTAGGTCTGCCTTACCTGCAAGGGCCTTGGAAAGGAATGGTAAATAAAGTTTCCCATTGGGAAAGAACAGGCACTCTCACACATTGCTGGTAGGAGGGTACATTTACAACCTCCATGGAGGTCAATTTGGCAATACACATAAAAATTACAACATACTTTCATCCTTTGACCCAAACATTCTGCTTGTAGGAATTTATCTTAAGAATACATTTTCACACATGTGAAAGGTTGTAGGCACAAGGTTGTTCAATGCAACACTACTTGTAGTGGCAAAAGACTTGGAATAATCTAAATATCAGTGGAGGAATGGTACAAAAATTATGGTGTATCTTCATAGTATAAAATTATACAGCTGTAAAAATGTATGAAGCTGTCCACACAAAAACCTGCACACAAATATTTTTAACAGCTTTATTCATAATTGCCACAACTTGGAAGAACCAAAATGTTCAACAGTAGGTGAACAGGTCAATAAACTGTGGTACATCAGATGATATTATTCAGCACCAAAAAGAAATAAGCTATCAAAACACAGAGGAAACCTAAATGCATTTTGCTAAGTGAAAGAAGCCAATTTGAAAAGGCCATATACTGTATGACTACAACTATGAGACATTCTGGAAAAGGTAAAACTATGGACATAGCAAAAAGATTAGTTAAAGGAGAGGGGTTAAAGGTGAGGAAGGGATGAATAGGCAGACCACAGAAAGGTTTTAGGGCAGTGAAGCTGTCTTGCATGATACCATAATGGTGGATGAATGCCATTATACATTAGTCCCAACCCACACATGTACAACACCAAGAGGCAATGCTAATGCTAACTATGGACTATGGGTGATAAGGAAGAGTCAATGTAGGTTCACAAATTGTAACAAATGTACCACCCTGGTGGGGGATGTTGATGGTGGGAGGGGTTGTTACTGTGAGGGAGCAGGGCATCTGAGAGCTTTCTGCTCAATTTTGTTTTGTGAACCTAAAACTGTTCTAAAATATAAAGTCTATTTTTTAAAAAAGTATGAGAAATATTTCTGTGTAGTAACATGGAATATCTCCAAAATAGGTTGTTAAGTAACAGAAACAAGGTCTCTCCTGTGAGATTATTCAGTGGAAAGAGAATTTCGCAAAGCAGTGTACCAACCTTTTTCAGGTGGCTCAGTAGTATGAGGAAGTATTGGACTAATTTCCCTTTCCTAGTATTCTAAAGGATTTGAGGGGAAAGACTGGCACTCACAGTACAACTGCGTATTTTAATTTTTATTATTTATGTATTATTGAGACAGAGTCCCACTCTGTCAGCAGGCTGGAATGCAGTGGCATGATCACGGCTCACTGCAGCCTCAAACTCCCAGGCTTAAGTGATCCTCCCACCTCAGCCTCCCAAGGATCTGGGACTATGAGCACCACCATGCCCACCTAATCTTTTATTTTTTGTAGAGATGGGGTCTTGCTATGTGTCCAGGATGGTCTCAAACTCCTGGGCTCAAGTGCTCCTCCAGCATCAGCCTCCCAAAGTGCTGGATTACAGGCATGAACCTCTATGCCCAGCCTTAGTTTTAAAATATTGCTTGGCTCCCAGGAATATCAGTGGCAGCATCTGGTGAGGAGTGCAGATGTCACAATTTTAGAGGGTGTCCGTGGGTTGCCCAGAATCAGGTTGCAGTCCCAAAGTACATCCAAATTGGCCAGTTTATCTTGACTCCAAAGCAAACAGTTCATTAATCATAGTGTAACCCCTTCTCACCCTGTCTCTCTATTGCCTGCCTGTAAGGAAAGTTACGTATTTATTTATTGTACAAAACAAAACTCCTGCTTCCAGCCAGTGGGAGAAAAGGTCAAATTGCCAAGCCATGATGTCATTAAAGGGCTAATGGTAAATAACTTGGAGGTCATGTCTATGGTATAGCACGATTTGGAAGAACAGTGGAGTGTTAAGCAGTTAGAATGCCTTTGATGACATTGAGATGGAAAGAATGTGAGCATATTGGCAAAGTTCACTGTATAGGGGCTCCTTTTGGCCATCACCTCAGAGGGTCCAAATAGGCCTGAAATCGATAGGAACTCAGATCTGCTGCCCTTTAAGGAAAGGAAAAAAGGGAAAAGAGGGGGAGGTAGAAGAATGAATCTGTTGTTTCTGGAAGGCATGGGCAGAAACTGCCAAATTCTGATCCTTGGTTTTAGGAGTGAAATTATAAGAAGCTGAAGCAACCTAACCCAGGAGGCAAAGAACATATTGCCACTGGCTCTGATGCCCTGCAAAATTCTTTCTAGATGCCTGACTTCATGGAAGGGGGAAGAAGAAAGCGGGAAGGAAACATAGGGAGTGACAGCAATAGAAATTCATGGGGGAAAGCACTTTATACTTCCTCAGAAGAAATCATGTTATTTCAGTTCTCACCAAAATTTTATCAGAGACTACTTATTTTTCCGAGACAATATATACAACTTTTAATGATGTGTGATTGCACATCAGAGTAGTGAAAACAATTCATTCACTTTTTACTGAGTTCCCTACATCAGGTGCTGAGGTGCAAAGATACAAAAGACAAACCCACACAGAGGACCAGCAGCAAAGCCCCTATAAAATATGGTTTCTCTGAGCATATCCAAGCTGGCCAGGCATGGGTCTGCCAGGACCTCATCTGTTCAAGGCCAGGACCAGCCACTTGGGATATAGAGACTGGATGTACCAGGGCCAACCAGGGGCCAGAGTAGCCAGGTGTCTGGCCTTGGACCAGACAGTCTGGTATTTGAGCTAATTTTCCCTGGAAGAAAAATGGGAAAATACTAGCCATGTTAATGTTGAATATTTTTACACTGGTCAGCTTTATTTTTATCATGTTATGAAATGCTTGTCCCTAAGAATTCTTCTTCATTCTTCAGGTGTGTGGTATGCACTGCTGCTGCACCAATTTGATATCCTCATGCCAAGAAGCCTGCATTTTGATTTTCATGGGCCTTAGGCACTTTTACCTTTGTGGACCCCTTTAAAAAATTTAAAATTAAATTTCAGAATACTTCAAAATTTTACTTTCTAGAATTGTATTTTATGACAGTATTGCTATATAGATGAATATAAAACCTTTCTTTGACCTAATAGTTCGTTTTCGCCTTCTGATTTTAAAAGAAGTTAGGACATTTTTGTAGGCTCCTAAAGGATGGTGGCCCTAGTACTATGCTTGTGGGGCCTCATGGATGAATTGGACCCAGATGCTACTTAAGCCTCACTGTCAAAGTGACACCTTCCCTAGAGAAGGCAGTAGACGGGCAGAGCTCTGAGTCCACTGTGGCATCATATGCTGACCAGCTGGCATTAGAGATGCCAAGTTATCTTTTTTGTAGACATGTATTCATTGCAGTTTTGTTTCTTATTTCTTGTAGCAGCTCAGGTCTTGTCAACCCACTGCTTGCTCTGTGTTCCACACTGGTATTCAAAGAGGTGAAAGCAAGAAGGCTAGGATGAGCAACACAACAGAATAACTCAAGCAACAGAGCAATTCTGAAACACAAGGAAGAAGGACTTACTCATACTTCCCTCATGGATTATCTGAGAATTGAATGAAAACAATCAGTAATGTATTCAATTAATAACAAATGTCGCCAGTGAAAAGAACAGAGAACTAACAAAAGCTAAAACTATACAAAGTGAGATTTGCTCATGCACAAATGTAAACAGGAAAAAATAAAATCCTGAAGAATTTTAGATCTGCAAAATTTGATACAAGAAAGTTGGATTTTGTAAGAGTAAAATAAAAAGATACAGAACAAAATTCACACTGGCAAAATTCTACAAATTATGATAAATCAGTAATCTAAATCTTGAAAAGGTGTTTAAAAGATGAAATGACAAATCATACTAATTCAAATAACTTTTTGAACACAAATACAAGATAGAAAAGCATAACCAGGCCAGATGTGGTGGCTCAGGCCTGTAATCCCAGCACTTTGGGAGGCCAAGGCAGGAGGATCACCTGAGGTCAGGAGTTCAAGACCAGCCTGGCCAACATGGTGAAACCCTATCTCTACTAAAAATGCAAAAATTAGCCAGGTGTGGTGGTGATTGCCTGTAATCTCAGCTGCTTGGGAGGCTGAGGCAAGAGAATAACCTGAACCCGGGAGACAGAGGTTGCAGTGAGCCAAGATTGTGCCACTGCATTATAGCCTGGGTGACAGAGTGAGACTCCATCCCAGGAAAAAACAAACCAAAACAAAACAAAAAACATAACCACATCATATAGAAAATGGGCCATATAATTAAAGTATGGGTAGTAGAATTCACTTTGAAAAATTAATCAATGTGCATAAAATCCTAATGAAAATGTTGGTGTCATAACATGTACCTAGTATATCCTTATAATTAAAATGATAGAATTAATAAAAATTCTGAGTTAAAATTGTATAAAGAGATATTGCATGTCCTGAAAGTCTTAGTGCAGTTACAAGTTATTAAAGTAATTTATTTTTAAAGTCTAGTTTCCTGAAATATAGGTTTAAAATGTTAATTTAGGTATCCATGTACATTTACTATCACTACTGCATAGGTATAGTCTCAAAGAATAGCCCCTAACAGATACCAGAGGTTGCCTCTGGGGAGGGATGTAGACCCACATGAGATAAAGGTTATGAAGGAAGAATTTTTGTTTTATATTCTGTATAAGGTATTATTCATCCCAGCAGACAGCTAGGACCAAAAAGAGGCATATTCTGTCTTTTTAATCAGTCTCTTGTTGCCCTGCACATGGCTGTTCCCGCTTGTCTACCCAGCAGTATCTTGTGTCTTCATCACTTCCCTTCAATGCTTTACAAACTTACTCTCCTTCATTTTCTGAAGTTGCAGTCAGCTTCCTATTGGTGTTTTCTTTCCCCTTCCTCATATGAGAGCATCCATTTTGATTTACAGCTACAATAATATATACATCTCTGTGTAATAAATAGGACAAGAATTATCCCAACTTACAGATGAGCGAGTGCTTCAGATAGGCAACTTCCTAAGTGGGCAAGTTTAGAAATACGTCTCTCAATGTTATCCAAGTAAATTCACAACCACATTCCCAGCTCAGAGGTCCCTCTATGGAGATTACACTTCTGAGCCTTTAACCTCGTAGGCATAGCACAATGTTCTACTTAAAAGAAGACAGATGCTAGGTCTACCCCTAGATCAAACACCTGTAATAGGTTTCCATTGCCTCATTAAAACAGTCCGACTACAGATATGCAGGGAAAATGGGGACTTACAATCAGAAGAATTTGAAGAAAATTATTCATGTTGCAAAACTCATTGTTTTCTAAAGAATTCCTTTACATATTCAACTCCCTGTTGGAGCTATGTGATTACTTTGTGTTTCACTAATAAAAGTATAGTGTAGTCAGAGATGACAGAGAGTAAAGAGAACACAATCCTTTCCCATTTTTAATATTTGAAGTTTGTGTGTGTGTGTGTGTGTGTGTGTGTGTGTGTGTGTGTATGTGAAATAGATATAGGTTCTTGCTATGTGCTCAGGGTGGTCTCAAACTCCCGGCCTCAAGCGAATCTCCTGCCTCAGCCTCCTGAGCATCTGGGATTACAGGTGTAAGACACAAAGACACAGCGCCTGGCTTCCTTTCCCATTTCTGAAGATTATATGGAAGAAGGCAGCCTCTAAATAAAATGAAACGCCAATGCTCTAAGACTTAAGACTGCCAGGAATTCTCATAGCTCTGCAGTCTAGAGACCAGCTGGCCCAGCACCCACTCTGCCTTGGTGGAAGGAAAGGGAAGATCTAGAAAATCTTTGGCATACACAGTTATCTCTGCATACTTCCTCATGGGTCACATGTTGCAAATTTGGGAGACATTAGTGTGAAACATGCGGTGGAAATTCGGGTTGTGACATCAGCAAGCTCGTTCTGCACTGACTCCAGTTGGCCATATTGGTTCCAACTGATTTCAGCTCGGTTTGTTATGTTGCAAGCAGAGGGAGTTTCCACATTTCAGCAAGTTTTTCCTTTTCTTATCTGCCATCCTACAAATTTAATAATTTCTGTTAGTCACTGGTTTCTTTAACTGTTTGGGTCACAGTTTCAATACTACAAAATGGTTAAGTTTCTAGCATGAGAGAGGAACCAGAGACACAGCAGTGAAGAGGCCAGATGGCTCATGGAATTTTCCTTCTAGACTATGACATCTCCAAAGTGTCTATAATTTTCCATTCATTTCCCTATGTTCGCTGTAATGCTTTGCTAAAGATACAAAAGGGTATGGATTCTTCACTCCATTTCCTCTTATCTCTATCTCTCTGTAACATGTCTTCTTCTGTAAAGGGAACAGATTGGAATTGACAGACTCTAAGGATCTTTTCAGGGCAGAAGTCTTGTTGTAGGAATGTTATGGTAATTGAAAAGACACCTGGAGGAGAGTCAAATGAAAGAAAACTGAACTCAGACGGAGAGCCCTAGGTGGAGGACAGTGGGGAACTGGAATTTCTTTGCCCTCATTTCAGAAGCTTCCAGTTGTTTATGAGATAGCTCTTGAAAAGCTGGTGTTAACCTGGTACTCTCTAGTCATAAACATGCTCAGACTTAGTAAGTAGAATCATGGATGAGGTTCCACAGAATTACAGCGATGCAGGATAGGATACAGGCGTTTCAAGACAATGTGACTTTGAAAAGATGATAAGGCCTTTAAGGCCTGGAAGCACCTGGTGTGACCGGATCAGATGGTAATCTTTGGAAATTGAATCCTATCTTATATATCTGGGTTTCACCTCCATTGCTTTTCCTTGAGAATTAATTAAATTCTGAGAGTGCCCTCAGCCTATCACAGCTATGCTAAAGGGAGCCAATGATATTATTTCTACTCAGATTAACTGGGGCATACAATTTTATATTTTGAGGTAAAAACAAAGCTCTCCACCCCACAGTATCCTAAAGTGCCAGAGTCAGCCTCTGCACTCCTGCTAGAGTTTACTCTATACTCTCCAGACCAGGGGTCCCCAACCCCAGGGCCACAGACTGGTACTGGTCCGTGGCCTGTTATGAACTGGGCCACACAGCAAGAGGTGAGGACAGGTGAGTGAGAGAAGCTTCATCTGTATTTACAGCTGCTCCTCACAGCTCGCATTACCACCTGAGCTCCAACTCCTGTCAGATCAGCAGGCGGCATTAGATTTTCATAGGAGTGCAAACCCTATTGGGAACCGCGTATGCGAGGGATCTCAGTTGTATGCTCCTTATGAGAGCCTGATGCCTGATGATCTGTCACTATCTCCCATCACCCCGAGACGGGACCATCTAGTTGCAGGAAAACAAGCTCAGGGCTCCCACTGATTCTACATTATGTCAGATTGAATAATTGTTTCATTATGTATTACAATGTAATAATAATGGAAATAAAGTACACAATAAACCAGAATGCACTTCAATCATCCTGAAACCATCTCCCCACCCCGGGTCCATGGAAAAATTGCCTTCCGCGAAACTGGTGTCTGGTGCCAAAAAGCTTGGGGACTGCTGCTCTAGATACTCTCTCTCTCCTGAAAGTACAAAATTCGCAGATGGGGCAACTCTGTTCTACCAGAACAGGTTTCTCAAACTCCAAATGCAGAGAAGGAAGGGCTGGGCAAGCAATATGTGCTTACCTTGCACTTGCTCAACTGAGAAGGTTCAGCCGAGGGACTCATGAAGAACAGAAGGTATCTAACCCAAAGTGGCTTTTGACTTTCCCTAGACTGAAAGGAGCTGGCAACGTCACCAGCTAAACATGGATTTAGGCACAGACTCATCACCCAGCGTTCTGTCACCCACTCTGGGACCTGACCAGCGCACTTAAGGAGGTTCCATGGAAGTGACCAGGGTGTGGAGAAAAAGCACAGTGGAAGGCACTGTTAATCTCAGAATCTGCTCCTAAACCTTTTCTAATAAAAATAATGCCTTAAAGTCAGCACAAGGAGACAGATTTGAGCTGAACTTCTGTCCCCATGTTGGTCGACCTACAATAAAAAGCTTTTATTTTCTCAAATCCCCAGTGTCATAGTATTGGTTTCTAGCACATCAGGCAGCAAGGCCTTTTGCTTGGTAACAATACGAATAAATGACAAACTTTCTTTAAGTAAATTACCTACATAGATACCTAATTGAGGAGACAAGCAGATGAGTATGTAAATAACCCTGGCCTGAGAGCTTCCTGTAGGTTGCCTGGCAACCAAGGTAGCCTGAAAGTCCCACCTCTCCTAGGAGAGGCTACAAGCTCCCACAGGACCAGGGACATTCCTTTCTCCAGTGGAGGGGGCTGTCTCAAACTAACTTCCAGCAGGTTTAGGACCCCTAAGGCCTCCAGGTGCTGGGCCTCTGGCATTTCCTAGCAATCCCCTAAACAGCTAGAACCTAAGCTGAGGCAGCTTGGTAGCTGAGCCCAAAATACTGATTTTCTCAGAGCAAGACTGCTCTCACCCTAAGAGGCTGTGATTCAGACACAGATCCCACTCCCATAACAATGGAAAACAGCAGGAAGTGGGATGACTCCCTTGGTTCATGGCCCCTCCGTGTGTCTGTCCCTGCTCTGGCCATAGTCCGACTCTCTGGGGATGCCAACACAAGAAAGGACACATCACCTGCAGACCTGTCTGTGAGTTTCAGCCTGCTCGCTGCTGATTACCCGCCCCCTGCCCCAATTCACAACACCACGAATTAAAATACAGTCATTGTCATGTTTAGAACCTGAAGCTATTCTCATTGTACCAATGTGGTAACTGAGGGCCAAATAAATTGAGTGCTGGTCATAAGTCACATGGTAACAAATGACAATCAGGAGTATAACCCAAGCCTCCTGGGTGCTTCCTCAAATCGGTTATCTGGTCACTTAGGGTAAAAAAGGGTGATTAATGCATGTATTAGGGCTTATGGGATGGAAGACGCTAGACATAAGTTTTGGAACTGCAGTAGCCCTCCCATAGATCATGGGAAGTCCAATACCCTCCCAAGGATTTCTGCAAATTCCTTATGGGCTGTATTTTAAAAATAATCTTCAGTATCCATTTCTGCTGATTAGATCTGTTTCTGCTGATTAGAGAACTCAGTCTTCAAATTTCCAGTGTTCTCATAAATATAATTTTTAAAGTTCAGTTTCTTTGAAATGGGATTCAAATAAACCAAACTTTAAAAATTATATTTATGAGATCACTGGAAATCTTGTGACTAGTGGATATGTTCCTAAATCATTATTAATTAATAAGTTCTACTTCCACCTCTTGTTATGTAGTACTTTCAGTTTATCTATTGAATAAACCAGGTTTGTCCTGTAAAGTTTCCCACAGTTTGGATTTTGTCAATTGTATCCTTGTGGCGTTAATTAACATGTTTCTCTGTTAATTCATTAGGGATTTTTAAAATGGTGTTAGTCTATGTTACTTCTTCATTTATTAGCCAGAATAATAACTTCTATAGAGAGAAACTTTCCCTTATTGATATTCAGAACTGTTTCTTATGGGGAAGGCAGGATAGGTGCTTGATTCTCTCCCTTAATTTATCTGTTTTCAATAATGAAAAATCTTTGAAGATGACTAATGAGTTTTTTTTTTAAAAATCATTATGAAGTCATGAATTTAAATATATTTTGCATCTTTTAGCTAATTGCAGTCTTTATTCTTTTGAATGCATCAATTTCACATCTTTGGCCAGTGGGAGCCTATTTGAGTTGGCTCGTGAATCATTTGGTTCATCTTGTGTATTTCAGATTTGGAATCATCATTTCTCTTGAGAATCTTGGTTTCTTTTACTGAAAAATGGTATCTTGGGGCCACAGTTCAGAAACTAAGAACATTCATTGTTACTAGGTTGTTCATTGTTTCTTGGGATTTTTTTTAGCATGAAGTATATTGAGAGTTCATATTGAGACTTCCAAAGGAAATTTAGTTCTGTAGAGTCTTATTTTTTTGATCTTCCAGCTATGTCTCCTTTCTCTTTGCTAAGTATCTAAGTTTTCCATGACAGTGGGATTGATGATTAGAGTATCATATAGTTACCCACCCATTTTTTTCTATTTTACCATGTCTCTGAAACAGCTGAAATGGCTTAAGAATAACAACACCAAAACGACTACCAACACTGTGATTTCTGAAAACAATGTAAGATTTCCTCTTTTTTTGTAGTTGTTTTGGTTGTAGGGTATATCCCAATTACTGATTTTTTTTTTTTTTTCAGAGACAAAGGCTTACTGTCATCCAGGCTGGAGTGCAGTGGCAAGAACATACCAATTACCGAATTTAAAAATCACTTGCAATAGTTCTTTTATTTTGAGTCAAGCTGGCAACCAAGGTAGGCTTGACCACAAATAAAAGAATTAGTGACATTTAGATTTAAGCTCAGAGGCTCCATTTTATTTTCTATGCTTTGGGATTGCTTTTTATAAAATTTTTACTTTGCTTTATAGAATTATCAGAAATTAATGGATAAAAATCTTTACATGTAGAAATGCTAAGTTACTCCTGTGATATCCAAAAGTCTGAGAACACCCAAAAGGATGATTACATGCTAGAAAGTTCTTCCTATTCTAAGAACACATGTTGAACATATGATGGATGCAAAGATCCAGTTGATTATTTCTCTTTGTGGACATGATGTTGCCCTGATTGCTCTCAAATTGTTTTACACTAGAGAAATTATTTTTCTATAACAGACATAGCAAATCCCTTGAAGGGGTAGGGTGTCGTTGATGTTGTGCCATCAAAAGACATACGCCTAATGGGGAAGAGATTGAATGAGGGCACACAGTGGTGAGAACCTGTCATGCATGCTAGATATCATTAAAGTCTCACAATTGAATCTTTTAAAAAAGTAAATACTGCATTCTGCTCCATAATAATATGCATATTATATAAAGATACAAAATTGCTTTTTAAATAACTTGCCATCACCAAAGTTGGCACATCAGGAAGCTGTATCGTGTTTGAGGTGCAGTTTTCAGTCCTTTATGACATAGTGCTTAATATCCCTCAGTTAGGAGACATATGCAGTGGGCTATCAGGACGGCTTCATCCCATAGTGCTGTAACATATTTCTAGAATCAATTGAAAGTGTTTCTGAATAAATTAAATTGTCTTTCATTTTCAAATTGATTCAGAAGGTCTCCTTTTTCCTGTCATTTGGAAACATCTTGAATTTGGAATCTTGTGTCAAGTTTGATAGGGGGCTGGGTGGGAGAAGGGCAGACAAGAGGAAGAAAGTGTGTCTTTCCTGCCCTCTACCTTCCTGGAAGTTTTTCTTGGTCTGTTTATTGCTGTCTTGGAGTTCAGGCAGCCCTGACCTTATGAACATAGTTAGAACCTGTAGCCTCAGTCATCCATGGTGTCATTTTTGGCAGAAAAAATATAGGATGACTTGCCTTTACAATTTAATAATAATGGCTGCTAGCTTTCTGCTTACTTTTTAAAATGTTCTCTACCTCCCATGTCCTCAAATCACACATTCCTTTCCTGATCCTTTATTCTTTTATCCAAAATTATTTTTTCTCTTGAAATTGGAACTTATTTTTTCAATACCTTCCTGCTTAACCTATGTGATTTCTTTTCTTTCCAAACCACCTATTATCTGGGTGGAGGAGCTTCTTGAGGTCAGATTCCATTTCACAGGTAAACACATATCCAAGCTCTGTTAGCTCAGTTTGAGTAGAATCCCAGCTTTTGAAGCTGAAAGAAACATGGCTATCTTCTAGGCCAGTGGTCTCCTGGCTGCATTTCGAGCTACAGGTCTCCTCGGAGAAAGCAGAGGACACCACAGAAAGAAAAAAGGAAGTTGAATAGGCTTCTTTTTACCTCTTACAGGGCAGTTCTGATTTTATCTGCCTTAAATTTGGAGATCCTTTCCTCCATACTTAATCTTTTTTTTCTTAAAATTTCACAATAATAGACAGTTTGACGATTACTGATTCTAGACCAATTATCTAATTTTCAGACGAGAAACATGAAGCTCAATTTACCAAATTGTCCAGCTCACACAGTTGGTCAATTATAGAATCCAGACTTGACCAAGATCTTTTGACTTCCCCACTTACTATGCCTTCTATGACTTCCTATTTCTATAAGATAACAGAAATCAACATCAACATTGAAAAGCTTTTTATTTATTTTAAAAATCTATTGTTCTTTTTTCTTGTTGCTTGAAGGGCACAATAAATGTCAGGCAGAATTGAGACAAGCAGGAGAAAATTGCCTCAAGATTTTCTGAAATACAACTTGACAAATATTTTTATGTTTGTACTAAATTAAAATATTTTCCAATGAAGAGAAAAAATTCTAGGCAAACTTGTCTGGTTGTGGTAAAAAAAAAAAAAGAATACAGATGACTAAATCATCATAATTTTTATTCCAAATGCAGAGAATGGTGAATAGGAAGAATATCAAATAGATAATTCATGTTTTTAAAATTAATGTCCCTATTGAAAGCCAGCCATACAGATTTATGACAGATGACAAATACCTTCCAAAAGAAAGAATGGTCCTAGTGATGTTTTTTCCATAATAAATAGACTCAAAATAGAAAAATGGGGAATAACTAATACTTAAGAAGGTATTTTAATGTCTTTATTTTCTTTTTCAACTTTTACTTTAGATTTAGCATTTAGCTACATGGGTAGCTTTGTTACCTGGGTATATTGCATGATACTGAGGCTTGGAGTATGAATCATCTCATCACCTGGTACTGAGCATAGTACCCAATAGTTGGTTTTTCAAGCCTTGCCCACTTCCCTCCCTTCTCCTTCTAGAAGTCCCCAGTGTCTATTGTTGCTGTCTTGTGGGTACCCAATATTTAGCTCCCAGCTATAAGTAAGAACACGTGGTATTTGTTTTCTGTTCCTGTATTAATTTGCTTAGAATAATGGCCTCCAGCTGCACTCATATTGTGGCAGAGGACATGATTTCCTTCTTTTTTATGGCTATGTAACATTCCATGGTGTATATGTACCACATTTTCTTTTTCCAATCCACCACTGATGGGCACCTTAGGTGTTGACTCCATTACTTTGCTATTGTGAATAGTGCTGCAATGAACATTCAAGTGCATGTGTCTTTTTGGTAGAACAATTTGTTTTCTTCTGGATATATATCCTAATGGGATTGCTGGGTCGAATATTAGTTCTGTTTAAGTTCTTTGAGAAGTCTCCAAACTGCTTTCCATAGTAGCTGAACTAATCTACATTCCCACCAACAGTGTGTAACTGTTCCCTTTCCTCTGCAGACTTGCAACAACTGTTGTTTTTGAGAAAAGTTTGTTTTTCAAATGATTATTAAGAATCCTTTGTGGAAAAAATCTGCCACATCTAAAGGCCGTGCGTGTGTGTGTGTGTGTGTGTGTGTGTGTGTGTGTTTGGTCGCAGGTGAGGGTGGCGGAGGCTGGTGGTGCTGGGTATGGGTGAATATGGGTATTTGCAGGGAAACCTTGGGTGGGCTGGGGTAATAGTAGCATTATCTTGCATTCTATAAAATATTCATCTGAAATTCAAATCCCTCCTTTCTCTAAGGAGCTCAGCTTCCTCTATAAGCTAAGCTTTCCCAGGTAGGAAGGAGGAGGCTCTGAGCTGGCTGACTACAGATGAGCTTATCCACATCACTGAATTCCATTATGAAAAAAAGTGTTAGGCTAACTTTCCAATAGAACTCCTGGGTAGAAAGTCCCAGATATAAGGCCTGCCAAAATTGTAGAAATGTAGATCCCAGGAAATGCGACTCCAGGCAACTGGCTCTACCCTGGAAACCAAGATAAGAGTGAGGAGGAACAGAGGAGGCCAACATTGACTGGTGGTGCAGGAAGTTTGAGCCCCCATGCAGATTCCAGAGGGTGGTGGTAGAGATGTCAATGGAGATGAGTACCTATAAATCCAAGAACAGCTACCTGCATTTGCTCACCGTGGAACTCACCAGGGTTTAATACATTCAGTTATTGAATTACTGCCTCCAACCTTTGATTTATCTGCTATGAGGGCAGAGAGAACACATCTGTCTTATTCCCTGTAGTAACCACATTGCTCAGTATACATTTAAGTGTACATGTCTCAACTCACCTGTGTCTGTATTCTGCCCTTCTTCCTGCTACCAGAGGATGAACTGATCCTGCCCCTCTCTCTAGATAGCTCAGTTGGCACACTGGATCTCATCGTCCCTGTCCTGTGCAAGAACTTTGATCCTGCAATTCTTCCCTTTTTCTTTGCATCATAATTTCTCCTTCTATACCGAATTATTCTTATCAGTATCCAATCCTAGTGTAATATTTCCCATTTTAAAATAAAAAAACCAAAACTCTCTTAGATATTGCGTACCCCACACCAACAACTGTTCCATTGCTATGGTCTTCTTAGTAACCAAAATCTTCAAGAGTTGTCTCTACTCACTGCTTTCATCTCACATTCTGCCCTCACCCACTGGTTCTCTGCAACTGTGTGTTGTGGGTCAAATCGTGTCCCCTGAAACGACATGTTGGACCTTATTTGGGAATGGAGTTATCACAGTTGTAAATAGTGAAGATGAGGTCACACTGGAGCAGGGTGGGCCTTTAATTCAGTATGACTTGTGTCCTCATTGGGAGAGGAGAGAAATACATGAGGGGAGAGTGCCATGTGACAATGGAGGCAGAGATTGGAGTGACATGTCTACAAGCCAAAGAGCCCCTAGCATTGGCAGTCCACGCCAGAAACTAAGAAGAAGCAAGGCAGGGTTCTTTCCTAGATCCTTCAGAGAGAGCATGGCCCTGCTGACACCTTGATTTTGGAATTCTGGCTTTGGAGAAAGCTGTGAGAGAATGAATTTCTGTTGTTTTAAGTCACCAATTTGTGGTACTTGGTTACAATAGCCTTAGCAAACAAATGCACTGTGCATATGCGAGTCACCAAGGATCTTCATGTAACCAAATCAAATGATCACTTCTAATACCTTATCTTATGGACCTCTTAGCAGCAGTGGAAACAGCTGACCACTTCCTCCTTGACACCGTTCTCTTGTATCCTGGAACTCTCCATTGGCCTGGTATCCCTCCTACCTCACTGTCCCCACCTTCTCAGGCTGCATTGCCAGCTTTTTCTCCATTTCTCAGCTTCTAAAAGTTTGAGTGGCCCCCAAATTAGTCCTCATACTTGTCTTTCCTATTTGCACTTTGTTTTGCAGTTTCGTGGCTTTACATGCTGTCTGAGGTCAAGAACCGCACGATTTATGTCTCTAGTCAGAGCCTCCCCACTGAACTCCAGGTGCATGTATTTCTGCTGATGTGATATTTCCTCTTGAATGTCTGAGAGAAGCATGAACATTTAACCTGTTGTCTTAGTCCATTTTCTGTAGCTTGCAACAGAATACCTGAAACCGGATAAGTTATAAGGAAAAGAAATCTGTTTCTTATAGTCATGGAGGCTGAGTAGTCTAAGGCTGAGGCACCACATCTGGTGAGGACCCTCTTGCTCGTGGGGACTCTCTGCAGAGTTCTGGGGCAACACAGGGCATGACATGGTGAGGGGGCTGAGCATCCTAGCTGAGGTCTCACTTCCTCTTATAAAGCCAGAGTCCCACTCCTGCGATAACACACTAATCCATTAACCCATTAATTCATTAATCCATTAACCCTCTGACCCAAAGTCCTCTTAAAAGCGCCACATTGGGGATTAAGTTTCAACACCAGTTCCAGAGGAAACAAACATTCAAACCAAGGCATCTGTCCAAACCTAAACTCTTAATTCCCACTCCCAAAACCTGCTCCTGTCTCAATCAGTAAATTGCGCCCAATTGCTCCAGCCAAAATCCTAGAATTCATCCTTGTTCCTTTTTTTCTTACATCCCAAATCCAGTGCACTAGCTTGTTGTGTTGGTTTTATTTTCAAAATATATCCTGGAGCCAAAATAATGCTCTATAGCTTGGTAATCAATTTATTCAGCAAATATTTATTGAATACCTACTATGTGCCAGACACTGCTCTGGGCACCAGAGTAAATAGCAATGAGTTACAGAGCCAAGTGGAACATATATCGTAGTGGAGAATGTGAGATTGTGAACTGAATAAATATGTAAACATATTTAAGGAAGTGATGATGTAGAGGGAAGAAATAAACCAAGATAACTGGGTGGGAGTAGGGGAGACAGGGACAGAGAAAAAC
Source organism: Macaca mulatta (assembly GCF_049350105.2). Classification (NCBI taxonomy): domain Eukaryota; kingdom Metazoa; phylum Chordata; class Mammalia; order Primates; family Cercopithecidae; genus Macaca; species Macaca mulatta. The sequence goes on from NC_133422.1 coordinate 29,878,789, forward strand.
ACATACCCCAAATCTGACAATTTCTCACCATCTTCATCATCATCACCCCAGTCTAAGTCAACATTGCTTTAGATTAATGAGGCCAATAACTTATCTTGCCCCAAGCAATGTGAGAGCCTTCATACCAGTCTGTGCTTCTGTGTTTGTTCCTCTGCAATTTAACCTTTACCCTGCAACCAGCATAATCTTTTAAAAATGTTAGTCACATCAAGTCACTATTCCGTCAAAGCCCTCCAGAATAAAATCTGACTTCCTTCCAGTGGCCTGCAGGCCAGTAACAATCTCCTCTAAACTGCAGCTTGCTCAGGCTACCTCAGCCACACCTGCCTTCCGGCTGTGCTTTCTGCACACCGGTCTGGTCCTGCCCTGACCTTGCTGCTTGCTGTTTCCTCTGCCTTCTCCAGGGTTCCCACATCTTCACCTGACTTGTTTCCTCATCCCATTCATGCCTCTGCTGTATGTCAGTGCTTCAGGGGATTGCTCCTGGCCACCTTATTTAAAGTAATACCTGTCCACCACTATTCCTTTAGCTTGGCTCGCACCTCTATAACATCTATTCCTTACCGTTAGATTGTTTGCTCATTATTGTATTTCAAACTAGAATGGACACACCTGGAAGGCAAGAATTTTTCTTTGGTCACCACTCTGCTCACAGGACAGTGCCTGACCAAAAGTCAGAATTTAATAATATTTGTAAAAGAATGAATGAGCCTTGACTTCAACATTTCTTTTGAGACATTGCAGTGACCTGCATTTAACCTTTAAGGAAATAAGACTATTCCTCCTTGGCTGCATACTTGTCGTAATTGTCAGACTTTGTTCTCTGAGGATCGTCCAAGTCACTGTTGTTTGTGGAAAATTGTGGGGATCCTAGACTAATACCTTCACACAAGATCGCCCAGTCTAGTCCTTGACTTAAGACAGATGCCCTATCGAGTTGCCATCTTTAACTTACAGTTGGAATTCTCATTCGATTCTACCTGAATTAATTTTCTTTCTGATGGAATCTTGTTGATGCCCTCATGGTCTCCACACTGTCGTTTTTTTTTTTTTCCACCACTGGTCCCTCTCAGTGAGGGACCACCAGCAGGTAGAGACTTAGAGACTTTCACCTGTGACAATTAACACCCTCTTGACTTTGCATAAGTATCTTTAACCACCAAATCAGATTACTATTCCTCTGAAGAGGTAGTTAGGATGCTTGGATTTTTTTTTCTAATAGTTGATTTTCACCTGACTTTCTGGAATTCGAAAGAGAAAATCTTGCATGAGGGGAAGGTGGTCCAGTTCTTGCCTGAAGAGAAAGTGAACGACCCCTTTTGGGCTTCCTTCCATTTTCACACTCCTATGAAAACCAATTGGCATTTGTCCCTTAGGATTTTCTCCATACTCATACAAGAATACTTAAATATAGGATTGTTGTTTGATTAATTTTTTTAAAACTTCATATCATCCTACATATGTGACTCTACCTTGCTTTTCTCAATTTATGTTACCTTATGGATAACCCTCTAGTGAAAACAGGTAAGAGCTGTGTTACTGTTTTTAAAAGTTGCATGAGATTCCATCGTACACATATTGCTACAGTTTATTCACCCATTTTTCTATGGAAAGACAGAATTTCACCCTCTGTTCACTGTTGGTTGACATCACCCATTCCATGACTGTAGTTCTATTGAGCATTTTAGATAACTTGATTTGCTGTTGAGTGTTTTTGCAGAAATTCTGACTCATCATCAGAAAATGGAGATTTGCTTGAAAAGGTTTTCTGTGCTTTTCCTTAATGCCCTGAGCTTCCCTTCTCCCTTGACTTTGGTCTCATGAAATAATGTGGTTAGGCAGTGTGAGGTGGTGTGAAGTGTGTTCCATCGGACATAGACTTCTCATGTGTCGTGAGCAGAAAATAGGCACACAGCAAAAGCCTGGCGTCCAATGACTGCAGGCAAATTCCAGCTGTGTTTCCAATTAACTGTATGATCTTGGTTAAGTAATTTTCCCTTTTAGGGCCTAAGTTGCTTCAGATTTGATTAGGGAGTTGGGTAAGATAAAACTTTTCAGTTTAGGGAAACTGTGCTCCTGGGTACAGAGCAGCTAAGGATTCTCTAGGCTACAAGAAACAGGGAGCATGTTTCTATGACATGTAATTTCATAAACTTTTAAACATTCATGGACATATTATGACATACAATGAAAAATCTATATGGATAAAACTAAGATATGAGAACCCAAAGAAAATCCCCAGTCATGGAGGGGTATTGTGATGCTCGTTTTTTTTCTCTCATCGTTATTTACAAAGCGCTGAGCAGAAACATCCTACCAGGTCCTTCTAGCTCCAAAAATGATGAGGCCAGGACAGTATTCATTCCAAATGCACCTGCCTCTCAAGTGAGACAGTACCTATGTTTCTCAAAAGGAATGAGAAGTTCAAAATATGCAAGTCAATGAGTATAATTTTTAGTAGGTCAGACCCCAAAAACAGTGATGCTCTTTCCCCCACCATAATGTATTCTTTAGAATAATTCATTCATTTTCTTAAGGTTTTCTTTGTTTTTACTTTAAGTTCCGGGATACATATGCAGGATGTGCAGGTTTGTTACATAGGTATACATGTGTTATGGTGGTTTGCTACACCCATCAACCCGTCATCTAGGTTTTAAGCCCTGCATGTGTTAGGTATTTGTGCTAACGTTCTCCCTTCCCTTGCCCCCTGCCCCCTGACAGGCCCTGGTGTGTGTTGTTCCCCTCCCTGTGTCCATGTGTTCTCATTGTTCAACTCAGGATAGTTCATTTATTTAATAGATGTTTACGAGCGTCAGCTCAAAGAGGAGGCATGCAAGAAGAAAGGCGTGTGAAAGACCAGAGTGAAGCCTCAAAAGGCCAGGAGGGAGACCATGGCACCTGTGGTGAGAGGGGAGGGCAGTAGGAGACGCTGCTGCACAGGGAGCAGAGCCTGCCTGGGCCCCAGCCTGACTAACCCAAACCTAAATGGTGGGACTGGGCCCAGTCATATGTGTTATTTAAAGCTTGTAGATGACCTTGATGCCCAGTGGGAACTGTGAAGCACTGATGTGCGGCCTGATTGGGTCTTACTCTGAGTGAGATAGAAAGCCATCAGTAATTTTTTCCCCATTTTTTATTGTGATAAAATACCCATCACATACAATTTGCCATCATAACTAGTTTTAAGTACATAGTTCAATGGTAATAAATACATTCACATGGTTGTGTAACCATCACCACCATTCATCTCCAGAACTATTTCATCTTCCCAAACTGAAACTCTGTCCTATTAAACCACAACTTCCCATTTCTCCCTCCCCTGGCTCCTGGTTAGCAGCATTCAACTCTGTGACTCTAGGAATTTGACTCCTTTAGTTACCTCATATAAGTGAATTTGTACAAATTGGTCACTTTGTGACTGGCCTGTTTCACTTAGCACAATGTCTCAAGATCCATTCATGACATTGCATGTGTCAGAACGTTCACTTTTTAAGGCTGAATAATATTCCACTGTATTGATAGACCATGATTTGTTTATCCATTTTTTCAATCAGTTGAACACTTGGGCTACTTCCACCTTTTGGCTGTTGTGGATAATGCTGCTATGAACTTGGGTGTACGCATACCTCTTTCAGTCCTTGCTTTCAAATCTTTTGGCCGTATACCTAGGAGTAGAATTGCTGGGTCATATCTGACTTGGTAACTGTTTGTAAACTGAGTTAATGTGGAGAAGCTTACAGAATGTGTTCACTGAGACCTTACTAGTAATTTTGTATTGCAAATAATATGTCACAGTTTTAGGGTGAGTTGAGAGAATGTCCTGGAAAAACAAGATCATATTTGGGTTAGTTTCAAATCTCCTTTACCATGTATTAAATACATTTTGAATTCTAATCATGGATTAAAATTATATACATACTGATATGGTTTGGTTCTGTGTCCCTACCCAATCTCGTCTTGAATTGTACTCTCATAATTCCCATGTGTTGTGAGAGGGACCCGGTGGGAGACAATTGAAACATGGGGGCGGTTTTTCCCATACTGTTCTCATGGTAGTGAATAAATCTTAAGAGATCTGATGGTTTTATAAGGAGCAACACCTTTCATTTGGTTCTCATTTTCTCTCTTGCCACCACCGTGTAAGAAGTGCCTTTCACCTTCTGCCGTGATTGTGAGGCCTCGCTAGCCACATGGAACTGTAAGTCCATTAAACCTCTTTCTTTTGTAAATTGCGTAGTCTTGGGTATATCTTTATTAGCAGTGTCAAAACCAATAATATACATATATACATAATATTTTACATATTTATGGGATAAATGTGATATTTTGTTCCATGCGTAGAGTGTGTAATGATCAAGGCAGGATATTTGGGGTATTCATCACCCTGATTATTTATCATTTCTATGTGTTGGGAAAATTTCAAGTTCTCTTTTCTAATTACTTTGAAATATACAGTATGTTGTTGCTAATTATAGTCACCCCACTCTGCTGTTGAACATTAGAACTCAGTATCAGTGTATTTTTGAACAGATCCTCACCAAGGTTATGGATCACTGTGGACACTACCTTAAGAACTGACCTCAGGGAGGCAAGGGTGGCTGCGGGATAGGAGGCTCTCCTGATAGGAGGCTGCTCCAATAATCCAAGTAAGATTTGATGTGCTTCATTGCCATAGGGTTGTGTTACTGGAAAGGGGTCCCAATCCAGACCCCAAGAGAGAGTTCTTGAACCTCATGCAAGAAAGAATTTGGGGCAAGCCCACAGAGTAAAGTGAAAGCAAGTTTATTAGGAAAGTAAAGGAATAAAGAATGGCTACTCCATAGGCAGAGCAGTGGCTTAGGCTGCTCGACTGAGTATACTTATAGTTATTACTTGATTATACGCTAAGCAAGGGGTGGATTATTCATGAAGTTTCTGGGGAAGGGGTGGGTAATTCCTGGAACCGAGGGTTTCTCCCCTTTTTAGACCATATGGGGTAACTTCCTGACATTGGCATGGCATTTATAAGCTGTCATGGTGCTGGTGGAAGTGTCTTTTAACATGCTAATGAATTGTAACTAGCATATAATGAGCAATGAGGATGACCAGAGGTCACTTTCATCACCATGTTGGTTTTGTTGGATTTTGGCCCGTTTCTTTACTGCCTCCTGTTTCATCAGTAGGGTCTTTGTGACCTGTAAGTTGCACCAATTTCCTATCTTATCCTGTGACTGAGAATGCCTGACCTCCTGGGAATGCAGCCCAGTAGGTCTCAGCCTTATTTTACCCAGCCCTTATTCAAGATGGAGTTGCTATGGCTCAAACACCTCTATCAGTTGTAGTGGCGATAAATATTGCAATCTGGACACATCTGTGAAGGTGAAGCCACCAGGATTTACTGCTGACTGAGAAACAAAAAGCAACAAGTTTATGAAAAAAGTGAACATAGAAAATGTTTTATTTTTGAAATGAACAAAAAATACTCTCTGAAATATCCCAAGAAGCCACAAAGAGCATTAGCTTTTGACCATTGGCGATGTTCCCTGTCTTCTTTATGATGAGAATTCTCATCACCATTTTTGGCCATGGCCACTGGTATTGCAGACTCAGCCCTTCCTCTCCTCTGAGCTGCATTGGCATGATTTGGTCTTACCAGCAGGTAAAGCCTGAAACTACCTTGTTCAATGGGCCTGGAAACTTCCACTTTGGCTGTGAAGATGAAAGCCATGTGCTGCTTCTCAACTGAGAGCTGCTCTGTGATGTTATAGATGTTTTGCAGCAATGGTATTCTCTGGACATGCACAATACCACTTAGAAGACTAAGTTCTGCCCCTTGTCCTTCGGTGGCTCTCCTGAACTACTCTGCTAGCATCAGATCCTCCAGAATTATAGCAAGTGTTTCAGTGTTTTAAATTGTGTTATTCTGCAATGAGTATGTCTTTCCAAAAAGGATTTGACCTACACCTTCAAGCCTGTGACAGTGAAAGCACTGACGCATCTGCTTTTCCCATCTGCGGTCTTGGTATCCGGGCTTTATTTAGGGGTTATCCTTGAGAATCAAGAAATAGCCTTGAAGTCCTTCAAATAAATGAAAAGCAGATTGGGGTTGGGGGTGTCCCTTGCATGTGACAGGCATTTTAGGGCATGTAGTTATAATTAATCTTGCTTTCAGACTTCTGAAAGTGAAGCTTAGTAAACAGCGTGAATCACAGAATACTCTCGTTGGCCAGCCCCCTTTCGAGGGTGTTAAATGTCTGGCTTGGCACTTTGTTTTATTTAACTAACTTTTCAGCCTGTTTTAACACGTGGAACCTCCTGAAACCTGAGCCAGAGAGCCTACAGATCTAGCTCCATTTCGTTCTGGTCTGTCACTTTAGTGTTAGCATTTTCCTCACTCTTGTTTCCAGTTTGAGTTATGAAACCATTTCAGTTCAGTTTTAATAACCTCCCTGGCATGGCAAGTGCTGCAAGAACTGCCAAACTTAATGCGTTGACTCCCTGTGATGAGGGCAGCAGCTCTGGCCTGGGGACAGGGAGGTAGACTTTCTATAAACGCATCCGTTTTCCATTACAGCCCTTTCTGACTTGGTAGCAGGCTGCCAGGTGCAGCTGGTTTCCTCTTCTACACGCAATCACTTTTGACTTCGGTTTCTGAATTTCCCTGTCTCCTGACTCATGATTCCTTAACTAAATAAACTACCTCGTGATGGACCTTCCTGCCTGAGGAGTGCATCCCAGGGCTCAGCAGCCTTGAGAGGACTGAACTGCACCCTGAAGGACAAAATTCAAGCTGGTGACTTCCACATGTGTTTTGTGAAGGCTTCATGACCACCACAGAGAAACAGCTGCCCTGGTGCAGAGATAAAGCTGCCTTTGTAGAATAAAAGCAGGATTCTATCCTAAAATGGATCTACATGTGAGCTGCAGGCATGCTACTGAAGAAAGCTCTCTGAATCTCCCCCCGTGACAACTTCCCCCAGCCACTCCTATGCCACAGAACGAAGGCCAGGGTAGGAGTTCAGATCTCTCTTGTTCAGCCTCATCCTTTTCTCAGAATCTGTGTTTATATAAGACACTGGCACACTCATCTCATTGAATAAAAGACACAAATATTTCATTTCTTATGAAATGTTCAATAGACCATAGATTTCATGGACTGGATTACAATATAGAGACACCCTACTTTAACCTGATAAAATACATGAAATGCCAAATTCATAGTTAAGGCAATATACAACACAATTACTTGCTTTATAAAAAAAAGTGGGCTGAGCGCGGTGGCTCAAGCCTGTAATCCCAGCACTTTGGGAGGCCGAGACAGGCGGATCATGAGGTCAGGAGATCGAGACCATCCTGGCTAACCCGGTGAAACCCCGTCTCTACTAAAAACTACAAAAAACTAGCAGGGCAAGGTGGCGGGCGCCTGTAGTCCCAGCTACTCGGGAGGCTGAGGCAGGAGAATGGCGTGAACCCGGGAGGCGGAGCTTGCAGTGAGCTGAGATCTGGCCACTGCACTCCAGCATGGGCGACAGAGCAAGACTCCGTCTCCAAAAAAAAAAAAAAAAAAAAAAAAGTCGCCATAAAACACTTTAACTATGTATACTCTAGTAGAGCAATAAAATACTACAATTTCTTTATTCAAATAAGTTGAGCCATTCCCATGATGAAAATAGAAAAATAGGCTGGGAACAGAGCCAAGGAGCTGCCCAAAACAGGTGTATACATTCTCATTTGGGAATGTGGACACCTCTAATTTCCTTTGGAACCTCAGCTTAATCTTATTAAATTTCCACTAAAATTCTCTAGGGGAATTCAATGATGGGGTTAAAGGGTCAAGTTTCCTCTGGGTTTTGCTGCTCCTTAGTGAACATGTGTTTGTGGCCTCTGGAAGTGGAGGGAGCAAAACCTCAGAGAGTGCAGAGTCCCTGTGTGCAGAGAGGGCAGCAGCTGGGTGTCTCATCACCTTGCAATTCTCAACCTTATGTGGTGGGGGATGCCCCCGGGTGGCTTATTCCCATGGGCCAAGACTGCTGGCTGCTGCATGAATAAAATAGACCGTGAGTGAAGTCTAATTCTGCAGGTGCTGACTGAAAGCCCACCACTTTCTCCCCTGCTCAGGAAAGTGAATTAGAATGTTAATGAACAAAGGAGGTGTTATCATAGGGATGTCCTCTTATTGGAATCTACACTCAGAGTTTTTATGTTTGTTACCTAAAAACTTTGGTATCCTCTAACTGTTTGCAGTGATAACTTACGCATTCCAAACTCCCCCCACTCCCTGAGATCTGTTGGTGCAACCTGTCATCGTAAGAGTATGGGATGGAGGCCATGGAGGCATTTCCTTGTCCCCTCTCATCCAGAGTGAGCTAGGCAGGGGTAGCCTTCCCTCTGGACAGTTTCAGGACCCAGCAGGGTTCCAGGGAGGATGGGAGCGGCAGGAGGGAATATGCCAGGAAGATTGTTGCAGAATCTGGAAAACTGCTCTCAGCTTTCATATTTTTTTGAGCCAGATCCTCTTGCCTCAGGCTGCCCTTGTGCAGGTAAATACCCATCACTCTGACCCTATCATGTTTTGTTTTTGTCTGTTTTTTTTTTTTTAATTCTGTTGCCAATGGTCTTCAAAGCATAAGACTTTTCATATTTCTGAAACATCACAGAACCTTCTAATTAACAATATCTGACCACAGGGAGTTGCAGCTTCTTCTATATGTCCCCAAAATAGCTAGACTTTTGCAAGTTTTTAAAACCCAAATTTGTGGACATATCCTTTATTTGCACTAAGTTACAGTAAGCACAAATTCTTTTGTAATATTGAGAATTATTTCTAAGTTGACCAAAACTATTCACTGAACAAATATTTCCCTTAAGAAGAAAAGAAAATATTGTGGCAACAACAACAAAAAAAGGGTCTTGAAAGATTAAAAATCTGCTTCTATTCCAGCTTTACTCCTCTCCCCTCCCCTGGCTCCTGGGGCCACCTACAGAATTCTTGCTCCTTCAGTGGGAACTATTCTGGAACATGGAGTGTGGGGTGGGGATTGGGGGCTGCTTTGGTACAGCAAAGCTATGCGTCTATTTGAACAAAGGGAAAAAAATGATTTCATTGTCCAGGAAGAGTCTTCAAGAAAAATAAATCAAGGGGAGGTCTGGGACAGGAGTTTCCAAACCTGGTTTTGCAGAGTCCCTTTGGGGACAAGAAGTGGGGAAGGAGAAGAGAGGAGAAAGGGGGGCAAGAAAAGGTTGACTGGGGCAACTTCAGTGTCCCTCTTCCGACCAGAGAAACTCCAGTTTCAGGAAAACAGGAATTATTTATTTTTATTCAAACATCTGTGTGTATAGGTGTATAGATATTTTCCAGGCTCATTATTGGATATCAGTGCTCTAAGTATTGTCATCTAATGCCAAATGCAATGCAAAGTTTTTGGGAAAAATCAATTGCATTTCTAAGAAATTGGCAAAATGACCTTTCTCCTATCTCCTAATATTAGTTACTGCAGAGAACAGAGCAAAGTCTAGATTATTTAAAAATTGAAAGTAATACAATAATTTTTTTCTAAGTATGGGTAACTGCACTGGCTATTGAAAGCTCAAATGATATGCCCCTTCGGGAACTCTTCAGCAAGAGCTACTCAGTGAGGAGACATTCATCATTAGCACATTCAGAAATTACAGCTCTGGCGTGTTTTCTGTGTGGCCAGATGCAAAGCATCATCCATAGTTATGAAAACTCAAGAACAGGGAAGTCAATTAGTGTATTTATAAATGTGTATTCCTCTCCTGTCAAAGAATCTCCCTGTATATGAATGATAGCTATGTCCTTGATTTGAGTAACTCTTTTTCCTAATCAAAAGAAACTCAAGTGAATAGACCCATATATCTTATCAAAACAAACTATCCTATAATAAACTGGAAAGAGGTTTGGAAAACTTGATTGTTAGTGTGCATTAATATCTTTCAAGTAGGTACATGGTATAGCAGGTAATTATAAATACAGATTATAATGGCAGGCAGTATTATTCTTTAGAAAAGAGAGAATGCGGGCCAGGCGCAGTGGCTCATGCCTGTAATCCCAGCACTTTGGGAGGCCGAGGAGGGCGGATCACAAGGTCAGGAGATCGAGACCATCCTGGCTAACACAGTGAAACCCCATCTCTACTTAAAATACAAAAAATAAAAAAATAAAAAAAATTAGCCTAGTGTGGTGGCGGGCACCTGTAGTCCCAGCTACTCAGGAGGCTGAGGCAGGAGAATGGTGTGAACTCAGGAGGCAGAGCTTGCAGTGACCTGAGATGGCACCACTGCACTTCAGCCTGGGCTACAGAGCAAGATTCCATCAAAAATAAAATAAAATAAAATAAAATAAGAGGGAATGAAACTAAGGAATTCCCTTCTCTGTACTAGACACTTGTTGAAGCAAAGTCTACTACAATCTGAACTCCTCAAAAGTGCATATGGTCTACTAAGGGTGTCTGGCTTTTACAATAGAAAAGGTAGCTTATGATGTAAAACCTGTGCTCAGTAGTCTTTTATTTCTGGTGATTAGGAGAGGCACCAGTGGTAAGAGGCTCAGAGGAATGGCAGAAGGAACATGGGTTTGGAATTTGACTAGTCTAGATTCAAATTCCAACTCTTAACAGAGTTATCTTGGTAAGGTATGAAGCCAAGATTTCATGAGTCTTATTTTCCTCATCTGTTAAATGAGAACAAAACTCCTCATCTCATAACGTCAAATGAAATAGGGAAATCATCAAGTTGAGACTTGATGCCTTGCCTACAGCAGATACTCAAATATATGAGGTTAACTTCTGTCCTCTTCTTCTTACAGGCAGATTAAGAAAGGATGTGTTAACTTATCCAGTGGTTAAGGTTAGGAATCTTGAAAATTCAGCAAGTCTCCCTTTTCGTATTTTTCTGCATGGTCCAGAATTCAAGGCTAGTATGTGGAGAGTGCTTGGGCATTCCCAGGTAGAATATTGATGATAGGGGCTGCATCAGGCCGTTGATCCAAATATCACCTGTTCACTAACAACAATTTGAGCTTCCCATCTTCTGGTTCTGCTGAAATGTGTGAGGTCCCTGGGTGTTAACCTGCCTGGGTGATGGAACTGTCCATCAGCAGTGATGGAGCCTGTAGTAGTGGAAGCAGCTTTTAGAAGATCTTTGAGTTTCATTTCTTTTGGAGATGAAGTAGGGAAAAATCAGTTTGCTTGGAAACTCTTGCCATTTGGCAGGTATTTTGAAAATTGAGGGAAGCATTGAAATTGGCCTAGAATTATCAAGCAGCTCCAGTGTGTTTTAAATATTAGGCTTCCTCATGCAATTTCATTGAAAAAAGATTTCTGTGACCCCAAAGAATTTGCAAATTAGCAGCATACTACAAGAGAGCTGTATGGAGTCTGAGAGTAAAGGGTGAACTGCCCTGGGTCTACCCTGCGTTCTGCCAGTAATTTGCTGTGGGATACTACTGCTCTGTGTTAGTTTCTTCAGCGTCAGAAAAAGAAAAAGAAAATACACCTTAGGGCATCAAAGAACATTTTAAAGTCCTAAAGCAATATATACATCATAGACATCATTAGAGACCAAGTTCATTTTGTCCCCAACAGAAAGATTTTTTATTGTAGTTTTTATTTAAATTATCTCAATATCATAATTACTTTGATGGCCCAATCTCAAAACATAGCTAAAATTAATTAGGTCAGAGTAGAAGAAGCGGAACATCGTTTTATTGCCTTTTTTTTTTTTTAAATAAGCATTTAGAACATCCCTACTTCTTTCAGTTAAGGAAAGGACATATATTTGTATATAAATTTGCTTTCTTGTCAATTCCAAAAAATATCTTCATGAACCAAATCCCAAAAATAATTAGGAAAAAAGTCGTTTTCATTTCCAGCTAATGAATGTTTCCTGTGAGTTCATTGATTCAATTCAATTGAAGGTGTAAGCTGCCTCTGTTCATTAGGCTACTTGGGATACCGCCTTTACTTAGACCTGTTTTTCTATCAAACACAATGTGCAAACATTAGACAATACAGGCATTGCAAACTTATACTGTGAGACAAGTATCTAAATATTAATGTTCTCACAAAAACTATTTGCCATAGCACTGCTTTATAATTGGGATGCTTGTAAACGTTCATAAGAACATTGTGCAATAAACATAAATATTTTATTACTTTAAAAATGTAAATGTAATGCATAACGCAGGTAACATACACTGATTTAAAAGCTAATATTAATTGCCAACAGAAACTTAATCATGAGCTATTAACTACCGTAGCATCTAGGAATCCTGATTAAAATTCCAGTTATTCAAACAATGATAACCTACTACACTTAATTTGACCATCCTAATTCTGGGCTTTCGTCTTGCTCATAATGCACAGCTCTTCCCAAATACAATCATAGCATGAGGTACCTTTCCTATTCTCAAAAAATGGTAGGTAGAATACAGTTTATTGCCGATATCTCTATAGAAGCCAGATTTGGAGCTGAAGGGGTTGTGGTAAATTCTAGCTTTATGTTTGTTATAAGGGTACAATTTGTGACATTTACATTTTTATTGAAATGAAGATTTGGTTCAGGAAAAAATTGAACCACTTGGGCTGAAGAATCCAGTCATGGGGGACTCTGAAATGGGTTGGATTCTTTGTCAGAAAGAGAAGATAAGGAGGAACATCCTTTTCCTCTGTCCTTCATGTCCCACCTTTATTCCCCAGCCCATAAAGGAGAGCTCTACCCCAGGTGGGAACTCTCTTCATCCCCTCTGATACAGGCAGAGTCGCTAATCTGATTGGTCAGAGAAATTTATGGGACCACATTTGCAGGGAGCAGGGCAAACTACCTGTTGTTCTACCTGTGCCCAGGAGCCCTACAGATGCAGACATAGTTTCTCTCCTCTCCATAGGACACCTCCCCGTAAAGAATTCAAAATTTAGATTCAAGGTAGGAGGTCTCACATTTGCCTAGGTTCTAAGTCATCTCCTACCAGGTTTACCTGAAGTCTTGCCCTTCCTAGTTTTCAGCTACTTACCTAAATTAGTACATTATCTCATTTCTCATCTATCTAGTCATCGCTATTTGCTTCATCAGAACCTGTTGGGGGATGAGGAACAAGTAATTGCCAGGATGTATTTTGAAGGAGAAGGGTTATAGAAAGACTTACTTAATTCTCAAGGAAAGGAAACCTAAGGAAAGCAAGGCCAGAGCATGCCAAGGTGGCTGGTCCTGGAAAGATCTTTTCTCCTCCCTCCTCCCATCTCTCCATCTCTGCCATCTGTGAGAATACTCTTTCTGGAGGTGGCAATTGACAGAATCAGAGCTGTGCCTGACCCAATTACATTTTGCTCAGAGACAAAAAAGAAGTGACCAAAAGAATGAATATCTGGGAAAAATAAATTGAATGCAATCTTTTGTTTTTCAAAATAACATTTTGCCCTATTTTATGAGTAAATATACACTCATATGTGCAAAATGTGGAAAGGAGAGAACAGCATAAAAAGGCTAACATACGTCATTTGTATCCTACCAACCAGGAAGAGCGATTTCTCTTCCTCCCTCCGGCCACCTCCAAGCTGTTGGCACACCCCCACCTGGTTCTGCTTAGACTCAGCTGCTGGTTGGAGTACAGGTGTTAAAGACCTCATTAGCACAGTTTTGCTACTCACTTGGAAAACTAAATAACCCTCCAGTGACTCTTAAGTTCTCCCAGCACAATCCCTTTCTCCAGCTGGTGAGTTCAGAGTTTTAGAAGTTTGTGTATTACTGCTACCTTCCTCTTGAGTTGTTCCAATTTGCCTTTCAAAAGGGACGTCTATAACTGCCCTGTGTTAGGCCCGGGTGTTCCCAAGTTCCTAGCCCCGCTTACTTCGACACAGAGTGTTACAGGGTTCATTTATTTGTGGGGCAGGGAGGCACTATCATTCTTCTTTCTTTCCCACAGTCGAATGTAAACAAAACATGTGAAGCAATGAGTTTAACCCATCTCTTCATAACTTCATCCTAAGTGGTCCCAAGAAATTAGGCTCTCACGCAATACAGAGTTGTTCAACTTCTGATTTCATATTGCTGACTGACGTGGAGAACATCGCTTTTCTAACTGTTGACTATTAGAATGCGGAAAAGCCAGACTCCTAGGCATGGTGTTGGCCTAGTGTGCTCCATTGTACATGCACTCACAGACGTGGTCACCATGTTGTCTCTTAATAAAATCAGAGTTAAGTGCTGAATAACACAGTTTAAACAACAGAGAGTAATTACTTAATGGGCTCAATGTATGTTATTTGGGTGATGGATACCTTAAAGCCCTGAGTTGACTACTGTGCAATGTATGTGTGTAAGAAAATTGCACTTGTATCCCATATGTTTATACAAATTTAAAAAACTATAAAACAAAAACACAAGCAACAGAAAGTGTTTTCTACAAATGTATTTTCTCCCAACATTAGAGTTTTCTTCCAAGCCTTCTCTTCCCCCTCCTACCTGAAGTATCCATATTTCCAAGGTTCTATCCTTGCTTCATCTTTCTCTTTTAAAAATTCCGTCTCAGGGATGTTCCATCTCTCCTCGTCTTCAGTTATCATCGCTCTGTTGAGGATTCCCAGATCCTCCCTGAACTTTCCCGAAAGGCAATTTAGCGAAGCTATGAAGATTGTGCATTTTCAAGCCCAGAGCTACACTTCATTGCCATGTGCCTTTGGGAGAGATTTTCAGCCTCTGGGTCTCAGTTTCCTTATCCATAGAATGGTGAGCAGTGCATGAGACAGTACCTGAAGGCATTTCAATATTAGCAAAGATGTGCTGGCAATAAATGATATTAGGAGCATTTGCTTGTTAGAAAAATGTTTTTATTTTGTTTTGATTAAAATGAATTTAGTTTTCCATTACCTTTTGAACAGGTAATAGATGTACATGTAAAATTTCAAAACGTACAACAGGCTATGTGTGAAAAGTAAGTCTCTATTAATCTTTATCCTTCAATCAACCTTCCAGAAGCAACCACTTTTTTGGACCTCGCTCTTTCTAATTGCTAAGTAAGATGGTAAGTCCTCACTTAACATCATCTGTAAGTTCTTGGAAACTGCAGCTTTAAGCAAAATGATATATAATGAAACCAACCTTTTCTTATCAATGTTATAATGAAACAAGGAAATGATATTATTTGAGGACCTGAGGTATGTTGTTTTGCTTAAAAATCACAGTTTCCAAGAACTTATCAGTAATGTTAAGTCAGGACTTACTGTGTTCTATTGTATGGATATACAATAATTTATTCATTTTCCTATTTGAGAATATCAGGTTATATCCTACTTTATTATTAAAATCAATGGTGAACATGTTTGGATATAACTGAGGATAGATTTCCAGAATTAATATTGGCGGGTCAAAGGATAATAGCATATTTTGCAGTTAGGTTTTTTTGAGCTATAATTTACATACAGTAAAATTCACCCTTTCAGTGTATAGATCTACAGGTTTGGACCAGTGAATACAGTTGCATAACACCAACACAATCAAGATATGAAACACTTCCATCATCTCAAAAACTTCCCCCATGTCTAGAGATGTATTATAGCCAATATGTACTAGCTTGAGAGAGCTGATTGTTAAAGTCTGAGGAATTCTCCAAGCCTGTTAGTAAAAACTTAATTTAAAATTAAATTATATAAACTTCAAATTAATATGTTGTCCTAAAACAAATATGGTACTATGTCAATATATTACACCAAAACCAAAAGTGTTACATGCTAAAAACTCGTTACTTCTAATTGTTTTATATTTTGCTATTATCTATACTCATGAAGCTATTTATATCTATTGTATCTGTATGGTGAAAATACTGTACAATATTGTGCTACTGTGCATCTCTTCCCAACTGTACCTTCAGTGTCATCACTTTAGTAGCTTAAAATTGGCCATGTTGAGAATATTTACACTATGGTAATTGGCAATGCTACAAACCAGTGAGTTTTGATTTAGAGAACTTGTTAAACATGTACCAATATACCAATGTTCATACCTTTTTATAGTCAACCCTTCCCCCCAGCCCCAGGCCCTGGCAATGACTCATCCGTCTTCTGCCTTTGTAGTATTACCTTTTCCTGAGTAAATGAAATCATACACAGTGTAGCCTTTTGAATCTGCTTCTTTCACTTAACATAATTGATTTGACATCCATGCTGTTGTGAGTATCAGTTGTTCCTTCTTATTGCTAAGTAATATTCCATTGTATGGATGCACACCATGTGTCTGTTCACTTGTTGATTGACACTTGGGTGGTTTCCAGCTCTTGGTGACTATGAATGAAACCATTATAAATATTAACATAGATGTTTTTATGTGAATATTAGTTTTAATTTGCTTGAGTATTAATACCTAGGAGTGTTGGGTTGTATGATAAGTGTATATTTAACCTTATAAGAAACTGTCAGTTTTCCAAAGTGACTGTATCATTTTGCGTTTTGACAAGTAATGTGTAAGAGTTCTAGTTGAGTTGCTTTACATCTTTGCTAACACTTCATTTGGTCAGTTTTTAATTTTTAGACATTCTAATAGGTGTATAGTGGAATCTCACTGTTGCAGCAAGAGCATTGGTCTGCTATAATCTATTACAAATTCTTGGAAGTGAAATCCTTTCCCTTTATTCCTGAAGAGCATTTGCACAAAATACATAATTTATAGGCTGGCTATTATTTCCTTTAAGCACTTTGAAGATATTACTTTTCTTTGGCTTTTAGCTTTCAACTTTTTCCTTCAAGAAGACAACTGTCATTCTTATTGTTGTTCCATTGAGGGTAATGTGTCTTATTTCTTATATCTCTCTAAATTTTTTGTGGATTTTTTTTGTCTTAAGTTTTCAGATGCTTTACTATTATATGCTTAAGTGTGATACTCTGTGTATTTATCCTATTTGGAGTTTGTGAAATTTCTTGTATCAATGGCTTTCATCATTTAAAAAAGAATTCATAGCCATTATCTTTTCAAATAATACTCTTCCCAGATTCTTTTCTTTTTCTACTTCTGGGACTCCAATTATATAAATGTCAGACCTGTTCATCTTTTCTATTGGGTTCCTTCCTCTATTTTTATCTACTTCTGTGTCTCTTTATCTCTACCCAGATTTAAAAAAATTTTTCAGTTCACTGTATTTTGTCTGTGCTGTTAAACATTTGTTGATTTGTTAATCACAGTTATTCTATCTTTCATTCCATTATTGCCATTTGCTTATTTGTTATAATTTTCCTTATTTCTGAAATACTCCCTCTTGTCATTTAACTCCTCAAACATATTAACGTGGTTAGTAAAAGTCTGTGTCTGGAATTATCGAGACATATAATTCCAGACATAGACTTTATAGTAACTATTATATGAGTCTGCTTATATTGTCTGATTTTTTTTCCCTGATTTTCAGTCAAGAGTTATATTTTTGTGTATGTCTTACTCATTTTGATTCAGTGCTGGTCATTGTGTATGAAACATTATGGAAAAATTTAAAGCCATTAAAATAATGGCTTGTGTCAATTTTGTTTATTAGCATGTGTGATTTGTTCTTAACTAGACATATTTTACACTTGAAGTAACATTTTACTGGCACTACATAAAGCAATTATTACTTTTCCCCAGGGATACTTTTTTTTTTTTTTTAAGGGAGACAGAGTCTTGCTCTGTTGTCCAGGCTGGAGTGCAGTGACACAGTCTCGACTCGCTGCAACCTCCGCCTCCTGGGTTCAAGTGATTCTCATACCTCAGCCTCCCGAATAGCTGGGGCCTACAGGTGTGTGCCACCACGCCTGGCTAATTGTTGTATTTTTAGTAGAGATAGGGTTTTACCACGTTAGCCAGGCTGGTCTTGAACTGCTGACCTCAAATGATCCGCCCACTTTGGCCTCCCAAACTGCCGGAATTACAGGTATGAGCCACCACACTCAGCCAAGAATTTACTTTTGCTTCTGAAAGGCAGCTAAACTAGAATAAGATTCTCTTAATCCAATCAGAGAATGAGATGATTAAATCCAAGCTTCAGTTCTTCTGAGGTCTGGTTTATTTCCAGGCCATCCTTACTCCTAGTGTGTCAATCTTTGGAGTTCCAGATGAAATCCAGTCAGTATTTACCAGGTCCACTCTAGCTTGGTGGGATTTCTACTCCAATTTTCACCATCTCCTTAGCCCCAATTTTAGAAGACTATTAAAAACCCTTCCATTCTCAATCTCTCAGGCACTGGTTTTGAAACTGGCAGTGAATCCTCAAGTGAAAAATTTTCCCGAAATATCAGCTCATCACTCCTGGCTTTCTCCTTCTTTGCGGATCTTGATTCTCCAAATTCTCACTCTCTTTGTGGCTCTCAGATGCTTTCAAACAGATTTTTAAAATGTATCTTGACTAATTTTTAATTTTCTCGCTAGGATAGTGGGCCTAAAACAGTCTAGATAGTTGTTTTTGGCTTCAGTACTCCATCAAAATTTCTAAAACATTTCTAGGTGATTCTAATGGGCAGCTAAAGTAATGGACATCTAGCATATGCTAGATGTCCAGCTAAACCATGGACATCTAGCATAAAGGGAATGCAAGATTCTTCATGAGTTGACTCTTTCAAACCTACGTAGCCTGATGTTTGACCAAAGCACTTTCTCCACTCACAGCCACCAAAGCCCATATGCCTTCGAGACTTACAGAACTACTTCTCATTTCTGACATGGCAGGCCACAAAGCTCTCTCTTATCTTTAACCTTTTGCTTCTCTGCCTGGCCCACTCTTACTCATCCCTTTTATTTCTTTTTATGTGTCACCTCTTCCTGTACTGTACTGAACTGTTGTGTGTCCTTTCCATTCATTTGTGAGACAGGATTCCCAGCTTACCAGGAGCTGTTTGCTGCCTATCTTGTAGGGCAACATGAGGTCCTCTGGATGTTCTTTCAATCTGAAGTAATATTTATTTTCCTTTAAGATGCTTCCCATTTCTTCCTATGCTGTCCCCCTACCAGCACTCTAAACCAGTTATTAAGGCCATAATCTACTGAATGGAAGGACTGACAAAGGTGCTTAAATAATAATTATTGACTTACATGGAACATATTTTTCAAAATTAATAAAATTTCATGAGAGCAAGACTGTCCCAGAAATCTGCAGCCTAGGTTTAACCAAAGCCTTGGTTACATTCACTCCATATCTACCTGAATTAGTAAGAAAAATACTACCTTTCCTACTATGTATGAAAATGATGCTCAATTCTTAGTATATTGATCAAACTCTGTACTAACTTTCCTGGAGATAATATTAGTTAACTTTAGTTGGCCCTCAGTATGTGCCAGGAATTATGCTAAGCACTTCCTATATATTTTCCCATTTAACCCTCACAACATTTTTAGATGCTGCTATTACTCAGGCTGAGATACTAAGTTTCTTTATCAAGATCATATATCTGGTGGTGCCCTGATGCAGGACACAGTCAGGATATATATAACCTTAAAACCCATGCTTATTTGACTCTATATTAAACACTGGTAAGAAAAGCATGGTTCTCTAGGATCAGCTATACTTGAGTTAATATCTCAGTCCCATCACTAATTAATAGTATGTCATAGGGCAAGCTGCTTAACCTTTGAGGTCTTTAGTTTCTTCATCCATAATAACTGAATTCAATTCTTTTCTGAAAAGTTCTGAGAAAAGAGTCTAGTAAGATGTCAATAGTATTATAGGTGCCTGATAAATATGATCAGAGACACACACACATATGCACATACTTTGTCCATATTTTTATTTTTCTTATTGCTGCCTATTTCATACCGTCTGTTATTTAATTCTATCTACTTTATTCATTTATACATCATTTTTCTACACTCTCATCAGGGCTTGTGAATTTACTTACCAGTGGTGACATATTTATTATCAATTGCACAATAGCTTTATGTAGTTCTAGTAAAATGTTACTTCAAGTGTAAAATATGTCTAGTTAAGAACAAATCACGCATGCTAATAAACAAAATTGACACAAGCCATTATTTACTGAGCTTAAAGCTGGTGTTTGCTGAAAATCCTCAAGTCATTTCATTTTTGCTGAAGACTCATGTTTAAGTAATTATGTAACATAGACATTCATTACTGTCAAGCCACACTTCTCTCTGCCTTTATGACAAAAAAAAAAAAAAATAGCCTAGCTTTAAGTTCATGTTCTACAGAATTATTTCTCATTAGGGAAGAAAAGTCAGAGAGAGTTCTAAGAATCCTGGACTAAAGGTAAAAGCAATGCATCAGTACTGTCCGATATGTTATTTATAAACTGGCCTGAAAGGTGATCATATTTTAGCACATTTGCTTTTAGCCTGTTCATCTAGCTTTATCCTATCCCCTTGATATAAATACATTGCTGATGTAAGTTTCCTTGGTTTGTTTGAATATTGAGGTCTGTTTAACAACCACTTTTGTTCACCCAGGCAGGGAGCCCATCTGTGCCATTGGTGTGGGTGAAGATACCTGCAGGTCATTTGTAAGACCTGTCACCTTACAATACTGGCCAGAGAAAGGGCTGCAGAGAAGGGCTTGGTTTCCTAACTTTTCTGATAGGAATCATCTTGAGCACTTGTTAAACATATAGCTTCCCAGGTCCTTCCCACTAGACATTCTGATTCAGCAGGCTTGGGCATTTAGGGCTTAACAAAAGTCCAGGTAACTTTTCAAACTTATCTTCAGGTAAGTTTGGAAAGCACTGTTATCAAGGTTATACTTTCATAAAAATAAAAGTACCTTTTGATTTGAGGAAATGGATGCCATTTATCCTCCTGTGCTCTGTTTGGCAAGCAGTTCCTAGCATGCCACTGGGCCCTGACCATGGGGTATCAAGCGACCATCTGGTCAGAGCTGCCCATCTGTCAGATCCACCAAGTCATATGGTTGGGTGGCCAGCAGCAATCTATTGTGAGATGGACATGGTGTGTCTGGGATTAGGCACAATAAGCTGCACAAACAGGTGACCCTGACCCCAATCCCCATGTCACCCTCCACTCTTACACTGGTGTCTCTTTCAGCACAAACATGTGGCCACTTGGTGAATCCCGTATTACTAGCTGATGGAGGAAGCAAAAGGCTAAGCTTCATTCAAAGAGGGGATGCTATTCTCTAGGACACAATACTGTACACTGGAAACTAACAACATTATATATGGTGCTGTGACTCCAACAGGTGGACTAAATGTGCCTAGGAACTAAGGGGTAGAAGTAGGAGTAGCCCAATGTACCATCATTCCCAGTGACCCACCTGAGGAATGATATGGCTTCGCTGTGTTCCCACCCAAATCTGACCTTGAATTGTAATAATCCCCATGTCAAAGATGGGGCTAGGTGGAGATAATTGAATCATGGGGATGGTTTCCCCCATGCTGTTCTCGTGGTAGTGAATAAATCTCATGAGATCTGATGGGTTTATAGATGGAAGTTTCCCTGCACAAGCTCTCTTGTCTGCTGCCATGTAAGACTTAGCTCCTCAGTCGCCTTCCACCATGATTGTGAGGTCTTCTCAGGCATGTGGAACTGTGAGTCAACTAAACCTCTTTCCTTTATAAATTACCCAGTCTCGGATATGTCTTTATTAGCAGCATGAGAACAAGTCTGTTCTCATGGGAATTTGTGCTTCCTCTCCCTGCAACTTTAGGCTGTGTGGGTTATCATGCCAAAATACCAGCATTAAAGGAAAAGAGTCACTATATAGGTAGGAATAACTGACCCTGATCACCAGTAGGAGGTAGGGACATGTTACACAAAAGATGCAACAATCTGAAAGTCTGGCATACTGGTTGATAAAATTCGGCTGTGTCCCCACCGAAATCTCATCTTGAATCGTAGTTTCTATAATCCCCACATGTCATGGGAGGGACTCAATAGGAGGTAATTGAATCGTGAAGGTGTCTATCCCCATGCTGTTCTTGTGATAGTGGATAAGTTATTACAAGATCTGATGGTTTTATAAAGCGCTTTCCCCTCTTTGCTTGACACTTTTCCTTCCTGCCACCATGTGAAGAAGGATGTGTTTGCTTCCCCTTTCTCCATGATTGTAAGTTTCCTGAGGCCTCCCCAGCTCTGCAGAACTGTGAGTCAATTAAACCTCTTTATTTTATAAATCAGTAAGTATCAGGCAGTTCTTTATAGTGGTGTAAGAACGGACTAATACACTGGTGATCCACTGGACTAGTGTGTTTTAGTATGACTATATGCAATTTTGGCAATATGTAAGCAAATACAGTAGCAACATCCTGAGAACTTGCTAACAAAGGATTAAGACCTTCAAGAATGATGGTTTGGTCATTCCATCTGTGAACCACCTAGAACAGCAGACGTAATGGGTAAGAGTGAAGGGAATCTAGAATGGGCAGTAGAGAAGAGAGACCATGAGTATCAGTTGCAGCCTAAGACCATCTATATCAGTGGGGGCTAACGTTCATATGCTTAACCTTTCTTTTATATATTTTCTCAAGCGATGAGACCAACCAGAATCCTGGAGAAACTGCAGATGGGGTAAATAGTTTAAGTAAGTGGGTCTGAGAAACTGGGTGCTTATTACTGGGCTTTGGGGATCTGCAGTGTGCCATCCACATTCACCCATCAGGACCCAGGGACTGACTTGCCCAACTGCCAGGAGAGTTGACCTCTGATGGCTGTGTCTGTATCTGAAAATTGCCCTTGACTGATAAGAGCCCACCTTGCCCAAAGTATGTCCTGGTCTGGGGGCAGCCCACATACAATGACTACGAGGTGTGGGGAATATCATATTGGTGTCATTTGTCTCAGTTGGAGACAACTCTGAATGGCCTTCCCGGCTCTTGTGGGGGTTGGTTGAGATCTCTCTTGCAACTACATTGAAGTCCAACTTTTCCCTCTGCCCAGTCCTGCTTCCACTGTTTCTTCTGGGTGTTGTTCCTGAGAGCAGCCTATGATAAACCTTCTGTATGCCAACCTTTGCCTCAGAATCTGTTTCCAAGGAACCCAACCTAAGACATGATGTAACTTGATTTCTAATCTAGCTTTCATGTAGTGCCTCTGACTGCAGTCTACAAGGCATATGAAATGTTATCTGGAAGAAATCTGAGAAATGTAGTAATTTGCCTTGAAAACTCTGAATTAATGGAAAGCATGCCAGAATAGGGACAGACCACATGCAAAGGAAGCAAATCAGATTATCAGCTAAACCAGCCCATGAAGATACAACTAAGAAGTCCAGGGTGCTGATTGACATCTTAAATTAGGAAATGCTGGCTGTTAACTGCCGTCTCTCAGAGTGGAGAGAATGCTTGCTTCCACTTCAATGTCTTTGTTCCCCTAGTTGTCAGCACAAAGTGGTTTCTCCTTTGGAGTTGACTAAGCATGGCCGACAGGCCAAGTAGCATATTCTTCAAACTGTGTGCTTTGAATAACTCTCATTCATGCACACTTTGGGGCTTTGTGACAGACACTGACATTTACTGATGGTTTACTCAATGCCAGGCATGGTGTGATTTCCTGAAAAATGATCACAGTGACTTTATATTTTGGGTATAAACATATAGAAAAATGGGAACAGAGACTCAGGAGTTTATGGCATTTGAACTTGCCTCTAACTCCTGAGCCAAGTCTCTTTCCACCATACTGCAATGGCCCTTGAAAAGCAGAGCAAGTCTTCCTTTCCCACCAGAGTCCAGTTGAGCTGATTGCTCTGTGGGTCTGATGAAACAAAGGGTCTTGGTTTTACATTTCCCCCAAAGATGCTTATGTGTGTGGTCTCACTGCCATGGAGCACATCCTGGGTAGCAGTCCGTCCCATGTGCCACCAGAAACAATGAGAATCAGTTCAGATAGACTTGGAAGGCTGGACACAGCTCCAACACCATTCCTGTAAGAACAGCTTGGAGGTCAGGACCTGCTGAAAGCAGGGCAGGAAGAGAGCCGCTGTGTCTTAAAAGCAGTGCACTGTCCTTCCCATGTTCTGCCGAGATGGCAAGCTCACAGCTAACACGTGCAGCTGCAACATCTTAAGCGAGTTCCTCATACCAAAGGACACGAGGTGGAAACCTCTGTTGGCAAATTAGAAGGCAACTTAAACCTTTTCAATTATTTACCTGAATGTATGGAAATAATTTTTTAATATCTGTTTAATCTGTTTAATTAAATGAGAATTACATTTATGGGACAGGAACTAAGATTTACCCAGTGCTTACTGCACACTAGATTCCAAGCAAGGCAGCTCTACAAATGAACTCTCTCCATCACCCTGTGAGTTGGGCATTGTTAGCTGACACTTATGGATAAGGAGATCAAGAACTTGGGGGAATTTAGTAAATTACCCAAGGTCCCCACACTAAGGAATACCAGGCAGAATTTCTAATGCAGTCTGCCTGATCTGAAGGCCACACTTTGTCTAATGCAAAATTTAAGAAGACAAGCCAGACAAGGTGAACATGGCTGAGCCAGTGTCATCTGTGGAGCTCACATTCCCTCAGAACTCCTTTGCTGAAATGCACTCGCCTTGTCTATCTCAGGAATCAAAGGTGACTTCGCAGTCTTTATGGAGGAGATGCACTCACAGATGGTGCATAGATTTCTCTGCCAAGGGCTCTTAAATATGCTGTGAATATATTCTCCTGAGGAATTCACCAAGTACACTGGGTCTTCGAGCCATAGACTACACAGACACCTGCACACACAGGACTCACACTCTGCCCTGCATGTTCTCACGCACAGATGTACATTTTCTTCCATTCTCTCTTGAGCTTTCTCTCTCACAACACACCTGTTGCTGCCTCTCAACAAAGGCAGTCTTGTGCTGTGAAAGCACCAATTCAGAAGGAAAACATAAACCAGATGGAGAGAACGGCAGAAGGGAAGTTCTTAAGCAAGTAAATAACATAACATGTCTCACGAATTTTTCCATTTTCCCTTGGGGTAAAGATGAAGTAAAGCGATGCAGTGCCCACCTGTCCCAGTGTTCTTGCCAATTGCAGATCATTTCCAATTTTAACAGAGGAAAGTGGCCCCCTAGGATTGTCCAGTCAGTGGCAGAGGAAGGCAGTGCCTGGAAATGTTAGTTGCTAGAGGAACTGAATATGATGCAGCAGATTTCAAAATATTGAGGGAAGTTGTGATGTTCCTTTGCTGACAATCAAGAGAAGATGTAAATTTGGTACCAGTTCATTTAATTTTACAGTTATAATCCTAGCAAAACTATATATATCTGTAATGTACAACTTGGCAGTAAATATATATATATGTGTGTGTGTGTGTGTGTGTGTGTGTGTGTGCGCGCGCGCACGCATGTGTATGTATATATATTTTAACTATCTCACTGGATGGAAAACACCATAGCTAGTTTGGGTTTGGTTTGTTTACCTCTTTCAAATCTCATGTTGAAATTGGATCCCCATTGTTAGAGGTGGGGCCTAATGGAAGATGTTTGGCTCCTAAGGACAAATCATTTATGAATAGCTTGGGTTCCTTGAGGTGGTGAGTGAGTTCTTGCTCTGTTAGTTCCCATAAGAGATGGCGGTTAAAAAGAGCCTGGTACCTCTCCTCCCCACACCACTCCAGCCCAACTGGCTTCATGTTGCCTTCTCTGTCTCCGTGTGATCTCTGCACGTGCCAACTCTACTCTGCCTTCAGCCTTGAGCAGAAGCAGCCTGAGACCCTCACCTGAAGCCAAGCACATGCTGGTACCATGCTTCTTGCAAAACCTGCAGAACTGTGAGCCAAATAAACCTCTTTTATTTATAAACTACCCAGCTTCAGGTATTCCTTTATAGCAGCAGTCCCTAACCTTTTTGGCACCAGAGACTGGTTTCCTGGAAAACAATTTTTCTACAGATAGAGTGGGTGAGGGCCTAGGAATGGTTTCAGGATGATTCAAGTACATTATATTTATTGTGCACTTTATGTCTATTATTATTACATTGTCATATATAATTAAATAATTATACAACTCACCATAATGTAGAACAAGTGGAGAGCTTGTTTTTCTGCAACTAGACTGTCCCATCCGGGGGTGATGAAAGACAGTGACAGATCATTAGGCTTTAGATCCTCATAAGGAGCACACAACCTAGATCCCTCGCATGTGCAGTTCACAATAGGGTTCACGCTCCTAGGAGAATCTAATGCTGCTCCTGATCTGACAGGAGGTGGCGCTCAGGCGGTAATGCGAGCAATGGGGAGCAGCTGTAAATATACATGAAGCTTTGCTCACTGGCCCACCGGTCACCTCCTGCTGTGTGTGACCCTGTTCCTAACAGACCACGGACTGACTGGTCAGTTGTGGCCTTTTTGGAACTGGGCCATACAGCAGGAGGTGAGTGGCAGGAGTTGGGGACCTCTGCTTTATAGCAACCCAAACAAAGACAACCATGATGACATCTTGAGTTTTCCTTATAAAAATGTTCTGAAAATCCAAGTGCTTACTGGGAGATGCTCAATTCAAAACTGAATCATTACAGGGTTTTACTTTTGTTTTCCTTTGTCTTACTTTCCTTTTCATAGAGGAGAGAGAAAAATATGAGCAAGGTAAATAAACATAGATACAATGGCCAATGAAGAGTGAGAGCCATAGAGTTGCGGGAGATGAATTTTTAGTGATCATTTCCCATATTTTACAAATAAAGACACGAGAGGCCCAGAAACATTGCCCACAAAGGCTCCAGGTCCACAGCTGTCAGGAAGGAGCCCCCTATGTTTTCTGACCCCATGTCCAGCATACACACCACCACATTACCCTGCCCAGAGGGAAAATATTAGAGAGAGTAAAAAGGAAGCCGGGAACTTTTCCTACAGGAGTGATCCACCTTAAGATAACATCCAAAACAATGGTTACACTGACATCACCTTCAACATGGTTCCTGTTGCCTGGGATTCACGCAGTTGTGACTATTTTGGAGCAAATTTGGAGAAATGTTAATTCACTCTCTCTAGTGTCCTGAAATGGATTGAATGGTGCAATATATTGTATTGCATGGCTCCTAACCCAATTCCAAGGAGTTTCTTGGGCAGCAAGAGGGCTGAAAACCAACATTTAATATTTCTGTATCAAATTACATTTGCAGGGTTCATGAACATCTCATTTTCTAATTCCGTTTCTCACAAAACAAGCCAACATCTGCCTTTTGTTATTTCTATCCCTCATTGTTTTTGAAATATTTGTAGTACATTTTGAATAAAACTCCCTTGACAAAAACTGCCTGGCAGGCTCTGGGCACAGTCATACCCTTGGTGAAAAGCTCGTATCTCCCAGCTTCTCATCATTTCCAATACACCCATGGGTTTATAAGCACCCATAGGGCAGGATGCTTCCTGAGGCTACATACGGACTTTGACCAAAAGGTCAGACCAAAGATCTCTGGGAATTATGAAAAAGAAAGAGTAAACCAGGCAATCTGTGGAAGGGGGTGATCTTATAGGATTAGGTGGGGACAAAGGTGAGAATCTTCTTGCCTTTCCTTTTCACACTTTGCCAACTTCTTCCTCTCTGCCTTCTATTTTTTGTGAAGAGACTGTGAGAAGAGACAAAAGAAGTGCTATTAAGGTGTTTGGGGTTAGGGCCAAAATTAACAAGAAAACTGAAAGTCCTTCAAAGATGATCTAGGATAAGTTCCACTGTGTCCCACTGCTTTAAGGAGGGCAGAAGGAGAGAAGGGAGGATTTGTTCTGTGTTAGTCAAATGGAAGTGGAAGGAGACCCAGCAGATGAAGAAGAGAGCTTTAAGCCACAATTCTTCACCAAGAGTTTGGTGAATCTTCCTAGTATATAGCACAGTGGCCCCTTTATGAAGGAGATGCTTTAGGTCAAATTTTTAATCTATCTTTTCAAAATCTCAAATCAATCCACATTCCTTTGAAACAAGTGAGTCATAATTGCTAGCTGGGTCATAGGGAAACTGTGGCCTTGAGGCACAATTGACCCAAGAAAAGGCACCCCCGCTACACAAAGAGTTGCATAATGTTCCCTCTTAAAGTCTCATTGCTGCTTCATAAATCCCAGCTAATTCACGTTGCATGGGGTAGAACATATAATAGAAAATAAGAAAGCACATTTGGAGTCCAAATATTAGAATTAAAATTCTGCCCCTGTTGATTTCTAATCAGATAGACTGTGATTGCCTGAACATTTCAAGCCTCAGTTTCCTTATTCACAAACGAGAGGAAATGTATGAGATTTAGTTGAAAATCAAATAGTAACAAATGAAAGCACAACAGGATGTTCAATAACTGTGACGGGCAGTGCACATGAAAGGGTCATCACCAACGCCCAGCTTGTGGCTGACCGCTCCTCAGGGGCCAGCTCTCTCCCATGAAAAACCAGGGAGTCCTTGTACTGATTTTTTAAAATTTATGAAACATGAGCTCATTGGGAAATCTTGAACAAACAGAAGCTTTCCCACTCTTTTAATTCAAAACATTTCTAAAAGGTTCATTTGGCCCATTTTCTGGCCTTATTAAGTTAAACATAAGGGACAGAACAGAGTATTGATTTCAGCACTTGCAGGAGTTGCAGCATTGCTCATCAACACTAGAGACAGGAACATGGAAGAGGAGGTTGCACTGGGAAGGAGACAGAGAAGAAACTCGGGTCCAGGGAGGCCAAGACACGTCCTGTAGGCCCATCTGTCTGTGCACACCCAGTTAGGATGGTGCTGATTGCCCAATCCCTTCAAGCCTGCTCCTTTCCTAGTTCTCTCTGATTCAGTCAATGGCAGTTCCCTCTTCTACTAGCTCCAGCGAAGGCCTTGGGAGCCCTCCTGGGCTCCTCTGTCACACCCTCCATGTTCACTTCATCAGCACAGTCTTGGACTTTACCTTGATTTCAAACTGAGAATCCCACTACTCCTCTCCACTTCACTGCCCCGCTCCATCCAAGCTGCCATCCTTTCTCCATCGATTGGTTCAATAGCCTCCAAATGGATCTCCTCACTCTGCCCCCGACTTTCCCACTCCCCTTAAGTTTATTCTCAACAGGGTACTGAGAGAGATCCTGCTAAAGTGTGGATCAGATCAAGTCACTCCTCTATTCAAACTCTCCAAGGGCTTCCCCACTTTAGAAGCAAAAATCCTTACGATGATCTGCAAGATTCTCCACACTGTCACCCCTTGTTTTCTCTGTGCCTCACCTTAATCCCCTCCCCCACCCCTGGCCTCTCTTTTTTAACTCTTTTCTGGCCTCTTCACTGTTCCTTAAACACACAAAGTAACCTGTTGCCTCGGGGCCTTTGCAGTTGCTGTTCTCTTTCTTGGAACATTCTTCTTCCCCGAGACACCTGCAAGGCTGGCTCCCTCAGCTCCTTTCGGTCTGGATTCAAATGTTACTTTCTCAATGAAGCCTTTTCTGACCACATGGCCTAAAATAGTAACCTGCTCTCCACTCTCACTCTTCCGCATATACTTTCTATAACTGTTTTCTGCTTTATTTCTTATTAGCATTTAGGATTATCTGATACATTATATATTTGACTTATTGTTTTATTTTTCTTCCCTATAAAAATATAAGCTCTATGAGAGTAGGAAGCTTACATTTTGTTCAGGACAGTGCCTAGCACAAAGTAAGTACTCAATAAACAATTTTTAACAGATGAATGACTGAAATGACCAAATAAAAATAAAATCCCGACCACAGTTTTTATTTTTTCTTTTTTTAGAGACAGTATCTCGCTCTGTTACCTAAGCTAGAGTGCAATCATAGCTCATTGAAGCCTTGATTCCCTAGGCTCCTGTGATTCCTGCCCCCACCTCAGCCTCCAAAGTTGCTGGGGCTACAGGCATGCACCACCACACCTGGCTAACTTTTATGTAGAGATGTAATCTCACTGTTACCCATATTGATTTCAAATCCTGGCCTCAAGCAGTCCTCCAGCCTCGACCTCCCAAACTGCTGGGATTACAAGCATGAGCCACCATGGGCCCTTGACTACAGTAGTTTAAACAGAGAACAGAAACCTAACACAACTAGAAGTTTCAGATTAGGCAGTCTAGGGCTCTACAACGATGCCATCAGAGGCCTGGTTTTTTTGTTGTTGTTGTTGTTTTTTCAATTTCTTTTTTTTAATTTTTTCATTTCATCATACTTAAGTAAGTTTTTGCCTCATGACTGCAAAATGGCTGCTGCCCCACCAGACAACACATGATCTTTCCAAAGCAGGGGGAAGAAATGCAATGCAAAATAGGAAATGGCAGCATTTCTATTAGGAAAGCAAAAACTTTCCCAGAAACTCTCAACTTATATCTCATTAATCAGAACCTTGTGGCATGGCAACCCCTTGCTACAACACTAAACAAAAACTGGAATTTTGTTAATGAGGAATGGACACAGGGCAGGTGGCTCCCAGTATTTGTCATAGAGCAAAAGTCTCTGTCACCCTTCAACTTCAGCTCATGCTTCTCTGCTTGGGATAAGAAGGCACTTATGAGACCCCAAGTCAAGGGAATGAGTTTGGGGAAGCCTTAGATCTAGCTGTTGTTGGAGAGAAAACCTGAGTCCTCCTCTGGCAGAGGAGCTGTGGAATCAGACACCTACGACATTTTGGCAGCCATGTTCCCAGTGTAGGAATGAAGGTGACCCAGAGGATAATGAAAATGTCCAGAAAAGGCTCACATTGTCCAGAGAGATAGTCCCATCAGCCTTCACCTCTTTGCTTCCAGGGGTTACGGAGGCCCCACTGCAAATTATTCTAGCTGTGGTGACAATGATGCTTTTATTGTGTGCCTTGACATACAGGAGAGACACCTGAGTGTAGACGTGGCTCACTGTACCCTCTGAACCAGTGGTTCTCAACAAGGAAAGATCGGCTGGGAGATATGGCAGCTTCCACCTGCCCCCAACTACAATAACACATAGAGAGCAGAGAGCATCTCTGTGCAAACCCACTCCCTTTTCCCTCAAGGGAAGAATATTTTCAGCATCTCCCCAGGCAATTCTGATACCCAACCCTCTGGACAGGAAGTCCCTCTGTTCTCAACCCAGAAGTTTCAGTGTCAAGGAGCAAAGTGACAGGGGTTGGTCCTATTCCATTTTTTTTCTTTTTTATTGATACATAATATTTTTACATATTTTCGGGCTACATGTGATATTTTGTTATATGCATAGAGTATGTAATTATCAAGTCAGGGCATTTAGGATATCCATCACCTTGAGCATTTATCATTTCAATGTGTTGAGAACATTTTAAGTCCTCACTTCTAGTTATTTTGAAATATATAATCTATTGCTGTTAACTATAGTCACCCTACTCTACCATCAAACATGAGAACTTATTACTTCTATTTAACTGTACATTAGTACCCACTAACCAGTATCTCATCACCTGCCTGTCACCCTCCCACCACCCTACTCCATCCTTCCAAGCCTCTGGTAACTATCAGTGCCAGGAATATGGGCTTGGCTCACTTATGGTGTGACTGTAGACCTGCACCTCCCAGTCACTATCCTGTCCCAAGACAAAGGCGAACACCTTTGCAAGCTGCAGAGGCCACCCAGGAATGGGCTGTATGCAGACCCAGAGCTTTGCTAGCCCAAAACATTAATGATTCTGCAGAGCCTTGGGTGGGAAAGCAGTCACTGGACTTCTTTATTCAGTTCCTTTTTCTTTGCTGAAAGGCCAGAATCCAAGACTTAGAGACAAGGTCTGATCCCTTTGGGACTCTTGTAAGAGAGGCCTACAGCCCTTCTTCAGAGAGGAGGAGATCTATGCCCTGTATTTGCTATAATTATAATGACGGGAAGCCAAAAACTTCAGCCTCCTCCCCCAGTGTTCCCACGATGCTGAGGATGGAGGATGGGACCCCAGTTTATTCACCTCTTCAGAGACCACTGCTCAGGCTGCCCTGAGAGACGTCCTTGTCTTTGCAACTCCAAGCCGGTTATGGGCAACAGAAGCCCAGCATGTGTGTTGGTTTGTGGGGAAAAGGAAAGGTGGGGACCTACATGCTGTGATTGTAACATCTAGAAGCCTTGAGAAAGGTCTCAAAACCTGTCATAAAAGAGTTGGTGGAAAGGCCTGAGAGGCTGACATGAGAGAAGATTGAGGGCATTTAATAAGGGACTCTAAATATTTGAAGGAAAAATTAGGCATATTCTTCAAAGTATCAGCAGGAAAAGCAAGGTAGAAGTTACAAGAAGTTGCACAGGTGTTTTCTTTCTTTTCTTTTAATCAGCAAGAGCTATAAGACAATGGAACAGATTTCCCCTGACGGTGGTGAGTTTCCTGGTTCTGGATGTGTCCGAGCAGAGCCTTATCTAACAGGCATGTTGCTGAGTTGACTCTCATTTCACGGAGGCAAAGACTAGATGTCCTCTTCCAGCCTTGAGATTCCTTAAAGGTGTGGTATCCCCTTTGCCCACCCCCACGTGACCCAGGGCTCCGTGTCCATCACTGCAGACGGCAGATCTCTCCCTCTTTCCCACATTGCCCTTTGAGGGAACAAACATTAACAATTCTCACCACAGTGTGAATGCTTCAGAAGGTTTTCTCCTTTGACAGTGGCAATGACTCAGGGGAACTTGGCTGGGCTTCAGCTCACTCCTAGCTCAGTCAACTCTTACAGATTAGTGGATAGCTTCAGTAAAGCCAGTGTGGTTACTCGGCAGGCTGGCTTTGGGACAAGTTCTCTAACTCTTACAAAACAGATTTCCGATATCTCTGATGCAATGTTGATTCAGCAGGTCTGGGATAGAAAGTTGTAAAAGTGCTCCCAGGTGATTCTCATAGTCATGTTTGGGAACACTTTCCTAAGCTTTTCCTCAACCAAACCCCTAAAGATCCACTGGGAAGAATTATTTTGACCTTATTTGATCAAGCTTGAATCAACAGGCACTATGCCCCATAAGGATGGCTAAAGTTTTTCAATTCTTTCTACACAATGTTCACCTGGGATTTGAAACTAACGTACATGTTTCACTGGATGGTCATTGTTTGTCTGCACATCCTCCTTCCCTCCTGTCCCAGCCCCTACAATGCTCTAGCTCTGCCAGGGCCAGAACTATGTCTTTCTTCTCGGGATTTCCTGCATCCAGCACAAAACTAGGCATAAACCAAGTGTTCAGTATTTGAGGAAGGAAGAAGGGTAGATGGGAAGGCAGGATATGCTTGTCCAAAGGATCATGTCAATTTCAACAAAGATTGCTTGAGTCCTGTGCAAAAAAATGCAAGGGACAGAGTGGGTTGGGAGTGGTTCTGTACTTGTGCATGTGAAATGGGCACTGAGTGTTACTAGTTTGTTTCTATGTCTCACCAAAGTCATAAGGCCTCCCAGTGCTAAGAGTGCAGTTCGCCACTCTTGCCTTTCCTCAGGCTCTTCAGCATGTTTTTGAGTGTTTATGCCGCTCCTCATAAAGATAGCTGCTGCTATCCTGACTGCAGATTTTTCTAAAGTCATTCACTTGCACTTTTATTTTAGTAAAAACCACGAGTACCTTGAGATGAATACATTATGGAGACAACTGTCATCACGACCACATGTGGTATTATTTACTCATGTCAGTTTGAATGATTAATGTGGAAAAATGGCTGGGGAGCTAATATGATTGAGGGCTGGATAGGACAATGTCTGTGTGATTTCAAACAATGCCCATACTGTGCGTGGTGAGTCGCAGAAACATGAATAGCTGGCACTACTGCCTCCTCTCTCTGCCGACTCCCTTTCTTGGCTGGATTCTCCCCCAAACTCCCCACCCCCAGAGACTCCAATTTTCCGTCCGCAGCCAAGGAGGAGAAAGCAGGGACCCTTTAAACTTTACCAGACTGGGGGTTGTGTGTGGTGTCAGCCATCTGGCTGATGTCATTGGTGACTCCTCAGCCAGCCAGAGGGCAGAGGAGACTCACGAAGCCTTGAAAGAGAATCCTGGATTGTTGGTTGGTCTTGGCTCTCTTTAATGAGTGGACAATATCATAAACCAAATGACGGTTTGTTCTTCAGAGAAGCATCGTTGCAGTGGAAGAGTTTTGTTGAGAACAAGGCGCTACAAATCAATCAGGGAATTGTTCTGTAGGCCTGCCAGGTCTATAAATATCTAGACTCCTGCTTACCAAGTAGTGGATGGATGTTCTTCTCCAGGTAATAAGAATTTTCTGTGTTCTTTTTCTTGTGGCAAGCCTGAGAGACCACAGGATGAAACCTTTTCTCAGCCTCCATTGTCATTGCTACCTGTGCAATTGTTAGTTGCCTCCCTTTGGCTGAGATATTGGGGTGGAGAGCTTGCTAGATCCATGCTAAATGCCTTGAATGTGTTGCCTCATTTAAACATCAAAGTTGATGAAAAAACTGAGGTTCAGGGGGTTGAAATAACCAGCTTGAGGTCACACTGTGGTGAATGACCCAGTGGAACTGGAATCCAGGGCTGTCTGGCCCTAGAACCTGAGCTGGTCACACATCTGCCTTGTGTGTCATCAGCTTTAATCCCATTCTTTTGGCTTTGTGGTGTGTGTGGGAGGAAGGGTTCACTGTTAAGAGAGGAAAGTAGAGGGAGTGACAGAGGGCAGCCCCCTTCAGGCTGCCTGCTACAGAGTGACCAGCAGGCCCGGGGGTGGGAGGGATGATGGGCAGGCAGGCTAACAAACAAAAGAGACAGTGAAAAGAGACTGTGGCTTTTTCTGTCTGGGTTACAAATCATGGTGCCAGTCTCAGCAATGTTGGTTAGGGAGGGTTTTCTGTGATGTCACTTCAGCTTTGAGGCACAAGTTGTCTAGTGCATAAGATATAATGAGAGATTCAGCCAGCATGGAACACTGTGAATGTCTCCTAGAAATGTTACTGCTTTGATCCTTGTCAAGAAATTCCCTCACCTTTTAAAAGGGACCTCATGCCAATGTGGGGCACTTGGGGCTCACATTTGGCCGTGGCTATGCTGCCCTTGGGGTCCTTGGTTCTGCTACGGTATGCAGATGGCTGTCAGGCTTTTCCCCACTCCTATAGAATAACCCTGTGCACAACACTTGAGGACATGAAGACAAGTTTTCTGCAGAGCGCTGACACCAACAGCCCCTTGTGTGTGGTCTGTGATATGGTGTCAGACAAGACCTGAAATCAGGTTCAGCAGCTTGTTTTCTCACAACATGGAAAAGCTCTGTCTTTCACACCAGTAGACACCAAGAAACAAAAAACAAGACTATGATTCTGCCTGAGAAATTTGTAAAAATGTTCAAGCAGGGGTGTAAAAGAAAACCAGAATGGAGCGACAATGTGGGATCTAAACATTTGACCTGTGACACTTTTATTTTTTTCATTCCTATTATTTTAGAGTTGCTCATTTTTGAAATTCCTGTCTCCTTCCTGTTCTGATTTTTGATCCAGCATTAGTCATTTTGACCCAGAATAATCTCACACCATATTGCATCAGCATTTTCCTATCTTTATTCTACTTCGGGGATAGGGCAGGAATCCATATATACCTTATAAAAAGAAAAGTGATTTTGTACTTATTTCATTTCACTAAAATGTTCTGGCTAGAACTGCCTGATTTGACCTCCATTCTTTTTGATGTCACCTGACTTGAAGACAGCCCCAGGGACAGGCACCAGATAGTAAGGGATGGAGGCATAAATGGTCACTGGAAATCCACACTACTGGTCAGAGCATTAGTTGAGCCAGCATCCCAGGTTCTTTACTCTTGATAAAATTTTAGATGAAATTTTAATTAGTAATGTGACCACATCTCTGAATGCCAGTGATCTATCTGGATTGGATACTAGAGCTTCTCTCAAACTATGCTACAACATCTTCTACCCATGATTTGAATGTGGTGTTTTTCAAAAAATGTCGTTTCAGGAGAAAATCCTAGGGTGCTAATAAAAATGAAGATTCCTGGTCCCCACTCTAAACCTACTCAATATGACCCTCTGCAGATGGGCCCAGGGATATGTATATATTTTTTAAAAGCCCTGAAAGCGATTTTTGGGCATACTGAAGTGAAAAAACTACAGGTTTAGACTTAAGGTGACTTAAGCAACACTTCTGTAGTTCTGCATAGTCAACATTAGTGATTAGGAAAGGTTCAGATGTCCTGAGAACTGGCATTCATCTACTCATTCATTTTGCAAGTCTTTATTGAATACCTTCCGATATTCAGTCTTGAAAGGAGAAGACAAGTGTGTGTCTAGGATAGTGGTTCTCAAACTTGTGTGTATGTCAACATCATGGGGAGCTTTATAAGAATAGTCTCTCTCTAAAACAAACACATACAACTCCCACACACACACACACACACACACACACACACACACACATACACAGCCCACACACACACTGTGCCTTTGTAGGTCTGGGATGAGACCACTACATATTTGAGATGGTGATTCTGATATGCAGTCAGCATTAAGGAAACATTTTATTAGAGAAACTCTCCGTGCACCAAAATACCAAGTGAACAGACTTTTATAGGGAAAGACTTTCCTATAATTGTGGGAAAAACATGTGGCACATGACTTCATCTTGAGCAAAATCAATTATAGCTTCCTTGCAGATAATATTGGTCTTACACAAAACTAAGTCATGACAGTGATAGAGAGAAGGTGGGTGAAAAAGAGGGGCCACCAGGAGCCCCCATGGGCCTATCCAGGCATGTTTGAAAGACAATGGGAGTATCTATTTAGTT
Source organism: Macaca mulatta (assembly GCF_049350105.2). NCBI lineage: Eukaryota > Metazoa > Chordata > Mammalia > Primates > Cercopithecidae > Macaca > Macaca mulatta. The sequence continues at coordinate 29,915,344 of NC_133422.1, forward strand.
AGATGCAAGAGATACAAATTGTCATGTTTTGGTTGGTGTAAAAATACTACCATCCTCGTGACTTAATAATATTCATTATACTTCTGCCACTATTCATAGTACTATCTATGTTCACAAAATGGAAATAATTGCAACAAATATAATGGTAGCAAATTTTAATCAAACTTCCAAATAGAAGTATTGGTTTAGTGAAATATAAATTTCAAGCTTTTTTCTAGAAACTTTGGAACACATAGGGGGAAAAATCACCCAGTCTTACCATTCAGAAATGATTATAATTAACATTTTCTTGGGTAACCATTTTTCTCAGTTGATGTTACACTGTGATAATTTTCATTTTATTAAACATGATGCCTGAAAATTACTTTCAAATGGTTCAGCAGAGAAAGAAAGAATGAGATAAAGCAGCTTTGTAAGATTTTAACAATTAATAAGACTAGGTGAAAAGTATACATTATATTATTTCAGCTTCTTGGTAGGTTTGAAATTTTCAAAATAAAAAGCTTTTTAAAAAGTTTGAAATTTTCAAAAAAATAGGAGAAATCTATTCAGTGCAAGAAGTAGACAAGCAACAGGATGGATTACTCTAAACATCATGTGGTTAAAGGCTGGAACTAAAGATAATTTTTAAATAGTTAGAAAACTAGCAAGTCAAAAAAGTATAATCTATTATGGTTTAGTGGGGAAATTTAACTATAGGGAATATGATTCTACATTTTTATCAGTATTCATGCAATAGCCCCAGTGAGCCTTCTTATTTTTATCTATCATCTTACTGACATTGTCAATGAACTGAGAGTCATGGTTTCAAATGTACACCATTAAATAATGATGCCCAGCTGAGATCAAAACAACAAAAGCCAAAAGACTTTTAAATAAAAGAGTCATCTGGTTGCAAACTAAATAAAGCCAGTGGAGTGCCTGCAAACATTCTCTCTCTCTCTGTCTCTCCATAAACATGATTTTTTCCCCCAATGGGCACACTTTAATTCTTCTGTGGAATAATATAAAATGTAAATAGATAACCCATATTATAATTAATTATCCCACTATTGGTCAAGTTGATTGAGTTCAATTTTTAGGTTCATAAATAATACCATGATTTTTTTCTAATTTCAACATTCCTTAGGACAGACGTCTAGAAATGAATACTCCATGTGGTATTGAAAGTTGGCTTAGCTCTGCCTTTCCCACTGTCAATGACAAAGAGAAAGGGTGAGTCAATGTCACTAGAGAAGCATGAATGCATCTTTTGGCCAGACTCTGACCCCACACCATGGGGGTAGTTAGTTTGGGTTGAAGTAAGCTGCTATAACAAAGAGATCCTAGGATATTGTGGCTTAATTAAGTTGGAAACTTTTTTCTCTCTCACTTTACCACTCAGATGTGAATGGTTCAGAGCTGATGGGGAGGCACTACTGACATTCTCAACAAATGGCTTCCATTTCTGGGTCCAAAGTGGCAATGCTTGTTCTTGCTGTTTTACAGACACTGGGAAGGGGTAAATGATCTGGGGAATGTATGTCCAGTTGTTTGAAGGGCGAGATCCACAAGTGAAGTACATCATTGTAGGTCACATCTCATTGGTCGGAATCTAGTCGTTGGTTTTACCTACCTACAGAGCTGATAGAAAATGAAGTAGTTACCAGGACAGCCATGGGCTCAGCTAAAACTGGGAGAAGAGATCTGGCAGCACAGTGAATGGATCTGCCTCAGCTTCTAGCTGAGTTCTTGGAACCCAGAGGGTGAGCAACTGAGACACTGTGTAATTGCTCTTTTTTTCATACGATTTCTGTCTCCCTCAACATTGAGCCTCTGAGATCTAAGCATTGGAAACATTACAGTCAGGTAGTGAAAAGTTTGCTAATCTGACAAGGAATCAAGGTTCATTAAACTCTTCCATGTGCATTTTTATAGGGTATGGCCAAACCAGAGTTAGATAAGTGCAGATGTCGCTAGCTACAGGTTCATTTGAACTCCACAGTTCAATTCCCGCCCCCCACCTCACTTCCCCTCTCCCTCTCTCTTTCTCATCCTCTACATTTCCTTTGTGCTTTTGGAACTCTCTTTTTTGTTACAGATAGGTACACAAATACAAAATTCAGGGGTTCAGTGGAAACAAACAAGCTTTAAAGTAGAATTTACAATGAGATGCCTAATGAACAATGGTCTATTCGCACAGCTGAAAGCTCTACTCACAAATCTCTTTCCCTTTTAGATTTGTGAGGAACAAGGGATTGTATTCTCTGCATGGGATTTTGCTTCTGGGCTAGGGTTGACTGCAAGTTTATTGGACTGAGCACTACGTTTTGTTTTGTTTTTACCATAAGGGACTTCTGCAAAGAGCCCCAGTTCTCATCATGTGCTGCGAGAAAAATGGAGACGGTTTGCAGAACAGTTCTTTCTCTTTGTTCAAAATTAGGTTCAAGCTGAGAACCACTGTGGATATTTCAAGTTCTGTTTTGGATAAAATAAGCAGACGTGTTTGAATTAATTAACTTTGTAAAGCAACTCAGCACCGAGACTGAATTAGTGCTGAGGGAAGGAGCACTGTGTCAGGAGTCCCAACACTTCTGTCTCCACCTTGGCCTTGCCACAAAATCTTCATAGGACTGTGGAAAAATACCCAACATTTCTGTGCTGTGGTTCCCCAATTACATACATTCAGAGATACTTACAGTTCTAGAAGAATGATTTTATAGATACTGCAGTCTGCCTTTGTTATGGTAACAGGAAGACTTAGTTGAGCCTATGCCAATCCTTCCCTCCACAAACCAGGTACCATCAATCATGCATTTCTTGGAGACCCCTGGGACCTACACTCAAGCACCCCACACTGTAGATCCTACAATATTTTGTGGCTTAGATTTTATTTATGGGTCTGCTTCCCCAAGGGCTTTTTAAAATCAGAGCCCATTTCTTATTCATCTGTGTTGTCCCTGAAGCGCCAGTACTATGCTTGGCTACGTACTGGATGCTTGATAAATACATGAAATAAAAGTATACCTGATATCAGAAGGTTGGTTAGTGGCAGGGCTGGGTCAAGAATTCAGGTTTCTTTAGTTTCACATCAGTCCTTCTCATGCTTGACCTCTCCCTTCCCTTAAAAATAAGGATAAAACGTAATACCATGTGCCAGAAGTTCTTGGGCACTAGAGATGCTGGTGTAGAAAGAGATGACTGGTGTCCTCATCCTTTGCTCAAGATTGTTTTGCTTTTTCAGTCTCTTAGTCCTTGATGATGATTTATTCTCATAACATGTTTGTCTTCTTTCTCTCTCAAGAACCTCTGCTTAGAGTGGTCCAGGGAAGACTATATTGCAATAGGGCCCAGAGCACTTTGTAGGAGCTTTGATGCCAATATCAAAAGCCCAAGATGTCCACTGTCTTAGACGAAGGCTAACATCTGCTCTCCAAGGTGTAACCCTCACATGCTGCCCTAAATGAGGCAGAACACCTCATGCCTCTGAATTAGACACAAGGCACCGAGAGGCAAGTGCCTGGGGCCGTCACCCAGGTCATCTATGCTTGACACTGCTCAGCCTGCTTACAAATGGGGTTCTTGCTATAGCAGTCAAAATAACCACACAAGGCAAGGAAAAGACACAGACCAGAGTCTGGGGAGGTTCTGAGTGGGGCTGATTTTAGCACACAGAAGGGAATGAGACAACCACAGCCACGGCAATGGGCCGGGAGGAAGGAAGGCCACTGTGGGTCACCAAGAGAAACACTTCCTGCCATTGTCTGGCTATACAGGCTCAGATGAAAATAAAAATAGGTGGACATTGAAGATATGCATGTGTACATCTTGAGCTAGACCCACACAGAGGATCCACTGGGGCTGTGTTTGGAGGCCATAAAGAAATAATTCAGGGCATTTTGGCTCAGTGAAAATGGGATTTAAGAAGCCATGTGCAAGTCAAAGACCCAAGGAGCAGGGCTGATGAAACCCTAACCATGCTCTAAGGCGTCTGGAGAAGAGTTTCACATCTACGGGTCTCAGGTTCTCAGCCTGAGAACCATATAATAAAAACAGTATGGTAGAAGATACAGGGCAAAGCATGGGGGCACTATCAAATACTCTTTCATAAATGCTGGCAAAAAAAGTGGAAAGCCACGTTTCTAAAAGATTCTCAAACTCTTACCCTATTTCCCTAAGATTTGTTGATAGTCCAGAGAGGACTATTAAGGGATCTTTCATTCTTCTCAGGCACTTTTTTTCCTTCAGTTAAAATAAATTGTATCATGGAAAATATCAACTATGAATACAAAAATATGCATAGTAATTTAATGTACCCCTGTGTACCCACCAATCACTCTTCAACAATAATCAACTCACAGCCAATCTCACTTCATCGGGACCCACATCTACTGTCTCACTCCCATATTATTTGGAAATGAATTACAGATAATATATAATTTTATCTAAAATGTTTCATGTTGTATTTTTAAAACATAAGGACTCTTCATAGAAACATAACTATCCATTCTGAAGCTTAGAAAATTAGAATTCTGTCGTGTCATCAAATAGCCAGTACATGTTCAAATTTCCAGTCTTTTACATCTAATAATGTCTTCCTCATGGTTCCCTTCAGACCTACTCTACCCCCATCCAGAGAAAAAAACCAAAGCAGACTTACACAAGCAAAGAAGCTCTGATACCCTGGCCCTTTGGTTTCTATGCTATAGTAATGTAACAAACACATGATATGCCAGGAACAGAGAGGTGACCCCCAAATTGCAGGCAAGCACACTGGCAACATAAAGAGAAAGTAACTGACAAATCCCTAATTCTGGAAGATGCCCAGAGCAGCTGGGCCTGGAGCCAGGAGCTTAACAAATTTCCATTGTTATTGGCAGCCGACAAATGTAGAAGCAGACAGGGGACCTTCTTATCATGGGGAATTTTGTTAGCTGAGGCTATATGCATTTAAAAAGCACAATCAACCTGTAGTGAGTTGAGGGATTAAACATGATTTTTCTCAACTTGAATGACCCCTTTCCCTAAATTAAGCTGCCTATTTAGCGCCCTTAATAAATACATAGATAATTTAAACCATGTGGCAGCAAATTGAAAACATGGGCTTTTTGAACTATGTATTTTCTTTCTCATGTTGGAACACTTCCCTCGAGAAAAATCTCAGGTCTCATGATTATGGAAAAGAAAGATCTGTATATCTTTCTGATTAAGTGTCTCAGGATACACACATACACGTTGATCAAGTTTTTTCTTCTTTCTTGGCTGAAGTGAAGCATATGCTTCTGAGAAAAGTGTTCCATCGACACTTCTTTGGCGGCTGCCTGGTCTATTTGTCAACAAAACAAAATGTGAAAGGATTTTATTTCTATAAAAGTAATTACATTTCAAAGCAGCTTGTCATTATATACCATGAGGCATTACATTGAACCAAGATACAATTTTCTGCCTGATTGTTAGAAGTAACAATCTGTATTCACAAGTCAGTAAAATACTCAAATGTGTATCTTCTCTGTTGCTTGATTGGGAAAAATAATACTCCCAGCTTGAGTACCTTGAGGTTGGGACCACATGATTTGACATGCCAGTTTTAGGATCTCTGTATTAATCTGATTCAAAATACAGCTCCCACCAAAAACAAATCTCTATTTACTTTCATATTAGGCATCTTGATTTTGACCCCCAAAAATGTTCAAAAGGTGACAAAGATTTTCCTTTCTTTTAAATAAATGAGTGTCTCAACTTTTAGCTACAGTACAACTTGCTTTTTGCCTCTTTTATGTGTGCCCCAAAAAAGTTCATAAGCGTTTCAGTGTTCATGGGCCCGTGAGACTCATCTGGTCTCCTCATCTTCTCTGTGGTTAGAGTGCTTTCTGAGACATTTCTCACCACAGATTCTCAGAGATAAAGTCTACAGCTTCTTTTTGGTTCCCTGCTTTTAACCTCTCCATTATTGAGCAAAGAGTCTTAAACAAAATTCCATAATAGGACACATCTTTTTCATTTCCTCCCCAAACCTTTTTTTCCCAACTTTTACTTTAGATACGGTGGATACATGTGCAGGTTTCTTAGACTGGTATATTGCACTCAGGTAGTCAGCAGAGTGCCCAGTAGGTAGTTTTTCTACCCATATTACCCTCAATTCCTCCTCCCTCTAGTAGTCCACAGTGTCTGTTGTTCCCATGTTTATGTCTGTGGGTGCTCAATGTTGAGCTCTCTCCTATAAGTGAGAACTGCGGTATTTGGTTTTTTGTTCCTGCATTAATTCACTTAGGATTATGACCTCCAGCTGCATCCATGTTGCTGCAAACAACGTGATTTCATTCTTTTTTTTATGGATGTATAGTATTCCATGGTATATGTGTACCACAATTTCTTTAGTCAATCTAATGAATTAGTGCCACCACTAATGGGCAACTAGGTTGATTCCATGTCTTTGCTATTGTGAATAGCATGGTGATGAACATCCGAGTGCATATGTCTTTTTGGTGGAATGATCTATTTTAATAGATCTTGAACTTCCAATTTCAAACTACACTGACTTTCTCTTGCTACAGATACAAACAGAGCATCCTATGGGTAGGCCGTTCTTGGCTTACGCAAAAGGACATCCAAGACATTTTTTAAAAAGGTGATTCAGTCACCCCAGAATGGGGGAAGTAGTCACATGGGTAGATTTTGTCTGGTTAAAACTTTGTTTTGCCTTGGAAGATAGACATTGAAAAACAAGTCGTGATGGCCAGATTTCTCCAGGATGAGAAGCCTAATTGTCTGAGAGAACATTGGCCTTTTGAGCCCATTAAGGAGAAACATGCCATGGAGCAAGCGCCCCCCTTTGAATTTGTTTTCAGAGTGTCCACTGACTGACTTCTCTATGGCAGACTGTCTGACGTCCGGAATCAATGGTATCGTTTGAAGGAGCCGGTTTTTTAGACAGAGGCATGTGAACTTCTTAGGGAGTCTTTATACTGTATTAGTTTGTAAATCTAAATATTGCATGCAGCTCTTGGTTCAACAATGCTCCTCTTTTTCTAATAATTTGATGAAACTAATTGAATACAGGACACAGCTCACTGGTGGGCAAGTGAAGATGTTTTACTTAGCTTCTAAGGCAACATATAGCTAAAGAAAGCAAAACTGCCTGGCCTAGGTTTTAATGAGGTGATTAACTTAGCGTATATCTCTACAAAGGATTATTTCACTGTCAAGAGGGTGAAAGATTGGCCTTTACTAATTATTTAGAGGTTATATTTGGAATAAATAATTAGTATTCATTTTATAGATCATCTGAATAGCTAAAAAATAAAAAGATGCAAGAGAGTTAAATATAGCTACTACACATTTCCATGTTTTTACTTTTTTACCAGGATTACAGAAATCTTAGACTTAGTAGGAGCAAAATAACTATTTGTGATGGCTTGACTCTTAATGTTGGATTTAGTGTTACTCATTTAATCACAAATGCAGATGATTTTTCTGTTCACTTTGTTATATTGAACTCCTCGAATTTGTAAAACATACATACTGCAATGTTGTAACAAGTGGTATATTTTGGTAGTTTTGTCATGCTCAAATCCTAACTGAGGATAGTACAACAAGGCCAGTTAATGGTATAACTAGATTCGCTCTCTAGAGCTGTGCTATCCAGTATGGTGGTCACTAGCCACAAGTGACTACTTTGATGTAAGTTAACTTTAATTTAAATTAAAGTTGAAAATTCAGCTCCTCAGTTGCACTAGTGCTTCAAAGCTACCGTATTAGACAGTTTCACCATTGTAGAAAGTTCTAGTAGAAGGTGCTGCTCTGAAGAATCCTAAATTCACTGAGTGATTACTCTAGCTTGATCTCTGCGTTTTCTCACCTAGGAAATAAGTAGGTGAGATCACCAAGTCTCTAGGATCCTCCCACTTCTGAGATTCTCATCGCAAGCATTTTCCTAATACCTGGGGGCCACATCTGTACAACTCTCAGGAAGCCCCTGTGGTGAGAAAAGGCACTGGTGACCTGGTGAAAACTTCTTGGAACTTAGAGGACTTGCATGTAGTCCCAGCCCTTCAATGCAAGCTATATAACTCTGGAAAAGTCACTCAATTACTTTGAGTTTTTTTGCCCATTTATCTAATGAATGGACTCTGCTGAACAATTTCCAAGGCCTGATTTACTCTAAGATTCTAGAATGTCATTTTAAAAATACTCCTCCCTGATGATGCTGGGTCAAGCAGATTTTGGTACTGCGTCGTCTGTGATGTTTTCTTTGAAAACATTCTGAATTCTCACAACACCCGTTCAAGGAAGGGGAAACTTATTACCATTTTCCTTTTGCTGCAGTGGAGCCTTCCCTGCACCCAACAGTTGGAAGACGTGTGAAAAATTGCCAGTCAAGCAGCTGTTTTCAATATAAAGATTCTTGGCATGTGTGCAGGGTATCAGAGGGATCAAAGTTTTCACTTTTTTCCCCAAAAGTTTGGGTGTCTTGTAGACTTACCATGTGAAAAATACTTAGTTTAGTATTTGTGTCTGATCGTTAGCTAAAAAACTATTATCTTGACTCTTCAATATTACGAGCAATATAGAAAAAAAATTAGTCATTTGATTTGAAAGTTTTGGCATAAATGTTTCCATCAGGATGGCCTTTGTTCAGTTGATGTTAAGTGATTAATTATAGAATACTTTAATTTGAGGAGTTTATCTAGAACATTAGAAGACTAGCGCTAAAATGAAGGAGAGAGATCTATATATTCATTTGAATACTTTTTAATGGCAGCCTTCTGTATGGAAGGCACTGTTCTAATGGTGAGCACTCAGAAATAAACTAAAGAAACAGAAAATTCTGTTCCAAAGGTGCTTCTATTCTAAAGAGTCTCCTGTAGAGTTTTCAAAGCATGTTCCAAAATTAGAATTTTTCAAGACATTAGAAGAGACTACACGAGCAAACACAGACTGTGCTCATATAAAGTTAGGAAATTGAGTGTTAAACAAAATTAAAGTTTTGTTTGTTTATTTATTTATTGTGGCAGGATTTCCAGAGTTTTAAAAATGCTAAGTGCACTATGAATTTCTAAGGCTAAAATATCATGGGCAGTGGAAAATAAACCATTTTTATTCCCATAAATAAACACTTTTTTATTTCCCTAGAATATTTCATTAACATGACTAAAGCTCTGTTGAAAGAAAATAGCTTGGTAGAAAGCCTTTATTGCTAGATAATGGGCTAAGTCATTAGGACTCAAACCTATTACATTCCTTAGATAGAGTCCATCTGATACTTTTAATTCACTACTAGTCTCCCCAGTGTGGGGTGTAGACTGGATTCTGTTCCAGGCATATTAAATGCTTGGACAGCCCATCAAATGCACAGCTGGTGCTCAGTCATCCTCAGCAACCAAAGGATGCCTGAGAAGGGTCACCAGGGATGATGGGGATTTTGCTTTGTTAAATCAGAGCTGTAGCCAACACCATGCCAACAGTGTGGGGTACCCAAAGCTCTTGGATTTTAGACTCAGAAGGCCTGGGTTAAAACCTGAACTCTACTCCTTATTTGCTGAGCATCCTCAGATGAATTGTTGACTTCTCTGAGCCTATTGCGCTGTCTATAAGAAAGAGGAGATTATAGCAGCTCCATGGGTTCATTATGAAGCTCATATGGGATATTGTGTGTGAGGGTGCTTTGCAGTTTTGACTCTGACTACAGAGCAGGCCACACTGGCATGGGCCACGTGGATGTACCCCTCATCTAAAGGGGTATTTTGGCAATGGAGGAAGCTGGGATCCACATTGTCTTTTTACATCTAACTGATAGAACATGGCTCTTCTGCTGCTTTTAAAGGATTCTTACTCCAGCCAAAACACTCAGCATTGAGGATTCAGTAATAGGTACAAGTAATGTTCAGATTTATGTAATTTGGGTACAAAAAGTATGCTTATATTCCCAGTACACTTTCAAATATGACATTGCTTATCTGTCATTCTTCTTTTTTCTTTTTTTTGGTTTGTTTGTTTTTTTGTTTAGAGACAGGGTCTCACTCTGTTGCCCAGGCTTGAGTGCAGTAGTGTCATCATAGCTCGAACTCCTGGGTTCAAGTGATCTTCCTGCCTCAGCCTCCCAAGTAGCTGGGACTGCAGGTAGGCACCACCACACTAGGCTAATTGCTTTATTTTTCATTGTTTTGTAGAGACAGGCCTTGCTATTGCTCAGGCTGGTCTTGAACTCTAGGACTCAAGCAGTCTTCCTGCCTTGGCCTCCCAAAGTGTCATTCTTTTTTAAAAAGGGAGCTTGATTATTTCTGTATGAATTATGCTATCACCTGATTTTCCTCAAGTAGACCAGTGCAATGCAGAAAAGATCACATAAATATTCTTATCATTCAATTATTAGAAAAACCGGAATTTCCTTGGATTATTCTGTGGAATTTACCATCTCCCAACCACTATTGTAATTATTTGGTCAGCTGGTGGCCTGTCTCAACAGCGAGGTCAGGAAAACAAACAGCAAAACAAAACTCTTGAGTAGAATTCTCTTATCAGTCTGAAGTGGTTAAAGCTGCCATGCAGGGCCCTCTGTATAAAGAAATAGTTCTCCCCCTTCAACGACTCTGAAAAGTAAAAGAACAAAAGTGTGCTGTCTCCAAAAAAGGCATTAGTGACAGTTAGAAGGCCGAAGGGGAGAGATCTGCTGACTTGACAAACCATGATTACTTTTTACAGCTCATGAAACTGTCTTTTTAAGAGCCGTGCTCTATGACCTTAAGTTTATTGCACTCACGATTCTAGAAATGTCATCTTTTGGAAAGATGAGAAGCCTCAATGAGAAAAGACAAGATTAACAGCATGGCTTTTGCCCAGTGCTAAGCATCTTAGCATTTGTTGCCAAACAGGGAAGAAAATGGAGAGCAAGTGTGCTGGGGGACTGTGCCATCTGTCCGCACAGACAACCCCTAACCCCACTTCATTCCTTAATAGCAAGGTCTGTTCGTCCCCTCTGCTTTATAAACTGATATGTAATGGCCTAGATTAAGTCACAGCTTCCTTCCCTCATAGATGGTGACCTGGAATACATCACATTTCTTTCTGTGAGTCCCCATTCCTTCTATATAAAAAGGGAGTAGTAACAGCCTTCTCTCTGAGAGTTGGGATAATTGGCAGCTAAAAAGATCTTGATAAAATATAAGTCACATAATGTCACTCCTTTATTCAGGATCCTGGAATGGCTGCCTGTGTCACTCTGAGTAAAAGCTAAAATCCAGACAGTGGTCCACCAGCAAGACCAGGCAGGATATGGTGCCCCATCCTCTCTGACCTTTTCTCTGACCTCTTTATCTCCAGCCGTGTTGGCCGCCTTGTTGCTCAGTCAGGCCCCTGCTCGTGGTTCTGCCTCAGGGCCTTGACACATACTATTCCTTCTGCCTCGAGCTCTTCTCCCCTAAGTGTTTGCATGGCTTAGATCCTTAGCTCTGAGGACCTCTACCCAAATATCACCTTCTCCGGGATCCTATCAACCCTATTCACAATTGCAAACTCTTTTCCCAGCCCCTTTCCCACTTTTCTGCTTTATTTTTCTCCAGAGCACTTGTCACCAGATAACATGTGTATTTTACTCATTTATTACGTTTATTATCTGCCTTTCTCTTCTTGAATGAAAGCCAGTGAGGGTAAGGGTTTCTTTCTGTTCACTGCTATATCTCAAGCACCTGGAATACTGTCTGGCACATAGCACTCAGTAAGTATGTGTTAGATGAATGGATATTAAATAATAACAAAATTAAAGCATGTAGCATTGTGCCTTTGGTTAAAAAAATGATGGGAAGAGGTAATAGAAGAGGCACTTGAATATGTAGCATGTTCTACATTTTATTCCCATGACTTGTTGCAAGTGTTAAAGAATCAGCCCAGATTATTTGCTAGTCACAAAAGGAACACATGTGAAAGGTGTTTTTTTGTTTTGTTTTGTTTTGTTTGAAAGAAAATGCTTCTTTACAGAAGAACACTGTCTGATAAATACAAAAGGAATGATAGAATTAAGAATCACCATTTTATAATCCCTAGTGAAGTCACTGATTCTGGTATGGGTTTACAATAGATGCTAAAACCATAAGATGAAAGATGGATGGAAAAGTGGAAGCTGAGTGAGGCTAAAATATCAATCCACTGATTTCTCACTAGCCACATAGGTTAAAATATTGAAGAAAAAAACAAGTATCCTGTTGCTTTCCTTTGCAGCATCGGAAGCCCCAGGAGATAAGAGGGAGGCAAGGAGGAGGAGCTCCTGGAAACCCACTTCTACCCATCCTAGAGCCACAAACAGAGACCCTGAACTTTTTTCAGGACAGGGCTCCTGACACATGACACTGGTATGTGTTTAGAGCAACTTGCAATCTTTAAACTTAGCAATGGAGCTTATGAATGAAATTATATTAGCTAATGAAAGCAGTGAAATACTGAGCTATATTGTCCCATTTATTCTATTTTTGCTTCTACTTTTCCTTTCATTACTAGACAATTTAATTCAAATTCTATTTAAGTTTAAAAAGAAAGCAACCAGTTACCAATTTCAGTGGTCTCATCTAGCCCCCTTGTGCCTTGTCATGCTTATCCTACAGTGGACCAATAGTCCAGAAGCCACTGCTGAGGAGGGAGCTTTGCGAGCCTGATTTGTCCACCCTCCCTCTCTATAAACTGTCAGTGAGAGCCTGGAATAGGTATTAATATTGCTGGTAATTGCACAACCATCGAGTGCTTAGATTTTTTTGCAAAGAGAAAGACAACAAAATTCAGTTGTAAAGTAACTCCTGAGGAAACCAGGAATTCAGCGCCCACCCGTAAAGAATGGAGTCATCCTGCCCTAGGCATCCTGACGATTAAATACTCTATGAGGAGGTCCCACTAAGCTTAGTTCCTTTTTCTTTTCCCCATGTTCTGTTTATTCCTTTTGAAAGGAAAAGCAAAACTAGCTTTCCATACCCACTGGAGAGTTTATCACGGGGAATAAGATGTCAACAAGTCTTGAGAGTAGCTGGACCCTAGACGGCATGGGGACTGGCTTGTAAGTGATAGCATTTTAAAAACCCATGTGGCATTTCACAGGAAAGCAATACAACATCCCAGCGCACAGTGCAGCGAGGCTGGCCAAGCCCCAGAACAGAGCGGCCTCACTAACCACATTCCTTCTTCCTCAGGCGAGCCTTGGGAATTTCTCCTCCTGGGTTTGGCAGGCTGGCTTTCCACTAGAAAATTTGCATAAAATTTAAAATAAAGAAGAATACAATTACTTTATAGATTTAAGTTTGCTGGTGTTAGAAAACATGGACAGTGAGAGACCAGAATGCACTACCCCAAAATATGAAGGATTGCTGAGCTGATGGCATTTAAGAAAGAGCAATTACAAGAAAACTCTCCTCCCTCAGGAAGATACTTTTACAGAGACAAAAAGGCATCCTTTTCCCTCTCTTCCCCACTCTTCTCCCACGGAAAGCAAAGGCCAACCACTGAAGACAAGCTTTACTAACTAACCCTTCCTCCAAGTTGACACCACCCCATACAAACTCAGAATCCTTTCCCTCTGTTTTATCATTCCTCTAAAGATTTACTGTTCTTTGTTGAAGATGCTATATAAGCTGTACTTCAAAGCCATCTCTTTGGGATGAACTCATTCCCTCTGTGTCTCCTATGTATATATAAAATATACATGTTAATAAACTTGTTTTTCTCTTATTAATCTGTGTTTTGTAACAAGCTGGCTGGGTGGCCAGCTGAGAAATTAAGAGGATTATTATTTTTCACCTACAAGACCAAAGGTGTACTTGGTGTTTCTGATTATGTCATAGCCAGAGAGCAATTCTGTGGAGGCCCCCATACCATAGATCCCCTAGTCTCTGGCTTATTTTCTTTCCCTCTTTGAGAGTACAACTCCCAACTTTTATCTCCATGGACTCCATACTTAAAAACTTGATTTTTAAGCTTGCACTGTGTCTTAATGTCTTAAGTGATAGCCCAGATGGCCTTCTGGTTTTCATCTAACTTTATAAAATAGGCCTACCTCATATTCTCCTTGGATGAATGCACTGGGAAGTCTAGTTGATGAGGTCCTGGAGGGCTAGTCTGAGCATAGTCAGAGGTGGGGTGGAATGATCTGCCAGACATCGTTTCCTATGAGTTCTCATGATCAGAATCAAGGCCTAGAATCAGGAGGGAGCCCAAGAGAATCAGCTCAGAATGGGGAGCCACATGGTCAGAGTATGAGGCAAATGATCAGAACAGAAGGTCAGGCTGAGACCTGGGGATGCTCCCTAGATCACAGTGTGTCATTGCAGAGGCTTTTAATGTGGCACCCAGTGCCTTGAGCCTGAATGGGTGGACTGATGAAAAGAGCTAAGAAAGCAAATATCTCCAGGCACCAAATACCAATTTTGAAGACCTGCCCCAGACCAGGAAAATACACAAATGGACAGTTGTCAACCCGTACATGCCTGTAGGGCTGTGACCCATTAATGAAAAGAGTCAAACTCTGTAAGATATTTGAAAAGATTTATTCTGAGCCATATATGAGTGACCAAGGCCCATGACACAGCCCTTAGGAGGTCCTAAGAACATGTGCCCAAGGTGGTTGGGGTGCAGGTTGGTTTTATACATTTTAGGGAGTCATAAGACATCAATCAAATACATTGAAGATATATACTGGTTTGGTCCAGAAAGGTGGGACAACTTGAAGGAGGTTGTGGGGGCTTCCAGGTTATAGGTAGATTTTAAAATCTTCTGATTGGCAGTTGGTTGAAGGCATTATCAATAGAAAGGAATGTCTGGGCTACCATAAGAGGTTGTGGAGATGAAGGTTTTATTATGCAGATGAAGCCTCCAGATAGCAAGCTTCAGAGAGAATAGATTGTAATGTTTCTTATCGGACTTAAGGTCTGTGTTGATGTTAATGCTGGAGGATATAGTGAGGCAAGTCTGACCTCTACTTCCCCTCATGGCCTGAACCAGTCTTTCAGGTTAAATTTTAGAGTGCCCTGGCTTAGGAGGAGGTCCATTCAGATGATTAGGGGGCCTTAGAATTTTATTTTTGGTTTATACCCACAACTTCTGCAGCAATTGACGCAGAACAATAAGGACTTGATCAATGACGGTCAGCTTCACTATTTTTTTGCCTCCACTTTCAACTCTAAACCACTCAGAGAAGGTCAAATATGGTCCCCAAACCAATCACATAAGATGCACCACTTCTATTTAGCCTGACTCTGAATGGCCTATGCCAGTGACCTCCAATCAGAGCATGCCTGAGGCTTCTCTTTTCACCATGGAGGATGCCCACTCTTCCACCTGTCTGTGAGTCTGCTAAATATTAATACAAGTGATGCAGCTGACTCTCTTACTGTAGACTTACGTGTTCTCATTTGGATAGTCTTCATTTCCACAAGATCTATATAATAGACATATGAAGATTCATTATTTAAACAAATATCCCAAGAACCCACACATCTAAATAGTGCCATCCTTTTCAAGTAGTCTCTGAAGAATTAAAATATACTCCAACGATACCATTGTTGGGGCTTTTTCACTCCCGTAGTTTGGCAAGCAGGAGGGAGTGGCACTCAGCAGTTTCTTCTCTCCTGTTGTTTGTTGAGCAGGAGGGAGGGTTACAGCTCTTTTATTCCTGCTGCCTGCAGCTTGGCAAACAGAAGCATTACAGCTCTTTCACTCCCACAGGTTGGTGAGTTCCAGGTTCTTGTCCTGCATCCAAAAGGAATAAGGTACGCAGACAACAGAGAGTGAGCAAGGCAGAGTAGAATTTTATTGAGTGACAGAAAGAAAGCTCTCAGATGTGAGAGGAGACCCGGAAGTGGGTAGCCATCTGTGAGACTGAGTCCAGGGTTTTTATGGGCTTACAATGGGGGAGTGCATGCTGATTGGCTCATGGGTGGTCTTGGAAAGCACCATTCGATGGGTTAAAAGGCATCATTCAGAAGGAACCAATAGAGAGAGAGGGAGTAAGATGGGGATGGAAGTTCTCACTCTGGTCAAGGACTCTATCTGGAACTGGCAGCTTGGTTTTCAGGTTTTAAACTGTTCTTGGCTTGAAGGTCAGGTTTCACCAGGGACTCATCCCTGTCTGCCTAGGAATTTGTCTGTCTCCTGTTGCTATCACCATCATTTCTCAAAATATTTTTGGCACTTTTCTTTTTGAATTTGAATTTGGAGCCGATATAGAATTGTGTAGTGAGTTTACTCTTCATCTGATGCTTTCACATTTTCAATCATTCTCCCCTCTCTCTCTCTCTAACATACAGTAACATACAGTATCCCTGCACCCCTGTACTTTTCATTTCTGGCCTAGAATATACCCTCTGCAGGTGGCATTATTAATCTTATTCACCACCCTTGTCTCCAAAATAACTTCTATTTCCCCGATTAACCCACTCCCCTGCAAGAGTTTGTACTTTACCAAAATGCTATTCCAAAGAGTGACTCAAGGTTTTTCCCTCTATTTGAGAGGAGACTTGTCACAGACTCTACCTGTCTTTGCATTTTGCAATACGGGAGAATACAGGCAAATATTTAATCAATTTTGCTTTGTCTCAAATACTCCCTAAGTTCATTCTCCACCATGTCCTTCCTCAGATGGGGGACACTTTCAGTGTGCATGCCAGAGTGGGGAGAGCAGACCCTCTATCACTGGCAAAGCAGATGGTGTGTTCTCATTTCTTTGACACACATGTGGGACAGGCTTTTTTGTGCTTGTTCTGTTCTTGCCCTGCAAATGGTGCAGCAGCATCTGTGGCAGAGACTAGTTTGGGGGAATTATAAACTGCATGAACCCATGTGAGTTGCAAGCAATCACTTTTCTCAGTGTGAATTCCTACCATTAAATGGTACTTGTCCCTATACATCACTGCTTTTGTTAGTAAGGTTCAAACATCAGAAGTCTGCCAAGTGATTCTCTCAGTTCAGGTGAGTTTATAATGATTCTTTCTGGCTCTTGTAAAGAAACTGAACAAAGCAGCTCTGAGTCAACTCTGGGGTTGCACAGACAAATGTCCAGGGCATGCTGGAGTGTTTACTATGTAAGAGGCTGTAGAGCTGAGAGCCCGCTGAAGCACAATTGCTGGAAATGGTCTATAAACAATTCATAATAAGGATATTCAAAAGGGGCACTTTGCTTTGAAGTGATAAAATCATTGAATTGTTCACAATGTCCACATTGATCCTTTGTAATTCTTCAGTCATTCCCCTAGTATGGTATGCTGTGAGGTTGGAGATGCCTGGCAGGATGTTTGAGCAGTTCCATTTTAATTCTTTACTCTATATTAGCTCTTGGGGGTGGGTGGGTGGAGAGGAAGTCTTCCGAATCCTTCTCCTCTCATTCTTGTACCTCAAGAAATTTCCTGCCCTGTCATTCCTTCGAAAACATCAATTAGTGCTCAGAGATGTGTATTGACACACCCTTCCCGTCTGCACAAACGACCTTGGGGCTAACAGGAAAAAAGAAGCCGACCCAGAGTCTGGTGACTGCCAGTCTGCACATTATCTCCTCGCTGAGACACCACAAGGTAAGGACATTTCACCACAGATGTCACCTGAGCGGGAGATGGCAGCCATTTTCAAGGGCCCAGGCAGCACTGTGGAAGAGGTCACCCCCAGTCTGCTGTCCCTAACCTGTGACTGAATACCTGTCATCTATTCTGTAGCACTCTATGCTGGTCTCCCTCATGAGGCATCACTCTAATTCCTTGTTTACACATCAGTCTCCCAAGAGGCTGTAAACTCCTTAGGGCAGGGGTTGTATTTTAGCATCGCTTTATGACCAGCTGAATCAAATCAGCAACAGTGAAAAGCGACCAAAATCAAAATTTGATGCCAAGCATTTTAGGGAATCAGGAAATAAAATATGTAAGTATATACATATATATGTGTGTATCTATCATGTATATACATATATATGTGTGTATCTATCATGTATATACATATATATGTGTATATCTATCATGTATATACATATATGTGTGTATGTATACACATGTACATACATACATTAGATGTGTTGGAATGGCATGGTTTTAGTCCTCTGGGAATTATTTGTAGAAGAAATAAATCTGTGTAAAATAAATCAAAGTCAAAATTTGCCATAAAACTAATGATCACTTTCCAACTGGCTTCTTGTGAGACTCAAAAAACTTCACAGATATGAAAATCACTTTGGAAACATAATGCTTTTTAGCCATAGATAATATGTTATTGATAATAATAATAGATATAACTATATCTATATAATCAATATTGTGACATGTCACTCATAAGTACTTCAGCATGCATTTTCTAAGAATAAGAACATTCTACTACATAAATAACACTTTCATTATGATAGCCAAGAAAAAATAGCATATAACATATCTAATATACAGGCCTTATTTGAATTCCCCAATTTTCCCAAAATTGACTTTCATATATTTTTTCTCTGATCCAGGATCCCGTCAAGATTCACACGTTATATTTGGTTGCTATTATCTCTGTGATCTCTTTAACTATAGTATAGTTCTCAGTTCTCGTGTCTTTGCACTTTTTAAAAGTTTTTTGTAGAGACAGAGGTCTCACTTTGCTACCCAGGCTGATCTCAAACTCTTGCTTCAAGTAATCCTCCCGCCTTGTCCTCCCAAAGTTGGGATCCTTTGTACTTTTTTTTTTAATGATGTTTTTATGAATTCAAGGAAATTGTCTTCCTGAATGTCCCATTGTCTGGCTTTATATGATAGTTTTCTCATGATTGGATTCAGGTTAGCCTATTTGGTAAGATATTGCACATAATTTACATTTTTAAAAAATTATTTTAATCATAAATATACTATAGTACTGTGGCAGAAAACTTGAAAAGTAGAAAAGAAAGAGAAGCCACCAATAATCCCACTGACCTGACTCACACAATATCATTTCAATGCATTTCCAGCCTTTTCCTTATTATTCTTTTTAGCATAGTTTTAATTCTGCCAATCCAACTTTGTATTCTGGTGGTTTTTTACATAATATCACATCCTAAGCAGTTTCACTATAAGTAATGGCATCAGTACTAACAATATTAACTGCCATTTATTGAGTGCTTAATGAGTCAGAAGCAGTATCAGGCAAACTATATTTATTATTTATTTATTTTAAAGTTCATGACAGCCTTATGAAATAAGTTCTATTATTATCCCTGTTTTAGGACTGAGAAAACTGAGACTCTGATACCACAGCTGGTAATGAGTAAAGAAGATATTTGAAACTGGGTGAATGTGATTCTATTCCACTCTCTGTTTCCTATAATTTCTATTGAATGTGCTTCGACCTGTTCATTTCATGTAAACACACTAGTAGCCCTTATCAGCTTAGGCCTGCCCTGCTGTTTTAGAATATTTCACAAACCCTAACTTTTTCTTTGGACTGCCCCTTCAACTTATGAGCAAAGCCCTGCACTGGCTTCAGAGACTAGTGCTATTTTTTGCCTAAGAACTTAAATCTAAACCAAATTTAGTTTACCCAGTCTATTTTTGTTTCTCAAGGAGGCAATGCAATAAAGTCATCAAAAAGACTGGGTAAAGGTGAGTGAATAAAATCAATCAAATGAGACTACTGCTGAGGCCAAGGTCTCACGCATTCCAGGCCACCATGGGTGGTGGTGGCAGGTTTCTGTCCCTGGGCCCCAGAGGCCCCTCTTCGAGGAGGTATTGCCCTTGACAGAAGCATGGCTGTGGGTTGGGGATCTGTCTTCTCTTTGGCTCTCATAGGAGACCCTGAAATTTAAGCTGTGCAAAATGATCCTGATGTAAGGGGCCTCTAACCCAAGCACACCCCAGTGATTAGAAATGTGTCAGATGTGAAAGCCTGGAGAAGCACAAATTCTAATACTTCTCAATGCCCTTTAATGTGGGTTATATGCCTACATTTGTCTTATAGCCCATGGTGCCATCCAGGGAGGAGGCAGCAGCAGTAACAGAAACCTTTGCCAGTACAGCCTTTGGGAGGGCTGTGAGCACAGCAGAAAGGAGCCTAATGCATTTCAACTGCAGCCAAGTTAGTGGTTTAGACTTCATAAACCTGTCTTAAATGTTATGACTCTTATCTTTATGCCATGGCATTCCTACTCCAAAGGATAGCTGCTTAAAATTTTAAATATATAAAAAATTAAAAACCCCAATTCAGCAAACAGTTCAACAACTTTGATGAGAAGAAAAGTTGATTAATCACTTTTTTGTTGCTTGCCTTTCTTTTGGCCTTTTCCTGACCTTTTCCAAAACCATTACACATCTGGGATGCTCAATCATTTACTAAAAGGGTTAAGGCAATATAACCTCCGTGTGATTAAGAATAAAAATGAAGTGGAATGGAGTTCGTCACAGTTTTACAGTTTTACTTGACTCAGGGGTTGGAGGTGGTGATCAGGACCTAGAAAATTTCTATTATAATAATTTTCTTTAGTATTTGGTATTGAGAATGATGGGAAAAAATCAAGAGATGTGATTAACCCATGAAACTAGCTATATTTGGTTAAAGACTGCCCTAGCCCTATAAGTTATTTTGTGATGCTGTCTGTAATGAATTTAAAGAGCCTGTTGTTACCCACATGTGTCAGTTATCTATTGCTACCATGATGCTTCATAAAAAATAAACACAAACGTTCAGTGGAATACAATAATAGATGTTTATAACGCCTACATTTGGAGTGCTTAGCCAGGCAGTATGCTGATCTTGGCTGTGGACATTCACATATCTGGGGGTAAATTGGCTGTCAGCTGATCAAGGCTTCCCTTGACTGGGATGATTGGGGCAACTTGGCTCAGTTCCAGTTGTCTTTCATTCTCTAGCAGACGTATTCTTGAGGCGATGACAGAGGCACAAGAAAGCAAGCCTCAATGTACAAGACCATTTCAAGTCTTTGATTGTGTCATACCTCCTAAATTCCATGGGACAAAGCTAATTTTGAGCCCGATTTCAAGTGGTGGAGCAGGTTACCTTATCCACGGTAGGAGGACATTACAAAGTTACCTGCAAAGACCTTGTTAAAGGGATGGTAAAAATCTGGGTCCATATACCAGGTGATACTATGTCATGTAGGGTTAAAGTCAGTATGAATTGTTTTACCAACAGCTAACATCCAGTGCAGATCCAGTCATGAGGACAAGCTGTGTAAGAACAACAGGCGCCTTGGTGGCTGGCTTCATAAGCCAAGGTAGAAGAAATAAATTAGTACCAAAAAGTAGCCAGGGCTGGGTAGTGGCTTACTTCTGTAATCCCAGCACTTTGGGAGGCCAAGGCAGGTGGGTTGCTTGAGCCCAGGAGTTCAAGACCAGCCTGGGCAACATGGAGAAACTCTTGTCTGTCACTACAAAAAAAAAAAAAAAATTAGCCAGGCTTGATGGCATGTGCCTGTAGTCCCAGTTACTTGGGAGATTGAGGTGGGTGGTCTGCTTGAACCTAGGAGGTCAAGGCTGCAGTGAGCAGTAGTTGTGCTGCTGCACTCCAGCCTGGGCAACAGAGCAAGACCCTGTCTGAAAAAAAAAAAAAAAAAAAAAAAAGGTGGCCAGAAATGTCAATCCTTTCTAAATTGATCCGTAGATTTGATGCAGCCTCAATCCAAATCCTAGCAAGATCTGTTGTAGAAATCAACAAGCAGATTCTGAAATTTTTATGGAAAAGCAAAGTAAACAGATTAGTGAAAAGAATTTGGAGAAAAAGCAAAGTTAATCTGAAGAATTAACTGTAAAGCTACAGTATCAAAAGCATACATGTTGGTGAAAGAATCAACACAAGTCAATGGAATTAAACTGAATCCAAAATAAATCCACAAATAAAAGGGTAATTGATTTTCAACTAAGGAACTAAAGAAATTCAATGGAGGATAGTTTTTTTCAACAGATGTCAGTGAAACAGATACCGCTATGCAAAAATGTGATTTTCAACCCATCCCTTGCCTCAAACACAACTCAAAATGGAACATAGGCCTACATGTAAAACCTAACAATAAGAAATTTCTAGAGGAAATCATAGGGAAGAGATTTTTGGAACCATGGATAAGCGCTACTTTCTTAGCTAGGCCACACACACAAAAATAAGTAGGACTTCATTGAAATAAAAAGTGCTGTTCTTTGAAATATACTGTTAAGAAAAAAAAATAGACAAGACACAGACTGGGACAAAATATTTATAAAATACATATATTATGAAAGACTTGTTTTCAGAATATATAAAGAACTCGGACAAATAATAATAAAAATAAACTAACAACCTAATAAAAAAATGGGTAAAAGAATTGGACACTTCAGCAAAGAAGGTATGTGGAAGGCAAATGAACAAATGAAAAGATACTCAACAGTATTCATCATTAAGGATATGCAAATTTAAAACAGTGAAATACCGCCATACCTCTTTTTAACAATTGAAATTTTGAAACGACAAGGTCAAGAGCGGATAAAGATGCAGAGTAATTGGAACGCTCAGGTATTGCTGGTGGTAATGCTAAGTGCCACTTAAGAAGTCAGTCTGACAATTTCTTGTAAAGTTGAATGTCACTTACATGACTGAGCATTTGGATGTTTACCCAAGAGAAATGAAAACATAAAGCATTTGAGTATCTACCCAAGAGATATAAAAAA
Source organism: Macaca mulatta (assembly GCF_049350105.2). NCBI lineage: Eukaryota > Metazoa > Chordata > Mammalia > Primates > Cercopithecidae > Macaca > Macaca mulatta. The sequence goes on from NC_133422.1 coordinate 29,937,933, forward strand.
TCTTCATGTTTAGCGGTGTTATTCATAACCTCCAAAAAATTACAAACAACCCAAATAACCGCCCAGTAAATAAATGAACAGACTCTGGTACATTGATACAATGGAATATGACAGCAATTAAAGAGAATAACTTGTGATATATGTAACAACATGGATGAACTCAAATGCAAAATGCTAAGTGAAAAAACGCCAGACTTAAAAGACCATCTGCTCTGTTCTTTCATATGAATGACATGCCACAAAAGGCAAACTATAGGGACAGTGATTGCCAGGGGCTGAGAATGGAGAGAGAGGACTGATCACAAAGGTGCAGAGAGAATGCTCTAGGTCTTGATTGTGGTGGTGCTGACACAACTGTATGTCTTTTTCAAGATCCATCAAATTGCACACTTAAAAAGGGTAAATTTTACCGTATATAAATTATACCTTGAAAAACCTGACTTTAAGAAAAGGGAAGCCAGGGAAGCAAAAGGCAGAGCCTTAGTGATGTACGTCATACATCACTAACTAGGTGTGTAGCTGAAGCCTCCGTTCCAGCCGCTAAGCATGTGCTGAGCCACGTGCCACCTTTTCTTAGTCTTTCCAGTCAACAGCTATTGTTAGAAAAGACATCTTGAACCAAAAGCTTAGACATTTTAGTACTCTTTTCCCCAGATTCCTTTTCCAGAAATGTGTCCTACAGAATGAATCTTAAATTACTTAAGTGCTGATGATGCCTGTTGTGCAGCTCTCTACAGCAATAGATGTAAGAAGTGCTCACTTTCTGAGCTTTGAGGTCGTGTGTCTAACCTCTTCTGTTTCCCTTTAGAAAGAATATGTGCTTGAGGCAGGTCGATCTGCCACACCTGAGCATTCCACACTCTCTGTCTGTAGTCAAATCTCTGGGGTGATAAAATTGATTACTGAGGAGATGATAACAAGATGCTTAACTCCAGATTCCACAGACTGCCTTGTTCTCCATCATAGACTATATCTCAGGCCGTACCCCCAGAAGGCCATGGCAGCTTAGAGGGCTGCCTTGTAGAAACTTTGGTCAAATCAAGTCACAAGTCAAGAGAAGAAAGTGGCTAAGTTTTAGAAATTGCTGAAACAAATCCTTCTATGACTAGAAGCCACCCTGAATGGTTGCTCACTCACCATACAGCCCGGAAGAAACCAGGGTCTCTCCTAGGTTCCTATGGAAAGAGGTCAGGGTGTCTAGTCTAACTCTCATATTCACTTAAACCACCAAAGAATTTACCCTCAGTTCAGATTTGGCTTTATGGCAGCTGATTGGTGGTAGTACTAAGGGCAGGGGAGGTAATTGCCTCACTTCCCAAACTTTCAGTCCTATTGGAAGGTGACACAGCTGTAGTTTTACCCATCTTGAAGATGAGAAGGTGATTGGTCCCATCCCCTCTTACATAGATGAGGAAATGAACCCTTGAGGTCTAACTTTAAAGCCAGTTAGTAGCAAGTGGTGCTACTGATTAAGCCTCCTGATATTCAGTTATGTGTCTGATCAGCTAGCTTCAGACTAAACTGAGTCTTTTGCTTAATAATTTGCCTAAGAAAAACAGATACAACACACACACACACACACACACACACACACGACAGAGAAAAATAACAACTACCATGTGTCATGTACACATCTAATATTACGGAATCCAAATCAATTCTTCTTTTTTTAAATTTATTTTTATTTTTTTGTTTTGTTTTGTTTTGTTTGAGATGGAGTTTCGTTCTTGTTGCCCAGGCTGGAGTGCAATGGCGCAATCTCGGCTCACTGCAGCCACAGCCTCCCGGGATCAGTGATTCTCCTGTGTCAGCCTCCTGAGTATCTGGGATTATAGGCGCCCACCACTACGCCTGGCTAATTTTTGGTATTTTTAGTAGAGATGGGGTTTCACCAGGTTGGCCAGGCTGGTCTTGAACTCCTGACCTCAGGTAATCTGCCCATCTCAGCTGCCCACAGTGTTGGAATTACAGGCGTGAGCCACCACGCCCAGCCCAATCCTTCTTCTATTGGGGTTGTTATTAGAAGTAAATAGGAGAAAAGAAGGAAGTCTTAAGAGCCCAGGCTCTGGAGTGGGCTATTGGGATGCAAAGTAATTTAAAGTATTCTGTGCCTCAGTTTCCTTATTTGTACAAAATGGATGATGGTAATACCTCTACCATAAAGTTGTTATAAATATTTAACTGGTTGCTATATATAAAATGCTTAGAATGGAGCCTGACACATCAGTGGAAATTCACTATTACTCTCTCCAGTGGCCTGAAGCTTTACAATTGCAGCTGTTCGCATGCCATAGTTCTCCTTCCTGGTGCAGCTACCTTCTTTGTGGCTCTTCTCTTTAGATCAAAGCAGCACCAGATAGTGCAGTAAAAGATCATGTTCATGTTAGAGAAAACTGGTTCTTTACCTCAAATAGCTTCCCATATGTTCTGTGCAAGGTTGGTGCTATAATTTTTTAAGGTACCTGCAAATTGTGTTCAGAATAACCTTGTTTAACTTTCCTCATATAAATGTGGTGGTTGTTCTGGAATAAGATTTAACTCCCTATCTGTCTGGGTCCTTGGACTTGGTTCACAACTTCTCAACAGCTGTCTTCAAACACGCAAGAGTCTACCCTGCCTAGGCTGACTCTCTCAAACATGGCCCTAGAGTGTTTGGAGCCATGCCACCTCAAGCAGGGTATTTTCTTTCTTTCTTTCCTTCTTTCTTTCCTTCCTTCTTTCTTTCTTTCTTTCTTCTTCCTTCCTTCCTTCCTTCCTTCCTTCCTTCCTTCCTTCCTTCCTTCCTTCCTTCCTTCCTTCCTTCCTTCCTTTCTTTCTTTCTTTCTTTCTTTCTTTCTTTCTTTCTTTCTTTCTTTCTTTCTTTCTTTCTTTCTTTTTCTTCCTTCCTTCCTTCCTTCCCTTCTTTTCCTTCCTTTCCTTCCTTTCCTTCCTTTTCTTTCTTTCTTTTTTTCAACATAGGGTCTCACTCTGTTACCCACACTGGAGTGCAATGGCATGATCATGGCTCACTGCAGCCTCGACGTCCTGGGCTCAAGCAATCCTCCCACCTGAGCCTCGTGAATAGCTGAGACTACAGACATGCATCACCATGCCCAGTTATTTATTTATTTATTTTTTAATTTTTGTAAAGATAAGGTCTCGCTATGTTGCCTAGGCTCGTCTCAAACTCCTGGGCTTAAGTGATCCTCCCACCTCGACCTCCCAAAGTGCTGGGATTACAGGCCTGAGCCACCTCACCTGGTTGTATTTTCCTTTAATCAATGACATTCAGCTTCCTGCTGTCCCCTCCAAGAGTGTGAAGGGCTGTCGTCAGGTTGTTGCTGGAAATATTAAAGCAATCAGAAGGCTGGATCATTCCTGTAGCAGTATTGGCTGAGTGTCTACTGGGCTGGAGCCATTGGAGAAGCCAGTTCTGACCATTACCCGGGGTTTACATCTGAGTCCATGGACTTCACTCAAGTTGTTGGCGTAGTTTGGATAGTAAGCACTTGAGTTTATGACTTCTAGATAATTTTTCACTATAGCAGCCAGAGCTCAGGGTAAGCAAAAGGGAAAACTATGATATATTTATGGTTTCTCTCTGGCAGTGCCTTAGGACTGGAAGGTGGGCAATTCTGGAAGGTGCTGGAAGTTGGGCCAGTAGGAACTGAAGGGATGTGAATAAAGCACTGATAGCATCTGCCACAGTCCCCGGTGAGTTCATTCTCATACTTACATCCCTCTTAATTTCAATCTGTCTTGTCACTGATTCTTAGTGGGGGTGACTGTCAATACTTTAAAAAAGGAAAATAGGTTGGGCACGGTGACTCATGCCTGTAATCCCAGCACTTTGGGAGGCCAAGGCTGGCGGATTGCCTGAGGTCAGGAGTTCAAGATCAGCCTGGCTAACATGCTGAAACCCCATCTCTATTAAAAATACAAAAATTAGTTGGGCATGGTGGTGCACGCCTGTAGTCCCAGCTACTTCGGAGACTAAGGCAGGAGAATCACTTGAACCCAGGAGGCAGAAGTTGCAGTGAGCCGAGATCGTGCCAGAGCAAGACTCCATTTCAAAAAAAAAAAGGAAAATAATTACTGCAGAAAGGTTAGTGGGCCAGGGTACAGTCCCTACACAGAAGCTGGTTCCTAGGTCATAATTAATATTTATGACCCCAGACCTTAAAGTCTGAAGGGTCTGAGACCTCTGAGTTACTTCATCTCTATTAGTCCATAGTTTCTGTAGCTGCACATTTGGTTACTACCAGGAAAGAAAACACCTAGAGACATGCCAACAAATCTCCTTAAGAATCAGCCTCTGTAATATATCAGCGACTCTATCTCTTCCTGATAATCAGGTAACTTCTTTTTTTGCCTGTTGCTCTACAGGCATGAGGAACCCGAAATAACTAGATGGCAGCCATCACTTTAGGGCTAATGTAGTACTTCCTGTGTCTGCTGGCAGAAGAGCTCCCCATTTCCCAGTGAGAAACCATAATCTCTGGTCCAGCAGACCCTAACACTGGGGAGGGGGTGGGGGGACAAATTCCCCAAGTAGATCATGGTGTCAGGAGCCACTCCTCCTCTTACCCCTCGTTTCCTAAACCCATGAGTTCTTGCTGCTGGGGGCATTGTACCCTCAACAACATTGATCTAGACAATATGCCGCATTTTGAATGACACCACCCAAACCCTGTAAGTGACATCCTCAGGCTGGAACTCCAGTTGTACCTTTAAAACACCATTCAAATTTTCTACCAGACTACCTCTAGGGTGATATAGTATAGAGTAGGACCAGTGAATACCATCGCTGTGTGTCAATTATAATGCTTCCTTCCCTGAGAAGCAAGTCTGTTGGTCCAGGAAATGTTAGGTGGGATCCTGAAAAGCTAATCAGACCCTCTATGAGTGCTCAAATATCTTTCAAATGCTAGTGGTATTACAGAAGACAATCCACCAGTATCCCATCCAGATCCATCGCGAATACTACAGTACACAGGATAATTACCTGCCACTTATATCCCATCCAAATCTATCCTCAATGCCACATTAAGCTGGGGCTTGCCACCACACCACTTACCACCAGCAATGGGATTTGCTTATTGCTACTTGTCAAGCAAGTGATGTAGCTCCAGACTGTATCCCAAGGATCTGCTTCCTAGGATTACTTCTGGTACCAATTGTCTTAGCTTGTGTTCTACCAGAAGCAGATGCTGAGCTCAGTTTTTGAGTGTAAGTGGTTTATTGCGTAATTGACCCCAGGAAATGTCAGTAACAGCATGGAGAAAGGAGACAGCAAGGCTGTCTATAAAGGGCACATTATCAAATGAGCTTTGGCAACCATGGGCGACTGGAGCAAAATGCACTAAGGGGAATTCTGGAAGACCAAGTGGTGCCCATTCCTGAGTTATCTCTTCTGAGGGGCGAGGAAGCTGGGGCATTCGTTTATCAGCTCCCATCTGTCACTGGTAGAGGCAACTCCCGGGGGAAGAGAGGAGGGCTATTAACTCCCCCACATTTCCAGCCTGCCACAGTGTATAGGGACTGAAAAAACTGGGTGTAGGAGAAAACTTTCAGGCAAGACTCACAAGTGCTGGCACTCAGAAGTTGATCCTGTATGCCCAGATGTGGCAAAGGCTGAGGCACTGTGGGAGTGGTCTGCTACAATGTGCAGGAATTATATATGGATACCAATTAATAGTTAACACTTATTGAGTGATTACTATGAACCAAGGGTGGCTCTATGCACTAGATGTGTATCTCATGTATTTCTCACACCATGAGAATAGTAATAGGGCTTAACTATCACTATCCTCATTTTCCAGATGGAGAATCTGAGGCTCAGAGGTGTTAAGCAATTTCTCCAAGGTCATTCAGCTTGGATTCAAAATCAGGAACTCTTCACCTTTCCAGAATATGGAGGACTATGATACAACTGATAGTAAGTCACCAACAGACACTGGCTGAGTGAGATTTTCTTTAATACCGAAGGCATTAAACATCACAGAGGCAACTAAACAGAGCAGAAAACCTCATAGCATGCTCTTGGTTGTAGGTACTGATTTGAGCGCTCGTGAGGATTTACAGCAAATAATAACAACGATCTGGAATTAGGCCTTTAGCAGGCATGAGAAGCTACTCTGTTCCATGTGCACAGGCTTTTTATAACCTCCACATCCCACCCTTATGCTATCTAAAATGATTCTAAGGTCTATAGCTATATATTTACCCCAGCACATTTCTGAGGACTGATTGTGAGACTGGATGAATCAGTTGTCAGTTTTCTAGGTGTCGTGTCATTCAGCAGGTCTAGGCTTCAGGCATGCATGCAAATTGATTTGTCTTGCAGAGGGGAAGAGTGAGGAAGTGAGGGTAAATCTCCTGAAGCAAAGAAGCCTTAGAGAGGACTCAATAAGAACTAGAAAGGCAAATGTCTCAGAGGCCAGCTAAGTATCAGAAAATGAGGAAAGCAGGCTCAGTGCAAGGTAACAGAGAGTGTGGCAAAAAGGCCAGTACATACCCTGTCTAAAAGTGGCAGTTGCTACTCAGCTCAGCCAAGTACAGTAGTATCCCTTTATCTAGAGAGATATGTTCTGAGACACTCCCCTCCCAGTGGATGCCTGAAACCATGGATAATACAGAACTCTATATATACTATGGCTTTTTTTCCATCTAATAACTGAAACAGCTACTAAGTGACCAATGGGCAGGTAGCACCTATGCTGAGCAAAGGGGTGATTCACATCCCAGGCAACACGGAGTGGGACTCAGAGATTTCATTACGCTACCCAGAACAGCGTGCAATTAAAACGTATACGTGGTTTATTTCTGGCATTTTCCACTTAATATTTTCAGACTATGGTTGACCCACAGGTGGCTCAAACTGCAGAAAGTGAAACTGTGGGTAAGGGGGTACTAGTTTTACTATTTGGGAAAGTGGCCCATTGCTTTCACAGAATCAACAATTAGTTGAAAATACAAATTTCTATGGGTAGTTTTCTAATTTTCAAATGTCAGTAGCTAATTTACAATTATCTAAAATACTATGTGGGCTAATTTGTGAGCTTTGCCTTAATGTTTGTAAGACTAATTGCCACTGGAAATGGAATTCTGCCTGGCTGGAACCCTTAGTGATAGAAATAGAACCCGTAAGTGGCGGTTACAGAGAAATAGGCCTTGGTCCAAAATAAGAGCACATTTTCTATTTAATATTATTCAAAGGCAGAGTGGTCTGCTGTGGGGCATGAGTTGCTCATTTCTATAGATGTTCAAGTATCAATTGGTTGACATCTTTGCCAGAGCTGTGTAAAGGAAGACCAGCCATCAGATAGACGGGATGTTAGGCTTCACATCTCCCTTTCAAACCTGAGCTCCTTTGAATCAAAAGCACTACTTTTTCATGAAGGTTTCAATTCAAAGCTGGACTGGGCATTCAGAATGAGCCTTTTGGTTTTACGTTCTGTGTTGTATGTAGAACACATGTGTGTCTCTTCTGGTCTGTTAATATAGGATGGGACTGAGATGCCTTTTCCAAGGGAAAATGTTTCAAAGGCTGATTATTACTATTTTAGACTTCCTATCTCTTGGGTTTGTCTTGCTCTGAGTTGGCCTGTGTTTCTTCAAATCCACTCAGCAAGGTTCAGCTTGGCTTGGCTGTGTCTCTGCTGGTATTATTTTCTATGGAAATAAATGCACACAGACTCTGATAATTTATACACATTCAGATGTAACCATAAGGAGAAACCAACACTTTACTATATATTTTTAAATTGCCATAAGTCTGGGATGTGGAAATGAACAATTTTTCTTCTTCTGAACACATGTATTTGCCAATATTGGTATTTTCTGTACCCTCAAAAACATTGACTGTATCAGTATAACACTGAAAATGCGGACATTTAAGCAAAAACAATTTGGCCAATTAAACCAGATACATCAATTAATTCAATGACAAAAATAAGTCAAAGAACTCAGCTTTGGCACATGGAGGCATTCAAGACACCAGCATCTGTTTTATTTTTGACAGCAGCGTCTGGTCCTTATATATTCATCTAACACTTTCAGTAGATCTTGACTTCAGTATGAAACTTGCTCACATTTTCAGATCTACAAAGGACAGATTTTAACCATTATTCTGAAAATCTTTCCTTTCCATAAGAAAATGAAGAAGAAAAAAGCCTGCTTTATATTAAAATGCTTATTTTAGCCATGAAGATAAGCCCTAGCCATTCTCAGATGCTGAAATACTTTGGTTTGGAAGATCTTTACTGCATGGTTCTTGGCCTGGCGCCTCATCACGCTAGAGAATCCAATCTACGTGAATGTTCTGTTTTTCAAGCATTTGTTTGCAAAGTCTAATCTGGAAGGGGAATTAATATTATTAAGGACCTTTTATGTGCAAGGGCTGTGCCAGGCATTTAACATGTATTACCTTGTTTAACCCTCACAATGACCCAGCGGGGTAGGCATTACTACCCATATGAGAAAGCAGGCTCCGGAGCATCAGAATCAAATCAGAGCCTGGGACTCAGGGCAGCCAGCTCCAAGGTCACACAGGTTTTGTTCTTTTCGTTTGTTTGTTTTTTTCAGCATAAGAAAAATGATGGGGGAAAGGAGAAGAGAAACCCATTGTAAACTTAGGTAATCCAAAATTAAATTTCAGGGACCATTTATGAAATTATCTCTTTGAATCGTAATTCCAGTTACAAATTAAATTTAACTGTAGGGAGACCTGAGTACAAACATTCATTGATTCTTAGCCTTACAGTAAATTTGTGAGATCAAAACTTCCTAAATCCTGTTGCACATGGTACTAGCTACTACTGACTTTGACTTTCAGTTGTTAGACTGATCATTAGCAAACAACTTCTGGGCCAAGTGCCCACATCAGCTTTGAGTGAACTTTGGGATTTTTCTTTGCTCCGATTTGTAACAATCTGTGTATGCCTTCTTTGGTAACCCTGATGAGTGCTCAAAGTAGGACTTTCGGCAGATATCCTAAGGCTGATATCCCAAATCTGCGTTTGTTTTTTTCCTTGAGGTTTAAACAGTATGTTGAATCAACATTCTATCAAGAGGCTTTGTAGGGCTTTTACCAAGAAGGTTTTAGTGAGAGCTGCATTCAGTTCAACTTTCTTTCTCAGTTCCTTCTCCTACCCTGGTTTAGTGTGTTGAAAAATCCTTTCACATCAGCATTTATGCAGCATATAATTTTTTTACTCTCATCCAACAGGCACATTTGGATTTACTATTTCACTTGAACAGTTGGTGTTTACTGGCAGCAACAAGAACAAAATTTATAGCAGCAAATGGAAGCTGAACTCGCATGCTGGCTTTGCACTGAAGAACTTTGTGTTTGCCATTTCCTAATTGTGAAAACAATATGTCCAAGATTTTGCAGTCATCAGCATTCTGATGTAACGACTTCCATCTGGTCAAAGGAAGAAATTCAGAACCTCTATCTTCTTTTGAATTCTACTTCAATGCAAAGGTAACTGGCTTGGGGGAATGTTGGAAGACAGAAGAAATTCAGACAATACATTCTGAAAAGCAACTATAACATCCAGTTTTCCAGGGGATAATTTTCCTGAAGAGCAAACAGGCATAGGGAGAGAGTTTGTTATGATCTTCTTGATGGAAGCGGCTCTAACTGGAGCAAGATGACAGGATTACTTGGAGGTGAGAGAGGATAAAGAAAGCAGGATGATTTGTGGCGCATTCCAATCAGAGGTAATAAGAAGTCAGAGATCCACAGAGACCATGCAATTGGAGAACAATACGGAGGCAATGGAGGCCAACAACGTGGTAATAAGAAGCGGTTTAACATCGCATCTCATCCCATCTGGCATTCAGAATTTGGCGCTGGTTATTGAAATATGAAGCTCCTGATGGTCCTCACACTCCTACAGTGACCTTCTTCACTCATTAGCCAGGAGTTGAAGCTGAAAGAAATGTAGCATATCTCAAATGCTTGCTTTGCATTTTTATATTCATTGATTCAACAAATATTTACTGAGCACTATATTACATTTTAGGAATGGCATTAGGTCCTGGAGATATGGGCTAACACACATTTCTTGGCTACCCATTATAGATAATTACATGAGAAACACAAAATATGCATAGAAGGGCCCTAATTTTGAGCTCAAACAACCCAGGAAGAAGACTTTTCTATAGCTATCTTTATACTTGATATTAATCTTTTTCTCTATACTTTATATTCATCTTTTTCTTCCTGAAATGAGAAGGGAAGGAAAATAGAATTCTAGAAATAATCTTACAGCTGCCCTTCACTCTATGGAAAAAGTGAGCTCTTGACAGGAAAGGGATTCTATCCATGATCTGACAATTCCTAAACAGCAACAGCATCATGGACATATTTGTTCCTAGAGTCATAAACCTTCATACAGTAGGCATTCAGTTAATACATACTGATTGGCCTAACAGAGGAAGCTGGGCTTGATCATGAAATAAACTAGGCTATGAAATCATGGCTCCTAAAAGCTCATTAAAGGCAGCAACATGGAATGGGGACTGTAAGGAAGTTGCCTCCCGTCTGCCTTCTTCCTCAGACACATCATCCTGCAGATGTGAAAACGACCCAGACTCTGCCTGCATGTGGCCTCCAGGACCAGGAAGTAGGGCCTTGCCCCACCCTCATGAAGATGGCGGGCTCTGTCACAGAACTGCTGCTCTGTCCCTGACTCCTCTCACTCCCATGCTCTGTTGGAAACTCAAGCTGTGAAATCACAAAACGCAGAGAGGAAGTGGTCAACTATTGCACATACTCAAGCTACGTAGTCTCAGTTTATTCCATTCTTGCAGGATCATTGTAGGAAGGCATAAGAGTCCTGCTTACTGGTGAGCCACTGAACACAAACTCCCTTATCACCTCTGCCTCGGATCCCACCATGCCTGAGGTCTAGGGCTAGAAGCGTTGTTTCATCCACATTAATTCAGGTCTTGGGCAACGTGGCTATTTTCTGACCTGTCTTCCTTCCCACCCTAGTGGTGAATTCTCTTTCTGAGATCTCAACTCCTCTCACCCAGCTTTTTCCAAGCAACCCTAATCTATCCAGCATATCGTTAGAATGTTAAACCTAAAAGGAAAAGCCATTCTGTGAGTACGTTTATGTAACAGGATATTAAAATGAGACCTTTCCTGTCGTCTCAGTGCTAGCTGACATCTTTGAACTGAGAAAAAAATGTTGTTAAAAATACTTATCTATGGCCGGGCGCGGTGGCTCATGCCTGTAATCCCAGCACTTTGGGAGGCCGAGACAGGCGGATCACGAGGTCAGGAGATCAAGACCATCCTGGCTAACACAGTGAAACCCCGTCTCTACTAAAAACATACAAAAAAATTAGCCAGGCGTAGTGGCGGGCACCTGTAGTCACAGCTACTTGGGAGGCTGAGGCAGGAGAATGGCGTGAGCCTGGGAGGCAGAGCTTGCAGTGAGCCGAGATCACGCCACTGCACTCCAGCCTGGGCGACACAGCGAGACTCCATCTCAAAAAAAAAAAAAATTGCTCATCTATTCTCAAAAGATGTCATCTGCTAAGGAGTGACCCAAAAAATGGTCCAATAACCCTGAAACCATCGCTCAAATCTTAGCTATATAAGGGGAGACTTGTAAATTAACGAGGAGGGCAAGGATTTTATCAGACAGAGCTTTCAGGCTGCTAAAATGCTTCCTCCTCCCTTCTCATGTGTTTTCCCCTCATGTTATACAAATAAGAGGGGGCCAGAGAATCACTTGCAGAGCTGACCTAGGACCCTTAGGCTTTGGGAAACATAGAATGTATTAGTGTCTATTGCTGCTGAAACAAATTAGCACACATTTAACAGCTTATACCTCACAGTTCTCTAGGTCAGAAGTCCAGTGGGCACGGCTGGTGTCTGGGCTTCAAGCCTCACAGGGCTGAAATCAAGGTGTTGGCCAGGCTGCACTCCCTCCTAGAGGCTCTAACGGAGCATCTGTTTTCAGACTTCTGCAAGTTGTTGGCGGAATTCAGTTCAATTTGCCTGCTGGACTGAGGTCCCTGCTTCCCTGCGGGCTGTCGGCAGGGACTGCCATTGGCTCCTTGCAGCCTCTCTCTGATTCTTGCACAAAGGCACCTACATCTCAGAGCCAGCGAGAGTGTATGGAATCCTTCTCATGAGGCCACGTCTCTCTGACTTCAGTCGGGAAATGTTCTCTGCTTTTAAAGGCTCATGTAATTATTTTGAGCCTACCCGATAATCCAGGATAATCCCCTCATCTAAAAATCTGTTACCTTAAACCACATCTGCAAAGTCCCTGTTGCCGTGTAATGTAAGCTATTCACAGGTTCTGGGGATTAGGGCAAGGACATCTTTGGTGGGGGCCTTATTCAGCCTACCACATAGAGATTAGTACCTGAAAAGCCAGAAGGTGAGAAGCTAGACAGAGCAGCCGGTGGCAGCTAAAGGAGAAAGGGGGCGAGAGCTGGAGGAGTCGCACTTCCATGCCGATGGCATGGCAAAGGGGATGTTGCCCCGGAGGACTCGGAGAATGGAGCTGGGCTGTCAGCCGAGAATGGGACTCCACTCAAAAGGAGGAACCGCCAGGAGACGCAAGGAACCCCCACAGGAAGAAGTCAGAGATGGAGGAGGGGAAGTCATAGCTGGAGGAGACACGTGTGTTAGGAAGCTGCAGTGGCAGTTCCCTAGTGGCGGTGTTTCGGAAGAACTCTGAAGATGCCCCTTGAGAAAAGCATCGGCCTTCAGACAACGTTTACACCGGATAACGCTACCAAATCACAACCTTGCCTTTCTTCCCTACTGCTGTTCCGAAGTGGGAGGACCCAAAGGCAGCAGAAGAATCAAAGAAGAACAGCAGAAAGGCAAGGTTGGCTGTCATGCCCTGGCACACCTTGCTGCTACCCTGCAGCTCCCTGCCACCTGGCCATGTATTGCTTCCCCTCTATACCCTGCCTAGGCAGGTCTGGGCTGGGGACACAGGAAGCTTTGAGTTGGGTGAGCAACTGAAGCTTTGATTTTAGACTGAACTGGACCTTCAAGATCTCAAAACACAAAGTATTTGTTAGCAACTGAAAGGTGGCATAAATTTTAGATCACCTCGGATTTTGTCGCCAAATAAGGAAACAAGTTCATTGGGCAGCTCTAAGAAAGAATAGAATTGCTTCCTGCTTGGTCTTTTTTGTTTAATAGGTCAGATTCACAAATTCCCCAACCCTTCTCTAGCAATGTGTACGTTCTGATTACCAAGGGCTCTCTCAAGAGAAGGGCCAAACATCTCCATTAACAGGAACTCAAGCCCTTGTTCCATTGAAATGTTTGGTTACAGCTTAATGACCACAATTGCAAAGCCAGAATATTGAGTTTTTATATGATATATTATTTACATGGAATAATGCCCTCTTGGTACCATATTGAACATAGTAAATTCTCTGGTAATTGACACTATACAGAAAGAGTACTTTGAGAGATCAAGGAAGGCTAATGTTTTTTGATCTCTAATCCTTGGGCTACCTTTTCCGTGATGTCATGGAAAGAGCATTAGACTAGTTATTGTTCTAGAACTGGATCTCTCACTAACTATATACACACGGGCAGATCATTTTACATTTTTGAGCATCAGTTTCTTCATGTGTAAGGTGGTAACAACAATGTCTGCCCTGCCTTGTTCATAGGATTGTAGGGAGAATCAAATGACATAATGGTCGTGAAAATATATTTCTAGTTGTAATCTGTATAATAAGGTATTACGAGTAATTGAACATTTATATATATTCTGTAACAGGTTGTAAACTTTTAAAGAGATCTAGTACACCATGCTTAATGGCCTAGTTTTTGAAAGACACATCAAAAACTGTTGACAATAATTGCTTCTCGGTAGAGACATGATGAGAGTGATGGGAAAGAGGCAGACTTATTTTTCACTCAATTTCTTTTTGTATCTCTTGAATTAATACTATATAAACACATTATGCATTTAATTTAAACCAATGCAATTCAATAACTATTTGAGAAGTTAAAGAAAAAAGATATATCTATTCTGAATAATAAATTGAAAATAATCTAATCTTTCTGTCTCTTTAGGATCTTTAATACTTTAGGTTTAAGTGAGATGATTTAATTGATGCAACCAACACAGAACTTGGCACATAGTAGGTATTCAAAAAGTGGTAGAGCCCTTTGCCTTGAGGCCATGATATGACTATCCACTCCCAGTGAATTTGCTATATACAAGGATATAGTTAATAGGATGCTGGATATTAGAAAGTTTATTGGATTTTACCAGGATGTTGGACACAGATGGTAAGTGGAAAATGCCAGAAAGTTGATGAATCATCTGGTAAACTAGTGGAAAAGGTAAATGGAGCCAGAAAGAGGCCAGAGAGGGCAAGGAAACAGAACAGGTCTGGAGAAAGGCAACTACACTCATTATATCATGTAACCCACTTTTCAGTTGCTGATGTTTCCAAAATGGTAAGTACATTTTGCAAACTGGAGTTATTCTGATCTTCATGCTATTAAATGCTTATTAATTAACAAATAGCATGAAATCTCATTAGCTAGGCTGTGGGGTTTTTTTTGTTTTGTTTTTCAAATTTAGGATTTCTCTTCATTTTATGGTAGGGAGCAGTGAGTCCATAAATCAGAACACTTTATGAGAAGTTCTAACACCTAGCCCTAATGCCAAGACTGAGAATCTGATAGCATAGCTATTAAATATTAAGACCCCTAAAAGACTTCCACTTCTGCTAACAGCAATGCCCAAGGCAGCCAGACACTATGTCTCCCTTTCTGTTTTAATGTAGTTGCATCAATTCTGCTATTCTGTTATAAAGCAAGCACCTATAATGACATTTACAAAGCAGGCAAAATGAAAATGGAATAAAAACTCGAACTATCACATGCAGAAATCACCACTGATGCTAAGACACTATAGGTAATATTGACATAGCTATGGGAAAATGTTAAATCTTGCTGCTCAAAGTGGTTCTTAAACAACCTCATCAGCATCACATGGGAGCTTGTTTCCAATGCAGAATCTCAGGCCCTCCCCAAAGACCTACAGAATCAGAATCTTTAGTTTCACAAGATCCCTAAGTGATTTCTATGAATATTGAAATTTGAGAAGCACTCATTTAAATGTATCAGTGTGCTCCAGGTTTAAAACAAAATGTTGCTGATGAAAAGATAGCAATTGTTTTATCTCGGAAATGAGAAATGGTCAACTTTGGATTTTTCCTTGAGAATAAATAATTAATACATAAATTCAGCCCAAAACATAACATGGAAACACATTTCCAAAGAAAAAGCTTTGAGACAGTGGAACCATTTGGGAGCCATGGAAATTTAAAGAAGAAAATAGAAGAAAAAGAAGATCAAAGATGGAGGCTCTAAGTCTTGGCAACTGGTTGAATATAAAGTCCTGTGAAGACCGAAGATTCCCCTCTGGTGATTAGAATGAGGGGCTATTGGCTGAAAAAGGAATCTACTAACTAGTGAGGTACCAACAGAATGGAGCGCCAAACTAGGACATTTAAAACCTGGGATTTTTCTTCATGGGATTGTCTGTTTTCTGAATCAGTCATTCTGTTTGACAACCAAGAGTTGCTTTTATTGCTTTCCCCACCATAGGCCCTTGATTTAAAAGGCTTCATCTATCAAACACTCCCTTTTGCTAAATAGGAGCATTTCCCCATTTTTATTCATTAAAGTCCTTTTGATCAGTGTGAGATAATGTGTGTGACCATTAGATTTGCTGTAATTCTAGACAGAAGCAAAGAAACTTAATCATTTAGTTTGTATATATAGTTTTCCATATATGATTTTGGTTTAGTTAGAAAATAACTCAAGGACTTTCCCTAATTGTGCACATGAACAAGAATCCATTGCTAACCTGAGTGAAATTTCTCAGGACTAAGGTAAGAAGAAGGACTAAGGTCAACAGGGGGGGTTATAAAATAGGAAGAGTTTTCCTACTGTTTCTGTAATGAGGTCTTCCCATTAACAATTCAGTTAAAGTCACTAGGAATTAACCTACACACCTAGAAATATTCAGACCTGCCCCACTTGGAAACAAACTGGAGAAACAGTAGACATCAGCAATCAGCAGGTGACTCTTTATTTTGAATTTGGGAATAATAAAATAAAGAAAAATCATTTGTAACTGTCACTTGCGATGTAGAAGGCCCTCATCATTCTAATTGCAGGGGCCGGGTTATAATCCATTACCATGAGTAATTTCTTCTGGAAAGTGCCTAAATAGTAAACCAGACATAAAGCCAACTTTATGTTAAGTTTTTGGTGATTTAAGGAATTCTGTTACAACAGACGACATTTTTGAGAGTGGAAATATACTTCCATGGAACCAAAGTCTTAACTCCATGAGTAACTTTTAGTTGGCAGAGGTGAAAATTCTTCTTAAGCGTTTAAGCATGGAGATTTTTAGTAAAGTTTTCAATTAATTAAAAAAATTTAAAAACTCCTTCCTCATATAGAGTAACTTTAATAGGTACCTAAACTAGCTTAAATATTGAGCTCTGTGTTGACACTTTTGGAGAATAATGTGGCAGCTGTTATGTTTGAATGTGTATTTGGATCCCAGCATGAACAGACAGGAAACAACTGTTTAAAATCTCTTTTCTCTGTGTAGGTTTAGGTGCGGTCATCTTGGATTTGAGTCGTGTTTGTGAATTTTCATGTGTTACAACAACCAGGTGAATATACTGCTGTGGTTCAATGTCGGTAGGAATTAATACGTGCTTTAGTTAGCAAGTTAGAATTGGCTCACATTAGATGTGACTTTCGACAGTGTTATAAGAAAAATGGAATGAATTGAATATAATCATTTGAATTAGAGTATCTTTTACAGTTTCTCTATTCCTTTGGAGCTGATGGCAAGCCTGGAGAAGCATGCTAAAACAAGCTGACGCGAAAATCACATTCTTCTAGTTCTCACTTTGTGGAGTAGGCACAATTCAAATATTGTAAAAGAATATATGTTGACTTGGGGATTTGTTAACAAAGTTGAAAAACAAGCAAATTATAAACCAGTATCGTGTAATAGATAATATTTTTATGGCTATCTCAGTGGTTTCGTTGGTTCCTCCTCCTGGGCTGGCAGCTGATCCTGGGCATGCTCTCACATTAGTGCAGAAACACAGGAGACCAGGCCAACCTCCAGGACATCATCCCTGTTGCCTTCTACTTTGGGCCAAAGCACATCATGTGGCAAGCTGAGAGTCAAGGGGCATAGATACAACCTCCAATATGTTTCCGTGTGTTTTCTTTTTTCCTTTCTTCCCTTCCTTCTTCATATGCCAGTCAAACTTTGTAAGATCTTTAAAAATGGGGCTCTTGCAAGCCTAATGACTAGATCAGGGCAATATCAGGCTGAAACATCCTTTAGGTGAGCCAGATCTAGTGCTTTGCCTCCTGCATTTTGGGAATGTGATGCTGTATGTGAGAGCACCACTAAACTGCAACATGTAACCGGTGTGAAAGACACACAGATACCATCCCAGACTATTAGACAGTTTTGTGGTTGTTATTGTTTTATTTTCATAGAGAGGAGCTATTTAATTTACTTAGCAGATTAACAAATTCTCAAACTAAATTCTATCCTAATATTCCTCTTAAATTTGTCCTGTAGACATGTGACACCATTTTCTCACTTATTTCTTAACAGAGAAGAATAAGAACTGGTCACAATCCGCTCTATACTTAATTTGACATGATAAATTTTTTAAGATGAAGAAAAGTAGCTCCCTAAAATTATAGAAAAGGTGAGCAAATAATTGTATAAATCAGGAAAGGGAAGCCCTTTCTAAGTAACTTAATGTCAAAAGCAGGAGCCCTAAAGGAAAAAAAATGTAGATTTGGCTATATGTGAATTCAGAATATTTATATATTAAAGCCCAGTGTGATGGTTAATATTGAATGTCAACTTGATTGGATTGAAGGATGTAAAGTATTGTTCCTCGGTGTGTCTGAGGGTGTTGCCAAAGGAGATTAACATTTGAGTCAGTGGACTGGAAGAGGCCAACCCAGCCGCAATGTGAGTGGGCACCATCTAATCAGCTACCAGTGTGGCCAGAATAAAGCAGGCAGAAGAAGGTGGGAGAAAACGACTTGCTGAGTCTTACAGCCTTCATCTTTTCTCCTCTCCTGGATGCTTCCTGCCCTCAAACATCAGACTCCAAGTTCTTCAGCTTTCGGACTCTTGGACTTAGACCAGTGGTTTGCCAGAGGCTCACGGGAGGCTCACGGGCTTTCGGCCACAGACTGAAGGATACACTGTCAGCTTCCCTACTTTTGGGGTTTTGGGACCGGGACTGGCTTCCTTGCTCCTCAGCTTGCAGACGGCCTATAGTGAGATTTCACCTTGTGATCGTGTGAGTCAATTCTCTTTAATAAACTCCCCTTCATATATACATCTATCTTATTCTGTCCCTCTAGAGAACCCTGACTAATACATCTAGCATTGAAAAAAAAAAACAAAATGCAAGTGATAAACTGGGAAATAATATTCATAATATATATGACTTAAATGTGTGTTATTTTTTGTTATATTATTTATGTTAGTACCAAAATGGCAAAAAATGAATAAAAATAATACTAAATTATAAACAGAAGAAGAAACAACAGACAAAGGAAGTCAAATTTTTGAAAGATGGAGAACAGGTAAAAAGATCAACAGAACTGAAAACTCGACCGTCAAATACCTGTGAAGGAAATGCCAGTGAGAAGCAAGCCAACTCTTGCAAGGCAGCACTGGAAAGTCTAGGAATGGGAAGTACTAGCTAGTGTGGAAGGCAGAGTATTTCACAGCAGGAGCAACACAACATCCAATAAGTATGAATAATACCTTCAAAATCACTAGAAAAGAAATGCAAATTTTAAAGAGATTTATATCAGGCTCCAAAGGCTGAAAATATAATATCCAGCATTTTTTTTCCATTCATTCATCAAATATATGCCAGAAGCCAGACAACCCTTTTGAAGAACATTTCTGTAAAGGCCATTTACATTTCCTTCACAGAGAAAGGTGACAGCAAGTAGAGAAGAACATGGGGCTGTGTGGATTGTGAGAACGACCCCGTTTCTTCACTCATCTCTAGAATTAAGCCCTTTATCAGGTAACTTGCAGTGTCCTCCCAACATGGCTGGAGTGACCTGCCCCATCCTTGACTCTCAGCTTGCCATGTGACATGCTTTGGCCCAAAGAATAAGGTGGAAAGGATGATGTCCTGGTTTTAAGCCCAGAGGTAGGCCTGGGCTCCTGTGTTTCTGTTTCATTGTGAGAGCGTGACTGGGCTCACCTGCTTTTCCAGGAGGAGGAACCAGTGGGAACACTGAGATGGCCATAAACGTCTTCTCTATTACACTATACCCTTTTCTAATCTGTATTTTCACTTTGTTAACAAATCCCCAAGTCAATAAATATTCTTCCATAATACTTTTTTGGAGATTCTTGCCACTATATTTCTGGTAAATAAATGAACAAATTACATTTTCTATGTATTATTTTTCTGCTTATTTACATTAAATAAAAAAATTTCACAAAACAAGAAATACGCTATTGCAGAGTGGGTTAGGCAGTGGAATTACTTTTCCAAAATATAATTTTATCTATTTAAAGCACACTTAGCAACATGCTTGGCTACTTTCACAGAATTCTCTACCGTAACATTAATCTATTTAGAGTTTCAGAACAAGAATTCATCCTCAAGTACTATTGTCTTTCATAAACCATTCCCACAATTTTTTTTCATTATTTAAAAAATTAAACTTATTTCAAGATGATTATAGATTTGCATGTAGTTGTAGGAAATACTACAGAGATTCTGTGTACCCTTTACCTAATTTCTCCCAATAGTAGCATTTTGAAAACCCACAGTACAACCTGGCAACCAGGATATTGACATCATAGCATTCCATTGATCTTATTCAGATCTCTCCAGTGTTACTTGTAGTCATTTGCAAAATAACTTTAGAGGCTATGGAATATTCTATTGTATTGATAAATGTATCAAATTTTCTTAAGCAATTCCTTAATGCTGAACATTAGTATGTTTCTAATTTTCAGTGCAATAAAGGTTTCATAAACATTTTAATATACATTTTATTGCATACATCTGTTTTACAGATTAAATTTCTTCAAGTGGAAATATTAAGTCAAATAAATTACCTATTTCTAATAATTCTTGTTAAAGAAGTGAAACCTAGCAGGAAGAATTGTATTTGGTAACTAGACTTTCAATTGTATTTGATAATTAGCCTATCAATTTTATTTGATAATTAATGTATATTCTTCCCAATATACGTTAACATCCCCTAGTTTAAAAAAACAACAAGGATTGTGGACCTCTATGTCTATTAGCTATCATTGCATAATATTCTTCAGTAGTTTTAAACAATAATTGTACACATACACACACACACATATTTGTCATCTCAGGCTTCCATAACTAAATACCATAGACGGGGTGGCTTAAACAACAGAAATTTGTTTTTCATGGTTCTGGAGGTTGGAAGTCTGAGACCAGGGTGTGACTGTGGTTGGGTTCTGCTGAGCGCCTCTTCCGGTTTACTGACAGTCACCTTCTTGCTGGGTCCTCACGTGAGGGGAAGCAGAGAGAGAAAAACCTCTCTGGTGTCTTTTTTTATAAGGGCACTAATCACATCATGAAAGTCCTACCCTCAAAACCTCATCTAAACCTATTTATCTCCCAAAGGCCCCATCTCCAGATTCCATCACATTGGAGCTTAGGGCTTCCACCTATGAATATTTCTGGGGTGCAGTATAGTTCAGTCTATAGCAATAAAAAATAAAAAATAATATATATATATGTACACACACACACATATATATATAATTTATATTCATATATACTTATATAGTTGAAAGTCTCCAAGATCATGAACAAAATGCTGAATGGTTATTTCTGGGTCATGGAAGGAGAGCAAATTCTAGAAATTTTTCTTTGTGTTTCTCTGTGTTTTCCAGGTTTTATTCACTGAGCATGTACTACCCTTGTGTTTATAAATTATTAAATTTTTAAAATAAAAAGATGTTTTAAATTACGAGGTACAGAGGGTCAATACATTTAATAATAAAAGTTGGAATGGCACTAGCCCATCACTAATTGAAGAAAAAGCTTTAGGTTATGTAGTCCTTTAAACAAATTAACCTAAAACTAATGAAATCCCCTTGTTCGTGATGATAGTTGCTATCACTCTCGTCTTACTGTTTTTCAAAATAATGCTCAAAGGCTGAATCTCTTTGCCACCAGTGTTCTAGTTATTAACTTATATTATCAAGTTACTTTTTTCTTTTGTGAATGCACACCATACTTCATCTTTTATCTCTGGGGCTGCAAGGCAACATCAGAGTGAGATCTTTTCGTTAGTCTCAGATATTATTAAAAAGATGCTGTGGAGGGTTGATGAAAGCACACAATATCAGCTCCTCTTCCTCTTTTCCTACTGATGAAATCTGGCAGGAAAAAAAAAAGCAAAAACAACAAAAATTAAAGGACTCCCCGAACAAGGTGAAAGTGAATTAGAGGGAAAGTTGGGATAGTGAAAGGGAAGAAAGGCACAGAGAAAGAGTCAATTGCCTTGGAAATGATAGAGGAGATTCTGTCAACCAGGATATGTTGGGTGTTGCTGCAGTAACAAATGCCCTCCAGATCTTATAGCACATGCCTCACTCACTCAAGCAAGTCCATTGCATCAGGGTGAGCTCTGCTCATCAGCATTACTCAGGAGCCCAAACTGTGGGAGCAACCACCATTTCAAATGTCACTGGTTGCCACACTAAAAGCAAAAAGAAAGCGACTCTGAGGGTCCCACACCAGCAATTAAATGCTTCGGTCTAAAAGTGGCATACATTATTTCTGCTTGTAACATACATTGCCTCAAACTATTTATATGATCCCACAACAAAGGGCAGAAGGCCTTCCTACCACAGGTCTTCCAGAAGACATGGAAATACTTTCCAAACAGCACTAATATCAATAGCCCATGGTCTGGCCTGACTGTATGTATGTAAGCCAAAGTCAGTTGACCACAATGCCCAGCTCCCCGTTTGCAATGTCCTTGAGTCTCTGCCTGGTGCCAGCAGTGAGCTACCTTGCCTCCACTGGCCACAGGTATGAAGTGTCTGCAAAGGAAAGCCCACTGACCCAAAGAGAAGGGAATCCAGATCCCAATCTCTGCCAGCCAGTCAAGTGGTCATGGACTGTGATTTCCTCATTGACAAAATTAGGAAATTCCTAAAATCTCCTTCTGTTCTAACCTGCTTTGATCCTTAGTGATATGCACTTGTGCACCACTTTGCCAGATTGTAGGAGGATGAGAGGCTGTGTGCTGCTTAAGATCTGAGGTTTGGTTTTTCCTTCCTTAATCAAGACAGGCTCTGCGTGCATGGAGCTCCTGCCCAGCTCTGCCTCAGGTCTGAGACCAGACAGCAGCTGCTCCACCCCCAAGGCTTGTGGAAATAGCTATCTACGAGATTACAAAGGAATTAGCTATCTATGAGATTCAGAATGAAAAGTGAGCCCATGTAGCATAATTTCATGTTTTCATCAAGAGCTAGTAGAGTTTAAAAATTAACAAAGAGAAGGCAGGAAATCAAGTAGTGATCAGGAGCAGGGGCATGGGAGGGGAAGGAGATGCTGTGTCCACCTAGAGCCATGGTTCAGCTGCTGGGTTAATCTGACAAACTGAACAGAGTTTGACAAAGTTTTTCTATTTTATTTTATTTTTCTGTACTACATCAACCAGTGGATTTTTTTTTTATTTCAATAAGTCAAACAATTATTTTACCAGTTTGAGAGGTATTCTACAACTACTAACAAGGAACCTTAATCATGAAGGTCTTGGTGTAGACCTAATTAGTTTTTGGTGGTTTGGATTGGAAATACCTTATTTTTTTCATTTACTTATCATCTATTTTTGCAGCATTTTTACAGCATCATTTGTATGCAACTAGGCATTATGTCAGGCCTCAAGGATACAAAGATCAAGGCAGTGTGATTCCTGCCTTCGAGGGACCTGTCAGCGTCTTGGAGAAGTAATGGTGAAAATCATAGTCAACAAACTACATGACTGCTTTCCCTAATCCTGTCCTGTGACCTCAGGACACTTAAGTAACATGGCCTTGATAACCTCTGGGTGCTATTAGACTCATGAGATCCCCAGCCAGGCCTCTCCACCTCAGTACTTTGTTGATTTGCCTTCTTTGACCATCCCCCAGGGCAACGTGCCCATTCCTTTTTCTGTTTTTCTAGCTCCCCCACACACCCCTCCTCAGCTGACAGTTTACTTCTCCAACTTCAACAGCTTCTACCCAAATCCCCCTGAGAGCCAGCCTGCAACAGCCACCTGACTTTCCCCCCTCCTCCTTTCACGGAGCACAGGCTTCCATTTAACCAGAAAGACATGTTTTTTAACTTAAATTTCCCTTGAAAATACACAAGGGTTTAAATTAAGGGTAAATGTTGCATTTTCAAATCACAAAAGTTTTTGCCAAAATTCACAATGTTTGAAAAAAATAGGTTGAGACACTTTCTGAAAGGTTTTCCCATCTGCAGTGAAATTTGTGGATCGCACGGGAGGTCTTCATGTATGAGTGTCATCGTTCTGAGAGCCCACTGGCTGTGCCTTTTACTTCTCTAGGCCTGGGTGCACCTCGGGGATGGGCTGAGTACCTATGAGTCTAGGTGGCAGTTTCTAATTAGGGCTGTGACCTTGACCACGCCCCCTACTTTCCTGGCCTTAGGGAATGAAGATGGAACCAGCTTCACTCATAACAGCCTGGAGATTTTACGTTTCTAGACTTACTGAGGTTATTGGATGACACATGCCAATTAATCCAGTTAATCTTTTTCTTATCGGCAAGAGGCAAGAGGAAAGTGGGGGTATGGGGAAGGTGAAATTATTTATATCCTCAATTTTATATGTTTCTCTGGCAATGTTCTAAGCACTGCACATACCGTACATCTGCTAGAGGTACCCAGCAATATGAGACAAAACTCATAGCAGGCAATGGAATGAAGAGCCACCTCCTCCGAGCTACAGAATCATTGCTATGCTGATGACTATAATCCTGTGAGGTCTATGACTTTTTTGTCCTTAATATGTGCTAAGTGTTACCCAAAAAAGAAGTTCTGTACACCCTTGCATACATGTGTGCGTGTGTGTGTGTGTGTGTGAGCAAGGAGGTTTCCGAATGTATGAAGATGCAGAGATTGAGAAATTATCTTGTGATATTCACAAGTATGAGCTCTAGGTATTTTTTTTTCTCTGTTTTTAGTAAGCATGTGTGCATGCATATGTGGGTGAGGATTGAAGAATTAACAAAAGCTCCAACCAAATACTAATTTGTTTAGTGAATGTGAAGGTAATCCAGGATGAGGCCTGATTTCACATTTGCATGCAATCACAGTATTTTCTTTGCTACCGAGTTGGTCATCTGGGAGGTGGGGGTCATTAACACCCAACTGGTTTGAGGTGCCACACCTGTGAAGGGCTGCTCCCATCATTCTCACCTGACTCTTATGAGAAGCTACATTCCCCAAGGCCTGGGCTCCCTGTGATTCCCGAGGAATCACGTCGGGAATACCTGCAGGGTTCCTGTGTCTGTTGGTCTCAGTTCCCTGGGCCAGTCTTCTTTCAGTTCCCTGAAGAGATTCCAAGTTATTCTCCTGGCTTTTATCAGACCCTACACTGATCCCCACTACACCCTCAAGATGTGCAGAGCCACACATTGCTGTGACTTCGGGTTATTCTGCAAGGAAACTCAGTGTCAAAGCCAGGCAAGCTGGCTCCGCAGCCTGCACCATCTTCCAGAATGAGACATGTTCTCCCTGCTTCTCCCCTGAGGGCGCTGGATGACTGCATGTAAGTCACCTTGGGAATTTGGTGAAAATAAAATTTCTTTCTCAGTAGATCTGGGGTGGTGCCTGAGAGTTTGCATTTCTAACAGCTCCCAGGTGCAGTCCTGACTTTTTGAGAGCAAGATTTTGAAGTGCACCTCAGGCTGCAGATGTTCATACCTGGCAGGGTCACCTTCTTGGCCTCTGGGTCCAGCCCTGGCCGCAGGAACACCTATCAGGAGATAGGAAGAAGCTAGTCCTTAGGTTGTAAAGGAATCACATGAGATTGGGCTTTGGTGGGGGCGGGGATGGGTGTCTGCAGCTTTTTCCAATTACAGATAAGAAACTAGTTATTTTAAAGACAAGAAATATAACAGACTAACATTGCAGTTCCCTAGATATAGTCTAAGAAATATTGGTCCTATGTGATGTTAATAGGTCTTATGTGCAAAAGGGATCTCTATGCTCAAATGAGTTCTAGAATTTAAAATCTAAACACAAGGTCAAACAAAGTTTAATAGGTTTTATACTGTAGAACTTTTCAAAAGCTTTAATAAGTGAACTTACATTATAGATCTCCAAGAAGGCCATAAAGTATGCTACACTCCCTAAAAGTATTTTCCCAGGAAATCCCTATTTTTTTTCAGTGAGGTTAATAGGACTAAATCTCCATGGGGAAGGGTCAAGTTCTTTGGGAAAGTGTATCATAGGCACCCACCAAGCGTTGACTTCATCAGCCTTTCTCAGCTCTTCTTTTGCCTGCCTCAAAGATTACAGAAGTGTTTGTTTTCTCAGATTTATTTGTGATAATTTAGTCATTTTAAGGATGTTCATGAGTCCATTGACATTTTTTTTCTTTACAAATAACACACATTTGTCTCAAACGCTAAGCCTGGAATATAAAAATTATGTCATCATGTCACCTGTTCATGTGCACATCATACTCACTACTGAAAGGTATTCTTTACCACTGTCTCCCCTCCTTAACATACAGTTGACCCTTTACAGGGGTGAGGGTTGGGGCAGTGACACCCACACCTGCACAGTTGAAAATCTTTGTATAACTTTTTTTTTTTTCAGAATCCTATCAGATATATTTATTTATTCGTTTGTTATTTTTGTTTCAGAGGGACATGTGCAGGTTTGTTACATAGGTACATTGGTTTCACGGGTTTGGTACACAAATTATTTAATCACCCAGGTATTAAAATAAGCATAGTATTCCATAGGCAGTTTTCAGATCCTCACCCTCCTCCCACCTTTCACCCTCAATTAGACTAACGTGTTTGTTATTCCCTTATTTATGTCTATGTGTACTCAGTGCTTAGCTCCCACTTATAAGAAAGAACATACAGTATTTGGTTTTCTGTTCCTTTGTTAGTTCACTTAGGATAGTGACCTCCAGCTCCATGCATGTTGCTGCAAATGACATGATCTTGTTCTTTCTCATGGCTGTGTAGTATTCCATGGTATATATGTACCACGTTTTTCCTATTCAGTCTACTGTTGATGGGAACCTAGGTTGACCCCAGGTCTTTGCTATTGTGAACAGTGCTGCAATGATCACTTGCTTGCATGTGTCTTTATGGTAGAAATATTTCTATTCCTTTGGGTATTTACCTAATAATGAGATTGCTGGATAGTACTTCCGTTGTAAGTTTTTTGAGAAATTACCAAGCTGCTTTCCACAGTGGCTGAACTAATTTATAATACAGTGTGTAAGCAGAGTATTAGTGTTCTCTTTTCCCTGCAGCCTTGCCCTCATCTATTATTTTTTGACTTTTTAATAATAACCATTCTGACTGTTGTGAGGTGGTATCTCACTGTGGTTTTGATTTGCATTTCTTTAATGATTAGTGATGTTGAACGTTTTTTCATATGCTTGTTGGCCGCACGTACATCTTCTTTTAAAAAGTGTCTATTCATGTCCTGTGCCTACTTTTTAATGGGGTTATGTGTGTTCTATAACTTTGGACTCCCTGAAACTTAACTAATAGTCTAGGAGCAGAAGCCTTCCAGATAACATAAACAGTTCAATTAACACATATTTAGTATGTTATATATGTTATATACCATATTCTTACAATAGATTAAGCTAGAAAAAAAGAATGTTATTAAGAAAATCATAACGAAGAGAAAATATATTTACTATTCATTAAGTGGAAGTGGATCATCATAAAGGTCTTTATCCTTGTTGTCCTCATGTTGAATAGGCTGTGGAGGAGGAGGCAGAGGAGGGGTTGGTCTTGCTGTCTCGGGGTGGCAGAGCTGGAAGAGGTGGAAGGGGAGGCAGGAGAGGCAGCACACTCAGTGTAACTTTTACTGAAAAAAGTCTGTAAGTAAGCAGATCTGAGCAACTCAAATCCATGTTGTTCAAAGGTCAACCATGTAAGTAGAATGGCTGAGGTGGAGCAGAGGAAAGGTAAGAGAAAGAATATTTAAAACAATGAGAGCAATATATTTCCCTCATTGCTTATCACTTGCAATTAGAAAAGCCCAGCAGATTGATTTGGTTAAACATTTTTGAGTAAGCTTAAGAATTTTTCTTTCAGATTCAGGAGTTCGGGTGGATAGTAGAAAAAATATAAGATAAGTGAACTCAGAGAGCAATGCTTCCTCTAGATTTTGCTGAGGGGTCTCCATCCAGGTGAATATTTCCTTGAACATAAAAGTAAAAATATTTTCTAGGGAATCCCCTCTTTTTAAAATCAGAGTGTGGCATGCAACTGGAATTTCTGTGGTTGTGTTTCAGGCAGGCAGAAAAGGCATTTTACAACTTCAAATCTGTAGGCAGGGTGGAAGACTTCAGTTCACTTGATGGCTGCATCCCAAAATTCTGCATCCCAAGATTACCAAAATTCTGTTGGTAATCTTTGAGAGAATTAGATTAAAAAGATGGAGCAAATGAAGGTGTGTGTGTTTGTGTGTGGGTGTGAGGTAGGAGAATAACTAGAGTCTGGAGACAGGGATTCCAAGGCTGATTCACTGCCTTCCTAGAACTGAATCAAAAGGAAAACCCCAGCTCTCCACACCCACATAACAAAAGGATCAGAGGCTACTCCCTTTGCACTGCATAGCAGATGAAAAATTGAAAGTACCCCTGATTGGTCCCCTCCTGCAACCAATCGGATGGGTCCTGGCCCAAGTCTTCATGTCTAACTTTGTAACTTCACTTAGCCTCTGATTGGTCACCTCCTGTGACCAGACTGGTCGTCGGCCAAGTCTTCATTTACATAGAGTGTAACCAAGTAACCAATGGGAAACCTGTAGTGGGTATTTAAACATCAGAAAATTCTCTAACCAGTGCTCTTAAGTGGAGTGTACTTTCGTTTCAATAAATCTGTGCTTTCGTTGCTTCATTCTTTCATTGCTTTGCTTGTTTTGTCCAATCCTTTGTTCAAAATGCCAAAAACCTGGACAACTTGTAGTCAAGGCCCTCCACCGGCAACATGTGTATGTGTTTTTGAGGTAGTAGGTAGCTGAGATTGAAGGTGAGTGGATTTATGAATTGAGTAACAATATCCTACTTAAAAACGTTAAAAGTTGGAAATCATCTCTTATTGTGATAACATATTTCTCCTCCCTGGGAATCTGTTGGACAGATTGGAGCTGGCAGGGTAGGGCCTGTATTGTTGAAGTTGCCATGGCTACTGCAGGAAGTGAGCTTTCTTCTAAAAACCTCACTGGCCCAAGAACAAGCCCAGGCAAGTCTACAATTCAATAACTTAGAAGTATTTCTTATTCTAAAATGTTGCAGTGATAATTGCTAAGAAGTATAAACAAAGGAAAGGGAGGCTGTTTGTGTTTGCCTTTCTTCCTAATTAGTCCCTTTTGTTACATTTTCCTTAATTACCTACACACCTGAATACAAGTCCCTTCCAATTACAAAGCCAATGCCTATTTTCTGAAACAAAATTTTAAAAACATTTTTTGCAACTTGAACATATATTTAAGCCTCTAAATGAAATCGTTAAAAATCTACTGATAATATTCCATTTATTAATATACACATATGTCTATTAATTGCATAAAACTGAAAAGAAAATTATATATACTCATACTTTGCAATATTGCTTTATTATACTCTGATATTTCATGAAACAATCTGTTCCCATGTATTATGTGCGTCTTGCTGTCAGCAACTTTGCCATCACTGGAAACCCTTTCTGATTTTTTCAAACAGTTTTCCAAAACACACTATCTTCTCTGCCACCCACGTTTTTATAACACAGCAATTTTTAAATACAGATGTAATGCTATCACGGAAAATTTTATCCCAAACCACAAGTATCCATTTTTTTTTCTTTTTTTTTTTAATTATACTTCATGTTCTAGGGTACACATACACAATGTGCAGGTTTGTTACGTATGTATACATGTGCCATGTACAAGTATCCATTTCTACAAGCTAGGACAGGTTTTCTTTTTATAATTCATCATCCATGTTTTAGTGATCTCCATCATGTCTCACTTACTGTATTGCTTTTTTAAAAGAGCTTATGTTCGAGCTGGGCACAGTGGCTCATGCCTGTAATCCCAGCACTTTGGGAGGCTGAGGCGGGCTAATCATGAGGTCAGGAGTTTGAGACCAGCCTGGCCAACATGGTGAAACCCCATCTCTGATAAAAATACAAAAAATTAGGTGGGCATGGTGGCAGGTGCCTGTAATGCCAGCTACTCAGGCCAAGGCAGGAGAATCACCTAAATCCAGGAGGTAGAGATTGCAATGAGCTGAGATCGAGTCACTGCACTCCAGCCCGGGTGACAGTGTGAGGAGACTCCATCTCAAAGGAAAAAAAAAAAAAAAAAGCTTGTGTGCGTATGTTCAATGGCACGCAAGACTTGAAAGAATGAGTTTAAATCCCAAAGGAAAAATGATCATACTATGTTAAATTTCTTTGATTCCTTTTTTTTAAATTCAAAGTGAATTCTATTAGATGACCTAACAAAATAGCAGTAGTAACAACAACTAACATTTCCTGAGCCTTTGTCATCTGCCAAACACTGTTGAAACACACTATGCATAGTAACTTACGTAAGGGCCTCTTTCTCAAGAGTGCTTCCAGAGTGTGGCAGAGTAGCCTCCCTGAGCAGATATGGCTGTGGACCAGACAAAACATCACTCACTGTGGTGTCCTGAGGGCATCAGATGACTTCTACTTGTGTGTGCCTTACTGCTGCTTAATCTGCTGGTTATCAAACACACACGCATGTATGCACACTCTCACACACAGTTGACTACCTTTTCTTTTTCTCAGAGGAAACAGAAGATCTCAACAGCATGCCATTGTTTTAGATAAGTGGTTCTCAGCACTTGTCTGCATATTAGAACCATCTGAGGAGTATTTTAAAAACAGAGATGATGCTCAAGCCTCAACCCAGAGCAAATACATCAGAATTTATTTCTGGTGGAGCCAGAGCATCAATAGATTTGAAAGCTCCTCAGGTGATTCTAATTTTTAACCAGCCTGAGAACCAATGTATTAGATTATTGCACACAAACCAGATGACCTCATATTTCTTCCTAGATGAATTGAATGTCCTGTGTCTACTAGGAAGTTTGGAAACACTAACCATACTCTTTCAGTATTCAGCAGCTTTTCAAAAGTTCTGCTTCGAGGAATGCCTGGTGGAATCATGGATCTTACCTGTATGCTTAGAATGCATCCGGGTTCTTCTGGACTCATAGCACCACCTGAAGACTGGTACAGGGAATCTATCTCCCCACCAGCTTCTCCCCACTCATTAAGGGGGGCACCCAACTCCTCAACTCTGTCCCCGACCTGCCCACACTCACACACACACACACACATTTCCTGTCTCATATCTCTCAATCTTTAGTTGATCACACTAGAGACATTCTCTTTCTGATCTAACAATTCTCCTTCCACAGTTTTTTCTTCTAATAAAGCCCACTTAACAAAATAATAATAGTAACTTCCGCTTTGACCATGTTAAGTATCACATATTTACTAGGTAGGCATTTTATACAATGATCATTTAAGCCTCACAACAAACCTAGGATAGACTCATTTTGCAGATAAGGACACTAAAGGCTGTAGAGAAAATACAGCCTCCTTAACATAACCTAGGTAGCAAGTAGCAGGTCTGGGATTCCGACTCTGATATATTGATTCCAATTCTGAAAGCTCCAAGCTCTATTACCACACTCTCTTGCTTCACTAATGTGCAACTTATATAGTCACACTGTACAGGACATACTGTCCTGTGCTCAGAGGGCATCAAACTTGGTGTAATGCTGTCTGTCACTGTCTGGAAATTCTGAATAATTTTTGAACAAGGAGTTCCACATTTTTCTTTTGCGCTGGACTCCACAAATTAGGAGTCCTGCTCTTCTGGTCCTGCCAGAAACAAATCAAGGCAAGTCACTCTATATCTTTTGAGAACCAAAAGTGTATTCAAATCATGACCACTTAGAATAAAAGGAGTGTAGTAAAGAAAAAAATATGTTTTATTGTGAAATTAGACCTGATAGAGAATTGGTACTGCTAACCTTTGAAGTTCCAGAAAATGTTCAAAATCTTCACCAAGGCTGCTTTCCACCTTATCCTCTGAGTAACCTAATTTTACTCATATTGGCCCTCAAAATACATTGTTTTAAAACTTAATGATCTAGTTTTTTGTTATTTCCATTCTGTAGCTAATCCCATCTCCAACTAATACTCCCACCTCCCCAAAAATAAAGATCAGTCATTTCATTTCCTTTGGGAACCAAAGTACACTCAAATTGTGATCATTTAGAAAATAAAAGGAATGTTAACATTTAGAAAAAGCTATGTGCTTAAAGATAGATTAAAAATACCCAATCTGAAGAACAGAGAGAAAAAAAGATAAAAAGAGGAATAAGATGAGGAAGAAGTCGAGGAAGAACAACAATGAAGTCCCAGGGACTGGTGGTTAATATCTAAAAGTCTGACATGCGTATTACTGGAATCCTAGAAGAAAATAAAAGAATAGGGTAGAGAAGTATTTGAAGAAATAATATGTAACAATGTCTAAAATTTGGAGAAATATATAGTTTTACAACTTAAAGAAGATTAATAAACCTCAAACAAAATAAAGATAAGGCAAACCTACCCCTATCTATAAGAGGTAAACTCTAAAGAGACAGGAAAGTAAATGAATAGAAGAATATATACCATGCACACAGTAAATCTTAAGAAAGCTATATGACTATATTAACATTAGGCAAAGTGACCTCAGGACAAAGAATATTGCCAAAGTAAAAAGGGACATTTCATAATGATAAAATACCCAATTCTCCAGGAGGATTTTTAGCTATAAATGTGTATGTGTAATAACAGAGCTTCAAAATACCTGGAGCAAGTATTGAAAGAATTAAAGGCAGAAATGGACAATACCACAATCATACTCAAGGAATTTAACAGCCTTCTCTCAAATAATGGTAGAGCGATTAGACAAGAAAATTCAGTAAAGACATAAAACATATGAGTAACACTATCAACCTTCTTACCCTAATTGGTATTTATAGAGTACTTCATCAAGCAACAGCAGAATAAACATTCCTTTCAAGAGTACATGTTCACCAAGGGAGACTGTATACTTGGCCATAAAGCAAGCATCAATAAATTAAACAAAATTAAAATTGTAGCAAATTCACTCTTTATATACTATGGAATTAAATTAGAAATCAATAACAATAGGATAGAAAACCCCCAAAATTTGGAAACTAAATAACAAATTTCTAAATATTATAATTATGTCTCAGAAAAGAAATTACAAGAAAAATTAGAAAATGTATGAAACAAAATGAAAATATTATAAACTATGCATCTAACAAAGGTCTAATATCCAGTATCTATAAGGAACTTAAACACATTTATAAGAAAAAACAACCTCATTAAAAAGTGGGCAAAGGACATGAACAAACACTTTTCAAAACAAGATATGCATGCTGTCAACAGGCGTATGAAAAAGGCTCAATATCTCCAGTCATTAGAGAAATGAAAATCAAAACTACAATGAGATACCACCTCACATCAGTCAGCATGATTATTACTAAAATGTCAAAAAATAACAGATGCTGGCAAAGTTGCAGAGAAAAGGGAATGCTTATACACTGTTGGTGGGAGTATAAATTAGTTCAACCATTGTGGAAAGCAGTGTGGCTATTCCTCAAACAGCTAAAAACAGGACTGCCATTCAACCCAGGAATCTCATCACTGTATGTATACCCAAAGGAATATAAATAGTTCTATCGTGAAGATACATGATATGCATCTTCCATATGTATATGTTGTATATGTTGTATATGTGTATATGTATGTATACACATATACATGCATGTATATGTTGATTGCAATACTATTAACAATAGCAAAGACATAGAATCAATCTAAATACCCATCCGTGGTAGACTGGATAAAGAAAATGTGGTACATATATATCATAATATTGAATACTATGCAGCCACAGTAAAAGAAAGAAATAATGTCTTTTTCAGGAATATGAAGGTCACCATCCTTAGCAAATTAATGCAGGAACAGAAAACCAAATACCACATGTTCTCACTTATAAGTGGCAACGAAATAATGGAGAACACATGGACACCTAAAAGGTAACAGACATTGGGGCCTACTTGAGGGTGGAGGGTGGGTGGAGGGAGAGGAGTAGAATAAATAACTATTGGGTACTAGGCTTAGTACCTGAGTGACAAAATAATTTGTAAAACAAAACCCTGTGACACAAGTTTACCTATATAACAAATCTGCACATATACCCCAAACCTAAAATAAAAGTTAAAAAAAAAGAAAAGAAAGATGTATTTAAATTTGTGAAATGTAGCAAAAGCAATCCCTAGAGAAAATTTTATAGTTTTTAATGTTTAGATTACCAAAGAGGAATGATCTAAACTTGGTGCCAAGATTCTGTTTCAAGAAGAAAGAAAATAAAAACACAATAATTTCAAAATAAATAAAAGAAAGGAAATAATTTTAAAAGTAAAGAAATTTAACACAGCTGATATTTGGAAAATACAAAAATTGATAAGTACCCCATTGGAGAGAAGGGAGAAATGCAGAGGGAGAGAGACAACACAAAGTATTAATACCACCAAGAATTAAGGAAAGATTGTTACTACAGATCCTACAAATATTAAATGGATGAGAAGAAGTATACACCAAAAATTTAGCAACTTAGTTGAGGTTAACAAATTCCTTGAAAAATGCAACTTACACAATGTGAAATCTGACACAAGGTGAAACTGAAATCTTGAATGGCCCAATATCAATGCAGGAATTATTTTAAAATAATTCCTACAACGAATTTAAAATAATTCCTACAATGAAAATTTCAGGATAGCTTTCCCGATAGTTTCACAGGAAAAAATTTATCCAACATTTAATGAGTTTGTGGGGTGGGGGAACTCCAATCTCATACAAAATCTCTCAGAAAATGAAGAAAGATCACTTCCCTATTTATTTTGTGAGGTCAATAAAACCTTAATACAAAAACCTGTCAAAGACATTTAAAAAGAAAAAACTGCTACACTGATATCTCTCATGCACATAAAAGCAAAAATGTTTAACAAAATATTAGCAAATTGAAATAGTCAAAATATAAAAAGATAATATATTGTGACCAAATGGAGTTTATCCTAGGAATTCAAGATCGGTTTAACATTTGAAATTTAACCAATTCCAGGCATACCTCATTTTACTATGCTTCACTTCATCGTGTTTCACAGATATTAAGGGTTTTTCTTTACAAATTTAAGTTTTGTGTCAACCTTGCATCAGCAAGTCTGTTGGAGCCAATTTTTTCAACAGCGTGTGCTTGTTTTGTGTGTTCACATTTTGGTAATTCTTCCAATAATTCAAGTTTTATTATTATTATTATTATATCTATTATGGTGATCTGTGATCAGTGATCCTTGATGTTACTATTGTAATTGTTTTAGGACACCATAAACGGTGCCCATAGAAGATGACAGACTTGATGGATCAGTGTTGTGTGTGTTCCGACTGCCCCACCAACTAGCCATTCCCCATCTCTCTCCCTTTCCTTGGCCTCTGTATTCCCTGAGACACAACAATATTGCAGTAAGTCCAATTAGTAACCCTACAGTAGCCTCTAAGTGTTCAGATGAAAGGAAAATGTCTCTCTTCCTTTAAATTAATGTCTCTTGCTTTAAAGTAAAAGCTAGAAATGATTAAACTTAGTGAGCAAGACATGTAAAAAGCCAAGATAGGCCAAAAGCTAGACCTCTTGCACCAAACTGTAAACCAAGATGTGAATGCAAAGGAAAAAAATTTTTGAAGCAATTTAAAAGTGTTACTCTAGTAAACACACAAATGATAAGAAAGTGATTGCTTATTGCTGATATGGAGGAAGTTTGAATGGTCTGGATAGTAAATCAAACCATCCACAACATTCCCTTAAGCCAAAGCCTAACTCAGAGCAAGGCCCTGACTCTTTTCAATTCTATAAAGGCTGAGATAGCTGCAGAAGAAATGCTTGGAAGTAGCAGAGGTTGGTTTATGAAGTTTAATAGATGAAGCAGTATAACATGTTAATGGTAGAATTTAGATGGTGAGTTCTTAACGTAAAATTATTTCAACTTTTCTATATGTCTGAAATTTTTCATAATAAAATGTTGGGGAAAAAAACCTCAACAGTAAGCACTGCCATTGTTTCAAACCTAGACTCACAAAAAATTTTTTGGGAGAGGAGTATTTTATCACTGACATTGTTTAGAATTGCCAGTACATTGTGGTAATAAAAAGCAGATCAACTTTCAGTCAGGCTTATTCTTGTTTTTAAATTCTCAATGGCAATGCACACCTATATTGCCTGCTCCCAGGGTGGGCCCTCCTACTGCTTTTGGTACATGATTAGTGTCATGGAATTGGAAAAAGTGTAATGACAAAAACCTGCCTGATTCCAAAGTTCTTTCCATGCTAACAAACTCTTTCCACATTATTCTGCTACCTACACAGCAAATCATACAAAGATGAAAAAGATACAGATCTTGCTCCCAAAGAGATCATAGTATAGTGGAGACAGATCCATACTTATATATTTGTGATACAAGATGAATATTATATATTTTCAAATAACATGCTGGAAGAAAATGGGGGAAGTCTCTTGGAAGAGATAGTGTCTGAGGTATACTGTGTTTGCTACTTAAACTCATGCGGTGTTCATAAGCTTACGTTCAAAATTCTTAACATGGTCTACAAGTTCTTAGGTGATCTGGTCCCTTTATACCTCTCTGTCCTCATCCTGGACATCTCCCAGTGAGCACCCCCTAAAAAATCACACACACACACACAATCACTGGCCACACTGGCCTGATTTCTGTTCTTATCATGTTCTTTCCTGCCTTGTGGCTTTACCAGGGCACTACCCTACCTGGAATGCTCTTCCTTTATTTCCTTCTCTCCTCCCACCTTCTACTTCAACTAGCTCAATGCTACTCATGCTTCAGCAGTTAGATAAAAGACTGCTTTTTCAGTAAATTCTTCTCGGACCTCTCAGGCTGGCTTGCTTCCCCTTTTTTCTTCTTTGGGACACAGAACACAACTGTTACTAAAGCATTTCTGTGTAAATTTCATTGTGGTCCAGATTAGAAGATCTGCATCATCTGGAACCAAGTTTGACTTGTTTCCTACAGTAACCCAGTAGGCATTCAATAAATATTTGTTGACTGAATAGACCTGGATGGCCTAGAAGTTAAATCCATGAATGAACAAAGGGCAGACCTTTAACACTCAGTTATGAATGGAGATGAAGGCGAATACCATCTGGAGACAGGCAAACCTTGAGCCAAAACCCAGAGTGGGAAGGAATGAGAAGAGAAACAAAGACATGGGCTGTAGGTACTTTCTGAGAGTGATTTTTTAAATGGAATTTTAACAATCAACTCTCAAGAGTCTTTTGTGCTTATCCTGGAGGGGACCAGACATGAACTACCTTTTGTAAGAAATAGGTAGATTAGAGGAATGAGAGAGAATCTGCAAAAATTCTCTCACCAGCCATATCTCTAATTAGAGTTTCCAGGGAATGTTCTTTTTCTGCTACTTCTCACAACACCAAAGAGACCCAAACTGGGATGTGGCCAGATCCCTGAGAATTCTCACTTTCTCATCAGCACAGTCCAACCCTACCTAGTCCCTTTTGGCCAAATGCTTAGATAAATAATGACACTAGACTCCCTGTTGGGGGCATGTAAAGCTTCCCAAAGAAATGATTCTAGATGCCTAGATTTTTTTTTTATTAAATCAGAAATGGGTTAATGGTAGGGCATATAGAGAGAGAATGTGTAGAGAGTTGATCCCTGCCTTGTTATCGAGACCACACACTAGTTCATTGATTTCTGCTCCATTTCCTTAGTGCTGACAGGGATTTAAATGTTTCAAGTTCTTTTAAGCCTGAAAATGTTTCAAGTTCTTTAAGCCTGAAAATGTATGAAAATTCCAAAAAGGTGCTCACACATTTTTTCCTGGAGTATTTAGGCTTCTATTTATTGATCCCTTGGTACATTCCATCCTAATGATGGGCAAATAGGAAAAGGATGAAAACTAAAACAGTATGCACAACAACCCCAAACCATAATAATGTAACAGTAAACTACTCTCTCAACATCTGCAGTCCTGTGGGCAACTTTCCTAATAAGAAAATCAAGTCAATTTAAATCCATGTCCACACAAAGACTTACAAACCATAAGCTTATTTCTTTTAATCTTTTCTGAAATTTCTCTGCAACTAAACCTGAATTTCAATTTCCTGGTGTGCATAAAATTAGGATATTAGACTAATGGAGTTCTGCCTACTCCCATGACAGATAAAACAGGCATTGCTAATCACTTACAGAAAACTTCACAACACAGTATACCAGGCAGTCACTACCATTCCACTCAAGACTATATATGAGCTGAAATCTATTTGCTGTCCTGGAACAAAGAGGTCCCTAAGCCTTTTTATAGCTAATCTCTCAAATCTATGGTTCTAAACCAAGCCTATATGAAGCGATCGTCTCAAATACAGAAACATATAAATTTACAAGCTCTCAGCTTAAGAACTTTCATAGATGCAAACAAATGAACCAAAGCAAAAATGCACCCACTCTATTAAAAACCCTTATATTAATATTACTTTGATCTTGTGAGTAAATGAAACCCCCATCCTTTTTGTACTATACCTGCTTATAAGTGAAAAGCCTTCTGTACACCACACTTTTCTTTTCCATTATCCTCCTTACATCCTCAATTCTTCCTAAACTCATAAAAACACTTGGAATAGCCTTGTTCATCCTGGGCACCTCTCCCCTCAACACTCTGGGCAACTGTGTCCCTACCACCACCTGCTTCCCCATCAAAATCTCTCTCAGAGAAGATCTAACAAAGTCAGCCAAACTCAGATATAGTTGAAAGCTAACATTTAAACGGTGTTCTCTTCTCAAAGTATTTCTACTGTATTAGGAACAATGCTCCAAAGAGAAGGGATGCATTTCTAGTTGTATAATTATTTTGTTTTCCAATTAGAAGAGTTAGAAAGTTATTTGGAGGAGCAACAAGGGAGAAAGGCCTTCTCAGTTCCCCTAAATTATTCCCTGAAGATGTATGCCTAATCCTCCTCCTCAAATGCCAGCTTTATATCCATCTATTAAAATACCTGGAACATCTCTTCTGAAGATATGGCTCATGAACCACCTAAATCAGAAAGCCATGGGTATTTGGTAAGTATGCAGATGATTGAGCTCTTTCCTCAAACTAAAAATCTAAATCTCTTGGGCTGGGCCCCAGGAATGTGCAATTCATCAAGCTTTCCTACTCTGACCAGGG
Organism: Macaca mulatta; assembly: GCF_049350105.2. Taxonomy (NCBI): domain Eukaryota; kingdom Metazoa; phylum Chordata; class Mammalia; order Primates; family Cercopithecidae; genus Macaca; species Macaca mulatta. The sequence continues at coordinate 29,976,614 of NC_133422.1, forward strand.
CAGTTCTTATACAAAAATAAATTTGAGGACAACTGTTTCAAAATAAAAGCTCAGCACATATATCTACGTCAACATTTACACTTTTCCTGTTTTATTGCTGTTTCCCAGCCAGATTATAAACTGCCTGAGAGCCAACACTGTATCTCATACTTGAAGAATTCCCCAATGCTGTTCCTACCTTAGCTTTTTAACGATTTTACATTTGAGGAGAACTTTCCCAATTATTATAATAAAAGAAATAGCATTTCTCACTAGAAACCATGATAATTCAATGAAGTGGACATTAATCAGACACTTAAATTACATATGAATTAAATAAGAATCCAAAAACACAGTAACTCATTGGCCTTTGTGCATTTTAGACTTTTCTTTCAGGTTTTCCATAGGAGGGCCAAATGCACAGTACATGCAAATTGTCAAACTTAGTATGCTCTTCAGTGCATTACTATGATTTTATTATGTATTGCAGCCAAATTGACTTTCTTCAAAACTGGAAATGATCTCACATATAGATGTTCACTTTCAACACAATTCCATGAGTATATCTACTCAGTTAAATAAATTAAGCAATATGTATTGTGCCCTAAGATATTCAAAAAAATTTTCTAATATTACTTAAAATTTCTTGTCCCAGAATTGGGACAAGTCTGTAAGATTGACAGAGAAATTTGGGTACAAGAGATTTTTTATGGTTTTGGAAGAGTAATAGTATACAGATATATTTGTGTTTTCCAATTTTCTGGGGAAAAAAAGGAATGCAATCAATGAATCATTAAAAGAGCAAAATTAAAAATTACTTGCTTTTTTGTGTAAGAGCATTTGGTGGAAAGCTTATTGTCCTCTTATGTGTACTCTTCGAAACTGAAGACTCTGGCATTTGCTTTTTTCTTCTTTTTGTTTAAAGAAACCCTAAAATGTCATAATTGACCCAAGTTCTTTAGAAATCAGGCAACACCTTCCACTTACCCAAGGAGTGTATATTTCTTGGAGTAGGGAACACCATTTTAAGGCTAACACAGGAAGCCACACTCAGGGTTCAAGGTTTATGATTTGTATTTAATGTGGTTTGCAGCCCTGTTTTCTTTATGAAGGTGATGACTGAAGAGAAACTCTTCAGCCCCAAGGCACCAAGATGAACTAGTTGCAAACACTGATGAGGTGGATGAGAGATCAGCTGGGTCACTGTTCTGGTAGCAGGGGCCAGAAAACTAACTGTAAAGGGCCAGATTGGAAATATATTTGGCTTTTGGGGTTAAACAGTCTTTGTCGTAACTACTCAACTCTGATGTTTTGTGAAAGCAGCCAGAGACAGTGCATACAAGAATGAGACTGTTTCCCAATGAAACATAACTTACAAAAACAGATGACCCATGGGCTGAAGTTTGCTGACCACCTATATAGAGTATAAAACCCTTTTTGTGGGATGAGAAAGAGTCTAGCACTGATAAAACTCATGTCTGGAGTTCAGGGCAATACAGGATGCACCTCCAGAGGAGAGTCACTCTCCCTAAAAGGTGGCAAAAAGTTCTTACTGAAAGGGTTATATACTGAGTGATCAGTGCTGTTGCTTTTCATAGTGAATAATTCTTTCTTCCCTTTAAATAGCCCTGTGGCTGAATCATTAATGGCATCTGTAAGAAAAAGGATAGAGAGAGAGAATAAAAGAGAAAGAAAAAGGAAGGAAAGAAGGAAGGAAGGAAGGAAGGAAGGAAGGAAGGAAGGAAGGAAGGAAGGAAGGAAGGAAGGAAGGAAGGAAGGAAGGGTGGGAGGGAGGGAGGGAGGGAGGGAAGGCAGGCAGGCTGGCTAGATTATCCAAGGAAATGAACATATTCTGATGGACAGGTTCTATATGCACAGGCCTGTGGGACCAAGCAGGTTTGCTGACAGGGCATCTAAACAGAAGAGAAGGCTAGAGTATCTCTGTGAATGTCTTTATAAACAGTGGTCGATACTGTGGGAAGGACTGTGAGCATGTGAGGTTAGTGGTTAAGAGTATAGGCTCTGGAGACAAACAGACCTAAGATTTAAATCCTGGCTCTATTCTTTACAGCTGGTAGGTCTTGAGCATGTCGCTCAACCTTCAAGCCTTAGTTTTCTCATCTGTAAAATGTGAGTGAGAATACCCTACCTTGCAGGATGTTTAAAAGGAATAAAAAGTATATTGTACCTTGACCCAGTAAATGGAAACCACTGTAATTAATTAGTTTTTGAGCAGGAAATTTATATTGAGAGCAACTAAGAATTAAAATGTAATTAAGGTTCTAAGAGAGTGAAGAACAAAGCAATAAGCTCATACATTATACTTCCTTTCTAGAATTTTGTTTTCAAGGTTTGTTCATGTTTCATTCAGCAAATGTTTCTGAAGCACCTACTATATTCCTGGCACTCTGCTGGGGTTACAAAAATCAATAAAGTTTCCTCACTTCTGAGGACAGAAAGTTAAAAGTGCTTTGGTGTCTATGCCTGTTATGAAGCTATTGTGTGTTTGAACTGCAAACTCATCCTTCCATACTCTGCTTGGTGATGCTGGAAGTGATACTCAGAAAACCACTTTTCTCATTTGCCAGCTGTACCCTATCGGGCTCTGCCAATGGGTATACTAAAGGGAGACTGGAAGGCGCGAGGAAGGAAAAGGGATATATGCTTTTGTTCCCATTTGCTTTGTGTCATATCAGCATCACCACCAGAAGGCTTCCTCACTCTGGCAGCAGCAATTTACTTGCAGCGTTTCCACACTCTTAGACCCATTCATTGCTGATCTCTGATATATAAGCAAAGGTCTGAGTCAACCCCACAAGCCCTGTCTCCCACATTCTAAATTTTATAAATCCCAACCTCTTAACTTGATTCCTCCAGCCCTAAGGATGGTAGCTACTTTCTACAGTTACTATCTCTATGCTATCTAAGTTTTCTTTCATTTGTCTTTTCAGTTCTCTGGCACCTGCTTAATGGTTCCTTATATTAAATTCACTTTGTTAAGGTTATTGGTGTAGTTTCTAACTCCCGACTGGATTTTGACTGTGTAAGTGTTCAATGTAAGCTCACAAAGTCCATTAGCAATTTCACAAACTCTGTGTCACAGGGAATAGGCTCAGTAAGCATACTTCTGTGGGTGAACGCTTTAGACAAGGGAGGAAATCTTGTCAAGGTACAACACTGTGAAAATAAAAAGCCAGTTTATAGAAAGGCAGAGTGAAAAGGCAATCCATGGAACTGGAGAAAATATTTACAAATTATATATCTAATAATGAATTAATATGCAAAATATAGAACTCCTATGATTCAGCAACAGCAGCAACAACAGCAACAACAAACAACCCAATTAAAAAATGAGCAAAGTACTTGAATAGACATCTCTCCAAAGAAGATATACAAAGGTCGGTCTAAAACACACATAAAAAGGTGCTCAACATCACTAATCATTTGGGAAGTTCAGATCAAAACAATGTTGTACCACTTCACACCTATTAGGATGCCTATTATCCATAAATAGAGACTAAAAAGTGTTGGAGAGTATGTGGAGAAGTTGGGACCCTTGTGTACTGTTAATGGGAATGTAAAATGGTGCAGCCATTATGAAAACAATATGGTGGTTCCTCAAAAAAGGCAAAAATAGAATTGCCATATGACCCAGTACTCTCACTCCTGAGTGTATACCTAAGAGAACTGAAAGCAGTAACTCAAACAGGTGCTCGTACACCTTTGTTCACAGTAGCATTATTCACAAGCGGCAAAAGAAGAAAGCCACCCAAATGTCCACAGATGAACAAAATGTGGCATGTACATAAAAAGTGATATTATTCAGCCTTAAGGAAGAAGAAAATTCTGACACTGCATCATAGATGAACCTTGAGGACATTATGTTAAGTGAAATAAACTGGTCACAAAAATACAAATACTGTTTCATTCTACTTATATGAGCAAGTTAACATAGTCAGATTTGCTGACAGAAAGTAGAATGATGGTTATCAGGGGCTGGGAGGTGTGGGAAATGGGGAGTTACTGTTTAACGGGTACAGAGTTTCAGTTTTGGGAGGTGGAAAAAATTCTGGAGATAGATAATGGTGATAATGTGAACGTACTTAATGCCATCAAGCCATACATATACTTAGAGGTAGTAAATGTTATGTATGTTTTACAATATAAAAAAGGAAAAAATATATACACATTTGTGGTTGTTCTTCCTATGACATCCTTGTTAGATGGATTATCTTGTCAAATATCCAGGCCTCAAATTTAAAATGCTGAAAGAAGTCAAGACGAGCTTAAATGAAACCGAGTGACAGCACTGAAAGGAAATTTATCTTCCTGGTCTCTTTTTCCGATCCCCTTTGGGATGGGTATTTATGCCTGTGGTGGGTGCTCTCTGAATGGCAGTGAATTTCCTGATTCTTTCAATCTATTTAATAGGAACGACAGGATATATATTCAAAGGGAATTCAAATTAGAACAAGAGAAACAAGCCAAAAGTTTAATTGTAGTTATAGCAGGGCAAATTTTTCAGATGGAAACTGAAACAATTTAATAAATATTTTGAAAACCATCATGAAGCCGACTCTCCTGTATATTTAGGGAACTGTAATGCCTGATAACTGTGTTCTAGACCAAGGCCATAGACAGCTGTGCTCCATCAACTTATGATCTGTGGGCTTTGGTTTCCTTATTCACACAATGGAGATAATAGCAATCAATACTTCTTAAGGTCTTTAGCAGAATCAAGCTCCTAGAGTAGTACCTGGCACACAATAAGTTCTGTGCAAGCATTTGTTAAAACAAACAAATACATATTTATTTCATAGCAATCAATACTGGCTAGGTATTTTTTACAACCCAATTTCATGTCCATTAACTCTTGATTCTTAAACAATCCTACAATGACAGGAAAATAGCTCGAGAAATGCTAAACAATAATTGTCGCCTCGTTCAGCTGAGTCAATGTGATTTAAGCCTTACTGAGCCTTACTTTCTTTTACTTCCGAATTAGCTATCCTGTGGCCTTATTCTTCTGTCACAGGTGTCAATGGATAAATTTAATTTCCCGATAGAATAGGTAAGCTATCAAAATCCAGTCATTTTTATTTAAATAGAATCAATAAAATAAAGACATTTTGAACATTTGGGCATTTTTGACTAATACCTCCCTCTCTGAGTATGAATCACTTTTCAGCATTATACATGTACACATACACACCGCTTTCATTGGTGCAATTGGTACTTTTTCTGGGAAAGTTCTATTTCAGCCATGTGAATTTTCACTAGATTTATCCCTCTATGATACGCTTTTCTACTTCCACACTGTTTTTCAGAGCTTTCTAGGTAAAGATGGCACAAAGATGAAGAGAGGCAGCCTACTAGAAAGGACAGACATGAATTTTGACATCAAAAAAGGACCGACTTTCAAACCCAAGCCTTGTCACTCAGCTGCAAGGCCTTGGGTGAGTTACCTGGCTTCTAACCACAGTTTTCTCTACATACATACATATGTATTGTTATATAATTATTATAAGCATCTTTTTGTGAAACGTACACACACGAACATATATATATATATAGTGAATATAAGCATCCTTGTGAAAAATAAACCCTAAAACTACCCACAGACATAAATTCTCATGCAATAGAACCAAAAGGTAATGATAATAAGAATCAGAATTCACAAAAGATAGAATTTTGATAATTTCTGAATGGGTTAGAATTGTTACTGTTAAGTAAAAGCAATCATAGATGATTAAATCAATGCTTTCCAGGGTTAATTCTCAAGTTATTTTGGCTGCAATCTGTCTGCAAGTTGGGAAACTATATTGGGGAAAGGAGTGGACTTTGTATATAAAACTCACATAAAAATATGAGGCATTCCGTTTATGCTCTCCAAACAATACATATTTTAAAAAGAAAAGAAAAACTGTGTGTGAGAGAGAGAAAGCGAGAGAGAGGGAGAAAGAGTGTGTGTGTGTGTGTGTGTGTGTGTGTGTGTGTGTTTAGGGGGCACATAACATGGATGAATAAGCACAGAGAATGTGTTTTAGGATCACGAAATCTGGAAGATGAGAGGGACTGTACAGATGATCTCTCTCCCTCACCTCCTTTCATAGATGGAGAAGCCCAAAATTTCACAGCCAGGTCAAACATCTAGTTGGAGCCAGTCACAGGAAACAGGTTGTCACCACTTCCCATTCCGCCACCCATCTGACGCCCCTCTAGTGTCCTTGTCAGCCTGTGAGCCTGGGCTGTGTTTCTGTAAGTGATGATTTTGCATCCACACTCCCCCAGCCTATCCCAGCGAGAAAGATGGGAGTTGTAAACTTTGACTTATGCAGTTGAATGAGACATTGTTTGATGGAAGTGTGTGGGTGGGGAGGTTAACAAACAGCCAATTGCCAACTCTTGAAGTAAACATGCTCTCTTTATCCCCCAATGTAGTTTTGGACATAATGAGCATGGCTTCCAATTTTTTTTTGCAAATGGGCATACTGGTGACCATGGCAACTGGCATGCTCAAAAGATGCCCCGTCAGGGGCTCGAAAGGCCTAAAGACATTTGTATTAGGTGGACATAGCCATCCTGACTAGTGCTTCACAAACACCCCACTAGACCATGCTCCTCAAAATCAAGCGCACAAACATTTGTGTTTCATTAAACAGAAATTAATAAGACTCCAAGAGGAAGAAGCAAAGAGACTTTTTGTGTGTACACAGCTGTGTTATGAAGTAATACAGAGAAGGCTCATATGAATAATGATTGCACATGTGTGTTCAATTTATTTCTTTTACCTCTTACACAGACTCCTTAAATAATTTTTTTTTTTTTTTTTTTTTTGTATAGGTTGTTCAGAAATCAATCACAGGTTTCACAGCTGACCAGGACAGGGATCTTGACTGCTCCTTTCACAGGACAGGGCCCCAACAGCTCTTCTATATTTAGAAGCCACCCTGGGTCATTAGTAAATTATACTTTAAAAAATATAAATATTTTATTCCTTGATTATAAAGGACATGAGTCTAATAGTTTGACTCTACTAGAGAGGAAAATAAATTTTTAAAAGTCCATGTCTAGAAATAGAGTCTCTAATTTTTTAAAAAGGATAAATATGATTTTCAGAACAAATAAAGATGGAAAGAGTCACAAGCCATGCGGGTGTCCTCAGGTGACGGTCCTACCTTGGGTGCCCAATCCACCTTTTTTAAAGGATTGTTTGCTTCCTTATTATATAGAACCCAGTGACGCTGGTCTAAGAGTCTGTGAATGTTTTTGAAGAAGAAAATGAGGAAGAGAGAATGAGAGACAGGGAGACAGGGAGAAAGCAAGAGAGAAGAAGTGGAAGGAGAATGAGAAGAAAAAGAGAGAAGAGACAATTGGAGAAAAGAGAGGCGAAATATCTAGCTATTCTTCAGTATGCTGATTGTCTATGCTTCATGAGGCTGTAGCAGTCTCCTCTTTCATGTCTTCAGGCAGGTCAATCTACATGCTTTTTTCCCCATAGGTTATTGGGGTACAGGTGGTATTTTGTTACATGAGTAAGTTCTTTAGTGGTGGATTTTGGTGCACCCATCACCTGAGCAGTATACACTGCACCCTATTTGTAGTCTTTTATCCCTCGCCCCCTCCCACCCTTCCCCCCAAGTCCCCAAAGTCCATTGTATCATTCTTATGCCTTTGCGTCATCATAGCTTAGCTCCCACATATCAGTGAGAACATGTGATGTTTGATTTTCTATTCCTGAGTTACTTTACTTAGAATAATAGTCTCCAATCTCATCCAGATCGCTGCAAATGCCATTAATTCATTCCTTTTTATGGCTGAGTAGTATTCCATCATATATATATGTTTATATATCTATTTTTATATATCTATATATATAGATATTGTGCTGCTATAAACATGCATGTGCAAGTATCTTTTTTGTATAATGACTTCTTTTCCTCTCTGTAGATACCCAGTAGTGGGATTGCTGGATCAAATGGAAGTTCTACTTTTACTTCTTTAAGGCATCTCCACACTGTTTTCCATAGTGGCTGTACTAATTGGCATTCCTACCAGCATGTAGAAATGTTCCCTGATCACTGCATCCATGCCAACATCTACTGTTTTTTGATTTTTTTTTTATTATGGCCATTGCAGAAGTAAGGTGGTATCACATTGTGGTTTTGATTTGCATTTTCCTGATCATTAGTCATGTTGAGCATTTTTTCATATGTTTGTTGACCATTTGTATATCTTCTTTTGAGAATTGTCTATTCATGTCTTTAGCTCACTTTTGGATAGGATTATTTGTTTTATTTCTTACTGATTTGTTTGAGTTCATTGTAGATTCTGGATATTAGTCCTCTATCAGATGTATAGATTGTGAAGATTTTCTCCCACTCTGTGGGTTGTCTGTTTACTCTGACTGTTCCTTTTGCCATGCAAAAGATCTTTAGTTTAATTAAGTCCCAACTATTTATCTTTGTTTTTATTGCATTTGCTTTTGGGTTCTTGGTCATGAAATGCTTGCCTAAACCAATGTCTAAAAGGGTTTTTCCAGTGTTATCTTCTAGAATTTTTATAGTTTCAGGTCTTAGATTTAAGTCCTTAACCTATCTTGAGTTGATTTTTGTATAATATGAGAGATAAGGAACGAGTTTCATTCTCCTAATGTGGCTAGCCAATTGTCCCAGCCCCATTTGTTGAAAAGAGTATCTTTTCCCCACTTTATGGTTTTGTTTGCTTTGTTGAAGATCAATTGGCTGTAAGTTCTTGGATTTCTTTCTGGGTTCTCTATTCTGTCCCATTGGTCTATGTGCCTATTTTTATACCAGTACCATGCTGTTTTGGTGACTATAGCCTTATAGTATAGTTTGAAATCGGGTAGTGTGATGCCTCCAGATGTGTTCCTTTTGCTTGGTCTTGCTTTGGCTATGTGGGCTCTTTTTTGGTTCCATATGAATTTTAGAATTTTTTTTTTTCTAATTCAGTGGGGAATGATGGTGAGATTTTGGTGGGAATTGTGTTGACTTTGTAGATTGCTTTTGGCAGTATGGTCATTTTCACAATATTAATTCTACCCATTCATGAGCATGGGATGTGTTTTCATTTGTGTTATCTATGATTTCTTTCAAAAGCATTTTGTAGTTTTCCTTGTAGAGGTCTCTCACCTCCTTGGTTAGGTATATTCCTAAGTTTTGTTTTTTTGGTTTTTTGGGTTTTTTTGCAGCTATTGTAAAAGGTGTTGAGTTCTTGATTTGATTCTCTGCTTGGTCACTGTGGTGTATAGAAGAACTACAGATTTGTGTACATTAATCTTGTATCCAGAAACTTTGCTGAATTCTTTTATCAGTTCTAGGAGCTTTCTGGAGGAGTCTTCAGGGTTTTCAAGGTAAATAATCATATCACCAGCAAACAGGACAGTTTAACTTCCTCTTTACTAATTTGGAAGCCCTTTACTTCTTTCTCTTGTCTGATTGCTCTGGCTAGGACTTTCAGTACTATATTGAAGAGAAGTGGTAAGAGTGGGCATCCAAGTCTTGTTCCAGCTCTCAGAGGGAATGCTTTCAACATTTCCCCTTTCAGTATTACGTTGGCTGTGGGTTTGTCATAGACAGTATTACACTGAAGTATGTCCCTTCTATGTCAATTTTGCTGAGAGCTTTAATCACAAAGGGATGCTGGATTTTGCCAAAAGCTTTTTCCACATATATTGAGATATCACGTGATTTTTGTTTTTAATTCTGTTTATGTGGTGCATCATATTTATTGATTTTCGTATGTTAAACCATCCCTGCATCCCTGGTATGACACCCACTTGATCAAGGTGGATTATCTTTTTGATATGTTGTTGGATTCAGTTAGCTAGTATTTTGCTAAAGATTTTAGCATCTATGTTCATCAGGGGTATTGGTCTGTAGTTTTCTTTTTTGGTTATGTCCTTTCCTGCTTTTGGTATTAGGGTGATGCTGGCTTCATAGAATGAATTAGAGAGAGGTCCCTCTTTCTCTATCTTGTGGAATAGTGTCAAAAGGATTGGTACCAATTATTCTTTGAATGTCTGGTAGAATTCTGCTGTGAATCCACCTGGTCCTGAATTTTTTTGTTGGTAATTTTTTAATTACCATTTCAATCTCACTGCTTGTTATTGGTCTGTTCAGGGTATCTAATTCTTCCTGATTTAAGCCAGGAGGGCTGTATTTTTCCAGAAACTTATCCATCGCTTCTAGGTTTTCTAGTTTATATGCATAAAGGTGTTCATAGTAGCCTTGTATTTTTTGTATTTCAGCGGTGTCAATTATATCTCCAATTTTGTTTCTTACTGCTGATGTTATTTGAATTTTCTCTCTTCTTTTCTTGGTTAATCTTGGTAATGGTCTATCAATTTTATTTATCTTTTCAAAGAACCAGCTTTTTGTTTCATTTATCTTTTGTGTTTCTTTGTTGTTTCAGTTTCATTTAGTTCTGCTCTGATCTTGGTTATTTCCTTCTACTGGGTTTTGGTTTGGTTTGTTCTTGTTTCTCTAGTTCCTTGAGGTGTGACCTTGTGCCGATTGTGCTCTTTCAGTCTTTTTTTTTTTTTTTTTTTTGAGACGGAGTCTTGCTCTTTTGCCCAGGCTGGAGTGCAGTAGCACAATCTCGGCTCCCTTTTGGTGTCCATTTGCATAAAATGCCTTTTTCCACCCCTTTACTTTAAGTTTATGTGAGTCCTTATGTGTTAGGTGAGTCTCCTGAAGGCAGCAGATAGTTGGTCAGTGAGTTCTTATCCATTCTATAGTTCTGGATCTTTTAAGTGGAGCATTTAAGCCATTTACATTCAATGTTAGTATTGAGATATGAGGTACCATTGCATTCACTGTGCCATTTGTTGGCTGTGTACCTTGTTTTTTTTTTTGTTTTTGCTTTTTAAATTGTATTTTTGTATTATAGGTCCTGTGTGATTTATGCTTTAAAGAGATTCTGTTTTGATGTGTTTCCAGGATTTGCTTCAAGATTTAGAGCTCCTTTTAGCAGTTCTTGTTGTAGTGGTTTGGTAGTGGCAAATTCTCTCAGCATTTGTTTGTCTGAAAAAGACTGTATCTTTCCTTCATATGTGATTCCTAGTTAGGCTGGATACAAAATTCTTGGCTGAAAATTGTTTTGCTTGAGGAGGCTGAAGCTAGGGCCCCAATCCCTTCTAGCTTGCAAGGTTTCTGTTGAGAAATCTGCTGTTAGTCTGATAGGTTTTCCTTTATAGGTTACCTGGTGCCTTTGTCTCATAGCTCTTCAGATTCTTTCCTTCGTCTTAACTTTAGATAACCTGAAGACAACGTGCATAGGTGATGATCTCTTTGTGATGAATTTCCCAGGTGTTCTTTGTGCTTCTTGTATTTCAATGTCTATGTCTCTAGCAAGGCTGGGAAAGTTTTACTCTATTATTCCCCCAAATACGTTTTCCAAACTTTTAGATTTCTCTTCCTCAAGAACACCGATTATTCTTAGGTTTGGTTGTTTAACATAATCCCAGACTTTTTGGAGACCTTGTTCATATTTTCTTATTCTTTTTTTCTTTGTCTGTGTTATATTGGGTTAATTCAAAGACCTTGTCTTCAAGCTCTGAATTTCTTTTTTCTACTTGTTCAATTCTATTGCTGAGGCTTTCCAGAGCATTTTCAATTTCTATAAATGTGTCCAATGTTTCCCGAAGTTTTTATTGTTTTTTCTTTATGCTATCTATTTCCTTTAATATTTCTCCCTTCACTTCTTGTATCACTTTTTGGATGTCCTTGCATTGGGCTTTGCCTTTCTGTGGCGTCTCCCTGATTAGCTTAATAACTAACCTCCTGAATTCTTTTCCAGGTAAATCAGGATTTCTTCTTGGTTTATATACATTGCTGGTGAGCTAATGTGATTTTGGGGTCGGGGGGAAGGTTATTAAAGAACTTTGTTTTGCCATATTACCAGAGTTGTTTTTCTGCTTCCTTTTCATTTAGGTAGGCTCTGTCAGAGGGAAGGTCTAGGGCTAAATGTTATTGTTCAGATTCTTTTGTCCCATGGGGCGTTCCCTTGATATAGTACTCTCCCCCTTTTCCTATGGATGTGGCTTCTTGTGAGCCAAGCTGCAATGCTTGCTATCTCTCTTCTGGGTCTAGCCACCCAGCAAGTCTCCCCACCTCCAGGCTGGTACTGGGGGTTGTCTGCACAGAGTCCTGTGATGTGTACTGTCTATGGATCTCTAAGCCACGGATACCAGCACCTGTTCTGGTGGAGGTGGCAGGGGCATGAAATGGACTCCGTGAGGGTTCTTAGCTTTTTAGTGGTTTAATGTTCTATTTTTGTGCTGGTTGGCCTCCTGCCAGGAGGTGGCACTTTCCAGAGAACATCAGCTGTGGTAGTATGGAGAGAAACCGGTGGTGGGTGGGGCCCTAGAACTCCCAAGAGTATACGCCCTTTATCTTCAGCTACCAGACTGGCTAGGGAAGGCCCATCAGGTGGGGGCAGCACTAGGCGTGTCTGAACTCAGACTCTCCTTGGGTGGGTCTTGCTATGGCTGCTGTGGGGGATGAGGGTGAGGTTCCCAGATCAATGGAGTTGTGTACCTAGGAAGATTATGGCTGCCTCTGCTGAGTCATGCAGGTTGTCAGGGAAGTGGGGGAAAGCTGACAGTCACAGGCCTCACTCAGCTCCCACACAATTCAAAGGGCCGGTCTCACGCCCACTGTGACCCACTAACAACCCTAAGTCTGTTTCCAGAGAGTGGGTGAGCAGGGCTTGAGAACTTGCTCCAGGCTACCTGCCTCCCAGCTGTGAAAGAACACAGCTTTGGTTCTTCCCTTGCATGTGGAGTCTGCACACCAGATTTGTACCCGCCCCTGAGTTCCGGCCAGGAAGCTTCTCGCTGGGTTCAAATGGTTACAGATTTCGGCGGGAAACTTCCTTTTCCCTGTGGTGTTTTCCTCCACACCTCTGGCTGCCCTCCCGAAGGATCCCTGTAGTGCCAGGCAGGAATGGCCTGCTTGGGGACCCAGCAAGCTCCTGGGGCCTTTCCCGCTTGTTCCTTTACCCTTGTATTTTGCTCAGCTCTCTAAATTGGCTCAGCTCCAGGTAAGGTTGAAAACTTCTCCCACTGGCGGGGCGCGGTGGCTCAAGCCTGTAATCCCAGCACTTTGGGAGGCCGAGACGGGCGGATCACGAGGTCAGGAGATCGAGACCATCCTGGCTAACACAGTGAAACCCCGTCTCTACTAAAAATACAAAAACTTAGCCGGGCGAGGTGGCAGGCACCTGTAGTCCCAGCTACTCGGGAGGCTGAGGCAGGAGAATGGCGTAAACCCGGGAGGCGGAGCTTGCAGTGAGCTGAGATCCGGCCACTGCACTCCAGCCTGGGCGACAGAGCGAGACTCCGTCTCAAAAAAAAAAAGAGAAAACTTCTCCCGCAAACTAGGCCTTCGTTTACTCCTGTGGGGGTGTGTGTTCAGGAGCAGACGGTCTCCCTTTCCCAGTTCTGCAGTTTGGGCACTCGCAGTATTTAGAATGTCTCCCAGGTCCTGCAGGAGCAGTCCGCTTCCTTCAGAGGGTCTGTGGGTCCTCTCGGGATTCCTGGTTTATTCTTGCAGTCATTCTAGAGCTAAAATTCATAATGCAAGCCTCCACACACTGCTCTATCCATCTGAGTCGGATCTGCAATCTAGTACTGCCTCCCATCTGCCATGATGATCTTTTTTTGTTATTGTTGTTTTTAAAGAAATTAGCAACACAAAAGTGAGGCAAATGAACTAGTTGGGCTTCTAACCCAGCCCCCAGATACAAACTGTTTCGTCATAAGAACCTTGACTTTTAATCTTCACTGGTCGTAATTCTTCTTGACTTATTCTCCCCTAATCTGCCACGCTAGTTTATTGATAGACATCCAGAATGATCAGAGATTCTGAGATGTTACTTTTTCATTTCCGCTGCATGGCATTCTGGAGTTTCCCCACCAGCCAAACCAATGCAAAACTTGACTTTGTAAACTCGAGCGCTCACACCTTCAGTCTAGGTTTGTTTCTCCTGGCACACTATTCATCACACTTGTTACTGCAATCAATTTCTATTTTCCTCTAAACCTCCATCTTTCAGGCTGAACTTGATCACAGGCTGAAAGGATGGGTAGGGGATAGAATATGGAAATGTTTCTCTTTCTAAATGCGGTTATAAAATAGGAATTTGTTATGTCTTTTTCAGGCATATCCACAGCTCTTCGAATAAGCAATGTGATGTTAGCAAAAGTGCAGGGGCTCCTTGAGCACCTTCCAGGGCTAACCAGCTGGTGAGGAGTGGCCTCCAGGAAGGAGAGAAGCAGTCTGATCTAGACTGTGATTTACACTTAAAATACCAACTGCATCATATCTTCAGAACAATTCTTCTAGACCTTGCATCTAAATATGGTAAATGTGAAATATTTTATACCTAACTTGGTCCCCAGTATTGTTTTTCATTACCAAGTTGTTGGGGTTTTTTGTTTTGTTTTGTTTTGTTTTTAAGAGATGAGGTTTAGCTATGTTGCCCAAGTTGGTCTCAAATTGCTGGCCTCAAGTAATCCTCCCACCTCAGCCTCCCAAAGTGATAGAATTACAAGTGTGAGTCACTACACCTGGCCCCAAGATGTATTTTTAACCATAATTGGGGCAAGCAACATGTTTAATGGGGAAAATAGATAATTTTTAAATTTTGCGATTTGGAAGCTTATTGTTAACAGTGCTAAAGAAAAGTTAAAAGCACTCCAAAGTATGTCTTTGAGACTGTGATACACATTAATCAAAGTGAGAAGATAACCAGTAAATTAAAGTTTCTTTTGTCCTTATTTCACTCTTGTATTAGTTATCCACTGCTGCATAACAAATTGCCCCCAAAGTCAGCAGTGTAAAAAAACATTTATCATGTCAGTTTCATAGTATTCACAGTTTCTGTGAATCAGGAATCCCAGTATTTCCCAGCTGGGTGCCTCTGGCTCAGTGGCTTTTATGAAGCTGCAGTTAAGCAGTCACCTAGGGCTGGGGCTGTGGTCTCCACTGAAGACTCCACCAGGGTGAAACCAGCTCTAAGCCTAATTACCTGGTGGTTGCCAGGCCTCACAGGCAGTTGAACAGAGGGCTCTGTTTCCCTCTGTTGGCTGAAGGCCTCCCTCAGTTCCTTGTCACATGAACCTCTCCACAGGGCTGACTATAAACACAGCCGGCTTTCTCCAGAGTGAGGGATGAGAGAGAAGGAGGAAGAGCATACTCAAGAAAGAAGCCATAGTCTTTTTATGACTTAATCTCAGGAGTGACATTCCTCTACTTCTGTTGTTTTCTACTCATTGGAAGTGAGTCACTATGTCCAGCCCACATTCAAGGGGAGAAGACTGCAGAAGGAAGCAAGGATAATTGGAGCCCATCTTAGGCTTACCACAGCCCCCATTTCCAAATATTTTAGTGTGTAATCCATGATGGAGAATGTCTTGAGCTAGTGTCACTGAGATTCATAGATCATTAGCTACCATAAGAAAATCTGAATTCCTTTGGAAATTCATTGTTTCAAACTAGTTCATCCAATTTGCAAACACGTGCCCTTAGGCAGGGGTCGATTTATTCCTCATCTTTCTAACCTCCTTTTCCACTTCCCCTATATACATATTTTCTATTTTAAGCCCAGTCTATCAGCTTCAGAGATATCTGGAAGTAATAAAGAAACAAACACAAAAATATCTGACTGACATACATAATAGCTGTATGGCTTCAGTAAAATCACTTAACTATTATGGGTCTTGGTTCCTTCATCTACTGAAAGAATGGCTTGATCCCGGTGATCTCTTAGGTCTCCCACAGATTTAGAAATTTATGAGATTTTGATTCCATGTATGCAAACTAGGGATGAAGTTAAATGTGTGGCAGAAATAAAGACTTCAGAGGTCTATAGTGAAAGTTAAATGAATAAGTTTTGGGAGTTTTATGAAGCACTTTGTACACTCTAAAGTCCTATGCACATGTAAGGGCTTATTCTTATTTAGCCCTTATCATGAAGATGTCAGGGCAGAAGGGCACAGTAGTGATAGTAGTCTTCTTATTCAGCTAGTCAGGTGGCCCCCAGTGTCACTCTCTTAGATCTATTCTTTCCCAGTGGAAAAACACCAGAACGGGAGTCAGTGGGGGAAGTGACCCATGAGGGAAATATTGAATCATTGAATCTATTTTAGATTCTCAGCATGCTAAGAACTCAGGGGGCTTCTGTGACTTCTCTGAGTTACCCTGTATCTCCATGCACACTCTTTGGCCACCCCTCCACAGCAAGAACTCCTCTCCTGGAGCCCACTCCTGCAAATTCTCTCTTCCCGTTGCCAACCACTTTCCATCCTTTGGACCCTTCCTTCTGAGATCCCACTATTCCTTGCATAGCGACCCCTCCCCCCATGTAGCTCATCAGTCAGTGTCAGCTCTACCTGGTTCTATAGCAAATTACTAAATATGAGATCTTTTACATATTCTTGAGTATACACTTTATGCATAGAAAAGATCATTCAGGGGTTGGTCTGGTGTTTAGACAGCGATGTTAGATTTATTAAAGTTCCATATTTTAAAATGTAGTTCATCTCTAGGCTTTTGTGTTTGTCTTATAAATCATATTTTACTTGTAAAATAAAAAATTCTGGCAAATTTTAGCAATCACAGTTAAGGAGTCCTTGAATAATATTTGGTCTTATTTTATAAACCAAGTTAATTAAACATCTTTGAATACTTTCAATTACACTTACAAATATAAGTACTTTTAAGCCCTTTAATATTCATTTTTTGGTGGGGAGTGGGGCATTAGGAGGGCAGGGACAGGGTCTCACTCTGTTGCCCAGGCTGGAGTACACTGGCGTGATCATAGTTCACAGCAGCCTCAAACTCGTGGGCTCAAGCAATCCTCCTGCCTCAGCCTCACAAGTAGCTAGGATTACAGGCATGTGCCACCATGCCTGGCTGACTTTTGTATTTTTTGTAGAGATGAGGGTCTCACTATGTAGACCAGGCTGGTCTCAAACTCCTGGCCTCAAGTGATCCTTCTGCTGTGGCTTCCCAAGTGTTGGGATTACAGGTGTGAGCCACTGTGCCTGGCCTAGTTTTCTAATAGTAAAACTTCCCATGCATTTAAGTATTTACTGAAAATGTAATCAAGCAAATTTCTAAACGTGATGAATCTTAAATTTAAGAAAATGTTCATATGTTGTTTACAAATTTAGTAAATTGATTAGCCAGCATAGGTTAGGCTATGGTATGGTAGCAACTAAGCCTGAAATCTTGATGGCTTAAATGTGTCAAAGTGAGTTCAGCCTCACCAGATACCCCTGGCAGAGTGGGGCCTATGATTCATTTGGGGCAATGAAAATTTGTGGTATTTCCAAGTAGAAGCAGTCGAGAACAGCACGTCTCCTCCATCTCTCCTTTTCTTGTGAAAGTAACCTGGATGGTGCAACCACTGGATGGGGGAGGCCATGTGGTCCACACTGTATTTGCCTGAAGGAGAAACACACCTGGATTGTGTTGTGAGAGACCATGAAAGACTGAATTGTCCACTGGGGATCCCGTCCTTGCTCGGGAAAAATCAAGCAGAGCACCATTCATATCAGCTTCTATTCAAAAATGCCAGGCATGAGAAGGATCCAAAGTGGAGTTCTAACTTGGGGAAGGAGAGCAGAATGTTTTGTAGGGCTTTAGCAAGAAGGTGTCAGCTGAAGTTCAGCCATCAGCAGCAGTGGTTTGTCAAAAGAGTTTGAGAAGGGGGAGGAATTGTTTTAGTGAATTAGCGTGATGGTTTGGATGATCTGAATTTTATCAAAAGGGGTGGAGTGGAACAGTTAGGGGCTAAGGTCATGTGCACAATAAAAGAGGGAGGAAGAAGCCCAGCTGTTGGGGTAAGGACATGTGGGATCCCCAGTGGACAATTCAGTCTTTCATGCTCTCTCACAACACAATCCAGGTGTGTTTCTCCTTCAGGCAAATCCAGTGTGGATCACATGGCCTCTCCCATCCAATGCCCGCACCAACCAGATCACTTTCACAAGGAAAGGAGAGATGGAGGAGACATGCCTGCTCTTGGCTGCTTCCACTTAGAAGTACCACAAGTTTTCATTGCCCCAAATGAATCATGGGCCCCAATCTGACTGCCAGAGGCATCTGGCGAGGCTGAATTCTCTTTGACACATTAAAGTTTTATCTAAAACCACAAGTCTAAATCAAAAAGTATTCAATTATGCCTCTGAAGTGGGCGTTTTAAAGCTGACTTGTTATTCTAATAGGCAATTCCTTTAAAACATTAATGAAATATACCAAATAAGTAGAGATTCTTAACTTGAAAATACCAATGACACAGTTTTGATTCTCTAAAAGACTTATATGTTTAATTCTGTGTCTTCCCAGGGTTTCTGACTATGCAATGTTTGGGGATGATGACTATCACAAGCAGGGATTTTAGCCAGGATGCTGACTGTATGAATTAATGCCTATTCCTAGAGCATTATAATTAAAATACAGACTCATCATGCTCGGAATCTAGACAGCTTATATCCCTGCTGTGCTCACAGAACAGGGTAAAGCCCAGGTCAGAACCTATCCTGGCTGCTGCCTCACTATTGTGGGTGGCATTTCTTTGACTCTCAAGACCTACAAATGTCTTTTTCATCTAAATCCAATAACTTTGAACTTCATGGAAGCTTGCATTCTTCTCACAACTTTTATGAGTGTCAACACATTAAATGGAGGAGAAAGAAAGAAGCTGTATACATCTTAAAGGCGGGGATTAAAGGGGAAGATGCCACCAAGGTGGTTTAAGAACGGAACTCTCCCTACCCCAGGTCACCCCACAAAACAAAACAGAAAAACAACAAAAACACACTCTCACACTGAAGAGGTTAATCTCCTGCCCTTTATTGTGAAAAAAAAAAAAAAAAACAAACAAAAAACAGTAGCCGCCTCCTCATGATTACCAAAAGTCCCCCTGCATCCAGGAAAGGATGTTGCAGGGAGCGAAAGAATTACAGGTGAAAAGATAAAGTTCTTCCCACCAGTGTGCCTGCAACTGGTGGAGAGAGAGCGCCCTGCAGACCCACAAGTGCATATGTAATGGTAGCCCTAGGTCTGCTTGGGTCTTTAGAAAAGGAGACAACACCAGAGAGGTGGGAAGGCAGCTGTCTGGCAGTTAATTGAAGGAGAACAGGAGAGAGCACCAACTACAAGCAGAGGGACAATGATGTGTGATATGCAGAGGGGTGTGAGATCAAGCAGCAGCTCGGCACTGCTGTGGCACTGATGTCCCGGGGAGGCTGGGAAGGGCTCGAGTTATGAAGGATACCATTCACTGTAATAAGGAGGCTGGATCTAGTCCTAAAAGAGATTGGGAACCACTAACAAATGTTAAGCCGAGAACTATGACCACATTTGTATTTTAGGAAAATCAGTCTAGTGTGAACAACAGGGCAGTGGAGCTGGCTGAAGACCGGAAGCCCTAACAGAAGACTGCAGTTATTCAAGTAAGACATGGTGAGGGCCTGCATCAGAAATCAAGCCTGTGCAGATGGAAGAAGAAAATGAGCCATGCTTTAAGGAGATGAACATAGAAAGAAAAGCACAAGACCCTGGGTGAAGCAAGAATGTTCAGAGTCAGGAGTTAGGGGGATCATATAAGTGCCCTAAACAGCAAAATGGGAAACAGAACTATTAGAAAATTCTGCAATTCACAGAAAATAGAATTCACCTCTGAATGAAATACTCAGCCAGCCACACTGCCCTTCCTGCGCTGACCCTTTTGACCTGTCTTTCACCAATCCTAGCTCCCGGATCTGCCCTACAGGCTTCCCAGTGACCCGGCCCAGCCCCATCTTCCTTTCAGAATCAGCCCCATCACTGAGTTGCTGTCTGACCAGAAGCCAACCCCATCATCACTCCAGATCCCAGTTTCTACATCTGTAAACTGCAAACAATAACACTAGTACTTCCCAGGATTGCTGTGGGGACTAAGTGAGACAGTGTCTGTGAAAACACCTGATAAATGTCTGTAAAGCACCATAAAATGGGAGGTGCTGTTATTGATGAAACAAAATAAGAGACAATATTAGACAAGAGACAGGCAGAAAGGCTGTGTTTACAGTCCCACACTGGGTTTAGGGCACTGCGAGTAGAGTGCACTAGAACGCACATGGGCTTTGGACTTGGCCAGACCTGGGTTTGAATCCTGGCTTCACCACTGTCTTGCTCTGTGACTTTGAACAACTCTGCTCACCCCTCTGAGTCTCCGTTCCTTCATCTATAATACAATAATTCCTCCCTTACAGTGTTTTGAGAGGATTAAAAGAGTTAACACATTACAAGTTGTATCATAACATATAATCGTTCATAGCTACTTCTGTCAACTCCGTAAAAGGAGTTCAACAGTATTGGTTTCCTTCTTCCACTCTTACATTATTTCTTCCTGAAAATTAATATAGTTCCACCAGAAGCTCATCTTTTCTGAACTGGTCTGAAGTTTTGTTTTCTTCCTTACATTTCCAGGAGTCATTAACTATCAACGAACAAAACCTCGGGATGGCCGAAGGACCTAGGCTATACAGAAAGCTGTGAACTGCCAATGAGAACACAGTGAGTCAAAAGAATTATGGAATTAAATAAGTCTTTAAGTGTTTCTTAAAACACTTATCTATGAACCCCTAATCTTAGGCATTTCCGGCACAGTTGTTATTCATAAGCATTTGATCATCGTTCATAGAAGAGCGAACAAAATAACACAATGGATTGTCTTGGAGATGAAGGGGCAGTGCACTATTCCATTTAGCTTGTTCAAGGGATTTGAGTCAAATCCGTTGAGTGCTCACTTCATTAGATAGTCCATGGAATGCTGATGAAGATATAGTTATCCATAAAGTTAGAGTATTCACTAATTAAGAATACTGAAGAATGAAGTATATCAAATGGGTCATGTTGCACCTTTTTTGTTTTTTTGTTTTGTTTGGTTTTGTTTGAGACAGAGTCTCACTTTGTTGCCCAGGCTGGAATGCAGTGGGGCAATCTCGGCTCACTGCAACTTCCGCATCCTGGGTTCAAGCAATTCTGCCACAGCCCCCAAAATAGCTGGGATTACAGGCATGCACCATCATGCCTGGTAAATTTTTGTATTTTTAGTAGAAACAGGGTTTCACCTTGTTGGCCAGGCTGGTCTCTAACTCCTGATCTCAGGTGATCCACCCGTCTTGGCCTCCCAAATTGCTGAGATTATAGGCATGAGCCACTGCCATGTTGCACCTTAGAATGAATTTGTGTTTGTGATGTAGAGGAGAATTTATTCAAAATTAAGAATCACTAAAGACAGGGTATTATTAGGAAATGAAAAATAGCTTTTACTCCAATGACTTGAATAGCACTGCATCCTTCATGTTAATAAGATGTTTCTAGATGGAGGACATTAGAAAGTGAAGTCTGAAGGGTGCAGATGGGGGAAGGAAAAAGGAAGAGAAATGGAAAAAGACAAGGGAAGGGAAAATGAGGAGGAAGGAGAAAGAAGAGGAGGGAGGGAAGAAAGTTTGGAAGAGGCTAGAAGAATTTGCTTTCTCCACATTCTGGTTCCCAGTTTGGTCCTTTTCTGGCAATAATTAGGCCCTGGGAGAGAGAAGAGTAAAAGACAGAAAGGGCAAAGAAGAAGAAAATAAAATAAACAGAAAAGAAGAAGATCAGGAGAAATCTGAAGGAGGAAAGAAGAAATATAGAAGACACTGAGAACACAGACATGTTAAAGTAACACTAGAATGAAAGTTAAGCTTAGTTCAGCAAAAGTTTTGAACCCCTCACATGTGCCAGGCACTGTACTGGGAGCCAGCAATGTGAAGATGGAGACATGGCCACTGTTGTGGAGGTACTCACAGGAAAGAATCAAGGTTGAGAAGAAAGCAAGTGAAGGCCAAGAAAACTTGCATTGCGTGGATTATTTGGAGGCTCAAAAGGGGTCAAATGCTTTTTCTCTAAGCACTTTTGGTGATGAATTCCCATTTCATCTAATGTGGTTTCTACTTGACATTAGCTTTTGGACTTTTTCAAAAGATTTCTTAAATTTACTCTTTAGTAAGCGGGTTGGGAGTGGGGTGGAGAGAAAAGGATGTGTGTAGCTTTGCCTCAGCAAGTTTCATTCCCCTTCCAAACAGATGTTGTCTGGCCAGAGCAACACAGCATAAAACATGACTACTGGATTTGGCACAAAATGTACCAATTAACCTATGTTGATTGAGTCATGTAAAAGCAACAGGGCTCACTTAGCGTTGGATGCTGTTTAAAGAAGGATAGTGTCAGTTCAAATTGCTCACTCCCATCACGTTCAGCATCATGTTCAGCACAGCTGCAGTGGCTGCACTCCACCCGTCTCCTTGTCCCCTCACCCAGCCTGGAGCCCTGCAGGCTTGCGCTGGACTCTTAGCAGACTGCAAACATGGAAGAGGAACCCAAGATTCAGCTACTCCAAGTATGTCTGCTTTGAAATAATGAGAATAAGAGAATAAAGGGTCTCTTTCCTCCTCTTCCTTCTCTTCCTCTTAATCTCCCCTTCCTCTTCTTTCTCCTTCCACACCACTTACCAAACTTTGGGAATCTCTCTCTTTCCCTCGTCATCACTCCCTTCTCCTCCTCTTCTCTTACTTTTCTCTCTGTTCAGCACCTTCTCTTTATGCTGGTGACAGGCTCAGGAGTCCCTACATTCCCTAGCCTAGGGAAGTGGCTTTCCAACTGTTCATGAGAAATCCCTGCACAGCTAGTTTAAACTCAGGCAGGCAGGCCCCACCACTTATGCCTGTAATTAAAGAAGTTTGGAGCATGGCCTAAGACTCAACATGCTTGACATCCCACCCCCCCAACCCCGCCCCCGCCAGTGATTCTGATACAGGTGCTGTACAGACAGAACCCTGGGAAATGCTGGCCAAACACAGAGAGCAACACTGGTGTGCACAGCCAGAAGAGAGCTGGAGTGGAGACTTGTCTCCCCTGGGTCTGTGTCCTGGTTTTTCTCCTGCCTGTCTGACCCCTCATCATTGGCTACTCTTCCTTTGCCCACCACTTAGATGTTGCTCGTTTCCAGGGTTCTAGTCACAGTCCATTTCTGTTATCCTACACACTATCCCTGATGGCTCTCATCCACTTCCATAAATGAGAACATCTATACATTGAAGGCTCAAATGTTTATTTCTAGCCCAGAGCTCGTTTCAAAGCTCCAGACATGCATTTCCACCTGGGTAATCTCAGGCTTACCATGCTCAATACTTAGCTCATGGGACCATGGTTCAAGAGGGAAAAGCATACTGAACCCTGTCTCTCTTCCCCAATGGAGCTCTAGCACCTGGGACAGCCATTGTAGGATTCTGGAAATTGGGAAATAGGACCAGAATTCAAGGCATCACCAAATAGGTGGTGAGCTTCCCACTTTTCCTCCAGTGTCCCCCAGCATAGACTCAAGGCAGCTGGAAACCTGGAAGTGAGACCAGGGCCAGCATGTACACAGAAATCTCCAGGAGACACCCCTTAGCCCTGGCTTGAAGAGTGGAAAAGGGAGCTCCCGAAGGTCAAGCCCCCGTGGTGCTTTCTTCTGGCTATTCTCTAGCACTAGTCCCAGCGCATCCCTCCAGGGTGGCAGCAGTGAGAACCATGTGAGCAGTCCCACGGGACAAACACTTCTGCCATTCTGTGACTTGCTTTTGTTTTCCCAGTGGTGTGCTTTGAAGAACAGATGCTACTGTTAACCAAGTTCAATAAGTCTTTTATATTTACCCAAATATTTACCATTTTTAATGTTTATCCTTTCTTCCTGTAGCTCTGAATTTTCATTTGGTATTATTTTTCTTCAGTCAAAGAACATCTGTGAGGCTTTCTGGTAATATGGGGCTGCTGGCAACGAATTTTCTCTGCTTTTATTTATCTAAATTACATATGTGTACATACACATATATACATATACACATATATATTTGCTGTATATAGAATTTCAAGTTGGTATTTTTTCATTCATGATTTTATATATTTTTTATTATACTTTAAGTTCTAGGGTACGTGTATACAATGTGCAGGTTTGTTACATAGGTATACATGTGCCATGTTGGTGTGCTGCACCCATTAACTCGTCATTTACATTAGGTATTTCCTCTAATGCTATCCCTCCCCCCTCCCCCTGTTCCATGACAGGCCCCTGTGTGTGATGTTCTCTGCCCTGTGTCCAAGTGTTCTCGTTGTTCAATTGCCACCTATGAGTGAGAACATGCGGTGTTTGGTTTTCTGTCCCTGCGATAGTTTGCTCAGAATGATGGTTTCCAGCTTCATCCATGTCCCTACAAAGGACATAAATTCATCCTTTCTTATGGCTGCATAGTATTCCATGGTGTATATGTGCCACATTTTCTTAATCCAATCTATCATTTACGGACATTTGGGTTGGTTCCAAGTCTTTGCTATTGTGAATAGTGCTGCAGTAAACATATGTGTGCATGTGTCTTCATATTAGCATGATTTATAATCCTTTGGGTATACACCCAGTAATGGGATTGGTGGGTCAAATGGTATTTCTAGTTCTAGATCCTTGAGGAATCGCCACACTGTCTTCCACAATGGATGAACTAGTTTACACTCTCACCAACAGTGTAAAAGTGTTCCTATTTCTCCACATACTCTCCAACACCTGTTGTTTCCTGACTTTTTAATGATCGCCATTCTAACTGGTGTGAGACAGTATCTCATTGTGGTTTTGATTTGCATTTCTCTGATGACCAGTGATGATGAGCATTTTTTGTGTCTGTTGGCTGCATAAATGTCTTCTTTTGAGAAGTGTCTGTTCATATCATTTGCCCACTTTTTGATGGGGTTGTTTGATATTTTCTTGGAAATTTGCTTAAGTTCTTTGTAGATTCTAGATATTAGCCCTTTGTCAGATGGGTAGATTGCAAACAATTTCTCCCGTTCTGTAGGTTGCCTGTTCACTCTGATGATAGTTTCTTTTGCTGTGCATAAGTCTTTTTTTTTTTTTTTTTTTTTTTTTTTTTTGAGATGGAGTCTCGCTCTGTAGCCCAGGCAGGAGTGCAGTGGCCGGATCTCAGCTCACTGCAAGCTCCGCCTCCCAGGTTTTCGCCATTCTCCTGCCTCAGCCTCCCGAGTAACTGGGACTACAGGCGCCCGCCACCTCGCCTGGCTAGTTTTTTGTATTTTTTTTTTTTTTTTTTTTTTTTTAGTAGAGACGGGGTTTCACCATGTTAG
Source organism: Macaca mulatta (assembly GCF_049350105.2). NCBI lineage: Eukaryota > Metazoa > Chordata > Mammalia > Primates > Cercopithecidae > Macaca > Macaca mulatta. The sequence continues at coordinate 30,001,819 of NC_133422.1, forward strand.
CCAGGATGGTCTCGATATCCTGACCTCGTGATCCGCCCGTCTCGGCCTGCATAAGTCTTTAGTTTAATTAGATCCCATTTGTCTATTTTAGCTTTCGTTGCCATTGCTTTTGGTGTTTTAGTCATGAAGGTCTTGCCCATGCCTATGTCCTGAATGGTATTGCCTAGGGTTTCTTTTAGGGTTTTTATGGTTTTAGGTCTAACATTTAAGTCTTTAATCCATCTTGAGTTAATTTTTGTATAAGGTATAAGGAAGGGATCCAGTTTCAGCTTTCTACATATGGCTAGCCAGTTTTCCAAGCACCATTTATTCAATAGGGAATCCTTTCCCCATTTCTTGTTTTTGTCAGGTTTGTCAAAGATCAGATGGTTATAGATGTGTGATGTTATTTCTGAGGCCTCTGTTCTGTTCCGTTGGTCTACATTTCTGTTTTGGTACCAGTACCATGCTGTTTTGGTTACTATAGCCTTGTAGTATAGTTTGAAGTCAGGTAGCATGATGCCTCCAGCTTTGTTCTTTTGACTTAGGATTGTCTTGGCAATGTGGGCTCTTTTTTGGTTCCATATGAACTTTAAAGTAGTTTTTTTCCAATTCTGTGAAGAAAGTCATTGGTAGCTCAATGGGGATGGCATTGAATTTATAAATTACCTTGGGCAGTATGGCCATTTTCATGATATTGATTCTTCCTATCCTTGAGCATGGAATGTTCTTCCATTTGTTTGTGTCCTCTTTTATTTCATTGAGCAATGGTTTGTAGTTCTCCTTGAAGAGGTCTTTCACATCCTTTGTAAGTTGGATTCCTAGGTATTGTATTCTCTTTGAAGCAATTGTGAATGGGAGTTCATTCATGATTTGGCTCTCTGTTTGTCTGTTATTGGTGTATAAGAATGCTTGTGATTTTTGCACATTGATTTTGTATCCTGAGGCTGCTGAAGTTGTTTATCAGCTTAAGGAGATTATGGGCTAAGACGATGGGGTTTTCTAAATATACGATCATGTCATCTCCAAACAGGGACAATTTGACTTCCTCTTTTCCTAATTGAATACCCTTAATTTCTTTCTCTTGCCTGATTGCCCTGGCCAGAACTTTCAAAACTATGTTGAATAGGAGTGGTGAGAGAGGGCATCCCCATCTTGTGCCAGTTTTCAACGGAATGCTTCCAGTTTTTGCCCATTCAGTATGATATTGGCTGTGGGTTTGTCATAAATAGCTCTTATTATTTTGATATATGTGCCATCAATACCTAGTTTATTGAGAGTTTTTATTATGAAGGGCTGTTGAATTTTGTCAAAAGCATTTTCTGCATCTGTTCAGATAATCATGTAGTTTTTGTCTTTGATTCTGTTTATATGATGGATTACATTTATTGATTTGCATATGTTAAATCAGCCTTGCATCCCAGGGATGAAGCCAACTTGATCGTGGTGGATAAGCTTTTTGATGTGCTGCTGGATTCAGTTTGGCAGTATTTTTTTCAGGATTTTCACATGGATGTTCATCAGGGATATTGCTCTAAAATTCTCTTTTTTTGTTGTGTCTGTGCCAGGCTTTGGTATCAGGATGATACTGGCCTCATAAAATGAGTTAGGGAGGATTCCCTCTTTTTCTATTGATTGGAATAGTTTCAGAAGGAATGGTACCAGCTCCTCTTTGTACCTCTGGTAAAATTTGGCTGTGAATCTGTCTGGTCCTGGACTTTTTTTGATTCGTAGGCTATTAATTATTGCCTCAATTTCAGAGCCCGTTATTGGTCTATTCAGGGATTCACCTTCTTCCTGGTTTAGTCTTGGGAGGGTGTATGTGTCCAGGAATTTATCCATTTCTTCTAGATTTTCTAGTTTATTTGCGTAGGGGTGTTTATAGTATTCTCTGATGGTAATTTGTATTTCTGTGGGATCAGTGGTGATATCCCCTTTACCATTTTTGATTGCATCTATTTGATTCTTCTCTCTTTTCTTCTTTATTAGTCTTGCTGGCAGTCTATTAATTCTGTTGATCTTTTCATAAACCAGCTCCTAGATTCATTGATTTTTTGAAGGGGTTTTTGTGTCTCTATCTCCTTCAGTTCTGCTCTGATCTTGGTTATTTCTTGCCTTCTGCTAACTTTTGAATTTGTTTGCTCTTGCTTCTCTAGCTCTTTTAATTGTGATGTTAGGGTGTCAATTTTAGATCTTTCCTGCTTTCTCTTGTGGGCATTTAGTGCTATAAATTTCCCTCTACACACTGTTTTAAATGTGTCTCAGAGATTCTGGTACATTGAGTCGTTGTTCTCATTAGTTTCAAAGAACATCTTTAGTTCTGCCTTCATTTTGTTATTTACCGAGTAGTCATTCAGGAGCAGGTTATTCAGTTTCCATGTAGTTGTGCGGTTTTGAGTGAGTTTCTTAATCCTGAGTTCTAATTTGATTGCACTGTGGTCTGAGAGACAGTTTGTTGTGATTTCTTGTTCTTTTACATTTGCTGAGGAGAGCTTTACTTCCAACTATGTGGTCAACTTTGGGATAAGAGCGATGTGGTGCTGAGAAGAATGTATATTCTGTTGACTTGGGGTGGAGATTTCTGTCGATGTCTATTAGGTCTGCTTGGTGCTGAGCTTAGTTCAAGTCCTGGATATCCTTGTTAACCTTCTGTCTCATTGATCTGTCTAATATTGACAGTGGGGTGTTAAAGTCTCCCATTATTATTATGTGTGAGTCTAAGTCTCTTTGTAGGTCTCTAAGGATGTGCTTTATGAATCTGGGTACTCCTTATTGGGTGCATATATATTTAGGATAGTTAGCTCTTCTTGTTGAATTGATCCCTTTAACATTATGTAATGGCCTTCTTTGTCTCTTTTGATCTTTGTTTGTTTAAAATCTGTTTTATCAGGGACTAGGATTGCAACCCTTGCTTTTTTTTGTTTTCCGTTTGATTGGTAGATCTTCCTCCATCCCTTTATTTTGAGCCTATGTGTGTCTTTGCACGTGGGATGGGTCTCCTGAATACAGCACACTGATGGGTCTTGACTCTTTATCCAATTTGCCAGTCTGTGTCTTTTAATTGGGGCATTTAGCCCATTTACATTTAAGGTTAATATTGTTATGTGTGAATTTGATCCTGTCATTATGATGTTAGCTGGTTATTTTGCCCATTAGTTGATGCAGTTTCTTCGTAGCATTGATGGTCTTTACAGTTTGACATGTTTTTGCAGTGGCTGGTACCACTGCAAAAACATACCAAAGGTTGTTCCTTTCCATGTTTAGTGCTTCCTTCAGGAGCTCTTGTACAGCAGGCCTGGTGGTGACAAAATCTCTCAGCATTTGCTTGTCTATAAAGGATTTTATTTCTCCTTCACTTATGAAGCTTAGTTTGGCTGGATATGAAATTCTGGGTTGAAAATTCTTTTCTTTAAGAATGTTGAATATTGGCCGCCACTCTCTTCTGTTAGTCTGATGGGCTTCCCTTTGTGGGTAAGCCAACCTTTCTCTCTGGCTGCCCTTAACATTTTTTCCTTCATTTCAACCTTGGTGAATCTGACAATTATGTGTCTTGGGGTTGCTCTTCTCAAGGAGTATCTTTGTGGTAGTCTCCATATTTCTTGAATTTGAATGTCGGCCTGCCTTGCTAGGTTGGGGAAGTTCTCCTGGATAATATCCTGAAGAGTGCTTTCCAACTTAGTTCCATTCTCCCCATCACTTTCAGGTACACCAATCAAATGTAGATTTGGTCTTTTCACATAGTTCCATATTTCTTGGAGGCTTTGTTCATTTTTTTACTCTTCTCTAAACTTCCCTTCTCACTTCATTTCATTAATTTGATCTTCAATCACTGATAACCTTTCTTCCACTTGATCGAATCAGCTACTGAAGCTTGTGCATGTGTCACATAGTTCTCGTGCCATGGTTTTCAGCTCCATCAGGCCATTTAAGGTCTTCTCTATGCTGTTTATTCTAGTTAGCCATTCATCTAATCTTTTTTCAAAGTTTTTAGCTTCCTTGAGATGGGTTCAAACATCCTCCTTTAGCTCGGAGAAGTTTGTTATTACCGACCTTCTAAAGCCTAGTTTTGTCAGCCCATCAAAGTCTTTCTCCATCCAACTTTGTTCCGTTGCTGGCAAGGAGCTGTGATCCTTTGGATGAGAAGAAACGCTCTGGATTTTAGAATTTTCAGCTTTTCTGCTCTGGTTTCTCCCCATCTTTGTGGTTTTATCTACCTTTGGTCTTCGATGATGGTGACCTACAGATGGGGTTTTGGTGTGGATGTCCTTTTTGTTGATGTTGATGTTATTCCTTTCTGTTTGTTAGTTTTCCTTCTAAGAGTCATGTCCCTCAGCTGCAGGTCTGTTGGAGTTTGCGGGAGGTCCACTGCAGACCCTGTTTGCCTGGATATCACCAGCGGAGGCTGCAGAACAGCAAATATTGCTGCCCAATCCTTCCTCTGGAAGCTTCGTCTCTGTGGGGCACCCAGCTATATAAGGTGTCAGTCGGCCCCTACTGGGAGGTGTCTCCCAGTTAGGCTACCTGGGCATCAGGGACCCACTTGAGGAGACAGTCTGTCCATTCTCAGAGCTCAAACTCCATGCTGGGAGAACCACTGCTCTCTTCAGAGCTGCCAAACAGGGACGTTTAAGTCTGCAGAAGTTTCTGCTGCTTTTTGTTCAACTATGCCCTGCCCCCAGAGGTGGAGTCTACAGAGGCAGGCAGGAGCTGTGGTGGGCTCCACCCAGTTCAAGCTTCCAGGCCACTTTGTTTACCTACTTAAACCTCAGCAATGGCTGACACCCCTCCCTGTGTCAGGCTGCCACCTGGCAATTCTATCTGGGACTGCTAAGCTAGCAGTAAGCAAGGCTCCATAGCTGAGCCAGGCACAGGGTATAATTTCCTGGTGTGCCATTTGCTAAGGCTGTTGGAAAAGCACAATATTAGGGCCAGAGTGACCCGATTTTCCAGGTACAGTCTGTCACTACTTCCCTTGGCTAGGAAAGGGAAGTCCCCCGACCCCTTGAGCTTCCCAGGTGAGGCGATAAACCCCTGCTTTGTCTCACCCTCCTTGGGCTATACCCACTCTCCAACCAGTCCCATTGACATGAATCAGCTACTTCAGTTGGAAATGCAGAAATTACCCATCTTCTGCATGGATCACGCTGGGAACTACAGATCGGAGCTGTTCCTATTCAGCCATCTTGGAATGGACCCTCCATTCATGATTTTAAAGATGTTGTTTCATGTCTTCTAGCTTCATTTTTTCCTATAGAAACTAGCCATCATGTTTATACACTTCTACATAATATGTCTTCTTTCTTTTGATGCTTTTAAGATTTATTCTTTGGTTTTCAGCAGTTTGACCATGATACAGTTAATTATGTTTTTATTTGCACTTACCCTATTTGGGGTTTGTGGAGCTTCATGAATGTGTGGGTTGCTGTTTTCAATCAAATTTATAAATTTTTTAGATAATATAGTTGCAATTTTTTTTCCTGCTCCATATTCTCTCTCCTCTTCTTCTTAAATATGTGTCAGACCTTTTGAGACAATTGCACAGCTCACTGAGGCTCTGCTCAGTTAAAAGAAAAATCTCTTGCTCTCTGTCCTTCAGTTTAGATGCTTGCTATTGGCCTTTCTTCATGAACACCACTCCTTTCTTTTGTTGTGTTAAATGTCCTGTTAATCCCAGGAAATGAATTTTTTAAAGATTTTGTTTTTCACTTCTGGGACTCCCATTTGCTTCTTTTTACAACTTACATATCATTTCTGAAAATTTCCTATTTTTTCACCGTTTATAACCATGCTTTCCTATAAATTCATTAACATATTTATCATAACTATATTAAAAATTTTTGTCAGTGTTAACATCTGGTTAATTTCAACATTTCATTATTCTGTAGGTCTCTTTCTATTTCTATTACTCTCTGGGCTATGTGTCATACTTTTCTGTATCTTTGTAAGTCTAATAAATTTTAATTTCATACTAGATATTATGGGTGATACTTTATAGAGACTCTGGATTCTGTTATCTTTTTCTGAAGAACATTAACTTTTGTTTTAGAAGGTAGTTAAATTATAGGCAGATGAACTTGATTTATGAAGCTTGATTTTAGGCTGTTGGAGTAGTTTTATTTTAGTTTTGCAACTAGCCTAGGATGAATCCCTAGTCCTGAGCCTTAAGGCATAACTTCTGGGTTTTAATTTTAATAGTTTGAGGCATTTTTCATGTGGAAATGATCTATGGTCCTTGGTGAAGGGTACTGCCTTCCAAAGAGGTTTTGTGTTGAATTGCCAGAGAGCCCAGTGCTGTCACTGGCTTGGGCACACTTTTCACTAATTTCTTAGCTTCAGGATTCCTGCACCTTTGTGAACTCTTTTCCAACCACAGTCAAGGCTAAAATAACCAATTCCCTGACATAGCTTTATGTTGATGGGTGGATTTATTTATAGTTTTTCCTTTTAATAAGGCATTAACCATTTAAGAGTCATGGCTCCATAGGAGGCTTGTGAGCCTCTTGTGGGTCCCAGATCTCAATTCCTATTCCTAAATAGTCATTATAACCCAAGTCTCTTGGTCACTAAGACAGGAAACTACATCACCCCCAAATCCAGGATAGGCATACCATCAGCTCTTAGGGTCACCACTCCAGGGCTTTATCTCACTCTTTAAAGAGTTTGGCTAAACATTTAAAATGTTGATTTTCATATCTCATCTACAATTACTAGATCTGTTACTAAGGGAAGGTTTCTATTATCTTTTTTGCCATGTTCTGGAGTAGAAACCCTGTTTCTACGTTTGTTTGTAAGTAGCCTAGTCAAATAATGGTTTTAAACAGAGACTACATATTGGTGGCTCATAGATTTTGTTTGTTTTTCTTTGTTTTTTAAGCTGAACATTTCACATGAAAATCCAGATTTCCATCTTCTCTTGAAAATTTTCAATCTTGGGGGATATTAGGCCGCATTCTCCCATGGCACCAGTAGGATGGAACTTAGTAGTGGCTTCCCCCTTTGAAAAGGGATAAATAATCCAGAGCATACCATGGCCACCACATCAGCCTACAGACTTAAAACTAACCTGCTTTACTTTCCTGGCTACAGAAAGTATGTAAGTTTCTAACTGCTGAACTAATAGACTTGTCACGGTTAATACTGAGTGTCAACTTGATTGGACTGAAGGATGCACAATATTGATCCTGGGTGTGTCTGTGAGGGTGTTGCCAAAGGAGATTAACATTTGAGTCAGTGGTCTGGGAAAGGCGACCCACCCTCAATCTGGGTGGGCACCATCTAATCAGCTGCCAGCATGGCCCGGATATAAAGCAGGCAGAAAAACGTGAAAAGGCTAGACTGGCTTAGCCTCCCAACCTACATCTTTTTCCCATGCTGTAAGCTTCCTGCCCTTGAACATCAGACCGTGAGTTCTTCAGCTTTGGGACTCGGACTGGTTTCCTTGCTCCTCAGCTTGCAGACAGCCTATTGTGGGTCTTGTGATCATATGAGTTTAATACTCCTTAATAAACTCATATATATATATATATATATATCTCCTACTAGTTCTGTCCCTTTAGAGAACCCTGACTAATAGAAGACTATCACATTTTTATACATGGCATCACATGAGGAATTTCTTCTTTTGGGAAGCCTTTATTGTTCATTCCCACAATCCATTGTTTAAAGTAATATCTTTCTCTCATCATTTAACAGGATTAGATCAAAGATGTCCCTAAGAAGCAATGAGATGTCACAAAGTTCTAGGTAAGGAGAGAGCTTTAGTTTATGTAAATTTCATCTTTCCATAGACCTGCCCTCACCCTTCTAACCTTTTTCCTCCCCTGTATTAAGAAATATCTAACTTTATATTTCATTAGGAGGGGCATGATAAAGTAAGCAGAGCACTACAGTGGGCATAGAATGCATTCCATTTCCAGACCTATCTCTTACCAGCTGGATATCTCACTCTCAGGAAGATCAAGTGACAAACCTGGATTAGTCCATTTTCACGCTGCTATAAGGAACTACCTGAGACTGGGCAATTTATGAAGAAAAGAGATTTAATAGATTCATAGTTCTGCAGGCTTAATGGGAAGCATGACTTGGGGATCTCAGGAAACTTATTATATAATCATAGCAGAAGGTGAAGGGGAAGCAAGGCATATCTTCTCATGGTAGCAGGGGAGAGAGAAAGCAAAGGGGGAACTGGTACACAGTTTTAACCATCATATCTGGTGAGAATTCACTCACTATCATGAAAACAGCATAGGGCAAACCATCCTCATGATCCAGTTACCTCCTACCAGGTCTCTTCCCTGACATGTGGGGATTACAATTTGGCATGAGATTTTGGTAGGGACACAGCCAAACCAGATTAAAACTCAGACTCTCAATCTCCATCTCTGACTTCCTCCATCTTCTGCTGCTTCCCCCTTCTTCTTTCCATCCCATTTATATGAGAAATCAGGTGGGTGCTCTTCTATTCATCTCATGAGCTACTGGGCATGTTTGCATTTGGGGAACTTAAAACAAAAATGAACCAGATAGCTGTTGTCTTTTTGCGAAGAATAATTTTAGGGATCATAAAACAAAAAGAAAAACATCTTTGTGTCAGAGAATAGCATTATGATCTCCACACATAGTGCCAGCTCTTTTAACTTTTAAGGTCAAATGTCCTAGTTTTCCAAATGTCCACTAATTCCCTTTAAACAAAACCCTGTCTGGGCAAAATAAAACATGTCCATGAATTCAATTTAGATAAAACTGATTTAGCCTATGAGCCATGAATTTAAAGAAAGAAATCTTAAATAATGGAAAAAATTGCTTTTGATTTATGTGTTTAATAAGTTAGCTATATTAAGCTTAAAAATGTAGCATTTAATTTTGTATCTTTTTGCGCTGTGGAATGATTTCATGTATAAATCTCTAGCCTCTTGTTAGTCCCAATAGGCAATCAAACTATTGACACATTTGTATTTTCTCACAAAGCCCTGCTAGGGTGTGAGATAAAGAACAGATGCTTAGTCCAGCTAACGTGTTCATAGGATTGTAGATCTAGAAAGTACATCAAAGGCTTCTAGTCCAAAGACGGCAAAAAACACAGCACGTTGTACAGCCAGCATGACAGATATCACCTGGCACAGGAGCAGAAATTCCCACCCTTAGAGCTTGCATTATTTTGAATTAGGATTCGGACTCTCCCCAAGTCCTATTTTTGAAGAAAAGCATTTCCAAACTTACATACCATCAACCAGTAATTTTGTGGGATATTCTGAAGTATTAGATAGCTGCCATAGTGTACCAGTCAAAGTTTAATTGCAATCTGAATTCACTCTATCTAGCTTAATTAGCAAGCGAATTCATTATTATTGTTATTATTATTCCCTGGGAGGCCAGACTTGTGTGCTACACAGCCAGGAATAAAACAGTCCCGAAACCAGGCAGAAAATGATGCCCAATTGCATTGTGGTACATCTCAAGCAGAGACATCACTACCACTGCTGTCACATGTGACTGAGCAACCATAGCCTTTGAGAGTGGACACCAGGCACTCCATCACAGCCACCTTGGGAAGACCGGACACCTGCAGCACCATGCTTATCAAATGGTGCAATTCCTTCCGGACGTGCTGACTTCCTCTCCCAGGTCTCATGGATTGGTCCTGTCTAGGTCATATGCCTGTATCCAGCCTCCAGGGGAGTCCTGGGAAATGTAACTTTTTAGAAAACGGAAGCAGGCACGTAGACTCTGCCACCTGATCAAATGAGTGTAATTTAAATGGGCATCTTTATTGAAGGACTTCAGAGCCTTTAAAATGCTAATATGTTCTGATTCGTCAAAAAGAGTTTTTAAAAATTATTTTACCATGACACACTTTTTTCTAACCTCCCAGAACTGTGGGTTCTACCTAACACATTTGAATAATGCCCTATTAAGCTGTTAACACATCTTGATAGAGATTAATCTGTTACCATCTTAACAGAGATTGTGAGTTTCTATGTTAGTAGTAGCAAGTTCCTCCCTGCAAAAGCTTAAGGTTGTGGTCAATTCGGAAGAACAGCTGGCAGAGGGGATCAGGGGTTAAGGTCTCAGGTGATTGGCTTACAAGTACAGCCATGGTGGAGCCCCTGAGCAGCGCTGCAGCCCTCGCCATTCCAGGACAGCATGGTCTAGAAGTTCACCCTAGAAGTAAAAGCACCTCTGTCTGAATCACTCCTAGATAGCAGTTTCTGCATGCCACAGATTACTGCTCTGTGCATTTTAGCAAATCGAGCCCACCAAACGTATTTCACCAAGGACTTTTTTATTTAAAACCTGGGTTTATTGGCATTCAGAAATGTGAAGGGTCATTTTGTTTTTTACTAATGACTCATTTGTTGAGAGCGAACATCAGTTTGCAGACTTCTGAAAAGAGCATGTACTAGTAATTTGCAACACATTATCATGTGGGAATCAGATTACAGCTAAGGAGCCCTCATAAAACCAGCTTTAACATTTACTACATTTCTGGAGAAATATATGTGCTCTTTGCCTCTGTAATGATGCAGTCATTTGCCTTATGTGGAATTGGGGTGGAGGGAGAATACCGTCCTCAAGCTACATGGTTGCTGAAGTGAAATAAACTCAGTCCCAAAAGTAAAGTCATCATTGGTCGTTTCCCAAAAGGATTACCACAGAAATGAGATAAGGCATAGGGTAGAGTGAGGTGGAGAAGGCCTGTGGTCAATCTCACGGAGATGGAATCTGTGAGTGTGCAAATGCAGAAGGGGCAGAGTCTGTGGCCAGGCAGAGAATGGGCTGGGAGTCAGTAAGTGTGATATCTCGCCTTCCTGTCTCCGCTCATTTCCCCTGTTCTGCCAGATAGGTTCCCGTTCCTCCCACTCAGAGCTGGCACTCAAACACTGGCTTTCTTCAAATGAGTTCCCAATCCATCCATCTGTTCATCTATCCTTGGGTTTGCTCAAGCAATCAATCAAACATTCTCCGATTTTCTGCCTGCATTTTCTTACCCAAATAACTGGAGCACTTCTGCCTGCCTTCCTTAAATGGCTATTTTTCCAAATCAAGTTGGTAAATATCTATTTTGTTTGTTACTAATGACTCATTTGTTGAGAGCGAACATCAGTTTGCAGACTTCTGAAGCAGTTCTCAGACTTGTTGGTCCTAAAACTCTATACGCTCAGTAATTGTTGAGAATCTCAAAGTGCTTTTGTTCATGAGGGTTATACCAATCAATATTTACCATATTGGACATAGGCCACTTTAGAAATTAACTAGAAAGTAGAAAGGAATGTTTAAAACACAAAAATAAGCACATTTGACCAGCCACTTCGCCTCTGGAAAACTCCACTGTATACCAGTAAGAGAATGAAAGTGAAAAAGCAAATACCATCTTAGTAACTATGAAAATAGTTTTGACCTCATGGACCTCCACAAAGATGTTGAGCACCACCAGCATCCCTAGACACTTTGAAAACGGCTGCTGTAGAGCATCTGCAAATGGTCTTCCTGCCTTGGTCCCTTGTTCCCCACATCGCTGCCTCATGGATCTTCCTAAAACACACATTTGATTGTAACACTCCCTTACATGGAGCCCTTTTTATGGCTGTTTATCATCTGTGGCATAAATTATCAATAGCAACCATGATCTAGACCATGCCTGTCTTTGCCTGGAAGACTCCTGTCTGTCCTTCACATCTCAGCTCAGAACACTAGGAAGTTGTGATAATTTTGACAAGATTTTGCTTTGATAAAATAGAACAAATAAAAAATTCTACTTAATTTTTTTATTTGCAAATATTTGTGAGATTAAAAAACTAGATGGCTTTGATTTTAAGATTTTATGTTAGAAGTCAGAAAATCAAGAGCCCACTAAACTTTTCAGCCTAAAAGCCATGAATATCTTTTATCATTTAGTATGTCCTTCTCCATAGGTATTCAAACTGTGGTTTTATTTATATACATAGAGACTGCCCTCTAGAATAAAAGTATTTTATCTATCTCTTTCCCCCACACCCCCAAAAAACTCGACTCAAATATCATATATTTCAAGAAGCCTTTCTTAACACTCTCTTCCCTCCCTTAGTGGTCTGATCATGACTCCTCACATATCTAGAAGACCACTTCCTTCACAAAGGGTCCGTAAGTCCCTTGAGAACAAAAACCATTTTCCATTAGTCTTTGTAACTAGACTTTAGTACAGTGACTGGCATGGTTCCTGAAACAAAAGCCATTTCTAATAAATGGCTAATGGAAATCAGACATGTGCATATGTTGTCTCTTTGCCATGGTAATCATTTTCCCAGCCTCTGTGCCATCCTCCAATATAGCTCTTTTCTCAGCATCTGAGATTCTGTTGTTGGCAGTGTGATATTCTCAAATAGCCATAACCAAAACTTTAGCCATCTATGAATTCTCCCTCACTCTCAACCTCCTTGTCCAAGAAACTATTGAGACCTCTTCATTTGATCTCTGCAATTTTATCTCCAACCATTTTGTCTTTTCTGCCTTCCCTTGCCATGACTTTAATTTGCTTCCTCATTATTTCACACTTGACCATTAGCACAACCTCCTCATCTTCTACAAAATAGCCCTAGTTTCCATATAGTGAGCTTCTTGAAGTCAGAAGATTTATTCCTTATATTCCTAGCATATTGCACAGGACTCAAAATTGTCTTTTGAATAAAAATGTGAATTCCCACCCATCATATACACTGTCTACAGAAAAAAAAAATCTTCAACATAACTTCTAATTATGTCCTTTACCTATTCAAATATTTTCTGTGTCTGAATGTAGCAGATGCTGTTTGTGGCTGGGTCCACCTCCCCTCAGCCTGGGTTCACCTACAACATGCAGCTCCCAAGACAGTCTCCCACTTCAAAGGCGTGTGTCTCTTTTCTGTTCTTGCTAAAACTTTTCTCCAGCATCAAAGGAGCTTGTTTTACAAAAGGTATAACCCAGAAGTTGGGAAAAGTCAACACTGCTGAGGGCAACCTCAGCTGATGGGGGTTGGGAATCACTTGCTGAATTTCTCAGTCTCCTCATCCCTGGTAGATGGATTCTAAAGTGTGTTTCTCCATTTCTCAGGGGGCCCAGCAGGACTGAGCTCCCATTGCTCACAGAAGCAAATCACTCATTTAACAAATGTTTCATTGTTTTCTCCTTTCCCTATCTCACTTCTACTTCTTCCCTTGTGCCCCCAGAGATGGTCTTCCAAATAAACTATCTGAACCAAACAATGACATGAGCAAAATCTAAATTTCCTGGCCTATCATTCAAAGTACCCCAATAGCTTGATTCTAATCTATATTTCCAGGTTACATCATCTTACACATAATCTTACACAGATTCCACCCTCTGGCCAACTGGAAGCCTTGTTGATCCCCAACCATCTCACTCCAAGTTATGATTATTCCGTAGTTTCATTCACTTAGAATTGCACCACTATAATTAACTTAGACCAGTGAAGCTTCCCTCCCTAGTATGGGGAGGGACCCAGCCAATGCAACCTCTTAGAGGAGGGTGACTACAGTAAAGTCCTGTGAGCGAAAGAAAGTGCAGGCTATCGCTGATGCATTGACAGCCAATAGTGTCTGCCACAAACAGGTAGCAGGAAGGTAAAACATAAAGAAAATAGGTGCTCACAAATTCAACACAAAGTGCTAGAGACGTACTGGTGAGCTGAGGTGAGTCCTCTGAAATTTACTCCAGTAACAGACACTTTTTACACACTCATCCCCAGCCACCCATCCCTGATCCCTGCCATAGGCTCTCCCCATGCTCGCCCATACCACACCCAAAGGAATACATATAGAGATATGGCCAGGCCCCCTAGGCCTGTGCTCTGACTGCTCTGCCAGAACAAAGATCACAGACTTACCACTCCCCATTTTTAAGAGGTTGCCAACCCTTGCTCCTTGCAAAGCCATAAGCTCTAACTTCAGTTCAGTGACCCACCCCGTGTTTTGCCAGGCACCTGGATTTCTGTGCAACCTGGATGCAGAGAGTTTCCAAATGTCTAGGGCTATGAGATGTTAATCAAACATCCACTTGAAATGCTTTGGAAGCACTTCTGCTTTTTGGGTTATTGATGTGCTCATGTTGTATTAGGATATATTTCTGGTGCAATCGTGAATTCACTTCAAGACATATTAAAGAAGGATTTTTTCCTAGCTGCTTACTTCAGAACATTGGTCCCTAGAGACCAGGTATTTTTCACAGCTCCTTAGAAGCCCATAAAAAATGATGGAAAAATGCAGCTGGGCATCTCATGTGGAAATCAAACCCACTGGAATTCCATCTGAATATATGCCTTAACTTAGCTTGGTTATTGGTTCTTCTGAGTTGTTCACTACATACCTCTCCCCAACTTGTTTCCATCTCAAAGGAAGAGAAGCAATGGGAATTTCCAATCACATTATTCTCCAAGAAAGATGTTTGTGCCCCCAGGTAATGGACATTTCCCTCCACAGAGCATGTCACACTCAGAAGAAGTGTTCAAGTGTATATTCTATGGACACAAATGGCAACCTGTCCTGGAGACACTCACAGAGAGATTGAATGGCCACTGCATTTGAAGGCATGGACTCCCATCTCTGATCTGCCACTTCTCCCTAGCAGGGACCCGAGACAAGCTGCTCGGACTGTCTGGGTTCTTTCTCTGATCTGTAGTAGAGTGATCAATCTCCTTCCCTGCATCTGTGTGAACAGTTCAGTGCTTTATAAAAGTGAATGATTCATATTGGAACCTGTCCTGCAGCTCTGGGTGAATGCTTCTTCCCTAGAGCTGTCAGTTGTCAACCTAAAACTGGCAGTCTTCAGATGTGCAAATTAGCTTTTTCTTACTGAAGAGAATCTGGGGACTCCTTGTTCTTATCTAGATTTAACATAATTGGGCTGGTTATGTAAGGAGAAGAAACAACCCCTTAGCTTACGTCATGCCCTATGGAAGTGCCATGACTGTCGGTCCTCTGAAGCCTGAGCTTGCCAATGGATAATCTACTAGATGGCCTGGGTTAATGTTCCTTCCTGCTGACTTAAACTGAAGAGTAACTCACCCAGATGTGACAGCAAATCATTTGGAGGAAACCTAAATTCAATGGGCACCTGGGGTTGGGACAAGTGAGTGAGACACAGAGATGGATGCACCAGGAATCAGGAATGAGGCCAGGCATTCACTAGCTTTCAATTATTTCACATCTTAGAGGAATTTTAGATTAAATCAGAAGATGTGACAGTAATAATAGTAACCAGTGTAACATTACAATTTTCTTAAATTTTGGTTTTGAGAGGAGTACCTGGGGAGTACAGAACAGGTTTTTTCTAGAATTTTGCTCTATTAGAAGCCAAATATGGTAGTTGATCCTGGAGTTAATATGACCCATTGGAAATTGAAAATTGGAATCTGAAAATTTGAGTGCTGAATAGTCCTTACAGCCTTATCCTCAGCTATAAAAAGGATCACTTAAGGCAATTTGGCCAACTAGTGGGTGATTAAGAGGCTGCAAAGCTAAATGGTAAATTAAGCATCGTCTTCCTCATTGTTGAACCACCTTACTGGGAAACACTCCTGTAGTACCGCTTCCTCCTTCTCCAGGCTGTAGCTGAAATTCCTGACTTGGGAGTTGAAGTTGCCATTCACGACTTGGAGGTAAACACTTCAAAACATCATGGGAAGAACCAGTTTTCTCCAAGAATAGAGCATTTATCACCAACACTTGCCAAATGTTCTCAGGGAACAGAGAGGTAGAAATACAGGTGTGGCCATAGATATTCCAGGCCCTTTATTCTATGCTTTCATTGTCTAAAGGCAGCAACACCTTTAAAATGACAGAACATACTGACCGCCAAAACAGAAGGAAACCACTACTCATAATTGCTTGAACAGACTCTAGCATAAAGGACCAACATTAAGATGAAAATTAGGTGGAGAAACTCAAGGCAGCCATCATTTTGAAGCAGATCACAGGTGGCAGAGATTTGGCAGAAGGAGACCTTCATGTGACATCATTTTGCCTGTGTGGTTTTACTAATAAGACTGATGGGTTCAAGGTTCTAGAAAAAAACCTAACTCTTGGACTTTACATGGGCCTGAACCCCATCATCAAAGAGTCTGATTTTTACCCCTTCTGGCTTCTCTCTCTACCTGTGTGGCAAATACACTTGGTTCACCATATGCCATATTCATAGATAATCACAAGACTCTAACAAAAGGACACAGCAAATTATGTGATTGCCCAGAAGGTTCCTTGCCTGATTTTTGGTTGTTTTGTTTTGTTTTTTAGGTCCTGAACACATAAACAAGAGCTAACTTGTATACTTGTACTGTGCAACACTAATACAATTTACCATGTAGTTTAATCCAGAACCTACCACATAGTAGCAGCTCAGTGAATATTTGTTGAATGAAATAAATACTCCTAGGATTCAGCAGGAAGAGAAATCCATAAAAGTTAAGAATGGAGAAAATTGCTCACTAATACATGGTGGGTAGATACAAGACTTCTCTGGAACCAGACTTCCTGCGTCAGAATCCCGGCTTTACCAACTGAATCTCTCTGTCTTTGGGCAAAGCCCTTAATTTCTCTGTACCTCATCTGTAAAGTGCAGATAATAATTTTCAAAATGGAATTTTTAGAAAATATAAAATCCTTTATTTTTTAACTCTTTGAGTGAGTTAAAAATGAATGTTATGACTCTCTCAAAGAGCACCTGGGGAGTAAGGATATTTATAGACAATTTAACAGAGAAAGATTAGGATAAGATTGCCAGGTTAGATATAATCTGGGTAATGTCCAATATGCCATAAATCACTGGGGTTCTCGGTTTCCCTGATGAGAAATCAGTCTTCAAATTAACAAGTGACTTCCTTAAGCCTTGGAACTTTAATCATAGTTGAGTGATGAGGTAAATCAAGGACATTCTTCAAGAAAATCCTTGAGTGGCCTTTGCTCTCCTATGATATTGAAAGAACATGTCTCTCACCTTTTTGCCTTCGTTCCAAGTTTTTGATAATTTTTCTGGCATCACCTTTCTTATTATGAGGATGAAATGGGTTAATGTAACAAAAAGTCCTTAAAACAGTACCTGGCGGCCAGGCGCGGTGGCTCAAGCCTGTAATCCCAGCACTTTGGGAGGCCGAGACGGGCGGATCACGAGGTCAGGAGATCGAGACCATCCTGGCTAACACAATGAAACCCCGTCTCCACTAAAAATACAAAAAAACTAGCCGGGCGAGGTGGCGGCGCCTGTAGTCCCAGCTACTCGGGAGGCTGAGGCAGGAGAATGGCGGGAACCCGGGAGGCGGAGCTTGCAGTGAGCCGAGATCGCGCCAGTGCACTCCAGCCCGGGCGACAGAGCGAGACTCCGCCTCAAAAAAAAAAAAAAAAAAAAAAAAAAAACAGTACCTGGCATTTACTTAGTAAATGCTATACTGACTCTGAGTTTTCCTGCTGAGATCAGGCCCACTTAATAATACCCAGGAGGGGATTTAAAAAACAAAGCTCAGAAATGTTACTGTTAGCATTACTTCTCCAGTCAAGAGGGACCTCCCACTGTTAAAGCAGAAGAGAGATGAATAACGTTGTCTGCATTCCCTGTTGTAATTACTAACATTTAAAGTAGCATTTGGGGTTTCATGTCCCATGACTCTCAAAGCGAAATGGAACACTAGCATGTGTTGGGGGCAGGGAGACAGCAAAGATGGAGCGAATCAAAGGGCGGCACCCCTCGCTGGCCACATGGAATCCCTGCAGAAGTCACCTGAACCACCTCCCACTTGCCATCCTTGCATCTTTGCTGACACCTCTTGCCCCAGGTGTGGAAACAGCTTCCTCACTGAGCTCCCTGTCCCCTGCTGTTCCTACTTTTCCTTCATTCTCAACTGGTCACCAGACCTACTGCCTAAAACATGGATCCAATCATGTTATTCCCCTGCCCCCACACCTTTAACAATGACCTACTACCTGCATAGCAGTGCCCAAAACTCCCCGCCATCTCTCCCCACAGACCAGTTCCACCCCCATCTCCCTGATGGACTCTGTGGCCTCACTCTCCACTCGTGTTGGACCACCCAGCTCAGGGCCTTCCCTCTGCTCCTACCCATTGTCCGTGTCTCCTCACAAACCCATATTCGCTCTTGTCCGACTCACTCTGATGGATCCTCTGCTGTGAAACCTCCCCTAAGCCCAAGCCAGGGGCCTACGTTTCCCTCCTTTCCACTCTCACAGCTGTATTCATGGCACAGCAGGCGTTTCCCCAGCACCATAGGTTTCTCCCACAGTTAGAGAATCTGATAGCATCTCTGTCTGTCAACTGTGACTCCTGAGGGCAGGGGCTGAGTTCCGCTGGACCTCGCATTTCCCAGTCTGCAGCTGTGTGCGGGCTCTGTCCCCAGCCTCGTAAGTATTCTCTTAACCAACTCTCTTGCCTCATTCCAACACTTACCCTGGGTGGAGCCTGGCTAGATACCCAGCAAACCAATCTCCCCACCTCTCAGGGCCCATGGTTGGGTCACATTCCTCAGTCTCCTCTTAGAGAGGGGGTGGAAACGTGGGCACCCGTTCTGGGCTGGCCTGTGACATCTCCCATCACATTCCCCCAGACCCTCCTGTGCATGGGTGTGAAAACACGGACAAATAATACTAAGGTCATGAAAGAAAAGGATGAAGTCAAAAGAACAATTCCTGACACTTAGCAGAAAGAACCTCATTGTCGAGGACACTCTAAATACTGAGCCTCCATCACCGGCTGCCTACTTCTTCAACTCCAGGGCTTTAGGCAGAACATAGAGCGACCACTCTGTCCTCTGTGTCCTGGAGTGAAAAGCACAGTGAGACTCTATCACTTTTCAAGGAGCCAAGAAATGAAAATATTATAAGGGAATAAACATTTCCTGAGAGGAAAATAGCATCAGGGGCGCTCGCCTGGGATGTTCAAATGTGGAAATGATTCATAGGAAAATCCCTCCCACAGAGATGATGAGAGATGCTAGGTTAAGACTTCGTCATAACAGTGAGTGATGTTTAGGAGTGAGGAGAAAAAGCCGGCATCCTCATGGACACCCTTCCACCCTCACACCCCTGGGACTGTGGAAGCAGTCACCGCACCGACTGTGCTTTATTTTCAGCTGCAAACCCAGAGAAGGGAGCCTGGGTTATATCAAAGGAGAGAGTAGCTTCTAGGAAGTCTGCTGCCGAGTGAAGTTTATTTTCCCTCTGTATGGCTGTAAATAATGGCTTCAATTTTGGAAAACATACATCTGGAGCATCGTCATATTGCCAAACAAACAGAGCCTCATCACAATACAACAGCATCATCCAGAATGTCGTCTGTTTTCTGCATGAAACATTGCTAGAGGGTACTCAGCGTTTCGGAGCTTGGTGTGTGCAGAGTGTGGATAGCATACATGCAGGTTAGCATGTTAATTCTCCAGTTGCAACCAGGGAAGAATGCGTGCGACATTGGGGTCAGAGTGTGGGCCTAAGTTCCCGAGTTCTTGTATTGGTTCTGCTGCTGCCTGTGCTCCTGAACAACCCATGTAACCTCTCAGTGCCTCAATGCCATTCTCCAGATGATGAGACCCACACAATGCAAACATTCAGTGTGAATGTTTCTTTAAGAAAATTGAACTTGACATACTAGATGACTAAGCCCTGTAAAATCTTCATCACAAGATTCTTGAGAGCAGAAAACTCATGGTATGTACAACATAGATGTTGATTTATTTAAATATGTATACACACACATATATTTAACACACATTTTCAGGAACACAATTGTTTTCTACAGAAAAGTACTCTTCTAAGTTATATGTCCTATTAGCGCTTAATCAGTCAACGCCTACTTGATTGCAAGGCATCTTTAAAATATAGAACCACATGTTACCTAAACAGAATATATCATCATTATGAAATTATAGAATTTTAGCCCTATAACGGACCCTGGAAATCATTTTGTTCTAACTTTTCATAGCATCTGAGGAAGCTAAACCCAAGTGAGGTAAATTACTGCCCACTTCAAAACATGTCTGCGTAGAATTTGTCATAATGTTAAAGTCTGATCAAGTAAATTGAAACATCTCAGAACTAAACAGCAAGTCTTTCCACAAGTCTTTGTTTCCCAGAGCCATCTTTTTTCTTTCTTCTTTCTTTTTTTTTTTTTTTTTTTTGAGACAGAGTCTCGCTCTGTCGCCCAGGCTGGAGTACAGTGGCGTGATCTCGACTCACTGCAACCTCCACCTCCCAGGTTCAAGTGGTTCTCCTGCCTCAGCCTCCCAAGTAGCTGGGATTACAGGCACGTGGCACCATGGCTGGCTAATTTTTGTATTTTTAGTAGTGATGGGATTTCACTATGTTGGTCAGTCTCGAACTCCTGGCCTCAAGTGATCCACCCGCCTCAGCCTCCCAAAGTGTTGAGATTACAGGCATGAACCACCACACCCGGCCTCCCAGAGCCATCTTGTCGCACGATTATTTGTGTGTCCATTACCATCAACATCTCTTTCTTTTGTTAAAAAAAAAAAAAAGGAAAAAGATCTGAAGGGGGCGGGAGTTGTATGGGAGAGAAGTTTGTTTTCCTTCTCCCAAATCCTTTTATATTTTTTTCATGACACGATGTGGACTTTGAGGTGCCCTCTCAGGTCCGCAAGGATATCATGTGAACCAAAATAACACTCTCTATTTAAGGAGGCCCCTGACGCTTTTTCGTGTTATCTTTGAGGCATTCTCCATGGAGTCGGACCGTCATTCTTGTTCAGAGACAGCTCTGAAGAATCCTTGGTCTCTCTCACACGCTGGTGGAAAGGAGGCATGTCTGGGGAAAGTTTGGAACAGCCAAGCTGGGATGGTCAGTCTGTGGGATGCCGGGGGTGGGGGTTGGGCGGGGAATGTGCTGGCTGGGGTAGGAAGAGGACTCTGTTCAACCCAATGCTGTATAAACTATCAATAACCCCATTTTCCAGGTGAGACAATAGAAGCCAGTCAGGTTTCACGTAGAGATTAGTCATGGACGGTCTCTGAGGGCCTGATGCATTCCAGAAGAAACAACCAGAGCGGAGGCTTTGTGCTCTTTAGAAAAAGGTGGTCCCTCCTCAAATTAAAAAGATAAAAGTTTAGCATGTTATTACCCAACTCACTTAGGCTATACCCAAGGAAAGCAGGAAAGCTGGCAGGGAAGGGGACACGGCTACGTTGTCTCGGAGCAGAATGAGGTGATTCTGGATGGTGACTTGTAAGAAGACCCAGTGGGAGAGGGGAGGGAGGGAGGGAGGGAGGACACAAAGGAAGAGTCCAGGGGCTTTAGCCCTGGGGTTTCAGTGCCAAAATTCACCATCCATGTATCCAACCTGTGGAGCTGTTAATCACACTCATTCAATCAACCTATGAACACCACCAGGTTCCAGGAGAAACCACTGCTGCATAGATGTGTCCCCTGGGTTTGGCTGGGCTCTTCTCTGAGCAATGTGCAGGGCCAGGCAGGGTTGTACACACGCAGGGGCACCTATGCTCTCTCCTGCTCACACACCCAATACCTGCCCAGTGCTCTCCCACCCACTCCACGCCCCTGATGGGAGGTGACCATGTGAGGTTCAGGGATGTGGGCAGTGAGACTTGGGCCTTCAGCAGCTGCAGGTGGGGGAGAAAAGCCACCTTGGTGATCTTCTGGGGAGCAGTCGGGACAGGGTAGAGTAGGACACATGTGTATGTGTTGGTGACAGTGTGTACTTGTTCCAGGCCACTCTAGGAACATCCAGAATCTCCCCTTACCTAGGACATCACTCTGGAGACATCCCCATCTCCCCAGACCTCTCCCCCAGGCCAGCTTGCAGGGTTGGAGCCAAGTTTTGTGGAACCTAAAAATTACTCAAGTGAAGGACTCAATCTTTAAGGAAAAATCCTCCCAAAATTAGGAATACAAATTGGCCCGAATGTAAACATCTATTTAAAATGAGAAAAGAAACCACAGCAAATGACAGTTTTAAAGATCTGACAAATACCAAAAAAATCACAAGAACCAGAAATGTATTTTTATTAGTTAACAGCCTGACGCCTTTACATGTTTTCCACATTTTTTTGGCTGCTCTTTGATCACCTTTTCCTATGACAGTGATATTGTAACAGCATTTTTTTACACAAAGAAATAGAATTTAGCTTCAGGCTTTCCTTCCAAACTGAAAACTTACCACTTCACAACTTCTTGTTGGCAATGTTTTACATGTTTTTAGGACTGTTGTCAAATCTGGGGAAAACTCTATCAAGTTTCTCTCATACATGAGCTGTAGGATTTAAGGACTTTTCAAGTTTTCTTATATATTAACTCAATTTCTTATATATTAATGCCTAAATGTTCTTTAAATTGATAACACTCAGAACCAGTGTATTAAATATCCTATTGTAATGGTGAACATTAGTTTTCCATTTTCTTCATCGATGCCAGTATTTTGCGTCAAATCAGTAGGAATATCTTTTCAGTGTGCTCATGTGATTTAGTCTTCTTTTTAATTGAATTATCAAATAATCCAAGCATCTCCCCATTAGTTTTGTCCAACATTCCATCCTGGAAGATATTTTTACATAGGAAATATATTAGCTCAATAACTACAGAGAAGTGCCTGTGAGTCTCATAAACATACCTCACTAAACCCAAACAAAATGAATCCCCAATGAACTTCCCTTTAGCTATTCCCTAAAATGTCCGGTACCCCAGCACCACTCCACACAGATAGGAGTATGCTGGGGGAAGACAGATTGGGAAGAGACAGCAGTCCCAACTGACCGTCTTATTTTTCTTGGCCTGTTTTATCCTTCTACTGTCTCACTCTGCTTCTCTGTTCACTTCCAGGAGCTGAACTTAATCAGTCAAATTTAGCTCACACTTGTTAATGGTGCTTGCACGCTGTTTTTTACATCATTCCATTGTTGATAAGGTGTCCAAGAACTGAATATGTTCTTTGGGTCCCCACTCAAATGTCACCTCCTTAGAAAGGCCTTCCTTAACCAATCAATTTAAGCCAGCCCTCTCCTCCCTACTTACTCTCTTCATATAGCTTAGTTTGTCTTCTGGTTTTTGGGTTTTCTTGCATTCTTTGCTCTTCTTTTTTTGTTTTTCAACTTTAATTTTAGAATTAGGGTGTACATGCACAGGTTCATTACAAATTATATTGTGTGATGCTGAGGTTTGGAACACAAATGAATTCATTACCCAAGTACTGAGTATAATACCCAATAGGTAGTTTTTTTCAACCCTTCCCTGAATCCCTCCTTCCCATTTCTAGTAGTTCTCAGTGTCTATTGTTCCTGTCTTTGTGTCCATATGTACCCAATGTTTAGCTTCCGCTTACAAGTGAGAACATGCAATATTTGGTTTTTTGCTTCCACATTAATTCACTTAGGATAATGATTTCCAGATGCACCCATGTTGCTGCAAAGGACATGATTTCATTCTTTTTTTAATGACTGTGTAGTGTTCCATGGTATATATGTATCACATTTTTAAAATTCAATTCACTATTGATGGGCACCTGGGTTGATTCCATGCCATTGCTATTGTGAATAGTGCTGCAGTGAACATACAGGTGCATGTGTCTTTTTGGTAGAATGATTTATTTTCCTTTGGGTAGATACCCAGTAGTGAGATTGTTGGGTCAAATGATAGTTCAACTCTCATTTCTTTGAGAAATCTCCAAACTGCTCTCCACAGTGGCTGAACTAATTTACATTCTGACCAACAGTGCTTAGTGTTCCCTTTTCTCTGCAGCATCACCAACATCTGCTGTTTTTTGACTTTTTAACAAAAGCGATTCTGACTGGTATGAAATATCTCATTATGGTTTTAATTTGCATGTCTCTGATGATTAGTGATGATGACTATTTTTTCCTGTTTGTTGGCTGCTTGTACGTCTTCTTTTGAGAAGTGTCTGTTCATGTCCTTTGCCCACTTTTTAATGGGATTGTTTGTTTTTTGCTCATTGACTTATTTAAGTTCCTTATAGATTCTGGATAATAGGTCTTTGCCAGATGCCTAGTTAGTGAGTATTTTCTCCCATTCTGTAGAGTGTCTGTTTACTTCCTTGAGAGTTTCTCTTGCTGTGCAGAAGCTCTTTAGTTTAACTTGGACCCATTTGTCAATTTCTAGTTTTGTTGCAATTGCCTTTGAGGACTTAGTCATAAATTCTTTGCCAAGTCTGATATGGAGAAGCATTTTTCCTAGGTTCCTTCTAGGATTTTTAGAGGTTGAGGTCTTACATTTAAGTATTTAATCCATCTTGAGTTAATTTTTGTATATGGTGGTAGGTAGGGGTGCAGTTTTATTCTTCTGCATATGGATAGACATGGTTTCGTTTTTGAACAACTTGTAAGTATTTGAAATCATCTAGTTGATTTATTTGTTTACTTGCTTATTGTTTACACTTTGACTTTCCCTTTGTATTCACCGCTGTATCCTAGCTTAACGATGCCCAGCCAATAACAGGTCAATAGATATTTGTTGAGTGAATGTGTTACACACCCCAGGCCCTTGTTGTAAGAGTTTACATTTTTTTAAAAAGTTGAGTAAAAAGACTTTTTTTTTTTTTTTTTTAAACATGGAGTGTTTGGTCACAATAATGATGGTATTACAATCATTGTGACATTGAAATCCAGGTCATCAGAGCAGGATTATGTTCTCCATTTTACAAAAGGGGAAGCTGAAAAATTAACTTGCCCAAAGCCACACAGTTGAATTGGAGCCAAACTGGACATAGAATTCAGGGCTTCTGTCTCCTATTCCTGTGTTCCACTTACTACTTCAGGCTGCCACTAGCATCTGGTGAAAATGTTTAATTTTTTTAATATGAGAATCATGGCTGACTAGCTACTTGTACTTGTGCTGTGTGTTGCAAGACATTGGTAGTTGTAGTAGATTTGTGTTCAAAAGAGAAGAGCAGGTGTTCTTTACATGCTCTCATCCAACCTCACAATAACCCTTGATGTAGGCATTATTGAGCAGTTCCTTTTAACTGAGGCTCAAATGATTAATTTGCTGAAGTTCACAATCAATGTTAAATACAGGATTTATACCCAGATTTCCTTCAAATGACTCTCATACACGAGATTAAAGATCCACATTTGGAAGCTGGCCGGCTAGGTTGGAAATTAAGTATATAGTTATCATACATGATAAAATAATAAAATTCTGTGATTATATATACATTATTATATAAATATGTATAATTATATATTATTACAACAAAATTATTTGGTGAAGGCTAGGCTGACATGTGATCTTCATCTAATTAAGAATTAAATATTCTATTACAGATGGGGTTGGCTTCAAAAAACACACAAAATGGCCCCAAGGTGTGAAATCCTTGGCTTGTTTTGGGAATTACCATGATAAACCAAAAGCTAGAGGTATACTAGCTCATATTATCTATAGGAGATCTATAAGTGCTTTCATAGAGAAGGGGCCAACCCTGGAAAAGTAGCCTCTGGTCAGGGGTCATATATTTTTTTGAGCCAAACAGATCCTCCTGGGCTCCAGCGGCCTCCTCCCCAACCTTACCTGTGAGATCAGGGATTATAGCAAAAGGACAGATGCAGATTCACCTTGAACTCATGTCCATGCATGTCTCCAAGTGGTCCAGTATCTCACCTACTCTATCAGGCAGCAAATGCAGTTGATGATAAAGGGGAAGATAGTAGAAATGTAGCCCCTGACCTTGGTTCTCCTCATTGCAGCAAGTTCTATTCCCTGAGAGAGCAGTAGAGAGGATGTGAAAAAGGTAGACTGAGGTTAGATTGGGAAGTACATCATATGCCACAATAGGAGTATGACATTTATCCTGTTTTTCTTCAATATATCTAAATTTAAACTGTATGTCAGATGGTTAAAATATTAAAATTCTCTACTTTGAATCATTCAATAATATATGTATGTTACACACATTTGTGTTTCTATTAAATTTATCAATAAACAGCAAATCTTATTTAATATTATTTTTATCAGCAAGCTAAAATGTTAACTCACACTGCGATTTTTTTTTATAGCAAACTGCAGAACTGAGATTAGGTACATAAACTGGAAATTGAAGATAATTAGTTTGATTCATATTAATGATCTCTACTCACTCATTTTTCTATCCTTGTAGTTTAAAAAATAGGACTGCAAATATGTTAGGGCAATTGAGTCAGAGTATGATTTCTCTTATGCATCAGTAGACACTTTTGGCCTAAAAGTTTTAGGAACTATGTACTTTTCATAGTAAAAATTATACAGTTGTGACTCAGTTTACCATTGCTCACCAGTATCTGTTTTCCCTTTTTTCTCAGCATACCACCAGGATATATATAATAGTCCCCCCTTATCTGAGGGAGCTGTGTTCCAAGGCCACTAGTGGATGCCTGAAACCCTTAGAGTACTGAACTCTATATATTCTATGTTTTTTCCTATACATACATACCTATGATAAAGTTTAACTTATAAATCAGACACAGTAACAGATTAATAATAACTAATAATAAAATGGAACAATTATAACAATATGCCAGCATCACTAGTCTTATGCTTTGGGGCCATTATTAAGTAAAATAAGGGTTACTTGAACATAAGCACTGTGATCCCACAACAGTCAATCAGATAACCAAGAAGGCCTCCAAGTGACTCACAGGGGAGGAGCCTCTATAGTGCAAATCTGCTAGGCCAAGGGAGGGTGCACGTCCTGGGGTGGGCCTGGGCAGGATGGTGTTAGATTTCATCATGCTACTCAGAATGGCATGCAATTTAAAATTTATGAATTGTTCATTTCTACAATCTTCCATTTAATCTTTTTGAGCTGCAGCTGACCACAGTTAACAAAAAAACTTGGAAACTGAAACCAGTTATAAGTGGGAACTACTGTATTCCAATTAGAAGTGGTCATGTGACTCCACTCCCATTCAGTCAAGTGACTGAGCTCTGGCCAATGGAATGTGAAAGGAAGTGAGGTGCACTACTTCCAGGCCTGCTTATGAAAACCTCTTATGTCCAATCCTTGCTCTTCCATCACCCTCTGATTGAACAGTGTTTTATGAAGACCCTAATAAGAGCAGATTCATCAGATAGAAGGAAAACGCATCCCTGAGCAACCACGTAGAGTGGATGCCAACACCCCATCTGACCTGCATTGAACTGTATTGTGAGAAAGAAGTAAAATGTTTTGTGTTAAACTATTACAAATGTGGGGTTGTTTGTTAATGCAGTTAACATTCTCTAACTAATACATTGAATAAAATATGCTATAGACAAGCAGAAGGAAAATTCTGCAATTAACAATGGAGATGTATCACGGGTTTTGAAACAGACTTGATGCACGAGCCGGTTTGAGAAGATGTAAGATCCAAACGTGGAGTACATTGAATGG
The DNA here is from genome assembly GCF_049350105.2 of Macaca mulatta. Lineage (NCBI taxonomy): Eukaryota > Metazoa > Chordata > Mammalia > Primates > Cercopithecidae > Macaca > Macaca mulatta. Next base: position 30,029,154 of record NC_133422.1, read on the forward strand.
AGTTGGTTGTTCTGGGACAAATAGGGTAAGAACGTGAGTGCAGAGAGTAGGTCTAGAACCTGGATTCAACCCAGGGGAAGCAGTTGGCATGAAAAAGCATGCTGGGATTCATCCTCCAGGAAACTGGGGCTCAGTGGTAAGAATCACAGCCTGGAGTCCAAGGCAGGAAGCTCAGTCACTGAGGGAGTAGGACATAAGGGAGGAAACTCAGCCAAAGTCAATCTTGAGAGAAATCTAATATTTTTCTGGAACGTGCTATTATAATAAGGGTTCCAGACACGGGAGCCTTCTATTGCACTTTAAAGCTTCAATCACTAAGCAGCACGTACAAGAAGTGGTTTTTCTTTACAAGCCTTTACATTTTAAAGAAGAATCAGAAACATTTTTTAAGTAGGACTAGGAAATGGAAAAAGAGTAGGTGTTAGTTTCTTCATTGTGATGTTTAAAAGCATTCTTGTGTTTTGGTAGGTCTTGACCTCCATGGCAATTGTTTATTCTCATGGCAGGAAAGTATATGAAAAGATTAAGGGTGTTTTCCTGCTTAGATCTTTAGGCATATAACTAAGGAAAATGGATAGAGATGTGGATTCACTTATACGCTTGCAAAATACGGAGTACACTCAATATCCCTTTGGGGGTCACATATTTTATCTTGCCTGAAAGTTATTATTTGTTCATTCACTCAACAAGTATAGAGCTCAGATTCTGTGCTCCCAAATCTGCCAGAATCTAATGGGGGCCACAGAGGAATTGTAAGAATGTATTATTGTCCCCTAGTATTAGGAACATTCTTCATTTAGCAAATGTTGATTTAACCCCTCTTCTGGATCACACTGTTTTGGCTCAGGGAAACCTATTAACTAAAGAGTTCACAGTCTAACAGATGGGTAGACGAAGAATCAAGCAATTGTACAGAAGAGGAGATTTCAGAGTGCCATTATGATAAGTGGCACCACCAAATAGGCCTGGTTCACATGCCATTCTGCAGGTGGTATGCCATTTTGGACACCTTGATGGCAGTTGTCTATTCAATCTACCTAGTTCTGCAACCACTCGTTAATATTCATAATATGATAACTAAGGAAGTCACTGAAAGTAACCTAACCCACACGAAATGAAATGTATATTTACCACTCATTCAAAATAAATAGCACATATATGTGTACAACACAATGTGGGTGGCACATTCACAAACCTGACTACAAACTCAGTTGTGCAAAAATTAGACTTTTAATATTTTTGGTTATTTACTTTAATTTATAAGTTAAGTTCCCTTTATCCAGTGGGACATACACTGACACCTAGCAATTTGTGATGCCATAGACGTTCAAGGTGGCATAGGGACAGGGCTAGGAGTCCAATACATTTAGTCCTTTCTCACCTGATGATGCCAGCTCCCATTGTTCCATCTCTCTGAGTCTCCACCCACGATCCTTAAATCATGTGTGCAGGGCCTTGTCCAGCCTGGGGACTCTTTGTACTATATTTGGGCCATTCTTGAGTTCATGCGAACTATTTGGGTGCTCACAACATGCAATGAGGCAAGAGAAGCTCTCTAAGGCTGTCCAGGTCTCGTGTCAACCTCCAGGCCACTCTAGAAACGATAAGCAGGACAATTCTGCTGGTCACTCCCTACATCAGAGTGCTGGAACCTCGAGGAGACCGTCAAAGCACTAGTTCACACAGTCATTGCTCCTGGAGCCTTCTGTATTCTGGAACCCTGGTTCTCCCTAGCTCTTGGGACCCACACACCTGTGTGGGCCTCCTTCTCTCCTCACTCCAGCTGCAGAAAAGGCATGCCACTGTCCAGGGCTTCTTGCTTCTCCTCCAACTCTCCTCTTTCACCCAAGCTGGAGAAGCTTTATCTTTCTCCCGGAAGTGAGGATCTTTGCTCTGAATTTTCCCTGCCTTTCCGTGGGGTATGTTTTTGAAACCTCCAAAGCCAGAGCAGGGCCCCTATTCTCTGCTTTTGATTAATACATCCTCTCCCTGAGTCAGTTAACCACAAACAATGAGCTTTGCCTCAGTTGGGGTAGGGCAGTGGACTGGTGAAGAAGTAACAGTTTTATCCTCCTACACACATGCACACATATATGCATATTACAACCTTCAAATAACACAGAGATAATCACAATCTGGACTCACTGCAAGCCCTTCTTCATTAATGCATTGATACAATCCTCAACAGAAATGGCCGTGTAAAACACCCTGGCCTTGTTCCTGTGTGGATTCTTGTATTATATTGCATTTCACAGGTCTGTGTTATTTGCTGATCCTGTTCTGTATTCCACTTGGGTCCATGTCTCACCTTCACTCCAGCAGGTTGGTCAGATTAGTAACTAACTGCCTTGTAGCAAAGTGATTTTTATACAGACAATTGTCTCTCTCTGCAATTGTAAAAAGCTTTGACATTGTAGTTTAGATTCTAAACTCTAGATCCTTTAATAACAGCATTTCTGTAGCACCAGCAGTTTCCATTCCTAGTTGCTACCGTAGCAGGTCTCGAGCCAATGCAGAAACTTAGTGGGTCTGCCTTAAAATGGACTCTACAAGATGACTGCTACAAAATATCTTTTACTCTCTTCACTATTATGAAGGGAGTGGTATTATATTAGGACCCTCTTGTTTGTGGGCATCAATTACAACTTTCTATTTAGATACTTCTCTTTCCTCTGCTTATGTTGGAGTCTTTTACTCTGTGATTACTAACTGTATTGCATTATCTTCATTCTCTCAATAGCAACAGTACAAGTTTTAGATTATCTGTCCCCTGCATTGCTGAAGATTTACTGTGTAGCTCCTGGATGTCCACATATATGTGTGCAGACACTAACAAATTGTACACAGAACTCTGGGGGTATGGAGAAGGGAATGATTAATTTTGCCTGTGAAAAAAGGATTAGCAAGGGGCATCGAAGGCTTCATGCGGGAGATGACATTTGAACTAAGTTTGCAGAATAAATAGAATTTCAGCATGTGTGTAGGATGCCTCTACTGGGGGTGGCAGATTAAGAAAGCACAAAGAAAGGAGTGTGACAGATAGAAAATAGTATGAGAAAGGGCACCGGAGAATTAAAGCTCATGGTATGAAAAGGACAGAGGTAGCATCTGGAAGTTAAAGCACATGGTACTTGTATCAGAAGACTCCTGTCTATGGCTAATGCTCAGCCTGGTTGACTGAGTGTAAAAAATAGATTTAAAATATTCAAAAATACCAACAAAATGTAAAACAGAATACCAAATTCAGAAAGTGGGAAAGCACCCCTTCCCCTTCAGTTTCAAAAAATACACTTTGTGTATCTGAGCTTTGAACAGGAACCACACCCTGAGGAATGAAGAGGCCTCCTCATTAAGGATAATTTTAAGTTACTAATTGCTACCTACACCCCCTGGCATTAAACAAACAGAGCTGCCTTCACTCCTCCTAGGCTGCCCTTTGAGGAAGAACATAAGCATCTAAAAATAGAACTGCAGGGGCTTTCCCACACATTAAAACTTCTGCCCATCCTCCCCTCCAGCCAAATCACGTTAATCATGATGAAGACCAAAATAATAGTGCTGAATGAATGTCCAGGAGCTTAAGTATTTGATTTGGACAAACACTCTGCTTAGTGCTTTATACCCTAAATCCTCAAATTGTGGAGAGGAAGCTTATGGCCCTTAAGGAGAAGAGAGAGGCAAGCTGAAGAAAGTGCAGAGATTTCAACGGCCTCTTGGACTTTTCTGTCTCCTTATGTTTTCCTGGTGTTCTAGCGGTTAGTTTTGCAGCATACAGTGCTAGTCTCTGCCCTCACACTTTCTGTTTCCCCATGTGTGTTAATCTAGAGATTAATAAGAAATGCCCACTCTGAGAGTGACCACTAGCAAGCCAGCAATGGGGTAGACTCTCAATTTGGAATGAATGTTTGAAGAGCCTTTTCAAATTTCATAGAAATGAGGATTGTGACCGTACAAAAAAAGATGTTGTCTACAAGAAGATCCCTTTACTCTTGGGAAGCAAATTTAGCTGTCCACTTCTTGCTTTTAATAACTCGCATAGGTAATAAAGAGACCAACATGCTCATCTTGGATCCCAGTGCCTCTCGGCGGAGAGGAATTGGGGAAGGGAGTTGGTTTGAAAGGCAAAGTGAGCTCTTAGTAGCCGAAGCTGCATAACTACACTGTTACCCCTCCATCTACCTGCTCCCAGTGCAGCAACCCTTCCTGAGGTCTCTTCAGATGTTTTCAGCTACTTCAGGTGACCATTCTTTAGCAGCACGGAGCTGCTGCTCATACTTGGAAGTGTCATCAGCCCCACATTTTCATTTTTGAGTATCCCTTTTCTGAGCAGAGACCGGTCTACTGTGGCAACAGAATGCATCCAGTTAAGGCAAGAGATTGACGACTCAACACTGACCTCCACTGGTTGGCATGGAAATACCTAATCCCTTTCCTTCAATGCCTTGGCCATTTTCACAGCGTGCACAGGGAGCCCTCAGCACCTTGCACTGCAATGTTGGTTGAGATTTTACATGAGTTTAAATTACCTTCCTAGGAGCATATATATAGATTCTGGAAAACTCTGATCCAACATTGAGACCTCAGCGCGCCCTTGTACCACCACAAACCACAACATCATTTTGTTTACACCAAATTATGGAGTTCAAAATTGAATTCATGAGAATCCGAGAAATCTATGTCAATCTGTTTCCATGGTGGTGTTATTAATGACTATTCAATTGCCAATAGATTTATGATTACCTTTTAAATGCCTCAAACTCCAATTGGCCATTGTAACCCCATTTTCAATTGGTATAATAATCTTGCCTGCCGAGAATCTGTGCCAGATGCTGTGTTGCCAATGCCTTAGTTGTCTGGAGGTGGGTAAGGAAGGCCCGCTTGGATCAGTGCCACTAAAGGTGGGCTGTGATTCTCCTCATGGGGTAGTCAGGACTTGGAACCAGCCAGGATTTCAGGAGAGATACAAGGCAAAATGAACAAGGGAGCCTCTATACGCTAAAAAAAATAATAATAATAAAAATAAAAATAATTTTAAAAAGCACAAGCCCATTAGTTTTCCAGGAACAGGCCTGATGCAGTTTAATCCAGAGTAGCCTCTGAGGAACTGGGCACTTGTTGGTTTCAGTAGAAACCCAACTGATGCTTCTCCACCCAGGAAGGTACAATCAAGTTCAGAGAGCAATTGGTGAAAGAGATTATGATTTGGAAATACCTGCCATTTGGTTCCACTAAACAGAGTAGGTCAGAAAGAAAGTACTAAGCAAAACCATTTAATTAGTGCTCCTGACTCTCAAGAAAGCTGGAGCCAAAAATGAAACTCTTAGGTAGCAAACCTGTGTTCTTCATCTTGGTGTCTTCATTTAGAACGCAACAGTGTCTATGTCAACAGCTATGTTGAGAAATATCAAGCAGAAATGAAGAAAATGCAATATATATCAAAAATTGAATAAAATTTTCTCCATGGTGGTTTTCGTTGTTTCGATGCCCACAAAAACACATTTAAATATTTTATTTAATTTTGAGTAGGTCATACATATTCAGGGTACTAAACTTGGATGGCACAAAAGGATATACACTGAAGAGTAACTCTACCTCTTATCTCTGTCACAGAGACAACCAGTTCCCCTCACAGGAGGCAACCTCAATTACTAATTACATATGGATATCGCCAGACACGTTTTATATGTCTGTACATGTGTGTATCATACATGTACAAGTACTTTTTTACATAGTTGGGACCACAAAATGTATACTTATCTGTGCCTTGTCTTTTTATCCACATAACAATACAGCTTAAATAGGCTTCTACATTATTACATAATATATTTTCTTATTAGTTTTTATAACATGGCACTTCACTGTGTAATGTTTCATAATTTATTTAGCCTATTCCCTATTGGTAACATTTAGGCAGTTTCAAATTTTTACATTTATAGCCAATATCTTAATAGGTCATTGGTACATAAATCATTTCACACATTTGCAAATATATCTGTAGGAAACATTACTCAAATTGGAATTCCTAGGTCAAAGGTATGTGCATTTGTCATTTTGATAGATATTGACAAATTTCCCTCAACTAAGATTGTACAAATTTGTAGTTTAACCATCAGTGTGTGAAGTGACTCACTCTCCCCTTCCTCATGGACTCAGCATGTCATAAAATGTGTGATCATTGTCAATCTGATATGAAATAGTATTTTCTGATAATTTAACTTGAAATTCTCTCAACTTTAGTGAATTAATAATGCTTTGCCCTTTTTTATTAGGCCGTTAGACATTTTCTTATTGATATATGATAATTCCTTCTATATTAGAATATTCTATATTAATAAAATTAACCCATTAAAGTGTGTCAAATATGGTAGCCACCAGCCCATGTGGCTCTTGAACACTTGAAATGTGGCTAGTTCCAATCGTGATGCACAGTGATTATAAAATACACATCAGATTTCTTGGGGAAAAAAGGAATAGAAATATCTCATTTATAATATTTTATATTGATTTCTTATTGAAATAAAATTATTTCAGATATGCCAAGTTAAATAAAATGTATTATGAAAATTAATTTCTTTAATTAAAGAAAAAAGTGATGCATTTCTTTAAAAACAACCACTTCTTTTTACTTTTTACACTAACTACTAGAAAATTTAGAATTGCAAGTGTGGCTTACATTGTATTTCCATTGACAGCGCTAGTCTACCATGTGAGCTGCAAATTTTTTGCCCAATTTATTTTTATATTGTCAGATTCATCAGTTTTTTGTTATGGCTTCTGAGATTTGTAATGGACTTAGAGAGGTCTTCCTTACTGCAATACTTTTAAAACTTTTCCACGGTGGGTCCTAGTATTTTTATATTTTTATTAACATAGAAATCTTTGATTCATCAGGAAATCATTTTGATGTAAGGTCTGAGGTTATAATCCAACATTAATTTTTTAGAGGGCCAGAATAAACAGCATTGATTGATTTCAACCTTTTCCCACTAATTGAAGTGTCATCACATCCTAAATATTTTAATGTCAGGTAGGGCTAGTACCATGTATTTTCTATTTTTTTCCCTGAATTTTCCTGGTTACTCTTGCTTGTTTTTTCCTTTATATGAACTTTAGAATCATGTATAGACTCCCAAATTTTATTGATATTCTTATAGGAACTGTATTAAATGTTTACATTTTTTTAGAGAGAATTGAAAACTGTCTGATACTGAGTTTCTCTCACCAATAATATATTTCTATATCTGTTCAAGTGTTCTTTTGTGTCCACAAGAGACATTGTAAAGTTGTTTGTTTTATGGGTTTTTGTTGTTGTTGTTGTTGTTTTAAGACAGTCTCACTCTGTCACCCAGGCTGAAGTGTGGAGTGCAGTGGCATGATTTCGGCTCACTGCCATCTCTGCCTCCTGGGTTCAAGTGATTCTCCTGCCTCAGCCTCCTGAGTAGCTGCGACCACAGGCATGCACACCATACCCAGCTATTTTTTTTGTATTTTTATTAGAGATGGTATTTCACCATGTTGGCCAGGCTGGTCTCGAACTCCTGACCTCAGGTGATCTGCCAGCCTCGGCCTCTGAAAGTGCTGGGATTGCAGGTATGAGCCACCATGTCCAGCTGGTTGAAAATTTCTTTACATAAGTTTTCACATCTGACAAATTTATTCTAAATATTTTCTAGTGATATTGCTATAAAAAATGAAGTCTTTTCTTCTATTATGCCTTCTTTTATTTTAATATAAGAAGGATGATGATTGTATATATTTACTTTATAACCAAAGACCTAACTGACTTCTACTATTGTTTCTAATATTTTTTTTCAGTTGGCTCACTTTTTATATAATCAAATTTTTACTTTTATAATCTACAAGCAATTATGATTTGTCTTTTTTTTTTTCCAATTTGTATACATTTTATTTCTCTCTTGTAAAACTGCATTGCTTAGGACATCTAGATCAATGTCTATGAATAGTTGTGGTAGTAGACATTCTTGTCTTGTTCCTGACATTAATATAAATATTTCTGAGTTTCCTTATAGATTATAGCACTAGATTTTATATTGAGATTAGCATATTGCACTAGGTTAAGGAAGTATCTACCAGCATTTATTGATAGTTTTGTTTTGTTGTTTATTTGCTTGTTCGTAAGAATGGATGTTGGAGTTTATCAAATGTCTCTCAGCATCTAGAAACATGACTTTTAATCTATTAGTGTGGTAGAAATATATTAATAGATTTCCTAATGTTGAACCATCCTTGCATTCTAGAATAAATAGAATTGCTCATGGTGTGTTAGTTTTTTAATGTGTAACTGGATTTTGTTTAATAATGCTTTATATTCATAATTTTTGTGTAATAATCCTAACAGTTATTGTTTTATTGTTTTGGTTTTCTTCTTCAAGAACACCAATTATACATATGTTTGATTTTTTTTATATTTCATATCTGTCATATAACCCTTTTAAATATCTTGTCTATTTATTCTTTTTATTCATTTTTTTCTAATTCTGTCTTCCGCATCTCTAGCCATGCTTTCAGCAATGCCCGATCTTCTTTGTACAGTTTCCAATTTAACTTTCATTTCTCTGATATTTTTATTTGTTTTTCCCTTAACTTCCCAGCCATGTATTGCCAGTACATGTTTAATTTACTTATGTTGTTTTGTGATTGTTTCTTATGAAATTTCATAGAAGTGATTTTACTCATTTTTTAAAATTCAAAAAATACTTTTGGTCACAATTTTTATCTGCCTCGTAAGACATTTTAGTAGTGTCTATTTCTTGATTGCCACTCTATTTTCTTCTTTCTTCACTCTTTTTTCCTCCTTCTTTTAATATCTTTCTGTGGATCTTACACTGACTCCTTTTTGATTACTCAAACAGTGGAGTAAGTTTTTCCAGAATCAGTGATTTTTAAAAGGTTCTGTGACAGAGATATGGGTCATGTTCCAGATAATGGGAATTTTTCTTATGAAAAAGGGCTGAATTTATAAGTTAGTTATTTTCACCTTTATTTTTCTCCAACCAATGGACATCAGAAGCGTTGAGTCATTCGCAAAGCAAAGTCTCCACTCACACACAAACAGACTGCTTCAAGCAAGTATGGCTTTTTCCTACCGTTTCTCATTCTGCTTTGCCACCTTTCTTTTTTCTGGAAACCTCACCACTTTGAGGCCCAGGGAAGCATTCACTCAAGCTGATACACCCTTATTGCTAGAGAACAAATACCAGCAAACTATAGCCCATTGGCCAGCTTTCTGTTTTTATAAGTAAAGTTTTATTGGAATATAGATATGCCCATTTGTTTATTATACATGGTTGCTTCAGCACTACAATGGCAGAATTGGATAGTTATGGCAGAGACCATATGACCCAGAAATCCTAAAATATTTACTATTTGGTTGTATAGGAAGCAGTTTGCTGTCCTTTATTGTAAAAACCTCCATTTACATTTGAGTATATATCACATAGAATTGTGCTTTTATGACTTTCTTGAAGTTCAGAATCCACAGGCATCTTCACTCTGGCACTTCCTATGTCCTATGTCACTAAGTCTTCTCTCTCTCTCTTATTTTAAAACTCTCTGTTGTTTCCTACTTTTACAAAGGATAAGCTTTGCATTACTGTTTTTCTTGATTCCCTTGATGTTTTGGTTGATTTTTCTGAGATGTGAATAAGAAAATACTCACTTAGCTCTGCATGTTAAAATTGGAAATCCTCAAATAATATTCCAAGAAATTGTTTTTTATTTTCATCTTTGGTTGGTTGTTTTTTGACCATTGGATAGAGATCTTAGCATACTAAATATCTTTATCCTAAATATATATAGATTTTCTCTCCTTAATTTAATGATTTTATGACTTCTGCAATTCTTTTAGTGATTATTTAGTTCTCAATGAAGAACATAAACACAACTTTAAAAAAATATGTATTAGTAACGAAAAATTTGTTTTATATTTTCTATTGCCCTAAATTCTGACTCATGTTAGGCAGTTCAGAGTAATATTTAGTACTTGAAACTTCACAAGTAATTATGAATAAATATGTGCTATAAATATTAAAAAATAGGAGCAATCTCAACTTTATCCTGACATTTTTCTGCTAAGACTTATTTAGTTACATACTGGGCTTATTTTAAAATTTAACCAAAATTATTGGATATTTAATTATGTTTTTACCCAGAAATGTGTATTTTAAAATAAAGTGTAATTCCAGTTGTATTTATACTATTTCAGAAATCTGTAATCCCAGCTACTTGGGAGGCTGAGGCAGGAGAATTGCTTGAGCCTGGGAGGTGGGAGGTTGCAATGAGCAGAGATCACACCATTGCACTCCAGCTTGGGTGACAGAGCTAGACTCCCTCTCAAAAAAAAAAAAAAAGTCTGTCTGCTCCTCTGCCTTTTGTTTTCCTACTTTTAAGAGTAGTCTGCCTCTGCAAACTTTAGTAAAGTACTAAAATTAAGTGTGTTAAATGGTGTTGATATATATAAAAATTAATTTTTAAAGAGAATTTAGATTGCTATCTTTAAATTTTTAAATTTTATAAAACATAAGTATTTCCTAATCACTAATAGGTTTTAATGAGCTTTAGTAGATGAGCAGAAATATCAGAGATATAAAATGATACTGTCCCAGCTTCCTTAAGTAGCTTTCTATTATTTCTGAGAATCCTGCTTTATTCTCTTTCTTGAATTCATGTATGGCATTTAAAATCTCTTAAAGATGGTCATCAAAAACAAACAAATTTTTTAAAAGATGGTATTTGACATCTCCCCTCCCTCCTCCTGCTTCTCTCAAGCACCAGAATCCAGGTACCACTATCTATAAAGCCTTTTCCCAGACACAAATTTAATGTTTGAGTGTTGAGGTTTTTGTTTAGTTTTTCTTTTTTTTTTTTTTTTATTAAAAAAAAAAAGGTAATGTATTATCCTACGCCATGATACTGAGGTTTTGACTGAGAAATTGTGAAGTCAAAAGTAAAGTGTAGGAATTCCTTACTGGACATTTCAAGAACTTTGAAAGGCTATTGTAACAGGAAGAAAGAGGGAAAATATGTTTCAGTAGGAGACCTTCTCACCTCTTTACTCATAAGCCAGCCTGGGCATCATATGACTTTGTCAGACTGCAACTTACTGTTTTCCACTTTGAGGGGAGTGACAAGTGCTATAATAGAGTTCTTCAGTCTGAGGAGGTCAATGAAAGCTTCTCAGAGGAGATGATGCCTGGTTAAAGGGACTTTCTTTCTAAGAAAAGGGATCAGCATGTGCAAAGACAAAGAGGCATAAGGACTGACTAGTGGGTCATGGCAATGAGACATTTACTGCTAACCTCCAAGAGAAGACTTTCATTGAACGAGAGGAAGATCTACACTACTAATGATCAAACTGTGAGTGTTTTAGCTTTGTAGACTTATCAGGAACTTGGGAGATCAAGAAGACAGGATCAAACAGCAAATGGAGCTTTATCAGAAATGAAGAAAAGCATTTCTCCACAGTCCTAAGCTAAACCCTTTCTGCTAGTCCCAGTTCTTATATGTGCATCAAGGCAAAAAAGTATTAATCAGGAACAGGAATGTTTGATTGCTCATTGCTCATTCAAATTTGAAAGAAGAAGCTTCCATGCTTCTAACCTTCCCTGGTGGGGCCATAACATTATCAATCGATATCAAGTCTGGCATATCATTGGCTGTCACTATCCAGTGAGTATCTGAGGCAGCTGAAAGAAATTGAGGCATCCATGTAAGAATATTCATGTTCTATCATTATTTACTTAAATATGTAATATACCAAGATCTGTTAGACATATTTAAGTATATATACTTACAAGAAGTAGCAAGTGTTTCTAGAAGAAATGTACTTGAATATAATCTCTGTGTAATCACTGTAAGAACAGAGTTCTGTATCTATCCTGTACATACTTGTCTGTAGTACCTGGAGCAGATACTGCTCCATGTGTTGAGTGAATGGATGAATAAATAGATAAAAGGAAGATCCTCCAACTATGAAGTTTCTTCTTCTGCTGCTGTTGAGTAGATGAGGGTGCCAAGAAATAAGACAGAATGCCAGGAGGAAGAACAAATTTGGGGTGGAAAGGATGACTGATTTATAAATTAGGTTTAGGAGTCAAGAGTTATGCTCTAGCAATTGGGTATAGTAGACGGTATTCAAATAAGAACTTGCTGATATTCTTGCAAACTGAGCTTTTCTATAAAATCATGAGTTTATAATTCTTCCTTTATTTCAGAAGAAAAAAAAAAAAGAAAGGTCAATTGGAACCAAAAGATAAATTAAAAAGCCACAGAGAGAAACAAGTATGGTGTCCTGGGGTGCATTTTAAGTAAGAAGGTACTTAAGCAAAATCACTGTGTTGAGGACATTTTCTTAAATAGGATCAATTACCAGTGTCCCAGTCAATTCCACATGTCAAGAAGCTTGTCTACCTAGTTGACTGACCCAGGCCTAAAAATGATAATAGCAACTTGGTGGAGTCAGCTAAAGCTTGACAACCTTTCCTCACCAACTGGCAGCCCCATAGGACGTATTAATCACTGCAGTTTTTACCTTGTACCAGATATTTAGAAAGTAAAACCGAAGAAATTTATTTCCATGTGTTTCCGTTGAAATAAAGAGACGTTTCACTCAATCTATTCCAGAAAATATAGCCACTTTGGGACTGAACATTTGTTTCCATCTTAGCCCAATGGCAATCACATTAGGGACATTGTATGCATTTGGGGTGATAAAAATTGAGCTGTGGTCTAACCTATTGCATAATTTTCATTCTAAAATTACTTGATGCTGGACATAATGACCCCATCAGTCAACCTATCATCTGGCTAGTTAAATGAAGTAAGAAAATAACCTCAGCTGGTCTCAGAGGAGTGGGAATTCAACTGCCTGAGGGGTTGAGATTTCCTGAGAGTTTGTTCTAGATCTCTGTTGGGTCAGCCAGCATGCAATCTTACCTTCAGTCTCCATGGAAAAGCCCATTCAGGCCAAGAGAGAAGCCGCTTTAGATGAAGCCTGTAACCCAAGATGGAAACACTTAACCAGGCCAAAAACACTTTTTTCTTTTTGGTGGATCCAGTGCACAGTGATTGTTCCTAATTAGGAGGTCTAACTTGAAAAGTTCCCCCCAAATGCCAGGAGAAAGTTCTCCTTAAGTGTCTTTGCAAAAAGGATACAGTGGGGCAGAAAGTCAGTATTGATTTAAGGAACACAGCTGCATAAACAATGTTCGTTCACTACAAGAAGAAAATTTATAGTATTTGTCAGGGAAAAGTAAACATGTTAGGGACTCTGTTTGTGACACGGTGTCACACATGATCCTTTGAGCCGGCAGGGACAAGAACAGATCAACAACAGAAGCAGCTTTCTCATGATTCTTGGGGCAGCACTTTTTTTTTTTTTATCATAACCCATTTTCTGCTTCATATTTTAAGAGGACATTACATTCAGACCATTGATATGTCTGTGGATGTTGGGGAAAGAGGAAACTAGAGTGATGCGTCCTCTACCATACTCATTCTCTATAGTTTCTGGAAAAGAAATTCTGAACAACAATGCTAAAAAGCTAAATTCTCTTATGAACTTCAGTGGTTGTAGGCATTCACTCCTGAAGTTATTTTTCCCCCAGGTTTGGGATTTGGCCCAGCCTCACAGAAATGTTTTCCAGACTTTAAATTTCATGGAGAGTTAAAATTGGTTTTAAACCCAATACAGAGTTTCCATCTTTTAATTTTACAAAGAAAGGTCATCTAAACAAAACAAAATGTTTTTACAATCTATTATTACCTTCGCTTTCTATAAGAAATGAATGTTTTAATATCAAAAGGGAAAGGCAAGAAAAGCAAGGATAAAAATCTCAACATAAAGGATAAAGCCCAATCCTTCTCATTTAGCTATTGAAAGTTGAAGACTATGTCGGTAAGTGACCGTGGTCCACAGACTGGCATTTGGAAATCACTGCATTAGGGGAAAGGCCACCAGGAATGTATTGTGCCAAGGGCTGTAGAACGCAGAGGGGTTTTGTTGTGTGTGGTTCATGCAGAGCTATCATACCCATAGCTATTCATCATACCCGTATCTCAGCGATCTATAAGTGTTGTAAAGGGGCCTTGGGAGGAATTTTACAATCTATTATTACCTTCGCTTTCTATAAGAAATGAATGTTTTAATATCAAAAGGGAAAGGCAAGAAAAGCAAGGATAAAAATCTCAACATAAAGGATAAAGCCCAATCCTTCTCATTTAGCTATTGAAAGTTGAAGACTATGTCGGTAAGTGACCCTGGTCCACAGACTGGCATTTGGAAATCACTGCATTAGGGGAAAGGCCACCAGGAATGTATTGTGCCAAGGGCTGTAGAACGCAGAGGGGTTTTGTTGTGTGTGGTTCATGCAGAGCTATCATACCCATAGCTATTCATCATACCCGTATCTCAGCGATCTATAAGTGTTGTAAAGGGGCCTTGGGAGGAATTCAACTGTTGTGAAATTTTTAGTTTATTTTAAAGTTTGGCAAAATTTATATTGTACATCCCTGGATTCTTACATCTTTAAAGCCCAGTGGAATTTCAAAGAGCTTAATGATGTTTTCCTTTTAACGAAATTTACCCCAGAAATTCATTTTTAAAAGTAGTGTTACAGAGATAGAAAGTGTTCTGAACATTTTCAGGATAACTTGTGGTACCAGTGAATGTACATAGACTTCCTAGGGGTTTCATGCAGGAAAGTGTATATGTGTGTGTTTGCATGGGTATGCATGTGTGTGCCTGCATCTGTATGTATGTGTGTGCATGCGTGGCAGCTGGAAGCACCTGCCAGGGAGAGCCCTACTTTTGCTTGTCAGGGCCCCAGAAAACTGCAAGTTGTTGCTCTGACTTAAACTGACAAACTGTAAAGGTCACTTTTGGTCCTTTTTAGAAAACATCTAACCAGAAAAGGGAAGTACAAATTAGAACAGTTTAGGCAGAAACTGAATGTTAAGGACAGAGGGAAAGCCTTTAGAAAGAGAAGTAACCAGAGAGGTGAGAGGAAGAGCAGCAAGAAGAAGGAGTGCTCCTATTTGCCAGACTTCTTACAAGGAGTCCTCAGCCTCCAGTAATCCATGGCTTTACTGAAAGCTTTCTCCTGTATATAGCACTCCTATCTGTTACATAGACATGCGCAAAATTGGCTAAAACCTCCTGTCCCAGAAAGGATTGTGATGATGGGCATTTCTGAGAGAGAAGTCTGCTCACCCGTGAAACGTTCCTGGCAGGAACTCTGTGGCTCGGCCCAGGAAGAAGACAGACCCATCAAATGGGTTTAGCACTGAGGCTCTCTTCCTAGCCATTGCCAGCCTTCCAGCACTAGCCACATGGCCTGCAGAGGCTAAGTAGGAAAGCCTAGCTGCCCCAACAGCCTGATGTGTTTTAGCTTTAGGGCCTTACAGAGGGAAGCCTGGATCAGGAGTTAGAAGAACTGGACTTGTCTTCATATTTAAATATCTGTAAGATGTCTAGGCACAGTGGCTCACGTCTGTACTCACATCACTTTGGGAGGCTGAGGCAGGCTGATCACTTGAGGTCAGGAGCTGGAGACCAGCCTGGCCAACTTGGCAAAACCCCATCTCTACTAAAAATACAAAATTAGCTGGGCATGGTGGCAGACTCCTATAATCCCAGCTACTCCAGAGGCTGAGACAGGAGAATCACTTGAACCCAAGAGGCAGCAGCTGCAGCGAGCCAGGATCACACCATTGCACTCCAGCCTGGGCGACAGAGTGAGACTCCATCTCAAAAAAAAAAAAAAAAAAAAAAAATCTGTCATATGAAGAAAGTTGGTGAATATCAGTGGGGTGTTTTGTTTTATTCATTGATTTATAGTTTTTTTTACCTTTTTTTCTGTAGCAGAACCCTATTTTCAATAGAAATGCGAGTTGAAAATCAATATAAATGCATAAATATAGAAGCAGCTTGATAGTGTGTAGAAGGGGCTGCGGGAGCGGACACTGGATCTCAGACCTGAGGGGCCTCCGTGGACATTGCCGATCCCACCTGCTCTGATAAACTACTCTTGAGACCTCAGGCAAAGATGCATTTCGGGTTTGACTGACATTCTTCCAGCCCTCACATCTGTTGACTCCGGGCTAGTGCTACAGAAAGTCCACTTGGGTGTACACATGTGGTTAACATTTTCAAAGGGGAGTTTTAATCTGTATGTAGGGTAAAGGCAAGGAAGGCCATGACAAGATCAACAGTTTACTCAAAACTAAGCCCAAGAAAAGCAGTTATAAAGGTCCTGTCTCCATGCATCTGAGGTGTAGCACAGCCTCTACCACAGCTATGTCTGCTGAGGGGCATACACTTCAGTCTATAAAAACAAACAGCTTTACATCAATCACAATTACGATTCAGGGTGTTACTTGTTGATATATGTGAATAGTTACATATAGCTATATATGTATAAATCTAGTTATACATATGTATGTATAAGTCTTTTCAGTAAAGCCATAGATAAATAAATATTTAAAGTAATAGAGGAAATTCTTAACATGAAAGTAGGACTGTAGAATGACAGGAAAAAGAAAAAAAAACACAAATCTTAAAATTAAAACTTCTGCTTAAGGTTTGATTTGAGCTGTTGCCTTTGAAAACCAAAATGGTCCGAAAAGATAAAAGACCAAATAAATTTCTCTTAAGCCCACAGCACCCGTTATTCCCACGTGGTCCCTTATTCAAATACTAACCAGGTCTGCCCCAGCTTAGCTTTCAAGATCGGATGTAACCAGACATGTTCAAGGTGGTATGGTCGTAGACTAAGATTTTTCTGACTAATGCACAGATACCAGAACTCTTTGGTGTGGTAGTTTGAGAGCTGTGTCATATGAAACATATGCTTACATTGATCTATTTGAGTTTCACTAAAATGCTGTAAGCTTCAGGAAGGATGACTGAGAATTTAAATTTCCTTCCTTGAATCACTAAAAAAACTCTGTAATTTGTTTGAGACTTTTTATATCTAATGTATATATACTTAGATAACTGATAGAGGTCTTTGCTTTAAACGTTGAAGTGATAACCCTGGAATTATATGGTAAAATAAACAAGCGCTATGTTTTATGGCTCAACTTAGGAAATACTATGCATTATTTTTCAATAGTTCTTTTTCGTTTCCACAGTGTATTTATTTCTCATAAATTATACCAAATTTCCCTCTGATTAGATTGAAATAGAGATTCTAGGAGATTTTTTTCCATAAAAGCATTATTATCTACTTTAAAATTAAAGAGCAAATGTCATTTTTTGATCTTTGAAATAATTAACTCGCTTATATTAAGGAGACTGAGCTTCCATATTTCATGGCTAGAAAAACAAAAAAGAAATCACAAAAATGGCATTTTAAGCAATACATATTTTTTAAATTGGATCAAATTCAACATGGCAATTTTTAAATTAGTGAGGGATTACCAATCTCACCTGGTAGGAGATCAAATAAGCAGTATTTTTTAGTCTAGATTAAACTCCAGAAAAATGCATTAGAAATGTGAAAGGCTGGCTCTGCATCTATTTGAGTGAAGTCATTGTCACCACTGTAATATTTTAAGGGATCTCTTGTGAAGTGAAAATGTGGGAAATCGCTTAAAAGTCAGACCCACACTTGGAAATATTCAGCTCATGCCATTTGTGATATGGGTTTGGGAAAGAGAAGTCCCCATATGGACGTTCATTCTGTCAGACCAAGGTGAGAGAATGCTTTCTTTCACTTCAACTACTTTGATGAAGATTTTGGTAATAGTCATTTTTTTTAAATATAGAGCTTACCAACTTCATGGCATTATTCAGGTATGAACGTTGCCAACAGATTTTACAAAAACAGCTTTATTTAGGAAATGAACTTTGGAAAGAAGAAAGTGCAAAAAATAGAAGTTGACTCCATGATTCCTTAGCTCTTCTCTGCAAGGTAACCAGTCTCAGTCCAGAAGCCAGAACCAATGCTGATGGAATGCCGATGAAAACAGTTTTCATCAGTTTTTACATGTATTCATGTGAGTGTGAGTGTGTGTGTGTGTGTGTGTGTGTGTGTGTAGTTCTATGCAGTTTAATCCTGTGTATGTACTGTACCAATCCAGTTAATAGTATGGTACCAATGTAAGTTTCCTGGTTTTGCTATTGTACTACAGTCATATAAGCTGTCATCATTTGGGTTGAGTGAAGAATTCATCAGACTCCATGTACTAGATTTTGTCACTATGAATCTATAATCTGTGAATAATTTATGAATACGATCTATAAATCTATAATTATTTTAAAATGTAAAAAATAGAGACATAGTCATCTAGACAAATATAAATGTGTCTGAGTTATTTATTTGGCAAACTCTATTTTTCACTTATGACACTGGTTTGCTAAGAGTCTCCCTCTTTTTTCCCCCCAAGAACTCATTTTATCTGTTATAAACAGTGTTTAAAACCTGTAGCTAAAAGACATCTTGGAATTTGTAGTGTAATGATAATTAATGCACAGAAAGTCCATTTGGGAGCATGTTAGAGATGTAATCATTACTTACAATTGCATGTCATTCTGCAATTTCTCATTTCTATGAGTACCCATTGTCGACAGAAAAATCTCTACACTCAAAGATCTTTTCAACCTATATTTCAGTCTACTGAAATGAGGGGAAGAAAATGAGAGAGATTACCTGTAAATCATGTGTTTATTGATACAAAAAATTACACACACAAATACGCACACATACAGAGCCTTACTGAATTTATTGGATTTCTTATCAATTCTTTTTCAATTGTTTCTATACTGACTAGATCAACTATTGAGCAGGTTCATTCATCAAAACACCTGGAAACAATGGACTAGCTGTATTCTGCAAGCAGACTAGATGCTGGCTTACATTTGAACGAAGCCCCAGAAGTGTAGGAATGTTCGCTTCTAAATGCTCTAGATGAACTTGAAGTAGACTGTCCCACAGGCCCACTTATGGTGCATGTGAATTTGTGAATGTTTTGTGATTTAATGGTACAACATTCTCCCTAAAGAAGTCAGTCCCAGAAAACAGGAGCAAAACAACTTTTAGTGCAACCTCATAACTGTGCAGTAATTCCAGCCCCGTTAACTTTAGAGCTTCTCATACTACTAAACAATAAAACTACCCCACTTTTTTATGAAAAATTCAAAAATTTGCTTTCAAGAACAGGAAATATTCTTGACGGGGACTGCAGAAAAGTACAATTTTATAATATAGAATAAAGTGGGTATCATAGTAAACATTTAAATTTAATTAAGTGAAAGTGTGAGGTCAATTACATCAAAAAGTCCTCTGAGTTTGTCTTCAATACCCTCTTGTCTCTCATTCATTAATCTTATCTCAGCCCCTCTCTGTTTTGGGCCACATTCCACATAATTGTGGCAAAGGCATTTAGAAGGCTATTAATTCCATTATGGTTTATATGACTATTCTTTTATACATAAATAAAGTTAACAGAATGAGATAACTTTTATCTCATTCTCTCCCTTTTGTCCTTCAATTAAACTTACTGCAAGGCAAGAAAATGGATAGAATAGCTTATTTCTATTCCCTCTGAGTATGCCTATTCATGTAATGTGAGTGTAAACAGTAATCCTGCTATACACACACATACTTCCATTCTGAGTTACACAGGAAATAGGTGTCTAACAAGTATCACGTAATCCGAGACTGGAAGACAGGCAAGGAATATATTAAAAAATGGAGGGAAAAGAAACAAAGACCAACATCTGTTAACTTGATTTATGTATAAAAGAATAGTTAGCCATAAAAACATAATGCCATTAATAGCCTTCTAAATGCCTTTGGCACGATTCTGTGGAATGTGGCTCAAGATAGAGAGGGGCTGAGATAAAATTAAAGAATGAGAGACAAGAGGGTATCAAAGACAAACTCAGAGGACTGAATGAGGCTGTGTATAAAAGAGCATCAGCACTTCCCAGACATTATGGAAAGTGTCATTTGTCAGGAGCACTATATTTTCTCATTTGGGCAAATCAACAAACCAAGTGCATTTGAGGAATTCTTCAAGGTGGGTCTGTGGATATCACAAAGACATTCATTTACCAGATTATCCCACTGCTTTCTTCATGTTTGGGATTACAGCATCAGGCTCAGTGTACCTCTTCTCTTCTCCTCCCTCCATCTGCACTACCCTCGCCACATACACACACACAGGGCCAAGCTTTGCTGTCCTCCTGTACTCTCAAGCTCCATTCAGAGCTGGAATACAGGTACAGCAAGGCAGGGGTCTTTGCAGAATCTCCTCTCTCCCTTTTGTACCAACCTAAGCCAACACTGTCTTCTCTAACTTGTTTCTAGGATCTCCGTGAATTTTTCTGCCAGATACCCTTATGCTCCATAGGCATTTTGTAATGCTTTTTTTTTTTAAGGAAAAAGAAAATAAAGTCATGATTATTATCAAAGTCTCCAACAAGTCAAGGGGAACAAATTACTGGTACTTCTGTGCCAGGAAAGATTTCTGCCAACCTTGGAAGTGTCTCCTGAATTATGACTGTATGCATGGAGCAGATATGAACTTGTCTACAAGAAGTGAAATATATAAACTATGGTTCAGCTTCAAATACCATTTCTATTAAGCATAGCAGTAAACATGTCACCTCCAACAAAGGTAAAGCTCTCTGGTAACACATACTGGGGCTGTGACAGCCTAGACCTTTGGTTCTGGTATGTAGCTAAGTGAAACCAGGACTGTGGTAATTTCTTGGCTGTAGAATGGAACACTGGGATCCCTGATGAGGATACCCAGATGATATGGAACAATGCTAGTTGAAGTTCTGCTGAATTAAATGTGTCTTGAAACTCACGGATCCACAAGATTTGTACTCCTCTCAGATAGATTTACTGCATGAGGATCTGGCACCAGAGCATGAAGGAAAAATGGAAAATGGAGCCAACTGTTGGAGGGAATTTTAAGATGTGGAAGATTTGGTTCTTACAGTCCTATGTTCTGTCAGAAGCAAGTGTCCAGATGACTCCCTACCCTCCAAAGGCCTTCATTTAAATCAAGAAATGGAAAACAGCCAAAGGAACCTGAACATAGTTCCTCAATCAGTGCAAGGCACACAGTCAAAAGGATGTAAGATAAGCTGATCTGGGAGCTCTTGGAGCTGCCAGGAGATTACAGAATACAGTGAGGAGAGGATCTCAAGACAAGAGCAGGGCACAAGTACCATCTTGTCACGCCTGTATCTAGCTCTAATTAAAAGATCACCAGTATGTCCCCTACTTTTATTCTATAAGAAAATGCGTTTCTACCATCCAGAAATTTGTTATTATGGATCATCTAAAAATAACAATTAAAGGAAATAGGAGGGTGAAACAGTTAGGGAAATTCAATGAAAAAAATATCAGATGATGTGACTTTTTTTAGAGTTATAAAAAGACATCCACAACCTGTCTTCATGCAACTGCCACACATTGCCCAAGGTACTACATGGTCTTAAATTTTAAAAACACAGTCTGACTCTGAAGTGAGAGAGAAAAAGAAAAACACTACATGGGAAAGTTGAGGAGAAAAGGTCACTCAGAATGGCCCAAGCTGGCCCAGTCATTGTCAGGATGACCATCATGATTATTAACATTTATTGAGTGATTGCTACATGATTGTTTTTAACTCAACACCTGCCTAAAATGCACTGATCAGTTTAATCCTTAAAATTATTCTTTTCACTTTTTTTTAGGTTTAGATATTTACCAAAAAACATAAGTGACTAACGACATGACTTCATTCATCAAATATTTATTGAGCTGTTACCTTGTTCTAGGCACTGCTGCTGCTGTGCTGGGAATACAGCTGTGAACAACATCCCTGGCACTTTTGTTCTAGGGAGGAAAAACAGGTGTATTCATTTCTTATGGCTGCTGCAACAGATTACCACAAACTGGGTGGCTTCTAACAATGGAAATGTTTTCTCTCATGGTTCTGAAGACCAGAAGCCCCAAATCAAGATGGCCCCGGTGCAGCACTCCTTCCGAAGGCCCTAGAGGAGAATTTGCTCCTGGCCTCTTTCAGCTTCTGGTAGCTGTCAGCGTTCCCTGACTCTGGGCCTGTCACTGTACTCTTTGTTCCCATGGGCACACTGCTTCCTCTTCTTCTGCCTGTGTTCTCTCCCTTTGCCTTTTTCTTACAAGCACATTTGTGATGGCATCTGGGGTCCACCCAGATAATCCCAAACAATTTCACCACAATATCCCTAATGCAATCACATCTGTTACCATCTAAGGTAATATTCACTTTATTGTGATATATGATAATATTCACAGGTCACTTAGATTAAGATAAACACAACTTTTGGGGCCACCATTTAGCCACTACAACAGGCAATAAAAACATAAACCAATTCAGGCCATTATGAGAGCAACAAAGAAAACAAAGCAGGGAATAGGGATAAGAGAGTAATAGGGGATGCTATTTTTGCTGAGCGGGCTACAGAGGGCCTCCCTAATGTGGAGGCTTTGGAGCAGAGACCTCCTTGAAATAGATGAAAAACGTTGTTCTGGCAGAGGGAAGAGCAAGTGCAAAGGCCCTAGGATTGATCATTGTCGTATTTGAAGAGGTGAGTGGCAAAGAGACTCGTGTCTTAGACGTGTAGTAGGAGATGGGTCAAAAAGGCAGAATTTGGATTTTATTCTGAGTAAAAAGGGAAGCCATTGGTAGAGCAGAGATGTAATTGATCTAACTTTTTTTTTTTTTTTTTTTTACTGTGGCCGATGTGTGGAGAATAGACTATAGAGAGCAGAGAAGTACTATGACCACTCAGGGAGGTACTGCAATATTCCAGGCAGGAGACAATAGTGCCTAGGACTCGAATAGTGGCTATGGAAGTAGGGAGAAGTGATCTGATTTGAGACATGTTTTGAAAGTGGAGCCAACAGGATTTGCTGATTGAGTGAATTTAGGTGACACTATTAGGGGAGTCAAGGAGGTCGCTAATGTTTTTTGCCTATGTGACTGGAAGGATAAGAGCCATGGCCAACTGAAATTTGAAGGATGGCAGAGAAGCAGTCTTGGGAATCCGTAATTCCATTTTGGAATTTGAAATTACTTTCAGCATCCAAGTAGAGATATTCTGTAGTCAGTTGAACACAGGAGTCTGGAGCTCAGGGTGAAAGACATATATTGGGCATCATTAGTGAATAGCCAGTATTGTAAATCACCAACTAGTAGGTGTAGTTAGAGAAAAGGACAAAAACTGAGCCCTGAAGCACTATGCAATTAAGAAATCAAGAGATGTGGAAGAACCAGGACAAAAGTCTGTAAAGTAAGCCAGTGAGGAAGTAAAACCATGAAAGTCTGCTGACTTGGAAAACAAATAAGAAAGTGACTCAAAGAGGGAATGGTCAACTGCATCAAACACTGCTAATAGATCAAGTAATATGAGGATTGTGAATCTACCATGGAATTTGTCAGTGAGACAGTCATCAGCAGTCTTGACAAGATAAGTTTTGATGGAGTTGTGGGCACAAATCCATTTGAAGTGGGTTCAAAAGGGAATCAGACAAAAGGAATTGTAAGCAACTAATCTGGAAAATTATTCCAGTGAGTTTTGCTGTTAAGAGGAGCAAAAAAACAGAGCAGTAGCCAGAGGAATTTTTTTTTTTTATTGGAGATACTATAACATAATATCATGCTGACGCAATGATATTACGAGAGGCAAAAATTGATAATGCAAGCAAGAGCATGAATGTTAAGAGAGAATTCCACAAGTGAGTGAGAAAGGACAGAGTCCAGAGCCTTAGTGGCCAATCAGTCTTGCACAGGAGCAGGGCAGCCCTCCTTATAACAGAAGCAAACTCAGAGTACTTGTGTACAGATGCAGGGTAGGTAGGTCTGCTGGTGAGATGAGGAACATGCTCTTCTTATGGCTTCCACTGTCCCTGTGCAATCAGAAGCAAGCTCATCAGCTAAGAATGAGGAGAGTAAACAATGGTAAAGTTTGAAAAGGTATGGAAGGGCCTTCAGAGAGTAAATTGTTAAGGCCAGCAGTGAATTATCTAGTGAATTTTCCAGAACAGTGCTTTCTCATAGAAATATAATGCAAACCATCCATGGAATATTAAGTTTTCTAGTACCCATATTGAAAACATGAAAAGAAATAGGTACAATTAATTTCAATGGTATGTTTTCAATGGTAAATATTATTTCAACATGTAATCAGTATAAAAAGTACCAAAATATTTTAGATTCATTTTTTTAGTAATGAGTTTTTAAAAGCCAGTGTGCATTTTACATTTTCAGCACATCTCAGTTCAGATGAGCCACATTTTAAGTGCTCAGTAGCCACGTGTGGCCAGTGCTACCATACTGAACATTGCAGGTCTAGGAAATGAAGTAATGCTAATGGAGAATGCCAAGGGTCCCTGGAGATTGGGAGCCACGAGCTGAAGTAAGGTTGGTATGGCTGAGTGTTTTTCTCCAGCCATATTCAGAGCTCCTGTACAGACATGGAGTAGGCAGGGAGTTGAACTTGACCAGGGATTGAGTTCTACAAGCAACATTCAACCAAAGGGAAAAAAGGGAAGGGAACTTGTGGCATGTGGAACCAATTGATTATGTAGACTGACCATAGAACATAAGACACCGAAGTTAGCATGGGGTAGGAGAGGGGTGTAAAAAGGTGGTGGGGCAACCAAAGTTCTAGTAGCATCATAGAACTTTAAGAACTGTAGATGCTATGCAACATACAAAGATGTCTAGGTAATCCCTGCCCTCAGCAAGCTAATCTTGACAGCAGATTTACCAACAGTTATGCTATTAAGATGGCATGTGATAAACACCAGAAAAGTAGCACAAAATGTGTTCTATGGGAATTTAGAAAAGGAAGAGTTCACCTCTGGCTAGGATTGCCCATGAGGGTTCATGGAGGGGGTGGTGGGTAAGTCAGATCTTAAAGGATGAATAGGATTTTTGTCAGCACATAGGAAACATGTTACAAAGTGAGGAAAAAGCACAAGCACAGATAGAAAATAAAAAATGTTCACTATTTCTTTGGGTAAGGTTAAAAAAAAAAAAACCTTAATATTCATTGAGGGAATCATTAATTACAATGGGGTAGTAATGATGGGTCTTGAAAGAAAAGTACAGAGCTAATTTCCCTGGGGGAAGAAAGACCTCATCATAAAAGAAAGGCATCCCCCCAGAATACAATGTTTCTTAGGTGTGGGAAAACTGAGTGGCAAAGATTATTCTCAAGAAATAAATGCCTACCGCTTCTCAGCCTTTTGGCTAAGATCAAGTGAAGAAATAAATGCCCTTTATTTCTGGCCCACCTCACCCCTACACATACTCATGCACCTGTAAACACATGAGCACACACACACACACACACGCATGCCCACAGACACACAAAGCATCCATCTTTCCTTTAGAATTCAGTATCATATACTTAGCTCCCTTCTCTGGAAACGGTCAGTTACTTCCAAAGAGAAGCAATGTTTACCTTTCATTCTCAGATTCTGGAAGAAAACATTTAGAACCAACTAGGATCAGAGTGGGTGAGATTAAAAAGGCTTTGATTACCATTAACACCTTAGAAATAGTACTGTACTCCCACCACACAGACCGAGTTGATGATTCTTTTAGAAAACAAGCTGCACATATACACTATAATCTTGTTTTCTAAGTCTGTTGCTGTTTCTATTAAAATTTTAAGGGAAAAATAGCATTTTACTTTGGCTCTCAACACAGTCATCATTGAACAACAAGAAATTTAGTTTTTCCTAAGTATGTGTGGACCGTTGTTGAAAAAAAATATCATCTTCTCTCTTCCCAGCTCTAAATGGTTTGGGAAACCTGCCAGTAAATCCACTCCCTCCCTTTTTTCAAAGAATTTCCTACTTCAATCAGAATATTTAGAAACAGTAAGAGCTAGACTTTTCCACGTGAGATTTTAATAATACTGTGCTTTGTATTTACATATCATACATGATTGGTAAGTCATAGCTCACTATCACTTTAAGTTTTTAAATTAGTATATAAAAGCACAAGGTTTAGAAGCAACTCTTCTTGTGCTCAACAGTAAGTTATTAATGTCAGGATTGAAACTCATGATTACTGACACATGTAGTCCTACAAAGGTCATTCTTGTAACATAAAAGGAAGTGTCCAGTAAGTATTAATAGAACATTGCAATTATCAAATATCTCATTTATTCAAGGTCATTTTAAGAGCCAAGGAACTTTAATTATATAAATAACCACATTAAACCCTTTAGACCTACATTAATATGAATACAAATTAAGGTATCATTCAATAAAAACTAACAATATGAATAAATATATACATAATCAAATCAGTTTCACAAAGTAGAATGTATTTCAATCAGAAAGTCAGCAAATAGGTCAATATACTTAAAAATGTGAACTACTGCTTTAAAAAAGTTTCACTAACATGCTATAATCCTGAAGGCTACAGATGCCACTGGTCAGACTGTTTCACATGCCATTAAGTCTTTCCCCTTTGGATATAAAAACATCCATTGTCTGCTGACCCAATTAGGAAGGAAAGTATCTGGTTCTCTTAACAGTG
Source organism: Macaca mulatta (assembly GCF_049350105.2). Taxonomy (NCBI): domain Eukaryota; kingdom Metazoa; phylum Chordata; class Mammalia; order Primates; family Cercopithecidae; genus Macaca; species Macaca mulatta. Next base: position 30,055,716 of record NC_133422.1, read on the forward strand.
CTGGCTGTGGTTTTACTCCCGATACCTTTAACACTCATATGTCTGGGAGATTCTGTAAGATCTGTCTCAAGGAAGCACAGGCTACCACGTGGGCATCTGAAGGAAGATTAGCAAGTGACTGAATCAGCTTCTTGACTATTGTCTTCAAACACTGGTGGGCAGCATTCAAGTCTCTGTCAAACTGCTGTCCTTCAATCTGTAGAGCCAAATGACTGCAGATGTTTCTAAACTCAACACTATCCTGAAATGAACAACAAACACAAACAAGAAATTAGATAGGTTATGGGGGGCATTTGTTGTACTTTGCTTACCCAACTTCCATTCCTTTCTCTTCTGGTGACAGCACTCTGTGTTTTGGTTTTCTTTATTTTTTTCTTGGAAAACTACCCCCCATTCTTAGCCTATGTAGTTGGACCAAAGCTGATCACAACTCCAGGGACCAGGCCAATCAGAGCATGGACTGATCAGAATGGACAGATGATCTAAGCCAAGGCCAATAAGCCACAGGCCGAGGATATCTGCTAGACAAGACCTAAAGAGGATCTGCTATCCTCTTTAACTGAGGCTGTTGGAAAATATCTTGCCACCATAAAGATAGCATCCAAATGAGAATGCGGCCAACACAGAAGAAAGGAGAACCAAGAGATTAAAAGAGACATATTCTAATCTAATACTTTCTGAGTATGTGGCTCTAGCTATACTTGAACAATAAACTCCAAGATTTTTTGGCCATCTGGGTCAATAAATATCACTTTTTTACTTAACCCAGTTGGACTTCAGTTTCTGTTACTTGTTCCTAGAAGAACTGTGACAAATACACAAATAGCCTGTGTTTCTATTATCCCATACTCACTGTGTTCAGTATTCCAGTACAGAATTTGTTATTTAATGGACATGGTCTCAAGAAATCCCCAAATGCAAATTTAGAAAGAACAGTTCCCAGGTAATTTAAAAGAAGGAGGTAATTCAATATTTTTAATCCCTAAATGGTTTATTTTCTAAAATCCATTGCACATAAATGGTACATTGGGATGATACCACATCAGAGATAATGTTGAATATACGATCTCTTTTCAGTACACGGAAATGACGTCCCCAGGACTTCTGGTTCTGGCAACAAAACGAGAACTTAGTTTTCCCAAGGAATTCTCTTTGCTACTGAATTCCAAAATTCTAAATAAAAGTAGGGCAAACATCCTTTCTGAGCTTGCAAGAAAATAAGAGAAATCTCTCAGAAGCCAAAAATTTTAAAAAGATTATTTTAGCTGCCTACCAATACTATGAAGAAATGAAAGTTCATCTCTCTTGAGCCGGGTTTGGGATGGAGAGTAAAGTTGTCCCTCGGAATGTGTAATAGCGGACCTGTATTACACAGTTGTTTGACTTTGGAATTGCCCTCTGTACCAGATGAACATCCTGGGAACACTCGTGCTAAGAAATTAACTTAAAATTTTGAACTGGGCTGAAACAGCCATGAACACATGGCAAAAACAAACAAAAACATATTCCAGGGAAACATGTCTGCAACCATTGCCCTACAATAGTATATGCATAATGCCTATGTTGACGATGAAGTCAAAGTATGAAATTTAAAACACAATCTACCATGATATAGCAGATGCAATATGGGACAAGATTACACTCGAAGAATTTAAAATAGAGACTATAAAATATGTTTTAAATCAGCAGTCCCCAACCTTTTGGCATCAGGGACCAGTTTTGTGGAAGACAATTTTTTTCCATGGCTGGTGGTGGCAAACGGTGTCAGGATGAAACTGTTCTACCTCTGATCATCAGGCATTAGATACTCTTTTTTTTTTTTTTCTTTGAAGAGATGAGATTTTTTTTTTAGTCAAATAATTAGTCATCCTTGAGTCTGCATGCATTGTCAAATAAAAATTATTTTATGATTGGCAAAGTTTTCTTGTTACCAATTATAAAATATACCCAGTATGCCCCTTAAAAAATAACAATCTTTTTCTTGAAGGGCAAATCACAACATGCTGATTATTTCATAATAAATTGAAGGTGAACAAAGGAGAAAATGCAGTACATTTATACTTTGAGAAGAAACTAATTCTAATACTCATGTGTCACCTTAATACTCATGTGTCGCCTTATTCTGGCTGGCATACAGTAGATGGCCCACAAGTGTTCAGTGATTGAATGAATGATTGGATGAATAAATATTATTCTTGAAAAAAATCTCGGTAATTACTTCCTGATCATACTGGATACTGTCAGGTATAGTTTCAGAAAATATTCTGTAATTTAATTAATAAAACTGGGAATTAGAAGAAAGAAAATTTGCTGCTAAAATACTGCCAAATATCCAGTTATGTGGTATGAATTTGGTAGCTTCGATAAGGCCTTCTTATTTACTCTAAAAATTTCTAATATCGTACTTGTTCTATTAGCCACCTATTATCTGATGATGAGTGGGTGGAATTTCTCTGTTAAATCTTCATTCCCTTAGCCCTAGTTTTACAATGATATTTAAGTGCAATCATTCTTGCAGATATTCACAGGAACACCTAGTGCTTTTCTTAACAACAAATTTAATTGACTATTATTATTTATTATTTATTTTTTTTATTATACTTTAAGTTCTAGGGTACAGGTGCACAACGTGCAGGTTTGTTCCATATGTATACATGTGCCATGTTGGTGTGCTGCACCCAGTAACTCGTCATTTACATTAGGTATATCTCCTAATGCTATCCCTCCCCGCTTCCCCCTTCCCACGACAGGCCCGGGTGTGTGAAGTTCCCCACCCTGTATCCAAGTGTTCTCATTGTTCAATTCCCACCTATGAGAAGGAGCACACAACCTAGATCCTTCACATGCTGAATTCACAATAGGGTTTGTGCTCCTATGAGAATCTAATGCTGCTGCTGATCCAACAGGAGGAGGAGCTCAGGTGGTAGTGCTTGCTAACCTACTGCTCATCTCCTACTGTGCAGTGTGGTTCCTAACAGGCCACAGACCGGTTCCTGTTCATGGCCCAGGGGTTAGGTACCCGTGCCTTAAATGAGTAAAGATATAAAAGAAGAAATCAGAAAAGTGTTTTAAGAAAAAATAGGCTTGCAAAAGAAGCACATCTACTTCTAAAAAAAAATGAAAATTATAGTAGAAATTTAAAACTTAATTGACAGCTTAAACACCTGATTAAATCTATCTGAAGTGAGGATGAGGAAACTAGATAATAAATATGAAAAAAATACCTTAGAATGCAAGATTACAAGTTGAAGACATGGGAAATATGAATGAGAGGTTGAACAACATGCATGACAGAATGAGAAAGTCCAACAAACACTTCTAGGAGAACAACAGAGAGAATGGGAAAGAGGCAATATTAAAGAGAACAATGGATTAGAATTATACAGAGTAGATCCAGAACAGAAATCTTTATATTAAGGAAGTAAAATATGCCAAAGGGAGAACAAGTTAAGTGAAATCCAAATCTAAACTCATCGAGGCAAAATTACTTTTAAAGGCAATCGGAAGGAAAAATACAGATGGACTTCAAGGTAAGACAAGACAGCAGCTGACTTCTCACCATAACAATAGAGAAGACGACGGAATAATAGCCTCAAATAACTGTCAAGCTAGAATTTTGTTGATTCCTACTAAACTATCATTTAAAACTCAGGGAAAAATAAATATGCTCTCAATTAAGAGGACAGAATTACCACTAATAGACTCTCAGATATTTCTGAAGACGTAATTCTGAAAGAGGAAATTCAACTGAAAATGGTTGAGATTCAGGATGCAACAGTGAACAAAGAAACTCAGAAACGTGGTATAAATCTAAAGAATGTATTGTTTAAAACAAAAATTATAACAACTAACGTGGAGTTTAGGACATCTAAATGTGGTAAATGAATGACGGTTCATTTTAGAACCATCTGAGCAAGATGTTTCTCAAATGCTGAACAGCAGTGACATGTCGAATGGAGTGGCACTCTAAGCACTGTATTATTCAAGAGAAAGGTGGCAAGCTCATACATTTTAGACTTGTTAGGTACATGTGTGAAAAATGTAAGAGTTATTAAAAGTAGAGAAATAATACATAAAACTTCAAAATCAGCAGAGGGAAAAGATGAATTAAAATTTTATTGGCTGGGCACAGTGGCTCATGCCTGTAATTCCAACACTTTGGGAGGCTAAGACAAGCAGATTGCTTGTCCAGGAGTTCGAGACCAGCCTGGGCTACATGGCAAAACCCTGTCTCTAAAAAAAAAAAAAAAAAAATGCAAAAATTATCTGGGCAAGAGGGCATGCACCTGTGGTCCCACCTACTCAGGAGGCTGAGGTGGGAGGATCACATTGAGCCCAGGAGGTCAAGACTGCAGTGAGCAATAATCATGCAATTGCTCTCCAGCCTGAGCAACAGAGTGAGACCCTGTATCAAAGAAAAAGAAAAAACAGATTATTGACCCTATGTAAATAGAAGGTAAACTGGGGAAATAAAGATACAAACATAAGGCAAGGTAAATAGAAAACACTAAATAAGATAGTAGTAATAAGCCTACACATATTAGAAAGCACAACAAATGCAAAGCAATAAACTCACCTTTTGGAAGATAGTGATTACTATGTTGGTTTTATATGCTGTTTACAAGAAACACATTTAAAACTAAAACCACATAAAGATTGAAAGTGAATGGATATTTAAACATATGCCAAGCAAAGAGAAGACAAAATAAAACCATAAAAAAATCATTATTTGGGATAAAATAAACTATGAGTAATAAAATGAATGATTCCCCAAGAAGATGTCACAATTTTGTACTTGTATGTCCCTAATATGATAATCATAACATACATTCAGTCTACACACATACAAGCTGATTTTAACCTAGCTTCCTCTGAAACTAGATTGATCAAACAACAAAACAGAGAAAGATTGAAAAACACTAACCACAAGCTTGAACCAATGGAAATAAGAAAATATACATTATTGTCAAACATGTGGACTATTTATAAAGCTGACTATATTATAATGTCACAAAGCAAATCTCAACAAATATCAGAAAGTCTCTATCATGCAAATCACAATGCAAATAAATGAGAAATCAATAACATAGATACCCTTCCCAAAACATGTGTGACTTAGAAAATCCACTGCTAAAAAATTCATGGATCAGTGAAAAAAATAATTGAAATTTTCAAATACTTTATACTGAACTATATCACAAATTTGTGGGATGTAGCCACAGTGAGAAACGCTTTGACTTAAATGATTATGTAAATAAAGAATAATTCCTGAAAACCCATGAGCTAAAAATTCAACTAAATAATGTAGGAAAAGAGAAACAGATACTGTCATTCAAAAGAAAATGAAAGGAAGAACTAAAAGTTGAACCAAAGTTTGATGAGGGACCAGAGTTTTATTCCTAATTCTGTCTATAAGGAGAAACTATTCTTCTCCCTGTTTTTTTGATTGAGAAGGACACAGGTTTCTGACAAAGTACTTATTTGAAAACATCCGCCGGAAACAAAACCAATGTTCCTTTCAACTTAGCAAACAGTGGCAGCAGGACCACCTGCGAGCTAGGTGCCGGGACAGAACCATACCACGCTCAAGGATTCGCAAGCTACCATACTTTTTTTCTTTTCTCTTTAAAGCATTCTTGCTTCCCTACCTTTGTGTGTTGCTCATTTCTGCCCAGAAGGTGTCAAAGAGCTGTTTAGATCAAGCTTGTCCAACCTGTGGCTCAAGATGGCATTGAATGCAGCCCAACACAAATTTGTAAATTTTCTTAAAACACTGTAAGTTTGTGTGTGTGTGTGTGTGTGTGTGTGTGAGATTTTTTTTTTTTTTAATTTAGCTCATCAGCTGCTGTCATTAGTGTTAGTGTATTTTATGTGTGACCCAAGAAAATTCTTCTTCTAATGTGGCCCAGGGAAGCTGAAAAATTGGACATCCCTGGTGTAGATGACCTGTCCCATGGCTTATGGGGTGGCCTGTGTGCTGAAGCATACTACTAGGGAATGGGAAAGTAGGAGAGAAAAATCACTCTGGACTGTTTCCTCAAGATCCACATCAAGGGAAATTGTCCGATTGCTTTATAGAAGTAATCCAACACTAAGTACAAAGTATAAGGATCAAAGAAAACATGCAAGGGGAAATTCAAAATAGAAGGAACCACTAAAACGTGTGCTGATGTATGCCTATTAGCCAGTGTGCAAAGGAATTCATCACCCAAAGAAGACTAAAATGCCTTTAAAAATATAGTTGTGGGCCGAAAACCTGAAGTCAATTTCACGTTTTACTGTAAAGAATCAAAGAAGGCATCGTTTGGGGAAATTACACGTACAATAAAAGTCGACTGCTGGGCTGTACTGGTCCCTGAGGCCCTGGGCAAACTTCAGATCTCTGGCAAGCTTTGCAAACTATTCTAGTACAGTATTTCCTTTTTATCCTTTCTCAAATATATTAGCAGTCAAAGAAAACAAATTAATAGGAATAGGCTTTCCATGGGACTCTTAAGCCAGGGTAGGGAAAAATAAAACAGGTGAGTGCTTCTCTACCATTCAAGAAGGTCTGAAGGCCAACTCTGGATCCAATAATCATTGCCTTTAACCAAACTTCTGCTGAGTCTGCAGTGGAAGGTAGGGGTCACAAGTCACAGCATTAAGGCAATAGTATATTAAATGGCTCACAGGCTTTCAGTAGAAACTCACATGATCAATATTGGTGATGATTTCACTCAGGATGCTTTCCATTCAATGACAGAGCCTATCCTCCCAACCGCTTTTATTTAGCAAATCCCAGATGCTCCCAGAAATGATGTAATATCCTACACGATGCTTTGAGTACTTTGCCAGAATTAGAACTACATGGTTGAGCAATCTAAAAGTAGATTTTGAAACTTCTAAAGCCTTGTGTAATTTCAGACTCTGGATATGAAATGTATTGATTGCTACAGCGGTCCAAATTAATGGCCAGCATTTACATTTTTAAGCCAGTTGAGATACTCTCATGTGACTCAACGGATCTATTGGGGTAATGGCCTTGGCCTGTTTAACTCAGCTAAATGAATTAGTTAAATTTATTTCAAATGTGTATCAAGCCTCCACCACATGGCTGGATAAAAGGCAATAAGATATGGTACTTGATCTATAAAGAGTTTATAACCTACTAGGGGGAAATGAGACACATAGATCATATACCAAATATCCATTGCAATATGATGAGGGCTATGGTAAAAACACAAAACCCCAATTCTATGGAAGAATAGACATGTATACACTCATAATTTAAGCACAGCACAGGGTTCATGCAAAGCTCGTTCTGTCATGTGACTCCTTCCTATAGCGTGCTGGGGTTTTATTGTTCAAAATTCATTTGGACACACTAGAGAAATTCCTGTGCTTAGGAGGCAATCCATTCAAAGAAATAGCTCTAGATTTTACATTATGGCTTATTAATTTTTAGCACACATCTGCCCTGTGGTAGGCAGAATAATAGCCTTCCAAAGATGTCCACATCCTAGTTTTCAGAACCTGTATGTTACCCCACATGGCACAGGAACTTTGCAGATGTTAGTTAGAACGGAAAGCTCTCCAAGCCATTACAAAGACCCCGGGGATGGAGACAGAGCTCATTCCTTCAAGAGCACTGGACTTGCCATCTGAACGCTGGTTCTACCCCTTTGGCCAAGCCATTATGCCTATGGAACACTCAGTTTTCTAATCTGTGAAATGGAAACAATAATAGTTACCACACGGAGGGGTTTCAGAAGTCAAACTAGCTCATGTATATGGAAACTCTTTGTATTTTTAGGTGCTCCTTTACATTAATAACTAAAGTTATGGCGGACTCTGTTAGACATTGGGAGATCAGTAAGGAGAAGGAGAGGGCAGGGGAGGGTAGAGGGAAAAAGAAAGGGGAAGGGAAAAGAAAAGAAAAGAAAAGAGAAAGAAAACAAAAAAAAAATCTGCCCTGTAGAAACTTAGAATCTAATTGGTGAGATGAAATTTATTTGCAATTGTTCAGTAGGAATGTCACAAAAATAAGATTAAGGTTCAACAACAAAGGTGGAGGCCATTAGTAAGCTTTTTTGCAGAAGAGGAGAACGGAGGCTTGCATGAAGTATCAGAGAAGTGGTAGGTGGGAAAGACTATATTAGATACTACAAGATAGACAGGTGGTATGGAAGAAAGCATTATTTGGCTCATAGGCCCCTGTAATCAGAATAAATAACAGAAGCCAAAGTGTGGAGTCAAGAAGGGGCTGGGTCAGGGAGAAGGAGAAAGTCTGAAAAGAATAGAATTTTGTGTAGAATATGAGGATATGGTTGTGTGGAAAGCCTTCAACGTCAGAGTAAAGTCCTTGAACACTTCCAATCATTGGAGTAACATGCAAACCAGCTTTTGAAGAACACTGGTCTGGCCTACATGCCTGAGCACCTACTCAGCACCAGACTGTGAGCTTGCCTCATTCTATACCTTGTCTCACTCAGTGCTCATAACCATCCGTGACAGATGAAAAGAAATGTGGCTTGGGGAGAGTACATGATGTAGCTAAGTAACACAGCAAGTTAGTGACAGAGTTAAAATTAACTTCTCCCAGGGATGAAGCTGAATTGACCACAGTGGACAAGCTTTTTGATGTGCTACTGGATTCAGTTTGCCAGTATTTTATTGAGGATTTTTGCATCGATGTTCATCAGGGATATTGGCCTGAAATTTTCTTTTTCTCTTGTGTCTCCGCCAGGTTTTGGTATCAGGATGATGCTGGCCTCATAAAATGAGATAGGGAGGAGTCCCTCTTTTTCTACTATTTGGAATAGTTACAGAAGGAATGGTACCAGCTCCTCTTTGTACCTCTGGTAGAATTCGGCTGTGAATCCGTCTGGTCCTGGGCTTTTTTTAGTTGGTAGGCTATTCATTACTGCCTCAATTTCAGAACTTGATATTGGTCTATTCAGGGATTCAACTTCTTCCTGGTTTAGTCTTGGGAGGGTATATGTGTCCAGGAATTTATCCATTTCCTCTAGAATTTCTAGCTTATTTGCACAGAGGTGTTTATAGTATTCTCTGATGGAAGTTTGTGTTTCTGTGGGATTAGTGGTGATATTCCCTTTATCATTTATATTGTATTTATTTGATTATTCTCTCTGTTCTCCTTTATTAATCTGGCTAGCAGTCTATCTATTTTGTTAACCTTTTCAAAAAACCAGCTCCTGGATTCATTGATTTTTTGAATGGTTTTTCATGTCTCTATCTCCTTCAGTTCTGCTCTAATTGTAGTTATTTATTCTTTTGAAGAACACTGGTCTGGCCTAGATGCCTGAGCACCTACTCGGCAGCAGACTGCAAGCTTAACTCATTCTATACCTTGTATGCTAGCTTTTGAATTTGTTTGCTCTTGCTTCTCTGGTTCTTCTAATTGTGATATTAGGGTGTCAATATTAGATCTTTCCCACTTTCTCCTGTGGGCATTTAGTGCTATAAATTTCCCTCTAAACACTACTTTAGCTGTGTCCCAGAGATCCTGGTATGTTGTATCTTTGTTCTCATTGGTTTCAAAGAACTTATTTATTTCTGCCTTAATTTTGTTATTTACCCAGTAGTCATTCAGGAATAGGTTGTTCAGTTTCCATGTAGTTGTGTGGTTTTGAGTGAGTTTCTTAATCCTGAGTTCTAATTTCATTACACTGTGGTCCGAGAGACTGTTTGTTATGATTTCCATTCTTTTGCATTTGCTGAGGAGTGTTCAACATATGCAAATCAATAAATGTAATTCATACATAAACAGAACCAATGGCAAAAACCACATGATTATCTCAATAGATGCATAAAAGGCCTTTGATAAAATTCAACAGCCCTTCATGCTAAAAACTCTTAAGAAACTAGGTATTGATGAAACATATCTCAAAATAATAAGAGCTATTTATGACAAACCCACAGCCAATATCATACTGAATGGGCAAAAGCTGGAAGCATTTCCTTTGAAAAACCAGCACAAGACAAGGACACCCTCTCTCACCACTCCTATTCAACATAGTATTGGAAGTTCTGGCCAGGGCAATCAGGCAAGAGAATGAAATAAAGCATATTCAAACAGGAAGAGAGGAAGTCAAATTGTCTCTGTTTGCAGATGACATTATTGTATATTCAGAAAACCCCATAGTCTCAGCCCAAAATCTCCTTAAGCTGATAAGCAACTTCAGCAAAGTCTCAGGATACAAAATCAATATGCAAAAATCACAAGCATTCCTATACACCAATAACAGAGAGCCAAATCATGAGCGAACTCCCATTCACAATTGCTACAAAGAGAATAAAATACCAAGGAATACAAATTACAAGGAATGGGAAGGACCTCTTCAAGGAGAACTACAAACCACTGCTCAGGGAAATAAGAGAGGACACAAACAAATGGAAAAACATTCCATGTTCATGGATAGAAAGAATCAATATTGTGAAAATGGCCATACTGCCCAAGGTAATTTATAGATTCAATGCTATTCCCATCAAGTTACCACTGACTTTCTTCACAGAATTAGAAAAAACTGCTTTAAATTGCATATGGAACCAAAAAAGAGCCTGTATAGCCAAGACAGTCCTAAACAAAAAGAACAAAGCTGGAGGCATTATGCTACCTGACTTCAAACTATACTACAAGGCTACAGTAACCAAAACAGCATGGTACTGGTACCAAAACATATATAGAGACCAATGGAACAGAACAGAGGCCTCAGAAATAACACCATACATCTACAACCATCTGATCTTTGAAAAACCTGAAAAAAACAAGCAATGGGGAAAGGATTCCCTATTTAATAAATAGTGTTGGGAAAACTGACTAGCCATAAGCTGAAAACTGAAACTGGACCCCTTCCTTACACCTTATACAAAAATTAACTCGAGATAGATTAAAGACTTAAATGTAAGACCTAAAACCATAAAAACCCTAGAAGGAAAACTAGGCAATACCATTCAGGACATAGACATGAGCAAAGATTTCATGAGTAAAACACCAAAAGCAATGGCAACAAAAGCCAAAATTGATAAATAGGATCTAATTAAACTAAAGGCTTATGCACAGCAAAAGAAACTACCATCAGAGTGAACAGGCAACCTACAGAATGGGAGAAAATTTTTGCAATCCATCCATCTGAAAAAGGGCTAATATCCAGAATCTACAAGGAATTTAAACAAATTTTACAAGAAAAAAACAACCCCATCAAAAAGTGGGCAAAGGATATGAACAGACACTTCTCAAAAGAAGACATCTGTGCGGCCAGCAAACATACGAAAAGAAAGCTAATCATCGTTGGTCATTAGAGAAGTGCAAATCAAAACCATAATGAGATATCATCTCATGCCAGTTAGAACGGAGATCATTAAAAAGTCAGGAAACACAGATACTAGAATGTATATGGAGAAATAGGAATGCTTTTACACTGTTGGTGGGAGTGTAAATTAGTTCAACCATCGTGGAAGACAGTGTGGCGATTCCTCAAGGATCTAGAACCAGAAATACCATTAGGCCCAGCGATCCTATTACTGGGTATGGACCCAAAGGATTATAAGTCATTCTACTATAAAGACACCTGCATGCGTATGTTTATTACAGCACTCTTCACAATAGCAAACACTTGGAACCAACCCAAATGCCCATCAATCATAGACTAGATAAAGAAAATGTGGCACATACATACCATGGAATACTATGCAGCCATTAAAAAGGATGAGTTCATGTCTTTTGCAGGGACACGGATGAAGCCATCATTGTCAGCAAACTAACACAGGAACAGAAAACCAAACACTGCATGTTCTCACTCATAAGTGAGAGTTGAAGAATGAGAGCACATGTAAACAGGGAGGGGACTATCACACACCGGGGCCTGTAGGGGGGTGGGGGGCTAGGGGAGGGATAGCATTAGAAGAAATACCTAACATAGATCATGGGTTGATGGGTGCAGCGTACCACCATGGCACACGTATACCTATGTAACAAACCTGCACGTTCTGCACAGAACTTAAACTATAATAAAAACATTAACTCCTCTATTTCAGAACTCAAACATTCATCAGACTCACCCCAGATCCCAAATGATGCCAGGTACAGTAATGACTTACAGAGCCGAGCTCGGCCATGTGGTGCAGGAGACAAGACTGGCAGGAATTACAGAGCTATAGCTGCTCCGGCAGGGCGACAGGGGTATCTTGGAAGCAAGCGGGAGAAGCACTAAACCAGTTTTGGGATGGAACAAAATGCCTACAGGTGAATCGTTTCATATTTCTTTTTTGGCCATCTTCACACTATTTTTCTTAAGGTTGACTGAGTGTTATGAGTGGTGCGAAGCTCAAAAATTGGCAAGGATCGCATCCAAATGGAAGACTGGCCTGTTGGCCCATCCCTCCTCCCTGCAGCGTAATTGAGAGGGCTTGGCTATTCGAAAGATATTCAAGGCATGGAATCTTCTACACCCCATGTAGAATTGCAGATGACATTATTGTATATTCAGAAAACCCCATCGTCTCAGCCCAAAATCTCCTTAAGCTGATAAGCAACTTCAGCAAAGTCTCAGGATACAAAATCAATGTGCAAAAATCACAAGCATTCCTATACACCAACAGACAAACAGAGAGCCAAATCATGAGACAGCTCCCATTCACAATTGCTGCAAAGAGAATAAAATACCAAGGAATACAAATTACAAGGGATGGGAAGGACCTCTTCAAGGAGAACTACAAACCACTGAGCTAATCAGAGACCGCCCAGCTGGAGGTCTCCTTTCCTCAGCTCTGTTCTCTCCTGCCCGCTGTGAGGGAGGTCTCTCGGAAAAACCGCCACACCGTGTACTTTTCTGCATTCCGCATTGTGCATTTATTAGGAATGCACACATCTGGAATTCTTGAACAACTGAAAATGCACCTGCAAAGTCTTAAAAGGAAAGACAAGCTAAGCCTTTTTTTAAAGCTTGGTACTGAAAATAAACACTCTCATCATAACTGAAGTCTTGAAGACAAAAAGAATCTAGCAGTGTGAGTCCATTTGAGAGCCTGTTTTCCGAAACCAATGCCAGTGGATAGTAAAGTCAAAAACCCAATATGACTTAATCGGCTCTAAAATGCAGATAACATTTAAACAATCCACATGGATTGTGCTTTTTTCTCCTACCATGTCACCTTCAAAATCACTTCTACATAAATTGTAAATCAGTTCGTACTCAACCACCGGCTTTACAGCAAGTTGGCTCTTTTCAAAAGAGTCACGTCTTGAGATACCTTGAGTTTTATTCTCTTACACTGGCCTCCACAAGCTTGTTTCTTCTCACGTTTCCCCCTCTAGCTCTCCCTGAAGGCTTCATGTCCTCTACAGAGAGCATGAAAGAAACAGATGGAGAGATGGGGGTGGGAGGGCAGAGAGAAAGAGAACAGAAGAGAAGAAAGAGAAGGAAAGAGAGAGGAGAAGAAGAAAGAGAGGGAAGAAAGAAAAAAAGAGGCCGGACGCGGTGGCTCACGCCTGTAATCCCAGCACTTTGGAAGGCTGAGACGGGCGGATCACGAGGTCAGGAGATCGAGATCATCCTGGCTAACACGGTGAAACCCCATCTCTTTTTTTGCATTACCCCAAATGCAAAAAAATTAGCCAGGCGCGGTGGCAGGCGCCTGTAGTCCCAGCTACTCGGGAGGCTGAGGCAGGAGAATGGCTTGAACCTGGGAGGTAGAGCTTGCAGTGAGCCGAGATGGCGCCACTGCACTCCAGCCTGGGCAACAGAGCGAGACTCCGTCTTAGAAAAGGAAAAAAAAAAAAAGGAAAGAAAAAAGAAAGAGAGAAAGGAAGGAAGCAAGGAAGGAAGAAGTCTGTGTTGAGGCCTGTCCTTAGTAAACTTCTGCCTGGCCAGCAGGTTGCTCTCCACTAAAGCAGTCCAGTGCTGGGCCCAACAAAAGAATACAAATCCCTTCTCCAGACCCATTAGCACCTTCTACACTGGGTGTCTACATAAAAGGGGAGTGATTTTTTCTGTTTTACTGGGATGTTGTGGAAAACATACTATCATGAATCACGATTTGCCCTGACTTCATTTGGTTCATCAACATCTGGCTTTGAACTACAAATCACAGGGCCCAGAACAGTCATCCATCACCTGAACCCAAGGTCAGTCTCAATAGATGTGTAACTGTGTATTAATAAAACACCCAATGAAGCAAAGCATTAGCCAGTCACCATTAAAAAGTCTATCATCCACAGGAAATTAAACATTTTTACTTGTGGTAGACCCACTGGAAATGCTCACAAATAACTAAGGCTCCTGATGCATTTGCTTTGGGTACAGCACCGTTTCCAGTTGAAAATCCAGTCAAAAGCACTTTTGTGATGGGTATAAGCACTTGATTCAGGGGTGCTCACCAGGCAAACCCAAAAATGGTAAAATAAAACACTGTAACATTTTCACCAAGATGTCAAACATAAGTAGTTTTGTTTTAGGCCTTTCCCAAAGTATCTCTCCCCAAATGTTCATTTCAGAAAGCTTTTAGGTCCTGATTTTCATATCATTCATATTATAAGAAATTGCAAATCTATACATAAGCTACTTCTAGAGCAGTCACCATATCCATGGGTTAGGGGGAGAGAATAACAGAAATTCTGTGACTCATCACTGCACTTTTTTTCTAACATAAAAGCATGATTTTGTCACAGATAATGAGCACCACCTTGGCTATGGCTACTGATTATATAACCGTGAGCATTTATGTCTTCAATAGTATGTTAGTAGTCTTTGAAGACACAATTCTCAAATTTGCAGAAGCTGGTTTCACTTGTTCAGAGGAAGACATTGATGATGAGTGCTTTTTTCCCCAATGGGAAAAAGATTTGATTATTATTTTATTATTATTACCGTTAAAAGGTTGATGCCTCCTGAATTCTTACTGACTGTTATTTTTATGAATTCTATTCTTGATAGTACCAAATATAGATACTTCTGGAAAGTGACAGCGGCACATTCAGTTTTCAAAGTTTGCTAATGACAAGGAAGGGAAGTATGGGGACTCATGGGGCTGGCTACATAGAGAAAGCTTTGAGCATGTTTATGAACCAAAAGGGTCAGCAGAGAGGGGGCAGTAGAAAATATAAGAAGAGAGAAAGTTGATAGAAACAACTCCAGGGGCAAATGAAAGATTTGCTTATTTTTTTTTTTTTTAACCAATGGGCAAAAAAAGCACTCATCATCAATGTCTTCCTCTGAACAAGTCAATATTCACACTTGCAGTTTGCAATGACTGTGAAGCCAAAGCCAGCAGTTTTATGACTGCTGCTCTTGCACCACAGAATGAGAAAGCCAGCAAGGACTATCAAACATGCGGGAATAATAATGCACTCATTGAAACGGGTGCGCTCACAGGCAGGTTTCATCTACAAGGGCAAAAACGTTCTTCTGCCTCTGAAAGTTAGCTTCCGCCACAATTTCCATGAAACTTGCTTCAGAACAGAACTCTTGGAAACTATAAATGTTTTTAATTCTCAAAAGAAGATAGACAAAACTCAATCAGAGTAACTCGTAATTGGCTTGGCTAACGGTCCCTAGGTGAATTAGTCATTTTCAGCGTTCAAAAAATCCTAGACTAGCTTCCTCCTGGTGTCCTGCACACTTCTATGCTCCCTTCGGGTGGCAAATGTTGAAGGCATTCCTGCTAGTATTACTAGTTTGATAGTGATTTCCTGATTTCACCTAGTGCTTTCTGTCACTCTATCAGGCAGCCACGATGGAAGGAGGTGCAGAGATCATTCAGTGTTATGGACTAAACGGTGTGGTCCCCTCATTCACATGCTCAACCCCCAATGTGACTGTATTTGGAGATAGGCTCTTAGCGAGGCAATTAAGGTAAAATGAAGTTATAAAGCAGCTCAACTCTGATAAGACTGGTGTTCTTCTAAGAGACACCAAGACATGCAAAGCTTTCTCTCTCTGCCTGCACACACTGTGGATGGGCCATGTGAGGACGCAGCAAGAAGGCAGCTGTCTGCAAGCCAGGAAGGAAGCTCTTACTAGAAATGGAATTTGTTGGCACCGTGATTTTGGACTTCCAACCTCCAGAACAGGGAGAATATAAATGTCTGTTATTTAAGTCACCCCGTCTGTGGTATTTTGCTATGGCAGCTCCGCTGGCTACGATGTGACTGTTGTAGTCCAAGCAGTGTACACAGTGCACAGCATGTACGACTATCGCCCCTAAGATCTCTCATGTACACAATTTGAGCATGATGTTCATAATGCCCCTAAGGGCAACACTGTGATGTAGGAGAATAAGTTAGATAAAACCCATCGCTTCTTAGCTGCAGGGTCTTGAGCAAAGTCCTCAATTCCTCCAAGCCTCAGTTTCCTCCTGTTATAAATGTTTGTTAAGCTGGTTAAATCTAGCCTCGGCACCAAATTTAATAAGATTCGGTACTGTTAAGCATTTTTCATCCACCATGAAGAAACCCACTGCATGGGTGTTTGCATGTGTATGATGATTTCTAAGTGTTCAAAGGAATATTGTGTTGGTTTCTTTAATTAAAGAGTAAAATTCTATTTTAAAATGTCTGTTATCATTGTGGTGAGAATTTTTCTGCCTTCATGCCTGCAAATTTCACTGTCTTAACCTTCTGGTGGATTGATCAGTGAGTCACTCACTGGTGACACCTGTAAGCCTATCACTAGGCATGAGGCTAAAGCTGACCTCTAGATAGTGTAGGCTTCCTGGAAATCTCTTTGGATCATCCTAAGTCTGCTTTTGTCAATAGTTCCAGAAAAATAGACACAGAGTTAATGGATCATATTCATTAATATCAAGAATAGAATTTACAAAAGTAACAGTCAATAAGAATTCATGAAGCATCAATCTGTTAACAGTAATAATAATGATAATCATAATAACTCAGATAGATGGAGACTAACTTTGGGAAGCCACTGACTAAATGTATGATCTCAGTAACCCTTTAGGTTAGATACCATTATCCTCACTATACAGGGAGGAAACTGAGGGACAGAAAGGCTAAATAACTTACCCAAGGGCCAATGTAGGAAGTGGCAGAGTAGGTTTGAAATGCTCCGTGGGACGTGACTGCTGTGCTATGCTGTCTCCACTGCAGGATCTCTAATGCCTGTCAACTGCGTCATGGGCTTTAGTTCAAGTGAATCTCCCTCCTACCTTCTGTGGTAACACCACCAAAGAGATCTGATGCTGGAGAGGTTCCCACGTACTTCTAAATGATACACAGTAGTTATTTCCATTCACAGAAATCCTCCTGCAAGGATTTCTGAAATCATTCTATTGCATAAAATCTGTATGTTCCTGATTTAAAAATATACAAAACATCCTTCCAAGTCATTTGAATTAACACTAGTATTAAGGAAGCTAAGTCTGCATAACCAGCCCCCCTGGAAAGACAGAATGCCATCTCCTCAAGTCTAAGTGCTGTGTAATCATTAATCTACAAACCAAATGGAGATATTACCTGTTCTGCAAACAGCAAATCAAACAAAATTCCTAGGTGCTGGCCCGGCGCGGTGGCTCAAGCCTGTAATCCCAGCACTTTGGGAGGCCGAGACGGGCGGATCACGAGGTCAGGAGATCGAGATCATCCTGGCTAACCCAGTGAAACCCCGTCTCTACTAAAAAATACAAAAAAAAAAAAAAAAAAAAAAAAAAAAAAAAACCTAGCTGGGCAAGTGGTGGGCGCCTGTAATCCCAGCTACTTGGGAGGCTGAGGCAGGAGAATGGCGTAAACCCGGGGCGGAGTGAAAGGAGCTGGGCACATTCCTCAGCCCCGGGCTCAAAACTCCCTGAGCCTAGCACAAACACATCCCATCCTCCCATCCCACCACCATATATCTCTCAAACTCCCTGAGCCCAGTACAAACACCACCTGGAAAGTCTCCGATAAGGAGACAGCCGTTCAAGGTTACTGAAAGCGCAGGAGCCAAAAGAATTTCTTTGTTCTCCTACAACTTTCGGGCTATAAAAAGCAAACGCTTGCATTGTTCGGGGCCCTCTTGTATACTGTGTAAAGGAGGGACCAAGTTCGAACTTGTAGTAAAGATCCTTGCCGCTTGGCTTTGACTCTGGACTCTGGTGGTCTTCTTTGGGGAACAAACAGTCTGGGCATAACATCTGGGGGCTCGTCCGGGATTCCCCAAGCCCACCAGACCCCTGGTCAACGGATCTGCTAAGATCGATCTACTGATAGGTGAGCTGGCTCGTCTCCGTTTGTCTGTCTGTGTCTGTGTGTCTGTTCTGAATCTGAATCTCTGACTCGCGAGGTCTGAAACTGAGGCTGGCACAGTCCTGGCGGACGCGCTATAGGACGGCCAGTGGAGACCGGTGGGAGACGTCCCCTGGCTCTCTTCTGATTTAAATTGCGATCTGAGTTGCCGGAGCGGGTTCGCGATCCGGGCAACAGCTGAATCTGAATTGCCCCGGTCTCCGGGTGCGCGCTTGCGGTCTGAATCTGACCCCGGTCTCCGGGTGCGCGCTCGCTGTCTGAATTGCCCCGGTCCCCGGGTGCGCGCTCGCTGTCTGAATTGCCCCGGTCCCCGGGTGCGCGCTCGCTGTCTGAATTGCCCCGGTCCCCGGGTGCGCGCTCGCTGTCTGAATTGCCCCGGTCCCCGGGTGCGCGCTCGCTGTCTGAATTGCCCCGGTCCCCGGGTGCGCGCTCGCTGTCTGAATTGCCCCGGTCCCCGGGTGCGCGCTCGCTGTCTGAATTGCCCCGGTCCCCGGGTGCGCGCTCGCTGTCTGAATTGCCCCGGTCCCCGGGTGCGCGCTCGCTGTCTGAATTGCCCCGGTCCCCGGGTGCGCGCTCGCTGTCTGAATTGCCCCGGTCCCCGGGTGCGCGCTCGCTGTCTGAATTGCCCCGGTCCCCGGGTGCGCGCTCGCTGTCTGAATTGCCCCGGTCCCCGGGCTCCCGGCTTCCGGCGCGCGCTCGCGGCCCCAGTCCCCGGGCTCCCGGCTTCCGGCGCGCGCTCGCGGCCCCGGTCCCCGGGCTCCCGGCTTCCGGCGCGCGCTCCCGGCCCCGGTCCCCGGGCTCCCGGCTTCCGGTGCGCGCTCCCGGCCCCGGTCCCCTGGGTTCCCGGCTTCCGGCGCACTCCCGGCCCGGTCCCCGGGCTCCCGGCTTCCGGCGCCACACTTCCGGCCCCGGTCCCCGGGCTCCCGGCTTCCGGCGCCACACTTCCGGCCCCGGTCCCCGGGCTCCCGGCTTCCGGTGCCACACTTCCGGCCCCGGTCCCCGGGCTCCCGGCTTCCGGTGCCACACTTCCGGCCCCGGTCCCGGGGCTCCCCGGCTTCCGGCGCACGCTCGCGGCCCCGGTCCCCGGGCTCCCGGCTTCCAGCGCGGATTTCCTTTACAGGGATTCCAACCCACAACCTAATTCTAACCCACATTCCTTTACAAAAAGAGACACAGAAAGTGAGACTGGGGAGAAGAGAAAATAAGTGAGAGAGAGACCATAGAGATGAGAAAGGGAGAAAGTGAGAAGGGAAATCGGAAAGGGAAAGGGGAGAAAACGGCAGACGTGGAGAGTCAGAGAAAAAGACTGAGTATAAAGGAGAAAGGACACGGGATGACAGAGAGACAGAGAGAGAGAAAGCGCGCGCGAATGAGATAGAAACTTAAAGAAAAGACCCTGTAAATATGTCAATCAAAGATTTAGACAGAAACGAAAAGATTAGAGAGAGAGATAGAGGGAGGGAGCAGGCGGAGGGGAGGCGGGCTCGCTGAAAGGGAAAGTAACTTTAAAAGGCTGGGGGGGCGGACGCGAGGGCGCACTTCGCGGACTAGGCCCCCCCCCAGCCGCCTGACTCCACGGTGGCTTTACCCCTTCGGGAAATAAAACCCCCAGATGACACAGGAATCCCCAAGCTCCAGTACTGGCCATTCTCCACCAGTGATCTGTATAACTAAAAGGCTCAGAGTGCTCGGTTTTCAGACAACCCCAAAGATTTACTGGTTTTACTGGATAGTGTCATGTTCACCCACCAGCCCATTTGAGATGATTGTCAGCAGCTCCTCCGAATCTTGTTTACCACAGAAGAGCGAGAGAGAATACAGGTAGAAGCTAGAAAGCTGGTCCCGGGGGACGACGGTCAACCGACTGCCAACCCCGACCTCATAAACGCGACCTTTCCTCTGACCAGGCCGGCATGGGACTACAACACGGCAGAAGGTAGGGGACGGCTACGCCTTTATCGCCAGACTCTAATGGCAGGTCTCCGGGCAGCTGCTCGCAAGCCCACTAATTTGGCTAAAGTATATTCTATTCTGCAAGAAAAGACAGAGAGCCCAGCCACCTACTTAAAAAGATTAATGGAAGCTTTTAGACAGTACACCCCCATAGATCCAGAGGCTCCAGGAAGTCAGGCAGCTATTGTAATGTCATTCGTAAATCAGGCAGCCCCAGATATTAAAAGAAAACTCCAGAAATTAGAAGACTTGGAAGGAAAGCGGATTCAGGACCTCCTTCAGATAGCCCAGCGGGTTTACAATAACAGAGGTACTCCAGAAGAAAGGCATTTAAGGCCACTGAAAAAAATGACCAAGGTCCTGGCAGCAGTAGTACAGAAAGAGCATCTACAGCCAGAGTACACCCAACCCAGGCGGCCCCCCAGGCATGATAATCTGAAAAAAGACCAATGTGCCTACTGCAAGGAGGCTGGCCACTGGGTAAGAGACTGCCTCGCTACTGCCCAACCCGGACCTGGACGCCCCACTCCATGACTGCACCGAGATACTAGCTCAGGTGTACGGAGTTTGAGAAGACCTGCAGGATCGCCCACTTCCTGACGCCGACCTCGTCTGGTTCACTGATGGGAGCAGCTTCATGCATCAGGGCCAGAGGTACGCTGGAGTGGCAGTGACTTCAGAGACTAAGGTAATCTGGGCGGAACCCCTGCCCCCGGGGACATCGGCCCAGAAGGCCGAATTAATAGCGCTCACCCAAGCTCTTACCTTAGGGGCAGGGAAAAAGCTGACGGTATATACAGACAGCCGATATGCTTTTGCAACAGCACATATACATGGGGCCATTTACAGGGAGCGGGGGTTACTGACGGCTGAAGGAAAAGAAATAAAAAACAAGCAAGAAATCCTAGCCCTGCTAACAGCCCTATGGAGGCCAGAAAAGTTAGCCATTGTGCATTGCCCAGGGCATCAGAAACTAACTACTCCAACTGCTCAAGGCAACTTTCTGGCGGACCAAACTGCAAGAAAGGTGGCGAAGGCTCCCAGCCAACTCCTTGCACTCCAGCTCCCTGACCCGGGCCCCCGGGACTTGCCATATTTCCCTGATTATTCAGAACAAGATCTCCAGTGGATTGACAAGCTTCCCCTGAAACAGATCCAGAATGGGTGGTGGACTGATACTAATGACCAAACCATCCTACCAGAAAAATTAGGACAACAAGTGTTAGAACACATCCACCGAACCACCCACCTGGGTGCTCGGCGGATGATAGACCTGATCAGACGCTCTAAGCTCAAAATCAGACATATAGCCGAGATGGCCAGCAACATCGTGACAAGTTGCAAAGTCTGCCAGCTTAACAACGCCTACCCCCAATCCCAGGCTGCAACGGGAACAAGGCTCAGGGGAACCAGGCCCGGTATCTACTGGAAAGTAGATTTTACTGAGATAAAGCCAGGAAAATACGGGTATCAGTACTTACTTGTCTTTGTAGATACTTTTTCAGGGTAGACTGAAGCATTCCCCACCAAGAAAGAGACTGCTCAGGTTGTAGCAAAGAAAATCCTGGAAGATATCCTCCCCAGGTATGGCTTCCCCGTCCAGATAGGGTCAGATAATGGGCCGGCCTTCGTCGCTAAGGTAAGTCAGGATTTGGCTTCCATCCTTGGGGCAAATTGGAAACTACATTGCGCTTACAGGCCCCAGAGTTCAGGACAGGTAGAGAGAATGAATCGGACCTTAAAAGAGACCTTAACTAAATTGACTATAGAGACTGGCGCTAATTGGGTGGTCCTTCTCCCCTACGCTCTGTTCCGGGCCCGTAACACCCCTTACAGACTGGGCCTTACTCCTTATGAAATTATGTATGGCAGACCCCCACCCTTAGTTCCCGGCCTAAAAGATGATCTGCTCAAGTCCGAAACAGAAAATGTCTCTGAACTCTTGTTTTCTCTACAAGCCTTGCAGAAAATTCATCAAGAAATCTGGCCCAAGCTGAAGGAACTATATGAGACTGGTCCCCCGCCGACACCCCATCCGTACCAGCCGGGAGACTGGGTCCTGGTCAAGCGACACCGACAAGAGACCCTAGAACCCAGGTGGAAAGGACCACTCCAGGTACTCCTAACCACACCCACCACCCTGAAGGTAGAAGGCATCGCATCGTGGATCCACTACAACCACGTCAAGCCAGTGGACCCAACCTCTGATCTTCTGGGACCAATCACGGCGGCGGCTGAAGCACCGGACACGTGGACTGTAGACAGAGCTAGGAACAACCCCTTAAAACTCACCCTGCGCCGGCAGCATAGCTCACTGCAAACATGCAGTTAGGTAGTCTAACCCTAACATTAGTCGCCCTAGTGGCCGCTGGAGAAATCACAAAACCAGCTCATAATCCCTTTGTCTGGAGATTCTGGCTTTATGAAAACCGAACCCACCCTGGGCAACCTCATAAGCCCGGAAAATTATTGGCCAGTGCTGATTGCCCTTCCTCAGGGTGCAACAGCCCAATTCTACTAAATTTTACTGGTTTTCAAATAGCCAAACCTATGACACCAATAATATGCTTTGAGTTTGATCAGACTAAATACAATTGTAAACACTATTGGTGGCACCAAAATGCTGGCTGTCCTTATAACTATTGTAACATCCACAGACCCCGTTATTGGGGAGAGAGAAAACAGTTAGACCCTAAATGGCCCTTCTATCGTAGACGGGATAGAGACTTTCCATATACATGAATAGTTAGAGACCCCTGGAACTCCCGCTGGACCACACCGCAACATGGGGCTGTATACTACTCCCCCTCCTCCACATGGCCTAGCAGTCACCTCTATCTGTGGCGAGGCCTAGTGCAAGTACTGCCCCTGGTCCACGGGAATATCCAACGACAGAAAAACAGACTAACACAAGACTTACGTCCTTTCTCCTGGTTAAAGTTATTACAAGAAGGACTAGAACTTGCTAACCTTACAGGACTTCATAGCCTGTCTGGCTGCTTCCTGTGCGCCACTCTAGGGCGTCCACCGCTAACAGCTGTCCCTCTGCCATGGGGATCCTCTACCTTTGCCCAAGCTAACAACCTCCGAAACCTCTCGTATGCTCCTATCCTGAACGTGCCCCTATACCTAAACCCCAGTCAGGAGAAGTTTCCCTACTGTTTCTCAGGAATCAATTCCAGCCTCTGCAGCATCACTGCAACGCCCCCTAATATCACCTTAAGGACTCCATCAGGCATATTCTTCTAGTGTAATGGAACCTTATCTAAGAACCTACCTAGTCCTTCTGTTAATAACCTACTATGTCTCCCTGTCACATTAGTTCCCCGGTTGACTCTACTAACTGCTGGCGAGTTCCTAGGGTATACCGGTAACTGGACTAGTGCTGTTATTCACCCAGACCCTAGACCAAGACCTGCACGAGCCATATTTCTCCCCCTCATTGCAGGAATCTCCCTCACCGCATCCTTCATTGCGGCCGGACTGGCGGGGGGAGCCCTAGGTCACACCCTCATAGAAAGTAACAAGTTGTACCAACAATTTGCCGTTGCTATGGAAGAGTCGGCTGAGTCCCTTGCCTCCCTTCAGCGGCAGCTTACGTCCCTAGCTCAGGTAACCTTGCAAAACCGGAGGGCCCTAGACCTACTCACTGCAGAAAAAGGTGGTACATGTATATTTCTAAAAGAAGACTGTTGTTTCTACATAAATGAATCAGGACTTGTAGAGGACCGGGTCCAACAGTTACGCAAGTTAAGCACTGAAGTAAAAACACGGCAGTTTGCTTCAGCTGCAGACCAATGGTAGAATTCCTCTATGTTTTCTCTGTTAGCCCCCTTCCTTGGACCCCTGCTAAGTCTACTATTTCTGCTTACCGTAGGACCTTGTGTTGTTAACAGAATTTTACAATTTATTAAGGAGAGATTTGACACCGTACAACTCATGGTCCTCAGAGCCCAATACCAACCTGTAAACGCTGAAACAGAATCAGACTTATAAGACCCAAGATTGGCTCTAAAGATACCTGAAAAGAAGGGGGGAATGAAAGGAGCTGGGCACATTCCTCAGCCCCGGGCTCAAAACTCCCTGAGCCTAGCACAAACACATCCCATCCTCCCATCCCACCACCATATATCTCTCAAACTCCCTGAGCCCAGTACAAACACCACCTGGAAAGTCTCCGATAAGGAGACAGCCGTTCAAGGTTACTGAAAGCGCAGGAGCCAAAAGAATTTCTTTGTTCTCCTACAACTTTCGGGCTATAAAAAGCAAACGCTTGCATTGTTCGGGGCCCTCTTGTATACTGTGTAAAGGAGGGACCAAGTTCGAACTTGTAGTAAAGATCCTTGCCGCTTGGCTTTGACTCTGGACTCTGGTGGTCTTCTTTGGGGAACAAACAGTCTGGGCATAACAGGAGCTTGCTGTGAGCTGAGATCCGGCCGCTGCACTCCAGCCTGGGTGACAGAGCGAGACTCCGTCTCAAAAAAAAAAAAAAAAAAAAAAATTTCCTAGGTGCTGCCACGGGAACAAATCATACAGAGAAACTGCTCTCTGCTTGTCTCTTGAAAGCCCTGGCTATTTCCAGGGGCCCTAAAACTCATTATCCCCCTGCGGGTGAACAGCAGACTCCAGTAGCTGTGTATTTCTAGAAAGTGGCAGCAATACATCTAAATGTTTTCAGTTTGCTCATGACAAGGAAGGGAAGGATGGGGATTCAAGGGGTGGGTAGGTAAAGAGTGTTATGGACCAAGAGGGTCAGCAGAGAGGGGGCAGTAGAAAATGTAAGGAGAGAGAAAATTGATAGAAACAGGTCCAGGAGCAAGTGAAAGATTTGCTCCGGTGGAATTAACATGAATATACGTGGGGATGGGGGGCAGCATTTAAATTTTAGAGACAAAAATGAAGATGAGTAGAAATGCAATTTTTTAGATAGAAAGATATTTGTGTCCACCAGCCTCTATTTTCTCAGAAAAGGTGTGAGAGGGTTGAGGTTTGGATGAAGAAGGCTTGAGGAGGATGGAAAATGTTTAGAATCAAAAGTCAGTTAGAAAGGACTAAAAGGATTTCCAAGTAGAAGTGACTGTGGCATTAAGCTAACATGGCATAGTTTATAGTGGACTGCTTCCAGAGCAGAGGACATGGGGTTTAGTCCATTGCCACGGAGTTGGGTCAAGCCCTTAGAAAATTGTCTTCTGACCTAACTTTCAAATGGAAACCTACCCTTCTATGATTTATCCAGGCTTCTGTGATCTACCTACCCTTTGCTTGCAAGACAATCCAAGGTCCTCAACATGACACACAGGCCTTTCCCTAACTGGCCCCCATTTGTGTCTCCAGCATCAGTTTTTGCCTTCTGCCATATTGAACTTAACTGTCATTCCTCCAGAGCCTCAGGCCCTTTCAGTGCTGCTGGGCCTTGACCAAAGGATTCCCCTGAAATATTTTTCCCTTTAATGTCTGGGAAATAATATGTACTTTTTTTTTTAAAGGCTGCCTCCTCTGAGAAGCCTTCCAGGGTCACCTTAGGTAAAACTGATTATCAGTCTCTCTTTTTGCCAGCCTTATCTATGCCCTGTATGTGTTACTGACATCACAAGTTCATATTTCATCCATTTTAAAATGCACTTTTATTCACATTTTTTAAAAATCCCTGAAATAAGCCAGATGTGATGGCACATATTTGTAGTTGCAGCTACTCAGGAGGCTGAGGCGGGAAGATCACTTGAGCCCAGGGCTTGAGGCTGTAGTGTTATGATTCACCTGTGAATGGCTACCACACTGCAGCCTTGGCAACACAGGTAGACCTTGTCTCAAAAAAACAAAACAAAACAAAAAAACAACAAAAAAAACCTCTTAAATTAGCATGTAACTTATAATCAATGGTGTATCATAGTTTAATGACAGGATTAAAAAAATTTTGGTGATACCAAAAAAAAGAAAAAGTACATCTTACATTGGAGAGCATTTGGTGAAATGCAGCTTCATTTTCTAACTTTCTAAAGTGAGTGTAAGAGTGCTTCTCATCTTGCCTCCCACCCCACCACCCCCACCACCTTTGGCAGTGTCTGGAGACATTTTTGGCTGTATCAACTTGCGGCGAGGAATATGCTGCTGGCATCTAACAGGCAGAGGCGAGAGATGATGCTAAACATCATACACAGGACAACCCCCAACAACAAAGAATTAACCAGGTCAAAATGTGAATAGTACAGAGATTGAGAAACCCCGATGTCGAGAAACAATACCTATTTGGGTATATAATAGGCTTTATTATGTTTGATTTTAAATAAATCTTTTACAGTGTATAGTGCAACTTAATATATAGCAACTTTTTCCAAACCTTGGCTTGTGCAGAATAGCAACTCTTGAGACATATTCTAAGCTCTCCTCGTCACCCCTCCCCGACTCCCTTCTGCTAGATGCCCCAGGGGAATCAATACAGCAATGCTCCTGGTCAAAATCTGAAAGCCAAAATGTCTCAGAGAGATCTGTGACCTTAAACCAATTACGTTAGTTAATGGCAAGTCCAGAACTGAAACGCAGACCCCCAGATTTCCGCAATCTCACTCAGCCTGGGAGACAGCTGCTCCGTTCCCGAGCTAAATTGGCTAACACAGTTCGGTACCTTAAGAGGAAATGTGCCCTACCTATATGAGCTGGGTGACTTAGCAAGAGTTTAGCATTAGTATTCACGCTTTAACACCCGGGACCCACCTGGCTCTCACCCCCCTTTATGATAATTTAGGTTGACTCTGTAAGACCCCTTAGCTCTGTGGGGAATTGGATTTATGCAAAAAATAATAGTGATTCATGAATGTGAAGGAACTTTAAATAAATGTAGATGATTTCATCATACAAAAGGCAGAAGGGACTTAGTAAGTGTATTTAAGGCTCTGGAGGAAGCGTTATTAATTTGGAAAGTGGGTGGAGGGAGCTGTCCTCTATCCCTACAAGCTGCACGTGTGGAAAGGGCCTTTCCAGCGCAGGAAGCTGATTTCTGTGAGAAAGGAAGGAGCTCCAGGGAGAGATTTTGGCAAGGCAGTCCCCACATCTCGGTTGTGCCAGTCAGGCGGGCCTCAGGTGGGTCTGGGGATCCCTGCCTCTTCTGCTGAGTCCCCAGAGTGTCCCCCGCCCCCTTCCTTCTCCCACCGGGGCTGAATCACAGTGGGCAGCAGTGTTTGGGATCCTGCGATCAACCCACCGCCATCCCAGCAGCCCCACCCTTGGAGGAACGGGGGTTGCCCTGCACGTCAGAGGGGATGGCTGGGGCCGGACTCACCTTCAGGTGGATGGGAAAGGACCGCTCCTGCTGGAGGGGCCCCAGCAGCGTCTGCTCCACGTTGACCAGCTCCGAAGTCGAGTCCACCACGCGGGCTAGCGCGCTGCGCATCGCCATCCGGGCCAGGGTGCAGGGCCCGCGGTCCCGGGGGAAGGGCAGCAATTCGGCGCCCCCCTCAGCGCCCCGCACTACTTCCTGCTCTGGGGAGCTCGTCCGGGCCGCGGCCCCCCGATTCCTGGTCCCCACGCCCCCGCCCCGCTCCTCGCGCCAGGGCCCTGGCCGGGCCCGCGGCGGGCCTGAGCGACGGGCTGGAGCGGTGGACATGTGCTCCGGGTCCCGCGGGTTCCCGGGGGCGCCTGGACCGTCCCCCCAGCCCCACTCCTGCTGCAGCAGCTGCAAGGTCTGCAGAGCCACCATTTGGTGGCTGATGGAGGCCACTAAGGGCGCGGGGCTGGCCATCGCCTCCGCCGGCGGCTCGGCGCGCTCCGCGTGCAGGTGGAGCAGCAGGGAGGGAGGCGGGGGCGTTGGGGTCGCCAGGGTCACATTTTCTAACCCGCGGCTCCTCGGCCTCAGGGTCTCACAGCGTGTGTGGTCGGCCCCGCCCCCGGCTCTGAATCGGTGACCCGTGCTGGCCTCTGCCTTCGCCCGAAGTCGGAATCAGGCGCGTTCTGACCCAAACTGCCTGACGCGCTGCTCAGTGTGCACTTGAAAATCAGCGAAATGCTGAGCGCTCGTTCTTCCCTCTCTCCAGGGCTTTGATGAGAAAACGTGCTGCTTTGTGCGGGCGCATCTATCGGCGGGGATACCCCGCCCCCACCTCCTTTGAAGGACGCCTGCCAGTGACCACTGAGGTCTGGGAGGTGGGAGTGCAACAGACCCACCCTGGGGCGAAAGTAGGAAGAGCTCTAGAAAAACTTGCAAAAGGAAGACTGTGCCTTTCCCAACCCGAGGGGAATTTTCAGAAACTTGTTGAAGCAGCCTTCAAGGCCTTGCATCTGCCAAACAAAAGAAGGAGGAGTTGAGTATCTAGAAGTTCTGCTCTTCTCTGCTTTGTTCGATGCCACTTGAGCACCGAGAGCCTGGTGGCTGAACTAGCATCAGCAAGCCTCAAGGCCCAGGCCTGGCACTGCCCAGAAAAGCCTAAATGTTTTTTTGTGACACTCCCAAAAGACTTAGGCAGCAAGGTTGAAGTTAATCCTTTTATGAGCCATGAACTTAGGGACAGCTGTACAAATAGTTGCTGTTTTTAATTAAACCCAACATGGCTACTTCCTTAACTTAGAAAAAAGTGACTGGCAATGTTACGCTTTGATAGATTGGAAACCATGGGTGTGTGATCACACTTAAGAAAACAGAAGATATTTGAGAGGAGTGGTATGGAAAACCAGTCCGGAGCAGCATTGTTCCGGCTTGCTTTCTGCAAGGAAAACCATTAGACAGCCCAACAGCCCAGTAAAGCCTGGGTCATGGTGCATGCCCATGACAGATAGGTGGGCCCTGGCAGACCTGAGGATGGAATTTCATTCCTCCTTTAGGAGCCAGACAGCACCCTTGGTGCTGTGGAAATCTGGAGAGGCCTTTGAGTGAAAAGGCCATGCTGGTTAGTCTGTGAGTACAAAAGGATCATCAGAAGAGATATGGAGAGGGATGTGGGGTCCTTTAAGGTTTCTTTAACTCTGAGATAGTATGACCCCATATAATCCTCCCAACTTGCCAGCAAAGGTTCCTTCTCCTTCCCAGTGCTTTCTTCGCCTATGAAAACAAATCTGAATGCCAAGATAAAGAAAACCTTTCTTAAACAAAAACGAGTATGTTCACACTAATTATAACTAAGTAAAAATGCATGTCTGTGCATTGACAGAGAGGAAATTACTTTGGAGGGAAGTAAATAGTTTAACGTTGATTAGATTTTCTTGCCATGAAGTTACTTAAGTTCATAATAAAAAATAGAAAAATTTTTCTTTTTTAAAAAAATCCTCAAATGTTGAAATATATTAGGTTTAGCAGAGACTAACCAGCAATAGCAAAAAGGAACCCCTAATTTTCACAGAGCATGTCAGATCTCCAGGGCTGCCTCTCTTTCCAGATACACAGGAAATTCAGTTTCATGGGCTAACCCTTCCACTATCAAATGGCTGACTGCAAAACTTTCTTGACAGATGGAATTGCAGCCAACAGCAGAATTGAAATCACTAGACACAGGCTGACCTGAGGCCCCACTCTTCTGCATACCACGCTGAGTCAGAGCCATGAGACCAACTGAACCTCAGGGGGTATGACAAAAGGGTGCCAGAAAACCTTGGGGCCTGAGGGATGGCACATGCCGCTTAAATCGCTGCCTGCTTTTTCTAGTACTCTTAGGAAACCCTGGATCATCTGGCAACTGAGTAAAACACTCAGTTTTGTCTCTCTTGGCTATGGGTCGCACTGTCTTTTGCTATGACCCCAAAATGGCTTGTGTTCCAAAGCTAGAGATATGAGAGCTTAACTCAGGACAAGTTTTCATAGTCTATTTAGATGAGTCAATGGCATAGCAGATCTACCTTTGGTCTAAAACACCTCCATAGTTATGTTTACTGAGCTACCAGACGAAGTAAGAGATGGCCTACTTCTTACCCACTGTACTCACAATTTGAGGCCATTCTGTAAGACACATTCAAAAGGACAAAGTATTAGACATCTGATATGTTTGTTTCACAGCATATATTTCACTGTTTTATAGAAATCATACCCTCATTTCTCAGTAGATGTTCCTTTTCCTCCACACTCTGCCCGTGAAGGCAGATGGGATGAGCCCATCTCACTGCAGAAGGTTACTGGATCATCTAGCCTAAGTCCCATCACACATCACATCCCCACAGTGAATGGGTACGTGACCCAGCTAGAGCCGATGAGACAGTATCTTTTAAGATGATTTCAGCTGAATGCACTGCAAAAGAGAAAACAACAGTTACAGAGTACAGGCCAAAACAAAAAGTGTAGGCCAAGAGATGAAATAGCAAAAGATCAAATTCCCTTTAAACTAGAAAACTCAACATAACATAATTTAATTAATAAGAATAATTTATTGTCTCACATCACAAGAAGTCCAAAGGCTCCAGAGTTGGTTAATACAGCAGCTCCTTAGTGTAATCAAAGTCCTTTGTTCCTTCCTTCTTTCTGCCATGCCATTCCCAGCACATCAGCTTAGTCCTTGATCTTTGGGCTAGTTCTCCTATGGCTACTAGTAGCTGCTGGCATCATGTCTAGACAACAACAACTAGAAGAAAAGGCCATCTTTTCCTATGTATTCCTTCTCAAGAGCGAGGAGACACTTCTCAAAAGCCTTCAGCTGGCTTCCTCTCACATCTCCTTGGCCAGAATTGTGTCACACGTTCTTGCCTAATCAATCACAGTCAAGAGGAAAGAGGCTACCATGAGAGTCTAAGGTGAACTAGAACTCAGTAGGAGTTGGGGCTGAGTCTAGCCTCCCTCGAAGCAATTGGTGGAGGGAGGATGAAAACTACTTGATATGAAGCAAGGTTTTGTTACCAAGCATCAGCAATGGCAACAGAGAACAATGAGGATTTTGCAGGGGTTTCCAGGTAAAGAATATATCAGATCTCCAGGACTGCTTCTTTTTCTCAATACACAGCAAGTCCATTTTCATGAGGCTGATCTTTCTACTGTCAAATATCTGACTTCAGTGACCCCTGTGCAAATAAAGCTGAGAAGATACAAGTTCTGGAGCCTCTGCAGCCATCTCATGAGTTTGATGGGGACAGCCCACCTATGAATGAGCCAGCACTCCTGGAGAGAAGACATTCATGAAACAAAAGCCAACAGATGTATAGAGAGAAACGATGGCCATATAGCAGCCTTTGAGCTCCACATTTAGCAGCACAAGATGACAGCCCCACCTCTGGGCTTCTCAATTATACAAGCCAATGAAGTCTCTTTTTGCTTAAGCCACTTTGGATTGGGTTTACTGCCTACTGCAACAGAAGGAGTCACAGCTGAAGCAAATAGCCTGACATAGGTTATAGGAAAGATAGCATGTTCATGGAGTGACCCTGTGACCCAGTGCCCCTTAGGCAAAGCACTGCCAGAAGGTGTCTTAATAATCAGTTATTTGGTTTTGGCTTAACCAGCCAACTACTTCTAGTAGTACTTATGCCATTCACCTAAATTTTCTACAATTTCAACAATTGTGGGAAAAGTTCTTCGTGTAACTCTGATGGGA
This sequence comes from Macaca mulatta, assembly GCF_049350105.2. Lineage (NCBI taxonomy): Eukaryota > Metazoa > Chordata > Mammalia > Primates > Cercopithecidae > Macaca > Macaca mulatta. The sequence goes on from NC_133422.1 coordinate 30,087,402, forward strand.
GCATTTTTAAATGAGCACTGGAAACATTCAGCACCCTGTGGGATGGAAAAGAGAAGAGGGTAGAAGGCTCAGTCAAGTGAGAAGCAATTTTCTACCTGTTAATGGGCAAGGTAGAGTGTTGTTAGATAAACGAATATGCTGGAACTTCTATTAATCCAAAGTTTCCTTTCCCGCATGAGCAAAAGATACAAGTTCCTATGTGGAATGGTGGGGAAGCTGGGCACAGTGAGAACCGAAGGGAGCTGACAGAAGGTACAGTTCTGTGGAGCTGTCCTCAAAGGACTTGGCAGAGCCCAGATACATTTGAGCCCTGTTTATATTCTTTGGCATTTTTCCTCAAAAAGGATCCAAGAGAATTCCAGAAATGGAGTTGTTAACCTTCAATGTACCCTGGTGAAGTTCATAGGTGAGGTCAGAACAAAACATATCCAAAGAGACCAAAGAGTTATTATTCTTGAATGAAAATTATGATTGAGGAGAAACAGATGCTGAAGAGATACACCAAGATATGAAAATGTACTGTGAAAGAGAAAACAATGGAACTAGGACAAGGTGTAGGCCCAAGAAAGAAAGAAAGAAAGAGCAAAAAAGATCAAATTCTTTTTTTAAAATGTACCATTGTAATGTTTGAATATGCCAAGTTATGAAAGTAAATGCACGTGCTGTTCTAACTTTGGCCTAAACATTTTATTTTGGGGGTAAAACAAAGATGCAATACCACCCTGAAGTCTCTGAATTGCCAAAAACAATTGTTTACATAGGATGGTGTGCTTTCAGAACATCATATATGCGCTGCCTTCCCAGACCTTCTGAAGCTGGTGAAGTTTAATGAAGCTAGAGAAGAAAAATAGACAAGAGTGGGTAAAGGGAAAGAAAATAAGTTCAAAATGTTGACTCCCACCTGCCAGTCCAGATGTCACCTGACGTACATCTGTGCCTTTGCAATTTGTCAACACAAAATGCAATTCTTTCTGGACATATAAATCATAGTGCTTAGTTCTGTCTTAATAATCAGTTATTCGGTTTCAGCTTAGTAATCAGTTTATTTCCAAGGAGAATTCTTGATATTGGCAGAAAAAAATCAAAAGTGGAATTTTTAAAAGTCAATATAATTTTTTCTAATTATTGTAGCTTTGGTGGATGATTTCAAGTTTTAGAGTGATGGAATGCCATGAATTTTCATGCTGCCTACATTTCATTAAGACAAACTTGCTGGATCTCCCCCTCCATTTTGGATTATAAAATCTAACCCCTGGGGAATATCCGTTCACTTGGAGAGAAAAATTTAAAAGCTTCTTGGTTTCCTGAACTATTTTGATTATCTGAGTAGATATGGCTTATAGTATTGAAATGAGGTGGCAGAAAGAGTAGCAGTGATAAAAATGGAGAAGAGAAAGGTCAGGAGTGTTTCAATGACTTTGCCAACTAAATTCCAGGATCCTTAATGAAAAAAATGTGACCACTTTATCACTTTCCAGGATCATTCTGTATTTTCAAGTTTCAGTAGATACCCTTCTACTGTGATGGAAATACTTCACTTAGGTCTATATATTTAAATTTATTTTTATTTTTTATTTTCTATTTATTTATTTATTTATTTATTTATTTATTTATTTATTTATTTATTTATTTTTGAGACAGAGTCTCTCTCTGTCAGGCAGGCTGGAGTGCAGTGGCACAATCTCGGCTGACTACAACCTCTGCCTCCCAGGTTCAAGCAATTCTCCTGCCTCAGCCTCCTGAATAGCTGGGATTACGGATGTGCACCACCACACTTGGCTAATTTTTGTATTTTTAATAGAGATGGGTTTTCACCGTGTTGGCCAGGCTGGTCTCAGACTCCAGACCTCAAGTGATCTGCCCGCCTCAGCCTCCCAAAGTGTTGAGATTATAGGCGTGAGCCACCATGCCCGGCGTTATATTTAAATTTTTAAAAAAGTCTTCTCAGTACCTTTCCTTACATTCATCCTCATTCCCTTACACACTTCTTTTCCTCTAAGGAATTTTCTACTTTTGTTCTCCAAGTTCTTTTCTGGCAGGCTTTATGGCCGAGCAGACATTGGAGTTTTATCTACTCTTTCATCTGCTCCTCTCCTCCTCCTGTTTTTCCAAAGCTTCCTTTCCTATGGTAATTACAATGAAAAAAAGGGGCAAGGAAAAAGGAGAGGGGGTTGAGGGGCCACATCGTTCTTTTGTTTAGCTTTTGCTACAAGATCACTATGGGTATATTCATGAAGTCAAAACTTCATCCTGGGAGGTTCGATGTAATCTTCAACTCTTAAATCCTGAGTGCAGCAAGGGAGAACTAAACCAGTTTTGAAAACTGGACTAGAGCCTTCCTACACTGGCTCTGAGTGCTAGGAAAACAAGAGAAGCCAACAGATGTGTTTATTTTATTTGTTTGGTCATTTTGATCACTTTTGTTTCAAAATATTGTTAAGAATGGTCAAAAGAGTTGAAATAAGGTAAAAGATGTTTTTAAAATAAATACTTGTTGAACATGATTGAATTGACTCTTTTTTTCTTGGAGGAAAAAATGTAAAATATTTAAAAATATGTTTCCATAAAAATATGATATATCTTTTAGCATAAAGTATATCTCTTTTTAAATTATCATCATCTGTTTCTCTAATATTCACTCTTAATTAGCAAGTGGATCTTAGAGATGCTGATTTGACCATAAAATGCAAATGGTCCACAGAAATAATCAAATTTCAAGCTTTTGTTCAAAAAATCATATGTACATTTTATTTTATCTGTACTTTCCATTTGAAAATTTAAACCACATTCATAAGGATCTTAAATGCCTGTGTTCAAAAATCTAAACTTTCTCAAAAGTTTAAATCATAGACTTGATGGATCATTTCTAGTTAATGATAGGTAATTTGTTAAAGAAGCATTGAAGTGATTCTTAATATCCTACTCACTTCTGACAAGAACAAAAATCAAATACTTTCTCTGTATTCATTTTAATGCACAATCTATTTAACAGTGGCTTACTTTTAAAGAATTTTGAGTAATTGTTATTCCATGACAGGGTAAAATATGTAATACATATGATGAATCCACCATGTGTATTATAGTCTACCTTGATCATGAGAGACTTTCAAGCAGGAGCAAAAACAGACAAACAAACAAAAAGAACAAAAAGACTAATAATAATGGATGCTGGTGAGGATATGAAGAAAGAGGAACCCTCATACACTGTTGGTGGCAGTGTAAATTAGTACAGTCACTAGGAATAACAGTATGGAAGTTCCTCAAAATAACTAAAAAATAGAACTACCGTAAGATCCAGCAATCTCATTGCTGGGTATATATCCAAAAGAAAGAAAATCAGTATATCATAGAGATGTCTGCCCTCCTATGTTTATTGTAGCACTATTCACAATAGCCAAGATATAGATTCAACCTAAGTGTCCATTAGCGGATGAATGGATAAAGAAAATGTGGCAGGAGGCTGAGGCAAGAGAATTGCTTGAACCTGGGAGGTGGAGGTTGCGATGAGCCAAGATGACATCACTGCACTCCAGCCTGGGTGACAGAGTGAGACTCAGTCCCAAAAAGAAAAACAAACAAAAAAAAAAGTGGTACATATACACAACAGGATATTATTCAGCCATAAAAAAAGAATAAAATCCTGTCATTTGTAACAACATGAATGGAACTGGAGGACATTTGTTAAGCGAAATAAGCTAGAAAGACAAATAAGAAATAAGGCAAGAGAAACAATTATTGCGTGTTCTCACTCTCGTGGAAGTTAAAAATGTTGCTCTCATATAGGTACAGTGTAGAATGATAGAGACTAGAAGCTGGGAAGAGTGTGTGGGAGAAGGGGGATAAAAACAGGTTGGTTAATGGGTACAAAACTACAGTTATTACAGAAGGGATAAGATCTAGTGTTTAGTAGCACAATAGAGCACCTATAGTTAACAATAATGTACGTTATACTAGCGAAGTAGATTTGGTATGTTTCCAATACAAAGAAATGATAAATGTTTGAGGTGATGAATATCCCAGCAATCCTGATTTGATCATTATACATTGTATACTTGTATCAAAATATCACATATATGCCATTAATGTGTACAATTATTGTGTATTCATAAAAATTAAAAATAAACATTTTTTTCAAAGAATATACTATTAGATATATTGACAATCATTAAATGGGGAAGACATTTTGAAATAAGACACAACAGCCAGATGTCAAGATGTCATAAAGAAAAAACTGGGTAAATTTTATTACATAAAATATTAAAACCTTAATTTGATAAAAGACATTATAAATAACATTTTAAAACCAGTGGAAGGCTGAGAAAACATATTTGCAACATAATAAACAAAAAAAATTAATAAATTAATATACGAAGAGCAACCACAAATTTTTTAATGGCATAGACTTTGAATATAGGTGAAGGGTAATAGAGAAAATTCAAGGTCTGACAGACATATGAAAAGATCATCAACCTCACGAGTAATCAGGAAAATGCAAATGAGATCACCATTGTTGATATGATCGCCCCACCCTCAACCCCTCACTGGCAGAAATAAAAGTTGGTTAATACACAGTTCCCAACAATGCAGGGTAATGGCTAGTGTCATATGCCAGCTGTGTGGGGGACAACACAGATTTAGCCTCTTTGGAGGGTGTTTGTCCTACAGAAATATTCACATGTGTGCACAATTGTATGTACAGTACATGTAATTTAAGAAAAGGAAAAAATGTAAATAACTAAAATCTCTGACTATAAGGGAATAATAAATAAAATCACGGGGCACCAAGATAGTATTATGTCCCTGTTGCAAAGAGTGCTGTTACAAAGAATAGGTCAAACTATAGCTACTATCATGGAGAAAAGCAAGTCACAAAATATTTCACTAACCTGAAAAATATTAACATCACTCAAGTATCTTACCTGGTCAACCTCTGCTCTAGGGCTGAGACAAATACAAGTAAAACAGACCAAATTCCTTCATGAAGCTTATATTCTAGTGTAAGTTTCACAATAAACAAATCAACAGATAAATATAACCTATGATGTCCAATAATCATAAATGCAGTGAAGAAAAATAAAGCATGGTGCATCATTTCTTTTTTAGCCTGCTCAGCTCCAGGAGAAACCTAATTAGCTGAGGCTAAGGATTTAAATAAATAAGCATTTATTTCCTGTGGGTAACAGAAACTCTGATGAGGGGAAGGGAAGCTAGAGTAGACCATCAAGGATTGAAGACACTCCTTCTAGCTTCTTGTTCTGCCATCCTCAGCCCATGACTTTTGTCCTCTTGCTTACAAGATGTCTGCTGTATCTCTAGGCAGTAGGTCAGCATTACAGGCATAAAGGAGAAGGAAGAAAAACACGGGCAACAGCAGAGTTCTTTTCACATGTCATTGGCCAGAATGCAGTGGTATGGCCATCACTGGTTGGAAAGAAGACTGGGAAATTGTTTGATTTTTGTAGCATCAAAAGCAGAGGGAGACAGAAAGAGGACTTGGAAATGGAGGATGGGTCAGCCAGCCAACAATGTCTGCCACACAGAGGAAGGGGGTATGAAGTGGTGAGGACTCTAGAGAAGGCAACAAGGCAGTGACACTGAGCAGAGACCTGAGGGAAGTGGGGGAGTAGCCATGGAGATGTTTGGAGCTGAGGGAAGGGCTGGCAGTGAGGCTGGAGGCAGGGGCGTGCTTGTGGGGTGTGTGTGGCTGGAAAAGAGTGCATGCTGGGGACTTGATGGAATAGAAGAGCACTGGGACCTTAGAGGGCCTTCTATAGGGACATAGATTTTTTTTTCTTAACTCTTTATTTTGAGAAAACATTGTAAGAATACAACAAAGGACTCCCATATACTGTTTAGAAGCTGATCAGTGGTTAGCATTTTGTCACGCTTGCTTCATTTCTCCATCAATCTCTTTCAGCAAACATTTTTAAAAACATATTTGAGAGTTAGTTGCGTACATCATGACCCTTAATCCCTAAATACTTTTTATCAATCTCCTAAATGCAAGGGCATACTCTTATATAATAATGGTATGATTATCAAACTCAGGAAATTGAACATTGACAAGATACTACTGTCTAATACATTCAAATTTCACTAAATGCCCCAACAATGCCCTTCATAGGACCCCTCTCTCCTTTTTGTTCTGATTCAGGATTGCATTTAATTGTCATGTATCTTTTGCTTCCTTGTTTCCTTTAAGCTAGAACCATTGCTCAGCTATTCTTTGTCTTTTATGAAATTAATATTTTTTAATAGTACAGGTAAGTTTTTTGTAGGCTTTCCCTCAATTTCTGCTTGTATAAAAATTCCCTCACAATTAAATTCATTTGCATTTTTGGCAATAATGTTACATAAATACTGCGACCTCAGTGCATACTTTAGGATACCCCAGACGTCATTCTATTAATATCTCGGTGGTGGTGATGTAAACTTTTGATCACTCATTTAAAATGTTTTCCCCTGCATAGGTACGTTTCCTGCTTTGCAACTAATAAATCATTTATGAGGCATATTTTGAGACTGTGTGACTATTCAGTTTCCCCAGTAAACTTTGATTGCATGGTTCCAAGGACTTTGGATTTTAAATGACTGGAAGCCACTGGAGGGTAATAGTGTGATTCTGATGTTGTAAAGAAATTACACATGAGTGTGGTAGGATCTAAACCAAATGACTAACAGTGGATTTCTACATTGTTTAGATATTTTATCAAAAAGAAGTATGTCCTTAAATTGTCTGTGTAATTTTTTAAAGGCATTTAAAACACACACACACACACACACACACACACACACACACACACAAACAAGGTCTGGAATCAGACAGACACAGACGCAGCCCCACAACCCTTATTACTAACTATGTAAATGGAGTGATTTTCTTAAACTCTCTGAAATTCATGTTCCTCACCTGTAAACTGGGATAATATTAATATTTATGAATTAAATAAGAAAATATTTTTTAATGTAGCCCATAAAGCAATCACTAAATCCATTTTTATTTTAAGTTTATTCATCTCATAAGTTTCCAAATGCACTCTTTATGCTAGCTTCTTTTCATCAAATACACTGGTTATTTTTTGCTGCTTAAAAATCCCATCTAGGCTGGGCGCGGTGGCTCAAGCCTGTAATCCCAGCACTTTGGGAGGCCGAGATGGGTGGATCACGAGGTCAGGAGATCGAGACCATCCTGGCGAACACCGTGAAACCCCGTCTCTACTAAAAAATACAAAAAACTAGCCGGGCAAGGTGGCGGGCGCCTGTAGTCCCAGCTACTCGGGAGGCTGAGGCAGGAGAATGGCGTAAACCTGGGAGGCGGAGCTTGCAGTGAGCTGAGATCTGGCCACTGCACTCCAGCCCGGGCTACAGAGCGAGACTCTGTCTCAAAAAAAAAAAAAATCCCATCTTCTGTCAATCCAGCCTGCTTCCATCCTCCATTCAGAAGCAAACTCCTTGGAAGGCCTCCCTGTTTGCTGTGTATTTACTTCCTCACTTCTAATTCCATTCCTGCACAGCAGAGCCCTTCCTAAGAGCCAGTCAACCTGCTTGTAAATTCAGTGGCCCTTTGTCAGTCTCTTAACCATTTCTTGAAAAAGCATTTCTTTTCTTGGGGCTTCTACTATCTTTGTCTATTTTTTTTTTCTCCCAGTTCTCTGGCTGGTTCTTCCTTGTGAGATCCTTTTTCTCTTTGGCCCTTAAATGTCAGTTTTCCTCTGCCTTTGAGTGTGGGGTTAAGCAAAGATTGTATCTAGAACATTTCCATGGTGTTTCGGAAAGACTGCCTGATATGGTTTGGATCTGTGTCCCCACCCAAATCTCATGTTCAATTGTAATCCCCAATGTTAGAGGCGGGGCCTGGTGGGAGGTGATTGGAACATGGGGATGGTTTCTTGTAGTTTAACACCATCCCCCTTGGTGCTGTCATTGTGATAGTGAGTTCTCATGAGATCTGGTTGTTTGAAAGTGTGTGGTACCTCCCCTGTCTCTCTCTTCCTCCTGCTCCGGCCATGTGAAGTGCTGTCTACCCCTTTGCCTTCTGCCATGAGTAAAAGCCCCTTGAGGCTCCCAAGAAGCAGATGCTGATGCTGTGTTTCCTGTACAGCCTGCAGAACTGTGAGCCAATTAAACCTCTTTTCTTTATAGATCACCCAGTCTCAGGTATTTCTGTATAGGGGTGCAAGAACAGACTAACACACTGCTATTAACATTATCCATGTTGTACCTCAACATTCATTATACAGAGGTTCATCCACACTGCAAATTTCCGATGGAGCTTAGAGCTTTAAAACTTTACCTCTCCTGACCAACTACTATGAAGTCATGTTGTCCATCACTTTCCCTCTCTGCTTTTGCTGTCAAACATTCAAAATAATGTTTTCTGCTAAAATCAGAGGACTTTCTCACGCTAGGATTTCAGGATAGTCATCTTCTCAATTTCTCCAGTCACTTTACGTTCTTACATGTCTTATATATTTCCTCTTTGTTTTCAATCTTGTTGAAATGTCATTTTTAGCAAAAGATCCACTTATTCTATTATTAGCATCTATGGAAAGGTTTTGAAAGTAGAGAGAGTAGTTGGATACCATGTTTAGACTTGAGAGATGTTTTTTCCTCTTATAATAAACAAATTTCCCTATAGGTTTTGATAAATATGCACAATTTTATTGAAAGAGATATAACAGACATAATATCCAAATATTGTATATAGCATTTCTTCAGTTCCTTTTTCTAATAATCTGACTACAAAAGAAGCAATTTTTTGGATAACTTGGGAAAACTAAGTATGGACTGGATATTAGATGATAACAAGGACACATGGATATTTTGTTAGGTGCAATAATAATTTTGTGGTTATATTTTTAAATATCCTCATAGTAGAGGGGCATACTGAATTCTGTATAGGGAAACTGACTTGTTATCTGTCATTTGATTTTAAAATCTTTAGCAGAGAGAGAGAGAGAGACAGAAGGGCAGAAGAGGTAGAAAGGAAGAAGAAGGAGGAGAAGAAGGAGGAGGAAGAGAGGCAAAGAAAAGAATCAATAAAGCAAGAGTGACAAAGTTGTAAAAATTTCAGAATCTAGGAAATGGAATATTTAGAGATTCCTTATACTGTTCTCCCTTATTTTGTATACATTTTAAAATAGTACAAAAATTAAAAGTTAAGAATAAAGTGTTAAACTTTAAAAACATCTGGCATTTCTAGGGAAAAATATGAAGTATTATCTCTAGACTCAAAGCTTAAAGTATATGCTCAAGTTTGGTTCAATCAAATTTGATTATGAGTAGCTTCTGATATGTGTGCCTTAGTTGGGTCCTGCTCTCATGAAATGACCAAGTGAAAAATGGACTATTGGAAGTTTACAAGAATCAGAAACTAGCTCACTCACAGGATTATTGTAAGAATTGAAATAGTTAAGATAGTTAGGAGTCAGAACAGTGCCTGCTATGTAGCAATTCTCCATAAGTATTGGTTATTATTATGTCTTTTAAAATATCACTGGATCCACTAGTTCAACTTTTAGCCTCTCATGTTTACCTTAAATCCAAGATCTGTTTCTCTAGCCCCAACATCTGCATATCTGGCTTCTACTGCTCCTCACATATTTTCTGTATAAATTCCCATAAGCATTACACAAGATAGGTTAGAAAGGCAAGGTACTTGGTTGATAAGACTGCTATGGCTTGTGCCTGATTTCTTGTAAGCCTATGCTGTAGAGGGGGCCAAGATGGCTGATTAGAAGCAGCTGTGGTCTGCAGCATTTTCAGAGAGGAATGAAAGGGGTGAATGAATTTGGCACCTTCAACTGAAATATCCAGGTTCTTGCACTGGGACTGACTAGGCAAACAGCCCAACACACAGAGAACAAAGAAAAGCAGGGTGGGGCTATGGCCCACCCAGGAGCAGCACAGAGCCAAAGGAACCCCCAACCCCAGCCAAGGGAAGCAGGCAGTGATTGTGTGATCCCACATGGGAAACCATGCTTCTCCCATGGATCTTTGTAACCAGCATATCCAGAGATCCCCTCATAAGCTGTGTGGAGTCCCAGCAGAGCAGCCAGTTGGCCACACACAGAGAACCAGGAGTTTTGCATATTCCAGGCCCAGGATTCCTTGCAAGGTGGGAGATCCATCCCGAGGTACATCTAAAGGGGAGGCTGCATCCAGGGAGCCAAGCAGTCTTGATCTGTGGGCCCCACTTCTACAGCACCTCACAAGTTAAGACCCACTGGCTTAGAATTCCAGCCAGTCAGTGGTGACAGGTTGAAGTCTGCCTAAGATGGATTGAGTTCCCAGGTGGATTGGTGGCCACCATCTTTGCAGTTTGATCAACTCAGCTATTCTGGTCTGCTTGCTTTGGAGAGTCCAGACTAGATGAGGAAGGGTCCTCCACCATGCAGCATAGCCGTGCTACCAAAAAGCAGCCAGACTACTTCTTTAAGTGGGTCCCTGATCTCATTCCTCCTGACCGGGTGAGACCTCCCAACAGGAGTCTCCAGCCACCTCCTATAGGTACAGCTCAGGCTGGCAACAAATCAGTACCCCCCTGGAACAGAGGTTCCAGAGGAAGGAACAGGCTGCCATCTTTGCTGTTTTGCAGCCTTCACTAGTGATATCAAGGCAACTAGGGTCTGGAGCAGACTCCCAGCAAACCACAGCAGCCCTACAGAAGAGTGGCCTGACTGCTTAAAGAAAAACAAACAGAAAACAACAAACACATCAACAAAAAAGACCTCACAAAAACCCCGTTCAAAGGTCAACCTCAAAGATCAAAGGTAGGTGAGCCCACAGAGGTGAGAAAGAATCATCACAAAAATGCTGAAAACTCAAAAAGCCAGAGTGTCTTATCTACTCCAAATGACCACAACACCCCTCCAGCAGGGCACAGAACTGGGCTGAGGCTGAGATACCTGAATTGACAGAAGTAGGTTTCAGAAGATGGATAATACAGAACTTCACTGAACTGAAGGAACATGTTGTAACCCAATGCAAAGAAGCTAAGAATCATGATAAGACAATACAGGAGCTGATAGCCAGAATAGCCAGTTTACAGAGGAACATAATTGACCTGATAGAGCAGAAAAATACAACATGAGAACTTCACAATGCAATCACAAGCATCAATACCAGAATAGACCAAGCAGAGGAAAGAATCTCAGAGCTTAAGACTATCTTTCTGAAATAAGACAGGCAAATGAGAATTTAAAAAAAGAACAAAAAGAAAAAGAAATGAACAAAACCTCCAAGAAATATGGAATTGTGTAAAGACACTGAACCTACAACTGATTGGGGTACCTGAAAGAGACAGGGAAAATAGAACCAAGTTAGAAAACACACTTCAAGTTATCACCCAGGAGAAGTTTCCCAACCTAGCAAGACAGGCCAACATTCAAATTCAGGAACTGCAGAAAACCCTAGTAAGATACTCCACAAGAAGATCAATTCCAAGACACATAATCATTGGATTCTCCAAGGTTGAAATGAAGGAAAAAATGTTAAGAGCAGCCAGAGAGAAAGGTGAGGTCATCTACAAAGGGAAACCCATCAGACTAACAGCAAACCTCTCAGCAGAAACGCTACAAGCCAGAAGAGATTGGGGGCCAATATTCAACATTCTTAAAGAAAAGAATTGCCAGCCCAGAATTTCATATCCAGCCAAGCTAAGCTTCATAAGCAAAGAAGAAATAATATCCTTTTCAGACAAACAAATTCTGAGGGAATTTGTAACCACCAGACCTTCCTTGCAAGATTTCATGAAGTAAGCACTAAACATGGAATGGAAAAACCATTACCAGACACGACAAAAACAAACTGATGTACACAGACCAGTGACACTATCAAGCAACCACATAAACAAGTCTGCAAAATAACCAGCTAGCATCATGATGACAGGATCAAATTCACACATAACAATAGTAACCTTAAATGTAAATGGGCTAAATGCCGCAATTAAAAGACACAGAATGGTAAGCTGGATAACGAGCCAAGACCCATCAGTTTGCTGTCTTCAAGAGACTTATCTCACATGCAAAGACACATATAGGCTCAAAATAAATGGATGGAGGAAAATTTACAAAGCAAATGGAAAACAGAGAAAAGCAGGGGTTACAATCCTAGTTTCTAACAAAACCAACTTTAAACCAACAAAGGTTAAAAAAAGAAAGACAAAGAAGGGCATTACATATGGTAAATGGTTAAATTCAACAAGAAGAGCTAACTATCCTAAATATATATCCACCCAATACAGGAGCACCCAGACTCATACAGCAAGTTCTTAGAAACTTACAGAGAGACTTAGACTCCCACACGATAATAGTGGGAGACTTTAACACCCCACTGACAATATTAGATCGTTAGTTAACAAAGATATTCAGGACCTGAATTCAATTCTGGATCAAGAGAACCTGATAGATATCTACAGAACTCTCCACCCAAAAACAACAGAATATACATTCTTATCATTGCCACACAGTACTTACTCTAAAATTGATCACATTAGCAAAACTAAAACACTTCTCAGCAAATACAAAAGACCTGAAATCATGGCAGTCTCTCAGGCCACAGTGCAATCAAATTAGAACTCAAGATTAAGAAATTCACTCAAAACCACACAACTACATGGAAATTGAACAACCTGCTCCTGAATGACTCTTGAGTAAATAATGAAATTAAGGCAGAAATCAAGCTTTTTGAAAATAATGAGAACAAAGAGACCACATACCAGAGTTTCTGGGATGCAGGTAAAGCAGTGTTAAGAGGGAAATTTATATCACTTAATGCCCACATCAAAAAGCTATAAAGATCTTAAGTTAACAACCTAACATCACAGCTAAAAGAACTACAAAACCAAGAGCAAACAAACACCAAAGTTAGCAGAAGACAAGAAATACCCAAGATCAGAGTGGAATTGAAGGAAACAGAGACATGAAAACCCCTTCAAAAAATCAATGAACTCAGGAGCTGGTTTTTTGAAAATATTAATAAAATAGATAAACCACTAGCTAGACTAATAAGGAAGAAAAGAGAAAAGAATCAAACACAATCAGAAATGATAAGGGGGATATCAGCACTGACTCCACAGAAATACAAACAACCATCAAAGAATACTATAAACACCTCTATGCACATAATCTAGAAAATCTAGAGGAAATGGATGAATTCCTGGACACACACACCCTCCCAAGACTGAACCAGGAAGAAATTGAATCCCTGAACAGACCAATAATGAGTTCTGAAATTGAGGTAGTAATAAATAGACTACCAACCAAAGCAAACAAACAAACAAACAAACAAAAAAACCCAAAAATCCAGGACCAAATGGATTCAAAGCTGAATTCCACCAGAGGTACAATGAAGAGCTACCCCCATTTCTACTGAAACTATTCCAAAAATTTGAAAAGGAAGGACTCCTCCCTAACTTTTTCTATGAGGCCAGCATCATCCTGATACCAAAACCTGACAGAAATACAACAAAAAAAGAAAACTTCAAGCCAGTATCCTTGATGGACATTGATGCAAAAATTCTCAACAAAATACTGGAAAACCAAATGCAGCAGCACATCAAAAAGCTTATCCATCACAATCAAGTTAGCTTCATCCCTAGGATGCAAGGTTGGTTGAATATACACAAATCCATAAATGTGATTCATCACATAACCAGAACTAAAGACAAAAACCACATGATTATCTCAATAAATGCAGAAAAGACCTTTGATAAAATTCAACATCCCTTCATGTTAAAAACTCTCAGTAAACTAAGTGTTGAAGGGATATACCTCAAAATAATAAGCCATATATGACAAACCCATGCCAGTATCATACTGAATGGGTCAAAGCTGAAAGCACTCCCCTTGAAAATAGGCACAAGACAAGGATGCCCTTTCTCACCACTCCTATTCAACATAGTATTGGAAATTCTGGCCAGGGCAATCAGACAAGAGAAAGAAATAAAGGGTATTCAAATATGCAGAAAGGAAGTAAAATTATTATTGTTTTTTATATCTAGAAAACCCTACCATCTCAGCCCAAAAGCTTCTTAAGCTGCTAAGCATCTTCAGCAAAGTCTCAGGATACAAACTAAATGTGCAAAAATTGCTAGCATTCCTATAAACACCAACAACAGGCAAGCAGAGAACCAAATCATGAATGAACTCTCATTCACAATTACTACAAAGAGAATAAAATGCCTAGGAATACAGCTAACAAGGGATGTGAAGGACCTCTTCAAGGAGAACTACAAACTACTGCTCAAGAAAATAAGAGATGACACAAACAAATGAAAAAACATTCCATGCTCATGGATAGGAAGAATCAATATCATGAAAATGGCCATACTGCCCAAAGTAATTTATAGATACAATGCTATTCCTATTAAACTACCATTGACTTCTTCACAGAATTTTTTAAAACAAATTTTAAATTCATATGAAATAAAAAAAGAGCCTGAATAGCCAAGACAATCCTAAGCAAAAAGAACAAAGCTAGAGGCACCATGCTACCCGACCTCAAACTCTACTACAAGGCTACAGTAACCAAAACAACATGGTACTGGTACAAGAGCAGACACATAGACCAATGGAACAGAATTGAGAACTCAGAAACAAGACCACACACCTACAACCATCTGATCTTCAACAACCTGACAAAAACAAGCAATGAGGAAAGGATTCCCTATTTAATAAATGGTGCTGGGAGAACTGGCTAACTATATGCAGAAATTGACATTGGACCCCTTCCTTGATACCATACACAAAAATTAACTCAAGATGGATTAAAGACTTAAATGTAAAACCCAGAACCATAAAAACTAAAAGAAAATCCAGGGAATACCATTCAGGACATAGACACAGGCAAAGATTTCGTGACAAAAATGCCAAAAGCAATCACAACAAAAGCAAAATTGACAAATGGGATCATTTAAATGGGATCTAATTAAACTAAAGAGCTTCTGCACAGCAATGGAAACTATCATCAGAGTGAACAGGCAACCTACAGAATGGAAGAAAATTTTTCCAATCTATCTATCTGACAAAGGTCTAATATCCAGAGTCTACCAGGAACTTAAACAAATTTACAAGAAGAAAACAACCCCATTAAAAAGTGGGCAAAGGACATGAACAGACACTTCTCAAAAGAAGACATACATGCAGTCATCAAGCATATAAAAAAAGCTCAACATCACTGATCATTAGAGAAATGCAAATCAAAACCACAATGAGATACCATCTCACACCTGTTAAAATGGCAATTACTAAAAAGTCAAAAAACAACCAATGCTGGTGAGGTTGCAGAGAAAAAGGAATCCTTTTACACTGTTGGTGGGAATGTAAATTAGTTCAACCACTGTGGAAGACAGTGTGGTGATTTCTCAAAGACCTAGAGGCAGAAATATCATTTGACCTAGCAATCCCATTACTGGGTATATACCCAAAGGAATATAAATCTTCCTATTATAAAGATATATGCATGTGTATGTTCACTGCAGCACTATTCACAATAACAAAGTCATGGAATCAACATAAATGGCCATCAATGATAGACTGGGTAAAGAAAATGTGGTACATATACACCATGGAATACTACGCAGCCATAAAAAGGAATGAGATCATGTCCTTTGGGACATATGGAGTTGAAAGCCATTATCCTCAGTAAACTAATGCAAGAACAGAAAGCTAAACACCACATGTTCTCATTTATAAGTGGGAGCTGAATGATGAGAACCCATGGACACATGGCAGGGAACAACACACATTAGGGCCTGTCGAGGGGTGGCGGGTGGGAGAGCATCAGGAAGAATAGCTAATGCTTAATACCTAGGTGATGGGATGATCCAGCAAACCTCCATAGCACACATTCACCTATGCAACTAACCTGTACATCCTGCACATGTACCCCTGAACTTAAAATAAAAGCTGAAAAAAAAAAGATTTAATTTGAACTCAGGTGATCTGTTTGCATATAATTATACAATGTAAAATGATGGAGGAAAGTTTGTCATTAAAAAATGATGGCATTTGACAATAACATGATTGAACACTTTAAATTGTAATGTTATATGTTGCAACATTATCTTATAAAATAAAAACTACAATAATCTATAAAAAATCTTGAGCTGGTGGTTTTGTGTTTATGTGACACATATGTCTTTAATTTAATACTGTGAAGAAAAAGTAGTTGCTGTATATTAACAATGAACAATCTGAAAGGAAAATTAAGAAAACAATTTTGCTTATACAAGCATCGAAATAAATAACACAATTAGAAATAAACCAAAACAAAAATGTGAAAGACTCATACACTAAAAATTATAAAACATTGCTAAAAGAAACTAAAAAGATATGAATAAATTGAAAGATACCTCATGTTCATGGACTGAAAGGCTTAATATTGTTAATATGTCCATACCACCCAAAGTGATTACAGATTTAATGCAATTTCTATCAAAATTCCAATGGCATTTTTTTTAGAAACAGAAAAATTTATCCTAAAATCCATACGGAATCTCAAGGCACCAGGAATAGCCAAAACAATTTGGAAAAACAACAAAGTTGGAGGATTTCTACTTTCTGATTTCAAAATATGTTACAAAACTACAGTAATCAAAACAGTGTCATATGGGGATAAAGACAGATATACAAACCAATGGAACAGAGGTGAGAACTCAGAAATAAACCCTTACATATATAGTCAAGTGATCTTCAACAAGTATACCAACACCACTTAATGAGAGAAGAGCAGCCTCTTCAACAAATAGTGTTGGGAAAATTGAATGGCCACATGCAAAAGAATAAAGCTGGACCCTTCTCATATACCATACACAAAAGCTAGCTCAAAATGACTTAAAGACCAAACGTAAAACCCAAAACTATAAAACCCCTAGAAGAAAACCCAGGGGAAAAGCTCCATGACATTGGACTTGGCAATGATTTCTTGAATACAACACCAATAACACAGGCAAAAAAAGATAAAATAGACAAATGGGATTATATCAAACTTGAAAAATTCTTGTTCATCAAAGGAAGCAATCAACAGAGTGACAAGGCAACCTACAGAATGGAAGAAAATATTTGCACATCATATATGTGATAAGGGGTTAATATCCAGAATACATAAAAAATTCTACAACTCAACCACAAAAAATCAATGGAACCAACTAAAAAATAGGCAAATTAATTAAATAAGCCTTTCTCCAAAGAGATATACAAATGGTCAACAAGCATATGAAAAGTTGCTCACTGTTACTGCTTATCAGAGAAATGCAAATCAAAACTACAATGAGATACTACCTCACACTCATTAGGATGGTTACTCTAAAAAAAACAATAAACATAAAATATCAAGTGCTGGTGAGGAGGTAGAGAAATTGGAAGCTTTATGCACAATTGCTAGGATTGTAAAATTGTGCAGCTGCTATGGAAACAGTATAGAGGTTCTTCAAAATATTAAAAATAGAACTACCATATGATCCAGCAATTCCACTTCTGGATATATATCCAAATAATTTGAAATCAGTATATTGAAGAGACATTTGTACATCCATGTTCAGAGCAGCATTATTCTCTATAGTTAAGAGCTAGAAGCAACACAAATGTCCATTGACATGAATGGATAAACAAAATGTGGTAAATACATAAAATGGAATATTATTCAGCCTTAAAAAGTAAGAAAGTTCTGTCACATGCTGCAACACAGATGAACCATGAGGACATTATGCTAAGTAAAATAAGCCAGTTAACAAAAAGACAAATACTGTGATTCCGCTTACATGAGGTATCTAGAGTGGTCAAATTCATAGAGACAGAAAGCAGAATGGTGGTTACCAGGGGCTGGAGGCAGAAGAAAATGAGGATTTTTTTAATGGGCATAGAGTTTCAGTTTTGCAAGATAAAAAAGTTCTGGAGATCTGTTTCACGACAATGTGAATGTACTTAATGCCACTTAAAAATGGTTAAGATGGGCCGGGCATGGTGGCTTATGCCTGTAATCCCAGCACTTTGGGAGGTTGAGGTGGGCAGATCATTTGAGAGCAGGAGTTCAAGACCAGCCTGGCCAACATGGCAAAACTCCATCTCTGCTAAAAATACAAAAATTAGCCAGGTGAGGTGGCATACGCCTGTAATCCCAGTTACTTGGGAGGCTGAGGCAAGAGAATCACTTGAACCCAGGAGGCGGAGGTTGCAGTGAGCAGAGATGGCACCACTGCACCCCAACCTGGGCAACACAGTGAGACTCCGTCTCAAAAAAAAAAAAAAAAAAAGTTAAGATGTTAAATTTTATGTTATGTGTTTTTTCAAAATAATAATAATAATAATAATAAAAACTCCCCTCAAAAAAACAAAAAGTGGAATGGGGAGAAGCAAATTTTTTAATCAAATTATATATCACTCATGACATTCAAAAGAAGATAAGCCGAATACAAATAAATTTTCTTTGGTGCATTAAGAACTACTGTTGAAGAATTAACTTTGACACAATTTCCTTTGTGGGAAAATTTGTGTTTGGCATCATTTTGAGGCAGTTAGATGATGATTTACAAATAATGTCGGAGCACCCCCTATGCACTTCAGGTGCTAATGAAAACAACAGCTGCAGGGCCTTTTAACAGCCCCGGGAACTTTGAAAGCACCACAGGAGTATGGCACAAATCTCAGCTTCAGGGATGTTGATAATGCATGTTGGATCTGTAGGGATATGATATGAGGTGTGTTTAGTTACAAAATTTTAGTTACAGCTTAAAATTTTAGTAGGTCTTTGTGGTTTTAAAGATGTGGTGTGGTTAAGTATTTTGCTTAAGATAGAATGTTGGGCATTATATAGCGTAAAGAGGTAAGTAATCAGAGAAAAGTAATAGTCATTGCTAAAAGAAGAAAAAGACATAGTTGTATGTGGCAAAGAAATGATGTAGAATAGAGAAACTTACTGTACTCTAAGTTGCCCTGTCGGTGAGTATAATAAGGCAAATAGTTAACATGTGTAGAGACCAGCTGTGAGCCATCTCCCTTACTCCTCATTGCACAGAAGCAGCCCTAGGAAACAGAAAGACAAGACAAGAGGATGCATTGAGAAGCAATTGATTTGGGTACAAAAAGCCCATCCTTTTGACAGCAAGGCTATATTTCATATACAAACACAGGCATGGGTATATCTAGGTATGCTGTGTGTACCTGTTGTCAGTACAGTTGTCCCTCTGTATCCTTAGGGGCCTGGTTCCAGAACGTCCGCGTGTGCCAAAATCCAAGCGTACTCACGTTCTGCCCGGGTCCTGCAGAATCCAAGTGCAGGAAAGGCCGTCCCTCTTTATATACTTAGGAATACTGTACTTTTGATCCAGATTTGGTTGAAAAATCCACACATGGCCGGGCGCAGTGGCTCACACTTGTAATCCCAACACTTTGGGAGGCTGAGGAGGGCCGATCATTTGAGGTCAGGAGTTTAAGACCTGCCTGGCCAACATGGTGAAACCCTGTTTCTACTAAAAATTCAAAAATTAGCTGGACATGGTGACAGGCACCTGTAATCCTCAGGAGGCTGAGGCATGAGAATCACTTGAATATAGGAGGCAGAGGTTGACGTGAGCCAAGATCGCGCCACTGCACTCCAGCCTGAATGACAGAGTGAGACTTCAAAAAAATAAATTAATCAAAAAGAAAAAGAAAAGAAAGAAAAATCCGCACATAAGTGAACCCATGCAGTTCAAACTCATGTTGCTCAAGAGTCAGCTTTACATTATGTAAATGCCAAACTATTAATTGTTTTAAGCCTCAGTCATTTGTTATTTTGTTAAGCTCATTTTCTTTAGCCTCATCTACATAATTAGAGATGAATAAATAATTTAGAGTATATCATACTAAGAAATACACTGAAACCATTAAAAAGAACAATCTAAGTACAGCAGGTCCTCAAATAACGTCATTTTGTTCAACATTGTTTTGTTATCATGTTGATGAGAAAAAAGAAATCAATTCCTGGCTGGGACCACTGACCATGTGGAGTTTGCACATTCTGCCCATGTCTGCATGGGTTTTCTCTGGGTACTCCGGTTTCCTCTCACCTCCCAAAGAGGTGCGCATTAGGTGACTTGGCGTGTCTGAAGTGTCCCAGTCTGGGTGAGTGTGGGTGTATGAGAGTGCATCCTGCAATGAGATAGTGTCCTGTCCAGGGTTGGTTCCTGCCTTGACCCTGCGCTGCCTGGAGAGGCTCCAGCCAGTCTGGACTGTGAAATGGAATAAGCAGGTAAATAATGCAATTAGCTTGCTTTTATTAATCCTTCTTAAATGTATGTATAGCTTATCTTTATTTCAAATTTTAATATTGAAAAGTGTTTTGGTCTTTATTTAGAAGTTTGGTGGTTTTTGTGACCAGAAATATGCCATAGAAACTTAACTCTTATTTATATCAATCAGCCTCTGGTAAAATTAGTTTCATTACACATTGGTTTCCTTAAAGTCACAGGCAGTTTCTAAGAATCTATCCACGATGTTAAGTGAGGAATTACCATACTGACATGGAAAAATAGTCTAGGCATAATGTATTTTTTAAAAGTCACAGAACTTGTATACAATGATTCCAATTATATTTTTTAAATTGTACAAGAAGATAGTTATCAATTGCTACCGCTGGTAATAGCAGAGGAGTAAACAGGGTGGGTCACATGAACCCACCCTTCAAACAACATTTATAAAAACTGGGTAAAATAAAATAAAAATATTTTAAGACAGTGAGTCTGTCTTAAAACTGGATCTGACTGAAGCTGCAGGAAAGTTTAAGTACAAAAACCTGTAATTAGAAGGGGTAAAATGAGTTTGTGGCTTTCGGCCCCAAGGGCATGGCCCAATCCCTGTGTCTACGGCTACAGAAAATTGTGGAAGAAAACCACATCTTTATTAGTTAAAGGTGCCAGAGATAAGAGTTGAGGGGCGGAAAAGCAGCTGGAAATTTAAAGGGACAATCCTGGCAGGGAAAGCGTAAGTGGAAAAGGTGAAACACGAGTTCTGAACATACACTCTGCTCAGATCCCTGACTAACAGCCAAACTCCAAAGGCGTGGAGGAGACCCTAGTGGTCCATCAAATAAGCGTGCAGAAAGAAGTCTGGTCCTGAAAGACAAAATCACATGAGGCCAGATCTATGGCTTCATTGACTCTTCTTTTCTTTTTTCTTTTCTTTTCTTCTCTTTTCTTTTCTTATCCTTTCCTTTCTTTTCTTTCTTTTCCTTTCTTTTCTTTTCTTTTCCTTTCTTCCTTCCCGCTTCTTTCTTTCTTTCTTTCTTTCTTTCCTTCCTTCTTTCTTTCTTTCCTCTTTCTTTCTTTCCTCTCTTTCTTTCTTTCTTTCCTCTCTTTCTTTCTTTCTTTCTTTTTTCTTTTCTTTCTTTTCTTTCTCTCTCCCTCCTTCCTTTCTTCCTTTCTTCCTTCCCTCTATCCCTTCTCCCTCCCTTCCCCTCCCTTCTCCTCCCCTCCCTCTCCTCCCCTCCCCTTCCCTTCCCTTCCCTTCTCTTTTCTCTTCTCTTTTCTTTCTCCAAGCACATTCCCAACCATGCCACAACTTGGGCTGCAGGAAGGTGAATCATTACGGCCCTGAAGAATAAAGAACAGAATAAAGAATAAAGAACAGCAGAGCAGCCGGAAACTAGGGGAATACCTAGAAACAAAGAAACCACTGAGAGGGTGAGCCCCATCTATGCCCAAAGACGCGACTGACTAACAAATAATGCAGTGGCAAGGCCGGAGAGCAGAAAAGGAGAACCCTGAGAACTGAGCACAGGCTTAGCAGCGCATGTGAAAGAGAAAAGTTAGCAGCTGGAATTCACACACATCAACTGTCTCATAGAATAAAAACCTATCATCCTCAGAAGAACATCGCAAAATCCAGTTACCACAATGTACTAAATACAATGTCCAGTCTCTAAACAAAAAAGACTAAACACACATAGAAACAGAAAAGTGTAACCCTACTAAGAAAATAAAGACAGTCCATGGAATTTGACTCCAAGCTGGTTCAGATGTTGGAATTAGCAAACAAAGACTACAAACAGCAATTATAAAGATTTAAAGTTCTAAAGGAAACTATGATATCAGTGAATAATAGAATAGGGTATCTCTACATCGAAATGAACACTCTAAAAAACAGAATTTCTAGAAGTAAAAACTACAAAAACTGAAACTTAAATTTAACTGATGGGCTTAATGACAGATTGGAAATTGTAGGGGGGGATGTAGATAAATAGAACCCACCCAAACCAAAACAAGCAGACAAGATGCTGAAGAAAAATGAACAGTATTTCAATGAAATACACTAAAATAGTGGTCTAAAATAAACTATCATCATATCAGTAAATACAGAAAAGGCATTTGACAAAATTTTACATCTATTTCTGATAAAAACAAAAACAAAACAACAAAAACTTGCTGGAAACTAGGAATAGAAAGAAACTTTCTGCAGTGGACAAAGTGCCTTTATGGAAAACTTATAGCTACACCAGACTAATGATAAAGATTGTTTTTTCCCCTAAGGTTGGAAACAAGGCAAGGGTGTCCACTATCACTTCTATTCAACGTTATTCTGGAAGATTCTCATCAGTGTAATAAGTCAAGAAAAAGAAATAAAACATATACGGATTGGAAAGAAAGACGTGAAACTATCTTTATTTGCATACAACATGACCATCTATGTAGAAAATCGAATGAGAATCTACAAAAAACAATCACTAGGACTAATAAACAAGTACAGCATGTTCACAGAATAGAAGTCAATACCCAAAATCAAAATTTTTTTACTATATCGGCAACAAACAATAAGAAATTGAAATTGTAAAAGAAGTGCCATTAACAATACATCAAAAAGCAAGAAATAATTAGGGATAAATTTGACAAAAGATGTGCAAGACCTGTGCACTGAAAAATGACAAAACACTGCTGAAAGAAATTAAAGAAGTCCCAAATCAATGGAGAGATATGCTGTGTTCATTGATCAAAGGCATCAAATATAGTCAAGATGTTAATTTTTTCCTAAATGAATAAATGGATTCAACACAACCTTATTCAAAATGTCAGTAGACTTTTCCTGCATAAATTGACAAGCTGGCAATAAGATTCATATGGAAATGCACAGGACCTATAACATCCAAAACAGCTTTGAAGAAGGGCAAAGTTGATATCATGACTTTTTATAAGCCGTAATCAAGGCAAACTCAACCCCTATGTCATTCTGTAGTGAAAAGATCAATATGAAATGTATCATAGCCTTAAAAGTAAACAATCTATAACCACACAGCTTCTGGGAAGATAGGTAAGTATTCTTAGAACTGCAAAAACACTAATCATAATAACAAAAATATTGATGGACTTTATGAAAATTATTATAATTATTATTATTTTGTTATTCAAGAGCCATCATTGTGAAAATGAATAGGCAAGTCACAAACGGGAGAACATATCCACAGTACATATCTGATGAATTACTTATTATATATACAAATTAAGAATTTTTAAATTTCATTTTTTAAAAGGGCAAAATACTTGACAAAAGAAGACATACGAACAGTCAACAAGCACAAGAATGGTAGGTGAATTTCATTTGTCATCTGGAAAATACAAATTAAGACCACAGTGTGATATAATTTTACAGCCACTAGAATGATTTAAAAAAATGAAAAAACAACAAATGTAGAGAGATTATGAGCAGTTGAAAGTCTTACACATTGCTGGTGGGTGTGTAAAAAAATGGTGTAAGCAATTTGGAGAATGTTTGGGAGTTTCTTATAAAATTAAACATATAAAGCCCTTATGACTCAACAATTACATTTCTAGGTACTCCCCAAGAGAAATGCAAACATGTGTTAACAAAGAACTTGCAAAAGAATATTCCTAGCATTCTTATTTACAACAGCCAAAAATTGGAAAAACACCTATCAATCCACGAAGAGAATGATTAAACAAACTATCATATATTCACATAATGGAATATTTCTCAAAACTTATTTTTAACTACTGATAACTGTAAAAATATGCTTGAATCTTGCAATCAGATATTAATTTGATTGCAGCAAATGAACAACAAAAAAAGAGTATTTACTGTAGGTTTCAAAATTTGGGCTCCTATGACCATTATGCTGTTATACTTATGAATATGTTACATTATGTGGCAAAAGGGACTTTGTGTGTGTAATTATGGTTACTCATCAGTTGACCTTAAGATAGGGAGACTATTCAGGATTTTCCTAGTAGAACCAATTAATCACAGGAAATCTTAAAAGCAGAGACCGAAGGGGAAGGCAGAGGAATTCAGAGCTTGAGAAGAACTCAGACTAGCTTGAGGAAAGAGGGGTCCGAGTGGAAAGGATGAGAAGAAAAGGAATTCTGTTGACAATCAGTGCTTGAAAGAGAACCAGATGAGATTCTCAGCTCAGCCAGCAACTTCAGTTTGGCCTTGTGAAACCCTGAACAGAGAATTCATCCATGCTCTGCTGGATTTCTGACCTATGGAAATGTAAGATAATAAATGGCTGTTGTTGGTCAGGCGCAGTGGCTCATGCCTGTAATCCCAGCACTTTGGGAGGCCGAGGCGGGTGAATCATGAGGTCAGGAGATCAAGACCATCCTGGTTAACACGGTGAAACCCCGTCTCTACTAAAAATACAAAAAATTAGCCAAGCATGGTGGCAGGCGCCTGTAGTCCTAACTACTTGGGAGGCTGAGGCAGGAGAATGGCATGAACCCGGGAAGTGGAGCTTGCAGTGAGCTGAGATCGCACCACTGCACTCCAGCCTGGGTGACAGAGCGAGACTCCGTCTCAAAAATAAATAAATAAATAAATAAATAAATAAATAAATAAGAAAATAAAATAAATGGCTGTTATTTTAAGCCTAAGTTTGTGTCAACTGGTTATACAGAAGTGGGTAACTAACACACTGTATTTTTCCATTTATTTAAATTACCAGAAGAGATAAAACTCTATGATGATAGAAGTTAGAAAGTAGTTGTCTCCCAAAGAAGAAAACCAACTAAAAGAAGGAAATTTTTGAGATAATAGAAATGCCCTGTATATTGTTTTACATGGTGATTACCTGGTTTTATACAATTGTCAAAACTCATTAAACTTTATATCTTCATTAAAACACACACACACGTATGATGAGACACCACAATATGCCCACGAGAATGGTTAAAATAAAAAAGACTGACAATAAATGTTCACATGGATGAGGAGAAACTCAAACTTTCATGCAGTGCTAGTGAGAGTTTAGAATGATAAAACCAGTGTGGAGAAGTGCTTGGCAATTTTTTATAAAAGTAAATATACATTCCCACCATAACTCAGCAATTCCACTCATAGGAATTTATTTAAGAAAAACAAAAAACTTAGGTCCACAAAAAAACAGGCAGCAATGTTCATGGCAGCCTTGTCCATAATGTCCTCAAATGGAAAATAACCTGATATCCATCATTAGGAAAATGGATAAGCAAATGTAGGCTATCCATACAGTTAAATGCAACTCAGTGGTAAAAAGGAATGATACCCAGAGCAACAGAGATGAAACTTTAAAATGTCATAGTCAGCAAAATAATCCCCCCCCACACAAAATTCCATACCGCTGATTCAGTTTCTTTAAGTCAATAAACAATAAAACCTAACTACATGGTGACAGAAATCAGAAACCCAGTTGCCTCTGGGTTTAGGAGGTAGGTAATTAATTGAAAAGGGACACAAAGGAACTTTCTGAGGTGATGAAAGCATATTTTGGTTTTGGTGGTGAAAAGAAAAAAGTGTTCAATGATATCTGGGAAAGCATGGTGGGGAAGATTTTATTCAGAGCCACAGAGATAATATCAGTATTTATAGCAGTAAAGAATGGTCGAAACTTATTAGACTGAATACGTAACTCCTGTGAATTATGTAGTCTGTAAATCGCCTCATTAAAAAATGAAAACAAAAATCCCAAGAATGTAGGAATAGTATATACTTAGACATCCTTTACTCCAGTTGATGCACTTAATTGTTGAATGCCTACTATGCCCTCGGCCTTTGCTGAGCCCTCAAACTGAAAGACCATTTGGGTTTGATATTGTCTGCCTTATCTTAACAGATGTGCTTCAGACCAGACATAGTCCTTTTCATGATAAACTTCATCATTTCAAACACGTCTTCTGGCCAGGCGCGGTGGCTCACGCCTGTAAACCCAATACTTTGGAAGGCCAAGGTGAGCAGATCATCTGAGGTCAGGAGTTTGAGACCTTCCTGGCCAACATGGTGAAACCCCATCTCCACTAAAAATACAAAAATTAGCTGGGCGTGGTAGTATGTGCCTGTAATCCCAGCTACTCGGGAGGCTGAGACAGGAGAATCGCTTGAACATGGGAGGTGTGGTTGCCATGAGCCAAGATCGTGCCACTGCACTCCAGCCTGGGCAACAGACCTAGACTCTGTCTCAAAAAAAAAAAAAAAAAAAAAAAAGTAAAAAAAATTTAAAATAAATAAATAAATATAAATAAACAGGTCTTTATGATATTGATTGTAGAAAGTTACATATTATAAATATACATTGAACCTGAAACATTTGTATTTCCAACAACTACAGTTTGAAACAAACTATAACTTCTTTTTACAGGAAATGGAAAATTGTGTATCTAAGATACGGTTTTATTGAGAATACTGAGCCCACTCAAACGTTATGGGGTTGAAAGCTTTGAATTAAGCTAAGGGAAGATAGGTTTAGATTTCTGTTTCACTTTTTCTCTTCCAGCAGCATTTGTCTACTATGGACCATTTATTCACTGCTTCTGTACTTCCTGATATTATCCTAGATAAGTTTTAAATATTTTATGTTAGTGATTCTAAAGATTTAAAAGTTTTACAGAAAGAGAGAGTAGAGGAATTGTTATAGAGATAGCTTGAAAATTCCATTTTGCCTTTGGAGAGCATTTTGCTTCAAGATTTAAAGCAGGGTACAGTTCACAAAGGAGGAAATACAAATGACCAATAAATATGACAAAAGTTAAACCATTCTAATAATAAAGAAAAATAAATTAAGAATTAAATGCCATGTTTTTACCTCTCAAATTATCAAAGACTTTTAAAAGTGACGTTATCCAGATTTGGCTGGGGTATAGCATAGATTGCTGGTGGAAATGTAAACTGGCACTATTTTTGGAAGAGTGATATGGTAATAGGCATCAATAGCCTTTACATGCAGGCAGCTCTTTCTTTGCATGATGCCATGTTTTTCAGAAACTCAATGATATCAGAACTGTGCAAAATGAATAGTGTCTGTATTGCTTTAGATACAAAAATTCTACCTCTAGAAATCTATTTTGAGAAAACAAATAGGGATGCATGAAAAGATTAACATATATGTGTATTTATTTGGGCATTGTTTATAATTTTCAAAATAATCTACATATCCAACCATAAGGAATAAGTTAAGTAAATTATGGTGTTTCCATATAGTGGAAACTATATTCCATATGCTCCCATAAAAATCACGTTTTCAAACAATAAGTATAGACATTTGGAAATGCTCATTCTATAATCTTCAATAAAAAAATCCTGATACAAAAATTACATACAGAATGATCTCAATTTTATGTGCATCTGTACAATCATGTTCCCAAGCACACACACATATGTAACTGATTTAAGTTAAGTCAACATGTTAAGAAGGCTCTTCCTGAGTGATGAGATTATGAGTAATCTGTAATTTTTCTTAAAGGTTTCTGTACTTTGTTAAAGACAAAATTATTTGATGGTATTTGTTGAAGCACAGTAAGGCAGACTTTATTCAGGAGCATTGTGAAAGGTGTAGGAACCACGGCAACAGAGTCTTGCAGTGAGAGAGAGCGATTGTGCTCAATTCCAAACATGGCATGGGCAAGTGGGAATTTATAGCCAAGCAGCAGGGTGGGGGTCAGTGGATGGAAAATGACCAGGAGGAAATAGCAGGGGTAAGGGGAATTCTGGCTAATCCAATTTAATGTGATTTTTTGCTGAAGATAGGCCAGGGTGATCAGACATCACCCAGGGTGGGGAGGGGAATGGTACAGGATGAGGAACCCGATCAGATATCAAGGGTGATCAGATATTGAGGATGGGACCACTTGCTAAACCAACTGAGCAGGGCTCTTTTCTAAAACTGGATTTTACAAGGAAGTGCCCAGATGGGCCTAGGGGAAGTTTCAGGAGCCTGACTAAAGTGTGGCCAATCAGAATCTTTGTCAACTTCCCCAATCTTTGTTATAAAACTGGATTTTTTTAATATTTAAGTTTTTACAAGAATTACATTGATATGCTTTCTAGCACATTTTTAAAATCTGGAACTATATAAAGGAAAATGTAAAGTTCTTGTACAGAAGTGATCGTCCAAGCCATTTGTTACGTTTTTGCATATGTATAACAGTGTATTTCCATTTTGTAAAAATGACTTCATTGAAATATAACCTACAATACAGTACAATAATCTACATCCATTTTAAGTGTATAATTTCATGAGTTTGGCAGATGTACCTTCCTGTAAACCTCCATCATAATCCAAGCAGAACCATTCCATTACCCCCAAAAGTGTGTTCACACCCCTTTGCAGTCCAATGCTCCCTCCTCTAATCAGTTTTTTGTTACTATAGATTAATTTTTTTCTAGAAATTTATATAAATGGAATTATACAGTATATACATGTATCGTCTTTTCTATCTAGTTTCTTTTACTCATCATTATGGATTTGAGATTCATCCATGTGGTTATATATATACATTATATATATATGCATATATATATATAAATTGTTCCCTTCTTTTTATTGCTGAATTGTATTTAATTGTATGGTTACACTGGATAACCCACATTCTCTTCATCCATTTACCTGCTGAAACATTTGGGTTTTTTCTAGTTCTTTACTATTATGAATAAATCTATTACAATCATTTGTCTACAAGTATTTGTGTAGATAGATGTTTTCATTTTGGGGGGCATAAACACCTAAGAGTATGTAATAGACTAGGCTTTCCAGAGGAGCAGAAGCAATAGGAGATGCAGGTTGAGCATATCTAATCTGAAAATCCAAAATCTGAAATGCTCCAAAATTCAAAACTTTATGAAATCTGATGTAATGCTCAAAGGTCATACTCAAAGGAAATGCTTATTGGACCTTGTGATGTGTGTGTGTGCACGCATGTGCAGGCTAATTTTTTCTAGTAAATATATATAAACATAAACATAAATTATAGAGATATGTGTGTATGTGTGTACATATATATTAATATGTGCTATAAGGAATTGGCTCGTGTGATTATTGGGACTGAGAAGTTCAAGATCTGCAGTTGCCAGGCTGGAAACTCAGGAGAGCCAAGGGTGTAAGTTCTAATCTGAGAAGACCCATGTCCAACTTTGAAGACAGGCGAGAAAGAATTCTTTATTACTCAGCTTTTAATTCTATTCAGACCTCCAACAAATCGAATGGGGCTCACCCACACTGGGGACAGCAATCTGCTTTACTCGGTGTATAGATTCAAATATTCTCATCCAGAAACACCCTCACAGATGCACTCAAAATAATACCTTACCAAATACCTGGGCAACCCAAGATCTGGTCAGCTTAACACATAAAATTAACCATCACAGAGTGGAATGGATGGGTCAGATGGTAGGTGTATGTTTGCCTTTTTAAGGAACTATAAAAATGTTTCCAAAGCAGGTGGACAATTTTACATTCCCCACCAGCAGCATATGAGAGGTATATTTCCTACACATTTTCCCAACACCTGATATAGTCAGTCTTTTTAATTTTAGTCATTCTAATAAGTGTGGGGTGTTATCTCATTGTGGTTTTAATTTGTATTTTCCTGATGAATAATGTTAAGCACATCTTCCTGTATCTGCTTGCTATCTGTATATGTCCTTTGGTAAAGTGTCTGTTCAGAGTTTTTGCCTGATTTTTAATTGTGTTGTTTCTTTTCTTATTATTGAGTTTTAATAGTTCTTTACATATTTTGGCTATAAATCCTTTATCATATATAGGCTTCAGAAATATTTTCTGCCAGTCTGAAGCTTCTCGTTTCATTCCCTTAATTCTGTCTCTCCAAGAACAGAAGTTTTCGATTTTGATGTAGTTCAATTTATCTTTTTTTTTAATTTTATGAGCTATGCTTTTGTTGTTGCATCTCAGAAACTGTTGCCCAACCCAATGTAACAAAAATGTTCTCCTATGTTTTGTCTAGAAGTTTTCTAGATTTACATTTTACATTTATGTGTGAGATTCATTTTTAGTTAATTGTTGCATGTGAAGCAAGGTACAGATCAATGTTGGGGGTTTTTTGTATATAGATATGTAAATGTTCCAGCACCATTGTTGCAAAACTACCCTTTCTCTACTGAATTGCCTTGGCACTGTCAAAAATTAGTTGTCCATATATGTGAAAGTCTATTACTGGACTGTCTTCTGGACCTAATGTCTGTGTCATTATCTCTTTGTCTGTCTTTGTGCCAGTATCAAACTGTCTTGATTATTGAAGCCTTGCACTCTGCTTTGAAATCAGGTCATCTTAGTCCTCCAACTTTGTTCTTCTTTTTCAAAATTAATTTGCCTATTTTAGATGCTTTACATTCCTATGAACCTTAGAATTAGCTTGTCATTTCCTACAAAAACAAACAAATAAAAAAGCCTGTTGGGATTTTGATTTGGACTGCAATGAATCTATAGATCAATTTGGAGACAGTTGATGTCTTAATAATATTAAATCTTTCACCCATGAATATGGTATTAGTATCTATTTGTCTATCATCTATCTATAAACATTGTTAAAACAATCAAACACTGCTGATACATATACACATTTTTTGTTGTATGCTGACCATTTCATGTAGAAACAACAATAGTGACTGAGGCAAATAATACTGATGGCTATAAAATGGCAAAGCCCTGGCTCTGTCAGTCCTCTGTGATGAGAGACAGGGTCCATCTGATCTCTGTGTGGTTGGGCTGGGTCTGAGCTTTGTCGCAGCTTGTTGGAATTCAGTTCCTGACTGGTTTTAATATCTGAAAAGTAGGATCAGTACTTTTCTCTCAGTGTATCTTGGAATCCTAGAGACAGTAAGACCCTGGAAATTTCCCCAAGCTTCACATAGCCCAGCTCCCAACTTTCCGAACTGTGGGAGTTCTCTTTATGCCTTACAGCCCAGCCACCAACTTCTTGGGTTGCTAGGGCCTTTTCTTTGCCTAAACTCTGCCTTCCCATCTCAGAGCCTTGAGATAGCTCTTCCTCCAGCATTCAATAGGTGGCTACAATGTACTCAGTAAAGACCCTGTGTAGTGGGGTGGGGGTTGGGGTGAGGTGGGTGGGTAGAGTTGAGGGGATTGGAGAGTTGAAAAGGTTTTGGGGAGCATCTATTTCCCTCAGTTCTCCTGCTTTGCCTCTGGCTACTGCAGGCTGCTGCCTTGCATTTGGTGAAAGCCCCGTGGTTTTTAGGAGGGGATTTCTTTCAGCTTTCCTGCCTTACCCCCAGTGTGTAATGGGGACTGCCTTGCAACGGATGAACTTCATATGCCTTGGAGAATCATTCTCACTTCTCCTGCCTAATTCCTATGCTCAGTGGGCTACTTTCTTGTACTTTGGGAAGACCTGGAGTACCTGGGGAGGGTATTTCTCAGTTCTCCTACCCTGGCACCAGCTTTCAGTGTACGACTCCCGTCCACTCCATGGACATGGTGGCAAATGCCTGTGGTCCTAGCTACTTGGGAAGTTGAGGTGGAAGGATTGCTTGAGCCTGAGAGGTGGAGGTTGAGATTGCACCAGTACACTCCAGCCTAGTTGACAGAGAAAGACCTTGTCTCAACAACAACAACAACAACAACAAAACAACAAGAACAACAACAAAACAAAACCCTGCAAGGAGTGAGGAAAGTGAGATTGGCAGAGGGAGAAGTTGAACCATAATGCAATTGTAGCAGAGGCTTCAGTCAAGCCCATGGGGAGCTCTGGAGCTGGGATCTCCCTTTAGAGTTGCCCTGAGTTGAGGCACGAAGGCCAGATCTTCCTATTGAAGAAGGAATAGGGATTGTTTATGTACTAATAACTGTATTTGCTGTGCAAATATACTTAGTTTGTATCTTGCTTTTTCACTATATGATTTCATTTATTGTGCAGAGGTATTTTTAAAATTTTAAGATATTCAAGTTCATTTTCTTTTTGTGATTTATATTTTAAAATCTTATTTAATAAATACTCCCTTACTCCAGTGTCATAAATGTCCTATCCCCTCTCCCAGCCAACGGTCAGTGGATGCTCATAGGGATGGTGTGTGACTTTGGGCAAGACTTATGGTCAAAGGGAATTCTCGGTGAGAGATTCAATTGGAAGCTATTCTAAGCTTACATCTCGAAATGAGGGAGCAAGTGCCTTGTCCTGAAGATCCGGTGGGCCACACCACAGTGTCTACCACCCAGAATGATCCAGTTAGTATTAATATAATATTTGTGTCATTTTATAAACACACAAAAAGCAATATGCTAGTTACGTCTATATTAATACATAAAAAATTGCAAACACTTGTATGGGAATTATACATCAATTTCACTATCATGGGTACTAATGAGGGAAAATGAAGGTAGAGACAGAGGTAGGGATGAGGTATCTGAGGCTTCAGCCATTCCTTTAATGTTTATTCCAAGACAGACGGGAGGAGGAGAGAGAGAATGAGAGAGAGTTAAAACAAACATGACAAAATGTGAAAACCAGTTCAATGTTACCATATGGTGAAGATAGGAATGTGTGATATTTTTATACTTTTCTATGTCTGAATACTTCATTATTTAACCCTAAAAGAAAATACTAGAGAATATGTCTCAGAGAAATAAGAACTTGAGAGTCATTCTGTTAGGCCTCAAGTGGTCACTGGGAGAGCAGAGATTGACGCTCTGTGAATAGGGCTCAGGGTCTTAACTGTAAAAAAATTAGATTATTTTAAGACTACCTCCAATTTGAAAGAAAGACTTCCAATTGTATGAATGTTTTGATAAAATCAGAACTGTTGGTCAATGAAAGCTTTAATTCTGTGAAGAGGGGAATAGTCCTCCAATTGGATCAGCTCTTTCGTTTTTACAATCAAGTGTCAACTTTGTTCTTAGCTGTATCTAAGGCATATAGACCACTTTCAGCAAGCACTCACTAGACTGACCAGCTATTATAAACTAGGCACTGTTCTAGGCACTCGAGATAAGACAGAAAACAAAGCAGAGTTTTTGAAAATTCTACTGTCCCTGTTAAAAGAATGAAAAGACAAGTCACAGAGTGGAAGAAAATATTTACAAAACACATCTGATAAAAGATTTACATCAAAAATATGCAGAGAACTCTTAAAACAGCATTAAGAAAGCAAACGACGCAACTTAAAAATGGGCAAAAGATCAAAACAGAAACTTCACTAAAGGTGGCGAGGATGTGGAGCAGCAGGAACTCTTATTCATTGCTGGTAGGAGTGCAAAATGGTACAACAACTTTGGAAAACAGTCTAGCAGTTTCTCACAAGCTAAGCGTAGTCTTACCATACAATCCAGCAATTACAATCTTTGGTATCTATCCAAACGAGTTGAAAATGTGTGTCCACAAAAAACCCTGCACACAAATGTTTATAGCAGCTTTATTCGTCGTTATCAAAACTTAGAGGCAACAAAGATGGCTTCAGTACGTGAATGAATAACTAAACTGTGGTATATCCAGACAGTACAATATTATGTGGTAATGAAAAGAAATTAGCTGTCAAGCCACAAAAAGATGTGGAGGAAACTTAAAGGCATATTGCTAAATGAAAGAAGCCTGTCTGAAAAAACAACATGCTGTATGATTCCAACTGTAAGACATTCTAGAAAAGGCAAAACTATAGAGACAGTGAAAAGATCAGAAGTTGCTAGTGGTTCAGGGATGGAGGGAGGAGGGATGAATAGGTGGAGCATAGGGGATTTTTTAGGATCATCTATATGATCCTATAATATGGATACATGACATTATACATTTGTCAAAACCCATAAGACTGTACGAAACAAAGAGTAAACTTAAGTTAATGATGCATAAAGATTG
This sequence comes from Macaca mulatta, assembly GCF_049350105.2. Classification (NCBI taxonomy): domain Eukaryota; kingdom Metazoa; phylum Chordata; class Mammalia; order Primates; family Cercopithecidae; genus Macaca; species Macaca mulatta. Next base: position 30,121,453 of record NC_133422.1, read on the forward strand.
GTTCATCAATTGTAGAAAATGTACCACACTAATGCAAGATATTAATAATAAGGGAAATTTAGGGGGGTTAGGGTGAGATGGGAAAGGGCATATAAGGAAACTCTATGTACTTTCTACTCAATTTTTCTCTAAAACTAAAACTGATCTAAAAAATAAAGTCTACTAATTAAAAAAACAAGAATCCTTGTCTTCATGGAGCTTATACAATGGTTGGGGGAAATAAGTAATGTGTTTATAAAAGATTAAAATACTAATACATTCCATGGAGGAAGGAAAAAAGCAGAGAAGGCCAATAGAGAGGAGGGAGTTGCCATTTTAATTGGATGGCACGAAGGCTTCCATGAGAAAGGACATTTAAGAATCAATAAAAAATTCAAAATGCTTCCACTGGATGGGCACGCCAGACCTCATTTTCAATGAAACATCTGTCAGAGGCTCAGGAAAACACTAGTGAAAGGGTAGATTAGATGACAACACTTAACCCTTGATCAATGTTAACAGTTCTAAAAATGGGACCACAAGACCTCATGTGCCGCGTGATGGAATGCAATCGGAAGCACATGATACTACCTATGGAGTATTTGCCAAAATAAATGCATCTGAATCTAAGCAAGCTTCACACTTAGGCAGCAAGCTTATGAAAAATACAAAGGAACAAGTTATTAGATTAATGGGTTGGTTAATCTAATGCGATCAGCAAAATCTGGCATGCCGGAAGTTCTATAGGACAAATGAATCAATATCTTCAACAAACAAAAAAATGACTAAAAGTGGGGAAGTGGGAACTCTCATAGATTAGAAAATACCTAAGAGACATTTTAGCCAAATGCAATTTGTGGACTTTATTCTGTGATTTCAACAGGACTGTAAAATATTTATATTTGAGAAAATTGGGGACATTTGAACATGGACTGCATAATAGGTGAAATAATAGAATTAATGTTAATTTTGTCAGATGTGATAATGGAATGGTGGATTTGTGGCTTTTAAAAATCCTCATCTGTTAGATTTATATACTACTGACATAATTATGGATAAAAGCAATATGATATCAAAAACAGTGAATAATAGATAAAACAAGATGGACAACTGGGGCTGGACCTGTGCTTGGTGGGTCCTTGGTGTACCTGGTGGGTCCTGAGCACCACCCTGGTGGTTCTAGGTGTGCCCTGTCAAATTCCTGAAAACTCCTCTTATGAATGTGCAATATTTATAATCAGGTTTTTTTTTTCAAATAAAAAAGTCTAACATTCTATGGTGATATTATGTGTAAAAAATTCCTTTGGATCAGTTATGTGAAATATTTTTTAAAACCAAGAAAAACACAATGTTAAAAATTGTTGAATTTGAATATTGTGTAAATGGGGTTTATTATACTGTCTTTTTACTTTTGGATGTTTGAGAATTTCCTTAATAGAACAATTTTGAAAGTCCAGGAATACTAAGAGATATTAGAAAAATAAAAGTGACAGTCTAAGACTGATTTTCAAGGTGTTTTGTTTTGAATTAAAGACAATTTCTTTTAAAAGTCAATCATGTGCAAGTCAAATATGCACAACAGATACATTTGAAACTACCTGACTGTGATGGAGTCACTCTTCTCCCCTCTGCCCCCAGAGATACAACACATACAGTTTGAAATTCGTTCAACTAAGGTAACAATTTTCATTGTCTACTAAGTCAATGACTCTCCGTCTTCTGGAATATGCTGGATACTTTCTAGTATTTACTGGAATACTTGAGTAGCAAATACATTCTAGTATTTACTAGAACTTGGACTAGCACAATTCAAAACATTCAATAAATTAAGAATACACCAAACAAATCAACAATAATTGCACTATAGCTGACTAACAATATCTCCTGGTATCCATAAAAGACATTGCCAATGAATACACTATTTGGTTTCCCTAACACAGTGCCACAGTGTCACACAGTTTGTACTCAAACAATTTGAGTACAATTCTTTACTGTTCTGAATGCCTGTCTTTTATGTTTACGGCAGTCCCAGTGTGTTCCAGTCTTTCTTACTTTCCCTGTAACTTGACATTACCTCTTTCTTAGTGACTCTCTTCAACACAGTGTCACATAATATGATCATTCCAGTCTTCTACACAAACAAAAAGTTCAAAATGAGAGCAAACATAACGTTTACACATTGATAAAAATGTGGTATCATGAATAGTCCATTAGTTGGATGTGTTAATAGATTTGATCATCTGAAAGCTATATACCTGGATTTATCTCCCCAGATATACCTATTTATCATCCTAAATACACCATGAAGACCTAAAAGAAATATGAGCTAACATTATGCTCTAAATATAATTTTTTGACATAAGATATTACAGAATAAAAATTGTTTGCATCGTTTTTGAAAATCACTATGGAAGATGTTGTCCACTGAATGACTCCTGTAAACCTATTTTAGTATCATAGTACAGTTTACACATAGGAGAATGTTTGCTTCCTTTTGTTTATAAATGATAAGTTTCTCTGTGTTACCTTGACTTTCACATATGTGAGAGCTAAACTGAAGCTACCATAATTAATTTAGGTTTTCTTACACAACAAACCCTGCTCATTTCCATCCCATCCCGCTTTATTTAATGATTCTATTTATGTATTTGTTGTGGACATGTTTTATTTTGTCCCTCCAGCCCAAACACTCCCTCTTCTGGTAGCAGCAGCACCTTCTTTTAGATAAACCCTTCTCCCCACCTGTCCCAACCCAACCTTATCATTTTATTAATGCAGTCAACCTCTGCCTTCTGCCACTCTCAGACCATTGCCATGGTGTTTGCCAAAGGCCAGAGTCTTTCACTAGCATTATTTCAAATTGAAATCAAGGAACTATTGAAGGAGGCATCTTCTTGACCAGTGATAAGCCAGATGGCCACAACCTCCAAGGTGTGAAAAAATGTGACACAGAAAGACAGATAGATCAGAGTCTGAGACAGCTACTTTCAGCACCTGGTACTATTTGCTCCCAAACCAGATACATCCCTGCCCATCCAATGGTTAGGTTATCTGAGCCAATAAGTGTTCCTCATGACTCCAGTGAGTTTCTGATTGGGTTTCTGTCCCTTGCAATCAATATCACCCTGACTGATACAGAGCACTTCATCGTGAGTTGTCTCAAGTTTTTTACAGAAGCCTGCAGAGGAGAAAGAATAAAGTAAGGCCATTCATTTAATAATTTATTTACTTCTCTATTTCACATAACTGGTTTATTTCCAAAGTTTATTTGCAATATGTTGAATGAATATATAGATATTGGCTCCATTAGAAGGCCATCTTGAGCCTGGGCAACATAGGGAGACCCCCCCTACAAAAAATTTAAAGAAAAAATTAGCTGGGTGTGGTGGCACATGCCTGTAGTCCCAGCTACTCAGGAGGCTGAGGTGGAAAGATTGCTTGAGCTGGGAGGTTGAGGCTGCAATGAGTCATGTTCATGTCACTGCATTCTTACCCAGGCAAAAAAAAAAAAAAAAGCCCATCTTGAGAAAGTAATATCCAACAACTTCAATTAAATTATTTTGTAAGGTAATTGTGCTTCAACCTTCCACACACTCAACTCCTCTAGGCTCCCCGGCTTCTCTGGAGGCCCATGTAATGATATAGTTCTTGATTGGCATTTTAGTATATATAGAAGTGCAGCTTTTCAGGGATAAAAGGAACATTTGAGGCCATGCAAGTAAACTCATCAGTTTCTGTATGACATACGGAAACCCAGAAATGTTAAGCCATCTGCCCAATATCACAGAGCTCTCCAATACATCCCAAACCTGAATCAGATCCCAAACCTTAATCTAGCTCTTCTGATACCCAGCTCAGTGACTTTTCCACTGCACCATGCCCCCAAAGCCCTTTTCAGGACAGGCATTAGAAGAGAAATAGACTTTGCTTTTCTTTGTAAAGCCATTGAGGCAGTTCTTCAGTTTCATTGTAAGGAAAAATGGATCTTGCTCATGCAATGAAAGGTCTTGCAGTTTGAGAGGCTACTGTATGGAAGGACTGCCTAATGAGGGTCCTCAGAGCAGACTGGGCTGTGATAAGACTGGGGTGCAATGCTCGGGAGACAGCATTCTGGGCCTGGCTTAAAAGGGTCCACAAGGGCCCTTAACTTCCCTTAGTTTTCTTACTTTTCTAAGTATACTTTTTTGCTAAGTGAATATAATAATAATAACACCTATTATATTCTACCAATGTCCTACAGTTATAGGAAGGATCAAAAGAAATATGTGTGTAAAAGTACCTGGTAAACAGGGAAGTGAATATTCTGTCATAGTACCAAAAACCTCCTGTTTGGATCATGAGGCAGTCTCAGTGACTGAGACTGTTTTGTCTCTTCTAAGAACACTCCATGTCTATTCCAACCTTCCAGCCTTCCCTTGCCTGGAATGCCTTTCCCCTTTTCCTCCATGTCATGAAACCCTCTGCATCCTTTAAACACACTTTCTTTGCTAAAGTGCCTTTCTTGAGGGCTTTGCTCTGAATCCCTTCAGTGGAGTTTGTGGATCACTGTTGCACTCTGCTTTCTCTGGTCATTGCTTTGGACTGTTTCTCACTGGCTAGAATGTAAACCCCTTAAGCCAAGAGCACTATTTTATATACCCTCTCCTCCCAGAGTACATTAAAAAAGCAGTGGGTGCCAGTAGGCAAATGCTTCTTGAGTAGCTTAATAATCCCCAAGACAACTCTTACTTGCTCACAAAAGCCAATTGGGCACACCCCTTGCCAACTTTGGGTTCAGCAATGTCAAATTGATGGCTTGAAATTGGCAGAGCTGAGAGTATTTACACCACAGAAATTGGCAGATGCCACAGATGGTTTTTCTTTTTCCCCTGAGAGCCAGCTATTAGCATGGACCAGCAGCCCATGCACTAAGGCAAATATAACATAGGTCTGCAACAGAGAAGAGAACATAGTTCTTAAAACAGGAGTCACAGCTGGTACAGCTCCACAGGAGAGGGTGGAGCAAGCCGTATAAAGGATGCCCACAATCAAACTAGAATTCCACAAATCAAAGTAAATAGGAAAAAAGCTGCAAGACCTTTCTACTTTAATATCAGTGATCTCATGTTTTTATCAAGAGTATTATTAAAAAGGTGATAGACACGTGGAAATAGGAGAGGTAAGGGTGTTCTATCATTATTGTCAGGGGTATAGAAACAAAAGCTTTAAAATTCTTCAAAATATATTTGAGGGGGAATACAATGGCTTGACAAAGCTTTATAATTACATAATTAATTATGGGGGAAATGTGATTGCAGGGCCTTTGTATTTGAGTCTCACTCAGCATTCATGGCATCGAGAATTTTCTCCACTTTACTATAAAAGGGATTTTGTTCTGAACAAAGAGAAAGAGAGAACTGATATAACGTCATTCATGGCGCAAATGGCAGCATAAGAAAGCAGAAGGTTGAGGTGACCAGTCAGGGGTGACCAGAAAGAAAGTGGACTGGGATGGGATGATCCACAAACTTTCCTATTAGTTTTTTTAAAAATCCTTTTTCTTAATGTAAATTACCTACTGCATAAAACAGTATAACATTAGAGGTTTCTGATTGAAGGAATAGGATTAACATAAATCTTATATTCCACTTACATGAATCAATAACTTTAAAAAAGATTATTTGCAAAATATCTGCCTGTAATCTCTAACATCTTCGCTGCTGTGCAGAGTCCCCACCCCTCCAGCCACATAGGAAGCAGGTGGTGTTTCCCGGGCAGGGGAACATGGCGCTGGGGGAGGTGGTGCTCATTTGTCTCTTGATCTTGCCTTTGGTAGTTGCATCCTTAGCGGGAGCTCATGAGACACTTGCCAAGCTTTCACAGAAATCACTCACTCTGTAAAAGAAATGAGAGTAAAGGAAGGGAAAGAAAATTAAGGAAGGCAGAAGCGGACACGGAATAGAAAAACAATAAGAAAGAGGAAATAGAAGGGCCATGGTTTTGAAATACAACGCCTGGAAAACAGAAAATGAAAACAGAATAAAGGAATGAAACTGTAAAAGCTATGAAACAAAGTAATGAGAGAAATAAAGTCTTAACTCTGAAAAAAATATATATGATTTATAACAAATATCAGGAGAGTGACTCAAGAGCATCCTGAAATCTCCTTGATTGTACCAAAGGGAGACCTGGGCTTCTTATGATCATGGCCATCTGTAAAATAAGAATGGTAGCTGTAAATTTTGAAACGACGAAAAATAACCTTGTAGCAGGAATCAAAGGGAAAGTTTGATCTAATATTGGCCAGGATGAGTCAAATACATTCACTTCACTAAAGTGCTCTGCCCTGGTCAGCCGATTTTTCAGATTCTATGAGACCATTAGAATTCCAGCTCTGCTTGGGCATTCTCTCTTTGTAGTGTTGGGACAAAAGCCTTACAAATGTTTGTGTAGAGAAATCAGTGATGTTAAAAAAGCAATCACTTGTATGAAAAATTCCAAAGACAGCACTAACATAAAATGATGAAAATGCCAAAGATATGAAAAATAAAGACAACTGTTACAAGACATAACGGCTCTGAGTGTTTGCTTTTATGTGACAGATGTTTTTAACCAAAGCTCAACACTGGCAGTTTGAGTACACTTCTGATTTTAATTTGTGTTCTATCCCCTTTTCATATTGATGTCTACTCACATCTGCGAAGGCTCTGTAACCTGAATTTGACAGGGGAAAGTGAACAGACTGCTTTTGGAGTGCTTCCATTAAGTCCACGTAACAGACTGTTAACAAAAATCTTAAATAGCTATTCTAATCATCAACAGCAATCTTACACAAATTAAATTAGGCCCAAAGGGCCCGATTAACTTTAAAATGCCTTACAGGCATGAAACATAAATTTAACTTATTTTCCCCCTTTGGAGTAGAAAGAGCATTGTTCAGTGTGACTCAGACGCACAGATTAAAAAAAAAAAAAAAAAAAAAAGCATGCATGCATGCTATAAAGACAAGGAGACAGGGTTTCATTTTCTTTTTCAGGAAACCACACTTACAGGCATAGAAATTCAGTTAGGCCACAGCCATGCTCCCTGTTTACATGCAAAGTAGATGCATTAAGATTGTTAAGGTTTTAAAGTAGTGCATTAAGGTAAGGTTTTTGCTGATGGCACAGCTACTCTAATCAGCTCAAGGAAGTCCTATTGCTAAAGAAAGGAGACATATATCAACATGCATTAACATTAAAATGATGCCATCAGAAGAGGTAAAAGTTGAACCGGAATTTCTGCAGTTCAAACTCACCTATCAAGAAATGGGTTAGATTCATAGTTTGAAGAATAATTATACCACGAATCAAGGAAAAACACTTTTTTATGTGTCTGCTGTTGTTTATTTTTGCCAGATCTCTAGAGGTCTGTCCAAATATATGTCTTGAATTTTCATTCATCTCATATCCAGCCAGCAGGTTCATCACTTGTACATTTGCTGTAGTCTGCAATCCTCACATGTGTTTGATAGCTTTTCTTAGGCAACTTCCTTCCAGCTGCATGGAACATGTAATTTCAGCCCAAGTCAATAGCAGTGAACGATAAACCCAGGTGCCAGGGAAAGGCAGCCTCTCAATAGATAGAAAACACCTGAAACTAGTCATCAGCAGCTTCCGGATAAGATCTCAGGAGTTGGGCCAGTGGGTTCAAGCACGCGCATTAAGAGGCAAAATGGCAGAGTTTGACTGGTATATGACCTTCTAGGAGCAATCAACTGGTAAGAGAAGGGCGCTTTAAGTAAGCATGCGTACAACTCCAGTAAACACACTGCGCATGCAGCCCCTCCCAAGCACTAGCACACATGTGGTCAGCCCACCCCAAGGGAAGAATCATAGGAGAAGGGACCCAAGACCCTGGAAGTATGTCAGCACATAAACCTCCAAGTCAAAAGGTCAAACTGTGCACTTGATGTCTCAAGTTGCCTGCTTGGCCCTCTTCCAAGTGTGCTTTACTCCCTTTCATTCCTGCTCTAAAGCTTTTTAATAAACTTTCACCACTGCTCTAAAACTTGCCTCAGTCTCTCACTCTGCCTTATGTCCCTGAGCCAAATTCTTTCTTCTGAGAAGGCAAGAACTGTGGTTGCTGCAGACCTATACAGATTCACCGCCAGTAACACTTTCAGCTCTTCCAAGACTGTTGTAGACACCCGTGCTTGTCAACAACTTCCTGCTCTGATGTCCTCAAGCTGAGTTTATTTCATCAGCCAGCAGATGCTCTCTTTTCCCACCAGCCTAGACACCAGTCAGAGTCATGGAAGGTGTTCACTTTCTGCAAAATATTCATTAGTACTTTAGAGAACCGAAGTAATTATCAGAAAACTACCTATTTTCCAAATACCTCAGAGGAAACTGACCATATCTGGATCACTGGGGATAGAACCTAATTAGTTGAAGCCAATGGCAGTCTTCCACCCTCTGAGATTAGTACAGGGACGGGCACCATAATCCGAGATGAAATAAGCAGAATAAAAGGAAAGACTCATATTTCACGTTACATTGTAAACCAGGAAGTATATATCCCCCATGGCCACTGGCAGCCATATTGTGAGCACAAGGAGAACCAGTCTTAGGATGAAACTAATGCTGCCCTACCTTTGAAATCCAGTGAGGCAGATAAATGTTCTTATTGCATACACAAGCTTGAGTCAGGTATTTTGATTCCTCATAGGTGAAACTACTTAATTAATTTAAGTGGTCTTATGAGTAATTTGTACTCCAATGTCTCTGAAATGTTCCTAGAATTTAACTACTAATCCCAGGGACTGGGCCAGAAGAAGCTCTGAGTAGTAAACAATATAACTCAATGTTGTCCTCTTTTTCCAGTGCTAGAGCACTATGGTTGACCCAAGGGTGTGAGCTCAACTCTTTTAGTGGGTTATTCTCCCAAGAGAATTCTTGGGAGAATTATGCAACTAGACTTTTCCTACCCACCTGACAAATAGGCCCTGTTATGCCCTATAATGTCAAGCTAGGCTCATGCTGGAACTCCCAAAACATGAACAAATGTAGTTTTATAAAGTTTGAGCTGAAAAATGTTGTGGTTTTCTTTTAGTTTATTCAGCTTAATCCCCTCTTTTTAGGTAAACCTACAATGGGGAAATGACTAAGAAACAATAGACTAGACCTAGAGATAGGACAGAGCCCAAGGCTTCAGTTCTGTGCTTGACCTGCTGTCCTGGTACACTGAGGCTGCACACTCATTTCCAGCACCTCTTCTCTATGGCACATGAGCATTATATAAACACTGTATTGGGAATCTGAAATAAAACTGTTAAGAGTCTATAGTTAAGACGTCAGAATTTTTTATTTTTGCCATATTAGGTGTTATTACTGTTATTGGTGTTTTCTGAGAAATAACTAGCTCACAGCGCTCAGATGCAGTGAAAATCTAAAGGACAAACCATTTGGGAAAAAGTTGAAAGCTCCAAGTTAAGGTTCAGCATCAGTTGTCCTACTGATGTTGAGTTTATCTGATTATATTTAGGCTTCTTAAGTGTGTTATAAAATAATCAAGTAGCCAGTTAACAAAACACCCTACATTTTAATATGAAAAAGCATAAATAGCAAGATGAATTTTATTTTGTGCAGAATCCATATGAAATAATTGTGAAAGTTGCGGCTAAAGAAGACTTTGAAATGTCATTTTCAATATATCCTTGACCTACTTAAGAACAGACACTTGTTTCTTTTTGCCGTCCTCAAATTTAGAATTCTCTGGCTGATTTTTAAAGTATTTTGTAGATCACATCAAGTTAAAAAGCTTCTGCACAGCAAAGAAAACAATCAACAAAATGAAGAGAAAAACCATAGAAATATTTGCAAACTACCCAACTGACAAGGAATTCATAACCAGGAAATGTAAGGCACTCAGACAACTTTATAGGAAAAAAAAATCTAATAACCCAATTTAAAAATAGACAAAAGATCTGAATAGACATTTCTCAAAAGAAGACATGCAAATGGCAAATAGGCATATGAAAAGGTGCTCAAAATCATGATCATTAGAGAAATGCAAATCAAAACTACAATGAGATATCATCTCACCCCAGTTAAAGTGGCTTATATCCAAAACACAGGCAATAACAAATGCTGGTGAGGATATGGAGAAAAGGGAACACTCACATATTGTTGGTGGGAATGTAAATTAGTACAACCACTATGGAGAACAGTTTGGAGGTTCCTCAAAAAAACTATAAATAAAGCTGCCATATGATCCAGCAATCTCACTGCTGAGTATAAACCCAAAAGAAAGGAAATCAGTATATCAAAGAGATATCTGCACTCCCATATTTATTGCAACACAATTCACAATAGCCAGGATTTGGAAGCAACCTAAGTGTCCATAGACAGATGAATAGATAAAGAAAACGTGGTACATGCACACATTGGAGCATTATTCAACCATAAAAAAGAATGAGATCCTGTCATTTGCAACAACATGGATGGAACCAGAGGTCATTATGTTAAGTGAAATAAGCCAGACACAGAAAGACAAACTTTGCATATTCTCACTTATTTTTGGGAGGTAAAAATTAAAATCACTGAATTCATGGAGATAGAGAGTAGAAGGATGGCTACTAGAGGCTGTGAAGAGTAGTGGTGGAGGTGGCGGGGAGTGGTGATGGTTAATGGGTAAAAAAAAAAAATAGTTGGAAAGAATGAAAAAAACCTAGTATTTGACTGCACAACAGCATGGCTGTAGTCAATAATTATTTAATCATACATTTAAAAACAACTGAAAAAGGATGATTGGATTGTTTGTAGCACAAAGGATAAATGCTTGAGATGATAGGTATTCCATTCACCTTGATGCGATTATTACACATAGAATGCCTGTATCAAAATTTCTCATGTACCCCATAAATATATACACCTATGTACCCCCAAAAATTAAAAATTTAAAAACAAATAAATAAAAAGCAATCTGTGACCCCCAATTATTCAGCTATTTCACTTCATCACCTCCTGCATTCTCTAAAACATCTGCACTATAGCCAGAAACTTCCATTTAACAACATGCTCTGATATTCAGAAGTACTCCTCCCTCAGGTTTTAGCCTGTGTTTTATAGGTTTTAGCCTATATCTGAAATGCCCTCTCAATCAACTTTCCCATGACTGTTAAAGTTCCATTCAACCTATGGGGCTCTTTATAAATGCCTTCTCATTCATGATGAGTCTAGCCCATACTGATTGTCCTTACCTTTTCTTGCTTTCACAACTGTGCCACCAATTGTTGTGTTACAGGTTGTTTTTTTCAGTATTTAATGTGTGGATCTTTTCAAATTTGATTATAAGCTGTTTAAGAATAAGCAATGATGTTTTTCTTTCTTACATGCATTCTACAGAGCATCTTGCACATATGGAAGATGAAAGCTCCTCTACAAGCTTACTGATTGATGGATAGAAATAACTGGAGTACAAGTGAAGTGGTGCCCTCTTTGCCTTCCTCCCCTCCCCAGGGCCTTCATTGCCACTGTCCTGTTAGAGTACCATTAGCTTCTAATGTTAGAACAGGCTCTTGATGGCTGAGGACCAAGTTTTTTTGTTTGTTTGTTTTAGTTCTCTTCCACTTCCTTCTTTCTGCCTTGCTGTAGAGTCTGAGTAGATCAGTTAAGATCTTCATGCCTATAGAAATGGCAGACAGAATCTCAAATTTTAAAGGACCACTAGGACACTGATAATCTCTTCTAGTTCCAAGTAGGGTAGGGCCTAAGCTGTTTCAGCAAAGTTCTTGTTCTCAAAATCCCCAGGCAGTCTTAAGTGTCTTGCAGAAATATGAAGTTATTTCTAATATCTAACCTAAATCTCTGTCTGCCACTCAAGTCTGTTCCCTTTATCACAACCCTAAGTGAAAACAGGAACTAGGGCTTTCTTCGCTGAAAACTGTGTCCACACCATATAACTGTTTTTAAAAACATGTATTCCCAGCTTATCTTCTTTACAAGTTAAAGACATGGTGTTGTGTTTTATATCTGGTCTCTGTTTGAAAATAAATGACTATCTACAGTACTGACTATAAGGAAGTAAGCTCTTCTTGAAACATACAGAAAGTAGAGATAAATTTTGTCACATTTGCTTTAAATATTTTCTTTTAAAATTTGAAATATTATAGATAGAGGTGACTGATGCCTTTGTACCATTGCCTGTTTTCCCTTCCAAAGAGTAATGACTATTCTGAAGTCAGGGACATTTTTTTTCCTGGCAAGTTTAAAAATAATATATATGTATATTCACAGAAATATATATAATGAACATATCTCATATACACATATATATCATATACATGTTTATGTCATGGGATATCTACATAAATTCCATATACAATATGCACCATTTTTAAGTGTTCATATTCTTTATGTAAATCATACCACAGTTTACGTATCACTCTGGAACTTTCTTATACTTAAGACAGTATGCTTTTAAGGTTTCTCTTATGGATCTACAGTAACGTGTTACTCAACAACAGGGACACATTCTGAGAAATGCATCATTAGGTGATTTTGTCGTTGCATGATTATCATAGAGTGTACTTACACAAACCCAAATAGTGTAGCCTACTACATACCTAGGCTGTATGCTGTAGCCTATTGCTCTTAGGCTACAAATCTGAACAGCATGTTACTGTACTGAATACTGTAGGCAATTGAAACACAATGGTCTTTGTGTATCTAAACATATCAAACATAGAAAAGGTCCAGTAGAAATACAATATTATATTCTTCAGGACTGCTGTCATATATGCAGTTTGTTGTTGATGAAATGTCATCATGTAGTACATGACTGTATTAAAAAACTTGAACCCATCTTATGGTAAATCTAAGAACTTTCTGCAGCAGAAAAAAATATCTAAAACCAGAATCTAGTTGAAAATGAATTTTGAGTTTTGAAAGGGCAATTTAACAGTTTGGAAAAGTACCAATGCTTATACACTCGTAAAATCATGCTGCTTTCAAACATTTTAAGAAACTCTCAAAATATTTTGAGACACGGCTGTAAAGTTTTCACTGTTTTCTAAAAATAAATATATCTAAAGATTGGTGTGGAGATAATGAACCAAAATCTATTAATAAATTTACTAATTAGGGTCATGTCTATGTGTTTATGGAAACATTAAACATTTGTTTATTTGAAGTAAAATCTCTTTAGCCAACTACCATAAATATTGGCTGCCTGTCAGAAATGATGTACCCGAATTTCACATGTTTTACATTTCCTCATGGTAACCCAGCCCACACAATATTTTTACATAATGACAGCTGTCAGGAAAGCAGAATATCTTATATATACATTGTATTTTGATTAATGAGCTAATGGTGGTTCTCTGTTTAAAGTAATTAGCCCCAATGTGGTTTTTAGCCAAAGTGTGCTCAGGGTTGACAATGATGTGATTATGTTATCCAGTTAGCGTATAGCCAAAATGATCACATTGCCTATAGCAATGCTTTTTGAAGTGTCATTATTAGGTTATAAAATCAATTTAATAGATTTTATTAGGGTTGAATAAAGAAAAGAAACCTAATAGATTAGAATAGTACCAAAGATATTAGCATACATTGGGCACAACGTGTGTAGGTTTATGAAACCTTTGTTTTAATAATGTGTGTATCTTTTGTGTGACTGCAAAGTCATCCTAAAAATGTATTTCTGACTGTGGATTACATTAAAAACATTTTGAGAAACCCCAGGCTTCTTTCAGGTTTTTTATTGCAACTGAAGTTGTTCTAGATTTGGCCCTTGGCTGCATAATGATTGAAGTTGTTCTCCTATACACACATATGCTTTCTTACCACCCCTTGGCCAGCCTGTTGGTGGAGCCCATTTCATCCCTGCCAATGGCACGTGAGGTCCTCACTTCTCCAGCCTTACCTCTTACTGCTCTTTCCCTCTTGTTCAGTTCACAGCCTCCTTTGCTGTCCTTGAACGTGCCATGCAGGCTGCAGCTGCAATGCCTTTCCACTGGCTGTTCCCTCTGCCTGGAACACTCTTCACTCTGGTATTCACACACCTAACTCCTTTTCTTCCTTCAAGTCTTTGCTCAGATGTTAGCTTCTTTATGAAGTCCACTGTGACCACTTTATTTAAAACAGCAACCCTCCTCTTTTTTCTCACAGACCTCCTTTTTCTGCTGTATTTCTTTCCTCCACAGCACCAGCCACCTTCTATCACGTTGCAGAATGTATTTATTACGTGTATTGTTTGTCTGTCTCCCTCTACTAGATATAAACTCCAGGAGGGTAGGTATTTTAATATGTTTTATTTATGGATGTAATTCAAGCAACTAGAACAGTGTCTGGCACAAAGTAGGTATCAATAAATATTGATGAGCTAATTCAGATTGGTCTAGATCATGAGAGAGAGAGAAAAAGAGACTGGCCAAGCATCAAATACAAATTTACAGGAGATTCTAGTGCATTCTTATGTTATGTCCTGTCTTTTATGAAAAACTTCTAACTCTCATTTGAAGTAGCCATTCTTTTTACATTTCCTCCTTATAGGGCCCATTCCCATCTGGCTCTACAAGATATTAGAGCAACAGCTTCTACTGACTTCTAGGAATTCATCCCAGAAGAGTGTATTGAAAGTTTTAAAAAAAAAAAAAAAGGAGTCTCTTTACAATTTATAGTCTTAATGTGGCAAATCTAGGCAAAATCATCAAAACATGTGCTTCTGCTGAACTTATTTATCCAACATGGAAAATGAAATAGTAAAAAAAGATCAGAAAACAAATCTCGGGGATAGTTGGTTTACAACATAAAACTAAGGAAGAAAAGTAACAGGATCAGTGCAATGGGCCCAGAGGTGCCCCCGCCCCTGCTGGAGTTACCACATTTAGTGAATAAACTAAACTGTGGAGTTGGCTCTGCTGCTGAGGCAGGAGTGTTATGTACTTGGGCCATCTCATTATTTCCTGCCTGAAAATGTCCAGCATACCCAGAAAGGCAGGCTGCTATTTGCACCTAATGAAGTCAACAATGCCTTTGTGTACTGATTCCAAAAATGATAGCTTGATCTGGACATTGCTATATGAAGCATATGTAAAGTAGCTTCTGTTTTTCAAGAGTTTATTATTAAATAAATCATTCCTGGAAAAAATGGTAGAAAATCACTTCTGAGTTGTACATGGTTACCACAGTAATGTCATTTGGATGTTTGCTCAGAGAAGACACAGCTGATGTTAGAAATAAGAAACGGAGGCAACTTCAAATACACTGACATCAAAAAATAGCAAGCAAACAAACAAAAAATGCTCAAAAGCTCAGCAAGGGATGTCTAAAGATTTGGCCACTCCTTTTAATCATTGTCCTAACCTCTACTGTTCAGATAATGTAAAAAACAAAAAAAGTATTTTTTTCTTCTATCCCCAAATTTATACCTTCTTTGTCCCAGTCTATACTTACGGTCTGAGCAATTTGAACATCAATTCAGCAATAAAGCTCCTTTTAACTCAGTGTTTAACTCTGAAACCACAAATGTTATGCCATAGCTTGTTCATACTTCTTAATTTTCTAAATCTTAATCCACATTTTAATTAGATAGCAATGTCTGGAGAGTGCCCATCCACAAGCAGGTGACAAGGAGTCTGTTTCATTATAGGCTTGCCACTTTTTTGTCAATTTAGTTACAATTTAATCAATTACTGCCATTGCTATGGAAATTACTACAGAACGAATATTGTAGTCCTTAAGTACAGAGCAATCCTTTTACATTTTAACTCAAAATTAATCCTACAGAACGAATATTGTAGTCTATAAGTACAGAGCAATCCTTTACATTTTAACTCAATATTAAATCCTTTTTAAATCTCTGGTTTCTTTCCAAATCCAGAAAAAGGATGCTTGCTTTGTTACAATCTTCACCTCTAGTATAATCTTAATAAGAAATACAAAAGACTCATTTACTCTGCCTAAAGGTTTTGATAAAGAAATTTTTTTAAATGTGCTGCATGTTTATGCTAAAAATAGAGAAATTATAAGGACTTTTAAAGAATAATCTGTTTATTAATTGAATTACATTCTCAAATAATTAGAGATATGTAGTGAACAAATGAAGAAGACTAAGTTTCAGAAATGTTGCTCTTTCAGGATCAACATAATTGCAAAAGTCAACATGAAATTGACATTATTCTGTAGAAGTTACAACACTTTCTCTTTAAATACTCAGTCAATATTACCTGTTTTTGCTCTTAAGCAAAACATTGGGTGAAATGCTCACATTACCAGAAAAATTTGTTAATCTTTGGCAAGCAACAAACCATATTTAGTACTTGCATTTCCTGTTTTACAGATGTTTTATTAGCATGAATTAATAAAATATCTTATTACTATTTGAAGAGTATTTTACTTACAGTGAGAAAGCAGCAGATATGAACAGCTTTGATTTTAGTAATGCGTGTCTCCTTAAGCCTCTTAATTGTAGAGACTGTTGGTAAAAGTAATTAAGATTTACCAAAAGCAAATCAGGATATCATTGTTTAGGCACCTAAGAGGAAGAACAGGGTAAAATGAAACCAGAAATTAATAGTATTTCCACCATCAAATTAAAAATATTAAAAATGTTAGAAAATATATCATAGTTGAAATGATTCAAGTGCAACTATGGTTAGACTTTAGTAATCACCCTTTTATTCTTATTATTCTTTTTACCTGTGATCATATTTTCTATAAAAGTTTATATCCTGCTTCGAAAAACAATTTTTTTAAAGTAACCAACATTTTGATTTCTCCATTTATTATCATGTTAAAAAATGCATAGCTTGAAAAAAATCTCAAACACACTGCATTGTAGAAAATATTAATAGCATATATAAAAGCAAATTAGGTGAGAATAACTAGGACATCAAGTTATTAAAATTATATGAATTGTATGATGGTTACTAGGGTGCCAGGCAGCAAAATATGTAATTATCTGATTATCTGATTTAATTCTGGTAGTCTGTCTCTACAGATTCTTCAGCCAGAAAAGTATACTTTGGAGTTTGAATTGCCTGAATTTCTAGTTACCTTGATTTTATATAAATAAATGTAACACTTATAACTCTATACACACATATACGCATATGGAAATGTGTAAACATAGCATCAATACTCTTCAGCCAAGAAGCCAGGAAGTCACCTGTAGTTGAACACGTTTGGTTCATTACTTGTTGCAGCGAGGGAGAACACACGTCACGGGAATCACGGGTGTTTCAGTAAGAGGGTGTTAGAAAGGACCTTATAGGATCTGGGCTTTGATTGGGTGATTTGAGGCAGAGTCAAAGGCAGCAGGGATTCCCTCTAGATTGGATGCTGTTAGAAAGCGGAGTAATTCTGTAATGGGGGATCTCACTTACTCTTATAGGAAGGGGAAATTATAGTGAGAATAAAGTTGTCATTGGTAAAGAAGTAGCACTCATTTTGGCCAAGAGATAGGGTGTTTGGTATTTCGTGGGTGGTACAGTGACTTGCTTTTGTCTGTGCTTAGACAAAATTATGAATTGGCCTTGCTCGGTCTTATGTAATCATAGTCTCAAAGTAGCCTTGTCAGAGGCTGGTTTTCTGTGAGATGGTTCATGTCTAATAGGAGAATCACAGGGTCTGCCTATGAGAGCCAGGCCAGCTTCTGGGTGTCAGGGGCTGCCCTTTCTCCTTCCTCAATAGCTTCAGTCATTCTTATCCTATAATGGGCAGAGCTCACAGGTTTATGTGTGCCTTTTTGTCACACTGCCAACTACAGTTCAATTTTAGGTTGGGTTGGTTACGAGAGAACAGAAAGGGAATATTCTTCCCAGAAAAAATGATTCAGTGCTACTCATACTCCCTGGTCCCCTTTCTACATAGTTGATGCACTTGACAGCGAACTCTTCTCCCAATCTGATGCTTGAGGACTGTGGTGCTTTCTCTATTGCCACTCGATGAGCATTTGATGGCAGGAAAATTTGGTAAAAGAGAACAACCATTTCTCCTGAGAAAAATGGTGATAAACATGGATTTTAATTTTAATTTTGTTTTGAAAGAAGCAATCTTACAGGTTTCTAATAATATAGAGGAGAAAATATTATTCCACTACCTTTGATACAATGTCTGCTCTAATTACCACTAAGCATTCCTAAAGGTTATTTGGCACTGACTTCTTCTCCTGTGCTCCACCCAGTTTTTCTTTTTTCTCTTTTTACTAAAAACCAAACATCTATTGTTTCCAGCATTTAGAAGAGTCGCAAATTTTCTACTCAGAGGTGTTAAAGTTGCTGCTCCCTTTTTATTGTTTGAAGAACAACCTGCTTGTCTCTTGTTAGACTAACTAGTACAGACTAGCACTGCAAGTAATTCACAGACTATTTTATGATCAACTGGATATAATCAATTTGTTTTGATTTATAAAATTGGGAATACCACAAGCCACGACTGCCTAGCTATCTGCATAAATATTTACTCAAAAAATATTTGCTGAACACATGCTATGTTTCCATATTACTTTGTCCCAGGCATGGGGACACCAGGGAGGGAAGGAAGGTGAAGAGCTCAATCTCTGGAGTCCTAAGGCCCGGGTTGGAATTCCTGCTCAGCCACTTGCTAGTCATGTCATCATAGGCAGGTACTTGATCTCTCTCGACTCTACATTTTTCCTCTGTAAAATGTGGGTGACTCAATAATACCTACCCTTAATGCTGTTGGAGGGCTGAAAGAGGTCATTTGCATTAACTGCTCAGTCCAGTGCTCAGCATAGTTAGTACTCAGTGAAGCCATTGTTATTTTTTGACAAAATAGTGGTGAATTACTAGATGCTATTCTTCCCTCAAGGAACTGACTGGTTCCTCTAGCTGGTGAAATTGGAGGCATCTCACTTATTCTTGGGGAGGGTATTAGGAGGCAGGAAGAGAAGGCACTTAGTGAGACCTGATGGATCAGTGAAAGTTGTCCTGGCAGTGCTAAAGGGTAAGGGACAAAGGAAGGAACGAGGCTTGTGTAGAACAGAATGGCCTCAGCACTGGGGACACAATACCAAGTGCTAGATGTGACAGAGGAGAGAACCACAGGCAGTTCCTTGTGGCCACACTGTGGACTGGATGGAGAGCGACGTAGGTAGTGGGAACTGTAGCTGGGGATTCCAGCCAGGACCGGATCTCAAGGGCCATGTGTTCAAAGTTTAGCACCTTAGACTTTACCTTGAAGACAATAGGGATCTGGAGTCAGTCTATCAGTAATGGTACCCTTTTCAAAAAGGTACTTACATAATTTTTTTTAACGATAAAGGAAATTATTTACAGAGAGGGCAGAGTTCATTGTTTTCTCATTCACAGAGTATAGTGACCATTACCTGTATGAGCCTGGCCCTCTCATTTAATTTCTCCTGCCCCTCATTCCTTATCCATTCCTTTCTCCCATTCCTCTCCATATTAAAGACACCCATTTTTTGTTTGTTTTTTATTATTTTATTTAAGTCCCAGGGCAGATGTGCAGGATGTGTAAGTTTGTTACATAGGTAAACGTGTGCCATGGCGGTTTGCTTCACCTATCACCCCATCACCTAAGCATTAAGCTCAGCACGCATTAGCTCTTTTCCCTAATGATCTCCTCCCCCAACACCCTCCCCCTACAGGCCCCAGTGTGTGATGTTCCCCTCCCTGTGTCCATGTGTTCTCATTGTTCAGCTCCCACTTTTAAGTGAGAACATGCGGTGTTTGGTTTTCTGTGTCTGCATTTGTTTGCTGAGGATAATGGCTTCCAGCTTCATCCATGTCTCTGCAAAGGACATGATCTCATTCCTTTTTATGGCTGCATTGTATTCGTGGTGTATACGTACATTTTTTTAATCCAGTCTATCATTGAGGGGCATTTGGGTTGATTCCATCTTTGCTATTGTGACTAGTGCTGCAATAAACATATACATGCATGTATCTTTATAATAAAATGATTTCTATTCCTTTAGGTATGCACCCAGTAATGGGATCGCTGGGTCAAATGGTATTTCCAGCTCTATATCTTTGAGGCATTACCACACTATCTTCCACAATGGTTGAACTAATTTACATTCCCACCAACAGTGTAAAAGCGTTCCTATTTCTCCCCAGTCTTGCCAGCATCTGTTGTTTCTTGACTTTTTAATAACCACCATTCTGACTGCCATGAGATGGTATATAATTGTGGTTTTGATTTGCATTTCTCTAATGATCAGTGATGCTGAACTTTTTTTCATGTTTGTTGGCCACATGTATGTAAAGACACCCATTTCTTTATGTGCTTGACATGGTCTTAAATACACATGTATCCTTGCAAAATACATCATGTTGTTCTTTATGCCTTTTACATTTACCTACATGGTATTCTGCTAAAAATAATTTCCTGCATCTAAATTTTTTTCTTTAGATACAAAGCATCTGTTTGTATATGTACATCAATCACTGTGTCAACCTTCTGTATACATGGCCCATATACAATACACATTGTAGCATTATTTATAATAACAGCTTGAAATAACCTAAATACTGCACACTAGGGAATGGATAACTAATCCTGGTACACCAGCAGTGTTAAATATCATGCCTCCATTAAGAATGATAGCTCTCAATATGAAGGGGCACATGCTTCTGACAATGTTAAGTGAGAAGAGCAGACAAAATAGTCTAAATTGTGACAACAACCACAAAAATACACATTCATATAGCCAAGGGCTGGAAAGGATCAGAGAAAAATGAAACAGGTATGTATGTCTGAGCAAGGGAATAATGAGTAACATTTCTCATGTACAGTAGCTCCCCCTATTCGAAGTTTCGCTTTCCAAGGTGTCAGTTACCCCCAGTCGACCTTGGTCCAAAAATATTACATGGAAAATTCCAGAAACAAACAATTCATAAGTTTTAAATTGTGCAGTGTTCTGAGTGGTGTGAATTCTTGCACCATCCAGCTTCATCCTGCAAAGGACCTGAATTCTCCCTTCGCCCAGCGGATCCACACTGCAGAAGTCACTTATGAGTCACTGCAGAAGTCACTCCTCATGAGCCACTTAATAGCTGCAAGAGTAGTGATGCTGGCATATTGTGAAAATTGTTCTATTTTATTATTGTTGTTGTTAATCTCTTACTGGGCCTAATTTACAAATTAAACTTCATCATAGATATACATGCAAAGGAAAAAACAGTATATAGAGGGTTTGGTACTATCTGCAGTTTTAGGCCTTCACTGGGGGTTTTGGATCCCATCCTGCAGGAATAACGTAGTGCTTCTGTAGGAATAATGGGGTGCTTCTGTAGCTGTTAGTAAGATGATGGTGTACCTGGGGATTTGCGCTATACACCACAGCATCTTCTACCGTAGTTTTGGGCAAGAGTGAAGATCAGAGCGGTACCAATCTGCTGCTCCTTGCCCCAAAACTGGCTAGAGGCGCCTTTCCTCAGCCAGAAAGGCCTCTTCTCCACCAGCTGTGTCCTGCAATCAACTGCAGCATATTTGCCTCACCCCATGGGAAACAGGTTTGAAGTTAAAAACCTTTTCAGAGGGCCGAGATAAATTTAGTGCTGCTAAATTTAACTACTTTCAAGATTAAACATGAAAAGCAAAGTGCATGAGTTATGTATATTATTCTTTCAATTGTGCAAAAATAAGATATTAACTCGTTTTTGCATGGAAAAATTCTGCAAGAATAGACAAGAAATGTTAACAGTTACCCCTGGGATCTGGGATAAAAGAGAGACATCATGCTTTTCTTTAAAAAAAAAAAAAAAGAAAAAAAAGAAATTTAGGTTTTCGTGGATTTTGTGTGTGTGTGGTTTTTTTGACAGAGTCTAGCTCTGTAGCACAGGCCGGAGTGCAGTGGCGGGATCTCGGTTTACTGCAACCTCCATCTCCTGGGTTCAAGTGATCCTTGTGCCTCAGCCTCCCTACGTAGTAGTTGGGATTACAGATGTGTACTACCACACCCAACTAATTTTGTATTTTCAGTAGAGACGGGGTTTCACCATGTTGGTTAGGCTGGTCTCGAGCTCCTGACCTCAGGCGATCCGCCTGCCTTGGCCTCCCAAAGAGCTGGGATTACAGGCCTGAGCCTCTGCGCCTGGCCCATGCTTTTCTCTAAAGTATGAAAGGAATATGTACTTTCTTCTTAAAACCCATGTACCAAACATCACTTTTCAATTAAAATGTTATTTTTAAAAGTTTAAACCCCCAAATTTCATGGTTCTAACTTTTTAAATAAATGTCTAAATTTTTACCTCATTACAGCGTTCTCCAAAACAACAAATTCATATTCTGAGCCTAAAACTGTGCACCTCTTTTAGTGATGAGGACGGAGTCCAAATTGAGGACATCCCTTATAACTCACAATGCACATATATTCTGACATCAATAGCAACATAGAATGCAACTGATGACCAATATATATTCACAAATAATTGAGGACCATGCCTAAGAGTTGGATTCGGATTCCGACGTGACTGCTAATGTCCCTAACACGGACTAGCTCCAGGAGAGTCCTCCGGCCCTGGCGGTGTGGCGGGCGTCACCCGCTGTCCGGGCCCACACCACGCAGACCCAGTCCTAGCTCGCTCGCTAGACCACGGAGGGCCGCTGGGTGCAGCGACAAAGCGCGGGGCCCCGACGACCCCGCCCCGCGCCGCGTCACTCGGCGCCCTGCGGCGCGCTGTGAGCACCTACCACTAGCGGAGCTGCGAGGGAGAGGCCGCGGCCCCTTCCAGTTGCCGGCGACCCTGCGCCGGCATTCAGAGCGCCTCGCCTGGCGCTAAATTTAAAAACGTAACACCAGCAGCAGGCTGGTCCCGGAAACGAAACGAAACTCGGCCCCCGGGCCTCCTCCCGGGCGCTGCCGGTCCCTCAGCGCGCCGCGCCACCCGGAACAGACCCTTCTCCCGCCATTTTCGGCGGGGCTGGGAGACTGAGGCCCGCAGCGCTGGGCCTGCGGCGCCCCGGAAGAGGCGGGCGGCATGGCCGCCGGCGTGGACTGCGGGGACGGGGTTGGCGCCCGGCAGCACGTGTTCCTGGTTCCAGGTAAACACGCGCGCCCGGGCGGCGGGGACTGCCCAAGAGCTGGTGAAGCGGCACGCCACCCCGGGCGCGCTGCCCCCCACCGCGGCAGCTCCCATTCCCCGGCCTGGCGCGGGATGGGATTCTCTCTGGGACAGCTGGCCCCGCATCTTGGTCACACGTCATAGCAAACCGCGGTTTTCAAACCCGGAAGCGCCGAAAAGGACCGAGCGTGTTTCCTGGGCCCTGATTCCCGGTAGCTCGGGTGGGCGGGTGGAAGCCGACTCAGCCTGCGGGGAGCCACGCGGGTTCGGGGTCATCGGTGCGCTGCGGGCCCCGGAGGTTTCTGCCCTTGGTGTTCCCCACCTGGCAGCTGGCCCTGCTTCTGTGATCCTACTGTGTTGGAACCAGGGATCCAGTAGGCTCGAAGTGGCCCCAGGCGGTGCGCCGTTTTAACAAGAAAGCAGAGGGACAGGCCTGCGGTGGCGAGGCAGGAGGGAAGCGGGATGGGAGTCGCGGTTAGGCCAAGGGTGGTTCAAAGCGACTCAGCAGGATAATGACCACAGGAGTGCTGGAGCCGGGCCTTTCAGCCCCCGTGTGGATGATGACGGGCCATCCAGGACGTGCGAGGGCTTGAGACAATGGACAGCCAGTGCCACACAAGGAAGGATCGATTAAATGACACAGTTAAAGGAATTTGGCCTACGGAATGCAAGCCAGAAAGTTTTGGTCTTTTTATATATGTATAACATTGGAAAAAAGGAAAATCTCCTGTTCCCTGTATTAAATTTTGAGTTTAGCTCAGCAAATGCAGCGTGTTCGTTGCCTAAATATAGTCTGATACCAATATTCTTTCCCAGGAATTCAGAGTTTTATGATGCTTATTGAAAATGTTTACATGACAGGCTGTGAAGAATATTTTTTGCCTCTAAAAAAAATATATAAAGTGTACGAATTTTACGTATGCAACTCGTTGAACTTTTCATACGTATACATCACCCTAGTAACCATCCCAAGGATTAAAAACCATACCAAGGATTAAAAACCACTGCACTCAGTTTGTGGATGATGTTCGAGATGTAGACTGTTTCCAATAGGTCCTTATGCCTATTCTTAGATAGCCCCAGGAACCTCTATGCTGACCTCTGTCACCAGAGGTTAGTTTTGCCTGTTTGGGTAAGAGTGTACCCCTTTGTGTCTGGCTTCTTTCACGCCGAAAATTTCATCCATGGTTTGTGAAATTCATTCATGTTGTAGCAGTTGTTTGGTTGGTTAGTTTTTTCATTGCTACTTCTGTTTAATTGTATAAATATCCAAACTATCTGCCCTACTGTGGATGAACATTTGAATTGTTTCCAGTTTGCAACTATTACAAGTTACACTTCTCAGAGCATTCCTTTAGGCGGCTTTTAGTAGACATAGGCACTCATATCTCCAGGGTGTATACCCTGGAGTGGAATGGCTGGTTCTAAGTATTTGTGTGTAGAGCTGTAGTTGACACTGTTAAATGGTTTTCCAAAGTGGTTATACTGATTTATATTCCCACAAGCAGTGTATGAGAGTTCCCATTGCTGCACATCTTCAGTAAAGAGGTTTGGGTGGTAAAACAGCCAATGCAAAATTCAGAATTTTGACAATCTCGCAAAGGACTACCCGTATACATGCTTTTCATTAGAAAAATCATCCTTCTCACTTTGTCACTTCAAGACAATTAGATTTTCAGGGTAGGAACTCTAATCATTCTTTCAGAATCAAGTGCATTATTATTATTCAGATATACACAATAGCTGATGATAATTTGAGCTTCTTATTTTGTTGTTCTGTTTAATCAGTATTGACATCGTCGTTTTAAAAGTGTGTTTGTGTCCTTATTGTATTAAACACAAAACCCTCAAAAGAATTAAATATTGATTGTATCCCTGAAAAATGTAGGTTTTAATATATCTACTGCTGGGTTGTGGGAAGAGTTTCTGTTGAGTTTCTGTTCAAAGCTGAGATCTACTGTGACCTTTTAAGGCATTGGCGGAGGCTGAGCAGCTGTTGGGAACTGCTAGAAAGAGCTGTGTGGTCAGGCGGGCAGGAACTCTTAACAGTTAAAAACTTGGGCTGCCAGCTTCTGCAATTCTTCCTTCTGGCCTTTAGTGCCACCTGCAGGCTCTGAGGGTACAACACGGTTTGATAGCGACTGCAGTCCAACAGTAGTTCTCAAACTTGAAGGCGTCACTCACCTAGGGAGGTGGGCCTCAGCCCCCACAGGTTCTGGTTCAGTAGGTCCTGGGCTGGGGCCAGAGAATGTGCATTGGTAACAAGTTTCCAGGAGATGTTGATGCTGCTTGTCCGGAAATCTCGGCCCCACCCCAGGAACCACTGCAGTAAAGACTTTGGGAACTAGATTGGGATATAGGAATGACCAGCCTCATGTTTGGCCCTCTTTGTGGTGGGCCAGAATTTAAATGGTCAGGGAAGTGCATGTAAGTGCAGAGTATGAGGTTCATCTTCCCAGTTGTCTTTTCCAGAAGGTGAGAAATCACCCTGCTTAGTTACACATTTGGGAGTTGGAAACGATATGCCCTCGGCTGAGGGAGCACTATACCCCAGTAAAGTTGGGCCCTTAATAAAGAAACCAAAGATTATTAAACATTTTTCAAAAGTATTTGGTGGAGGCGGCCTGTATTCGATTTTAGAAAACTTGGGATCTGAAGAACTTACTCTGTGTACTGAAAAGTGAGCACATGAACCCAAAGGCCGACAGAACTTTAAAGGGATTTATCCATGAGACAAGGGTAAAGCTGCCTAACCTTGCAATGATACATTTTTTCAACATTTAATTCATGCTGTTCATCGAGTTGCCTGCCACAGCACTGTGTTATATCTTGAAGGATATATTTAAATGTTTGGTTTAGGTATTTTGCCTCTAGTTTTCCATTTGTTTGGAGAAGCTGACTATCTCAGATAAACAAATCTGGGACTTGGAAGAGATACTTGTGAGATATTCAGACTTGGGACGTTGGTTTTCATAGGCTGGTGAAGACAGAACCGTTTCCCATTTCAGCAAAGGCAAGCATTTCTTTTAGTTGGGGTTGTCTTAAATGTTTCTGTAAAATGGCCTGGGAATACTAGCCTGTTTGCAGTTTTAATTTCTATAAGAGGCCATTAACATCTTTACTTTTTGGAAAGTAGTGTAAGTTTCTATCCCTCTTTTTCTGCCCTAAAAGTAAATGTTTGAGTCATATTTTTAATATTTTTCTTAAGTCCATTTTTCTTGTTAATGCTAGTAAGTTGGGATGTACCCAGGTGTGAGAGGTCACCTGATTCACTGTGTATAGAAGACTGCATTTATTGCTATTGGGGGCTGAACAATTAATTGGGTTCATCTCCAAGGAAATGTTAATTGGGAAACCTTAACATTGTGTATGGAAAAAAAAAAAAAGAAGAAAAATCATTTCAGGCCTATTAAAACAAAACTCATTTGGGTTTACTTAGGCTGATTAAAATGTTCCTTAATCAGCTCCCTGATTAAACAGTCCTGAGGTGAAACTGGACCTCAACTCAGATTTTCAGTTAGAAACAAGTTTTGCAATAAAGTTATCCCCCTTTATTTCATGAATATATATGTTAAAAAGTATTTTAGGAAAGATTGCACTTATTATTTATTTCCCCACAGATAGCAGTTTCTTGGAGGTAGAGGATGGGTTGCTTTTTGGGAGATAAGAATCACTGTCTACCTTAGACATTTCAAATACAATAACAGCTTTTTATGTGAGGCATCATGATAATCACAAATGATTATGCCAGAGCTGTCTCTCCAAGTGGAATGCAAAAATAGATGTGGAAGGATTATATAAATTTGTGCATTAGAACTATGTTCTAATTAAAGGATTTAAAAAATAAATTTAAAAGGAAAAACTAATTTTCTTAATGATGGAGAAAAATTTATTTCTGATTATAGTCTTGAAGCCTTTTTTTTTTTTTTTTTTTTTTAAATCCACCAACTGGCATAATTGTAGCTTTTTATAAGTCCAAAGAAATGCCTCTTGTTTTGGGGGAGAAAAAAAAGTAAAGATTTAAAGTGTATGGCAAAGGAAGAACTACTATAGATTTAACTGACTTTTCAGTGACACTAAAAAAACACTCTTTTCTCTTCTTTACCTAATGGCACATGGTTAATCTCAGAAGAAAAACTTAGCAGGATTTTTGTTCTTTGTCAAAACGGTATGTATGTATATGTTTGTGTTTAGAAATACACCTGAGGGCCAAAAGCTTCCTTATTTTTAGAAGAGATGAACTTCACTTGGCAAATGATAGAGAACCTGGCCAGTTCAAGTGCTGATTTTAGACAACCTCGGAATGGTTAAGCTCACCTTTTTGGAAGATGTGTCATTTACCGAATAGTCTACTGCAGGCAGCCAGCAATGCAGGAGTCTCAGAGTTTTCCAGCATAGAGCGTGTTTAACATTTTCCACACGAATCCTCAGTCTGGTTTTGTTTTTGCGAAATGTTTTTTGGTGGAACCCAACTGACCTTTCTCAGATGGCCACTGGATCCGCCCCCCTTGCTATCTATCTGAGCACGTTCTGAAGTGGATGGACTGCAGTTGCCAGTTGGTGTAATCAGGCTGTTTCCAGGGTCTGATCTTGTCCCTTTAGTAATTGTTCCAAAATACTTGGGATATTTATGAGTAAGAACTCATGACTCCCACATATTTATTCTCCAGGTCAGAAAAAAATATATTCATTAAAGGAAAGCAAGCAGTGTTCATGATTTTTTATTTGAGTAACAGAATAGGGACTGCATGGATTCTCCCACATCCTCTGAGCTTTAACTGTGATGCTAAAAAACAAACAACTCAGTCAGTGTGCTCCAAAGCCTGGCTATAATGACACACACTTAAAAGCTAGATTTATGCTATTTATTAGCTCTGTGTCCTTGGACGGTTTACCTCCTCACTATAAAGCCTCACTTTCATTATCTCTACAGTGGGGAGAACAATACCAGTCTCGTGGGGTTGTTATCTGTGGTTTGAGTTACTCATAAGATTTCTTACACCTCAGGCTTTTAGCCCTGGGCCTCGGACAGAGTAGATATTTCAATAAATATTTACTGAACGAATAAAAGTCTCACATTCCATTTCTTCCTGCAATGTCTTTGCTTATTCTGCTTTTTCCTCCCCTTCTACTTCTATCCAAATTCTACCCTTTCCTCAAGGTTCCGTTCAACTTTATTTTCCACAAAGCTAAGCCATTTGCTCCAGCTCAACTTCTCTGTCTTGACTTTGTGTCTGCCTGGAATCCTGCCTGCTCTTCACTTTATCTACCTGGCAAATTCCTACTTATCCTTTAAACCCAGCTCAAGTATCACCTCTACCAGGAAGCCTTCCCATGGGTCTCTCCTCTTGTTACTGCCCAGGTTCATGGTACCTCTTTGACCACCTACACATTTCATCATGATTATTCATTTAAGTGCCATTTTTATGTAAATATGTATTGAACACCTAATACATGCCAGGAGCTAGAGAGAGTCCAAGTGTGTTCTCTCCCTGAGTGGCCATTTCACTTCTCAGTGTGGGCACCTCAGCCTTCAGCTTAGAGCAGAACCTCCAAACAGTAGACCATGTCACGTAGGATTTCCAGGCCTTTGTTCAGTGCTACCTTTATGATTTCCTTGTCTAAAGATGACTGTTTGCTAAAGCGGAATGGGCCACCCCGGGGCAAGGGAATGTAAGGGATTTGGGGCTGCATGTTCTCTGTTTCATTATCTGTCCCAGAAACAACTAAGCTGGAGGCTGGCTGAGGTCTCCCCAGTCAGTGCTGACTCCTCCAAGGGCCTGGGTCTCAGCATTTGGTGAGGCTCTCCTGCATGCTCGGCTACCTTTGCCTCATCGTTTTTCAAGTTTTGTGTTGTTGTTGTTGTTGCCCTTTTAACCAGTTAACTCTACATTTACACGTTTTTCTCCTAGAGTTTTTTTTTAAATAACTTTAAATAATTAGAATAGTAATACTTAACCCAGTATAGAAATTGTAGTAATACAGGAAAAAAAATAAAGAATAAAATAATTTGTCCATCATCCTGCCACCCAAAATAAAAATTTTGGAGATTCTTATTTCCAGTCTTTTCATGTTGTTTATATTACAAAATGAATTCCAGTGTTGTTAAATTTTTTTTCTTATTTTTCTATTTTTGCCTTTATTTCATTGTTTACTCTTACTACTTATTTAATGTAACACTAAAACACTCAGGGAGATTGGGGTTACATAAAAGTTTATATAGTGCTGTTCTACATAAAATCGGAGAAAGACAGTTCAGTTGATTTAATAGAGGTAGGGGCTGTTTTTTTTCTCTTGATTTTGATAAGGACAGAAACTTACACAGTGATATGAACCAAGTTGACAAAAAGAATTTGTATTTTAGGCTTTGAACATTGAAGAGGTATATTACTTCACACAGTAGACAGTACATATTTGGAATGGGTTATCTTTGAAAGTGGATAAAGATTGAAAATACAAATAGGTGCAAAATAGGTAAAGACACATTTACAGAGCTATGTTGGACACAATGGCAAACTAGGATGTTTCAGAAGTCATTCAAAGCAGGTTGCATTTTTTGAGGACAACCATAGCCTCCTGCAAACATCCGTTGGTGTGCTTTCCTGAAAGCGGATACTGGTTTGAATAGCCTGTGAGTCTGCCTTAGTATGGAAATTGCCATTTTTTAATGTGGGATCAATGCACCTGGGTTGTGTGTCACAAAACCAGACTTGAACTTCTGTGGGAGTTCCTTAGCAGGTTCACATCTTCCCAGGAAGGAGCAGGGGTGGTGGCGTGGGGGAGAGCATAGGACATCTGGCCCTAGGGTGTTGCAGCAGGGGGAGTCCAGGGTTTCTGCCTGAGTGTTAACTTCCTCTTCTCAAACCAACTTCCTCCATTTAGTGGAAAACTGGTTTCACATGATTCCCAAGCCTCAGCTCCCCTGGTGTCTGCTGGGAGGGGCCTCTCCTCTTAGTTCCAGTTTGAAACCTTTCAAAACAGCCTTCTGACCAGTCCTGCTGTGGTCACATGCAGTCCCACCCTCCACCTGCAACCTGTTACTTCAGTAATCACATACCTACTGTAGCCAGGGAGGGCAGGCTTCACTGTAAGCACAAGGTGCGAGAGGAGGACAAAGTGGGCACTTGAGGATAAAGAGTGCTTTTCTGGAAGAAAGAAAGGGTCCAGGATAGACAGCAGAGGAACTAGCTACCACGTCATTCACCAGTGGGACTCTGAGCTCTGGCCAGAAACCTCAGTGGGACTCATGAGCTGTCTTGCCTACGGCCAGCATTAGGGGTTTCTCAGTTGCTGGTTGTCTCTTTGACGGACTTGTATATAGATATGGCAGAGGTTTATCTGTATGGAGAATTGAGTTCTAGCTGTAACTTATACTTGCCTTCATTTAGTCAAAGTTTGTATAATTTTTAGGAAGCCCAGCTTCTAGGTCTGCATCTTCTAGCTGTTATCACTTTGCAAAACACTTTCATATAATTGTGTTTGACCCTCTTGATGACCTTGGGAAGCAGTTAAGGCAAGCTTTATTATCACCATTTTGCACATCGGGAAACCAAGACTCAGAGAAGTCAAATAATCTGTCAACATACAATAGAAATCCAGTGGCAGAGACTGTCAACGCTCTCAAGTCCTTTTCCAGGACTCTTGCATGTGCCAGAGGCCACTCTGCTGACTGAATAATGATACCTCACCACTGTGGGAGAGGCCAGAGGACCAGGAAAGGCTGGTCTCAAACTGCTCTCAGGTTGATGACTGGGGTCTAGATATACCTCCTTCCCTGGAACCAAACCTGGTTGCTCTCAGTCCCCCCAGTCAGGTCTGTCTTTTCTAGCATTCCAGAATTTTTCCTGCTTCCCACATAGTTCATGCTCCATCTCAATATGTTTGCTGGTCATTGTGGCTCTGAGTTGGCTGTGAACCTGAATTTTTTTACTAGCTTCTTCTCCAGTGCACAGGTCATTCCTAGAAATATGGTTGTTGATAGGGACAGCCCTGAAAGAATGGAGATTTTGTCTTCTGTGGTCCTGCTGAAGGCTAGTTTTCTAATTTTTTTTTCCAAAGTTTCAAAAGAAAGTTATGCTTAGAGGAACCTATTACTTCAGTAATCACATAATTTTCCTGGTGTATGTCTCTCTTGCTTTCTTGGTTGCCTCTTGTAGTCTTTGAAGAAACAAAGAGCTTCAAAGCCAGGAAAATGACCCAGATGTCTTTGACAGCAGTGCTGATGTTTTGGGAAGGGAAGGCATATAGCTATTACTGAAAGTAGTGTTCCTGGAAGCTGCAAGTTACTTGAAAATTATGCTGATTTGTCTTGCATGCATCGTATTTGTG
This sequence comes from Macaca mulatta, assembly GCF_049350105.2. Lineage (NCBI taxonomy): Eukaryota > Metazoa > Chordata > Mammalia > Primates > Cercopithecidae > Macaca > Macaca mulatta. Next base: position 30,152,777 of record NC_133422.1, read on the forward strand.
TCCTACCAAAGTGTTTCCAAGGAAGTATCTGGCAAACAGGCAGGAGGGTGCCAGGGGTCGGGGGAAGGGGAGGGTCTGAATATGTTCTGATGGCTGAAGTCTAAAGAAAATGAACTGGAACCTATTTAGGACGTAGTATTGCATAAGCATGAGAGTGATAATCTCATCTCTCTTTTTCTTTTTTCTATTGGATCTTCTTAAGAAACCTGAATAGCCTTGATATGGTATCTAAAAATAAACTGAATGGTGCTTTGATGTCTGTACTTTCTCCTCTATGTAACAGTGGGTGTATGTTTCTCAGAGCTTATCTCCTATGTGCCAAAAATCAGACAGGCTCGGGAACAAATGTCCATTGATTCCAAGTCATAAGAACAATTGGCAAAAATCACTTGTCTTTTGTCTTTGAACTTTAAATGCAGTGAAAAAAACTTGTCTTAACCAAGAGAGGGATAAGAAAGAGCTGCCAAGTTTGACAAACCTGCTTGATAAATAACTTCATATCAACTGTACAACAACCTGTACTGTATAGTCTGTAGATGAAAAATCATGTACCATTTTGGCTTATACAATACTTTGTGACTTTAAAAATACAGAATGGTTAAGTCTGTGCATTGATACGTGCTGTGTAACCTAATTTTTAAGCATTAAAATGTCACAGATATCTGGGGGTGGTGGGGAGAAGTATATACATCTATGTAGAGAATATTGTAAACTCTAATAGGAAGATCAGTTTTCTTTTCTTGCCATTGGTCAAATGTTTCATCTGTTTTTGTCACTAGGTGTTTCTTATATCCCACAACCAGTTTCTCTCCCTTTATCCTTCTTATATGGATTTTTGGATCCTACCCCTTTCTCTTTTTAGCTTTCCCAGCTCTCCCTCCTTTCTCTTGCTTCTGCCCCATGGCTGGGTCTACTGGCTGGATTACAGTAGCTGGATTGCAGCTGATTAGATGACTCTGCTAGTTTTTGAGGATGAGGAGGACAGGACAAGAGAGGGAAAGTTTTAAATGTTTACATCATAGGAGAATAGTCATGTCAGGATCATTGTGTTTCCAAGCTGCAGTTTGTGCTTTTTAAGTTAAGAGGTATGGGACTTCAGATTAAGAGTTTCTTTACAGTATTATAGTTTAAAACGTTGGCTCTGGATAATAGTTGACTGAGTTTAAATCCTGGCTCTATAGTTGACTTGCACTCTGACCTTCAGGCAAGTTTTTCATCCAAAAAAGTGGAAATTAATATGGTACTTATTATGTGACCAATATAAAGGACTTAAACAGTGCCTGGTAGACAGTAAATGGCCAATACATATTAGCTGTTATTTTTTATTTTACATTCATTAGACACAGTTGTCTCTTTGTCACTAGTATGTTTTCTTTAAAGTACAGATGTCAGGAAAGTAGCAATCAGAGATTCCTTGTTTGTTGAGGGTGTTTTGTTTTGTTTTGTTTTGACAGAGTCTCGCTCTGTCACCCAGGCTGGAGTGTAGTGGCGTGATCTCAACTCACTGTAACTTCTGCCTCCTGGGTTCAAGCGATTCTTATCAAGCGATTCTCATGCCTCAGCCTCCCAAGTAGCTGGGATTACAGGCATGTGCCACCACACCCGACTAATTTTTGTATTTTTAGTAGAGATGGGGTTTCACCATATTGGCCGGGCTGGTCTCTTAACTGCTGGACTCAAGTGATCTGCCCATCTCAGCCTTTCAAAGTACTGGGATTACAAGTGTGAGCCACCGTGCCCAGCCTGTGGAAGTATTTAGATCAGGATAGTAAAGAGGTGGAAGATTTGCTGCCAGAGTTAATGGTGACCAGTGGGACATACAATTGAATCTTTACAGAGAATATAGAGACCATGAGAATAACTATTGTGGAATCAGTTACTTTTAAGGAACCAGAGGGGCAGAGCTTGAGATAATTGGGAAGTTTAACATATTATTAAACCTAAAATGGCCAGCAAAACCGATAGCTGCTTCTCAGTTGTCTGAGTTTTTTCTTTTTTTGTGAAAATACTTTTTTAGCCAGCATGACTATATCATCTCTTAGATAAAAGAGTAAAAAAAGACAAAGTGTATAGCTACTCTTTTAAAAATAGAGTTGGAAGCATAGTTTTGGAAGAAGGTGTCTCATATGAGTAAATTTTCTAGACAAGTGAAATTTGGCTCTTTTAGTATCAAAACTCGCTTTTATAATTTCTTATGGAGTTTTTTCTAAAACTGAACAATTCATTTATGTTATGTTTATTGAGTATATCTCATGTGCCAGAAACACCGCTGGGAATTTACATTATCTTGATTTTTACATATAAAATGCATTGTGTTCTGGCTTTTAAACAAGATACGCTGGTTCTAATTTAATATTTTCTTGGAAGACTAATTGTTAAGCCCTTAGGTAACTCTGTGCTTAGATTTTGTGACTTTTATATTTTGATCTTATTATTCCCTACATGTTCCTGACTTTTTCCACGTAGTTGAAGGAAGGGAAACTGATTGTTAATTGATTGCTTATTATGTGTTCTAGGCACTTTCACATACATTTCATTTCAATCTAACGGAAACATGTAAAATTATTATTATTATACCCATTCTATAGATGAAATAACTGAACCACAGAGAAGTTGAGTATCTTGCACAGAGTCATACTGCTGAGTCAGGAGAGAAACTGAGATTGGAGTATGAACCCATCTGACTCTGGGTCCAATGTTCTTTCTATGCTGACATCATTGAAGAAATAGACATAAGTTAAAAGTAGGTTTATAGATCATGACCCTTCCTCACACTCACTCTCTCTTTTCTAATTCTTTCCCATTACTCTAAAAGCAGAATTTTCTTCTCTAATTAATTTAGCTATTCTTCACCTGTGCTAGATGCAAGTAAAATATAGCAGAAGTTAGAAAAAGGATGGAGCTTCCAAACCTGTTGGGTGAGAAGTTGGTCCATGAAATGATCCAGGATTTTCTCAGAGTAAATGGAAACTCTTTAACTTTGATAGTGTTAATTTATAGTTACAAGTAATTTTGTATGCCTAATACCAGGTATAGACTAAGGAATTTATCAGAAATATTATAGTAAATGAACTCTTTTTCTCAAAGTTCAGTCAGGGTAAATCCACCCTCCCATAAAAGCAATGAAAAAACTGGCAAAGATAGCGAAAAGCAACTTTTTCAGAACCCCTGAAATTAGCCAAAGGCTTCCAACAGTTTGAGAAGTGTTTATTCAAGAAAATCTTCTGAATCTTATTAGGAACAGCAGAGTTTGTGGGATTGTAACTTGAACTACTCCCATTTCCTCTCCTCAGCTCTGCAGTAGCCTTGAAAACCAGCAGTCTTGCAAACACGGTACTTGTAAAAACCAGCAGCCTTCAACCATTGGATAGGATAGGCCTAGATGGAAGATCCTAAAGAAGTCCCATTCCCAGAGCATTGTCCCTATTTGACTTTTCTCACAGCTCCTTGGAAAAGTCTCATTTGCAGGGCATAGTTGTTATTTGACCTACCTTGGAGCTCAGAGCTTGCTCTGTTCCCACAGAGCCCTATCTTCAGGGTATTTGTCAAAAACAATCAGTGACAATCGTTTAATATTGTAGCTTCTGAGGGGTCAATACTAGTTGCGCAAATAAAAACCTGGCCAAAAACTTAAGGGTAAGATATGAGGAACAAGATGTACACAGAGGCTTTAAAAAACTCTGTCATATTCCTAGGGGATTAGAAGGCTACACACATATGCAGGGCTATGTGCATGCTCAGAAGGACCTGAGAGGGCCTCAGTGTCTCACCTCTGACTGACCATGAGGTCCTGAGAAAGCAATAAATACAAGCTAAAGCAGAAGATTAAAGTGCCCAAGTGTTGAAAGTATGCCTCAACCTACACACACAGCACCCCTCAGCAAAGATTGGATCACTTATTGGTTCACAGCATCAGCTAACCACTAAGCTAACTAAACAGAGACATCAGTGGCTGCACACTGCAAGAAATACAGACTTTACAGAATTAGTCCAGAAAGTCACTAAACAAACAAACAGCGACAACTACAATAACTACAAAAAACAGCAGCAACAAATCCTGGGGAGTTGGGAGAGGAGAGTCTGATTTCCAGAATTGCCACATTTATTATTATCTGAAGTGCTCAGTTTTGTTTTGTTTTGTTTTGTTTTAACAAAAGCATGAGACATACATCCACAAACAAGAAAGTATGACCCATACACAATAGGGAAAGTAGTCAATAGAAACTGTCTCTGAGGGGGCTGAGATGTTGGATTTATTCTACAAAGATTTTATTCAGCTACTATCAACATAGTCAAAGAACTAAAGAACACCATGTCTAAAGAATGAAAGGCAAGTATGACAATGAAGTTTCACCAAATAGAGAATATCAACAGACAGATAAATTGTAAAAGGATCTAAATTCTGGATTTGAAAAGTATAATAACAAATGAAAAATTCACTAGTGAGCTCAACAGCAGATTTCAGCTGGCAGAGGAAAGAATTAGAAAACTCAAAGACAGGTCAATTGAGATTATCCAGGGTGAGGAACAGAAAGAAGAAGCATAAAGAAAACTGGACCTGCATGTAGTCCCAGAGACCTGTAGGACACCATCAAGCCTACTATTATATGCATTATGGGAATCCCAGATGAGAAGAGAAGGGTGGGAGAGGAATATTTGAAGAAATAATGCAAATACTTCCCAAATTTGATTTAAAAAATATTTGTCTGTACAACTAATGAGTGCAGGAAACTCTAAATAGGATAAACTCAAGGAGATCCATACCTGCGTGTGTCATAGTCAAACTGTGAAAACACAAGGAGAATCTTGAAAGCAGTAAGAGAAAAATGACTCGTCAAATAAAAGGGATCCTCAATAAAATTAACAGCTGACTTCTTATTAGAAGCTATGGTGGCTGGAAGTGAGTGGGATGACATATTTAAGGTGCTGAAATAAAGAGAGTCTCAACAAAGAATTCTATATCTGTCAAAATTATCTTTCAAAACTGAGGAAGGAACCAAGACATTCTAAGATAAAGGGAAACAGAATGTGTCACTAGCAGACCTGTCCCACAAAAATTATGAAGGGAGTCCTTCAGATTGAAAGGATAAGGCACTAGATGATAACTTGAATCCACATGAAGAATAAAGAGCACTAGTAAAGATAAATACAGAAATAGACATAAAAGCACAAATATATTTTTGTAACTCTTTTGGGTGATAACTACATAAAGCAATAATTATAAACTGTGTTAACAGGCTTATAATACATAAAGATGTAGTTTGTATGACAGTAGCACAAAGGAGAGGAGAGGAAAAGGAATATGCAGAAAACTTACTAAATACTCTTGAAACTTAGTTAATACTAATCTGAACTACGTTGTGAGTTAAGATACTAACTGTAATTCCCAGGTTAACCACTAAGAAAATAACTCCTTTAAATGAAAGAAACAACAAAGGATCAAAAATGGTACCCTAGAAAACATCTATTTAACTCAAAATAAGACAGTAATGGGGAATCCAAAGGAATATGACATACAGAAAACAGCTAAATGGCAGATATAAATCCTACCTTATCCATAATTATATTAAATATAAATGCACTAAGCACTTCTGTTAAAAGGCAGAGATTGGCAGAATGCAGGGAAGGGGTGGGGGGAACCTCCTGACCCAACTATATCCTATCTACTAGACACACTTACACACACTTTAAATTTAAAAACAAAAATAGGTTGAAAGTAAATGAATGGGAAAAGATCTACAATACAAACAGTAACTGAAGGAGAGCTGGAGTGGCAATACTAGTATCAGATGAAATCAACTTTATGATAAAAATTATTACTAGACATGTAACAGTCTATTGGGAAGATACCGCAATTATAAACATATGCACCCAATGACAGAGCCCCAAATTACATGAATCCAAAACTGACAGAACTGAAGGGAGATGTAGACAATTGAACAATAACAATGTTTTTTTAGAGAAAGAGTCTTACTCTGTCACCCAGGCTGGAGTACAGTGGTGCAGTTACAGCTCACTGCAGCTTTAAACTCCTGGGCTCAAGTGATCCTCCCACCTTAGCCTCCCGAGTAGCTGGGACTACAGGCACATGCCACCACACGTGTATTTTTTGTAGAGACAGGGTTTCACCACATTGCCCAGGCTGGTCTTGAACTCCTGGGCTCGAGCAGTCTGCCCACCTTGGCTTCCCAAAGTGCTGGAGTACAGGCATGCACCACCATGCCCAGCCAAGAGTTTCTTTTTATCACTGATTTCAAAGTATTATTGTGATGTATAGTTTTATTCCTGTTTCTTATGCTTGGAGTTCATTGAGCTTCTTGGATTTGTAGTTTTCATCAAATTTGGAACGTTTCAGACTTATTTTCTTCAAATTTTTTTTCATTCCCTCTTCTCCTTTTGGAAACTCCAGTTATACATATATTAAAATGCATAAAGTTGTCCCTTAGTTTACTAATACTCTTTTTTCTTCAAGATTTTTTCTCTGTGTTCCCATTTTAGATGGTTTCTATTACTGTGTCTTCAAGTTCATTTATCTTTTCTTCAGCTATTAATTTTATCCAGTGTGTTTTTCATCTTTAGAAATTCAGTTTAGGTATTTTTTTTTGCAATCTTCTATGTCTCTAATTAACTTGTCCATGAGGAATGTTGTTTTTAAAGCCTTTGTCTATCAATTCTATTATCTTGTATATTAATACCCCTCTTTCAGTAATTGATTCTGTTTGCTTATTATGGGCCATATTTTTCTGCTTCTTTGAATGCCTCATAGTATTTGATTAGATGGCAGACATTGTGAATTTTGTCCTTTTGGGTGATGAGTATTTTTGTGTTTCTATAACTATTCTTGAACTTCATTCTAGGACACAGTTACTTTGAAAGAATTGGATACTTTTAGGTCTTGCTTTTATAATTAGTTTGGTGGGACCAGAGCAGCAAATAGGGCTGACTGTTCCCTACTACTGAGTACCCTTTTGAGTACTATATCCTTTTGAATTGTGAGGTTTTACAGTGTGTCTGGGACTAGGCACAATTCAAGACCCTGAAGGAGTGTGAGGTACTGTTCCCTCAAATCTGTTTAGATGGGTTTTCTCCTGGCTTTTGGGTAGTTTCATCACATGCATGCGCTGATCCTACTTAAGTAGGACCCTCTGCAGATCTTTGGGGTCTTGTTTCTTTTTAGCCCTCTCCTTTCGTGTGTGCTGACCTGGGAACCCTAACCACCTTGGTGTCGCTGGAATTCTCAGCATCGTATCTTCAATTCAGCAAGTCAGCGAGGCTTTACTGTGTTCTCCCTTTTTGCACTGTGGCCTGGAAACTCTTAAAGCAGTAAGCTGGGCAATCATAGGGCTCATCTAATTTGTTTCCCACCTCTCAGGGACTCCTGCATGGCTTGTGTGTAGTGCCTTGAGAATAGTTGTTTCATATATTTTGTCTGGTGTTTTGTGGGTTTTTGTTGTTGTTGTTTCAGAGGGTTAATTGAATTCCTGTTATTCCATCTTGGTGGAAAGTAGAAATCTCTTTTTTTTTTTTTTTTTTTTTTTCCTGTAGATACTTAATGTCACTATTAGTTTAAGAAAAAAATGGTCGTATTTTAACCATTCATGGGTAAGCCAACTTCTAAAATATGTCTGCTCTATTTAAGCTTATGAAGATCTGAAGTAGAGTAAAGGGAGTGGGGGCCATAGAAAAATAAAAGAGAGTAAAATCTCCTTTCTTTCATCCTTTCTCTTTTGCTCTTTTGGTAAATTGTTGCTATGTCCCCTTACTAATCAGAGCCCCATTGTTCCTTTTGGTAATAGGGACATTTTGAGAGTTCCATGAATATGCCACTCAAAATATATGATGAGTGTTACCAATAAAATAGTCATGGTTATTATGTTTTAATTTGTGTGGTAAATACTTGATGGTTTTGGTACAACTGGTTAACTCATTGAAAAAAATATTTAAATTGGATTTCCTCTTAATATCTTATACCCAGATGTAGTCCAGATAAGTTAAAAATATAATTTCTAAATATTAGATGAAAATATAGGCAATTCACATAATCTTAAGAAAAGGCCTTTCTAAGTGTGATATAAAGGATACAACCATAATGAAAAAGATTGATATGATTGCATGAAGATTTTTTATCTTTTATATGGCAAAAGTCATTATGAGCAGGATTAAAAACATAGTTGATATCCTTAGTATATAAAGATACCTCACAAAGTAGTAACAACAACAACAAAAAAGCCAAATATCCCACTCGAAAATTAGGCAAAGAAAAAAATATATAATTTGCCTAAAAAAAAAAAATTAGGCAACTTATATTTTTAATTGTGTAAAAAATATAAGTTTCAGGTAAATATGTTTATAATTCTCTACTTCATAATAACAGTAACAATTACAAGTGATAGTACTACTAATAATAGCTATCATTTATTTCATGTTTCTATTTGCCTGATTATTTTAATGTTTTCAGTAGATTGGTTAATTTGATACTTTGAAGAACAAGTATATTATTATTTTCATTCTATAAATGGCGTTTGAGAAAGGAGATTAAGACTCTTGCCCAAGGTGACAAAGCTATCCAAGTGGCTAAGCCAAGATTATCACCCAGGCCTTCTGATTCTAGACCCCTGCTTCTCATTATTCCTCATAGAAATAAATTTAAACTACCTGAAATTCAACTGCAGCTTGCAGAGAAATTGGTAATTTGCCCAAGATCACATCATTTGTAAGTGATAAATTGAGTTAAAAATCTTAGAAAAGTTGTGTAAGTAGAAGAAAGGAAAACAGGATAAAGTAAGGTGAGCAACAAAGCAGTTATGTGTTTTAATTTTAGATATTCATGGTTTATTTTCAGAATATTTAAAAGATGCTTCAAAGAAGATGAAAAGTGGGCTAATGTTTGTAAAACTGGTTAACCCGTGTTCAGGTAAGTTCTCTTCTCGTAACTTGAATGTTCTTAAATGTTGTGGCTACTGAATATATATACTTTTATGTCTTTGTGTCCTTGCTTTTGCTGTTTCTGAATAGCTTTTAAAGTTAAGATGGCACCGTGACGAGAAGGAAACAAGCTGATGACATTACTAGTCTTCCCAGATAATTCATTTGACTTAAGCAATTTAAACAATTTCTTCTCATAATTTTAATTCACAGAACTATTCAGCCATCAGAAATACTGGCAAAACAAAAAAGTAGCATGTTTGAGTCTCTTTAAAAACAGATTAATTTTCTTTGGCTTCTTTAAGCCAACTTTTCTTAGAGTAGTTATTCAACATTAGCCTCCATTTTTATTCATTTTATCTTATAAAGTAAAATAAACAACCAGAATTAAACAAACAAAAACAAAAACAGAAGGCATTTACTTGACATGCCAAGATTTTGATTAGTTTCAGTTTTAGCTATACTTCCCTATTTTCTTCTGACCAAAAAGTAGTACATTTTTTTCTCTGTCAGGGGATGATTTTTTTTAATGATAAGCATTGTATATTGAAGAGATTCATATTTTATTGAAAAACAATTTTATTTTAACTTTATATTCAGTGCATTTTCAGTTTTGTCTTCACATTTTTAGGCAAAAATATTAAAATGTATTCTAAATATGGAGTGATATGGGTGATAGTGTTTATCTCTGTGTGTAATTGTTTTTCCATTAATTTATAAGGTTTTGCATAGACACCTGATACTTGCCATATTAGAGGTTTCTCCTGGTGACAGTAATACTGAATAGTAAAAGTACGAGAGGGCCAATGGGTAGTGCCTTGTTGTTATAGAGACATGTAAATAGAAGCAACAAGAGAAGAAACACATTCCTGACTTTCTCCAGTGTTCTTTTCTTCAAAATGAAATTGACTGTAATTGGTCAGCTATATTTAGAATTCTTAGTTATATATCAGACTAAGTTGAGGTGAGAAATATTTCTTGAAGAGAAGTTTTAGGTAGCAGTAAAGGTTCTAAAGCATTTAAGAAAAGTACAGGTACAGGAGAAAGCCAGCCCTCTTTTAAAATTTCTGTTTTATCTAAATGCTCATAGACCACAGAGGAACAAATGTTTTTATTTGCTACATTGGCAGTGGGAAAGTAAAGGCTAACATTTGCTGAGTTCTTACCATGTGCCAAGTATTGGTTCAGGAAATTTACATGTGTTCTTTTTTTAATTCTTATTAAAAAACCCTATGAGGAGGTTCAGTATTGTCCCCATTTTACAGATGTGGAAACAGCCACAGGAAGGTTTATGTAACTTCCCCAAGGGCATGTGCCCAGCATATGGTGAAGATAGAGTTAAACGCAGCATCCTTGTCTCCAGAGATTGTGCTATGGTTAAAAGAATTTTTTTTCATTAGTTGAAGTGATAAAACATGCAGATGTGCACAGTCTTCACCCTCTTCTGCCTCCTCCCTTTTTTTTTTTTTTTTTTTTTTTTTGGTTAAGAAAGAAAAGGAAAAAATTCATTCAGTTGAATAAAGCTTTACTCACTCCCTATGGCTTCAAGCATGTCTGTCTTTCTCACTTAGGGTTGGCCTGTGGGGTCCATGGGCTTGGTCCCTGTCTTAGACCCTGTGTGGGGAGAGCCACACACTGCCCAGAGGCAGGGACCCATGTGCCAGCTCATGTCATATGGCTGAACTATTGTGTTTTGATAGTTTAGGAATGGATATTCCCTCTTGATCTGATGGAGGATTTAAGGACAGGCTTTGTAGCAGTTAAGATAAATGACTTGCACTTTTTGATTTTTTGGTTTAAGTCCAGTGAGGATTATGGAGCTGGAAAATTACCATCTATGTATAATAGCTATAAGCTTTCCTTGGAATCAAGGAAATTTTAGAATAGACCTGTGTATGTTTATGTTCATATTAGGAACATTCCTCAGAGATACTGGATAGTCTTTTGGGGGGTGTGTGTGTGAGAAAACTTACAAATAAAAGACAGATTTGTCTTAACAGGAGAAGGAGCCATTTACTTGTTCAATATGTGTCTACAGCAGCTGTTTGAAGTAAAAGTTTTCAAGGAAAAACACCATTCTTGGTTTATAAATCAGTCAGTTCAATCAGGTAGGTGACTAGTGTAAGCATTTCCAATAACTAAACACATACTGCAGCTTTTCTATTCTTCACACGTGGGGTTGTGGGTCTGTCACGGGGTTTGGAGTCTGGTCACTGATTTAGCCTTCCTTGGCATCAGAGCAGGTTTAATCAAGAGAAAGGAAAGCTCATTTGAGCACTAAGGTTAGGTCATCTCCTGTGTGTCTTAGACGGTAGGAAATTTTAAGCTAGCAACTCTGATTTGTCTCCTAAAACAGTGACACATCCTGAGTTAGAAGTTAGGTTTGTACATGGGGCACATACCGTGTTGATTGGAAACTCTTTTGAGGATCTTTGTGTTTTTAACATGTTATTTCCTTGAAACTGAATACTGATATGGCTTCTAACATAGGCTCGAACTTAACAAAGTTTCTTTAAAATGCTTTGTCATATACCTGCCTGCCCACGTGCTCCCCCACCCCCATACACACATACACCCCCCAGCACCAAAGTTCTGTTTCTTGTGGTGTTCCCTTAATTTGGGGACAGTGCTGACTAAAGGAAGAGTAGGCCAATGGAACTGTTCTGCCTCCTGTTCTGGGGTGGGGGCAGTTAGTGGGTATTCAAAGCATCCCACATCCTGCTGCCCACAGACTACAGAAGGGACTGTGTATAGAGAGAATGGCACTGCTTTCCCATGGCTTTGTCCTCAAAAGCACAGGAAATTACATTTTACTGCAGCTTTATAGATAGACTGACTATACAGGTTTCCTAACATTGCTGTGTTCTCATTCTGTCTGTGCTTCCTCCTAACCCCTCTTTTTGCAGGGGGTTGGGAGGCTGTGTTAAAAATGATTTCTAAAGAAGAAGTGGAAAGTTAAAGATCGACTTCAGGGTCTTGATTCTCCTCTCCACACAGGGATTTGAAGCTCTTTGGAGTAAAATCTCATAGAGCACATTCTGCCTTTTGAGAGAATCACATAGACTCTCAGACCTGTATAAGAAGAGATTTGAATTTGGAATTTCACACATATTTTTCAACACTGTTTTTCACTTTGAGATTAAGGTGAAATAGCCACATTGTCTTTCCAAGGCGTTTAATTCCCTTCGTCCTTTTTGTAATCTGCAGGAGGTCTTCTCCACTTCGCCACACCTGTGGATCCTCTATTTCTGCTTCTCCACTACCTCATAAAGGCTGATAAGGAGGTGAGTTTCCAGTTTGGGGCATCCACAGTGAGGAAACAGAATCAACTATTTTTGCTTGATCTCCTCTCTCTGCTTTTAATGATCCAAAGGTGGATTCTATCTTCAGATCTAATACAGTAACTAGAAAAAACATGAGTCATATATGGGCCAGTGCAGGACAGAGCACTACTGCACAGGCCAGAGAAGCAGCACCTTACTCTTGATCCAGTCTGCCCCTGGCTTGCTTGTGACCTCTGACTTGCCTGACTCACTGTGCTATGCACCTTACTGCTTGACAAAGCCTAGCAACTAACACTCCTTTATCATTAAGTATTCCTTACCCTTGAAATACAAAACAGGTATTTAAAAATTGACCACATGTCTTAGGAGAGGAAAAATGTATCTTCTTTAGTGAGAGACTGTGGAATAGGTAACCTGGGGCAGGTCCAGTAGAAGCTCATTAATGGGGATGTGCTAGTTGAGACTTAAGGAATCCCAGATGGATAAAATTTACCTTTGGAATAGAAATAAAGACACAGCTTACTAATAGTAATAATTTTAGCCAGAATTTCTGTAATATTTTGGTCTCAGGATATATTTACAATTAAAATTATTAAGGGTTCCAACGAGCTTATGTTTCTGTGGGTTCTAGCAATACTCACTCTTAGAAATTAAAACTGAGAAATTTAAAAATTATTTATTTAAAAGTTAAAAATAATAAGACCATTACATGTTAACATAAATAACACATTTTTTATTGAAACAACCAAATTTAATGAGGCATGTGACATTTTTGCATTTTTGCGAATCTGTTTAGTGTTTGGCTTAACTAGAAGACAACTGGATTCTTATATCTGATTCTGCATTCAGTCTGTTTCCGTATGTTATTTTGGTGAGATTATATGAAAAATATGCGGCCCCGTACATCTTTGTAGTTAGAAAAGGAAGAAATAATGTTACAGCCTTTTTAGATTATTGTGGATATTTTTCTTTAATACTACCTAAAAAATCAACAAGTGGTAGTTTTTTAAAGTTTAGTTGCAATGTGGAATCTGAAACTTTGTCAGTTAACTTTTTATGCTCTGTTACATTAAAATCCATTGGTCTATCTTGCACTTAAAATGGATCTTTCTTGGCCGGGCGCGGTTGCACACACCTGTAATCTCAGCACTTTGGGAGGCCGAGGCCGGTGGATCTCGAGGTCAGGAGATCGAGACCATCCTGGCTAACACGGTGAAACCCCGTCTCTACTAAAAATACAAAAAATTAGCCGGGCATGGTGGCAGGCGCCTGTAGTCCCACCTATTCAGGAGGCTGAGGCAGGAGAATGGTGTGAACCTGGGAGACGGAGCTTGCAGTGAGCTGAAATCACACCACGGTACTCCAGTCTGGGCGACAGAGCGAGACTCCGTCTCAAAAAAAAAAATAAAGGATCTTTTTACCCATGTATGATTTTGTAACATCATGCTTTGGTCATTTGGAAAATATCGATTTGTTGAGTTATGCATATCTTCCAAATGTTGACACATCTCATTTTATATACACACACACACACACACACACACACACACACACACACACACACTCCCTTTGGTTAATGTTACCACTGATCTCATCAGAAAGCTCTTTAGGTATTGAGAAGCTGTCATAGTGGCAGATAGAAATATTCTACAATTCTGATTTTTGCTTGAAAGCTCAAATTTTATTATTGGCTGCAAATACTGTCAATCTTTCCCTTGAAATGACAGGCTCACTTCATTCATATTCTGCCTAATACCGGGCCTGAATCACCATAATTCATAGTGGGTTTTTCAAATAAAAATGGTATCCGTGAAAAAGCAGCTGGTTCTGCTTGCAACTAAGCCAGACCCAGGAGAACATGCTCTTCCTGGTAATCAGCTTACCTTTGGTTAAGCATCCAAAGGCCTTTAGCCATACCTCACTTTCATCACAGATAATTTACAAGACTTGTGTTCAAGATTCAAGATTTAAGTAAAATTAATTGCTTTTACTACTTACTTAAGGATATTCTTAAGTGATACTGGCATTTTTTAAACTGCACATAAATGGCAATGAGGATCCAAATGATGACTAGGACAGTCTGGTGCCACCAGCAGACTCGTGCTAAGGAGCCAGCAGTTTTACGCACCATTGCATTTGAATCATCAGCGCAGATCCACACAGTGAAAATGCAGATAGCATCTTAGCAGTATTAGGAAAATAGCTTTGAGCTTGGGTACTTCATGACCCAGGGATCCATCAACCATAGTTGGAAAATCTTCTAATTAATAATTTTAAGTGATAAGTGTTACTCAAACTGCTTAGAAGAATCTGGTTTTTTTGGACTCTCATGTTTGCATAAAGTTTGAACACTTACAAATTTCTTGCTTAATCCTTAGACCAAATTCCTGAAACCTCCATTTGGTAGGTAAATTAATTTAAGTTGCTATAAATGCTGAAAGTCATAAAGTATCAATGCATGCTTTCTCTTGATGCAGCTTAGCCTCTTTTAGCCTCCTCCTTCCCTGCCCTCTGCCCTTCACTGTGGATTAGTGAAGTTTTATCCCTTCGTTTAATCATGTGTCCCTTGATCTGGAAGCTACTGTGATGGCCAGTATAACGAGGGCACACAAGCTGTGAGGCTGGTAAGCCTCATGTCTCTAAGGAACAGAAATGGTCCTAATCACCACCAGGAAGGCCCTGGGGAATATTCAGTGAGGAATTTGAAAACCTCAGTGGCTCACCTATGTGGTGTTTTCTGGGATAAATTAATGAGCAGAAAGACACCAACCAGCCTCAGCACATGTATTGATCTGCACTTAAGGCTCCCCTCCCCTTTTTGATAGCATTTCTCCATCTCCCATTAGGACCATGACTCTGGGGGATTAACCCTATCCTGGCACTCTGGGCGCCTCTGGGGTGCTCTGGAGCTCACGTTGACAGGTGCAGAATGAAGCAGAAATGCTGTTCAGGATGGTCTTTGGCTTTCATTTTAAACTGTCATACTTCCCAAACACGTCTTCCCAAGTGCCAGAAATGCCCTTTAAAGTAATACTTGAGATGTTTGGGTATTTCCTTCTCTGCATTTTAGATATGATCATTTCCTATTAAGTTAAAAATTATGATACACACTTTTGAAATGTGACCTTTTCTTTTAAACTTTATTTTAACATCAGTAAAAATAACTTTTTTTCTGGGTATCCCACTGCTACTAGCTTTATAGTCAAGGCAGGTTGCTTATTGCATTTCCTTCAATGTATATACAGTAAATAAAAATAAGAATGAAACACTAGTTAATTATGAAATTATTTTATATCATGACTGTGTGGTAGTCCATTACATATAAATATTGTTTTAGAGTAGTCAAATATTTAACATATTGATTGATCATGGAAGACTAAAGATTTAAGGTAGGAATCTAAATACAGTAAGACTTGGGAAAAATCTGTGCATTATTCTTACTATTTGAAGGAAAAAGAATATTTAAATTGAGATAGTTCATGGCACTAGTTAACCTAAGAGAAAGTATGGCAAGCTATCACATGTGCTCCCAAATGATTGAAAAGATTTTACCCTTAAAACCCAAGAAAGCTGCATTTGCAGAAATTGATCAGACACAGTTTTTGTGTCTTCAGGAGGAGTTGTCAGTACACGAGAGATAGAGCGAGCTAGAAGTGGGGCATGGGCAAGACCATACATCTGGTACAATCTGGTGTCCCCAAATCAGGGGGCTAATACCTTAATTTAGACAAACTTCACCTCTACTTGCTACTAGTACAGTTAAGAAAAACTGGACCTAATTCCAAAGAATGATGTTATGAATCCATATGGTCTGCACTTCTGGCCCACTGACAACCAGGCCGTATAAACTTCTGTGGCTGAGCCTGATTCGGCCTGTCTGCAGCTTCCCAGGACTTCTCCCTCTGGCTGTCTTTTCTTTTATTCTGGTCTAAATTTGGAAGCATTGTCAGGCAGCTCTGACAGGGGTAGATTCACTTTTGAATTTTCTTTTTGTGGTGGGTGCTTCTTTCATCATCCCTAGAGTGACGATGGGGAAGCAGATGTATGTCTGGGCCTGGTCTGGGCTTGTTCCAATGTGATAGTCAGGACTCTTGCTCTGTGACCACAGCTGGTTCTTCAAATTGAATGGGTTGGACCAGCCCCAGGCAGTCTCCACCATCTTTGCAAGCTTCTGTGGCTTCCAGTGCTTTTATAGATTGATTTTGTTCCCCATTTCATTTGGGGACTGTACACCTGAGGTAGATGGTATGCTGCGTGGGACCCCAGTGCTCACAGGCGCTTCCTAAAGGGAGCTGGGGTCTGTCCTAGAGCCTGTCCCATTGTAGGGATTCCTTAGATGGAACAGGTGGCTCTGCACTAAGTTTAAAGGCCCAGTCATGAGTAAATGTGTCTTTTTCTCTTTTTTTCTGAATGTCTTTGTTGAATGAAATGCTTGCTTTCCAACTAACTAAAGTGTTTTTTCAGGGGAAGTTTCAGCCCCTTGATCAAGTTGTGGTAGATAACATGTTTCCAAATTGCATCTTGTTGCTGAAACTTCCTGGACTTGAGAAGTTACTTCACCATGTGACAGAGGAAAAAGGTATGGTATAACTTAAAGATTTATGGCTGGTAGAAAGGATGGACCTTGCCTAAGAATGTGGCTGCTTACAGGCCCACTGAATGTAAGGCTTATTCTGTGTCCACCATAGGGAAAGTTGTCATTCAGATTTGCTAACACTGCCAGCACCGTTCCTCTATTGCTTTAGAGTGTTTAGTCTTTGAAACTACAACCATGGCAGTCTAGTGCTATGTCCCACAGGGCAGGAATCACAAGGTGTGCCTTCAGTCTCACCTCTTCTTTGAACTAGTTCTATGACATCAGGCAAGTCACTCAGCTGCCTTCTGCCTCAGATTTCTCATTGTAAAATTACATAAAACCTGTACCTTAATAGATGGAAGCATTTATCAAGCACCTTCCAAAAGCACATGTTGCACATTAGTGCTAAGCTCTAGGTACTTATGAATAAGACATAATCCTTTTCTTCACTTTGCGCCCAGTCTGACGGGGGTCAATGACAAGCTGAGCAGTGCCTGCACAGTGTAACGGAAGTGAACTCTGAATTTGCTGGGGATGCACAGGACAGGTTTCTAATCTGGCAGGGTTGGGTGGGGGGTGCAGGTGGGTAGATGTTGTGTTGCTTTCCTGGGGGAAATGACCGCTTTATGGAGTACTGAAGGATAGTCAGAGAAGCAGTTTAACAGAGGCCTAGATGTATGGAAAAGTTTGTCAGGTTCAAGAAGTTCCAAGAAGTTCAAAGTATAGGATGCTAGGGAAGGATTTAGGTTGGTAAGGAATGAGGCGGGAATGCTGGGCATGAGTCCAGATGGTAAAGGGCACTGTGTGTGTTTGAACTTTGCTTAATGTTAGTGGAGTGTGTGTGAAGTTTTAAGCATGGCAGTCTGCAGTGTGGAGAGTATATTGGAGAAGCCAGGTCCACCGAGGCTGTTGCAGTGATCCAGACAGGAGATAATGGTGGCCTTGATCTTAGGAGACAGAACAAGAAAAAAGTAGCCATTTAGAGGTGGATCCAACTGCATCTGGTGGTTGGGTTATGGTCAAGGAGAAGGAGGAGTCAAGAGTGACTTCTGGGTTTGTGCCTGACCCAAAGGATGTGTAGTGGTGGGATCCTGGACACAGGGAACATGGGCTGGAGAAGCAGGATAGGGTAATGAAGAGATGCATTTTAACTGTCATTCATTTAATTTTTCAGAAGGGAAAGTAAGGCAGTGTGTGTGAATGTGTTTTGACAGGTTAGAAATAGTGTAAAAACTTGACTTCAGTGTCTCAAAAAATCATCCAAGTAGTTTCAGAGTTAATATGGAAACAAAGTGTGGGAACCAGAATGTTGGGCTGATAAGTAGTGGCTGTTTTGGGTCATAGATGGTTTGGCCAACTATAACAGTTCTTCTGGGACCACGAAAGTGGTGATTCCAAGAAGTGTAAGCTTACGGTGGGAAAGAGGAGAACCTATTGATTGCATTTTATGTTTAAGGGGTCCAGTAAATTCATACTTGGCCACACTTGGAGCTCCAGTTTGGAACTGAGGGATGTGTGGTGCCAAGGTTTTATCAAAGCAGTTCCATTAAAGATATTCTCTGATGCTGAATTTGGCAGAGGACAGCAATCTTTTTGTGGGTGACAAATGAAGTAACCCATAACCACTTTTAAAAGATAAAGTAATGAAGAATAATTTAATTAAGCCATGTTAATTTTTGTCAACTTAACACAAGCTGAAAATGCAGTTAACTCATTGTCCAGAATTCTGCTATTAGCTGTATAAGAACAATCATCTTAAAACCCAGAAATCTGGGTTTAGAAACAGTGTTAGTGCCTCAGCATTTGTTTCCTTACAGTCTGCAGCCGAGAGCAAGAAGCTGTCTCCGTGTCATCCCTTCCCTCTTGTACACTGAACCCCTGACCATTTATTGCATCATTATCTGAACTTCTGTCTTAGTCTCCTTTGCTTCTCAATATTGCCTAACTTTTGGAAGTCCTGCACTTCCATTTTCAAAGTAGCTATATTATTGGCCTTTATATTTGCCAGATTTCGAAAACTCTAGGCGTCAATTTGTTTTCTTTATTTTTAAGTGATGGGCAAAACATAAAATACGTTAGAATAAATTTCACGCAGTAAAAGATGTATTCAATCTCTAGAGGTTTGGCAGTTTCTTTTTATCAAATTCTTCCCTTAATAAACTGCAGCCTGTGAATCTCAAAATAATGGAAGGTTTAAAAACAGAACCAAAAAGATTTTTAGTTTTATTTTTTATTTTTTTAAGACAAGGTCTTGCTCTATTGCCCAGGCTGTAATGCAGTGGCACAATCACGGCTCACTACAGCCTCAATCTCTGGGGCTCAAGCAATCCTCCCACCTCAGCCTCCTGAGTAGCTAAGACCACAGGTGCAAGCCACCACGCCTAGCTAATTTTTTTGGATTTTTTTGGTAGAGATGAGGGGGTCTCTCTGTGTTACCCAGGCTGGTCTTGAACTCCTGGACTCAAGGGATTCTCCCGCCTCAGCCTCCTAAAGTGCTGAGATTATAGGTATGAGTCACCATGCCCATTCTCAAAAAGATTTTTAAATGAGGGGAAAAAATAAGTAAGATTCTCAAATGCCTCATCCTCAAAAAGACCTTTTCATCAAAATACATACAAGCATTTTCACGTTACTTGCTTTACCCCTTGACCCAAAACATAAATATGTGAAATATGTTTCTTTATGGAAGATCTGTGTACAGGGACAGTGTACTGAGATAAACATCTTTTTCCATGAAGATCTACAGGGATCAGCATTCGGAAGTTTACCACTGCCATAGAGTCCAAGGCGAGTGCAGTACATGTACTTGTATGATGGCAAAACTTCTTTGGTTATTGGTTTACATATATTATGTAGTCCTTGCAGTAATTTTCTTTCATTATATATTATAACCTGCGTTCTCACAAATGAGGAAACCGAGGCTTAAAGAGTTGAAGTAACTTGACTGACACTATAGAACTTGAAGTGGTAGAACCAGGATTTGAACCTATGTCTGTCTGACAGCAACTCTTTTGCCTTCCTTCTTATAGCTGTGTATGTAACACTTCCAAAATACTCTATAAGCATTTGTCTGCGTGTATGTGTGGTGTTTCATGTGAAAATAAAAACTTGACTCTATTTTTTTTTCTTTTTTTTGAGACGGGGTCTCCCTCTGTTGCCCAGGCTGGAATGCAGTGTCGCAATCTTGGCTTACTACAACCTCTGCCTCCTGGGCTCAAGTGATCCTCGCACCTCAGCCTCCCAAATAGCTGGGACTACAGGTGGGCGCCACCACGCCTGGCTAATTTTTGTATTTTTAGTAGAGACAGGGTTTCACTATGTTGGCCAGGCTAGTCTCGAACTCCTGACCTCAAGTGATCCACCCACCTTGGCCTCCCAAAGTGCTGGGATTACAGGTGTGAGCCACTGCACCCAGCCAAAAACTTGACTCTTTTAAAATTTATTTTTCTTTTAATTTTTTTTTAGAGACAGAGTCTCACTCTGTCACCGAGGCTGGAATGTAGTGATGTCATCATGGCTCACTGCATCTTTGAACTCCAGGGCTCAAGTGATCCTCTCACCTCAGCCTCCAGAGTAACTGGGACTACAGGTGGGCACCACCATGCCCAACTAAGTTTTTTTATCTTTAGCAGAGACAAGGTCTTACTATGTTTTACAGGCCAGTCTCCAACTTCTGGGCTCAAGCAATCCTCCCACCTCAGCCTCCCAAACTGCTGGAATTACAGGTGTGAGCCACCATGCCTCGCTTTGATTTTTCTTTTTTAATCTCATATATTCCCTCTTAATATTTTCCCTTTGTGTGGCAAAAGGAGAGAGAGACAGGGAAGGAGACAGAAAAAACTCCCATAGCTTAAGGAAATGTCCATTCTTATTCCTCCAGGGAACTTCCTAGAGCTTCTAGGCACTATGTGACCCCACGGGCCTTCTTCTAGTGACTGCGTTGGGTACTGGCTACTTATTTGAATGTGGATTATTGTCCATTTATAAATTAGTGTTTGCTTCCATTCTCTGTAATTCATTTCTAGATTTCTAAATAAGAAAGACGACTACTAAAGAGTGGTCAGTTACTATCCATGATAGGGAGTAAAGGTAAAGAAGAAAGCGATGTTTTTTAACTTCCATTCTCTCCATAGGCACTTGTGCAGATACAGTAAAGCCTGAAATACTCAAATTCCTCAGCTAGCTGTTTTGATATTAAACTCCAGATGCTGTCTTAAACATCTGTGGCATTAAAGACCTGGTAAAGGCTGTGAGGCCTGTGAGAATCTTCCCCTTTTGCCTTCTCTCTGGTGAATGAACCTAGCCATGGTTGTTTGTACCCTGAATGATGATGGCTGTGACTTTAGCCCTGCCTACTTTATTAGTGAAAGAAATGATGTGTCTCTGTTTGCTCGTTGTGGGGCTCAGAGCAGGTTTCTTGCCAAAGAAGTGCACATTCAGTGGAGAGATGGTATGGGAAAAGGACTAATGAAGGGTCACAAACCTTATCTTGAATGTAACCCTTTGTTTCATATTGCCAGCACAAGCTGCAGTGCACTGTCTGAGGTGATTAACAGGAAGAGCCAGGAAAACTTACCTGATTAAAATATCCCAAGTACAATTGCCAAGTTTCTTTCCCTAGGAAGCAGGGGAAGAAAGCGATCATACGAGTTTGTCAGTTAATGGAAAACATTGAGAAAGTAGAAGTGAAAATGTGCTCGAGGCAGTTCAGCAATACATCAGGGAAATTCAAGTTTGTGAGCCGATTACCCAATTGCTGAACATGTTACTTAACTGTGAACTCACTTTTATTCCATCTTTATTTTGTAAACCCAGTCTTTCCAGATGTTTGAAATCCGTTTTATAGGCACCAGGCACATAAGGGAAAAGAAACCTTTCCAGCATATGCATGTTTTATCAAACTCACTGACTCTCACAAATATTAAATTTAGGACACAAATTAATATGCTTTGATATTTTTCATAATTATGGGTAGTCTGTGGCCTTCATGAATATTTTAAACCTCCTTGTTTTTCAAAATTTGTAAATTTCAAAAATAAGCAGTAATTTATACACTGGGTCCATGTGTAGCCTTCTGGGATATAGTAATCATCTTGCCAGGGAGTGTTAACTTCCTGGCAAGTGTCAACTTTCTATGAAAGTTGAGAAAAAAACCTCCAGACCCAGCTAGCTTCACTAATAAATTTTACTATACTTTAAGGAAGAAATGATAGTCAAAGAAATAACACTTGCTCAAACTCTTTCAGAAAATAGATGAGGAAGGAATGTTTCCCAACTAATTTTATGCAACTGGAATTGCCCTAGTACCAAATCAAAATTATTACCAAAAAAATTAGACCATTATCCCTTATGATTATAGACTGAAAAATCCTAAGAAAATATTGGAAAATCAAATATCTAAAAATTAAATATGTAAAACCTAAGTGGGGTTTATTGCAGGAATTCACAATTGGTTGAGCATTAGAAAATCAATTAGTGTAATTTACCATATTTATGCATTACAAAATTGTATGATTATCTGAAGAGACACAGAAAAGGTATTTGATAAAATTCAGTCATGATATAAATTATCAGCAAAGGAAGAATAAAATGGAACTTCCAAGGCATCTATGGCAAACTCACAGCTAACATCATCTTCATTGTAAGAGACTGAACACAGTCTTCCCCCAAGACTGGATACGAGAGAAGGATGCCTGCTCTTACCACTTCTATTCACCATGTGGTGGATGTCCTAGCATGTGCAATACGATAAGAAAAAGGCATACAGATTGGAAAGTCAGTAGTACAACTGTCTTTATTCATAGACAATATTGTCATGTATGAAAAAATCCGGAAGAATCTACAAAAGAAGTTACTAGAATTGATAAGCAAGCTTTCAGGATACAAGCTCAATATACAAATATTAGTTGTGTTTCTATATACTGGCAGTGAACAATTGGATAATGGAATAAAAACATACCATTTATACTACCATTAAAAATAACATTCTAGTGCTAAATGTAACACAATATGTATAAGACCAATATGCTGAACACTACAAAATATTCCTGAGAGAAATTAAAGAAAAATTAACTAAATGGAGAAATAGGCCATATTCATGGATTGGAAGACTCAATATTTTTAAGGTGTCTATTTTCCCCAAATTGTTCTATAGATTCAATGTAATGCTTAGCCAACTTCTTTTTTTTTCTTTTTTTGGTAAGTATTGATAAACTGATTCTAGAATTTATATGACTATGTAAAGCAGCAGAAGCAGCAGTCTCCAACCTTTTTGGCAGCAGGAACTGGTTTTGTGGAAGACAATTTTTCCATGGATGGGGTGGGGAGGGGGATGGTTTTGGGGTGAAACTTCCACCTCAGATCATCAGGCATTAGATTCTCATAAGGAGCACACAACCTAGATCCCTCGCGTGCACAGTTGACAATAGAGTTCTCTCTCCTATGAGAATCTAATGCCATCACTGATCTGACAGGAGGCGGAGCTCGGCCAGTAATGCTTGCTTGCCCGACACTCATCTCCTGCTGTGTGGCTTAGTTCCTTACAGGCCACAGATCAGTACCAGTCAATGGCTTGGGGATTGGGGAGCCCTGATGTAAAGGACCTGTAATAGTCAAAACAATTTTGAAAAAGAAGAATAAATTTGGAGAACTTATACAAACTGAATTAAAGACTTACCATAATCAGGAAAATGTGGGGGCCAGGCGCAATGACTCATGCCTGTAATCCTAGCAGTTTGGGAGGCCGAGGCAGGAGGATTGCTTGAGGCTGAGAGTTCGAGACAAGCCTGAGCAACATAGCAAAACCCCATTTCTACAGAAAGTTTAAAAATTAGGCAGCTGTGGGCCAGGCATGGTGTCTTACGCCTGTAATCCCAGCACTTTGGGAGGCTGAGGCAGGCGGATCATGAGGTCAGGAGATCGAGACCATCCTGGCTAACACGGTGAAACCCCATCTCTACTAAAAATACAAAAAAATTAGCCAGGTGTGGTGGCAGGCACCTGTAGTCCCAGCTACTCGGGAGGCTGAGGCAGGAGAATGGCATGAACCCAGGAGATGGAGCTTGCAGTGAGCCAAGATCGTGCCACTGCACTCCAGCCTTGGTGACAGACTGAGACTCTGTCTCAAAAAAATAATAATAAAAATATAAAATAAAATAAGTTAGCCAGCTGTGGTGGTATGTACCTGTAGTTCCAACTATTTGGGAGGCTGGGGAGGGAAGATCACTTGAGCCCAGGAGGTCAGGGTTACAGTGAACAATGATCACACAATTGCATTCCAACTTGGGTAACACAGTGACACCCTGTCCCTAAATTTAAAAAATAAATAAAAATAAAATGAATGTGGTATTGGTATAAGATAAATGTATAGATAAATGGAATAGAATAGAGAATCTAGAAATAAACCCACACTTATATGGTCAATTGATTTTTTTTTTTCCAAAGGTGTGAAGATAATTCAATGGGAAAAAGGATAGTCTTTACAACAAATGTTGATGGAAGAATTTGGTATACATATGAAAAATAACATTGATCCTCGCCTCATACAGAAAAATTAAATCAAAATGGATCACTATGTTAAATTCAAAAATGAAAATTATTGAGCTTCTAGAAGAAAGCATAGGATAAAATCCTTGCTGCCTTGGGAATGAGGCAAAGATTTCTTAGGACACAAAACCCTCTAACTGTAAAAAAATTATAAATTGTATTTTATCAAAAGTATTATCTTTTGTTTTTGAAAAATGCCATTAAGAAAAAAAGGAGATTGTGAGTTGTGGGATAGTTGGAACTTACCTACCTGGCTGTCCAAGGCTTACAATGATAAAGCCACTTGACAGTTTCTTACAACTCAGGAGTTCTACTACTCCCTAGTACAATGGAAGGAACTACTGCTAGCTGCAACAAAATGGATAAATCTCACAGAAATAATGTTGAGCAAAAGAAGTTGGACACAGAAAGTATATACTGTATCATTTCATTTCTATGGTATTCCAGAATAAAGCAAGAATTACGCTGTAATGATGGATGAGTGGTGACCTGCGGTCTGGGTAGCCATGGGAGAATTTACTACATAAGGGTTCCAGGGAACTTTGGGGATGATGCTTACATGACTGCATACATTTCTCCAGACTCCTCGAATTATACATTTAAAATGGGTGTGTCCATTGTGTGAACATGAACATTGTGTGAACACCTAAATAAAATTCATTTTTAAAAAAATATTTACTGATCCAGCACTAGAAGCTAAGCCTCCTGATTTCTAACACACTATTTTTTTTTAATTCCCCCTTTCCCCCAAAATAATATTGGCTCCTTTTCTCTCCACACTTGCTACCTCCCATGGGATGGAGAGATGGAATGTGGGAGGCAAGGCCGGCGTGAGCACTGGCTCTGAGGTTTAGGCCTTGATATCCAGGAGAGTGGTGTGGGAGGAAGATGAACCACTGGGTTTTAGACCCATGGAGCCTCAGTTCAGGGCTTTGGGCTTCCCGGTTAGTTTGTTTAGTCTTGTTGAGCCAGGAGGAGATCACACCAGATGAAAGGATACAGTTGGCTTTGGAGGAGGGTGAAGCAGAGCTGGGAAAAGAATCAGACAAGTCATTAGAGACATAAAAAAATAGCAATTTTATATATGCCGTGGAGGAGAGGTTTTTCCCACAAACCGGTTGTTAGGAGGTACTGAAGAAAGTGTAGACCTAGTGATCTTGGTAAAGTGAACATCAGATCCACAGCTTTGATGTCAGCATGGGTGGGAGTTGGGTGCTCTTGCCTACTTCCTCAGTGACTTAGGACAGTTTACTTCATGTCGCTCAGACCCAGTCTTCAAAGATGGGGATAAATCATGGTTTTTTAATTGATTCTGAGATTCATTCTGACCATTCAATGAGAAAATGTGTATTACGTACCTAGCACAGACCTGAATAAACATTAGTTTCTTATGTTTTATTAATAAATCATCTTTTGCATCATGATATCTTTGCTAATATTATGTATTTGCTAAGTGGCAGGTGTTGTGCGATAGGATTTGTATGGATTATCACATTTCATGCTCAGAATAGCCCAGTGAGAAAAAAGCCTCTCTTTACACATGGGGAAACAGGCTTTGAGAGCGAGGCAGCTTCCCAAGGAGACAGCATGTGCTGGGGTATGCATGAGCCCTGGTAGCATGGCTCAGTCTGTGCTCTCTGCCCCTTCTTAGAGAACAATTCCCAGAGGTAAAGGAGAAGCCTCCCGGTGGGGCTCAGGGAGTGGGAGACATTCTTTCAGAAAATTTGGAGGTAGATGCAAGAAAGAAGTGAGATGCCAGATCAGGGTAGGATTTTCAGGAGAACCTTGAGCAGTGAGCTTCTTTTGGAGTTGCTTTTTTCATTCCTCAGTTACATTCATTCCTCAGGCAATGAATATAACTTCTAAAAGCCATTCAACAGCATATATTTATTTAGTGATTGCTGTATGCTCTTAGAATTCCCCTGGTTTGTACATAGGTTGGGGCGTAGTCTCCAAGGAAGTTGAGTTCAGTCTCATTGGCTTTGGTTTACAGTAGGCTGTTTGCCCAGGTAGTCCTGGCTCCAAAACAGCAGACATTGCACCTTGGAATTCTCACACTCCTGACAATGCTATTTGCACCTGTCCCTCTTTTTTGTTACTGTAGTGACATGTCCCGAGGAGATGGCTCTAGATGTCCAGCCCTCAATCCAGCCTGCCTCATCTTGCCTACAGCATTGACAACCATAGGCTGACACAGGGAGAAAATTCACAGGAACTAAGGCCAGGGACCTCCCAATCCCTCTCCCATACAATTTAACAGACTGCAGAAAATGACCCCTGAATGGACAGTTTCCATTTGCCATCACAAGGTGGAAGGGAGAAAGAGCCTCATTCTATATAACTCAGAGGTGGTGAATTCACATCAGACCCAAGGGTTACTAGTGGTCATAAAGATAAATCCTGCGTGGACAGAGGAGGCTGGAGTGGAAGTGCTGCCCTTGCTAATTGCACAGAAAGAAGAAATCCCATGAATGAAAAAGGTTGCAGAGGAAATCATGGTTTAATGGCATGGTATATAAGGCTGGGTGGATTGTGAAGAGAGTAAGTGTAATTTATAAGAGGTGAAACTTTTATCCCCATAAAGGGCCAGGTTGAGCCTACCATAAATCTAAATCTTCTTCTGAAAGAGCTATGATTATGTTGGTAATATGTTAAAAGATAGATAGATCTTTTTTTAATGCTCCCCCAATCCCACCAGGCCACTACTGAGTAGTTACCAAGATTTTTTTCCTGAATGTATGTAGTGAACTTCATAGATACCTGCATTTAGTTTCAATTTTCTTTATTGGGATTTTCATTTTTATTTTAAGAAAAAAAAAGTGTTTCATTGAAAACATTGAGATGAGCTTAAAATTATTCAAAACAGTTAAGACTGCTTAGTATGCTAGTGTGAACACAAAGTATCTGAGACAGGTCTCAGTCAATTTAGAAAGTTTATTTTGCCAAGGTCAAGGACGCACCCATGACACAGCCTCGGGAAGTCCTGAGACCTGTGCCCAAGGTGGTTGGGGGTACAGTTTGCTTTTATATGTTTTAGGGAGACATGAGCCATCAATATGTGTCAGGTGTACACTGGTTTAGTCCAGTAAGGCAGCAACAACTCAAAGTGGGGGCTTCCACATTAGACATAGAGAAGAGACAAAAGGTTGCATTTTTTTGATCAGCCTTCCACTGAATACACAATTTAGTCTGGCTTGAGGGTGGGGCCGTGGCTAGGGACTGGCCCTCTTCTGCCCAGAATTTCCCAGCCTCCTGTCCCTATCACCAAGATTTATTTTCCTTTCACATTTGTTTGCTGAGGTTTTAAAATTACCTTTTCTACAGAGTTGTGTGTATAATTGGAAGGTGTCCTTAAATTCTTACTCATTTAGTGGTTGATGACTCCTGAGGTAGCCACACTACTACTAACATTTAAAAAAACATTTCAAGTATGTTCTCAGGTTTGTAAATTAAGTTTTTCAAGAATATAAACTTATGAAATATTTTTAAATGGTTAACTTGTATATGATAGAACCTTATGAGTTTATTTTTTAAATTCATTGTGCTGAGTCTTTTTTTTTTTTTCTTTTAATGTAATCCAGAAATAGACAACAAGAAATATTACAAGTACAGCAAAGAGAAGACATTAAAGTGGCTGGGAAAAAAGGTATAGTTCCTCTCTAGTGCCTTGTGGTAAAAGAAAAAAATTCAGTTCTCTAAGAAATTTTCAGAGAAGGCAGTAAGTCTGAATCCAGAGACCATCCTGTATATTCCATGAAAAGAGGAAAATTGTGTAGAGATACCAAGTATGAGAAGAAGGCTTTGACTTTTCGATCCTCCCTAACTTGTGTATCTCTGAAGTTAACTTTATGTTTTCTCATGACCTGCATTCTCATTTCTCCCTGATCCTACTATGGAATAAAATAATTTGTTGGTATAGATTTGAGTCTTCCAAGTAAGAGGATACCAGGCCTGGCACTTGTTGGCCATTGTCAGTCCTGCAGGTGTCTCCAAGGGTGATGTTGCTCCCACACAGCCAGGCAAAGGGACCCAGGGACACAGCCAGGCAAAGGTGTTCAGGTTTAGAGGACGTATGTCCCACTTTCAGGGTCTGGATGCTGAGGAGGGGTCGTCTTACAGGCAAAGCCTGTATCTTAGTGATTCTAAGAATCTTGACCTAATGGAAGGACTGGGGCAGTGACTTGCAAATCAATTTAGTATGTCACAACCAGTATTTCTCTTGCAATGAAACAGATGGGATGTGATGGGATGTATTAAAATATAGCAGAGGAAGGGCAAGTATTAAGTATGGCTCTATGAAACATATTTATATGTGTTTAAGTATTGGATTGCTGTATATTTCTTACCATGGGGTTGTGATTAAAAAAAAAAACTTTGAAAGCCACTGGTCTAAGGATAATATGTACTCTCACGTTGATTAAGAATCTCACTAAACCAGATAGAATAATGATAAAGTTTTTGCAAGATCAGTGCATACCAGTAGTTATAGTACTGTTTCCTAAGATTCTCTTCCATCTTCTGTGTGAAAAATCATGTTTGTCCGCATGTGCTCTCTCATAAGTGGGAGTTGAACAATGAGAACACATGAACACAGGGAGGGGAACATCACACCCTGGGGCCATTTCAGGGGTCAGGGGCAAGGGGAGGGAGAACATTAGGACAAATATCTAATGCATGTGGGGCTTAAAACCTAGATGATGGGTAGATGGGTGCAGCAAACCACCATGGTACTTGTATACCTATGTAACAAACCTGCATGTTCTGCACATGTATCCCGGAACTTAAAGTATAATAAATAATAAATTAATCATGTTTATTTGTCATATCATGTTACCAGGCTCATTGGAAGCCTGAGAAGCTGGAAATGAGTCCAGTAGAATAATCAGGCTCCTAATGTGCAAAGTAGTGGAAAGATTTAGAGTGCCATGTTTCACTTTTCATTTGTGATATAGTAGTAGTAGTATTCCATGTAGACGAAGAATGAGCATCAATGTGGAGCAGAATCCTTGATGTTTACTTTTGCTCTTAGCCAGGGAAAAGGATATGAATAGCGAAGAGGAGTTTATACTTACTGATTATATTTCCTAGGAAGTGGGAAATTTATATTATTCTATTTAGGAAATTATTACATATAAATTTTATGCCAGGTTCTATTCTAAGGGCTTTATTTACATATATCACCTTATTTAATTTTCACAGTAGTCCTGTGAGGTGGATGTTATTTTTTTCCCCATTTCACAGATAGAGCCACAGAAAGGTTAAGTAACTAGCCGTGGTTACAGAGCCAAGCCCAGCGGCCTGACTCCAGAGTCAGAGCTCTCAGTTATCACAATATGTTGCCTCTCATATTGTGTAGGCCATGGCAGTCCATGTAGTGAGATCATCCAGAGATACTGCTGCCACTCAGCCTTTCTTCAAATGGGCAGCCATTTCTCATCTTCTGGCGTCTGGTGAAGATACTTCTAGGTTCTCAAATACATCTTTGCAGATCTCTTAAGTGGTTTGAAGGCCACCTATGAAGTCATAGATTTCTAAAGTTCAGTTGAAAATACGCTGCTTTTCCCCTCTTGGTTGCTTTGTAGGTTAACCAAACTACAGCAGCATTAAAAACCAATAATGTAAATGTCAGTTGCCGGGTACAGTCAACTGCATTTTTCTCTGGTGATCAAGTTTCCACTGACAAGGAAGGTAAGTAAAGCATTTTATCAGAAATGATTTTTGTCTGGAGTAAGTTGCTTATTTGTAAATGCCTATCTTAAGATTTAAAAATCTTAATGTCACAGAAGCCTCATATTCCTACCAATGCCTGGTGTACATTGTGGCAGGTGTGCATCTTGTTTCAGAAGCAAAGAATATTTCTACGATAGGTTACTTCTGTTATTCATTGATACTTAAGTTATTTATTCGCAAATATTTCTTTTACACTGATAGTAGTAACAACCCTGGCTATCATTTATTGAGGGTGTGTTGTGTGCCAGGCCCTTTGCTAAGTTGCCACTATACAAACATGATCTCATCCAACCCTCCCAGTAAATTTCATAATGAGCGTCTTGAGGCCCTGTCCAAAGTCTCGCAACTAGTAAATGGCAAAGCTGAGCTATTTATGGAGCTTGTCTCTCAAGCCCACACTCATAACCTTTTTGTGATACTGTTCCTGCGACACAGTTGTACTGTTCCAGTGGCTGCATCTGTTTGCATTTTCTTCTCAAGACGCATGTTTCCTGATACAGGGATCAATATACTTTGATTTTAGATGAAAATTGATTTGCTTGGCAATTTTTCTTTTAGGTTATTCTTTCATAATCTCAAAAAGGTATATTATTTTCTTTTCCAAGTAGAGTCCTCTTATTTTTATATGTATTGTTGAATAAGGACAGCTATATAATACAGTTAACAATCTCAAATGGTGAGACAGAAATTATTCTGACGTTAAACTCCAATTCGTTGTTCCCTTGTTCAGGGTATACATATGGCTTTAGTCATTACATAAATAAAAATTAGGAATAGTGGCCTGTTTGTGATTGATAGTAATTCAGGCAATCTGATTTGCAGGAATCTGCCTTGCATGTATAGCTAGTTGGCTACTGCTATTCTGGGAGTGGTGGACAGCACCTTTGCCATACTGAGTTACCAGCTGTCAGTGTCTTTAATTGGCTTTAACAATAGAAGATGAGGGATTGAGATAGATGATTAATGGATAGATAGGTGGGTGGATAGATGCATCCATGGATGGATGGATGAAACCATAGATTTTGTTTTAAAAGTAGAAGAAGGGATGTTAGAGGTTATTTAGACAGATCATCTCATTTTTTAAATGGAGAGATAGTAACTTATCCTCAAGATCTTCTGTTCTAAGTCTAGTGCTTTTACCAGTACTCTACATATTAAGGTTCTGGGCTTGGCTATATATTGCCATTTAGTGTCCTGGCCGTAAAGTAAGCTTTACATATTGTACATTATTTCCTTTTTTAGATATTTAGCTTGGTTTGGTACCAGAGGAAGCAAATGAACTATATGTTGACTTTCTTAAAATAGTTTTCTTTGTCTAGTCATGACTGGTTGGATAATGACTATCCCAGAACCATGAGCAATTTTAAGAAGGGTCAAATGATAACTTTCAGTTCTACATTGACAATGAAAATCTCTTACTGAAGACTTTTTGACGTCAGGTGGTCACCAGACGGCAGTCATTTTCTATGTAATACTAAGGCAAATTGTTACTTTCACTTGAGAGCAGAGGAGAATGGAAAAAAGGAAGTGAATGAATATCCCAGCAGCAAACCTGGGGTCTGCTTTTGGTGGTTTATATCCCCGCATGGTTATCCCATCTTATGATTAAGTTTGATTATCTGCTTGTAGTCTACATAAAATATTGAATTCAAGAACAGAGTTTTGAAACAGTTTTTGTTGTCTTCTTATGTAACTGTGTTTCTAATTGCTGCCAGAGCTGCATTTTAGTACTGAGAATCCAGATGCTTTAGAACTAATGATGATAAATTCTGCTGAGTTAGTTGGTTTTTTTAAGTGTTTTATTAGTTTGGGAGTGTGTGTGTGTGTGTGTGTGTGTGTGTGTGTGTGTGTGTAGAACTATATATAGAACAATATGTACATATAGAACTATATATATATATTTTTTTAGAGTTCTTATAAAGCAAATACCTAGTAGTAGAGACATATGGTATTTTATTTCTCTTAAATGAGTATGCTCATTACTGTTGAATAATTAGATTTATTCTTTATTGAAACAGGCTTAGAAAAGATTACCCTTTTAACAAAGACATGACTATTTCATATTGTTATAGCTGATTTTTAAACTTTATTTGTATTCAATGGTTTCAACTAAGAAAGCAACCCTGAGTTTTTGTTTTTACTGTCATTTAGGGAGCATCTACTGTATTATACTTGTTTTATCTTATATCTTTGGTATCATCCCATGTCATATCTCATCCATCATATCTTCCCACTAGTCTGACAGATAGATATTACTATCCCCATTCTACAAATGAGAAAACTGAGGCTAGAGCTTAAGTGAGTTCCCTTTATCCAGATAGGGTCAGAATTTGAACTCAGGTCAATTTGACTGTAAAACCACCATAATTACTATTTTTTTTACTTTCACTCCTCCTTCTGTTTCTTTCAGAGGATTATATTCGTTATGCCCATGGTCTGATATCTGATTACATCCCTAAAGAATTAAGTGATGACTTATGTAAATACTTAAAGTAAGTATTGATTATCTTCAGTCATAATGAAGTACCATCTGCTTCTTGGTTTCCCCAGCAGTGGGGTTTCCTTATGGCTTATCATATCACTGTTTATGATACAAGATTATTCTTGAGCTGTGTCATATTACTTTGTGCCTTGGAGGTGATTTTTAATGGATGATTGGAATGAACTGATTTGATGGATACAGATTGCAGGAACTAGTTAATGTCAAGATTGGAATTATGGCTTGGTCTGATTTTAGAGGATTAACTATGTTAAAATTTTATCCTCAATTATACTTAACTAATTTGGTTCTTTATGATCATTTTAAGAGGTAGAAAAGAGGGATGGAAAGAGTAGATGGAATATAGAATTTTTTTAAATTTATAAAATATTTGTATCATTTGCACTATTATCACTAGATGTTCACTGAAGGGACTTTACTATGCCCAAGACTTGGAAGTCAAAGTAATATGAAACACAATCTGTGTCTTTGAGGGACAGAAGAAGGGTTTTAAGAATGGTTTAATGTATGTTCCTTTCTTTATAAAGAGTTTATACATTTAGACTTTAAGTTGAAAAAGAAGTGTTTATTTTCTAGATTTTTGCAAAATCATTACTTAATTTTGTTGTTAAGATTTTATGCGTGTGATGATTTAATAGCTTTTCCTGATCCTTATAAATCCTTTTTATCCTCTGAGTCATGAAGATAAAATGACTTTTTAATAGATATAGTTACTGGTTTTAGCAAATTCCAGAGGTCCTACTTTAAAAAACAATGATTGCAAGCTGGTTTCTATAATAGTTGAAAGCCTGCTTCAAATTGATAATCATATCCCTCTGCTTAATATCCCCAGATTTCTATGCTGCTTGTCTTGTTAGAGACCTCATGTCTTTGTACTCCGTTATTTGTATAGATTCCTTTCTTTCCACTAACATTTTTAAGTTTTGGTTGAAGAGTTCAGAAGAAAGGTATGCCAATTAAACTGCTTTCTGATGGAAGAAAAGTTGAAATTTATGTGGCTTTTTGTGAACAGTTAAAATAATTTTCACCTTTAAATACATGTTAGCATCTTTATTATGAAGAAAAAATACTCCAACACCCAAACACAAATTTATAGAGGCTAAAGAAAAGCAACTCTGTTCCAACAGATGGGTTCTAATTTTATTTTTTAGTTCAGACAACGCCAAAACAAGGAATTACATATCAAAATAAAGACTCTTTTATTGAGAAAACTTTCATTCTTTACACTGAGGTAATTGAACAGGAAGATATATGGAGGTAAAGCTGTAAGTTGAAAAGTAGGACTTACTAAGTCTTAAGTTGGCCCTGTCTTTCTGTTTGTTTGTCTATGAAAAACCATGACTTTGATTCTTATTTTTAACTTCCTTAGGCTTCCAGAACCTTCAGCCTCGTTGCCAAATCCTCCATCAAAGGTAAGAAGCTGTGACTAAGATATCTTTGGGGGACTTAGAAAAATATTACACTCTTACCTCATGAGTTTAGTTTTTTCTAATATATTTTAAAACATACTAAATCCATTTTGCATGGAGTGATGCCATGTGGAATAAAGATTGTAGTGGGCTGTCCATCACTATTTTTTATTTTTGTAGATTCCACCTGAATGGTAGATAAAGTGCCATGAAAACCCAAGAAGAGTTGGTTTTAGCAAGGTACCCCTATGAAAATATTAAAGACATATAGTTAAAATTAAATCTTCCTGCATTAGTTAGATCACTTAATTAAATTTAGTAATCACTAAGCATACTCTATATATAACTAAAATTCATTTTGCCAAATCTAATTGTCACTGGCACACAAAGGTGAACAGAAAATGATTTCCATAACACAAAGAATCCTTTGAGAAAGGATGATCACTTTTTTTCTGAGTTTGAAATGATTGATGAATTTACATGTAATCTTTATTAGTGGAAAATCTTTTCCTCGTTCATTCTCAGGCTGCTACCCACAGCTCCTCTGCAGCTGGTGTGTTTATCTCCTAGATCAAGAGAATGGAGAAGCCAATCATAAACCACACCTGACTGCAAATTGCAGCGTTCCTTCAGCCCAGACCAGATCTCAGATGAGTTAAACGCTGCTTCAAGACAGGGAAATAAGCATGCGCACCAGCTTGTCAGTGAGGTCATTTCTTCAGCCAGCAAAGTAAAGAATGCCTTGAGAATGTAAAATGGACATATTGCGGATGTTACAAACTTTCCTTCTCCCTTGCATTCATTCCTTGGCCTATAAGGTAGCCAACACGCTCAGAATTTTTTATATCATTCCCTTTATAGAGGTGGTGGTGGCTCCAAAAACATTGTCCTTAGAAAAGGACAGAAAATTGAAAGTACAGCAGTGTTTGTCTGGGGCTATGTTCAGCATGTTGTCAAAAAAAAAAAATGCATTTTTTACTCTGTTGGAGAATGCACTGGGCAGAAGCCTGTTCCTGTAAGATCTAAGGACTGCTCTAGGCCAGACCCATGCTTCTTTCATTCCAGTCGTTAATCTCTGACAGTAGCTCTAGAGGACCTAGACAGGCACAATTGTGTTGCTGAAACTAAGAGGGTAGGTTCTCTGAGAGTGTTTCTTATTTTTCTTCATCCAAAACTTAAGCAGATTTTTTTCTCCCAAATATCTATCTTCCTTAGTAACTTAGAGATCATTCATGAATTGATCTAAACCTATTCTTGAAAGCTTTAGCCTTGGGTACCTTTTGGAGTAATATGTTTCATAACTTTATTCTTCTCTGCTCCTGATTTCTGTTTTCTTATTTTAATTTTCAGAATTTAAGTTGTTTGTGACTTCATCATTTATGATTTAGATCAGGGATCAGCAAACTTTTTCTTCTAAAGCCCGATAGTAAATATTTTAGGCTCCATGAAGCAGATGGACTCTGTTGCAACTACTCAACTCTGCTGTTTTATTGTGAAAACAGCCACAGATAATACATAAACGAATGAGCATGGCTGTGTTCCAGTAAAACTTCATTTATAAAAGCAGGCAGCCAGCTGGATTTGGCCCCTGGGCTGTCATTTGCCAAGCCCTGATTTCGATTTTGGCATCTTGCTCTTCCTAAACCCCAGCCTTGTCTTCTATATTATTTGAGTTGCTTTTCGAGGTCTTCTACTCTGTGTCTTTCTGGGGTTCCAGTGTACACATTATAAACTATACTGGATGATGTACCATCATTTAAACAAGCGTAGGACATATCTTCTGCTAGCTTTCCTGTCTGTATCCAGGACTTGATTGATTTTTACAGTAATATAGGTGACTGTTTGCAGGAAATATATTCCAGTAGCTGTTAGGTATCTTTGTATCTATGTTGTAATCGATAGCATGGAGCCTGTCATCCTTAATATGTTTTATGTTATTTTCCTTTACTATCATATGTCTGCCTTTGTTGAAACTCACCTTCCAACCCTCACTCGCTCCAGTCTTTTCAATTTGTCACTGTCAGCAGGCAGAGTTGAATACAACCAGTGGGTTTGGAGATGTTCCCGAGTTTCTTCTTGCAAATCATTTGTAAGAAGGCCTAACATTAATCCCTGTGGTACTCTGTACTTTGTTCTCTTTCCAGAACTGTATCCATCTAGTCATTTGTTACTGTCTTTCTGAGCCACTTTTCTGCTGAAACAATCTCCCAAATCCATAGTGATTTGGTCTTTTAAATAACAAAAATTTTAGTAAATGCTTCAATCATCTTTTTTTCCAATATATTCAACAGTGCACTAGGAATAACATAAAAACTAGTTATATGTAGAGACTACCACAATCATTTTCTTTTTTTAAATATTTATAACTGGTATCTTGTTTTGTTGTGAGCTATTAAAACACCTGAACAAATCATTTCTCCAATTAAACATTTTATGTCCATACAAAAGTACTTTTCATCTTAAGTTCTTGTAATGAACACTTTTTATTTGAATTATCAGTGAAAAGTGAACCTCACCAGTGCAGTGGCACACACTTGTAGTTTTAGCTACTCAGGAGGCTAAGGCAGAAGGTCACTTGAGCCCAACAGTTCAAGGCTATAGTATGTAATGATCGCAACTATGAATAGCCACTGCACTCCAGCCTGGGCAACACAGTGAAACCCTGTCTCTAAAGAAAAAAAGGGAATGATGCCTAAGTGTTTATAGTGACATCTATGTTAGGAACATTTTGCCACAGCATCCTCATAACTTCAAGCTTTTTGTGTTTTGAAAGTATTTTGGCCTTCAGCATTATTAGCTGTGAGTCCCACACTCCTAGCTGAAGATCCCTTTCTAGAAAAAATGTGCATCACCTAAACACCCTTTACTGTCTTAATTTAAATAGAAACATATATTCTTTTTTTTTCTTTACTTTTTCTTTTTTTCTTTTCTTTTCTTTTTTTTTTTTTTTTTTTTTTTTTTTTTTTTTTTTTTTTTTGAGACAGAGTCTTGCTGTGTCGTCTAGGCTGGAGTGCAGTGGCACAATCTCAGCTTACTGCAGCCTCTGCTCAGGTTCAGGCAATTCTCGTGCCTCAGTCTCCCGAGTAGCTGGGACTACAGGCACATGCCACCATGCGCAGCTAATTTTTATCTTTTTATTGGAGATGGGGTTTTGCCATGTTGGCCAGGCTGGTCTCGAACTCCTGACCTCAAGTGACCGCCCACCTCGGCCTCCCAAAGTACTGGGATTACCGGCATGAGTCACTGCACCCAGCTGAAACATATACTCTTAACAAAGTTGCAAATATACATTCACTTGGTGCTGATAGGTGGTTCATTTGTGATGGATTAGTCTTTGTCTTTTAATGATTAATTTGCTAGAGGTTGCTGTGTGGCCAAGAGGTTTTCCTATAGTATGTGGTATATTCCCAGGATGAGCCTCTGTTTTTTACAGCAAACAATTTCAAGACATGGTGTTTTATTCTCTTGGGTTATGGGATAAAACACCATGGGCTGTGGAATCTTTTAGCACCAATTCTACCAGTTCTTTGTTTAGCCAAGCAGGGGCATGAAGAATGAAGTTGGGAAGAAGTCTGTTTCCTAGGGTAGATCCATGTTGGGTCTGGTCAACCTGGTGTCTCCACAGCCAGCCTGAAAATTATAAAAATCTGGCTTGTGATTACCATGCAGTCAATTCTCCATGTTCAACAGCAAGACTTGTCTTCCCTGCTATTGTACCTTTTACATAATAAGTGTGGCATGATTTCTTCTATATTGTGATCATTAAGGCTAAAGTCTAGCCCTTGACGAGATTCTCACATTCACTGGTGTAAAATGTTCATGTGAAAGGAGAAAATGTTCAGTAAAGGTCTGACTTACTGGCATTGGGCCTAATGGAAAGAACACTGTATCAAAATTGAAACCTTGGCCGAAGTCCTCTACTTGGTGACCTTAAGCTATTCATTTAGCCTCTCTGTGCTTCCCTCTCTTGCTGGCTGCTTGCTTGTGCAAGGTTGTTCTTGCATGGATAAAGTAAGATAATTGAATTGAAAGGAGGGAAGGACATGAAGCTGTACAAAGATAGTGATTATAGAATAATATTGTCCCTTCATTCATAAGTGAACATTAAACCAGCCCAGGAGGTAAATGAAATAGGGATTCTGGCTGGACACCTGGCCTCCTTGGAGAGACTATTCTCATTTTGACTTCTGTGCTTTGCATTCATCTGGTAATTAGCAATCCCCTCGTGCCCACCATACCTGGCACCTACAAAGCCTGTGTTTGCTAGACCAGCTAAGGACCTCAGCCACGTACTTACCCAATCATACCCACCATCACCAAGGCTGCTTCTTAGAAGTGATGTGTGACTTGATTCCCTAAATGATTGACAAAATGTAAAGGAGCCTGTAAAAAGTAAGCCCTTTGCTGTGTCTTCTGTTCCATTTGCCTCTGTGGAGGTCTAAATTATACATGTTGGTTTTTTTTTTAATGGATTGATGTTAGTGTCAAGGTGACATTTGACACCACTTCACTGCTCTAATGTTGCAGAAAATAAAGTTATCAGATGAGCCTGTAGAAGCAAAAGAAGATTACACTAAGTTTAATACTAAAGATTTGAAGACTGAAAAGGTATGTGGGTTCAGGTGTAGTGGCGTATCGTTCGTACTCATTGGGTGATGTACATGAATACACGCGGAACAGTTGCACACTTGATCGTGATTGCAGTTTTGACCAGGAAGAATTATTAACTTGCATTTCTGTGACTTAATAATTAATTCAGAATTGTGTATGACAATGAAAATGTTAAGCATTTATGATTTATTAAGTTACTAGTTAATTAAGACTTATAATGAGTCAAAGAAAAGCAATATACTACTTATCAAGAGTGTGCCTAAATTTTGCTATGTATTCATAGAGTGATAGGGTGGGAAAGGAAGGAGGAAGCTCTACAGGTAATTTTTTATGAACCCTGCTGCCCAGAAGCAGAAATTATGATGATGATGATAAAAATTATCAACAATTTCACCATTCAGCACTCACCCTGGCAAATGGCATTTTGGTGACATTCCTTACTGAGTTTTATACATGCCTTGTAAATACATATGTGGCCTTTAACACTGGCATTATAATACTCAGTTCTGCCCTTTTTAGTTAGCATTAAATTGTGAAAATGTTCACATGTCATTAAACATTCTTTGAAAAATTATTCATGTTTTTATGATATTCAGCCATGGGTGTTTATTTCACCATATGGAATGTAATTTAATATTCCCCTATATTTGGACATATAGGTTACTTCTGATTTTTTTATTTTTTGTTTTTATTGAAGTGATAGACATTCTTACTTATAGACTGTATCTCCAATCATTTCATTAGACACAAATTTGAACTAAGAGCTTGGAGAACATGAACTCTTCCATGATAATTGAAATATATATAGCTAAAGTGCTTTTCAAAACTGTACAAATTTGTGCTCCCAAACATTATTGCCAATGAGTATTTATCTTGCATTTTTGACGGCACTGAGTATCACTTTTATTCTTGAACATTGCTGCCTGTCAAATTAGGCTACATTTGTTTAACTGGAAAGGTTGTCTTTCCAAATGCTTATGGCCTATTTGCATTTTTGCAAATTGTTGGTTCCTGTCCCTTGCCTGTTTTTATGTTGAGATAGTAATGTTTCTCTGTTGCTTTGTATGAGCTCCTTCTAAATTAAGGCTATTATACACTTTTCATGAAATATAGGACACAAACTTGTTTTAACCTTTTCATTTGATTTTTTAACAGTGTTAAATTTTTCTGAGGATTAAGTACAGAAATTGTTTCCCTTTATGATTTTTCCATTGTTTTTATGCTTAGAAAGGCATTGCCTATCTCAAGATAAGTTAACTTTCACTTAGATTTTAAAAATACTAACTCCCCTTTGAGTTTAATGTTTTTTAGAACTGTTATTCTTAAATCAATGTGTAATTTATTTGGGCATATGGTATTGGGGATAGTTCGATTTAAGATCTGCCCAAATAGCTAGTTATCCCGATGCTGTGTCAGCAGGGACATTGTCAGTTTCTCTGAGAGAAATCTTTGTGCCCCGCCCTTCTGTGTGAGTGCCACTTACTGTATCCACTTGGGCACAGCATGGGGAATGTCTTAAATGCAGAGATAAGTCTGAAGCAGACTGTTGCTTTGCACCATTTAGTCAAAAATAAGCCTACTAAGGAGTGACTGAAAGTGAAAAGCAGAATTGTGGGAATCATATACTGTGCCTCTAAAAAATACTTTGGCAATGACTTTGTCTTACAATTCCCAGGTAGACAGGTGGTTTTTTGTTTTTTGATTCCCATCATTTATGCTTCTTCCAAACAAGCTGTGGTGCATCTGCATCAAAGTTAAATCAGCTGCTACTTACCTTCTGCAAGTGCTTTATATAAGACATGGAAGAAAAAAATTCAGTGACCAGAGAGAGAGAGAGAAATGTACAGGGCAGAATTATTTGGAGTCAGCTTTTTGGAAAGTATTGCTTTGTTGGAGGAAAAATAAGGCAGCTATCCTGCTGGTCTGGGATGCTTTGCAACACGAGTCATCTTTTGAATATCATGGGGTTGTCCTTGGTTTCCCATGGAGCAAATGAATGAAATCAGATGGTAAATTGGTGTGAATTATTCATCAAGTGGTAATACAAGGCTGTAATTCCTACCTCTGACAATTGCGGCCTGTGTCAGTTCCATTGTTTGTGTTATTGCACTTTATGCGCCCTCCAGAATTATCCACCCCCTCTCCAATGTAAACCATTGGTTGGAACATTCTGCTCCTTAGAAGGCGGCAGTTTTGTCTTCCACCTCTTTTAACATATTCTGTCTCTGAGGTCTGAATTCTGAATAGAAATCAGAACTTTTTCACTCCCTTATGAAGCCTGTTAGTGGGGGACGCTTACCTTCCTTAATGAAACTTGAGACATGCAGTCTTCTTTGATTTGCATGTATGATTAATAAATGTTACATTCATAACAATTTTTCTCTCTTATTTTCATTAACAGAAAAATAGCAAAATGACTGCAGCTCAGAAGGCTTTGGCTAAAGTTGACAAGAGTGGAATGAAA
The DNA here is from genome assembly GCF_049350105.2 of Macaca mulatta. Taxonomy (NCBI): domain Eukaryota; kingdom Metazoa; phylum Chordata; class Mammalia; order Primates; family Cercopithecidae; genus Macaca; species Macaca mulatta. Next base: position 30,193,821 of record NC_133422.1, read on the forward strand.
AGTATTGATACCTTTTTTGTTGTAAAAAATAAAAAAACAATTGGAAAGGTTTGAAACTTTGATAATAAAATCTAGCAAAAATATTTGCTTTTTACATGTTTCAATTTGTGCTTCCTGACCATTAATGACTACCTTTGATGGGGGGAAGGAAGAGGCCAATTTCATGTTCTCTTAAACATTTATTTGCATTTGGTTTTTGTGTTCCTGAACGAAATATGGGAAAGTAATTGTGTAACTTCATGGCTATGGCCTTTTGGAGTCTCATCTGAGATAATGAAAAGTAATCACGGAAAGAGAATTAACATATAGCGTCAGGATTTTCTCAATAAACTGACCTGTGACAATGTTAGAGTGTATGACTGTTTTTTAATGCAACTTTGCACCCAGTAGGTATAGTAATAATATTTTTAGTATACTGAGGGAAACTGGATTACAAAACTGTCAGGTAAATTATTACTTTTAAAAAGGCTTTAGTTTTTGGTAAATTTGTTTAATGGTGTTTCTCTGTCTTTATGAATACATGTTCTTTGTAGAAAATAGAGAAAGTAATAAAATAAGAATTTCAATCTCCCATTTCTTCATTACCCAGAGATAATATATTTTCTTATAACAATTTTTAGAAGGGAATTACAGTAATTTTATGACTTTTTTTTTTCAACTTTTATTTTAGACTCAGGGGGTACATATGCAGGTTTGTTACAGAGCGATACTGTGTGATGCTGAGGTTTGGGATGTGATTGAACCTGTCACCCAGGTAGTGAGCATAGTACCCGATGGGTAATTTTTCAAACCTGGCTCCTCTCCCACTCTCCCTCCCCTTGAAGTCCCCAGTGTCTATCTTTGCTATCTTTATGTCCATTTGTACCCAACGTTTGGCTGTTACTTATAAGTGAGAACATGTGGTATTTGGTTTTCTGGGTTTTATTTGTTTGTTTGTTTTTTGCATTAATTCGTTCAGGATAATGGCCTCCAGCTGCATCCATGTTGCTGCAAAGGACATGATTTCATTCTCTTTTAGGGCTGTGTAGTATTCCTTGGTGTATATGTCCCATGTTTTCTTTATCCATTCCACCGTTGATGGACTCCTGGGTTGATCCCATATCTTTGCTATTGTAAGGAGTGCAGTGATGAACATACAGGTGCATGTATCTTTTTGGTAGAATAATTTATTTTTCTTTGAGTACATAGCCAGTAGTGGCCAATAGTGGGATTTCTGGGTCGAATGGTAGTTCTGTTTCTAGTTCTTTGAGAAATCTCCAAACTGCTTTCCATAGTGGCTGAACTAATTTACATTCTCACCAAAAGTGTTCCCTTTTCTCTGCAGCCCTGCCAACATCATCTGTTATTTTTTTACTTTTAAATAATACCTGCTCTGACTGGTGGGAGATGGTATCTCATTGTGGTTTTCATTTGCTTTGCTCTGATGATTAGTGATGATGGGCATTTTTTAATATGTTTGTGATCACTTGTATGTCTTCTTTTGAGAAGTGTCTGTTTATGTCTTTTGCCTACTTTTTAATGGGGCTATTTGTATCTTATTGATTTGTGTAAAGTTCCTTATAGATTCTGGATGTTAGTCTTTTGTCAGATGCATAGTTTTTCTCACTCTGTAGGTTGTCTGTTTACTCTGTTGATACTTTATTTTGCTGTGCAGAAGCTCTTTAGTTTAATTAGGCCCCCACTTGTCAATTTTTATTTTTGTTGTAATTGCTTTTGAGCACTTAGTCATAAATTGTTTGCCAAGGCTGATGTTGAAAAGGGTATTTCCTAGGTTTTCTTCTAGGATTTTTATAGCTTGAGGTCTTACAGTTTTTAATCCATCTTGAGTTAATTTTTGTATATGGTGATAGGTAGGAGTCCAGTTTTATTCCTCTGCATATGGCTGGTCATGTATCCCAGCACCATTTATTGAACAGGGAGTCCTTTCCCCATTGCTTATTTTTGTTGACTTTGTTGAAGATCTGATAGCTATAGGTGTGTGGCTTTATTTCTGGGTTCTCTATTCTCTTCCTTTGACCTATGTATCTGTTTTTATATCAGTACTATATTGTCTTGATTACTGTAGCCTCGTAGTATAGTTTGCATGGGTAATGTGGATGCCTTGGATAATGTGGATAATGTTGGATAATGTGATGCCTCTGGCTTTGTTCTTTTTGCTTAGGATTGCTTTGACTATCTAAGCTCTTTTTTGGTTCCATATGAATTTTAGAATAGTTATTTTCTAATTCTGTGAAGAATCACATTAGTTACTTTTTTATAAACTTTATTTTGTTACTATTTTCCCAGACTACTAACTCTTCTTTATAAATATGGGTTTTTTTAATGACAGTGTAATTTTTGATTATTTGAATATTTGATTGTTTAACAACCATGATCCTGTTTGGACATTTGGATTATTCACAAATGTTCAGTGTTTGAAGAATCAGATTATAAGTAAATATTTGTCCACATCTTTTATTGTTTCCTTATAATGGATTTTTGGATGTGGGCTTATTAGATTTTCAAATATATATTTGTGGGAATATATTTCATGGAAAGCTTATAGACTCTTGCACTCTAACAAACAGTGGGTGTGAAAGCTTAATGCCGCCTTGTTAGCACTGGTTGTTACCTTTGGAAATAAGTGAAAAAACATTTTATTGTAGTTTTAATTCATTAGTAGTGATTTTGAACATTTTTTCGTACTTACTAATCAATTGTCATCTTATAGAGAATTGTCTTTTATATTCTTTGCTACATTATTAGAGTATCAATATTTTTCTTATTGACTAAAAGTATTCTATAGCTTAAGGACATTAATTTTGTCTACTGTGTTTGTTGTAAATTTCTTTTCTTGGTTTATACTTTGCCTTTAATTTTGCTTATGATTTTTGACATGCAGGTATTTTTAGTTTTTATGTAGACATATATACATAAACTTTTCCTTTACACAGATATTGTGCTTAGAAAGATATTTCATTTTACAGGAAATTTAACTAGACACTTTTATTTTCTTCTGATTTTTTAATAGTTATATTTTTGGTTCTTTTTTGGTTTTTTTTTTAGATGGAGTTTCGCTCTTATTGCCCAGGCTGGAGTACAATGGTGCGATCTCAGCTCACCACAACCTCCGCCTTCTGAGTTCAAGTGATTCTCCTGCCTCAGCCTCCTGAGTAGCTGGGATTATAGGCATGTGCCACCATGCCTGGCTAGTTTTGTATTTTCAGTAGAGACAGGGTTTCTCCATGTTGGTCAGGCTAGTCTTGAACTCCCAACCTCAGGTGATCTGCCTGCCTTGGCCTCCCAAAGTGCTGAGATTACAGATGTGAGCCACCACACCTGGCCTCTTTTTGTTTTATATTTAATTACTTAAATCATCTAGAGAATGTATAATTATGTTTAAATATGTTGTGAGGTAAAGCTGTAATTTAATTATTTTCTCACCAGTTTAGTTTTTCATTTAATCTGTAGGGTTATTTTGTCAAATTCTCGGAGTAAGTTCCAATGGAATTTTTATTGAGATTTTGTTAGATGCATAACTTACTTTGGGAAAACAAACATCTTTACAAACTTAAATATTCTTATTTGGGAATATAGTATTTATTTTTATTTACTCAAATCTTAAGCATACCTTTCACTAACATTTGGTTCTTCATCTTCAATAGGTTCTAGACATCTCTTTGTAGGAGTATGTGTAGATATTTTCATTGCTATTAATGAAATCTGGTTTTTTCCAGCTAGGTCTATCAACTGGTCATTTTGTGGTAAAGTTTTATATTTTTATATATTTATCTTTTAAATAACCAGTTTACTAAACTATTAATGGAAAAATTTTCCATTTTATTTATTTTGGGTTTCAGTACATAATATAGTATGTAATTTAGTTTTTAAAAATTGCATGCAATTCTTTCTAATAGTTACACCTCTTTTATTATATTTTTTACATTATATTACATGGGCTAGAATATCCGGAACAGTATTAAAGAGTAATAATAGCTGTCTGTGTCTAATTGGTGATTTTATTGATGTGCTTTACCATTAATTCTGACACTAGCTGTTGCTAATATGATAAAGAATATCCATCCTTTTATACTTAGTTTCCTTAAGGTTTAAATTAGTAATTGGTGTTGGTTGTTATCAGATATCTTTTTGGCATCTATTGAAGTGTCCATAAAGTTTTTACTACCATCAAACTGTATCTGAGTGTCTGATAAACTCCCCCTGGCAGTAAAGGATCAATAACACAGTGGATGCATCCTATCTTTCTTAGCCTTTGTCAAATATAGTTTTCAGTTAGACTTTCTACGCTTTTATTAAGGAATTTTGCAGCCATATTTATAAGCAATGCTGCTGTTAGGCTTTAGCATTAGAATTAGGCTAGCTTTCCTTTTTTTCCAATATTCTGGAAGGATTCATTTTGCATTATGATATTTTATTGCTGGAAAATGTTTAAGAATCTTAGAGGTAAAACCATCTAGCACTGGAGCCTTTTTGTTGTTGTTACAGTTTTTTTTAATCTGCAAGAATTTCTCATCTGTTCTTTGTCTTACTCGACATTTTTGAGGAGTACAGGGTAAATATTTGCTGGAATATTTCTCATTCTAATGTTTCTTTCTGATTAAATTCAGGTCATACTCTTAGGGCACCTACAGAAGCAATATGTCTTTCTCAGTATACCATGGCAGGAATCACAGTCTATCCCAATATCAGTGTTGTTGATTTTGATCACTTGATTAAGGTGCTGCCTACAAGTTTTTCATTGTGAATTATTGTTGATTATTTTTGTAATTAATAAGCAATTTGTGGGTAAGTATTCTGGGACTTTGTAAGTATCCTATTTCTTATCAGATGTTTGCCCACTAGTTGTAGGATCTGATGATTTTCTAACTTTCATATCTTCTATATTTATCAATTGGTATTCTTCTGTAAGGAAGAACTTTCCCTTTTCCTTGCTTCCTCACTCATTTATGGATTCTTAACAGTATGGCTTTATAGATTTTTATTTTGTCCAGTGGGCTGTATTACATTATTATTATTAATTTTAATGCTCATGTTGTTTCAGAAGAGCTAGTGGGAGACCCTTCAAGCTGACTTCTATATCTTTTGAGTATGTTTCTATCATTCTTTAATACATTCCTACTTCTGTGACTGGAGTTTCAGACTCTTGCACTTTCCCTGTGCAAGCCCTGAATCCACCTTTTTTTCAAGGAACGCTGGTTCCTTTCAGGGAAGAATGGAGTTTAGAAACCAAGATCTAGGCAGTAGGTATGCTCATTGCTATTGGTATGTCATTGCTTAGGAGCCAACACTAGGAAATGTGTGTGTGTGTGTACAACATGTACACACACATATATACACTATATACTCATATCAACATTTCTAAATCTATCCATGTATCTATCAGTATTTATCTACGTATGTGGTTTTTTGGTAGATTCCCTTTATCAGGCTGAGAAAGTTTCCTTCCATGCCTAGTTCACTGTGAGTTTTTATCATATATGGGTATTGAATATATAGGTATTATCATATGTAGATATTGTCAAATAATTTGTATCTATTGAGATGATCAAGTAGTTTTCTTTTTAATAAAGGAATGTCTTTTAATATATGAATTATAATTATTGATTTTTGAATGTTAAACTAACTTTGCATTCTTGAGATAATCCCTACTTGGTCACAGTACATTATTCTTTTTATATGTAGTATGAGGGGTTTTTTTCCTAATATTTTGTTAAGTACTTTCGTATCTCTGTTCATGAGGGATATTGGTCTGTGGTTTTCTTTACTTGTAATGATTTTGTCTGATTTTGATGTCAGGGTAAAACTGGGCTTATAAAATGAGTTGGGAAGTATTCTTTTATCACTTACTTTCTGAAAGAGTTTGTGTGAGGTTGGTGTTGTTGCTTCCTTATATGTTGGACAGAATTCACCAGTGAAGCCATTTGGATCTAGAATTTTCTATGGGGAAAACTTTTAAATTACTAATTCAATTTCTGTAATAGATGAAGAGCTATTCTAATTTTCATTTTTTTTCTTGTGCCAGTTTTGGTAATTTATATCTTTCAAGGAATGTATCCATTTGATCTAGGTTGTCAAATTTATTGGCATAAGTTGTTCATCATATTTTTATTATCCTTTTAATGTCTGTGGATCTGTAGTGATGTTCCCTTTTTCATACCTGATGTTGGTCATCTGTGTCTTCTTTTTGCTTTCTCTATTAGTATAGCTAAAGGTTTATCAATTTCATTGATCCTTTCAAAGAACCATTGTCTTCTGGCTTGCATAATCTCTGATGAGACATCTATGATATTTCTTATATTTCCTCTCCTTTACATAATGTATCTCCTCCTCATGGCTTCTTTTAAAATTTTCTTCTTTATTACTAGTTTTCAGCAAGTTGACTATGATGTGTTGATGTGATTTTCTTTTTGTTTATCTCATTTGGGAGTTTATTAAGCTCCTTGAACTTTTGAATTTTTAATTTTCATCAAATATGGAAAATTTCTGGCCAGTATTTCTTTAAATACTTTTTTCTGTTCTTTCCTCCCTTTTCTCCCTATCCCCTCAGCTTCTGGGCCTCCAATTTCATGTATGCTGGAACACTTGGTATTGTCCTCCAGGTCCTATCACTGAGTTTCTGTTTTGTTGTTTGTTTATGTTCAATTTTTAGACAGTTTCTCTTGGTGTATTTTCAAGTTTACTTTGATTTATAGTATTTCATCTTCTGTTAACCTTATTTAATTTTTACTTTAAATATTGTAAATTTGTTTTCTTCTTTTTTTTTTTTTTTTGTGATGGAGTTTCGCTCCTGTTGCCCAGGCTGGAGTGCAATGGCGCGATCTCAGCTCACTGCAGCTTCTGCCTCCTGGGTTCAAGTGATTCTCCTGCCTCAGCCTCCCGAGTAGCTGGGATTACAGTCATGTGCCACCACACCTGGCTAATTTTGTATTTTTAGTAAAGATGGGGTTTCTCCATGTTGGTCAGGCTGGTCTTGAACTCCCAACCTCAGGTGATCTGCCCACCTCGGCCTCCCAAAGTCCTGGGATTACAAGCCTGAGCTACCACACCCGGCCTTAAATATTGTAATTTTTAGTTCTAGATGTTCCATTTGGTTCTTCTTTATGTCTTCCCAGATCTCTTATTATGGTTGCGGTTTTCTTTAAATGCTTCAATGTAGTTAAAAAAGCTACTTAAATGTCCTCATCTGCTAGTTCTATTATCTTTGTTATTTTCTGTCTTCTAGGTCTGTTTTTTTTCTCTCTCTCTTTTACTTTATTTTGAAATCATTTTATACTTATAGAAAAGTCACAAAAATAGTAGAGTTTAGATATGACGTTTACCCAGCTTCCCTCGATGTTAGCATACATAACCATACTACAAGAATCAAAACCAGAAAATTTACAACCTTATTGTACTTTCACCTATCTTTCCACTAATACTTTTTTAATTTCAGAATTCAGTCTGTGATTCTACATTGCATTTAGCTGCCACATCTCTTCAGTGTTTTCTAACTTGTAAGAGTCCCAGCCGGGCACGGTGGCTCACTCTTGTAATCCCAGCATTTTGGGAGGCCAAGGTGGGCAGATCACCTGAGATTGGGAGTTTGAGATCAGCCTGACCAACATGGAGAAATCCTGTCTCTACTAAAACTACAAAAAATTAGGCGGGCATGGTGGCACATGCCTGTAGTCCCAGCTACTTGGGAGGCTGAGGCAGGAGAATCGCTTGAACCCGGGAGGCAGAGGCTGCAGTGAGCCGAGATCGTGCTATTGCACTCTAGCTTCGGCAATAAGAGGAAACTCCATCTCAAAAAAAAGAGAAAGAGTCCCTCAATATTCCTTTGTCTTTCAATGACCTTGACACTTTTGCGAGTACTAGCCAGTTATTTTATAAATGCCCCTCAATTTTTGAGATACTTTGAAACTATGTTAATATCCTATTTCTCTTATGATCATTTCACTATACTACTAACTAATAATACTAATAGTAACAAACACTTCATAGCATTTATGTGCTTGGCATTGACCTAAGCACTTTACATATAATAACTCATTTAATCCCTACAAAAACTATAATTGTACAGTGCCATACAAGCCAGAATATTGACACCCACCCAAAAGGCAAAAGATGAGAGGAGGAGCTGCTTAAACACCTGCATCATTATCCCTGTTGAAAGTAAGCTTCTTAACAACAGGAACTCTGTGCCATTCAAGCTTGCATCTTGCATGGTGCTGAGCACACAGTATGCGATTGGTAAAGGATGAGTACATGATAGTCAGATAGGTTGAATAATCTCAGCAATATTCTCACTAATTGAGACTTGATTTTTCCAGTGAAGTCGAGATCTTTATCTACCTTTAAAGTGCCTAAGCTGTTTTCTGGCTTTCTTTTGGGTCCTCGAATATGCCAAGCTGTTTCCACACTGGTGCCTTTGGATGACTGGTTTGTCTCTATGTGCCTTTTTCTGAGTCTTCACAGGACTGGCTCCATCTTGTTATTATCACTTATCTTAATCACTCTTCCAGAGACCCAATCCTTGACCTTCCTCCCCTACCTCCACCCAGCTCCTACTCAGTACTCTCCAAACCATTTTCCTGCATTACTCTCTGCATAGGACCTTGCCTGACTGCTTCACATACAGTCATGCCTGGCACAGCAATGTTTTGGTTGATGACAGACTGCATATGTGATGGTGGTCCCATAAGATTATAACAGAGCTGAAAAACTCCTATCACCTAATGAGTTGTAGCCATCACAACCTAAGTTGTAGCACAATGCATTACCTTTTCTATGTTTAAATAAGTTTAGATATACAAGTACTTACTATTGTTTTACGGTTATTTACAGTATTCAGTACACTAACATGCTATACAGGTTTGTAGCCCAGGAGCAATCGGCTGTACCATATAGCCTAGGTGTGTAGCAGACTACACCATAGGTCTGTATAAGTTGTATAAGTACACTCTGTGATGTTCACACAACAATGAAATTGCTCAACAACACTGTTCCCATAACGTATCCCATCAATAAGCAACATATGACTGTACATACACAGCACCTAACTTGGGGTTGTATACAGTAGACCTTCAAAGATGTTTGCTGCATGAGAGAATTAACCAACCAACCAATCCATCAATCCGTTCTGGACACCCCAGACAGGTGTTCAGCAATACAGTGTTGGAGTCCTTGACAGCCTTATTGCTAAACCTTGAACTTCAAGAGTCATTCTGAGAATGAGTTTTCTGTGATGCGTTAGTATTTGAAGTCCAAGGACTTATTCATAAACTCACTCATAAACTTGTATGGGCCTTAAATTTGTGTGTTAATGTTGCTGGTAATTAATGAAATAGATACAGTCTTTAATCTCTCTGGATAAAGGGCTGTGAATTTGCTTCTGTCAGTTGATTGAACTGCACTTGCTGGAGTCATTTTACGTAGCACTTAGAGATTATTTATATTAAGCCCACAACCTAAATTATTGCAGTTTGAGAATATGTGTGGTCTTTATAAACTCCTTGTATTCACAGGAGCTTGAATAAGAGCTCATGTTATGATTTAGCTACAAATTATTTGGGAATTTGGAAAATTGGCAATTTTTTTTTCTTGCCTATTTGACTTTACCTTTGATGCCAAGTTGAAGATCTCACTGGCAATGTACAACATTAACTGAGTTGAATAATAATTGAAAAGTGAAAAACAAAAGGTGTTACACATACCAGGTGCTGTTTTGGGGAATAATATTAGGAACAAATCCATGTGGGTTTATATTTGTACATAAAATGTTCATAAGCACACATATATACACACAAACATAAATGCGTATCCACATATGCACAGATACAGACTTATATCTACATATCCTGTCCTTTAAAATTATTTAAGGAATTTCAAACTAGAGCCTTTTTAGACTCTCTTGTACTAAACGTTAGGATACGCTAGCCTACTCGAATCCTTTGGCCCTTTGCTTCTCTTACTTAGATCATTTTTCTTTTTGATTAATGTGCCAAGTTTGGGAAAACTTCAAAACATTTCTACAAACTGCAAAACCACTTGGGTACACAGACAAGAGCCTCCATCTTTTTCATCAAACCATAAATTTTTTTTTTTTTTTCTGAAAGAGATCCCAGGTTACCAACATTTTTTCCTTTTTTATGACTAGTTTATCTTCAATTTAAATTTTTCTTGTACTCTCAGATCCTGTCATCTTTCAAGGTTTGTGCTTCTCGGTTCTGCACTGCCAAAGAGACTCTGTAAGGCTTAAATTGGATGTCAAGTGGAATTGTCTTTTGTTTGTTCAAATCGATTTCATATTGTGCTGCTGTCCGTTCCCAAAATCATAGTTCTCTTATTTGAGGCCTAGCAAGACACAAAGGCAAGCTCGAAGTGAGAACCTAAAGTGTACCCATTTACTTACTAAATGTACGGTGTTGTTTATATTGTATGCAAACTTCTGACAACAGTAAACAGATATCTTAATCTTTAAAAACACAAATAAAGTGAAAAAAGGACTTCACATTAACCATGTTTCAGTACTAAACAGACTAATTAATACAACGTGGCAGGATTGGTCCTGGTTGTAGTCTCAGTTCTGCCTCAATTCTATGAGGCGTGGAGGAGGTCACTGGTATCGCTGGGCCCCAGTCACCTCTCAGCATGAGATAGGACTACATCATCAAGATTTTTTATGTCTTTCCCTCCAGTCACTGGTGCTTGGGGAACCTCATCTCCTTTATACCTGGGAGGAAAGTGCTTTTAAAGTTCGCTTTCATGCAGTGCTTACCATATACTAGGCACTCCCCTAAACTCTTTAGATGAACTAGCTCATGTGTTTTGCTGGAAGAAAGTCTGGAAGAAAATACAACAAAATGCTCATGCTGGGTTTTGGGGTGTCCATGATACATGTATATGTATATTTCTTTTCTTCATTTTCCAAAGATTATTTCACTTTGCAATAGAAAGAAATACAAAGAACACAATTGTTGGAAAGTAATAACAAAGACTGGCAAAGTGCTTTGTGATTTTTTTAAAGCACCTTTGACATGAATTTATGTGTTTAATCTTTCCAGGAGCCATATGACACAAAGGGTATTATTTCTCTTGTTTTGCAGTTGAAAAAGGGAAGGTCAGCTCATTTGTCCAACATCACACAGCTAATGAATAACTGAGCCAGAACTTGAATTCAGGACCTCTCACATCCAGACTCCACTACATCAAATTCCCTTTCCCCAGGGGCCCTAACTTTGACGCTGTTACATTCTAGACCATCACCTCTTCACCAGATTGGAAAGACAGCCTTTTCACATAGTTTAGGAGTTGACTTTCTCTGTTCTTAAAGCTAATCTAACTTGACTAGCTGCCTTGTATTACATATTTTCTCCCAAACACCCCTTTCTCTAGGACAGTCTTGGCAGTCTTGGGAGTTAGCTATGTCATAGTCAGATCTCTTGGAAGACAAAGAGCTCCAGGTCTAGAGAAACAAGTGAGAGGGTGTTTTCCAAGTGTGCTTAGAAAATGTTTATGGGCTTTGTCCTCATCTGAATAATCAGAAGAAATGATTTGATTTTTACACCTTGGTATACACTCTGAGATTACACAGTCCTGAGGTTTACATATTCCTCAGAGCCATTAGACTGACCAAAAGGACTCCTCCCTATGTTTCATAGTATTTTTACAGTTCTCACAGCAATCATTTATCAGTATTTAAATTAATATTAGCTGGGCACAGTCACTCACTTCTGTAATCCCAGTACTTCGGGAAGCTGAGGCCAGAAGTTCAAGTCCAGCCTGGACAACATAGCAAGACTCTGTTTCTACAAAAAAAAAAAAAAAATTAAAATTAAAAATTAGCCAGGTGTGGTGGCACACACCTGTAATTCTAGCTACTTGGGAGGCTGAGGAAGGAGAATTGCTTGAGCCCAGGAATTCAGGGTTATAGTGGGCTATGACTGTAACACTCCACTTCAGCTTGGGTAGCAGAGCAAGACCCTGTCTCTTAAAAAAGTAAAATAAATTAATCTTTACAACAACCCTCCGAGCTAGACTGGAAGGAGGTGGTATCCCTGTTTATTGATGGTTCATGTGAGGTCATACAGACAGTAGGTGGCCGAGCCCAGGTGCCCAAGCCTAGCCCTCATTCCTTTTTTTTACCCAAGGTTCCTATTCATACCATTGTCTGTGTAGCTTATGACCATTTAGCCTTAAGTAATCTGTTTTCATAGCAAATTTTACTTTAAGAAAGGAAAAAAAAATCACATTTATTCTGCTACATCTTCTTGCTTTATTCATAATGAATTCTGCAGGTCAATTTATCCTCAACGGTGGCAAGCCAGAATTTAAGTAAAGCTTCTACTTAGCTGGTACATTTGCATGTCAAATCTTTAATTCAGCTGTCAGTGTTTTAGCATTTACTGTACTTTCATTAATAAATGTTATTTTGATGGTCTCAGGCTAATCAAGACTATTTGAAATGGGGGACGGCACCAAATGAAATTTACAGAGAAATCAGAGCTTCTTCATGGACTTTAAAAGAATTGTTACTTTACACGTGTTTGATTCAGAGTGCATGTAAAATTAAAGTTAGACATGTTGTTAGTTCTTGCATAAACAAGCAAAAGAAGCTAAGGAATCAACTTAGATTTATTTGTTCCTTTAAGAGCATGTACTGAGCACCTCCTGTGTGCTAGACATGTTCTAGATGGTAGAAACGCAGATATCAACATGGCAGGCAAAAATACCTGCCCTCAAGAATTTCCATTCTAGAGTGAGTAGACAGATGATATCTCAAGTAGTGCCAGGACCTATGGAAAAAGCTGACCAGGCAGGGCACTGAGTTCTGAGGAGTGAGTGGTCAGAGAAGGCCTTGCTTCCTTCTTATCCACATTCTGGCATAGGAATTTAATTTCCGTGTACATTTTTTTTTTTGGTAACATATAGCTCCAAAATAAGTTATTTTTAACTTTACACTCAATAAAAACCAACTTGTAGTAATTAAACTTGTTCAGTACATTCCTCACAGGGACATGAGGTGCTATTACTTCTATCAGCAACAAGTATCTGCTTATCTATTTTTTATACATTGTAGTCCACATAAGGCTTTCTGCTTTTTATAAAAGGAACTGCCTCTTAAAAAAAAAAAAAAAAGAAAGAAAAGAAAAATGGTTTAAGAAGTACTCATCTCCGAACATTATTTTCATGCATTTCTTGTATTTTATTTTTTTTCCTATAAGATAGTGCCCATCCCATAAGTTTGGGCCACCCCAACATTATATTTCCCTGCCTTTGAATATTTAAAGAAAATATACTTCTTGGTGTGCTCTCCAGGAGCCTGCTATGAACCCTAGAATGAGATCTCGGAGGCTGGCCACGATAGGAGCCCCTTCTTGTATCTGAGGTCATCTCTTAGAAGCAAAAATGCTCAGCTCCCCTCAGGACTAAACCCGCCAGCCCTGCGTTCTGTTCTAGGAGCTGCAGATGGTGCTTGGGATTTCAGGTGACTGTTTCTCCTCACCAGGACACAACACATGTTTTCCTTTCCTCTCTAGATGGCAGCACAAAGACAGAAAAGGGGCAAGTGACGGTGGTGGCTCCACGCAAGGCTTGGCGGTTTTCCCTGCAACTTCAGACACTCCCAGAGGGCTCGGACTTTTTCTTCTGCACTTTCTGGAAAATTGCCAAGTGCCAAAAGGTGTATTTTAAGGCGCTAACTGTAAATGCTTTATTTCTTTGATGAGTCCCACTAGTCGATGTGGCAGCAGCATTCCTCCCTGGAGCGCTCAGCTAGGCGGTTCTGTCCGGGAGCTTCAAAGCATCCCAGCTGTGCACCTGTTCATAGTCTGAGGACCTCAAGCTTTGGCATGTTTTAGGCATGGACATGGTGACTTAAAGTACTTGATTGTCTTGATTTCACCCTGAAAGCTTTGGCAAACCAAGTTTCAACCCTTACTTTAAAAACCTGACACTTATTTACTCCATGTCAATTTGGAAGCTTCTAATTCATAAATATGCCTAAACATCGGCATTTTATCTCTCCAGGAGTTATTAAACATTTCTTCCTTTTTAAAAGATTTGTCCAGTATGTGTATTATTTTATTTTTCAGAGTAAGGACATAGGAGATGAGGGAAGGTTGGAAGTAGATGCCAAAAAGTGATTTGGTGGGGAATCTGGCGCGTCGTGAATATGTTTTAGCAGGCAGTGGGAGGTTTTGTGCAAAAATGTCTGCGGATTTGAGGTGGCTTGTCCACTTGACATGCAAGAGGAATGTGTGGGTGCTGCTCAGCTGATCTTCCCGCATTCACACAGGACCCCAATCTGCTTCTTCAGGAAATAATTTTGTTTCCGAATCTCTGACTACAAAGATTATTAATAATTAGACCCTAGTTCTGGGACGTAGTCTACCATTTTTCCACACCTCCCTTCACATGTAGAAATTTTTGTTAGCCTCAGGGACTTTTAAAATTCCTGCCCTTCTATAGTGGACAAGTGAATCTTCCTTCTGCAAAAACCAAAGCCACTAGATTCTGATGATGTTCAAGTTTGTCACTAGAGACCCTGCTCTCTTACCTGTGCCCCGAGTTTCTGTTCCAACACTTTAAATTCAAACACCTAACATTACAAGATTTCATTCGGTTGTTTTTTTTTTTTTTTTAAATCACAAGTAATTCATGATACATTCTCACAAAAAGCGAAGGCAGAAGTGATCCCCACGTCCCACTGCCAGCAGTGCTCAGGCTTCCCTGGGTGACTGCGTCCTGGGCCCTGACTCAGGTCTGTTTCTTAGTTATCCACTTTCCCACTTCCAGTTTCTATCTGTTTCCTCGCAGCCCGAGCAGCCCTACAGTCACTGTTCATGTAGTCCATTTCATCGTTTCCTCTAAGAATCCAATCCTCTTGAGCTCTCCTTCAGAAATACCTCATGGGAAAATTAAAAATCAGACAAATCAAGAAATAGAAAACTCCAGCACTTAAATAAGCCCTTTTCTCTTTTTTGAGACAGAGTCTCGCTCTGTTGCCCAGATTGGAGTGCAGTGGTACAATCTTGGCTCATTGCAGCCTCTGCTTCCAGATTCAAGCGATTCTTCTGCCTCAGCCTCCCAATTAGCTGGGATTACAGGCACACACCACCATGCCCGGCTAACTTTTTTTTTTTTTAATTATTTTTTAGTAGAGATGGGGTTTCACCATTAGCCAGGCTGGTCTTGAACTCCTGACCTCAAGTGATCTACCCGCCTCAGTCTCCCAAAGTGCTGGGATTACAGGCGTGAGCCGCCGTGCCCAGCTAGCCCTTTCTTCTTCATGCCCACTGCCACCAAGCATAAGGCTGTTCTCTTGAGGGCAGAGACCATATGGCCCATGTCTCAAATAGAGACACACCCGCGTTGCTAAAAACACCAGGATAGCACTGAGCATGCCGCGTGTATCCCCCACTCAGCGCATGAGTCACAGACACACAAGGTGACATACTCCTTCCCTATCAAGTTGTCAAGGACTTTTAGAAAACAGCCATGCTCAGAGCTAGAGAGGAGGTGGAAAGTGGGCCTTGCTGGTAAGAATAGAAAATGGTACGACTTTTGGAGGCCAACTTGGAAGTAAATATGAAAAGCCTGAATGTGTTGCATTGTCTTTGTTTCAGCAATATCCATTGTTAGAAAGACAGCCTTAGGAAATAATCATGAATGTGTACGAAGATTTAGCTACAAGAATATTCACTGTGGTTCTGTTTAAATAGTAAGTAATTAGAAAAAAACTAAATTAGGAGGCTGAAATTATTTTTTAAACTTTTTTATTGGGCTGTGTGTGGTGGCTCATGCCTGTAATCCCAGCACTTTGGGAGGCCAAGGCGAGAGGATCACATGTGCCAAGGAGTTTGAGACCAGCCTGGGCAACATAATGAGACCCCCATCTCTAGAAAAAAGAAAAATTAAAAGAAAAATTAGCCGGTCACGGTGGCATGTGCTTATATTCTCAGGTACTTGGGAGGCTGAGGTGGGAGAATGGTTTGAGTCTGGGAGGTCGAGGCTGCAATGAGCTATTGATCACACCGCTGCAATCCAGCCTGGGTTACAGAGTGAGATTCTGCCTCAGACAAACAAACAACAACAACAACAAAAACAAATTTGTACTGCAAGTATAAGTAATACCTCTTTTTCCCTCTCTTTCCCCTCTTCTTTCCTTCTTTTCTCTCCTTCTTTCTTTTTTCTTGTCTCCCTTTGTAGAAATTTTCTAGATAAACATTTTACTATTATGCTAATACAAAAATAAAAATACTCAGTTCGTTATTTTATATATCGGTCACTCATCATTTTCCTCTCCAGATTATAATCTCTTTTCAAATTTTTGTGTCTCATTTGGTAAGTTTCTTGGAGGAAGAACCATACTATATATGTTTCACCGTTCTTTGCTTAGCATTCAAGTAGATCATAGCAAATCCTACCAGTAATCAAATAATTGCCCTTCTTCTGTCCCCACACCTTTAGAGTTTCAGGTTTCAACTATCTGATTCCTTGACTTCCCAACCTGGTCAGCGATATATGATTTGCTCGGAATTGTGTGTTTCGGGCATGTACACACACGCTGAAATTAATTAATTTTGCTTTGAAGATTTCCTAAGAGCCCTAGAAATAATTGCAAATGCTTTGGAGTGTATCACAACCAGGACTGATAACTACCGTTTCTGTCTACAAAACTAAGGGGAGGGAGAAAAACATACTACCGAACGAGCAGAGCACAGAAGCCAGTGCATGTTTCACACTTGGTGACATGCAGTTTTTGCTGGGTTTTTTTTTTTTTTTTTTTTTTTTTTTTTTTTTTTGCCCTAGCAGATTGTAACCAAATTGCTCAACTTCACAGCAAGAACTTTAGAGACTCAATTTCTAAGTGCTAGTACTTGGCTTTTCAAAAGAACTTTATAGGGATAAATTAATTGCTACTGTACTTTTAATTGTTTTAAAGTTACTTAGGCCACTTCTGGAAATATGTAATATTGTATGAGCCTAACTTAATGTTTCATTTCTCCCTCAGTTACGTGATTTGATGATATAATAAAGGAAACTATAAAAATTTGATATTGTTGAGGGCTTTTTAGAAAGTTGAGATACATTTTTCTTTGTGTCATTGTTGCTAAAAGAGGTTAGATATGGATACATATTACCTAGGAGAAAGAACAGCATTTTGTGGCAAAATAGTTATGTTATACCGAATTTGACAGGCTTCTCTCCTGACCGATTTTGGAGCAAATATCTTCATGTGCCTTGTAAAACTAGAGATGCATTCAGTTTTCAGTATTCCCAGATATATTTTACCACTCTTAACTATTTTTCCCATATAGTGTCTCAATAAGCTGCTATTTCATAAAACTCCTTTGGGACTTTTCCTTGCACCTTCTTTAGTCACTTTATAGCAAGAGTGTTATCCACAATATTTAACATAAATAAAATAGCATAGCACAGACCGCAGAACAGTCTAGCTAGATTGCCAGTCTACTGATACGGACGCCCTCCAGCTGCATAACACCCAAGCTTTAACCTAAAAATTAAAGCAGAAAAGCCTTCCAGATGAATCGTGTTCCAGAATCCTATCCCTCTAGGAACCCTTGGGTGTGTGTTTATTGTTTGGGTTTTGTGTTGTTTTACATTTGTTTGTTCCCTTGTTCATGCTTACATTATTTCAATCCATCACGATACAGCAATTAAGAACTTAGTATCACCAGCCTTTGGAAAACCTAGTTCTATTTGATTAAATGTTATCTATGAAGGTGTTAAATATTTTTTCTATAAGGTTATCCAGGCTGAATACCACCTTTTCATTATTATTTCAAATCTCAAGACTCAGCTACTCCACAAATGTAGACCTCCATCCAGACTTCCCATCTGAGCTCCATGCTTGAATGTCTAGTGGTCCTTTGACATCACAGTCACACTTGGGTATCTTAAGGACTGTCTCAACTCATGATCTCCTTAATTGAAAAAGAAGAAGGAATAAAGGGAAGGAAAAAGAGAGAGAGACAGGAGGGAGGGAGGGACGTAGGGAGGAAGGAAGGGAAGAAAGGAAGGAAGGAGGTAGGGAAGACAAGGAAAGGGGAGGAAGGAAGGAGAGAGAAGAAAGAAAGGAGGAAAGGAAGGAAGGAGAGAAGAAAGAAAAAAGAAAAGGAAGTAGAGAAGGAAAGTGTTTAAAACCAAGCATGGTGGACAAAGTTTTTCCTAGCTTTACCTGTTGATAACAAGCCACAAATCTTAGAGTCATCCTTGGCCCCCCTTGCTATTTTAACCCCGACACCCCATGCATGATCTTTCAGTTTATCCTGTTCAAATCTCACCAAGCCAGATACTTTGCTCCGTTCCTATCACCTTCCTGCTGGTTCAAACCACTGTCATCTCCCAGAGCACAACTGTGTCCTCCCTACCTGGAGGACCAGCATCCAACTCTAGAACCCTCCTGTGCACTCTCCATGCCTTTCAAACACAAAGTTCACTATCATCCCTGCCTCTCCCATGCCCTCGCACATACCCAGCTCCTCTGTAAAGCTTTTATTGCTCTTTGGATGAAGCCCCGCATCATGACCTGCAAGGCCTTGCATGCCAGAGCTGAAGCCCTTCCCTCTGCAGACCCTGAGTCGTGCTGTGCTTACTCTGGCTATGTGGCCTTTAGCTGTTCTGTGTCCTCACCTGAAATGTTCTGCCAGCTTCCTCTGATGACCTAAGTCCCGATCTTCCTTCAGATCTGCTCTACCGTGGTCAGCCATAGGGAAGCCTTAGGAAGGCTCCTCTGACCCCCAGAGCAGGTCAGATCTTCCCATCACAGCTGTCACAGCGCCCTTGACCTCCCCTTCATGGAACTATCACAGAGACAATTTTATATTTTTAGGCCTAATAATTACATTAATGTGTATCTCTTGGATTACACAGAGCTTCAGGAAGGCAGAGACCATTTAACCACTCGTGTGAAGAGTTAACACGGCAGGCCTGAGACTGCTATGCTTAGAACGGCCTGCTTGCAAGGTTGGCCTTTGGCTGGCATCTGGGAGCTTGAGTGGTAAATGGTTCCTTACACTGGTATGAAACAGTGATAGGATCAGAGGGGCTGGCCGTGCCTAAACTGTGGGTAGAAGCATGTGCTTTATGTTGAACATGCGACTTTCTTTCTGGGGGTCTGGGATTTTGGTACGCACCAAGCAGAGGAAGCCCATGTGACCAGCCCCAACATTAGTCATGGAATCGATAATGGACTTCCCCAGGCAGAATTGTTGCAGGCGTGGTGCTGCATTTCCATTGCTGAGGTGCACCCCACGTGACCTCACTTGGGAGGGAGAGAGCATAAGGAAGCCTGTACGTGGATTTCTGCAGACTCTGCCCATGTCTTTTTTCCTGGCTTGGCTGTGTATCCTCACCACACCACTGTCATAAGTCCTAGCTGTGAACACAGCTATGTGCCAACTCCGGTGAGTCCTCATTGCAAATACTCAAACATCGGGGTGTCTTGGGGACTCTCAACTCACCACGGTATCCCCAGAATCTTGCTCAGTATTTGACATTTAATGAATTGCTTAACACATAATTTTTTTAATGAAAAGAAAACGACCTCAGAGGAGTAGGACGAAGTCTATCCTGCGGAAATTCTCTAAAGAACTAAGGAATTTTGTGATTTATCAATTATATCCTAATGACCCAAATAGAGAACGCACATCTTTCTGGAAAAGGCAGAATAAAAAATGATTCAGGAAATTTAGCCCATCAAAGCCCGTTAGAATTGTTTTCTCATAAAGATGAATTTTCTGTATCTGAAGTGACAGCAGGGCAGAGATGAGCCAGCAGCTCCTCTTGGGCCCTGTTGCTCTTCTGCTGCCTTCACCATCTCCGCCCCCTTTCCTGTGTATTTAGATTGTCGGCCAGCTCGTCACGGAGAGTGACACCCCGGTATCAGGGGAGCAAGAGCTTCTCCACGTTGGCTGTACGTTGGAATCACCTGGGAAGCTTGAAGAAATACTGATGCCAGGCCCCACTCCTACAGATGCTGCAAATAATCAGCCCGAGGTGTGGTCCAGGCACTGGGATTTTAATGTGCAGCCTCTTCTAACACCACAGTCTCTTTTCCTTCCTCCCTCACACATCCCCTTTGACAATCAGATTTCACAAGGTCCATCCTTCCTTCAAAACGAATTCTTATTTTGTAAACGCTTCTTAACATTTCTGGTTTCTGGTTTTCGAACTCACAGCCAGTTAGCAGGCACGCTGATAAGAGGAAGAAATAAGACCTTTTGCCTCCACCACATGAGAAGATTGGAGCAACTAAGACAAGCAGGTGGAACTCGAAACTATACAAATCAGGACTATGGCGGACTGGGTCACTCCTAAGGACGTGGCTGGGGTGCAGAACAGAATCGTTCAGGAGAGCATGGTTTTCAATAATGACCAGTAGTCTACACCGCCGGTTGCCCACTAAGGAATATATATCTCACTTTACATATAAGATGATGTAAATTAACTTTATTTTGAATATTTGGTAACAGTTCATCATCAGTAATGAGGAGGCATATGTTATTTCCTATATTGGGAAGCTCCTTCCTCCACTAAATGTAAATCTATCCATTTGCCATTTTTTAACCCTTCTCTAGGCAAGACAGCAGACCATGAGATGCATGAGCTGTTACCTGGCGGAGCTGTGATTTATCTTTCCTTTGTAACACCCAGGTAGATTTCTCAGGGAATGGAATCTGTGTCTAGAAGCAGTGTGTAATAAATTGGGTGAGGTAAGGCTATTCATGTCTTGAAGTCAGATAGAGGAGTTTGGCTTTGAAGGGATGGAAATGTAGGTTCTCACACAGAATAAGAAGCCATAAAAAGGGAGCTACAGGGTTGCCAGGTGTAGATGGGAGGCTCTGTGGAGAAGGTGGAACTGAGCTGGAATGAATGGGATTCAGGCAGGTGCAGCCCAAGGCAAGCCCCAAGGGAAAGAAAGGAATTAACAACACATCATAGTCCCACCTTCCCTGTCTTCAGAATCAGAAGCAGTGAGAATTCAGCAAGGAAGCAGTCTTAGCTCTTTGGGTTTGAAGAATCTCTTGGGGATATAATTTCACTTTTTCTCTGCCTGGTGCTATAGTCTAAAGCTGGCGGTGGAAATTCCAAGATAAGTTGTTCTTAGAATCATAAGGGCTGGCTAACAGGCCAGTGGGGACACAGCCTAGAGGGCCATCAGCTATCTGAGGGCCCTAGGGTTGGACAGGCCCAGGCAAGGTGAGGGCAAAGTCAGGAGACTTCATTTACCCAGGTGCAAAGAAAGGCGTCAGCCTTCAAAGGCTTTCCACTGTTAACCAGCAGACCAGAGGCAACTAATCACTAAATGGAAACTGATAATTGTGCTGCTCATTTATTTTCCCAGTTAATGCTTTTCAACACAACCCTTTATATTTCTGAAGAATAAAGACTTGTAAAAGAGAGGGAGTAGTTATGGCTGCAGAAAACTGGCCCGCCCTTTGCTCTGCTGACGGTTTTATAAGGCCAAGGAAGTTCAAAAAGTAGAAAGAATTTCTAAGCAATTCCACAGAAATTCTAAGCATTTTCAGGAAACTCATTCTTAACTTTTAAAAAATAGTAATACAAGATTAATTGCAGTGATTTAATAAGTAAACCATGACAGATGGTCAACATGCAGCATTTTTTTTTTAATGTGAACAAAATTACCAATTTTTTTTTCGGTTTGTTTTTTCTTGTTAATCTTGGGTCTTCAAAGATACCTACTCAGTCTACTTTTTAAATGGATAACTTGCCTGAATGCGTTTGTTAAAACTTTAGTAAATGAATACTCTCTTGTTTGGAGTGTAATTTCCAGAGTGCAGGCTGAATGCAGTGACCCCTAACACAGCCTGGATCTGGTCACCATGGACTGATGGCAGAAGGGATCCAGATATTTTGGTTGGATTCATGATTAGAGACTAAATCAGTATGATGTGTATGAAAAGGACTGGTTTTTAAATATTTGCCATGGAGCTAGAGTAGAAGACAGGGCGACAGAGGCAGCAGTGGCTGGAGTGTAACCAGCCCATGAATCTCAGGCAGGACAGGCCTGCATGCCTCTGTATATTTCTCTGGGAGAGAATACTGGGCTTCAAGGCTAGAAAGGCCAGGATTTCCATCCTAGCTCTGCCATCTTGAATAGGTCCTTTAACTTCTTAGAACCTCATTTTCTATGGCATTAAAGTAGAGGTGATCATAGTATCTCCCCAGTTTCTCATCTCCCCAGAATATTCACATATTTAATTCCTAGCACAGAGCCAGGCACATAATCATGTCTCAATACAAGTTAGTTCTCTTTCTACTCCAAGGCCCCAAACTTCTCCTCAATCCAAGTATCCCTGAGCCTATATACTACCACCAGTTATTCATTTCTTGGAATTAAACCTTGGGTTTTGGCTGTTCTGTCTTCAGGCTCTAGGAATCTTCTTGTCAAACCCCTTCATTGGAAAAATGGGGCCTAGAAAGATTAGATGACTTTCCCAAGTGATAAGTTAAGAAAATACCCTGAATGCTTTAAATCCACCTTGAGGTTTCAATGTCCATGTGCTCTATAAAATGAATCCCATATTGTTTTTCTTTGAAAGATTTTCAGAAATAGCTGCCTTTTACCCATTAGATTACTCACACTGAAGTTTTGAAATACTAGTATTTCTGATTTGAAGATGGATGTGGGAAGTTCATCCCCTGTCCCCACCTCCCACCCCCAATCTCTTCTTTGAAATCATCCAAAGCAAAAGGAAAATAAGAAATGGAAACCAAAAAATCAATTTTCAGTAAAACTAGGGGATATTTTAAGCTATGAACAACAAATAGATGGATGGAAGGGCTGCAAAAAGCAGGGGAGCTTCCAGGAGAAAGAGGAAGGAAGAGTTCATGGCTGTGGAAATGAGACCGAGTCCGCAGAAATACATTTGTAAACAGGGAGGGCAGAGGTGAAGAATAAAGTCTAAGTCACATGTTTATGACAGAAGGAACCAGTATACACACCAGAGTAGCAAGAACTCTCCAAGACCCAATTTAGTTGTGAAATGAAGAGATGATGGGATTAAAAAAAAAATCACACATCCACAACATTTGCAGGAACTATCTATCTCGGTGGCAGAGGGAAAGAAGAGAGACGTTGGCTTTTTAAAAAAACCCCATAGCTGCCTGTCTTTATTGATCAGGGAGAAATAGATCTAAAACTTGCATGCAAAACCCTGATTTATAAAGAAAATTCCTACTAGGCTGGGATGTGGCCCTGTAAATATTTGGCCCAAGGAAAACTCTTGTGCCTCAAAGATGAGAAACCAAAAAGAGCAAACCCAAGTTATTTCAAAGATACAAAATATAAAACAAGAAAAAAAAAGACCAGAAAAAGTAAATGGCAGATAAAATGTTGCCAAAGAGCAGATAAAAATAATAAAAAGTATTTTACTACAAACATAAAATACTTAATGAAACAATTACCTCTATGAAGTTTGGGCACAAAGTAGAGAGGGAGAATCATGGAAGTGATAGAAAGACAAGTGACGTTGTTCGAGCTGGCGCACTACAGGGTAGACATGGGGGAAGAAGTAAACCATCAAAGAAACAAAGATGTATTTGAAGGAAGATAGACAATAATAATAGCACAAGAGCTTAGAGGTTAAAAATAAGAAAACCAAGCAAAATGAAATTGATATGGGTACAGGAAAGATTTATTAAACAGGACAAAAAAGTGAGCAAAATACTGATTTTTTAAAACCTGGTGATTGTAGAATTCAATAAAAACAAGCTTACTTGTAAATATTAATGCAAAAATATTAAATAAAATATTACCAAGTAGGCTCAAATAATTCATTAAAAGAATAATACAATGTGACAAAGTGGGGTCTACTCATAATTTAGAGATGGTTCAATATTAGGAAGTCTTACCATTTTTGTTATCTGAGAAAGAAATAAGGTATTAATCTCCTTAAATACTTAAAAGATACTTGTTAGCACTTTTTCTTGTCACCATGTGAAGAAGGACGTGTTTGCTTCCCCTTCCGCCACGATTGTAAGTTTCCGGAGGCCTCCCTAGCCCTGTGGAACTGTGAGTCAATTAAACCCCTTCCTGTATTTAAAAAAAAAAAAAG
This sequence comes from Macaca mulatta, assembly GCF_049350105.2. Taxonomy (NCBI): domain Eukaryota; kingdom Metazoa; phylum Chordata; class Mammalia; order Primates; family Cercopithecidae; genus Macaca; species Macaca mulatta. The sequence continues at coordinate 30,217,907 of NC_133422.1, forward strand.
ATACCTGGTAAAATTCAACTTCCTTTATTGATCTCAAAATAATTCAGTGAAATAGGAATAGATGTGTACTTCCCTAATATATACAAAATAAAAGTCAACATTATGTTTAGTGGAGAAATATCAGTAGCATTACCATTAAAGTCAGGAGTACGATAAGAATGTTCTAAACAGTTAGATAAGAAAGAGAAAATAGGCATATACAAATTGAAAAGAAGTAAAATTATCATTATTTGCAGATTTTATATTTGAATACTCAAGAGGATCATCTGAAAAAGATTATAAAAATTATAATTCAGTAAGGTAGCTTAATATAAAATCAATATATAAATATCAAAAGGTTTTATACATTTAAGCAACTGCTGGGTAGAAGATGTCATGGAAAAAAAGACCCTTTTACACTTTCAAGAACAACAAAAAAGTTTAAATAACCGGAAATAAATCTAAGAAATATTCCATACATATATCAAGAAACTTTAATCCTGAAAGACAACAAAGCACAGAGAAGGAATTAGAGGGGCTTCTCGCTCAGACCAGGTGACCAGGCAATGTGGCAATAGGAAGGCATATTGACTTCACCACTAAGATTTAGGATTTCCACTTATTCTATAAAAACCCTTACAGACTTCATCTGTAGACAGAATTTTTCTCTTAGTTAACATTTATTGCAGAGTTACATGTGCAAGGCACTATATGTTTTGCCAGCACCATGTCACTCATCACTGTAACAACTTTTTGCAGTAGGCACTATGATAGTTTCCCTCCCACAGAAAGGACCTTCAGGGTCCAAAGGCGAGAAATGGTTTGCACGAGCCAAGCAGCTGCAGAATCAGGCTGAAAAGCCATCACACTATACTTTGGAAAACTCAGAAAAGAATGAAGAAGAAAAATAAAGTCACCCATAATTCTCATTCCTAAATATGACCACTCTTAATATTTTAATCTAAATCAGCAGCTTTCTACCATTTCTCCAACCCGGTCCATCTGAATTCTGTGACTCTTTTATCCTGAGGAACCCCATGGGGCTCGCTCTGAAATGATTTTTCTTACGGGTAAGAAGGTGTCATCTGAAAAGTTCCACGTGTTTTTCATGTGGTCTGTCCATTGTGCTGTTTTAGTCTCCTTCTAATAAATGACATGGTTTTTCAAAGTTCACGTTGTCTGTGATCAGGTGTGAAGAAGTTTGATTTTTATGTATTACTAATGGAAAGCCTTCCCATACTGTTGCAACCCTACTGATTTACCTGTACCCTCTCTGGCCAGTCGCTTGCTTTACTTTTCTTAAGATGCTTAGGTATTATGGTGATAGGCATACATAGTCACCTGTATTGTCACAGTGCATATGTCACCTGAGAGGTGGGCTAATATTAAAATACACACACACATAAACACACACACATGCACATACATATACATTTTTTCTTTTTGGAAGAGCTGGGTCAAAATCAATTTTGATTTTGCCAATCACAAGCATTTTTTAAAAAGTCATAATCACAAGATTATTTTAATCAATGAAAATTATTAAAATTTTATTTCCTAAAATAAGTTGATGGCCAAAAGCTTTTGAATGGCTTTCTAAATGATTTTCTCTACTTGGGAAGGTAAACTGACTAATGATTGTGTGTCTGTTTCTGGTGTTCATTAATCACAGGTAAATTAGTAGACACCTCAGGTTCTGTTTAGTTAATAAATCATCCCTGCAATTGCGCATCTTGAACTTCACAATAGCACTTGTTGAATCTGGGGAAGTGTTCGAGATTCCTCTGTAAATGAATCTTAATTTTTGTTTAATGCTTAATTTAAAATAGTTTTTGCTATGTAAAAATCTTATCATGAAGATGTTAACCAAATTTATTTGTGGAAAGCTATTATGTGAAAATAATTGATTATGGACATTAACCAATTGAATGACATCAGCTATGACATGTATTTTGAGGACTGTTGACCTCTATTTTTGTTCTTCAGAATTTTTTTTTTTTTTTGAGACGGAGTTTTGCTCTTGTCACCCAGGCTGGAGTGCAATGGTGTGATCTCGGCTCATCGCATCCTCCATCTCCCGAGTTCAAGCGATTCTCCTGCCTCAGAATCTCGAGTAGCTGGGATTACAGGCATGCGCCACCACACCCAGCTAATTTTTTGTATTTTTAGTAGAGACGGGGTTTCTCCATGTTGGTCAGGCTGGTCTCGAACTCCCAACTTCAGGTGATCTGCCCACCTCATCCTCCCAAAGCGTTGGGATTACAGGCGTGAGCCACCGCTCCCAGCCTCTTCAGATGTTTTAAGGCTGGCTTTGAATTGGTTTTCCCATTTTCTTCTCTCTGTTTTGATTCCCTTCATTCTTTAGTGTTTGGTCTCAGTGGAACAAGAGTTGTTCATTCTGACTGTCCCAGACCTTGCATCAGCCCTCCCATGACACGATGTGCCTGCTGTTTTCTTGAGCTCTTGAGTGATCCATTCTTGAGTGAGCTATGACTTTGTCTCTTTCGTGTTTTCCCCTAGTATTTGAATCCTTTTAATTAAGGTGTTTATTGAAAGGCTACTTTAATAGTACTTTTTGTTTTTGTAATGCAAGCTTATTATGCTAATGTTTTCAAACCAATGTGTTCAATAGAGATGAAAAAAGAAAACTAATTCCTCCGTAAGCAGAAGTTTATTTTTTTTTCCCTCACTTAAGACAAAGCTAATGTTCTAAAAGGTTGTGAGTCTCCTTACATGTGTCTTTACCCTTGGACAAGGTAAAACAAGTTATAATGGTGGGTGTGACTGATGCTTATTAGTCCCTAGCAAATTAGTAGACGTTTTGTCTCCTGATAACTCTGGCTTTGATTAATGTTTGCTCGCTGCAGTGGGGCCTCATGGACTTTCAAGATGGCGCTCATTCATTGGAGAAAGCATTGGAGATTCTTACGTAAACCTGTTGTGTTTATTTTATCATTTGTTTAAAACATACTTTTCCTGAGCGACAAAATGTCCTCCCTTTTTTCTGAGTTCTAATTGGCATCAGCTTCCGTGTATTTCAAGGCAGCTGCTTAGTGGGGAGATGCAGGGGGCGCTGGAATCCAAACACACCCTCTCCTGCTCCCTGACTCTTTCTTCCACAACAGAAGAGAGCAATGACCAGTAGTTGGAGGTACTTTACTTTTTCATAAAATAGACTAATGTAAACCCAGCTTTGGAGACATTGAATGATGACTCTTTTTCAGGCTCCAAATGAACTATCTGTTTAAACAGCAGGATATGTCAGGGAAAAAATCAAGCTTTAACTTTTATTAGATCTCTCCTGTTTAGTTCACTCCAACTCTATGTGTCTGACATTATGAAAGTGTTTATACAGGGTGTGAGTGAGTAGTTACCTTTCTTCCTGTTGAAACATTAGGGAGGACTGGGGCCCAGTGGCTGAGAGCTAAGGTCAGAGTTGGGCAGAGCTAGGTCTGAAGGCCACTTCTTCCACTTAGCCCATGCCTCATTTTCCCCTCTGTGAAACATGGATAATAATACTATGTACATCACACTCACAGGACTATAGGAGGCCACATATGGAGAATATTTAGCTGGGTGCTTGACGCAAAACAAGCATCAACCAACAATAGCCACAATGATATTGTCGCCATGTTTTTCAGCTTGAGTTCCCAGGCGGATACCTCTGATATTAGATAACACTGATATTACACACCATTGGTACTGTAGATACCACTGTGATTAGCTAACAGTAAATGTAGACATGACAGTGCTTCATCAGGTAGACATCAGGCTTCGAGCATGCCTCCATCTCCTTTCTCCAACCAGAACGCCTGCGAGGGGGAAACAGCAAGTGAAAATACTGCAAAGCTTTGCATTTAGAAACCGGAAAACAGATGCACAGAGCAGTCTGCCTCTGTGTAAATGCACATTGTAATCAGTTTTCTAACTCTGCCTTTACAAGGATGAGTTAAGCGGTTCGTTGACATATCATTATCACATTCTGAAGATAAACAGCCACAGGATCTATGAACTCTCATCAGGCAGTTAATTATTCTTGAATTTTTCTGCACTCTTGAAACATATTCTATTTATTTAACCGTCCCCTGGGAGCCCTGGTCGCTTTTGTCCCTGCCACACGGCCAGTGGTGTAAAACCTCTGCATCTGTCAGATTTCTCCATGTGGAGCATAATTGCCTGATTTCCATTTGAAAGTACAGCCCTGACATTAAAACGACATAGACACACCAATGATAACAATGGCTTCCTGACACCTACCAGAGGAGAGGGGGCGAGGGGGCATAATGCAGGAATAAATAAATGCACGAATGAACGCTCGCCTTCACGGGGCCAGGTCTGAATTTACAGCTGCAGATGAAGTGTTCCTCGGGAGCAAACAAAAAGAAAGAATGAAAGAATAAAAGAAAAAGAAACCAATAGATTAGCATCCGCGTGAGTCTGTTGGAGCCAGATGGCTCTCTGTGGAGAGCGAGCTGTCCTGCTTTCTCCCAGTAACCCCGACCAGCAGACAGCAAGCCCGCTACACGGGGAGAGAAATGATCTCATTCCTCAGCCGGGCACGTGAGCCGCCTTCTTTCTCTCACACACAACTTGAGCTGAAGGGAAGTTGGAAAAGAGAGAAAGGGTGAAAAGGAAGGGGTGGGGGAAAACGGGTGATTGTAAAGAACAAGCAGGTCCTCGTAGCCCAGAGGAAGAGAGACACCAGGCCAGCCCTGAACGTTGAAGAACTGTCTCCAGATGTCCACGAAGGAGAAGACAGGGAGACAGGGGACACCTGACACATTGTTATCTCCTCCACACACATCCATGAACTTCACCTCCACGATCCAATGTTGCCTGGAAGGCTTGGTGTGTAGAGACTGGGAGGAGGGGGGCAGGCTGCTGTAGAGGCCATGGGGTTAAGTTCTGTGCCCCACTGGAAAGGGGCAGTGAGCAATGTTTTCATTTCTTCCTAATGACAATGTCTGCCTGTCTCTGTGGGCCACAGGCCAAAGAATCTGTCAGTCCTCAGCCTGCAGGACCAGCCATCTGCTGGGATCCCGGTCTGCCATGCTCCTGAACAGGTGCCTGAGGTGGAGGCAGCTGGAGTGGGGGGGCAGTCAAATGGAACCGACAGGTTGTAGGTGTGGGAGGGCTCCTATGCTTGAAGATTCTGAGACTGAGAGGGCCCTGGTCTGGGGTCATTCTGCCTGCCCTGCTGAGCAAAGCATTCACTGCTCATAAACAAGTCTGTTGTCTGGAGTGACAGCCACATGTGGGGGCTGGTGGACATCAGACAGACCACCAGATGCTGGTGTTAGGGCCTAGCACTTGCAGGTGTGTGCAGAGGTGCAGGCCTCCTTCGAGCGAATCTGCCCGCTTAGTGAGTGTTTACATACCCAGCTCGGTACTGGGGCTCCTGAGGCCTCCCACCCAGAGAAGCAGACCAAGAGAGAATGAAGGTGCCTGTGGGAGTGAGTGCAGGGGGCTCATGGAGTACTTTGTCAGCCTGGCTAGGTTGCCTGGGCACCTGAAGCTTGTCTCCAGCAGTGTTTACCCAAAAGAATAAATAGTAGTTTCCAGGGTGACACCAAATGCGGGGAGATGTAGTCATTCATTTACAGCTGGAAACTATTATTTAACTCCTAATAAGTATTGAGCACAATTCTCTTCATTTTCAGCCCAGGATGGGGGCACCTGCTTCACAATTCCTGGCAGTTGTCGGTAAAGCTGAACATTAAGCTGGTGTATTCTGTCAGGGCCAAGGAAGCAAAGCAAGCTGCCAGCTGGGGGCTAAAACCACAGGCTCTGGCTTTTCTTCTTTCTAAAAATGAAACGGAAAGCCAGCACCCCACCAAAAAACGGTTCTGCTCTTTATCTCCCAGGCAATGCTACCACATAACAGGTTCTTCGTTCTGTACAGGATTCTCACTCACAGCAGAGCTAAGGATTTCGAAGGAAACCATATCACTAAAGTAACAAGAGTGTGAGCTCCATCATCGTTCCTTGCCTCCACTTAAGCAGGGAGATCAGTCACTCAGTAGGAGCATTTAAGAAAATTGTAAAATGCTAGCGTTTAAGGAGCGCTTACCAACGTGTCGGCCCTGCTTCTAAGTGTTTTGTGTACATTTCATGTAATCTTCATGACAACCCTATGCGGCAGGTTCTCTGATTATCCTTGTTTTACAAATGGAATGCCAAGTCCTAGAGATGTTAAGCAACTTTGCCAAAGTTGCACAGCTAGTCCCGGGTCCATACCACCAGGCTTTCCCGCCTCTTTTGATGGTGTAATAACTGAGCTTTAGGCTCCCTGTTTTGGCTGCTCACCAGTGGTGCCATCTTGGGCTACTAAGTCTCCCTGAGTTCCCATTTCTTTATCTGTCAAGGAAGGACTGGGATAGTGGTCTTATAGGGTTGCTGTCAGGAGCAGAAGTAATGTATAACATACATGCATGCAAGGCCAGTGCCCGGCATGTGGTTGAGGCTCCATAAATGTTAGTACAGATGGTACCCTGATGGTTTAACAGTTTTTCAACTCTACAATGGGTTTGTTGGGAAGTAATCCTGTCGTGTGTCAAGGAGCATCTGAGTTAAGATAGTTTGATTTACAGTTTCAACTTTACCATGGGTTTATCAGGATATAAACATTTTATCAGGATATAAACCTGATGCATTTTTGTATTTTCAGCTTACAATGGGTTTATCTGGACAGAACCCTCATCATAAGTTGAGGAGCATCTGTGGTTACTACTACTGTGAGCATTGTCATTATCTTGTGCTCTTGTATTTCACTGAATTCTCACACACACACACATGCACACATAAAACTGTGAGATAGGTGGGGCAGCTGTCACTAACCCCATTGTATAGCTGGTGTATCAGGTGGTAAAGCTTGGGCAAGAACCCCCATCTCTTGACTCTGCACTTTGTCTAATCTGAGCTTGCCGTTTCCTGCTGGACTGCAGGTCACACCTGTCCATTTCTAGACACAAGACACAGTTGCTTTCTAGAAAGGGCAAGGAATTCACCTCTTGTCACTTTCCCTTTGTCTCCAGGCCCTGGGATTGGCTGAAGATGGAGCTAGGTCCTGCCTGTGCCCTCCTGGGAACTGCTGAGACAATTAATGCCTCTTGGGACAAGTAAGGTACTAGCTTAAAGGGATCACAAGCTCCTGTGTGCCCTTAAGATTTTCTTTAATGTCTAGGTCAAAAAAATACGTATTTTCTTATCATCAAGAAATGCAGATGCATAGCCCCATCTCAGGCCTCTCCTCCCCTTGTTCGGGTGGCCTCTGAGAACATTTCCAACACTCCTCTTTGCAGAAGGCATTCTGTACCTACAACTGGAAGCAGGAGAGGAACCGGCCAAAGGACCTGGGTGTCTTGGCTGTACTCTGCCTTCTTTCCTTAGCTTTCCTAACTCTGCCTTTCCGGTGATTTTCATGTTTTCCCTTTCATTTTACTTTCAGAAAATCTCTGGGGAATGCAGCTTTTGTTCTGTTGCTTCACGCAATTCCCAGGGCTGGGAATGAAAATTATTTCCTTTCACAACTTCTGGCTAAGTGCCTTTCACAGCCCGGCTGTGTTCTGGGGTGATTTATAAACTGCAGAGCCTGGGTGTCTTTCCTCCTCCTCCTCCTCCCCCCCCACCCCTTCCCCTCCTCCTCCCTTTCTCCTTCCCACCACCCTTTAAAACGAGGTGAGCCTCCAGAGTCAGGGTGTCAGCCACTGGGGCTCTTCTTCAGGCAAAAGTTCAGTGGAACCATAGTGATGAGAACTTGAAGCCATTCATTCCTGTTAGAAGAAGACAGAAATAGGCCTCAAGGCCAAACTTACATCTCTGAGAACAAATTTGACCCAAAATCTCAAAGTTTAGGGTTGGCTTTGAACTAAGACTATAAAAGCACATTTTCCAAACTTGTCAGGATTGTGTTTCATTTCTAGACTTTTATTCTCAAAGGGGTGATGAGGAAGAGACACAGCTTAAGAAGTTTTGAGCTGAGAAATGAAAAGAAGTCACTTTTCTTTGCTGCCACAGAACTAAGTAGGGGGAAAATTAAGCCCAGGGGTTCATTTAACCTGTTACAACAAAACACAGAAACCAGACGGCAGAGTGTCATTTGCAAGGTGATGTGTCTTTGTCGGAACTGAAGGCTGTCGCAGGTCGGCTGCCTCCATGGAGTCCCCATCTGCCCCTGCACTCCCCACAGGGATGGTTTCATCAGGAGCTGAAAGAACACAGAGGGGTGAGCAAGTCATGGAGCCTCAGACTGTCTGTCTGGGCTAGACCCTGGGGAACACGTGTGGACACTACGTGCCTCCTTTTCTACTCAGCGTGACCCTGGACAGGAAGAAGTCTTCACAGCCAAGGCCAAACAGCCCAGACAGACCACTGCCTTGTGGCTCTATGATTTCCTTGAACTGCCCTGTGCCATCTTTTTGGTCATGCCCAAATCTTTGCTTCTACATAAGTCACACAATAGCACCAAGACTCCTTGTCTTCTGGCCTGTGACTGTCTGTGAGTTCTGAGCAGCAGACACGGAGGCTGAAGGTCAGAGCCAGGGTTGCCACTACTTGCCCTGTAACCCTGGATGAGTTACTGAAGCTCTCTGGGCCTCAGTTTTCCTCATCTGAAAAATGGGGAAATAACACCTACTTCCCAGGGCTGTTAGGATCATTAAACTAGATGATTTATACCAAGTGATTCACACAATGCCCCACAAAGCACAAACTCAAAGACGCCAATTAGTATTTCTAAGCATGGGAGGGAACCCTGGGAGAAGGCCCTGGAGAAAAACTGCCTCCAGGACTGTGAACCAAGGCAAGAGAGAGAGAGTGGGATCAGAGAAGGAATGGGATGGAGGCTGGGTGGAGGACACTGAATCTATCTCCTCCCGTGTTCCCTGCAGTTTCATTTGGAAGGGCAGCGTCTAAGATTTTAAAGTCATATATCATTCCCATTTCCTTTTTAAAAATATAAATCATTGTCACAGAGACATTCAAGTTCAGAGAGTCGCATGTGTTAGGTCTGAGGCTCATGTATATCTAGTGTTACAGAAAGTGGGAAATCAAGAGGGGCTCCTGTCTTCGGCCTTATCTTCCCAAAATAATGGATGACTTTTTTTTCACTATTAGAGGCTGTTAGCACCTCAGACTTCTTCCTGAACCTGGATTAGTGATCAGTTTTGTTTTAAGATCCTAAGAGCACAAACGATGAGACTGAAACAGGCCCCATTCGCTAATGCACTGCTCGTTGAGGAATGTCAGTGATGACGTACATGTGGAAAATTTGGGGCACCAGACCTCTCCCCAGTCTCATCTCAGTCTCAGGCCCAGAATGAGGTGAAAATTGGAGAGAAGGCCCTGGAGCAGAGAAAGGGGGGTTCCTGGAACATGTAGGGCCATGTCACTGAGGCAATTTCCAGCAATGATTTACAGGAAGCGTTTAGCTTCTGCATAGATTGGGGCCAATCCGAAAAGGAATCAAGGTTCATGAAACTCTCAATTGTGACATCTTATAGGGTGTGGCCCAACCAGAGTTAGCTAAGTACAGATGTCATTAGCTATAGATTCATTTGATTGCTATTACGTATTCTCTGTCTCTCTCTGACACACACACACACACACACACACACACACACACACACAAAACTGAATTATATTCAGCAGTATTTTATGCTCTTTGGAAATTGTTACTTACTCAGATACAGGGTGTTTTGTTTTTGCTTTTTGCTGATTCTCTACTAATTTTGTTATTCCCAATACCCTTATCTCATTTTGAATTATGGAGTTTACTGCAGTATTGTATTTTTGAGATGTAAAAACTATTATAATTAGAACTAAGATTTTCAAAAATGGGAACACGCAGGTTAAATGATAAGGATAGTGTATTTGTGAAATTTGGGTTCCATTTTGTTTTGTCATCGTAGCAAACAGAGAAAAAATGAGTTGATTACAGATGGAAGTGTAATTTTTTTCTATTGAGAAGACTTGGTCATCTGCCTCCACATCCATCACCACCCATCAGCACTACAAAGGGCAGCTGAACTCCCCCTCAATACTCCTCTGTGCCCCAGTTTCTCCAGATGTAAAACAACACCACTCAACACATCTGTCTCCCCCTCAACTCAAAGAAATGTTATAAGAATCTTTGAGAGAAAAGAATCTCCACAAAAGTGTTGTGATCCCAGAACTTATTTGTTTTGTATCTTTGTAATTGTATGAAAAGTGGAGGTTACTCTAGTAAAAACTGAAAACTGAGCTGGAAAAGGCTGGAATTGCTAAAATGAGTGGAAATACGATAAAGGAAACCATTCCCTGTACCCAGCAGCTGTCAGGCTATGTTCATGATCTGCTCTTGCTTCCTGAGAGCACCATGATTTCTTTGTAACCAAGAGGAATAATCTATTTTCTGGCCTAACCTCTCATAAGGTATTTTGGAGGTAAGCTGAACACTAGGAAATAATATTTTACAGATCTCTTCGTCTCCTCTTTATTCAACACTCTTTAATTTTTCCCCCTTGCAATTTCTCTTCTCAGAAATGTCACTTTTTAGCGTTGATTCATCTCTCCTGCCTCATAGCACATTTTTCTCTCTTCTAGCCTGTCCATTTTTCATTTTTCTCACTTGTATCTTAACTGGATCTTCCATCTCCTCCATTTCTACTCCTATTTCCTTTAAATTCATTTTCCTCTTCCCCTTTTCTCTCCCTAAAGAGTGAACAGACAACAGATAGGACAATCAGCTAGGATTGTGCTGAGAAAATGAACTGACACAGCACAGTGAAAGCTGGACAAGCCAAACCTGACTCCATCAATTTGAGTTGACACCTCTGACAATTCAAACAAGACTTGGTCAGCACAGAACCGCAAGGCTGTCTTGGAATTTTCACACATATATGTTTGACATTCTACTCCAATTCAGTTCCACAGCCCAGATGGTGGAAGAATTTTGTTTACTTGAGACAAATTCTCATCCATCATCTTTCGCTCCCACAAGACCATTGCTCACAACCCCCAAGGACTGCCTATGAGCACCATCATTTTGTTACAGTTAATGCTCACTGTTGTGCACAGCTGGGAAATGTAGCCTTCTGGTTAATTACATTTTCCCATTAATAGAACTTACAAGGTACATCTTCCATGGGTTGCTGACATCTAGACACCTGGGATACTCTAAACACCAAAGCTAACTTGAACAAGTTTAGTCATTCTTGGAAATTTTAGAGGAAACTTCAGGACTCATGGAACATCGAGGGTACCAAAGATGTGTTGTAGATGTGGGTAGTATAAGATAATTGGGATTTTCATTTGGTACAATGTAAAAGTGGTTTGGGGGTATGCAATAGCACAAGTCACATGGGAAATAAGGGTACCATGTGAAGCACATTATATCTTTTTAAAATTTTTCTCCTCAGTATTAATGTGTGTTTAAATGTTCAAAGGAAAGAAATTCATGACCTTCCAGATTACAAAACAGTATATGCATGACAATTCCATTTTTGTAAGAAAAAACATGTATGTATACACATACACACAACCTCCCATACACAAGTCAGGGAAGATATGACCCATATTTTAATAGTAGTCTCTCTGGGTGATGTAATTATAAGTGCTTTTGTTTTCTTCTTTTGGTTTATCCATACTTATTAAAAATTAAATATTTCTTCTATAACACAAACAAATAGTCTTTAATTGGACAAATAACATAGCTCAGTATTAAAATCAGCACAGAAATCTATCTCAATATAGATCAAGAACAGATTAAATGAAAAGAATGGTTGCAGAAGAAATCTTCCCATTTGGAAAACACCTATCACGTAAGATTGTCAAACACAAACTTGGAGGCTGGGGAGTTGGCGGTGGTAGTGGCTGCAGCAATAGCAACATGGAATGTGAGGCAATGCTGTTGCCTTGGGGAATAGAGGTGGGATGTGGATCATCACCTGTTATCATAGGCAGGCTCTATGAGTCATACACGATATGATATGGGGTTACAAGAAGGATTCTTGCATTTTCCATTAAGATAATCCCTTCATAGCATTTCTGCATCTGTTTCTAACCTTCTAAACAGAATAAGATATGGAAGACCAAATCTTGGTTTCAACACTGATTCTCCATGACTGGGGTGGAGGGTTTGGCCTGAGCCTGAAATCAGACGCTCAGTTGTCTCCAGGGCCCTGCACCACCATGGCTTCACCCCACCCATGGCTTCACCCAATCCTGGTCCTTGACAGCACAGGGCCTGTGCCACCGTCCCACCTCTCTCCCCACCCTGGACTGGCCTTTGCTCAGTGTGGTCTCCACTTGTACAGAGCTCTGTACCCCTCCCGCTTGCTTCCATCTCAGTTTTCCCAGCATTCACCGTCATCCCAGAGAAAGGACAGGGGAAGTGTGAACAGAGAAAAGAGACACAAATTTCAAAAATGAAATTTTAGGGGAAACTCTACCAGTGAGTGTAGACTTCTTCCCTAGTGATACAAAGAGTGCAATGGCATTTCCAGGATGAGGGGAGGGGTGGCTGTTCTGGGATCACCCTACCTGGTTGCCTCTTTCTATCCATGGGCAAAATAGGCCATGCTGTGCAGGAAATAAATTCCCAGCTTCCAGAAGTCCCCACATTTTCCAGAGACGAGAGCAGATCCTTGCCTATTCTCATTTCTGCTGTTGCATGCACCTTGTCTAAGAGGTTTTCCAAATCCCAGTGTGTGTTTCAGCATCGCTTGTGCACACTGTCACGCTGGAGCGCCCTGCACAAGGCTGAGATCCTGACTTCCCATGTGGATTCCTCTGTCCCATTTATCTGAAGCTCTTTGCAGGCAACAGATTGTACTTTAAAAAACAAAAAGCAAACAAACAAACAAACAAAAAACACCTCTGCAGTACCTCTTACAGTTTTGTGTTAAGACCCATATATTTGTTAAGCGAACAAATGCACAAGTGACTCAGCAGTCCGCACACCTGATGCTCTGCTGTTTTCAGATGCTACATAGTATCTCATCTATTTCTCAAAGCAACCCTGTGAAGAAGGCCCTCCATTACCCCTGCATTCAGGATAAGAAAAATGGCTTGAAGAGGACTTGCCCATAGTAACACACAGGTCACTCAGTGCCAGGACCTGGAATTCTGATTTCAGTCTAATGCTCTTTCCATCACGATGGTGATCCCCAAGCCAGTTGGCTCATTAGAATCCCCCATAAAGTTGGTTAACGAACCAGTCACAGCCCTACTGCAGACCTGCCAAATCCCTCTCAGGTGAGGCTCAGCCATCTATACTGTCAACGGGTTGTTCCACAGATGATCCAGCTGCCCTCCCACCCATGCTGCCTGTGCTGACCAGCTCTGATTTGACATCTGGTCGATGTTATCAAGGGTGTCAATGCAAAACTTCAAGGCTAGCCCTGACACTGAAAATCCTATGTTCCTCCATTAGTCACCTCCTTGTGTGTGAAGAGTTCACTTACACCTCCCAGGATCCTCCTTCTGTAGGAGCTAGGTTAACAGCTCAACTTCTAGAAAACCCAAGGTTAAAAATGGCTGTGACACTCATTAGCCCCAAGGGGGAAAGGTCAGCAAAGTTTGACAGCCGCACTTAGGAAAGCCTGAGAGAGGCTGCAGAAAGGCCTCGGAGCTGAGAACCGGGACTCAGCCTTCCTTAGAAGCCTGGCTCCAAACCAGCTGGGCCCCCGCTAATTGGCCACGTCTGGGAAAGGTGCTCGTATAGTCACGTCTCTGCAAAGCAAGGGGCAAGGGCCCTGGCAATTAAGTGACCACAAACCCATCCAATAATTACTCATCAGGGGGACTGCAAATGGTGGGAAAGTTCTTCCTGTTTGAAAGAGTGAGTAAAATTTGGAGGGAATCAGCAACCCGCCCCCCTCCAGCAGCAGACCACTAAAGCCTAACCCCATCACGAGAGAGACCCTCACCACTCAAGTTCTCCAGAGGAATAATTAGGAGGTGCTTGAGAAGTCCCCCAAGCTGACTTAACCTGCCACGAACCCAGCAAGCAGCCGCCCTCGGACTGTGATGTATAAGGAAGGGGTCGCCTCCAGAGAGGCGCCTGGGCTGCTTGCCTAAGTGCTGTGTGCAGGTCAGCCTGGAAACCATTATTATCATCATTAGGAGGATCAGTTAGGAGACAAGTCGAAGCAAGTTGAAATTTGAAAAACACATTAACAGAGGCCTGACGAGATGCCAGAAGAGTCTGCCAGCAGGGACAGCTGGAAGGCCAATTTCTGAGTCAATACTGAAAGGTGGTTGCTTAAATATCTGAGTCAACACACACTGATTTCTCTCCGGCTCAATACTCCCGTTTAATTGCACTGGGGAGTCTCTCCACTGACACATCTAACACCAAGATACATAGTTAAGTGAAAGAAAAGGACGTTATTGAAGTGCAAATGAGGTCCTTCGTGCAGCCTGCAGGCCTGGGTCCCGCTGAGCACTCCCTACTGCCCTGGCAGAAGGTGGCTGGGCCTTGCAGGGACTCCATGTGGCCCCCTTTTTAAAGAGGGTCGAGAGACGGTGAGGTCCAGGCCTCAGCTGGCCAGCAGAGAGAAGTCTAGGTGCACTGCAGCTGCACAAGCTACCAAGATTCTAAGATACTTTGTCAGGATCCATGGTCCTCTCCGGAGAGAGGAGGCCAGGAGTGCCTGTTTCCCACCCGAGAGAGCCAAGTCAGATGGAAGGATGTGCAACTGGAGAGCTATCATGTTTGGCAGCCAGGTGACCACCTGACGAGGTTGGTGGCAGAGATGAGGAATGAAGCCAGTCTTGAATGTCTGCCCAGCTGCCTGGAGCCTGGGAAGCAGGCTGGTCTCTGAGGAGTCCTGACAGGTCATGGCTACTGATGGAGATGCTTCCCCATCGTGATGCCCACATAGGGACCGAGCAGGATGGCCCAGGGGTAGTGGCGAGGGTGGGGGCTCCCACAGTGACCCTCTAGCAGCCTTCACTGACTTCAGAGCTAAGCATGATATAGGAGACCTACCTGGACCTGAAAACCCATGAGAACCAGGACCTGAACCACAGTGAAGAGGCAGGGCCCATGAGCAGGTGGCATGAGTCCTCCATTGCTGTATTCTATGTCTGCTGCCAACTGTTGGAGATAAGGAAGAAACCCATGTCGGTGGTAAACTCAAACTCAAATTACTGGGGCACATTGTGAAAGGGCAGTTTCTGGTTCAGTACGTCTGGGTGCGGGTAGCTTTGGGTCCAATGGCACTCTGGTGCACACCAGTCTGTCATGCACCCACAGTGTGGGAGTGCTTCCTCATTAAAACACCTGCTAATCACACCGAACAATCAGAGATCTGTTCAGATGGGGCCCAGAGGATCTGAGAGACACATGGCTGGGCCATTGTCAACCCAAGCAGTTCAAGTGCAGTGGCTACCACTTAGGGAAACTATGGAATTGTCTTGGTCTGATGCTCAAAACTAACTCACAGGGATGTGATCTGCCCAAGACAAACAAGTCTGAAATGAAGATCAAATGCTATTTCTTCCACTTACTAGTTGTGGGACCTTATATAACTGTTGTGTAAATAAGATAATGTGGGTA
Organism: Macaca mulatta; assembly: GCF_049350105.2. Lineage (NCBI taxonomy): Eukaryota > Metazoa > Chordata > Mammalia > Primates > Cercopithecidae > Macaca > Macaca mulatta. Next base: position 30,233,424 of record NC_133422.1, read on the forward strand.
AAATGCCTGGCACAAAGTAGTTGCCAAAAAGATACCAGTTGACCCCTCAGGTTTTCCCTCAAATCTGAGGTGGCCTCAATTTTTTCCTTCTCTAGTTGTCAGTGTTGCTTTCCATCCAGGAAAGCCACAGTTAGAAGAGGTGCTGTGCAATTTTTGTCTCTCACCTCTAAGCAAGACATCCAGCTCTGTTGGTCCCTGTGGCGGCACCTCCCCATCTCCCACCCAGCAGAAGTTTGAAAAATGAATTTACTCATCTTCCTGGAGCATAAAGAGTTTTAAGACCTTCCCTTCTGGGCTGTTTATGGAACTGCCATTTAGGAATTCAAATGGCAGAGCCATTCTCCCTCTGAAGGTCCCCAGGGAGCTCCAGCACCTCCTCATCTACCCCTTATTTCATGCTCATGCTTTCTTGCACGTCAAAAGCGGTCTCAAGGCCAAGACTGTCCCAGGCGCCCATGCACCTGTCTGATTTCATCCCTGTGGCTCCCTTCCTCTTGCAGCCCTTCCCAGGCACACTGGTCTTCTTATCTTCTGTGAACTTGCCACGGCTGTTTCTGCCCTGGGCACAGTACTGCCTGGAAGCCCCTACCCAGGTAGCCACATGGGGGTTCTTCCTTCATCCAAGTCTCAGCTGAAATGCCGCTCCCTCTCAGAAGGCTTCACTGGCCCTCTATCAGTTTTATATTTTTTCTTAACATTCATCACTACCCGAATGATCTTATTTGTTTAGTTACATGTTAATTGTCTCCCTCTACTAAACCACAAGCTGCCCAAAGGCAGGGACCTCACGTGTTTAGTTCAGTGAGCATTGCGGATCCCTGGACAGTGACTAGATGCTTAGTCTGTTCCTGCAGCAGCAACAGTTTTCCCAGGAACGCTATCAAATGGATCTATGAGTGTTATAATTCTATCCTGTAATAGGTTGGACAACTATTCAGGGTTTTGGGCACTGCCAGAAACATGCAACTCCAGGAAGGAGAGGAGTGGGGACGGGAGGGAAATGCCTCCAGGCAAAGGCAAAAAACTTTGCTTTGAGCTTCTCATGTCCCAGAATTCGAACGTCCGTCTGACCCCAGGATCAGAGTGACAGAAGCTTTGCTCTGTCTCCTCTCACCTGAAATGAACAGAAGGCTGCTATTCATTCCCTCAACCTCAGGTTCTAGGATGAAGCTAGAGGGAAGCCTTTAGCCATCAGGGCAGTGCCAATACCAAGGGCTCAAGCAACACTCAACTTTAGAGATATTGTCTAGTAAAGATAATGAGAGCTGGACTTTTTATATGGATTATTAAGCTGTTCTAACTCATCACATGGATCGTTTTATTTGTCTTAAGAAATTGCCTCAGTGACTAGAGATAGTTTTTAGAAAATGCAGGAGATGTGATCCCCTCTAACAAACATACTGTGGCCGAGCCTCACTTAACTCCACATGGATCACCTAGCATAGGGGTTCTAGAAAGGGATGGGGGAGCTGCTGCTACAGGGGTTCCTGTTGTCCACCCATCCCTGGTTCTTCATTATTACTTTGTGACTCCATACTCAAAACCAAGCCTTGTCAGTCCTGAGAATGGCTCTGGCTCTGAGGGAGCTGAATGACTGCCAAGGCCATCCAGATAAGCATGAATTAAGCAAACCCTCCTGTCCCTACGACCCTCAGGACAAAGTGGAGAAGAGGGTAACTGGGCTACTCTGCCCTGAGGTCTCTGTAAAGCACCAGATAGTGCGGGAAGAGGAAGTCTCAGCTCTCCTTAGTAAGACAAGGCAAGCTACTGAGGGCTACGCTGTCCAGAGAAACTTTGGTGGACGCACATTTGGTGGATGCACAGAAAGTAATACGTTTTTCTGCTATTAGAGATTCTTTTGGAAGCGAGTATAGAAGGCCCTGCCAGAATGAGATCCCTTGGGACACCTGGGATGGGGGTGCTCAAAACAACAGTTTATTCAAAATACAGCGAGCAAGTCAGTAGCATCCTGCCCCAGAACCCCAAACACGAGCTGTGCTATCCCTTCCCAGCTCTTTCTCACTGCCCACGAAGTGACCTCTGAAGGGTCCGATTGTCTTTAGGAGCAACGCAGGGCTGGAAGTATTTTAGACCAGGCCTGCTGTACTCACCATCTGCGTCTGCTGTGTCTCTGTCGGGGATCAGCTGCTGACTGTCGGCATAGCTCATGACCGTTCTCCTGTCTTGATTTCCCTGAGCACTTGCTTCTGCAAAGAAACCATGAGAGGAAGGAAAAGTGAGGATGCTTGCATGAGTGGGCTTCATGGCGGCCGAAGTGGGAGACTTTTTTTGGATGCCTCTGAACATCGGTTGCCCCTGGCAGGTTTCCCACAGGTGCCCATCATGTGAAGGACTGGATGGAAGTTCCAGCTGTTGGATGTCGTGCTGGGGAGGCTGAAGGACATTTAACATGTTTCATGTACTCATTGCCTAGAACGAGGAAATGCACTGTCTGAGAACAAAGTGGAGGAGAGGACGCTCATTTGAGGAAGAGCTCTCCTGGACATTATCCTTTCTTGTTCCTTTCACCTTCTGGGTCTGTCTGGGCTAGGGTGGAGTGGGGCACAAGGAAGACCCTGTAGGGCCCTTTCTTCTGCATTGTTTTGGTCTAAGACATAGTTCTTAATGCTGACTGCACCTTAGAATCACTGAAGTGCCCTCACTCCTGCTCCTCCCTAAGTAACCACCCCCCAAAACATAGTGTGTGTCCCGTGGGAGATAATCTGAGGGAATAGACCCATGTGAAAAGAGTATCAGTGAACATAATAGTGCTTCCATGCCCCTCCCCTCACTGTCTTTGAGAGGCTCTATCTTGCCTCATGGAGCTGTCAGTGGTCACTGGGAGAAAACACCCCGGCCCCCGGAAGTTAATGGGGTTCCTTAGGAAGCAGTATCTGCATGAGGTCTCCCCTGAGAGTGCCTGGCCTTCCTGCTGGAGCCCCCCCTTCCCCCCCCCGCCCTCCCCCCCCACCCCCCCACCCCCCCTGCCCTCCCCCCCCACCCCCCCGCCCTCCCCCCTCCACCCCCCCACCCCCCCCCCCCGCCCCGTGCTGCACTCAGGGCAGATGAAGGCAGGCAAGGAGAGACAGACTCACCCTCCCCCAGAGCCTGGGGGCTGAGGCTCACAGCAGGAAATCCAAGGCTGCTGGGGAAAGGGAGCAGGGACTGGGAAATGCACAGAAGCATGAAAAGAAAAGGGTTGGGATCCTTCCTTCCTGGGACCACATATATGTTTGTGCAGTTTTCTCTACATAGAGGCACCTGGCCAAGGGTTTCAGGGTGAGGACTGACCTCAGCCCACACAGAGGGTTTTCCTCTACGATAAGCCATGTCTGGGGGCTGTCGACCCCATAGCCCACAAAGGGGTCCTTGTTCTTAATTTGCAGAGACACTGACTGGGGCCTCGGGGGATGGGGGCTGGTATCTCCTGCCCTCCTTTCACACCCACCCTCCCTCCTCTTTCTCAGGCTCCATTCTGAGGGCTCCCGGTTAAGGCACCCTTCCTCACTTTCTACTCGGGGTTGCTTTTCCCTAGCTCAGAACTGAAAGTGGGTTTGATTCTACTGACTCAGACCTTGCTCCAGAATACTGTTTCTCTAAGAAGTGTGGGAACCCTCAGCGGACGAGTGGGAGAGAGCAGTGTTCAGTTAGAGCCAGGCACAGCTGAGACCCATCTGCCCTGTCCTGTGGCAAAGCCTCCAGCCCTGCCTTCCCCTCTCCAATGATCACGTGGCATGATGCCCTCTCCCCACTTTACTTTGTCCATTTCTTGACAACAAAGAAGAGAAAAGGGGGGAAGTTCGTTTGACTTCTCTCTAGAAACCCTCTGTACTGTGGGGCTGGCATGATGGTGGGTGAGAGGGAGCAGGAGATATCAGTGGATGAGGTGCCCAGAGCCTGGAAATTCTGGGGCTAAAAGCTCTAGTGAGGACTGCTCCTGGTCCTTATTGCCGAAGTTATTTCTTGTTTTTTGTTTAGATTTTTGTATCTCAGTGTCTACAGCAGTAAAATGTGACCTAAACCAACTATAACTCACAGGGATACTAAGGTGAGCTGATATTAGAATGAAAGCATGATGACAACAATTTTAAACATTCTTCAAATAATCCATCTTTTCTTTAGGATAGTCCCACTTTAAAAAATAGTCATCATAATCCACATGTCCCAGAGAGACATACTGCATATAATAGCTGTGTAAATAAGGAATCTCTGGACTTTGAGATTCCCCTTGTGGGCCTCTGGAGTGGCTACAGATTAGTTCATGCCAGAAGGAATTCATTCCCTTCTTGGAGGTTCAGAAAGGCTTGCCTCCTGCTACCGGGTTTCCCCTTCAGGTCAGCACTTCCGTCTCAGCCAGGCTGTAGCTAAGGGACCCTGAGTGTGTGGGATTGATCAGCCTTGCAGCTGATGGAGACCTCGCCATTGGATTCCAGCTTCTTTTGGGGGGTACCATGAGCCACACAGTAATCCCTGGTCCAGCTTAGCACTGGGTTGTTTTACCCTAAACTGCCACCCTCTTGTCATTCCTGGAGCTGGGTGAGTCACAAATGCTGTCCCTCATCCCAGTTTTGGAAGCTAGAACAAAATGTGAAAGGCAAAATGTTCCAGCCTGTGCTGGAGCCTCTGAGGCTGGGGAGCAGAGGATGCACTCACAAATCATTCCCCAGCTACCAGAGAGCTGCATGGGAAACGCCCAGAGAAGAACCTTAAGACAAATGTGTGTAGAACTCTTCAGCTGGATTTATCGGCCCAGCTCAAAGAACATCATCATAACCAGGATACAAGAGAAGAGTGTTCAGGGCAAGATGGTTGAACTGAGTCTTGGAGCTTGGTGGTGGGCAGGGACACCATCTGTGTTGACCCTGCAGATACTAAACATATCTGAGGTGGTTAGTGGAAAAACTACTCAACACTAATGGCAAAGCTTCTCTTTTTTGCTTACCCTTGTGATCAAGTGGGGTTTTAGATCTCCCCATGATCTCGTCCTCTGTGGCATTCAAGTTCTGGATCAAAAAGTATGTGGTCATTTTCCCTTTACCTTTCACTTCGATTTCACCCCTCTCAATGATTTCAAACCCTTGATTTTTTAAGGCACTGCACAGAGAGAAAAAAAAATGCATCAGACATCAAAGATTGTGGGTCTGTAACAATCTTTACAGACTAAGAGTTGGCTACAATGCAAAGGGCTACTAAGAGTTGGCTACAATGCAAAGGGCTACTCAAGAGGAAAAGTCCAGGACACAGGACACACAACAGCAGAGGAGGGAGGATCCCAGACATCAGCCTGCTGAAATGGGACAGAGGCCGTGGGGAAAGTGAGGATGAGATATTCTGAACAGGATGCCACAGGCCAAAAGAGAGCACAGGGACCCACCAGAACCCTCCCAAACCCTGCCACCAATTTTCCTCCCTCCAGCTCACCCCTCATCTGGGCATCTCTCACGTTTCTACACACCATGCTGTCAGTGCCCGTGTGGACACCACCTTTCATGGTTCTGCCACGTAAGGCTCTTGGGTATCAGTACTCTTCTTTCCATCTTCCCCAAGTGCACCATATGCCCCACGCTTGCTACTATGCTCATCCTAACTACCCAAGCTTTCTCCACCATAATTTCTGTCTGTAGAGGAACTGAAGAGGAGGACTATAGGGTAGGGACCATGAAAACAGACAGAGCTACAGAGTAATTACAAAATGTTTTCCTGTTTATTTATTTATTGGCCACCAAGTGATGTTGGAGAAAAGCCAAAGAACCACTCAAACCAACGAGGATTCAAATTCATGACCACCTGCCTCGGCAGTCCATCGAGACTTCCCTTGTCCTTGGCCAGGTTGGTAGAGAGTTCAGACCTTCACCACACTCCTCATGTGCCTCCATTTGGCATCTGCTCCCCTCACTTTTATGCTGCTTTATGCCCTGATTCATCTAGAAAATTACATTAATTACAAGTGAGAGCCTGTGACTTCTCACCCCATGACCACACCATCCTGTCCCCCAATCTCTGAGGATGAGGTATCTTTCTTGTCCAGGGGCTCCTCACACATGCCCCCTTCCCACCACCTCTGGGCCTTGCTCCATTGGCCACCCCACCCTTATCTTCAGCTCCCACTCCATTTGCCTTTCTCCTTCTGCTTTTCAGTGTGCTTATGTCTCTTCCATCCTAAACAGAAGCAAACAAACAGCCTCTCACCTGCTTTAATCCCATAAAATTTTCTCTTCTTTTTATTCTTCAGCCCAATGTCTATCCCACCATTCTACTACAAAGACTTTTGAGAATGTCCCCAAAACCTCTAGTGAGTATTTTTCCGTCCTTATTACTACAATTGACATTTTTGTTCAATTCCTCCTTCCTACAGTCATCCACAAGAGTGCTTCTCACCCTGAACTCTCCTGGTCCTTTCTGACTATTTGTTCTCCTGTCTCTTCCCTGGGCTCGTCTTCCTTCTATGCCACTTAAATGTTGGTTCTGCACAGGATTCCTTTCTTTTCTCACTGTTCTTTGCATACTGCATCCTTCCCTGGGTTGATCCCATCAACTCTCATGACTTTAATTACCACCTATATGTTGCTTACTCCAAGTCTGGATCTTGAACAACTCAACTCCAAACTTCATCCATCCATTTTGTGGCACCTCTAGCTGAGTGTTCCACAGTTCCTTTGAACCCAATGTGTCCAACCTGAACTCATTGTCTGCCCCTGTGATCTGGGATACTTCTCATTTGTCCCATTGCAGATGGCGGGGCCACCATCCAAGCCCTAGTCACCCAGAATGGAGACCCGGGCTCCTCCCTTCTTCTCCTCCCCCATTTCTAACTAGTTTAGCTGGTTTTATTTTCCCCCATATTCCTACCACTAATGTTCTGATTCAGATCAAACTCCTAACAGGTCTCATCTATCTCATTTTTTGGTCCTCAAATATGTCCTTTCAGGGTCTCTAGAGTGGTCAGTGTCAAATAGGACCCTGACCCTGTCACTGTCTTCAACCTCACACTCCTTGGGGGCTTTTCCTCACCTATGGCATAGGGCCCTTGCCCTTCAGCAAGGCATGTGCAGCTCTCATCACTCCTGTCTCATATTTTCCAATACAGAAAAGCTCAGGTGTTTATAGTTCTCTGCACCTCTTCTACATGTGAGCCTGTACCTGCTTTTTACTTCCAATACCCCAATTTTGGCTAAATTTTACTCTGGAACTCCTTTTTCAAGATTCAGCTCAGGAATCTCCTTCCCGAAGTCCTTTTTTATTACTGGGTAAAGCACCCTTGTCTGGGCTCTCATGGCACCCTCTGTGACTCCCTTGGGGATAAGAGTGCAGCAGTTAAAGGGAGGACTGTGAACCCTGACTTCGTGGGCTGCATGTAGGCTGTTCTCCTTCCTAGCCTACCTGGTCCTGAGGCAAATGATTAACCTTTTTGTGCCTTTTCTTTCATGTACATAATAATAATGTATCTTCACAGAGCTGTTGCAACTGTAAATGAATTAACATATGAAAGAATTTAGAATAGAATGTGGCCTATTGTAAGTGCTCAAGAAACTGTATAGTTTTATGCACATATTTATCATTGTACTCCTCTCACTTTAAAAATAATTAACTGCAACTTTTCTTTTTTCTTCTGCTAGACCAAAGGTCAGCACCCTTTTTATGTAAAAGACCAGAGAGTAAATATTTTAGACTTTGTACATCATATGGTCTCTGTTGCAGTGATTCAACTCTGCCTTTGTAGCATGACATCAGCCATAGACAATATGTAAATGAAAGCGCATGGCTGTGTTCCAAGAAAACTTTATTTACAAAAATGAGCAGCAGACTAGATTTGGTCTGTGGGGTAATAATTTGCTGTTCTCTGAACTAAACTACATGCTCCTTGAGAATAAAAACTGTGTTACAGTTAGAAGCGCAACAAAATTTATTGTCTGCCACAATATCTTCTGAAAGCCATTGAGACATGGAAGAAAAAGCACGAGTTTCCTCCACTACCCCGTCCCATGGCTGCTAGGCACTCTATAAGTTCTGGAAAGAGGGAGGGACAAAGGAAGGCATGAATAAATGGAAGGCTACCTGTAGGCTGTGGGGCTGAGGTGCACTTTGTTGGGAAGCCCATGACTTTCCATCCTAGAAGCTGTGTTCACAGTGTCACCAAACAAGCAGTACTGTGGCATCTTGTCTCCTACAACACCTGCTAAGACTGATCCAGTGTGGATCCCCACTCTGATCTGTACAGAGAGAGCATCACTGAAAAGAGACCATCTAATACTCTTGCTTTGATTTGTAAGTTGAGATACAATTTACATAAAATTTTTCAAAAACAGATAGTAAAGTGTTTAGCTCCCTGAGTTTTGACAAGTGCTTATATCCCTGTAACCACCAGCCAAAATAAAATGTAAACTAGTTCCATTACCTCGCAAAATTATCTTGTGCACCTTCTAGTTAAGCTCTCTCCCCATCTTCTTCAGCAGAGATGACTACATTCTCATTTCTTTTTTCTCTCTTTTTTTTTTTTTTGAGATGGAGTTTCACTCTTGTTGCCCAGGCTGGAGTGCAGTGGCGCGATCTCAGCTCACTGCAAACTCCGCCTCCCGGGTTCAAGCAATTCTCCTGCCTCAGCCTCCAGAGTAGCTGAGATTACAGGCGCCCGCCACCACACCCAGCTAATTTTTGTGTTTTTATTAGAGATGGGGTTTCACCATGTTGGCCAGCTGGCCAGGCTGGTCTCGAACTCCTGAACTCAGGTGATCCACCTGCCTCAGCCTCCCAAAGTGCCGGGATAATAGGCATGAGCCACTGCACCCGGCCTTTTGTGTTTATTTTACCAAAGAATGATTTGCCTGTTCTAGAACATCACATATGTACAATCATATAGTATAAACTGCTTTTTATCTGGTTTCATTTACTCAACATAATGTTTTGAGATTCATCTATATTGTCTTACATATCAGTAGTTCATTATTTTTATCACTGAATAGTATTCTGTTGTAAGAATACACCACATTCATTATCCAGTCTCCTTTTCATGAGCATTTAGATTATTTTTCAGTTTGAATCTATTAAAATTAAGGCTGCTATAAGCATTTCTGTACAGATATTTTTGTAGACACGTTTTCCTTTCTCTTAAGTAAATACCTAGAAGTGGAATTTCTGAGTCACAAGGTAGATACATATTTAATTTTATTTTTTAACAAAACAAACAAAAAAACTACCCAGCAATTCTCCAAAGTTGTTTTACTGTTTTACATTTCTATCAGCGATGCAACACTTTCAGATGCTCCCATTTTCACCATCGTTTGGTCTTCTCGAGGGTGTGAAATGATATCTCGCTGTGGTTTTAATTTGCGTTAAATTGGTGACTAATGATGTTAAGCACATTGTCACACACACACTGGCCTTTCACATATTTTCTTTTGTAAAAAGTCTGTCCAATTTTTTGCCTGTTATAAAAATTGAGCTGTGTGTCTTTTATTGTTAATGTGTATGAGTTGTATACATATATGTATGTATTACAAATATTTTTATCAGTCTGTGGGTTTGTGTATTTATTTTCTTGAATAAGCAGAATTTTTTAATTTTGATGAATGTATTCATCGCTTAGGCTGCCATAGCAAAATACCATAGATTGTGTAGCTTAAACCATGGAAATTATTTCTCACAATTCTGGAGCATGGAAGGCCAAGATCAAGCTGTGGGCAGGGTTGGTTTCTCCTGAGGCCTCTCTGCTTGGCTTGTAGATTGTCCTCCTTTTTGCTGTGTCCTCACATGGTCCTTCCTCTGTGCACATGCATTCTTGGTGTCTCTTTATATCCAAATTTCATCTTTTTATACGGACATCAGGCACATTGCATGAGGGCTCACTCTTAAGGCCTCATTTTACTCAGTAAAGGCCCTAGCTCCAAAGACAATCATGTTCTGAGGTACTGAGTACTAGAGTTTCAAAATAAGAATTTTGGGTAGGACACAATTCAGCCTGTAACAATGAAATTTATCATTTTTTCCCCCTTCATGGTGAGTGCTTTCTGTGTCCTATCTAAAAAAAAAAAAAAAAAAATCATTTGCCCCAAAGTCATGATGCTATTCTTTATTTCCATCAAGAGGCTTTATGATTCTAGATTTTATGTTTAGATTTGTGATACATATCAAAAGATCTTTTTGTATATGGGGTGAGGTAGAAGTGAGGTACATTTTTTCTTTCCATATGATATTCAGTGGTACCAGAATCATTTTTTTAAAAACAGGTTGCCTTCCCCACTCAATTGTTTGATGACTTGATTTTTATCAATGGACTAAACTTGAGTCTATGTCTGAACACTCTGTGCTGTTCCAGTGGTCTCTTTTTCTGCTTTTCTCCCAATCTAACTCTGTATTTTTTTACTGTTGCTTTAGAATAAGTCTTAAAATTAGTTGTGTACATCCCCCAATTTTGTTATTTTCTAAGATTGTTCGGGTTAGTCTAGGTTCTTTACACTTCCATATCAATTTTTAAATTAACCTATGACTATTTTCTAAGAAGCTTGCAGGAATTTTGTTTGGTATTCTGCTGAATCTATACATCAATTTGGGGAAAACAGACAGCTTAAATATATTGAGTTTTGCAATGAATATGGTGTATGTCTCCATTTAATTAGGTCTTCTTTAATTTCCCTAAGCAATATCTTGTAGTTTTAAGCATAGAGGTCATGTATATCTGTTAGATTTATTCCTAGAAATTTAAATAATTTTATTTTCTTTTTATTTCATTTTTCAATTTTTTTGTCCTTAGCATATAAAAATTTAAATAATTTTCCTGTATTTATGCTACGACCTTGCTAAACTCATTTATTAGACCTTGTAGTTTCCTGTAATTTGTATAAGATTTTCTAGGTGCACCATTATTTGCTCTGTGAATAATGATAATTTTATTTCTTCATTCATTTCCAAACTTAATGCCTTATATTTCTTCTTCTTGCCTTAGTGCACTGGGTAGGGTTTTTGGTATACTTTAACTAGAAGCAGTTGTCTTTGTATTTATTCTGCTTGGGTTTGCTGAGCTCTGGATATGTGCATTGACATCCTTCATGTTGAAAAATTCTTAACTATTATCTCTTCAAATATTTCTTCTTACCCATTCTCACTCTGTTCTCATTCTAGCATTTCAGTTACGTATATAGGAGTCCATTTGATATTGTCCTACAGATATAGAGTCTTGTTCCTCTTTTTCACTCGGTTTTCTTCTTTGAATTTCAGTTAGGATGATTTCTATTTCTCTGTCTTCAAATTCCCTGATTTTTTTCTCTATTGTGTCTAGTCTTTGTTAAGCCCATAAAATTAATTCTTTATTTCTGATTTCTGAGATGATAGTTTTCTATTAGATATAGATACAGATATAAATATAGACAGTATGTATGTATTTCCCATATCTTCACACTTGTTTTGCCTCTTCTAGACTCTTTAAAATATTTATCAGACTTATTTTAAAGATTCTATCTGATAATTCCAACATCTAGGCTATTTTTGGACCTGCTTCTATTGACTATTTTCTCTATTGGCTATCCACTATATTACCATTTTCTTGATTCTTCTTGCATCTCATATTTTCATTATTTAATTAAATGATCCATACTGTGGGTGAAAATACAGTAGAGACTGAAGTAGATAACATTTATCCCCCAGAAAATGTTACATCCCTTCAGAATTAGGCTGCTGGAATGGGGAGTAATCTAATCCATATTTGAGTTGGGTCAGGGCTTTTCTGGAAATAATGGTAGATTCCATGCACCACAGGTTTCAAATATTATGAAGGCTGAATCAGAACTTTCAGTACAGCAGAGCTTAGAATCTGAGCACCAGCAAGGCTCTGAGGACCTTGAGTGCTGTACAGCCCACCCACCAGCTTTTGGAGTTGTAGGAGATCTCCTTCTGCTGTACAGTCCATCAGTGAGATTTTCAGAAGTCTCTTTGCTCTTCAGTCCCACCCTGGCTCTCTGCACTTTGGGAAAATTTTCTCTGCCATTCCTCCTTGCCCTCAGACTTCAAAAGGTCATTGTAGTGTACTTGGTGAAGATGAAGAGTACTTCAGTTGGATTTCTCTTGGTTATCTTACTCTAACATTAGCCTTTAATGGGCCACCGTTTTGCATTTGGGAAAGGCCCCAAACACCTCAGGGACTCGGGAGTTCTCTCAGCTCTCCTCTCCTGTCCTAGTCTTTGGCTGACTAACCCGCCACACTTGGCCTATGAGGAAGAGTTGGTAGATGGGTCCAGACTCTGTGTCTGCTGCTCTCTGGCATTGTAACCTGTTGTTTCAGCCCTGTGACCATTAAAAACCCACTAAAATTTAGACGGGCTTATCCCTACCCTCACCTCTGCAAGATTACTTCTTCTGCTGCCCTGCCAGGATTGAATGCAATTATGAGGGTCTTCTCTTTGAAAGGGTTTGTTACTACCTGGAATTTAGTTTACTTTGATTCCTTTGCTTTCTGGTGGGGAATAAAAATTAAAATTAAAAATTAAAAACTACTAGCATGGGAGCAACAGTCTCTTGCAGCTGTCTACATCCTAATCATATTGCTTGTTGTTTTTACTTGCTAGATTTTCTTCTCCTTGAAATAAAATTATAACTTCCTCTAGAAAAAGAGGATTCTCTGAACCCTTCAAGGCACCTAGTAATACTGTCTCATACATGGACAGATCTCAGTAAATGTATATTAAAGCTATATGAATAAAATAATAGGATATCTCAGTGCAAAATAATTTTTAAAATGTAGAAATGGCAGCACAATTCTGTTAAGAGAGAAAGTGTTTCCAGTTCTTTCACCTACATCCTCGGATAAACCCATATGATATGCTCTTACTGGTGGATATTTAATGATGCTCCTAATTATGTCCATATTCTTACCTTGGAATTGCTAACATCTTTTCCTGTTTTTTTCTTGGTAAATCCACCTTGAGTGTTTCCCAGAATTCACTGTCTATTTCATTCTTATTGGTATAGCATTATTTTCATCTCTAGTGGTATGCCCCTTTCATACACACATGCACACACACACACACGTGCGCACACACACACTCACACACGCACACACGTGCACGCACACACGCGCATGCACACACGCACACACACGCGCGCATGCACACACGCACACGCACACACGCACACGTACGCACACACGCACACACACACACTACACTTTCCATTTTTATTTTTATTTTTTCACCAGTGACTTATACAAGGGTCCCTTAACTGAAACATTTATCTCTTATCTAATGTTCTTATATCTCTTCCCTCATTACCTCCCATCCTGATTTTTTATTTATTACATTGGATTTTTATTCCACTGATGCACACAGTGTTTACAATGAGTCATTATGGCAGCTGTCTTGTTCTTGTGACTATCTAAGGCCAGCTTCTACTTAGAAGACTACAATGAATGCTGTAGCCATGAGCTGCACTGCTCAATGCTGTAGCCATGAGCTGCACTGCACTGGTCAGAGTAAGTGCAGCACATTTTCAGACTCTCCTGTAAAAAGGTTATAATGTGGAAAAATCATAGTCCATCTTATAATTGGCTTTATTTTGAATTGACTCGTTTATTTTGAATTTCTGATATTAGCAAGAGAAGGATCTAGAAATCAAAGGCAGACGGACGCCACTCTCAGCCATCCCAGGAGCATTAGGATCTGCTGAGCCAGCGGAGGAGGACATTCATTTTTCATCTCCAAAACTGTTCAACTTTTAGAGTGTGAACAAACTTCCAGACTTGGAAACATACTTTTCTGTGAGAAAGGCGAGCAGATGTCTCGCTAGTGGCCACGTGGTGGAAGGAAAGCCATTCTGAATATCTTATGGCATCACGGTGCCTGGCCTGCTGACTGCAGGCAGCTTCACACCTCAGTCTGAGTTCTGAACCTGTCAGATGGCATGTTGGAGACACAATTTCATAAGCAGGAAAAGTTGGCTGCTCAGTAAACCTGAACCACTTGTTGAAATGCTTGAACAAAAAAGCAGGAATTATAAATGAGCTGGGTTTTAAGATGGATTGAGCCCTGCTAGATAAATAGGAAGAACTGCTCAGCACTGTCCTAAATTACTGACAAAGGAAGCTTACAGTCAATTGTAGGAAAACCTTGAGCACTACAGCCTCCTCTGAAATTCGAGAAAAGTTGAGACTATAGTAGCCTTAGGAATATCTCTATTAGGAACATATGCAAGAGAAGAAAAGGACTAGGATACATTACCCATTTTAATGACAGCAACTTACCCAGTAATCACCTAAGCACATAAGCAGAAGTTTACTTTTGTGTGTGAGATGTTTGGCATTAAGCCAAGTACTCAGTCGCCCTCTACCTGGATGGGTTCTCCAGTAACAGGATTCATCACTTCCTTTGCAGAAATTCTCATCCCCAAGGCAAAATTAGCCACTCTTTGAGCATGGCTTCCAGTAGGCACTGGTACTCCTTCTACCACCATATATGCATCTCCTATTGTTTCTACCTGTCAGGAAAAAAAAAATAGGTATTCAGAGGGTTTCCTTCATGCACTAAACATGTCGCTATGCTTTTTTTCATTTTGCATATATTGACAAAGGGACTATATTAAAGCTGGTGATTGATTCTTTGCTAAGGGTATGAGGAGCATGAGGGAGGAAGTGAGAAGGAAAAGGACTCAGGAAACAACCATAAAAGAGCCAAAAGGCCTTTCTGCTTTGGGTGGAAACAAATTCCAGAGAAGAGGAAGGTCCTGGGGTAGTTATGTGATGCTATATATGAGATAACACATTGTTTGGATTCGACTTTCTGCTGAATTTAGGAGTAGGAGAACGATGCTCTAGGGCAACAGTGTTTGCCCTTCAAGGGCACCAGAGTGCCATCTTAGCACTGAGTATTGTAAAAAGAATTCCTAAAAACTAGAATTCCTAAAATACTTCCCATTCCCTTTCAGCTCTTATTCTGAGCCCACACTCATCCACACCAAACCCCAGACCAGTGAAGACAGAGGCAAAGGAAGACTTAGAATCAAGCACTTGCCCTGCGTGAGCACACTGTGTAACACCCCACACTGCACAGACGCTTACTTTATAGACTGCGTGCACACTGGTTAATCTGTCAAACTTGGAGTACATGGAGTTCAGCATGTTCACTATGTGTATAGGTTCACAGGCAGCACGGATGTCAGTAAATGTCACCACATCGCTGAAAAGAATCGTGCAGCTTTTAAATTCTCCTACAACAGAAACCAGGTATCAGTGAGAACCAAGGAGATAGACTAAGAAGTTCATGAATTCTGGATTCAGAGGCCCTTTGAGAATCAAACCTGCCTGTGGCTTGTGGGAAAAGGAGCCAGACACCATTTCCCATTCAGCATCACTCAGCAAACGTTTACTGAGTGCTCGCTGCAAGCTAGTCACACTAGGAGAATCATATCACAGGGGGCAAGCAGACCAGGCCCTCGCCCCCAAGGAGCCCGCAGTCGAATGAAGGAGACAGAAAAGTGAACAAATGCTTCTAGTAAGATGCAACCAGTGCTGTGGGAGGACAGAAAGGGTCCCTAGTAAGTGGACCAAGCAGAGCCTGAGCTACAGGAGACATGGGGACAGGGCCGACAGAGACTGGTCACTGTGAAGTGGTAGCTCCCCGTCTTTGTATGGCAGGGAAGCTACCTTGTCCTTAACACTTGTTTGTAAGTCATGCCCCTGATTCCACCTTGGCCCCCATTCATGCTAACTTCCATATAGCAACCAGATGCCCTGTTTAAGTCAGATCTCTCATTCTTCAATCTCCAATCTTTCATGATTCCATCACACTGAGAGTACAACCCAATGCAACCCAGGCCTGACCATGGCCTACAGAGGAGACACCCCACCTCTGTCCCTGCCTCCTCTCTGACCCTATGTCCTTCCGGCTCCCTCCACTCTGACCACACTGGCCTCATGGGGTTTCTCCAACATGCCAAGTGCCTCCTGCCTTCGGGCTTCTACACCTGAAAAAAGAGGTGTTTCCTCTGCCTGACAGTTTTCTCAAATATCTACAGGGCCTGTTACTCACATTTCAAATGTAACCAACTCAGTGAGAATTCTCTTGACCACCCTGTATAAAATAGCCCCTAGACTGGCTATCCTCTTAGCTTGATTGCCTTCCACCCACTCCATACACATGTGACGTTATGTATATATATGTGTGTGTGTATGTGTGTGTGTGTGTGTGTGTGTATGTGTATATATATATATATTTATTTATTTATTTGAGACAGAGTCTCGCTCTGTCATCCAGGCTAGAGTGCAGTGGCACGAGCTCGGCTCACTGCAACCTCTGCCTCTTGGGTTCAAGCAAATCTCCTGCCTCAGCCTCCCAAGTAGCTGGGCTGTCCTACAGGCACACACTGCCATGCCCGGCTAATTTTTTGTATTTTTAGTAGAGACAGGATTTCACCATGTTGCCCAGCTTGGTCTCAAACTCCTCAGCTGAGGCAATCCGCCAGCCCAGCCTCCCAAAGTGCTGGGATTACAGGCGTGAACCACTGCGCCTGGCCCGATATTTTGTATGGAATGGTTTATTTGGTTTTTGTCTACCTCTGCATTAGAATACAAAGCTCCATGAGATGGAAGACTGTCAGTTTAGATTTCTGCTGTATCCCAAGCTCCTAAAGCAGGGCCTGGCACATAGTAGATGCTCAATAAATATTAAGTGGGTGAATCAATGACTCCTTGAACACAGCCGGGTGCCTACTTTGTTAGTTAAGCCTCTAGTTGTAATTCCCTCTTCGTGGAACTTTCTCTTCTCCTTGGCTTCTGGCCTATCATCCTCTCTTCATATTCCTCCTAGCTTTCTGATCTCCTTGTTTTATATCTTTCCTTGGCTTCTCAACCTTCTTAAGTACTAGATGTTCCCTGAACAGTAATACTCCACTGTCTTCTCACTTCCTGTCCTCTAGGTGATCTTATCCACCATTCACAGAGTCTATGATTAACCCTGCCCACATTGCAATAACTCCCAGATGTATAGCTCCATGCCACAATGTTCCCTTGAGCTCTCACTAAGATTCCTACCTCTGATCATCCTATGTGGAGTATCCCACAGACATCTCCAGCTCAGTGGTTCTAAAATAGACCTTATCATTCTCCCCCAACCCTGCTCTTCTTTCTGGCCCTGCCTTACGATAAATCATCCCATTTTTCCATGCAAGAAGCCTCAGACCCATGCCTGCCCCCTCTGTCTTACCTTCCCCATCTGGTCAGTGGGGAAATCCTGCTGATTCTTCCTCAGGCTGCCCTAGTTCAGGCCTCTACCATCAATCAGCTGCACCCTTACGGGCTTTCAGCCCCACCTCACGCATTCACTACACTGCAGCCCAAATTGAATTTATAAAACTCATCATGTCACTTCCATAATAAGAGAAGAAACTTCAATGAATTCTCACTGCCTACAAAATAAAAGACAATTTCCTTTTCCTTAACAGTCCAGATTAATCACTGCATCACCTGAACCTCACCCTACCCACTCAGCCTCACCAGACCCCACTTTTCCACATACCCCATGCTCTGGGAACATGCCCCATGGTATTTATTTGCACCTTTGCTCTTAGTAGCCCATTCTCCGGAAATGCCTTTTTCCTCTTTGCTTGCTGAAATTCAGCCTCAAGGCCCAACTCAAGTGTCACACACTTTTGAGAGGTACCTCCACAACCCCAACGGGCCACCCTATCTCTTTCTCTCCTGACATCTCTTTATTATTAATTTCCTTGTCCCCGTGTTGCCATAGCACCTTATGTGATGGAAAGAGTATGGATTTTGAAGTTAGATGGCCTTAACACAGTTACTTTCCAGCTCTTTCACTTATCAGCTGTGCTGAATGTCAATTTGCTCAGCATTATGGCATGGGCAATACCTCCCTCATAGAAATGTTGAGAAAATTTAATGAAACAGCACATGTAAAATGTCTAACACGGATCCTGGCACAATAATTTCTCCTTAATGCAGATTAATTTCTTTTCCATTGGTCATTTCTACATCCATTAATTTATTCTGCATATATCTATCAAACTCACAAGTCTGTAAACTCCTCTGTGTCCCCAGATCTGGAACAGCACCCTAGCACAGAGTAAGTTCACCAGGCATGTCTGGTGAATGAACACAGTCCCGTGACAAATGGAAAGTGAGTTCAGGGTAAACACGGCATCCCTGCCTCCATAAATAGTATACTGTCCCAGAATGATCCTCAGAGGAACGCTGTGATTTAACCGGTGTGCGAGTGTATTATTTTTAGTTACAGTTAAGAACCCTACTTATTGTCACTGAGTAATGAGGCCAGTCTCAGGGTACATCCTTGCATTCTTAGAGAACCTAATGTGTATGTAGTTGACAACCATTTTTATATAATTCATGTTTTACTCCTGTATTATTTTTATTATTATCAATGTAGAGAGAACAAAGCTGAGAATATACAGGTGGAGTAACTATCCCAAGATCATGTCACTTACAAGTGACAGAACCAGAATTCAAAACCACTTCTGTCTGGCTTCAAAACCTGTGGCCTTGACCACTGAGACATACCACCTTCTGCTCAGAGGTCCCCGTGCAGGAGAGGGTGCCTTACCTGCAGACACCTTTTTGCCCTCCCTCAACTGGTTGGCCACATGTTTGGGCAGCATGGCATAAAGCAAGGTCTCTGTTTTGTTCTTTTCAGTGGCCAAGTGCTTGGAGAGGACCCGTAGCTCTTCCTTCTTCTTCATTTCCAGCTGGTTGGACAACTCTATCTTAGCCAGCTGCTGCTGGTTCAGGAGGATGAGATCCCTGGTGGTGTCATTGGGTCGATGTCAGAAAGATGCATATTGAATCTTCCAGGTCGTACAGGCTGCGGAGCTTCAGAGAGCACAGGTACACCATGCACTGCATGGACTCCATCCAGATCATCTGGCCTTGCCATCATGGAGAGAAATGCAACAATATTGTATGTCACCAGTAGGGGCTGAGACGAGCTCGCTGGACAACCAATCATCTCTCACACTGTGTGCTCCTAGTCACTACACAGTCACGCTCCTTCTCTTTTACCCAAAGTCCATGAGACCTTATTCATCTCCCCTCTTTCCCCAGCAGCTCTGTCCATTGCCTCCATTGAAGTGGCTCCCATCTATCAAGGGCCTCCATGCTACTGATACCAACACAAGTTTCTTGGATTTTTCTTTACTCAGCCCTTCTGCCGTTTGATGATGTTAACCAGACCCTCCTTCCTGAAATCTCACTTCCTAGGACTTCTCTGCACTGCTTTCTCTCTGAGATGTCCCCTAATTCTTTGAATTTTATTTACATTATTTTAATCTCATTCCTTAAACGCTAGTGTTCCTGAGGGTTCTGTCTTGGTATTCTCGTTTAGCATCACACAGCTGCATCCTACACCATGCTGACTGAACCTGAATTTCCAGAGAAACCTTGCTTCCTGAACTCAATATGTGTATTTCTTTAAAAATAGATATGTTTGTTGTTATTGTAAAAGCAGTACACATTCATTGCAGAAAACAAAAAAAAGCAAAAGAAAATAGTAAAAATCACCCACAATCACACCACGTGGATAATTACTGTTAATATTTTGTAGTACATCTTTGTTTTACAAAAAAGATGTACATGGCATCTTCTTTTCATAATCTGAATTTTTCACTTAAAATATATAACATATTCTTTCATAGTATTAAATATAGATATGCATCTTAATTTTTGCTGGTTACCTTGCTCATACTATTAAATAATAAGTTAGTATTGATTATATTATATCTAGCTTATCATTGTATAAACAACATTGTGATGAATAAGCTTGAGGCAGTCTTTGTGTATAATCATGGCTAGTTAGTTTGTTAAAAGATGTATTCTTAGACACGGGTTACTTAGACAAAGAATATGCTCATTTTTAAGGCTTTTGATACATATTGCCAAAATACCCTCTAGGATGATTGTGACAATTAATAACTCCATGAACAGTGTTTTTATTTTTCTTCTGTTCTCCCTATCAGGTGTCTTGTTCATGGATATCTGAACTGAACTCATCTTCAATCCCCTCCACAAATCTTCTCTTTCTATTAGTTCTTTCATTACATATGTAGTTAGTCCCTACGATGAGCCAGGCATACCGTTTTAAGCATTGGGAATACAGCAGTAACTCAAACTGACAAAAATCCCTGCCTCAAGACATTATATCATGTCTTTTTTTCAGTTAATTGCACCTTCATCACCCAGTTACCCAAGCAAGGAAGCTAATAATTATCCCAACGATTCTCTTCCACCCCTCACATCAGGTCACCAAGTCCTGTCTTAATTATCTCATGAGTCTATCCTCCAACTGCCACCCCAGTGCCACTGCCGGAGTTCAGCACTTTAGAGCTTCTTTCCTGCACTCCAGAAGCAGCCTCTGTCTGGCCTCCCAGGATCCATTTTCTCTACACTCTGACCCATCCTTCACACACCTCCAGAGTGATCATTCTAAAATCAAATCTGATAATGGCAGACACTTCAACATGTTTCCAGCTGCAGGATAGAGTTCAAGTCCTCATCTTGCCAGCCTCCTCTCCCATCACTCCACTCTACATCTCACTCAGGCTCCCAGAACATGTCATTCTCCCGTCAGACATCCCCCCAGCTCTGCCTGTGCTTATCCCTGGAATACCTAATCATCCCTCTAATAGAAAGATAGCTCAAAATGTGTGCCCTTTCATGGCATATACAAAAATTTGCTCAAAATGAATCAAAGACCTAAATGTAAGAGCTAAAACTATAAAACTCTTAAAAGAAAACATAGAAGAAAAGTTTCATAACATCAGATTTGGCAACAATTTCTTGGATATGACATCAAAATCACTGGCAACAAAAGAGAAAATAGATAAATTGGATTTCACCAAAATTAAAATCTTTTGTGCATCAAAGGACACAACCAACAGTGAAAAGGTAACACACAGAATATATTTGCAGATTATATATCTGATAAGAGGTTAATATTCAGAATGTATAAGAAATTCCTACAACTCAACCGCAAAAGCAAACAACCCAATTAAAAATGGACAGAAGACTTGAATAGACATTTTTCTGAAGAATAAGTAGAAATGGCCATTAAAGATGCCCAATATCAATAATCATTAGAGAAATGCAAATCGAAAGCACAATGAGATACCACTTCACACCCATTAAGATGGCTACTATTTTTTAAAAAGCAGACAATAAGTGTTCATGAGGATGTGGAGAAATTGGAACACTCATCCATTTTGATGGGAATGTAACATAGAGCAGCCACTATGAAAATCAGTATGGAAGTTCCTGATTTTAATAAATTAAAAATAGAATTACCACAAAATCCAGCAATGCCACTTTTGGATATATATTCCAAATAAATGATGGCAGGGACTCAAAGAGACATTCACACACCCACCCTTATAGTAGTAATATTATTCACAATAGCAAAGTTGTGGAAGAAACCCAAGTGTCCATTGATGGGTGAATGGATACAGAAAATGTTGTATATTCATACAATGGAATATTATTCAGCCTTAAAAAGGCAGGAAGTTCGGACACATGCTACATTATGGATGAACTTTAAAGACATTATGCTAATTGAAATAGGCCAGTCACAAAAGGACAGGTACTGTATTATTCCACTTATATGAGGTATCTAGACTTGTCAAATTCATAGGAACAGAAGGTAGAATGCTGGTTGCCAGGGAATTGAGGAAGGACAAATGAGTTATTGCTTAATAGGTAGAGTTTCAGTTTTGCACAATATGAAAAAAGTTCTGGAGATAGATGGTAGTGAAGGTAGTACAACATGTGAATGTGCTTAATATCAATGAATTGTACATTTAAAAATTATTAAAATGGTAAATTTTGTTATGTAAATTTTGCTCAATGAAAAACAAAATGTGTGCCCTACTAACAGTGAATTAGATGATCATGTTACTACATAAAATACAGACATTAATTTAGTACCAGTAATACCTCATGCATTCTGAAAATTTTGGTAACATCAGAATTTTGTAATTACATAATGTATATAATTTTATAATTATGTATGTAACTATATTACATATATAGTTTACGTCTAAACCAGAGATGGTTGAGGAAATAAAATACATTCTTTACAGATCAAGTCAAGTGGAAAGGTCAGAAAAAAGAAAATGTGTTCTCAACGTAGCCCCTATCCCACTTTTTAGGAAATTGGAAAACTTTGCGTCTTCCCTTTCTGATCAATCTCTCAAACAGGCAGGGAGCAACAGGAAAGGAGTGAGTGATTACCTCGAAATTTGAGTGTGGTCTGACTTTACCATGCTACAGGCATCATTTCTCTTCATGTCTTCAGGACAAATTGACTGTTGATAAATTTGCAGATGCTGAAAATGTTGAAGGTAACTTGAGGATGAATGATGGAGAAATACTCATCCAGTTGAATCTTCTGGGTTTGGAGTCCTGGCACGTAACTTCTGAATGATCACTCCAGCTTGCTTTACCTGTAGCTATCCACAGAAGACAGATATAAGACAGGAATAGAAGGCGACCCCCCTCCCCATAAACTTCCCCTTGGAAATAACGTTCTAGCCATGTTCTGTGGCTCACTGTCGGGAAAGGGGGTCAGTAATGGAATCAACATCATGGAAGTAATAATTTTTTTTGAAACAATCAAATCTGTGCTAATGTCTGAAAGAGAAAAGAATAGTATGAGAGTGCTCAGAGGCTTATTTCTGACTAAAGAGAAATGAGGTTACAGCTCTCTATTGGGCTAATAGTTCCTCCCTAGCTCTGAGACAACTCTCTCTCTCTCTCTCTCTCTCTCTCTCTCTCTCTCTCTCTCTCTCTCTCTATCATTTGCTAATGAAGAAACTAGCAAATTCTATACCATTGGATCTATTACCCAGGTCTGGATGAAGAAATTCATCAGGGAGGTGGGGAGATGCCTTTCACTGCTATCACCAGTGAACACACAGAAGGAGGAAGTAAAATAGGTGTCCTTTTAATGAGTTCCTAATCAATTCAGTTGACATATATTTTATCCATGGAAATGGATTAACAATCAAACTTAAATAGTTATGCTCACAACTCTCACAGAGCAGTGGCTTGAGTTGGCATGACCCTTTCCCCATGTTCAAGATGCAGAATGTGAAGCTGGGTGGGATGGAGACATACCTGGTGGCCACAAGGATGGGAAGAATTCACGGGTAGAATTCTACCCTATCATTGCTACTGATTGTGTTCTGCTGTCTGTTTATGTAGTGAATTTTAGTGTCACTTCCTTTTCCCCTTTTTTCTAATGGTAAACTTTCCCATGCTTTTACTAGTTCAAACCTCCCTTTCTCCCCTATCAAGAAGCTCCTGCATTCTGGATTCTGGAGGATACCACAATACGAAAAGGAAATCAATAGTCCTGCCAGGGTAGAGCCTAGTCTCCCAAGTCCTGGGGATTTCTCAGGGACTTGAAAATCTCCACTGTTCATGAAGGACTATAAATCATGCTCACTTCCCTGGCTTCGCCCCAGTCCCAAACTATTTAGGGAAGAGTCTCTTACTGATTCATCAAATACAATGTGGAAAGGAAAAGCATTGCAGAATGTCTTCTCTTCAATCCAGAGTCTCTCAGGATAAATGGGCTCAAAGGCATTCACGAGATGCCCTGGACATAGAGAAAGTGCTGATGAGAAGCAGCTCCTGCCGCCACCCTTGCACAGAGCAGAGCTCAGGATAGGGATAGTATCTTAAGTGTTTCACAAGCAAAGTGCAATCCTACTTCTTTTGCATGGGCTCCCTCAGCATCTCCAGATGGCCACGGCAATTCTTCTTCCAAATTAAAACAAACAGAAAACTTGCTACCAGGTTGAGAAGCCCTTCTGCCCCCTGCCAAGTTTCTGCCTGCCGCTGAAGAGTTTCTGGGCCAATTGAGTACGTCTCGCCATGAACACAGAGTCGGCATTGAAATGGTGACAGCCAGACAATGAGCCAGCAGAGCAAAGCGTGTGCTCCGGGCCCAGCATCAGGGACATTTGCCATGGAGCTTTTTAGACTGACAGTTTTGGGTGGCACGTGAAAATTTAACCAACAGTCCTATTTGGCAGGGGGTAGAGATTCGAAATGGAGCCTTTTTGATATGAAAATCTCCTAGACAAAGGATGTCAATTGCATGTTTGACTCACTTGCCATGGCTTGAAGGACGCAAAATGCAGCCCTTTGAGCCCTGCAGACCTTCTCCCAGATGCGTGTCACCTGGCCCATTGAGCTGTGACACAGAGCACCCTAACTCCCTTCTCCCAGTGGATCAGAGCCCTTATTCAGACTCAGGCGTTAGGTGCTAATCGTTAGACCGGCTCAGTGCCCACGGGGCTACCTTAGCAAGCCTAATGCCTGCATTTTGCAAATGAGAAGATGGAGACTCTTGTCCAGGGTCACACAGCTCCTTAGGCACAGAGCCAGAAACTTGCTTTCTTGGCTCTTGATCTAGTGGCCTTGCTGGGTGACTAGGGTTGTTATCCACAGATCTCCAGTCCCGAAATGTGTCCAAATGGAGAAGGCGTGACTGCAGAAGAGGAGCTGTGGAAAATTCATTGTTCCTGATGGCACATCAGTGCTCATCTTCCTTCTCTCCATCTATCACCTGTTGGGAGTGATTCCAATTGTGTCTCCAAAAACTTTTTCTTAGGACAGGAGAGACGATGTCTCCATGTGACCCAGCACAAATAATGAGAGGCAATGGAAGGACAATTAGAGTCTGGCATTTTAAAGTTAAAAACCATGGCCGCCAAATCCAAGTGCTGCGGAAACTAGTGCCATGATAATCACAGAGGGCTTGGCCCCGTCAGTGTACACTGGCAGCTACTCCTGAGAATCAGGCAGTCTTTCTGATCTCAGAGCTGAGCTTGGGAGAACCACTCGCTTACCTTTTCCAAACATGACTATGCTTCTCACAACATCCCAGTGGTGTTTTTTCACAGGACAAGCAGAAACATTCAAATATTTCTCCTTCATCCTGAGGAAAGCTGCCTGGAGGGCCTGCAGATGGCAGGGAGATAGGCACCAGGTCACATGACTGGAGAAGCACAAACCCCATTTGCTGTGATGGGGTCCACCTTTAACT
Source organism: Macaca mulatta (assembly GCF_049350105.2). Classification (NCBI taxonomy): domain Eukaryota; kingdom Metazoa; phylum Chordata; class Mammalia; order Primates; family Cercopithecidae; genus Macaca; species Macaca mulatta. The sequence goes on from NC_133422.1 coordinate 30,258,476, forward strand.
AAGGAACTGTGCCATGGCCAGAGGAACAGCATGAGGGCTTACAAGATCAATTCTACCAAGATTTTAGCGTTTCCGATATTTTAAAATCAAATTAGTCCTCATACTGTTTCTCTATCAAAGAAAGCCACAACTTTTTAGAAAATCTCAAGACGGAACTAAGATGCTGTCTGGCAAGAAAATCATGCACGAACATTTCTTCCTGTGGTTGAAGATTCTGCAGTGAACAGACTCTGAGGCGGACTTTGAAAATACTCTAAGGAATCACAGACTAATCCTAATCTGAGTATTTTCACAAGCTATGGTCATGGAGAGCTGTTCACCTAATGTACGTTAGGTGAACAGTACATTATTCACCTAATGTAATGTAATGGTCACCCTACCAGGTGCAACTGAGGTGGCCAAGTACAGGGTCTTGAGTTGACTCAGGACCTATGAATGGTTCCAGCTGCAGAAGTGGGCTCTGAAGACTGGAAAGATCAATTTATTTGAGGAGGATTGAAAAAAAAGCCATCAAGTTCAAATTTCAAATCCTTCATATGGTTATTCTTATAGGTGAACAATTTTCCAGGCTCAGGTACATTCCAGAATGCTTCCCAGTATATATCCACTTAACCTTAACCCAGCAATCCTCAACTGGGAATGATTTTATCCATTACCCCCACTATGCGGACACTTGGCAATGCCAGCAGACGTTTCTTTTTCTTTCTTTCTGTCTTTTTTTTGTGTGTGTGCCACAAATGAAGGGATGAGGTTCTACTAGTAGGAAAAGACCAGGGATGCTGCTAAGGACACTATAATGTAAAAGACACACCATCAACACCAAAGAATTATCTGGTTCAAAATGTCAGTTGTGTCAAAATTGAGAAGCTCTGCCCTAATTCCACTATTAGAAGGTCCAGTCAGTCTCCCATCCAAGCACTAACCAGGACCAACCTTGCTTAGCTTCCAAGATCAGTCATGTTCAGGGTGGTATAGCTGTAGACACTCATAAGTGGGAGTTGAACAATGAGAACACATGGACACAGGGAGAGGAGAATCACACATTGAGGCCTGTCAGAGGATGGGGGACAAGGAGAGGGAGAGCATTAGGACAAATACCTAATGCATGTGGGGCTTAAAACCTAGATGACGGGTTGATAGGTGCAGCAAACCATCATGACACATACATACCTATGTAATAAACCTGCACGTTCAAAACATGTAACCCAGAACTTAAAGGAAAATGTAAAAAACAAAAACAAAAAATTCAAAGGTCCAGTTGATTCTGTTGTTTGCATAGATTTTTCCAAGACTGATAGCTCTACTTAAGTGCAACTGTTCTTTCTAAAGGCATAGCAAACCCAGTACCTCTTGGTCTCTCTCGATGCCCTGACTGTCTTGTAGCCTTTTTGACTTTGCCTTTCTCTTCTTCCTGTAAGCCTTCAGAAACACAACATGCTCCTTCTTCCCTGTCCTCTCCACTTCTTCATTCATGTCAAGAATGTCCATGGTTACCTCAATGTCAAAGAAGTCTTTGGCCACAGCCTCAATGATACCTGCAGCAGAAGGACACCTATTGTTGAGGGATGGCCAAAGGCAATTTTATCAGCAAAAATCATAAAATAATCAAATTGTAAAACTTCTGATGAATATTCTGAAGTTCACCAAGCCCAGGCCCTGCTTTAAATCAGACATCAGCAACAACCAATTAAATAAAAATATGCAGAGACTGAAGTTATACATGTTTGGATACCAAATATATCCATGCCACTTTAATTTCTAGTTTGGCATCTATTCATTTGTTTGTTATTTCAGGTAGGCATTTAACTCATTAAACAATCAAATAAACCTAGAGATAATGTAAGCAAAATTCAGTTGTAAAAGATTTAAGGATCAAGTTTTTAAAAGTGTTCCTCTGGGCACTATCCCAGGGTTATATACAAAATACAGGGAAAGCGCCGGGCACGGTGGCTCATGCTTGTAATCCCAGCACTTTGGGAGGCCGAGGCGGGTGGATCATGAGGTCAGGGGATCAAGACCATCCTGGCTAATACAGCGAAACCCCATCTCTACTAAAAATACAAAAAATCAGCCAGGCACGGTGGCAGGTGCCTGTAGTCCCAGCTACTCGGGAGGCTGAGGCAGGAGAATGGTGTGAACCCAGGAGGTGGAGCTTGCAGTGAACCGAGATCACTCCACTACACTCCAGCCTGGGGGGACAGAGCGAGACTCCATCTCAAAAAAAAAAAAAAAAACATATATATATATATATATATATATATATATATATATATATATGGAAAGCATGCATGAAGATGTTCATGATAGCATTGTTTACAAAAGCAAAAGATTAGTATCAATGGAAAATTTAATAATAGGAGATTAGTTCAGATAATTACAATATGGAATATCATTCAGCCATTTAATATGTGGTTTTAAAGATTATGTGGAAACATGCTTTTTCTACAATGCTAAATGCAAATAAAGAGTTGATACAAAATAATATATGCAGAATTATCACAGCTATGTAAAAACCTGTATAATTTAAAATGTTGAAAGAAAAATACAAATTATTCATTTTTGTGGAATTTTGGAAACATTTTAAAAGCTCAAGGACTTTGGGAGCAGTGGTCAAGATGATATGAAGTCACACATTCTAAGAGAGTTTTAACTTCTTACCCGTAGCCGGCTATTAGCCATCCTGGAGAATCTGTGGGGAAACTCTCCTCACTTCAGAAGCTCCATAGCTCTGCAGTCAGCTAAGCCATTTCCATACCTGGTACAATATGGCACAGACCACTTCTATCTGAGTAGTAATGGAGAAACATGTTCCCATCTGCTCCTCTCTCCACACGAAACGATGGTGCATGCATCTCCTAATTAAAAGACACACATTTTCCCCAGTGGACACAAATTGTGTAAATTACGCTTTTGAGGCTTTGTGAAACAATAGTATTTATCCATTACATCCTACGGCACTATATCCCAACCCTCTCTCCAATCACATAAAAATTCCCACTGTTTCTGCTCCTGTATGTCAGGAATTTTATACTATACCTACTATACTTTAAACAATCCTATATGGCAAGTAGTAGTTCCATGTTAAGAGGAAGAAACTGAGGCTCAGGGAAGGTAAACCTAGGTTAATGGTAGAACAACATTTGATTCCCAAATGAGCCTTTGCACCGTGCCATGCTGTTTCTACCCATATTCCAAAAGCAGCTGTCTGCTGGTAACAGGAAGCCTTAGTGAGTTTCTGCCACACTTGGCCTGTGACCAAGTGACCATGGGCATCTTCACTTTCCAACACATCAGGGAATCAGAGAATTTGCAAGTAGAATTAAACCATTTCTTGTTCTGAAAGGATAATGTCATCTGTGATGTCAATTTGAACATTTAGAAAGTAGAACCTTCCGCCGGGCGCGGTGGGCTCGTGCCTGTAATCCCAGTCTCAGAGAGGCCGAGGCAGGCAGATCACGAGGTCAGGAGATCGAGACCATCCTGGCTAACACGGTGAAACCCCGTCTACTAAAAATATGAAAAAATTAGCCGGGCATGGTGGCACATGCCTGTAGTCCCAGCTACTCGGGAGGCTGAGGCAGGAGAATCGCTTGAACCCAGGAGGCGGAGGTTGCCGTGAGCCGAGATGGCGCCACTGCACTCCAGCCTGGGTGACAGACAGAGCAATCTCAAAGAAAAAAAAGTAGAACCTTCAAGGATACATCAGAAGAGATCCCCTTTCTCCAGAAATGTTGACATTCAAGTACGTATCATTTCACAGTAAATGAGATGTATACCAGGAAAGAAGAATAGAGACTTTGCCTGGGGGAGTCTCTAGCTAGTTAGTAGACAGTTCAGTACCCTGGACACACAGCTTTTGGCCATGAGGGAATAGGTGAAGGAGATGGGTTCCTTCCAAGATCTTGGTCGTCTTCCATGGTGAAAGGTTGTTAGTTAAAATGGGTTTCTTTTTTTTCCCCAAATACTTTTTTATCTTTTTTTTTTTTTTTTTTTTGAGATAGGATCACACTCTGTTGCCCAGGCTGGAATGCAGTGGCACGATCACGGCTCACTGCAGCCTCTGCTGCCTAGGCTCAAGTGATCTTTCCACCTCAGGCTTCTGAGTAGCTGGGATTATAGGCACGCCACCACCATGCCCAGCTACTTTTTTTTTTTTTTTTTTTGTGGAGATGGGGGCTTTGCTGCATTGCCCAGGCTGGTCTCAAACTCCTAGGCTCAAATGATCTTGTCCACCTCGGCTTCCAAAAGTGCTAAGATTACAGGCATTAGCCACCATGCCCAGCCCTCAAATACTATTTTTTTTTTATAATTCCAAAAGTGTGTACCTAGAGAAAGTATATATATTTATTTGTATGTATGTGTGTTTACATCTTGACAAAATGTAAAGAGTAGTTGAGGCAGCACATATAAAAAGCATCAATAAAATAGGAAATTAACAGTTAATTTAAAAATTATATCCAAATCCTACATAGTGAAAATAAAGTAACAGAATACAGAGGCCTGAAAGAAAGTCCACGTGATCCTGTTTCATGCCCCTCACTCCTTAGCCCCTGCCCAGAGACACTTCCAAAAGTTTGTGCTTTTAGTTCTTCTGGTCAATGTCACTAAGTCTCTAAATAATATAGTTATTTCTTGTACTTTTATACTTTCATTTCTTATACTTTTATTTCTTGCTTCAAATAGGGCTTTTTAAAAGTGGAGAATCAGGGCAAAGAATAACAGAATTAAAAAAAATTTTCCTAAAGAGACAATCTATAATACTTTGCCCAGAATAAAGCACTGTATAGCTGTTAGGTAACATTGCAGAACAGAATAGAAAGCCCAGAAATAAGGCTGTACACCTAAAGCCGTGTGATATTTGACATGTGTGGGTTTGGATCCAGCTCAGCCACCATGCCTGGGTGATTTGGGGACAGTTACTTGACCTTTCTGGACCTCAGTTTTCTCATCTGCATAATAGGAAAAATAAGACTGCCAACTCTAATGGCATCAGGAAGATAAGTCAATGTTGACACATTACTTAGCCCAACACCTGCTTCATAATTAGCACTCAATAAAGGTTAGCTAAAGCATAAGAAGATTAAAGGCTCAGTTATAACCAGAAATGTATGCCTCAAAGGCACTGCCAAATTATTAGACAGACACAAAAAAAGTAAACATTATCTTAATTTGTTATTTTTGCCTGAAGAGACAATCTATAATACCTTGCCCAGAATAAAGCACTATATAGCTGTTAGGTATCATTGCATGTATCTTCTTCCAACTTGTATATTATAATATTTAAATATTTTATTTATCTCATTATATGCAAAATGTCCTCAAATACCACCAGAGAAGTTCTATTCTATTGCTTCTGTAGCATCACTTATAAGTGAGAGCTAAACATTGAATACACATGAACATAGAGATGGCAACAACAGACACCGGGGACAACTAGAGGAGGGAGGAGGGGATGGGGGTCGATTGGGTACTATGCTCACTACCTGGGTGTCAGGATGAATCATACCCAAACCTCAGCATCATGCCATATACCCATGTAAAAAGCCTGCGTATGTACCCTCTGAGTCTTTTTCAAAAAATTGAAATTATAAAAAAGCAAAGAAAGAAAGATCATAGAATAAAAAATATATGTATTATAAAAAATATTAAAAGGGCCTAACTATATTTCTTTATATCCTGATTGTTGTGCTTTAGCTAAGAAATTGAAAGGAAGTTGTCATGCGAATTATCGTAGTTACTAAACTGGCCATGTTGAACAGAGAGAAAAGAAAGGGGAAGGAATGGAGTTATTATTTATTTATGGAAAGCTGATTTTTCTGGACTGATTACAATGCTAGAGACTTTTACATCTTATCTCTCGTAATCCACATATTGCTATGAGGCAGGTTATTTTTTTTCCCTACTTATTTCTTTTTGTCTCTGTTTGTGTCCAATACCTTAAAAAGTGCTTGATACATACTCTCACTCAATAAATATTGGTCACCCAATAAATATTATTAAATAAAATACATTGAGATTCAGAGACGGCAACTAACTTGCCAGAATCGCACAGCTGTTAAGTTGTAGAGCCAGTGGGACAGCCTCGTGGGCCCATCTGACCCCATAAGCAGGGCTCTTTCCACACCCTCTACCCTTGAGTAGTTCACATGATAACAATAGGACAGGCCTGGCTATTCATGCCCAACTATGCATGACTCGTAATTGAAGTCAGTTAAGGCTTCCAAGCCTCTGATTCCTTATACGAAAAATGGAGAAAATAATACTTTTCCCATGTATCGTCTATGGGGAGTGTAAGGGTTGCTGAGGCTTTTTAACATCCACAATCCCATTTTGTCCCCATGACAACCCCGAAAGGGTGGATATGAACACCAGTATAGAAATGGTGAAGGAAGATCTCGGTGAAGTATAAAGGCCCTAAAATTAAACTATTTTCTCTAAAGTAATAAACTATTATTATGATATATATAAATGCTCTTTCACCTTTTCTTGTCTAAAAAATAAAAGAGAAAATAGATGTTTGAATTTCTAGTGATCTCTACAAACAAGAAACCCAGGGAAAGAACTCCAGGAGGGCATATCCCGGTAGGGAAATTAGTTTCCTAACACCTCAGTCGGTCACCCATGGGTTAATTAGAGTTGGATGGTTTCTGATTCTGGCTCTTAGCCCTGTCAAATCTTCCCTTCTGATACATGAATAACATGAATCTGGCTGCATATGCAATTTATCAACTCCATCCTGGCCAGGAAACCTTAGGAGAGCTTTTGCAAATGCACTGAAACCTGACTGTTTTCCAGCCTTTGTTCCAATTGTAATCAGTCTCCAGGATTTACTTCCAAATCAACACCACACCCTATCTGAAAAGGCCATCCCTTCGGTTTTTGTGAGCCAGTTTATAAAAGTGGCCAGCAGGTGTTTCTTTTTCATTCTCTTCCGAAAAGAACTCCCGGGCCCACCAATACCAGGTACCAAGGATTCTGCAGGTGGGAGGGTTCTCCTACAACTGCACCTCCGTAGGGGGAGGCAGGAGCTGGCCCAGGACTGCCACAGTATTTGCTTCCTCTTGGGCAGCCAAGACCAGACTCAAGTGGCCTTACCTGATAAGAGAGTGCCAGGTAACTGTGGAGGGCATCCAGGTTTTCAATAAACTCCATGAGATTTCCTCCCAGTGTCCGTAGCATCCTGTCATAGCCAGACATCTTATAGAATTGAAAGAAGTATTCTCCAAAGAGTTTCAGGATGGCTTCCATGGAGACACCTGTAGAAACCAAAGTATAGCCCCTAAATAAATCCCCTGGGAGGTATGTGTTGTCCTTTGCGTGGTCTTCATTTATTTCCAGAGGGTTCACATCCTGGCTGTGTGACACTATTAAGCTACTCTCTAAGCCGTCACTTGCCTCATCAGTAAAATGCCAATAACCACATTGATGTCCTGGGGCCTTTGTGAGGAGCCCAGTGCAGCCTGGCACTGGGTAGGTGCTTGTGAAACATGAGTCTCCATGACAAATATTTCCTCAAAGTCAAGAAGGGGATGCAGAGATGCCATACCTGCTTAGCCGCTAAAGCCAGTACTCGGAAGAAGCTTCACTCTGGGTGGGGAGGGTACGGCACTCCACGATCACTCCCAACACCTCCCACATCTTTAAATGTAACAGTCTCTAACAAGACTACAAGGATGTCTCTGAGAAATAACTAATACACAGTGAAAAACCTATGCCTTCAAGGCTATAGGATCCTGATTTACCACAAAGATGATACCAAATACTTGCAGTGACATTTCCTTTCTCTCTTGACCTCATCAGATCCTGGCCTCCCTGTGAGGCCCAGTGTTCACATTCTATTCTCCATAAAGATTTCTCTGAAAGGTCCAGGTCACACGGAATTCTCTCTTCCTAAATGTTGCATTTTTTTCTTCCTAATTCATGGTAATTCTGGAGAGAAGCAACCTGGTCCTACATGTTTTCTGTGCTAAACACAGCGTAGGTGACTGATGAACACCTGGAGGTAGATTTGCGGCGTTAGCTGGGACTGCTGCTCACCTCCCCGCTCCCCAGGCTGCACTGCTGGAATAGACAGTGGGCAAGTGTCCACTTTATGGGAGAGACAGCAAACATTTTAAAAGAATATTTTATAGTTCTGACAACACACATTAATTATGGTTCTGTTACTCAATGTTTGCCCAGCTCTTGTAAGGTAGCTAACCTTATTATCATGTCCTTTTTACAGCTGAGCCTATGGGGGCTGAGTCATCTCTGTGAATTGACTCCAGTCACATAGAGTTGCAGAGGCCAGATTTGTTGAAGAGGCTCCAACTCTAAGTTCAGCGCTTTTTGTACCACATCCCCCAGCCTCTGAAGCAGCAATGAGAGAAGCAGGGAGTCTCCCCAAGGCAAGGGCTGCTTATGCATTGGCATCATTGACACGGGAGAGAGGGCATCCATCCATGCTGCTGGTCTGGAGCTCCTGTGAGAAACGCCCTCTTATTTACAATGGGGCTGTGACACATGTAAGTCCTGGGGGCTGGGGCGAATGTCTGTGCTGCCCAGGTTTATGGAAGGCCTGAAGAGCTCACCATCACCAGTATCTGTGGTTACATCCTTGAAAAACTCTATGATGCTCTGGCTGGATTTGAAATTCACAGCAAGGGACATTCCAGGTCTCATGAGCTATTCATGGCTAAATCCTACAGAGGACAGACCAAGGAGGTCTGAGCACTCTCCAGCCCCTGCTTGCTTCCTAGGATGGTCTGAAGAGCAGTTTCCCTACAGCTCATAATCCACAGCCAGACCGTGGGGCAGATCATTGTTCTCTAATCTGAGCAGGATAGAGTCCCCACTGAATTGGTCTAGTTTTGTCAGAGATGAGTTGTACATATTTTCCAAGATGAGTTACACATATTTTCCAAAAATTGATTAGACCGATCTGAATCTAGACAAAGCTTGGGATGGTAAAGGAGCCAGTGGTAATGGCCTGTGTTAATTGCCTCCGTTGGATTCTTTGCTTGTGGGTGCATCCTGGCTGGCTGCAGGCAGGCTTATCTATACCAGTATTCAGGGGCCACCTGCTAACCCCTAGGGGATCTGAGACAAATTCTACCACGTTCCTTTCCAATGCTTGAGTCTCTGGGAGGAGAACTGCTAAAAGGTAAACAGACAGATGGGGAATTGTCCTTCTGCTCTCCTGCTTCCATCCCTCTGTTACCTCTAAATCTAGCTTATTCAGACTAAGAAAAAACAGCTGTGCTGTGCATCCTGGCGGCTGGAGCTCTGAGCAGGTGCATCCTGTTACCTGCCAGGAAAAGTAGGGGTCCCAGTGGCCCCCCTTCTCCCAAGAACCTCTGCCAGGAGGACTGGGCTGCCTGTAAGCCAAGCAAAGTTATATTCAAGTGAGAGTGGCAGCTTTGGGTAAAAGACTGCCTGTTTGACTTTTAAATCTTTAAACTTACAAAAATCCATGAAGCTGTTTGTTCCAGGCTCTGGTTATTTTGTTTGTGGATGACCAGCTCTGTTAACAGGAAAGGACATCTGGCTGAGAGAGGAACTGTTTCTGAAACAAGGATCTGGGGTTTGAGCGTGGTGTTTTCCACCTGTAATGGGTTTGGAGCTTTTTCTAGAATTATTAGTTGAGTATGCTTGTCCAGCAGAGAATAAAGCCCACTTTTTAAAAAAAATCAACACCTGTCTTAGTCTTTTATACAGTTTCACCTCAGTGTATTTAAGATTCTAAGAGCCTGCTAAGTCACAGAGGATCCAAGATATACAAGAAATAGTTAGAAACTGCAAGAAAGAACTAAACTAAAGTGCCTTAAAATGTTTTTTGATAGTGCAGGGGACAATTTATGCTATGCTTAGTATTCTTTCATGTAAGAAAGAAGAGAAAACAAGGAAATAATCATCTATCTGCTTACTTGTGCAAAATTAAACACCTGAAGGATAAACCTGGATCTATTGAGATTGGTTACCTACAGGACATTGGTAGGGAATGGGGTGGAAAGATTAGAAAAATTGTGGAGTTGGGGAAAACGACATTTTTCTGAGCATAACTTTTTGAACAGTTCTGGTTTGGGGGGTCATGTTAATGTTTCATATGCTTAAAACAAATAAAATATAAGATCAACAAGGATAGAGAAAACCCCTAAGATGGAATACAAACAGAAACAAATTCGCAGAACAGCATTTCAACAGAACAGTTTTGAATAACATAATTACCCAGGAAAAAAATTAACCCAGTAATATTTGAATATAGTATTTACACTACTGTGTCCTCAGGCCAAAAGCAAAAAGAACTTTAAACAAATATTTTACTGCAGTTAGTAGGCTTCCTTTTCACAGCAGTGTGGGTTAGCAATTCTGAAACTATGTTCTGAACAAGTAATACATTGTGGATAGTGGGAGCCAGGTTTTTCACTATCTGAGAACGAAGTTACAATTATGGAAAGGAGAAGACTAGAATGAACCCTGTGCCTCTGGATTAGAAAATCTAACATAATAAGACAATGAAATCTATCATGGTTTTAGATATATATATATCTAATATATTATGTATCTAATATGTTTATATATTTTATAAATTTTAGACATATAATATATAAAACATATATGTATATATAGAGAGAGATGGATGTGTGTATGTGTGTATGTGTGTGTGTGTGGGTGGGTGTGTGTATATGACATCTATTTTCCAGCACTGTCCACTAAGAGGGCCTAAAAGCAGTGACACCCCGGTAGCAGTGGGGTTGCCTAATGTCTAGATCTTAGTTTTTAAATGCCCTTCTCCTGTAAAAGGAATCAGGGCCTTGGAGAAGTGGCAGCTTCAAGGGCTGGGGCAGGGAAAGGATGAGATCAGCCCATAACATCTTGTTATGAAGAAGGTAAAGAAGTGATCAAAGAATAATGGGGACATGTCAAAAGGACACAGGGGCCAGTTTAGGGAGGCTGTCACTGGCTAACTCTTGCAGAATTTGAGCATCAAAATAAATAATAAAAGGAAAGGATTACAGCCTGTTTTTAAAAAATAAAAATCACAAATCTACATTGAAATACGTAAATAAAAACATGGGGGAGAGGGGGAAATTCTTCCTTATAGAAACTCAATGAATACAAAAGGAATAATATTTTAGAAAATTACTATTTGACTTCCATCATAAGTATCGATTCAGACAAAAATCACAAATAAATACTAAAATTATGAAAGAGGGAGTTTGAGAAATGACAAGATATCTGCATAATCTGAAAGTATCTTCTCACAAGATACTAATTACAAAGGGAAAAGGTAACTTTACAGTGGAGAAAGCTGGCAAATTCTAAGTAAATCAAGTGATCAAGGTTAGCCTCACTAATAATAGGACAGATCAATGCAATATGCCTCCTGATATGATAAACTGGGAAGGACAAAAGATCACGTCTGTGATCTTCCTGCCAAGAAAGCGTAACCTGAATTATATCATGAGGAATATCAGATAATCCTGAATTGAGGGACATTTTGCAAAATGTCTGACCAGAACTTTCCAAAGATACCAATTTTATAAAACATAAAGAGACTCAGAAACTGTTCCAAGCCAAAGAGTACTGAAGAGACATGATAACTGACATGATCCAGGATTTTTTTTGCTCTGAAGGACATCATTGGGTCAATTGGAAAAATCTCAATAAGTTCTATAGATTAGATAATAGCACTATATCCATGTTCATTTCCTGAGTTTGATTGTTGTACTGTAGTTATTTAAGAGAATTTTTAAGGACAAAAAGGCACCACATTTGCAATATACTAACAATTTCAAGAAAAAAGTATAAATCTAGATATGAAGAGAAGGATAGACACTATATGGTAAAATGTCAACATTTGGGGAATATGGATAAAGACTACATGGGAATTCTTTGTACTATTCTTGTAAGCCTTTCGCAAGTTTGAAATTATGTCAAAGTAAAAAAGTTTCTGTTGATTGCTCTGAAAAGACCATAGAGAATCTTACATAATAACACGATAAAGACCATGTTTATCCATGGCCAGCTGAAATACACCTGCAGCCCAGGCATCTGTAATGCTATGAATTTTGTTAGTTATAATCGGGGCATTATCAGTATATTTTTAATGTCTTTATCTTGTTAGAGACTCATACTGAAATATTTATGAATGAAATTGTGAGAAACCTGGTAATTGCTTTAAAATACTCCAGAAAAAATAAAACCAGAAAAAGAGTGGAGGAATCAAATAGATGAAATAAGATTGGCAAAATATTGTTAACTAGTGAAGCTGGGTGGAGGGTATGTGGGCTTCTGTACACAATTCTCTCTACTTTTGTGTGTGTGTTAAAATACGTTGTTTTTTGGTTTTGTTTTTGTTTTTAAATAAATAAAAGACTTGGGGTTTTTTTGGTTGGTTGTTTTTTTTATTTTTACTTTTTTAGTTTTTAGACAGGGTCTCACTCTGTTGCCCAGGCTGGAGTGCAGTGGCGCCATCATGGCTCACACAGCTTCAACATCCCCAGGCTCAGGTGGTCCTCCTGCCTCAGCCTCCTAAGTAGCTGGGACTACAGATTTGTGCCATCATGCCTGGGTAATTTTTGTATTTTTTCTAGAGATGGGTGTTTTGCCATGTTACCCAGGCTGGTCTTAAACTCCTGGGCTCAAGTGATCCACCCGACTTGACCTCCAAAAGTGCTGGGATTACAGCGCCTAGCCAAGACTTTTTTCCAGAAGGAAACAATGGTCACAAAGCTTCTATACTTGGTTCCCCAGGTGTGGAGATTTCTAACAAGCTTTTACATTGGAATGTTGCATGAACTCAAACTTTCTGACTTAACAAGCATGGGTCTTCTTTGTCACTGGGAAACATTTGCTTCTTGCTGGGTTTCAGCTCAAGGTACTGGAAAGAGTAGAGTTGGGCTGTCTAGGGCACGGGGACAGAGGGAACCTGTTGAAGCTGCAATGAGGCTGGCAGGGACAGCCTAGCCACCAAAGCAGAGCCTCCTAGGCAAACAGCCCACTCAGGGCCAGACTTGCCAAGACCCCTGCCCACCTCCCATTACCCAAGTCACAGGCAACAAGAGCTATTCCTCATGGCACCCTTCCTGAGTCACCCAGCAAAACGTATGCTCTTCAACAGCAAAGGGAAGTACATGCTCTACCTTTGACAAAGTTTTCCATTGAAAAGTGGTAATTTTTCCCCCAAAGCGTTGGTATTCAAAGGATTACTCTTCAGATACCTGAAAAGAGCCACAATCTCACATACTCTTTTTCTCCAATTATATCACTAATGTCAGGCATGAGTTAATTTATGGGGAAATATTTTGGAGTAGGAGAAAGAGGAGTTTGAGAGAAGGAAAGAAACATCTACCCGCGTCCATGCCATAGTTTGCAAGGAGGAAGAAGACTCTAAGTTGGGAGGCTTGGGTTTCAGAAGTAGTAGTAAGTTTATTCAGGCATAGAGAAAAAATAAACTGGAAGTCGATTAAGGCAGCTCAGAAAGTGGTGCTCTGCAGGGATGAAACAGTTCCACTGAAGCCTGGTAGAGAAGAAGCTGTCTGGTTCCCGTCAAACCTTGGAACAGAGTAGTCAGCCCTACCAGGGCCACAGCAGAGGGCCAGGGGTCTATCGCCAACCGATAGAGGGGTGAGGGATAGGGTGAGGTACCTTGCTGTATACCCACTGGGTGTCAGGCATTTTGCTCACCTTATTTGATTTCTTCTGTAGGACAGGTGAAACCCTCTGAGTTGTTGTCCTACAGATGAAATCAAATAAGGTGAACAAAGTGTCACAGGTATCATTGCTGCACAACCAGGGGAACATTTGCCCCGGGTTACATTATCAGGAGCTGGTGTAGCCAGGGGGGCTCATCCAGGTCAGTCTGATTCCAAAGCCTTTGCTCCAGACATCGTCAACTTCCCCTCCAGTCTGTGGAATGAAGCACCAGCCTTGGAATCAGCAGACCTGAATTCAGGTCTCCATTCGTGGCTGGCTGCGCAGCCTGAGTTACTTGTCCCACCCTCAGAGGAGTATGGTACAGAGCAAACGTTACAATGCCTGACTTCAAGACTTTGTCAATTTTATATTGTTCTTCTTTTTAAAGATGTGAGTGCAGAGAGGCTTGCTGGCATTTGCTGATAGCTAACTGTTGAAACACATTTTACTATGGGTGTCTTCGCAAGCAAAGTCTAGACGGACACAGCTGTGCCAAATGGCTGTTGTGTGTTGTTTTGAATTTTGTCACTTCAGATCACTAATAACCCACTTACACACTAAGTAGGCACTTATTCATACACAGAACAATTCCTTATGCAGTGCTCAACCTGCCATCTGGTCCCCTCCTGAATTATGCTAATTTGAAAGCACAGAGCTATGCAGTGGCAGAGCGGTCTGGAAAAGCACCAGCAATTGCTTCAAGGTAGGGAAATTGCATTCTGAAGCCCACATGGAAAGCAAAGCCCTTGCTATTGGTGACTAAGCACGCTTTTTCCTTTGTCAAAGAGAGGATTTTCAACTGACCAGTGTATTTTGTTAGAGAGTAAAATGTCCTTCCTGTAGCTTTCCCTTTGGCTAGGTCCTGCTCTTGCTCTCTCAGTCTCACGGGCGTTGTAGACATACAGAATCACCACGGGCTTCCTGGGGCTGTCCTGATTCCACATCTCATACATGTGTTCACTCAATTTTGCATCTCAACTTTTTATTTGAAAACTGCGTTCGCCATACTGATTTGCTCTTTCAGATAGATATAGGCCAATAGATGTTATGGAAATAAACAACAAGAAGAAAACACTTCTGACACTCAAAGCTAGACAGAGAGAAACCACAGTGATGTACGTTGGGTACGTTGGCTTTCGGTGGAAAGGTGATGTGGGCCAGCCCACATATTGGTCTGTAGACTGGCTGCTGCCTCTACACAGGTTGGTTGGGTTGGGAATGTGACGGCAATGGGGCAGGTATGTGATGGCATCTCACTGCTGAAGGTACTGCCACACCGTTTGATGTACATGAGCACAGACAGCCACAAAAATGGACTGGGGTGATATGATATATACAGAGTATTTCTTTCTGGAGATACACAAGCTGATCCAAGTTCTTATATTAGTCCACTAGGGCTACCATGACAAAATGCCATAGATGGGGGGGCTTAAACAACAGCTATTTATTTTCTCAGAGTTCTGGAGGCCAGAAGTCTGAGATCAAGGTGCTAATATGGTTACTTGGCTTGTTAGAGGGTCACCTTCTCACCATGTCCCCATGTGACAGGGAGGGAGAGAGCCAGCGCTCTGGTATCTCTCCTATAAGAGCTCCAATCCTATCAAGAGGGCCCCACCCTCATGAGTTCATCTCAACCAAATTATTTCCCAAAGGCACCATTTCCAAATATGAATTTGGGGAATGGCGGCACAATTCAGTCCAGAGCAGTTCTTAGGTTAAAAGATATTTTTAGAATCTTGTAAAATATCTGCATCTACCCTTGAGAGCATGAAATGACAAAATTTTCCTGTAAAGGGCAGATAGTAAATAGTAAATGTTTTCGGCTTTGCAGGTCATACGGTCTTTGTGTAGCTACTCAGCCCTGCCACGTAACACAAAAGCAGCCACGGATGATGTGTAAACAAAGTGGCATGGCTGTGTTCCAATAAAACTTGATTTACACAAACTGGCAAAGGCCCAGATCTGGCCCTTAGTCTGTATGTAGTTTGCTGACCATTAATCAGAGAGCTCAGAACATAATTTTTTTTTTTTTTTTTTTTTTTTGAGACAGAGTCTTGCTCTGTCACCCAGGCTAGAGTGTAGTGGCAAGATCTTGGCTCACTGTAGCCTCCACGTCCCAGGTTCAAGTGATTCTCCTGCCTAAGCCTCCTGAGTAGCTGGGATTACAGGGGCACGCCACCATGCCTGGCAAATTTTTTTTTTTCTTTTTGCATTTTTAGTAGAGACAGGGTTTTACCATGTTGCCCAGGCTGGTCTTGAACTCCTGACCTCAGGTGATCCACCCACCTCAGTCTCCCAAAGTGCTGGGATTACAGGCGTGAGCCACTGCACCTGGCCCATAATTTATTTTATTTTATTTTAAGTTCCGGGGTACATGTGCAGGATGTGCAGGTTTGTTACATGCCTAAATGTGTGCCACGGTGCTTTCCTACATGGATCAACCCATCACCTAGGTATTAAGCCCAGCATACATTAACTAAATCTGCTAATGCTCTCCTTACCCCCGACCCCCATGACAGGCCCCAGTGTGTGTTGTTCCCTCCCTGTGTACACATAGAACATAATTTTTTATCACAGCCATTTGAAGTGAATAGCAAAACCTGTCTCTTCTTATAAGGGACAGGATCCAGAGGTACAAAACGTAGAAAGACTCCCATCCTTCCTTCAGATTCAACATTCAGTTGACATTTACCAAACACCCAGTATGTGCCATGCATGTTGCTAAGTGCCTTACATTTGTCATTTGGTTTAATTCACTCCTTCCCACAACCCTGTAAGGTATTATTCCTTTTGCAGGAGATCAACTCTCAATGAAATTCTAGCCCAAGGTCACACAGCTGGTGTGACAGAATAGAATCCACCCTCCATTCTCATTCTGGAATGACAACGAGATGTTCTTTGGCAGAGGGCTCAGACCAAATCAAGACTACCGCGATATAGCCACTATGTCCTTCTGCTGCTGGGATCCCTTGGAATAAAATCAAGAAAAGACTAAAGGTGGGCTTAATTTCACTACCCATTCTAAGCTTTTTTGCCCTTTTATTTCCTAAGCTCTGTCATAACTCCAGATTTTCAGCTCAAAAGCAGTCGCCCCTCATTACAGAATTTCCACCTAATGATGCGTATTCTTTCTGTGGAGGGAAGGTTACTAGATGCTCCTCTTACTTAGTTAGAAGAAAGGAGGCAATTGCAAACCACTGGACTTACTTGTGGGCCTCCAGCCCTCACTGGGATCACAGTCAGCCATAAGGGCAGCGCCTAGGCTTTGCCTATATGGGGTGGACATATTAGGATCAAGAGGGGATCTGTCTGTCTGGTTTGCAAAAGCATATTTAACATTGTAATCGCATACTTTTTAAAAAATTAAAGTGATGCTTAAGAAAATAAAAGAGGTAATCTCTTTGGCAGGTGTGTCAAGCACAAAGGCTGACAGGTGACCCTCTGGGGTGGCTGTGCTGCTGCCACCTGTTGAACAAGAAAGCCATAGCTGGGGAGCAGAGCTGAGTCTAGAACCCAGGTCTCCAGGGCTGCAGGCCCTGGGAGCAGCACAGTGCGGTAAAGAGCACACACCCTGCGCTCAGACTCGAGCGCAGAAAGCTCGATGCTGTGTGCTTTTTGATAACCCGGCCTCACAGAAACCTCCTCTGGTGTCAGCTGCTGGAGAGACAAAGGGGCCTGGGAGTCCCCGCAAAACAGGCTGGACTGGATAGGGGTGAGGTTTACAGGTATCACTGACACTTCCCAGTTCCTGGGCCAGCTTCGGCCTAGAGTCTCTCTCTGTAAGCTTCTTTGGAGAGCAGAGTTCGTTGGTGGATTCAGGGCAGAGGCCCAGCTGTGATTCTTGGGAGGCCACAGGGGCCCTGTCTGCCAGCTGCCCGTGTCCCCCCTCTAAGTGCTGCCGTGGTGGGAGGCTGGGAATTGGCTATCGGAAGCATCCGGGAGGTGTTGCTGCTCTTGGCGCCTGAATTCCAGGAGCTGAAGGAGCAAACGACTGTTTCACTCCTTGTGCCTTACTTCCAGCCTCAGATACAACCTTGGTTCTATCGAAAGATGCAGGTGGGAAGTGACTAGGGGCTAACACACATCTGGTTGGAAGTTGTTTTAACAACCAGCTGGGGCACCAGATTCCTCCTAGCTCTGATCACCATCACCTGCCAGGCCTCATTGGCAGCTCTGGCCCCTTCTTGGCTCTGTGGCTCCGAGAGAGCAGCATGATGAGATGGTGGCCCAGAGTGGGCAGGGGAAGCAGGTGACCGCTTGTTACCGGAGAGGACTCTGAGCACCACACACATCTAGCTTCCTTAGCCTCAATGACTTCCCCCTCCCAGCTTGGCAGAGTCTTTGGGCCTCTCCTGGATACAGATCCCTGGAAGGTCTTCTGCATTCAAGAGATGACCAGGAGCATGAGAAGAGATGTAGATGTCAGTCACATCGCCCAGTGAAAGCCATGGGAAAAGCCCTTGCATCTGTCAGATCCAGTTGCCTGCGAGTAAAGCTGGCACTATCTTTTTAATCATCAGAGAATGTTTCTGAAATCCAAAGGAAAGGGAAATACGCTCAATGCCTCACATGACACAGGCACTTTACACATCACTGCTGTGCTCTGGAGAAGCTGCCTGTCCCTGTGGGCTTAGCATTAGCTAGCTGCCCTGGCGTGTTCTCAGGCACGCCTGCTGGGCTGATGACTGTGGTACCTGCCACTGACTGAAACCTGTATCATTGTTTAGGTTTATTGTTCCTGAGAATGGCAAGTCAATTTGCTAGGCCCTCAGAGGCACCATGAAACCAACTCAAAACTATGGCCCCTGCTGCCGGACCCTCTGCAGGCTGCATAAGAGCCAGCTTGCATGCTCTCAGGGACTGGGCCTAGTCAGACACTTCCAACAAGGCTATACACGGGTTCCAGGTGCCAAGCATGAGGCCTGATGCAGCATCTGCGTGAGATCATCCTTAAATGCCATCTCACACTCTCACAGTGGCCCAAGGCAGCACCACCTGTGAGGAACGGGTAAAGGAAGTTCAATGGGAATGGAAAAAGGGACTTCATCAAAGATCCTGGAAGTACAGAGTGGGGTTTCCGCTTCCTGCGTAGATCCCTGGAGCCTGGGATGTTGGAGGCTGCCTGCCCCTCCCTCCCCTCAGGCCTGCCCTGGCTCACTGTGTACTCAGTGCTGGTAAGAAGGAAGGATAAAGAAAGGGAGGGTGTACTGGGTTAAATAATGTGCCCCCAAATTGATGTCCACCCAGAACCTCAGGCTGTGACCTTATTTGAAAAGAGAACAGATGTAGCTAGTTAAAATAAGGTAAGGACATAAGGGATTAGGGTGGGCCCTAAATCCAATGGCTGCTGTCCACATGAGAAGGCCATGTGAACACACAGGGAGGATGGCCTGTGGAGATGGGGACAGAGATTGGGGAGATGTGTCTACAGGCTAAGGGGTACCAGCAACTGCCAGAAGCTGGGAGAGAAGCAAGAGACAAGTTCTCCCTAGAACCTCCAGGGGAATGAACCCAGCCAACGCCTTGACTTTACACTTCCGGCCTCTAGAACTGGGAGAGAATTGATGTTTGTTATTTGAAACAACCTGGTTGTTGGTACTTTGTTACAGCAGCCCAGGAAACACAAAGGGGAGGGAGGGAAGAAAGAAGAAACGGAAAGAGGGAGGGAGGGAGGGAGGGAGGGAATGTTTTTTGAGAGCCTATTATATACCAGGTACCACATATGATATTTTTACATACATTTTCTCATTTAATCCTCCAAATAACTCTAAAGAGTAGATCTTGTTCAACTGATGAGAAAACTATGACTGTTTAGGTAATTTGTCTCTGGTCATTAAACTAGAACGAGGCAGAGCCAATTTATTTTTTCTTTCTTTTTTTTTTTTTTTTTTTTTGTCCTGTACCTTTTCCCCTCAGGGCCTCAGGGCCTGGGGAGTGAGCAGATTAACAAGATAAAAAAAATTCTGTGCTAATACGTTCATGGGAAAAACCATCCTGGGAGGATATGTATGTTGTCAGTAGGACCATCCACACATGGGCCCCCTCCTATGACCCTGTCAATGGCATTTTCATGTCCAAGCAGATGGGAAAATATGCGATGGAGAGCAGACAGGGGAAGGGCCCTCAGCACGCTGCAGAGCACCCCACATCCATTTCCAGGTAAGCATGAGTGTGGATGGCATACGTGGATTCTCAATGTTGTTCCTCCTGACACCCAGAGGGAATCATAGCAGACCATTCTAAAGGCATTAGTGCACCTGTAAAACCAACATGAAAGCCAAACATGATGGTAGTGGTGCAGACGGTGGTGCTCATCATTGTTGTCTGTAAGAAGCCTAAGGTCACTCAAATGGAAAGGGTCATGCCTGAGCCCTGTACTGGGTTAAATAGTGCTCCCCAAAATTCATGTCTACCAGGAACTTGTGAATGTGACATTGTTTGGAAATTGGGTAATCAAGTTAAAATGATGTCATTTAGGATGGACCCTAAATCCAATATGCTTGATGTCCTAACGAGAAGATGGAAATTTAGACACAGAGACACAAATACAGGGAGAAGACAGCCACGTGAAGACAGAAGCAGACATTGGAGTTATGCTGCCACTAGCCCAGGAAAGCCTGGGGCCACCCGAAGTTGGAAGAGGGAAAGAAGAATTTTTCCTGAGAGCCTTCAAAGAGAATATGGCCCTGCCAGCAACCTGATTTTGGACCTCTGGTCCCCTGAACCACAAGAAAATGAATTTCTATAGTTTTAAGCCACCTAGGTTATGATACAATCGATCCTTATTATTTGAGGATTTCATACTCACAAATTTGGCTACTTATTTATCCATAGTTCTGAAATCAATACTCACAGAGTTGTCAAGATCATTCACAGACATAGAATTTCTACTGGCCAACATGAATGCTTCTAGCCAAGGCAGCACAAAGCTGTGCTCTACGTTCTTATTTTAGTTCGAACTATAACCAAGTGTCCTTGTTGCAGTCTATTTATCATGTTTTTCACATTTTTCTGCTTTTTTTTGGTGATTTTGCTGTTTAGAATGACCCCAAAATGTAGGCTGAAGTGCTGTCTAGTGTTCCTAAGCACAAGAAGACTGTCACATCCTTTCAGAGAACAGGCAGTGTTAGATTAGCCTCCTTCAAGCACGAGTTACAGTACTGTTGGCCAGCAGTTCAGTGTGAATGAATCAGCTATGTATATTAAATATATATTTTTTTCACAGAAGCACACATGAAACGAAGTTATGCATTGATTGGTTGGCAAAAATCTTGTGACCAGAGACTTTCAGGAAACTAACCCTGTATTTCCCCTAGGAACAACGGTTCAGTATTCACTAATTCAGCATTGCAGCAGCTTTATAGACTATAACCACGGCAATAATGAGAATCAACCCGGTTTTGTTACAGCAGCTCTAAGAAAGGAAAACAAGTTCTTTCATACTTACCCAGAATGTTGCAGGCCTCTTGGATGAGCTTAATGGTGATGATGTCATCATACACTGTGTAGGTCACGAAGGCATCTTGTACTTCTGCAGAAGTTCTGGAAGATAAATCGAGGTGCAATGAATGCTCATCAGCTGAAGCTTTGCCCCAGGAATATATCCACTGACCCAGCAAGATATACATAGCAATAACCTTCTTGATCATAAGGAATGTGAGACATTGGAGTGTTTGAGTGTCAGCTCCTCCAAGAAGCCTTCCCTGGACCTCAGTTTGAGCCTGGAGATCCCTTCTCAAGTACCCAGGATAGGCTATGCACTTCCTCAACTTATATAAAGATTGTTGGCCTTACCCACTAGCCTGGGCTCCTTGACGGTAAGCATTGTGGTTTATTTTTATCTTTGAACCCCCAGCAAGTGGCACTGTACTGAGCACATGTTCAGAACTTAATATATGGTAGTAAACTGGAACCCAGTGGTCACAGAGTCTTGTTCTCTGGATGGTAGAGCAGCTGCTGGAGTTTCTCACTGTTTTGCAGTGTAGTTGGCTATGTTGCAGGAGTTATTGATGGACTTTAGTCTTCAACAGCTAACCAAGCCTGCTGAAAAGAGGCTTAGCCTGGGAGTCTGAGACTTGCACCCTTGGTGTGGCCCTTATGTGAGTCATCAAACTGTAACTGGCAATTGAGTTAATGGGGAAGGAGGTTGGTCAGGGAATGTGTCTCTAAGAAAGGGAGATTTTGCGGAGATTGAAGGATGGGAAGGCAAAGAAGAGCCTTCTGGACAGAGAGAATAGGCTCCTAGGCAGCAGAGAGCATGCTTGGAGAACAGAGAGGGGTCAGAGCATTCAAGCTTATCCAGAACACACCATAGAATCTTGGCATTGCAAGAAGTATGGAATATTCTACATGTCCGATTTTCTAAATGTCCAATTTCTTACTACATGCTATTTCTGACTGCTGGTTTTCCAGTTTCTTCTTGAATCCTTCCAGTGACAACAAGCTCATTCCTTTGCAAGACAGCACATTCCACTTACCAACTTCTCTCTTTGATGGAAACGTCTTTCTTATGTTCAACTGAAACCCCCTTCTGGGCCCTCATAATAACTCCTATTTGTTGAGCTTTTGGCCCAAGAGATGACCAATTTATTACTTATCATTCCTTGTACTATTGAGAAGGCTGATGCTCAGAGGGATTAAATGTCTTGCTATGGTCACCAGTTGACCAGAGAAGGATCTGGGCTCTGGACTTCAAAGTCCACATCACTCCTGTACTGTGCTGCTGGGAATTTACTCACTGGCCTTAGTTCTACCCTTTAGGAAAATGCAGACTGGGCTGGTTCCTCCTCTGGATACCTAACCTTCTAATGTTTCAGGATCCTTATTCACCGCTAAATTTAATTATCTCTTTATCATCTTTCTGGACTTCATCTTCCGCTCTGTAAAATGTGGCAACTATTATTACCTGCCGTTCCTATCTGCCAGGAATGTTGGTAAGGATAAAACAGGACAACAAATGTGAAAGAGCTTGGGGAAAATGAGAACTACCATGCAAATCCAAGGGGAGCTGTGATGACAATGAGAACAAAGGGGCTGTGTGGTGAGTGGGAGGTGACCAGGGCTGGGGTTTAGGAGACGTTGGTTCCAAGCTTATGCCTTACACAAATAAACTCTGAGGGAAAATCACTTCCCCCTCTGGGCCTTGATTTCTTTATCTGTAAAATAAGGGAGATACCGCACAAGATTCGTGTTTCTCAACCTTTTTTAACCTCTCTGCAACACACACATCCACTAGGGATTCTCAGACATCCCCAGAAACACTTGTGCACGCAGTTGAGGATCCTGGACTAGAAGCTGCTTGAATTCTCCTTTGCCTGCAAGAGTTCCAGTTTTGGCCTATGCCTGTGCGGTGCTTTCTAAGCATCTTCGGAGGCAGCTGTTCAGAGAAACCAGCTGTAGGCCTGCTCGGGCGAGCAGCGCTGTACACCACCACTGCTGCCTAAGTGGGGTACTCTCCACCATGTTGGAGTTGCCTCTTACTCGCCCCCAAGGGCCCACAAGTCTCTGTGAAAGCATGTGCCCTCCT
This sequence comes from Macaca mulatta, assembly GCF_049350105.2. Taxonomy (NCBI): domain Eukaryota; kingdom Metazoa; phylum Chordata; class Mammalia; order Primates; family Cercopithecidae; genus Macaca; species Macaca mulatta. The sequence continues at coordinate 30,281,679 of NC_133422.1, forward strand.
TCTGTGCCTATAAGCAAAACAGAAACACGTGGACAAGACCCCGATTTAAACTTGACACATTGTCATAATGTGTTCTGAAGACCTTAGAAAGGGTTAAGTGACCTCCAGGACTGTCGGAAATGTAACAAACTCCGTGGTGCTCCCCGGCCCTCTGATAGGACCACCCATTAACCCATCTCTGGATCTGGCAGCCTGTTCTTTCCTGTAGTCTGAACTGATCATATTTTTGTGTCAAATATTTATTTGGGTTTGTATATATGTTGCACGTTGCTGAGATGCCAGACGTGCCCAGACTGTTATGATTATACAGGGATTTTCAGCCTTGTTTATTGATCTCCACAATCCTGCATATAACATTTCCCACAGAGCCAGTGCACACTTGCATATGTAGTCATTCAAGCTGCTTTAATAAAACAGTATGTTCACCAAGAATTTTTTAAAAATAAATAAACCAATTGATATCTTCCAATGAGATGACAAAGCCTCTCGTGTGCAGAGAGGAAAGAGAGAAAAATGACTATTGGAAAGTGTTTTGAAGAGATTGAGAGTTGAAGATGCAACAAATGTAGGAAATGAAGGAAGAGTTAGATGTTTTCAGCTCACACAAAGAGGAGTACCTGTCATGGAACATGAAAAATGTCAGCCACATAGGTGCTTGTATGCATCCATGTGCAGGAGACTGAGGAATCAGTGTTTAATTGGCACCAGCAGGCATTCAATACATGTTCCTCTTTAGTTAGTTCCAACTAGCGATACCCAAAATATCTGAGCAGAAAATCAGGGCCAGGCTGCCTATAGCAGAGCAACTCACAAAGCAAAATAAATACACAGATTCCTGAGCCCCAGGAGGTGGTGTCTGAAAATACATATTTTTTTAACCACTTGCCTCAGATGACTGTCCAGGTTTGATAACCACTGCACAGAAACACTTTCTAGGATTCAGCCTGGCAAGGCAACAGGTTACAAATGATACATTTTACGTGGTTCAACCTTACTAAACTGATGTAATGGTTTTTCAGAGTCCAGGGTGAGCTATAAAGCCCATAGGAAAAATGAACAGCACTTTGTAGCAAGTTTCAGGCCAAGAGAATGGGATCAATTTAAGCCATAGGAACTCATTTTTCAGCAGCTCTCTTAATGGTAGGTGGGGAATTCATATAACAAGCTTGCCTGTCACTGTGTGACTCAAGGTGTGCTTGGGGAAAGACAGGCCCAGAAAGGCAAAAGATTTGTCCTGGTGTCACTACCATCTGGTATTTAGAAAAAGCACCAGACTGTCTTTCTAGCCTGTCTTCCAGCTGGCCTGTCTGGCTCCCCACAGCTTTCTTAATAAAATCCAGACTTCTTAGGTGGACATACCCAGCCTCCGTGACCCAGCCCCTGCACCCACGCCTCACCTCCAGCCATTTCTCCCATCCATCCATTCCTCCAGCTTCTCAAGCTCCTCTCTTCCCTGACTTCCCACAGGCTCTGCTCCACCGGAAAAGCTCTCACTTCCCCTGATCTGGCTAACTTGATTCTTCCTTCCGAACTCAGTGTCAGAATCCCAATTCTGGACATTCTCAGCCACTTGCAGATCCGGGCATCCCTGCTCTGAGCCCCCGTGGCTCTCTGTATCACCTGTCTTCGGGCTAACTGTGTGTGGAATTGATTCGCCCATCTGCATGCTTCCTAGACTACCAAGTGGAAGGATCGCAACAATGTCATTTGATTTAACATCTTCAATACCTAGCCCTGTACCTGGCACACAACAGGTACTCAATAAATAATTGTAAGATAATTTAGGTGAGAGACCTAACTTGGCAGAGGCTCACAGACTCTGTGTGTTGGGAGGAGACCTAGGAGTTAACCCTGGCTCTACCACCATCTAGCTGGATGACTTGGAGCCAATCTCACTGTGCCTCCATTTCTTCATTTTTACGATGACAGTATTCAATTAGGTCATTGTTGTCATGAAGACTGTCATGTCTGGTCCTCCCCTTCTCTCCCTCAGCCACCAATGATGTCTCCTTCCTTGACCTCTGATTCACTTAGAAGGACGCTTAAGACATTTAAGCCGCAGTTCTCAAAGTATGACCCATGGAACCCTAAGGTGCAAATACCTAAGGTGTTTTTAGGAATCCACGAGGCCAAACTATTTTCAAAACCAAATTAAGACATTATTCGCCTTTGGTACCAATTGGTATTTGCACTAACGACCCATAAGCATTGGTGAGTAAAATTTGGTGCCTTATAGCATCAATCAAGACAGTGGCACAAAACTATTACATTATTTATTATATTCTTTTTTTAAATCTTCAGTATATTATTTATAGTCATCATATTCTTCACTGTCACATATGTGCAGTAAAAAAAAAAATGCCAGTTTCACTTTAGGTTGTTCATTTTGAGGTAGTAAAAATTACCAATGTCATGAAATCTTGACCCTGAGTATACATCTTTTGAATATTTTGTGTAACAGAATGGGAAATACACACTCAAATAAAGTACTTCTCCTATATGCACGAGTGTGAATGGCCACTTCCAGGAAAAGGACTTGCACGATTGAGTTATGAGCTGAATTAGCCACTTTTTTTAATGGAACATCATTTCCACTTAAAAAAACCACTGACAGACGAACCATGGTTACTCAGACTTGGATATTTGGCAGACATTTTCTTAAGAAAAGAACAAAGTTAGCCTGTCACTTCAAGGAAAATAACTGGCAGAATGTGTTGCCAGTGACAAAACTCATGCTCTGAAACAAAAATAAGAATTTTGGGGAAAAAAATTGCATCTTATACTGTAAGCTTATTAGCATCCCAATCCTTAGAGGCTAAGATTGGGATGATATTGACAAATGCAATTTTGATATTGTATAGTGAAACGTGTCAACATTTGTAAGATTAGCACAAGTCAGTGAGCTAATAGTTTCCAAATAACTCATGCAAGCTAGTACAAAATGATGCTTAAAATTTATATCCAAATGTAACACAGATCAAGAGATTTTAATATAACAGAGTATGAAGAAGGTCATCCGTACAGTTACAGATTCAATTATAACTGACCTTTGAGAAACTACCACTTGTCAAGCTTTTGTGAGGTTTAAAAGAATAGCCACAATGATCTGAAAAGAGTATTAAAGTTCTTCTTCCTTCCATAATTTCTTCATAAATTTCAACCAAAATCATATCACGGAATATATACATTGTGGAAGATGGAATCCCACTTCCATTACTTCATCAGATATTAAAAGAGATTTCCAGAACTGTAAAGTAATGCCATCTTGTCATTAATTTATTTGAATAATATAGTTATTTATCATAAAAATACATTACACTAACAAGTAATATTATGTATTGTACCATAATTATATTATATATTATAACATATACTTATTTTAGATGAATTTTAAAATGTTTTTTAAAATTTGTTTGTTTTGATTTCTAATACCATAAATACCCATAGATTAAACAAAAGCTCTGTGGGGTCTTCGATAATTTATGAGAGTATAAAGGCTTCTGAAGACCAAAGTGTTTAAGAACTTCTGATTTAAATCAAGAGTAATTCAGGTGTGCTTTGGAAGCTAATGAAGCTGAGGCTTCCAGGACAGGGAGGAAGCAGCCCCACCTGGCCCCCTCTAGCTAAAAGCCATCTCCAGCCTGAGAGGTCACTTTATATGCCCTGGTGGTGGTCCTGGGCGCCTGTGGGTGGGGCTGCAGACCACCCAGTCCTCAGGACCACTTGCTTCTGGTAGACTCAACACACATCCAGACTCTATTCTGACTCCCAAAAAGGCATCTGAAAGAGAGACTGCACATTCCCAGTGGGGACTGCCTGGTCCAAGAGGACTTGCCTAAAAGTAGGGGAGAGGGGTGGAACAGGTCAAGGGAGATCAAAGGCTGGAGTTTTCCCAGGACTTGCCACCAGGAAAGAAGCACACTTCAGTAAGAAACTGCTGAGAAAGTTATGGATGTGCATAAAGAAATTTGTCTATACTAACAATGAAAACAAAACACAACAAAAACAATTTTCAGTCAGCCATGCTAGAATATTCATTCTACCCCCTTTATAGAAAATGACATTATAAAATCATTGTCCGATGAACAGAAAAAGCAAAATACAGCCAAAGATGCAGGAAAGCATATTCTAAAAGAAGGTTAATTTATGATAGTAATAACTAAAACATGTTTCCAGCTTTTGATGTTCATGTTATCTGTCAGCTTTAAAGTTTTCTTCCTTAATTCTAAAAAAGTACTTATTTTTGTAGCTGAATTTTTATTTGCAATTATATTCTTTTTAAAGGAGGCTTCCCAAAGTATATAAGCTTCAGGCCTCATGATATCTGTTTCTACTCCTACTAAGTTTATCTTCCAGGCCCTGCACAGTGGCTCACGCCAGTAATCCCTGTACTTTGGGAGGCCAAGGTCGGCAGATCACTTGAGGTCAGAGGTTCAAGACCAGTCAGGCCAACATGGTGAAACCTTGTCTCTACCAAAAATAAGAAAATTAGCTGGGTGTGGTGGCGTATGCCTGTAATCCCAGCCACTTGGGAGGCTGAGGCAAGAGAATAGCTTGAACCCCGGGAGGCAGCGGTTGCAGTAAGCTGAGATCGCGCCACTTCATTCCAGCCTGGGTGACAGAGCGAGACTCCATCTCAAAAAAAAAAAAAAGAAAAAAGTTTATCTTCCGTATAGTCCTTCTAAACAAAAATATTTCTCAAGCTTTACCTTCGACAGCTTTTGTTAGAAAAAAACACTTCTGCTTTGTATATTTAATATTATAATATTCACTATATTTTTAGAATTTCCCACAGATATTCTCATATGATCTTTTGGAGGCTGAGTCCTCCAGGTGAAATGCTCTGACCAGATTGATTTCTAAGGGCCCTTCTGGCACTGAGGGGCTGTGGTTTCAGGAAGCTAGATGAACCAGCAAACACGTTTGTGGTCAGGAATGGCACAGAAGTGGGGAGACAGGCAACATTTTTGGATCAAAGTTAAAAATAAAAACTCTCTGCTTTCAGCTACTTTTTCACTAGACTTTATTTAAGGGGAAAAGTAGATAACATGGAGGGACAGGGGCTTTCAGTCTTGAAGAAGGGGTAAGAAACTTGGTGAGTCAATTGGATGGACAAGGGATAGCAGAAAAGGGAATGAATGAATTCTGACTTTTTCTGGCTCAATTCATTTTGCAATATACTGGGCTTGAAGGAATGCTTCTCAGGATGTTACCATGTTAACACCTTTTTTTTTTTTTTTTTTTGAGATGGAGTCTCACACTGTCGCCCAGGCTAGAGTGCAATGGAGCAATCTCGGCTCACTGCACCCTCCACCTCCCAGGTTCAGGTGATTCTCTGGCCTCGGCCTCCCAAATAGCCGGCATTACAGGCATCTGCCACCATACCCGGCTAATTTCTTTGTATTTTTAATAGAGATGGTGTTTCTCTATGTTGGCCAGGCCGGTCTCGAACTCCTGTCCTCATGACCCGCCCGCCCCTGCTTCCCAAAGTGCTGGGATTACAGGTATGAACCACTGTGCCCGACCAGCATTTCCTATTTAGGAAGAACAAAAATCCCAAGGATTCATAATCAGGGATCCTTGAATTTTTTTAGATTGTAGAGCTCTTAGAGATTCTGATGAAAACTATGAACACTCTCCCCAAAAAATACATGTAGTCATATGTACACAACATTTTAATAGATGATTTTGAAGGGTTCTCAGACCTTCCCAAGCCTATCCACGAACCTCTGGTTAAGAACCCATGACACAGAGAGAAGCCATGTAATCCCACCCACCTCTCTCCTAAATGGGTTGGTTTGGGCTTGGTAGTCAGTCATCCATCCACCTCTCATTCATTTATTCATCTTCCATTCATACACACATGAATCATCCAACCATTCATTCCTTTTTCATGTATTTATTTATACAGAGGAGAATATATGTCAGTCCTGATGGCTCTACCCATTACCTCTTCTTTGAGACCCCACCCTCCAAAGTCCCCACCCTCCAAAGTCCATCTGAAGGGGATACATATGGACTCCAGACCAAAGACCACCAAAGCCTCTTTCTCAGGCATCTGCAATTGAGGCACTGAGAAACTGAGCCAGTCTGATGATGGTGATCTCTTGAATCCAAAGGGCATATAGAAAAGCTTGGAAGAAATAGAAATTGAGTCCAGTCATGGTGGTATATACCTGTAATCCCAGCACTTTGAGAGGCTGAGGTGAGAGGATCACTTAAAGTCAGGAATTTGAGACCAACCTGGGCAACAAAGCAAAAGCCTGTCTCACCAAAAAATAAAATAAAATAACCAGGCACAGTGCCATGTGCCTCTTATCCTAGCTACTCAGGAAGCTGAGGCAGGAGGATCACTTGAACCCAGGATTTGAGGCTGCATTGACCTATGAACACGCCACTGAACTCCAGCCTGGGTGACAGGCTTAAAGATGCATTTCCAAAAAATAATAATAAAAAAAAAGGAACAGAAATTAAAGCTGTGCAGCTTTGGGTAAATTGCCTAACCTCTCTGAGCCCAATCTGCTCATGAGCGAAAGTGGAAATAATACCATTTGCTCTGTTGGAGGATGGTTGTTGGGGTTATAGAGGAACGTCCTTTCTGGAGTCAGACCATGAGGGCTCGTTGCTGACCCCAAGTCTTATTTGCTGTTTGACTCAGGCCAGATCTTACTCGCCTTCAGTTGTCTCATCTGGAAAATGGGGATGAGAATGGTCCCTTCCTCACAGGGTTTTAGTAAGGATTAAATGAGGTAATATGTGTGAGGTACTTAGCACATAGTAAGCGCTCAGGAAACTGTAGCCTCGTAGATAACAGGCATTTTGAACAATAGGTGCTCAACAAATGGAAGCAGAGGGAAAATCAGGGCCGAGGGTGCTGAGAGCTGCTCACCATGTTCCTGCCGCAGCTGCTCCTGGGGCCCCAGGGATTGAGATGCAGCGCCAAGTGCCCGCCCTTCCTGCCAGCCCCTAGTCGCTCAGGAGAGAATCCGCAGCGTCTCCAGAAGCCTGACTTGTAGAGGTCTGAGCAGTCCACAGGGAAATTAGGAGCTCATCACCAGTCTCCAAGCAAGGAGCACGCTGTTGGGTCCTCAGTCATCTGGGGGGTAAAGCGTAAGGCCACCCCCTCTGGTGAGCGAGTGGGACCTGCTGCCTGGCACCCCAAGTCGTGCACACTCTGGATGCTAAGCTCTCAGGAGTTCAGACAGAAACCTGAAGCTTCTCCCCAAGGTGCCAGCAGCACAGAACGCCTTTCTGCCAGCACAGAAAGGCATACACCCCTAAGCTCCTGTGGGAAGACTGCCTTGTAGATGAGGCTGGCTGTTGAGTGGTCTTTTTAGTCTATCTTTAATTAAACCACTTTGGATGCCATCCAAGAACGTCCTGCCTTGACCAACACTTGGCCCTACAGTGTCATAATGGGAAGTCCCCTGGTGCCTCGAGCCTTATCCTCCATCCTCATCACTGTTCCATTTCAGGCTCTGGCGGGCTGTTTGCCAGAGGTCTATTTCCTGAGTATTACTTGTGGTCAGAGGTGAGAAATCCAGCCACTAACCAGGTCCAACAAATGTTGCCTGTAGCTGTTCCAACACACATGCTAGCTTTGGTGTAAAAACAGAGAACAAATAAATAAATTCGGTAAAATCAAAGGCTGGGGTAAGCCCTCCAGGCTGCAGTGTGGAGGTGTGGGGCACTAGATGGATGTGACTCATGGTTAAGACAGCCTATCGGGAACCTAACAACGCCATAGACCAGGGCCATCTGCTGAAATGAATGTCCAGGCATCACACGCCCTCCTGAAAGACTTCAGCATCTTTCCCTTGGCATCCGAAGTGTGCTGGAAGATTCTTCCCTTCTCAGTAGGCACTCCTTCACTCTCCCCTGTCGGCGTCCCTCTCCCATCCTGCCTGCCCTTCTTTCTGTCACTCTCCTTAGAAAGACTTCCTGGTCCTCCTTCCACTCAGCCTTTCTGGCTGCCTCGCCTTTACCCTCCTGGCTTGACTCACGCCAGCTCCTCCATAGAAGGACTTGACACCCGGAGAGACTGGTTTCAGCTCCCCCTTCTTTCTGAAGTGGGGACTTCACTTATTCTCAAAAGCTGGACTCTATGTGCTGCTCCTCTGTGGCAGAACATGTGGTCAGGAGGAGAAAAAAAAAAGGCTCAGGAATAGATGATTTCCATAATTATGCTTCGCAAGCCCTTGCCTCCATTCAGCTGACACTCTTTCTTTCTGCCCTGCCAAGTGGGCTTGCTCTGGCGCTCTCTCACAAACCCCCTCCCCGCCCCCAACCCGCTTTTTCAAACACATACACCAGCACCCTCACATTTCACAATAAGTAAATGGTTTAAAAAAAAAAAAAAAAACTCCATTTTCTTTTTCATGCGGCAGATGGCAGTTCTCAGGAACTTAGTGGAAATTAGGCTTTCTGATTTTCTAATAAATTTCAACATCTCACACAAAAAGCACAAGCTCATTTTGATTCTGATGTTAAGTACCATATGGCATATCATCCATGGAACGTGGCAGCTTCATACCCAGGGTAACAAGGAGGGGAGGGGCTTTCCTGTAACAACGAGGCTGAGTGGGAACGAACCAATTGGATTCCTGGGTGAATACCATTTGATAATAATATTGTATATGACAGTGGAGTAATTATCCCTCTTTTATGGTATGTGTTAATTTTCACTGCCAGTTTCCCTAATTACAACTGCCACCCAACGGACTACTTTTTGTAAATACTCTGTAAACATTTGAAAAGACATAGACAGTGCTTGTACCAAAAAAAAAAAAAAAAAAAAAAAAAGTCCCTAGTTTTTGAAACTGTCTGGAAAATTGGCTGACGTTTTATATGTTTTTCAATTGCATAGACAGTCAGGGAGGAAATTTCACTATATGGAAATTCCCCTTCTCTCTTCCATGACATGATGGACCTCCTTGCCCATACTGTGATTGTTGTTTTGAGGGATATTTTTCACTGTTACCTTTTTCTATATTAAGTGAGCAGTTTCATGACCTTTGACAAATGTATACTATTGTGTAGCTCACACCCTAATGAAGATATAGAACATCTCTGTGGTCATAGAAAGTTCCCCCGTACCCCTTCTTAATCAACCCTACCACCCCCAGCTGCCCCTGTTCAGATTACTATCATATTATTGCCACAGACTAGTTTTGCTTGCTCTTGAACTTCATGTGAATACAGTATGTTCTCTGCGGTGCCTGGCTTAACTTGCTAACTCACGTTTGGTGCATTGAAGGGTTCAAACATCATTCCCCAAATTAGACACATGGATGTAAACACAGCCTCGCTTGATGCGTGTCCTGTGATACATGATGAGATCCAATAAACCACATCTCATCTCCTGTGTGCAATGAGAAACACACATCTTTTCTTTTTCATGGACTTGTGGGGAGGGCGGGATACCATTGAGAGGTCACTGGAGTAAACCTCTATCATTTAAGGAAAGAAACTAGAGGGAGAATACAAGGTAAGAGTGTCTGAGAAGAAAACAGAACGCTGATCTGGTTTTCGGTGTTTTGTTTGTGCATTTCTGGGAACGCAGCTGCCTCATTCCTGGTAGCAAGCCTTTCCTGTGGTTGATTTGTTGCCCCCAGTCTACCTCAGACTTCCTGGCTTCTGAGCCACTGCTGGCTTTCTTTCCAGGGTCTACATCAGCAGAGGAAAGTGTCCCCGGACACAAGACAGGGTGTGGCTGAAGCTGGGCTCCCAGAGGCCCGTCTGTTAAAAAATACACCCCCCAGCCCCACCCCCCAGACCTGCCAGGTCTCTGAAATTCTCATTCCTTTTAGCTATAACTTGGGAAACTTCTGACAGAATAAAAATACTATCCCTTTGGCCAAACAGATTAGCTAGTATTCACCTAAGAAGGAAAAGGACATAGAAGAGGTCAACTTTGATGTGTGTGCCTCAGAGGGACTGAGAGGATCAATTTCTACATCAGTCCAAGGCATAGAGCGCTCTCTGAGAGGCCGGCTCTGCAGAGGGAGGTCTCCATCACCTAGGGACCGTGCAGGCACAGAATGAAAGAGTTCAGCTTTCCTCGTGTGGCAGGTGGTACTGGGTTGGCCTTGAGTTTTCTCCCTTGGTGGGTTTAATATCTCACTGAAAGATGTCTTGAGGCTGGAATAACCTGGCTAAAGGTAGAGCTATGATAAACGGTCAGATTTCTTTCCACGTATTTGTGTATTATAAACTTTAGTATGCAGGAACAACTGAGTCATCGATCAGTAAGAATCTTCAGGAAAAAAATATCCAGAAGACAGGGCGGTTTGTTTTCTTAAATGTTCATAGTAAGTGCTTGTACTCTTTTCATGCCAGCTGTGATAATAATCACTCACTTTTACCAAGCCTCACCATATGCCTGGCACAAAGCACTTTCCATGTTTTAGAATGAGCCACATGAAATTGCCATTTTTTACAGGTCAAAGACTTTAGAATTGAACCAATTGAACCACTTTCATTTGGTTCTAGTTAATATTAATTCAGTCTTACCACAATCCTATCGTGTAGGTCGTATTATCGTGAACACGCTTGACTGATGGGAGCATTGAGGTGCAGAGGCATGAAGTAGCTTCCCTGAGGCTCCAAAACTAGTTATTGTCGGAGCCAGTATTCACGCCCAGGCCTGTGTCCTATATCACCTTCAAGAGAAGAATAAAACCAGCTGCCATTAACCCCTCTCTTTTTTCCGGAAGAGGTTTAGGCCTGTCTTGGAGTCAGGCAATATCTTAAGAAAAAATCTCTTTTTCCAGGAAAATCAAAACTCTGGCGTATGTGGGCCCATTTTATTTCATCTACCACACTGGAAAGTGAGGTTTGATTCACACATGTGGTCGAGTACAATGTTGTGAAAAACACCTGAAAATGGGCTCTGAATGTGGAATTCTGAATCCTTTGATTTCAAACAAGAGGTCCTTTGATTTCCCCTTAGGACGGATGAAACCAGCAAGAACTGAGGCATTTCCTACAGGGTGGTAACCAGCTAGTGAACCCAGTTCACCTCCTTCGTTGCTAACAGCCCCATACTCGTTGACAATACTATCTGTGTATTCTAAGAAGAACTAGAAGGCAGGGCTCTTTCCTTTTCAATTTGATTTTCAAATCTTCAATGGTGCGTAAGCGGACCAGCGGGATTGCTGGGCATAAAGCGCCACCGTGTGGCCAAAGCCCCACATGCCAACCGGCCGCTGTGTAAGTCATTCCCGAGGGAAGGGAGGCAGGAGGTGTGTGGCTCTGACCAGGTGGAGGATGGTGGCTCAGAGGAGTGGGCTCAAGTCAGTCTTCACCCTGGAACTGGTACTTGAGGTCTGGATTAATCATGAAAAAGTCCTCTGTCTTCCCCAAGTGATAGTGTCCCTCGGTGTAAAATAAGGCTACAACCTTCTCCAGGTGCAGTGGTCTCAGAACTGCAAAGTGAATATACATCTGACTTTGCACATTATGCGCAGAACCCAGGCAAGAAGGGAGGTGAGGTCTCACTACACTGGCACTCGAGGTAAGGGCTCCTTAAGACCAAAATCAACAATCTTCAAATCTAACCTAATCTATACTTCCATTTGATAAAGGAAAAGTTGCAAATAAACCAGGTGATCTGGGGACCATATATAAGGAGGCATGACAAAAAAAGGATGGTCACATTGTAACCAACTGAATGTAACTTGCAGATTTATGTATTTTGAGAACCCTGATAATAATAATAATAAATATTAACTGAATATTTATTGTACTTACTCTGCCGCCACAGGGCCAAGGGCTTTACGTGCATTATGCTATCGGGTGCTCATGAGGGTCCCATGAAGTAGGCACTTGACCCTTGTTCATTTTACAGTTAGGAAGCTGGGGCTGGGAGCAGGTGAGTAGCACATTCAAGGACATCCAACTGGTGGGTGGAGGAACCAAGATTCAAGCCAGACCTCCTGCCTACAGAGCCCAATCTTAGGCAGTGCTGTCTTCTTCAAAACAGCTTTCTCAGGAGACTATACTTCCTCCAATGGAAACATTTTGAGAATTTCTGTTTTACAGCTCTTTTCAGAGTGTGTGGCACAATTTTTGAATATCCTAAGTGATAGCAAATCAACATTCTTTCATTATGACAATAGTTAACACTATCTACCAGGCACTTTAACGGGTGTAAATTCATTTAACCGTCACCATGACACTGTGTTAAGAAATGTTATTATCGTGCCCAATTCCCATTTGAGAAAAAATAAGGCCTAGAGAGCCTAAATCATCTGCCCACTTTTACACAGCCAGGGCCTCAGGCCTGCGGCTTGGATGAGACCGTGTGAGATGGGGTGAGGTTGCGTAGTTTGTTCTTTGCATGAGGGGGTGCTCGGGACCCAGAGTCCATCCGCACTCCCACCCGGTGCAGGCCACCCAGTGAAAGGAGCACCTAAGTCATGACTGACACTTCAGCTGCCCATGGGCTCCTGCTACAGGCAATTGTCTCTCAGCAGGGCCTGAGTTTTAGAAACAGTCAGAAGTAGTGCAGACCGGGTCTCATGAGACAGGTTAGTGAGCTCTCTGGGCTGTGGATAGTTTGATTTTGAATTAAAATTGAGACTGCTTATCTCAGCTGGCTGTGGAGCCTGCTCCACCAACCTGGCTGGCCTCCCAAGCCACTTCCCTGTCGCCCTCTGGGCTCAGTCCACACCCTTTGAGCACTTCCTCCTCATTGGTCCACTCTTCCTCAAACCTTGCTTGCCCCTCCTCTGCTTACCTTCTGCAAGCTGGGGTACTCCAGGCCTCAGGTGTCCGCTTCCTCCCTCTTACATCTCCGCTCCGCACCTAGGTGACCTCACCTCCCTGTGGCTTCAAATTCCATCTCTGCAAGGATGGCCCCGGGATCACACCCTAGACCAAGCCACTCCCCTGAGCTCTACACAAAGGTATCTAATTTCCCGTTTTACGTCTCTACTTGGAGGTCTACAGAAAGCTCTAAGTGAACACACCTAAAATAGATCTCTTGATTTCCCTCGCCACCAAACACCCCTGCCCATCAACCCATCCTTCATTCAACTCAATAAAGCGAACCTCTATCACTGCCCTGTGTCTCCATATTGAATTCACGGCAAACCTAAATACTGGAAGGTTCTCCTTCAGAGTTGATCTGAAATCCAATCGTCTTTTACTTCCCTATCCCCACCCTGATCAAGCTACTCCATCTGGACCCCACAGAGCTGCTCAACAGCTGTCCCCACCCCGCCCCCATCCCCAGTCAAAACCTCACCCAACAGCCAGAATCATCTTTTAAAAACGTGATCAGATTGTGTTATTCGCTTGCTGAGAACCCTCGAGCACTCCTGGGCACCTTCCTTTCTTCTCCTCAAGATCCCTTGATGCTGTTCCACGTGGAGCCTTCCTTTGCCTGGGCAGTTCTCCTTCTGGTCTCCATTAATCCCCTATTTCCTTCCATTCAAGTGTCACCATCTCTGAGAGGCCTCCACTGACTGAACACCCCACCTTCTGCCTCTCTGTGCTCTGTGCCTTTCTCCACCAGTCTTCACAGCATTTCACCCTTGGCCCTTTGTTCTACATAAATATATATTCCTGTCAGAGATGACTGCTTATTGCCTGTACACCTCTGCCCCCAAATTTGAAAGCTCTGAAGGAAGGGATCTGGTCCTATTCTGCCTTCAGGGCCTAGAATAATGCTTGACAAATACGGGTGCTCAGTAATGCACTGCAGATCAATAAGGGACATCTTGGAGCAGCCTCACATGAGCCATACTCCCTCCAGCACAGATATTGCCATGGTATTCCCTCAGCCCGAGTCTCTCTCCATGGCCTATGGTCCTTGACATTTTTTTTTATTGTACTTTAAGTTCTAGGGTACATGTGCACAACGTGCAGGTTTGTTACATAGGTATACATGTGCCATGGTGGTTTGCTGTACCCATCAACTCATCATTTACATTAGGAATTTCTCATAACGCTATCCCTCCCCAAGCCTCCCACCCCTCAACAGACCCTGGTGTGTGGTGGTCCCCCTCCCTGACCATGTGTTCTCATTGTTCAACTCCCACTTATGAGTGAGAACATGCAGTGTTTGGTTTTCTGTCCTTGTGATATTTTGCTGAGAATGATGGTTTCCAGCTTCATCCATGTCCCTGCAAAGGACATGAACTCATCCTTTTTTATGACTGCATAGTATTCCATGGTGTATATGTGCCACATTTTCTTTATCCAGTCTATTATTGATGGACATTTGGGTTGGTTCCAAGTCTTTGCTATTTTGAGTAGTGCTGCAATAAACATACGTGTGCATGTGTCTCTATAGCAGCATGATTTATAATCCCTTGGGTATATACCCAGTAATGGGATTGCTGGGTCAAATGGTATTTCTAGTTCTAGATCCTTGAGGAATCACCACACTGTCTTCCACAATGGGTGAACTAATTTACACTCCCACCAACAGTGTAAAAGCTTTCCTATTTCTCCACATCCTCTCCAACATCTGTTGTTTGCTGACTTTTTAATGATTGCCATTCTAACTTGCATGAGATGGTATCTCATTATGGTTTTGATTTGCATTTCTCTAGTGACCAGTGATGATGAGCATTTTTTCATATGTCTGTTGGCTGCATAAATGTCTTCTTTTGAGAAGCACCTGTTCATACACTTTGCCCACTTTTTCATGAGGTTGTTTGATTTTTTCTTGTAAATTTGTTTAAGTTCTTTGTAGATTCTGGATATTAACCAGTTGTCAGATGGATAGATTGCAAAAATTTTCTCCCATTCTATAGGTTGCCTGTTCACTCTGATGATAGTTTCTTTTGCTGTGCAGAAGCTCTTTAGTTTAATTAGATCCCATTTGTCAATTTTGGCTTTTGTTGCCGTTGCTTTTGGTGTTTTAGTCATGAAGTCTTTGCCCACGCCTATGTCCTGAATGGTATGGCCTAGTTTTCTTCTAGGGTTTTTATGGTTTTAGGTCTTAAATTTAAGTCTTTAATCCATCTTGAGTTAATTTTGTATAAGGTGTAAGGAAGGGATCCAGTTTCAGCTTTCTACATATGGCTAGCCAGTTTTCCCAGCATCATTTATTAAATAAGGAATCCTTTCCCCATTGCTTGTTTTTGTCAGGTTTGTCAAAGATCAGATGGTTGTAGATGTGTAGTGTTATTTCTGAGGCCTCTGTTCTGTTCCATTGGTCTACGTATGTTTTGGTACCAGTACCATACTATTTTGGTAACTGTAGACTTGTAGTATAGTTTGAAGTCAGGTAGTGTGATGCCTCCAGCTTTGTTCTTTTTGCTTAGGATTATCTTGGCTATGAGGGCTCTTTTTGGGTTCCATATGAAATTTAATGTAGTTTCTTCCAATTCTGCGAAGAAAGTCAGTGGTAGCTTGATGGGTATAACATTGAATCTATAAATTACCTTGAGCAGTAGGGTCATTTTCACAATACTGATTCTTCCTATCCATGAGCATGGAATGTTCTTCCATTTGTTTGTGTCCTCTTTTATTTTGTTGAGGAGTGGTTTGTAGTTCTCCTTGAAGAGGTCCTTCACATCCCTTGTAAGTTGGATTCCTAGGTATTTTATTCTCTTTGTAGTAATTGCGAATGGGAGTTCACTCATGATTTGGCTCTCTGTCTGTTCTTGGTGTATAGGAATGCTTGTGATTTTTGCACACTGATTTTGTATCCAGAGACTTTGCTGAAGTTGCTTCTCCATTTAAGGAGATTTTGGGCTGAGATGATGGGGTTTTCTAAATATGTAATCATGTCATCTGCAAACAGAGACAATTTGACTTCCTCTTTTCCTAACTGGATACCCTTTATTTCTTTCTCTTGTCTGATTGCCCTGGCCAGAACTTCCAATACTGTGTTGAAGAGGAGTGGTGAGAGATGGCATCCTTGTCTTCTGCCAGTTTTCAAAGGGAATGCTTCCAGTTTTTGCCCATTCAGTATAATATTGGCTGTGCGTTTGCCATAAATAGCTCTTATTATTTTGAAATATGTTCCATCAATACCTAGTTCACTGAGAGTTTTTAGCATGAAAGGCTGTTGAATTTTGTTCAAGGCTTTTTCTGCATCTATTGAGATAATCATGTGGTTTTTATCATTGGTTCTGTTTATGTGATGGATTATGTTTATTGATTTGTGTATGTTGAACCAGCCTTACATCCAGGGATGAAGCCAACTTGATTGTGGTGGATAAGCTTTTTGATGTGCTGCTGGATTTGGTTTGCCAGTATTTTATTGAGGATTTTCACGTCAATGTTCATCAGGGATATTGGCCTAAAATTCTCTTTTTTTGTTGTTGTGTCTTTGCCAGGCTTTGGTATCAGGATGATGCTGGTCTCATAAAATGAGTTAGGGAAGATTCCCTCTTTTTCTATTGATTGGAATAGTTTCAGAAGGAATGGTACCAGCTGCTCTTTGTACCTCTGGTAGAATTCGACTGTGAATCCATCTGGTCCTGGACTTTTTTTGGTTGGTAGGCTATTAATTATTGTCTTTATTTCAGAACCTGTTATTGGTCTATTCAGAGATTTTACTTCTTCCTGGTTTATTCTTGGGAGGATGTATGTGTCCAGGAATTTATCCATTTCTTCTAGGTTTTCTAGTTTATTTGTGTAGAGGTGTTTATAGTATGCTCTGATGGTAGTTTGTTTTCCTTTAGGATCAGTGGTGATATCCCCTTTATCATTTTCTATTGCATTTATTTGATTCTTCTCTCTTTTCTTCTTTATTAGTCTTGCTAGAAGTTTATCTATTTCGTTGATCTTTTCAAAAAACCAGCTGCTGGATTCACTGATTTTTTTGAAGGGTTTTTTGTGTCTCTATCTCTTTCACTTCTGCTCTGATCTTAGTTATTTCTTTTCTTCTGCTAGCTTTTGAATTTGTTTGCTCTTGCTTCTCTAGTTCTTTTAATTGTGATGTTAGGGTGTCAGTTTTAGATCTTTCCTGCTTTCTCTTGTGGGCATTTAGTGCTATAAATTTCCCTCTACACACTGCTTTAAATGTGTCCCAGATATTCTGGTATGTTGTGTCTTTGTTCTCATTGGTTTCAAAGAACATCTTTATTTCTGCCTTCATTTCGTTATTTACCCAGTAATCATTCAGGAGCAAGTTGTTCAGTTTCCATGCAGTTGTGTGGTTTTGAGTGAGTTTCTTAATCCTGAGTTCTAATTTGATTGCACTATGGTTTGAGAGACAGTTTGTTGTGATTTCTGTTCTTTTACATTTGCTGAGGAGTTTTTACTTCCAATTATGTGGTGAATTTTAGAATAAGTGTGATGTGGTGCTGAGAATAATGTATATTCTATTGATTTGGGGTGGAGTGTTCTGTCTGTAGATGTCTATTAGGTCTGCTTAGTCCAGAGCTGAGTTCAAGTCCCAGATATGCTTGTTAATTTTCTGTCTTGTTGATCTGTCTAATATTGACAGTGGGTTGCTAAAGTATCCCATTATTGTTGTGTGGGAGTCCAAGTCTCTTTTAGGTCTCTAAGAACTTGCTTTATGAATGTGGGTGCTCCTGTATTGGGTTCATATATATTTAGGATAGTTAGCTCTTCTTGTTGAATTCATCCCTTTACCATTATGTAATGGCCTTCTTTGTCTCTTTTGGTCTTTGTTGGTTTGAAGTCTGTCTTATCAGAGACTAGAATTGCAACCCCTGTTTTGTTTTCTTTTGTTTTTTTGTTTTTTTGTTTTTTTGGGTTTTTTGGGTTTTTTTTTTTTTTTTTTTTTTTGCTTTCCTTTTGCTTTCCATTTGCTTGGTAGATCTTCCTCCATCCTTTCATTTTGAGCCTATGTGTGTCTCTGCATGTGAGATGGGTCTCCTGAATACAACACACTGATGGGTCTTGATTCTTTATCCAATTTGCCAGTCTGTGTCTTTTAATTGGGGCATTTAGCCCATTTACATTTAAGGCTAATGTTGTCATGTGCAAATTTGATCCTGTCATTATGATGTTAGCTGATTATTTTGCCCATTAGTTGACACAGTTTCTTCCTAGCATCGATGGTCTTTACAATTTTGCATGTTTTTGCAGTGGCTGGTACCGGTTGTTCCTTTCCATGTTTAGTGCTTCCTTCAGGAGCTCTTGTAAGGCAGGCCTGATGGTGGCAAAATCTCTCAGCATTTGCTTGTCTATAAAGGATTTTATTTCTCCTTCACTTATGAAGCTTAGTTTGGCTGGATATGAAATTCTGGGTTGAAAATTATTTTCTTTAAGAATTTTGAATATTGACCCCCACTCTCTTCTGGCTTGTAGAGTTTCTGCCAAGAGATCCGCTGTTAGTCTGATGGGCTTCCCTTTGTAAGTAATCTGACCTTTCTCTCTGGTTGCCCTTAACATTTTTTCCTTCATTCAATCTTGGTGAATCTGACAATTATTTGTCTTGGAGTTGCTCTTCTCGAGGAGTATCTTTTTGGCGTTCTCTGTATTTCCTGAATTTGAATGTTGGCCTGCCTTGCTAGGTTGGGGACGTTCTCCTGGAGAATATCCTGAAGAGTGTTTTCTATTTGGTTCCATTCTCCCCGTCACTTTCAGGAACACCAATCAGACATAAATTTGGTCTTTTCACATAGTCTCATATTTCTTGGAGGCCTTGTTCATTTCTTTTCACTCTTTTTTCTTTAATCTTGTCTTCTAGCTTTATTTCATTACTTTGATATTCAATCACTGATATCCTTTCTTCTGCTTGATCAAATCAGCTACTGAAGCTTGTATATGCTTTATGAAGTTCTCATACTGTGGTTTTCAGCTCCATCAGGTCACTTAAGCTCTTCTCAAGACTAGTTATTCTAGTTAGCCATTAGTCTAACCTTTTTTCAAGGTTTTTAGTTTGTTTGCAATGGGTTAGAATATGCTCCTTTAGCTCAGAGAAGTTTGTTATTACCGACCTTCTGAAGCCTACTTGTGTCAACTGGTCAAACTCATTCTCCATCCAGTTTTGTTCCCTTGCTGGCAAGGAGTTGTGTTCCTTTGGAGGAGAAGAGGCATTCTGGTGTCTGGAATTTTCAGCCTTTCTGCTCTGGTTTCTCCCCATCTTTGTGGTTTTATCTACCTTTGGTCTTTGATATTGGTGACCTACAGGTGGGGTTTTGTTGTAGATGACTTTTTTGTTGATGTTGATGCTATTCCTTTCTGTTTGTTAGTTTTACTTCTAACAGACAGGCTTCTCAGCTGCAGGTCTGTTGGAGTTTGCTGGAGGTCCGCTCCAGACCCTTTTTGCCTGGATATCACCAGCAGAGGCTGCGGAACAGCAAATATTGCTGCCTGATCCTTCCTCTGGAGGCTTCGTCCCAGAAGGGCACTCACCTGTATGAGGTGTCTGTCGGCCCCTACTGGGAGGTGTCTCCCAGTCAGGCTCCACAGGGGCCAGGGACCCTCTTGAGGAGGCAGTCTGTCCATTATCAGAGCTCAAACGCCATGCTGGGAGAACCACTGCTCTCTTCAGAGTTGACAGGCAGGGATGTTTAAGTCTGCAGAAGTTGTCTGCTGCCTTTTGCCCTGCCCCCAGAGGTGGAATCTAGAGAGGTGGTAGGCCTTGCTGAGTTGCAGTGGGCTCCACTCAGTTTAAGCTTCCCTGCCTCTTTGTTTATACTGTGAGCATAGAACTGCCTACTCAAGCCTCAACAATGGTGGATGCCCCTCCCCCCACCAAGCTCCAGTGTCCTAGGTTGATCTCAGACTGCTGCGTTAGCAGTGAGCAAGGCTCAATGGGTGTGGGACCTGCCATGCCAGGCACAGTAGGGAATCTCCTGGTCTGCTGGTTGCGAAGACCATGGGAAAAGCACAGTATTTGGGCAGGAGTGTACTGTTCCTCCAGGTACAGTCACTCATGGCTTCCCTTGGCTAGGAAAGGGAAATCCCCCAACCCCTTGTACTTCCTGGGTGAGGCAATGCCCTGCCCTGCTTCGCCTCACCCTCCATGGGCTGCACCCACTGTTTGACCAGTCCCAGTGAGATGAACCAGGTATCTCAGTTGGAAATGCAGAAATCACCCTTCTTCTGCGTCGATCTCACTGGGAACTGTAGACCAGAGCTGTTCCTATTTGGCCATCTTGGAAGTGACCTCCAGCCCTTGACATTTTGATGCTTCATGGTCTCCTGCCGGTCTCATCTCATGGTCATTTCATTCATTTACTCAATCTGTCAATCATTCAGTCAACACAGAGTTGGTGTAGTTCTAAGTCCCGGGGATACAGTGAGCAGAGCAGACTAAGCCCTTGCCCACATGGGGCTCACAGTCTAATGGGGACATAGACATGGGTGCATGCGTGTGTGTGTATGTGCACGTGCATTAGATCATGGTAAACACAACAAATAAAACTTCAGCATTGTAGGGATGAAGCAGTGATGCTTGAGATCCAGTGGATAGGAGAGGCCTCTCTGAGGAGGCAACTATTGAGTGCTGGAGCCTAAAAAATGAAACCATGTGGGATCTAGAATGTTCTCCCCAAGGCACCCTGCCCTGACTAGCTCAGATTTATCTGTTACACCTTTTTGGAGACACCCTGGGCCTCTGGCAGAGCACATACTACAATTCTGATTCATGTGTGTTGGTGCAATCCTTTGATTAACGTCTGTCTCTTCTGTGAGACTAGAAGCTCTGTGAGAGGCTCTGTTTATGATATATCCCCAGACACAGGGCTGGGACATAGCACATGCTCAATAGTATTTGTCAAATGACAGATGAAAGGATAAACAAACATAGGCAATTCTCCCAAGAGAATGTCCAGTAGGCTTTGGCATTCTCTGTGGCCTGTGAGATCATCCAAAATGGCTATGAATGACTATGTGAATTGATTTACAAAGTGTGCCTGCCCAAACCTCTACTCATCTCACCACACTCCCCCTCCTCCTTGCAAGGAGACCTGCATAGAACCAGGGTGTTGATGAAGAACTGGGGGGTGCTGAGCACCCAGTGTTTGATCAGGGATGCTGGAACGACTGGAGGAAGGCAGTCCCTGAGGATGCAGGCGAATGACATGGGACCATGGGTAAGATCTGCCATAAGAGTCTGATCCGGCCAGATCTGGGGAGTTTAGGGGCAAACACCACATCCTGGGGAGGAAAGAAGTCAAAGAGGATGGAGAAATCAAGGGAGGCAGGGGACAGTCAGGAGTGGGACAAGGGCTGGAGAGTCTCTCTTGCTGGGGACACGGGCAGCTTGGATTGGTTTAAGCCTGCAATGTTTCAGGGGACAGCCTTGGGGATCCTACTCCTCCCCCTAACTATACTGGGTTCTACTTCACCTCTCCACTCTCCAACTTGAGATGCAATAATGGTGCAATTCTTTATCCCTGTCTGCCCAACTCTGTGCCCCTCATTTGACTTCCTCCAACCTTTTCAGTCTGATTTTCCATGGCTGCTCAATAGAAACCCTGCCCTTCAGTCAAGGGCGCTTCTTTACTGTCCCCTACCCTTTCCATTACTGTTTCCATAGCTGTGCTTTTGCACGCTGTTCCCACCAGCAGTCTTCTGTTAAAGTCCAAATCCATCTTTCAAGGCTTCACCCCAGCCATGACATTCTCCCCTAACACCTCAAGCTCTGTGGGCTCTCTCCCTTCCCAGAGCTCCTTTTGTAGGTAGACAGTGACACTCAGTGAAGCAGAAGGAGCTCAGCACAGATTCTCTGTGTTCATCCTGTTTTCTCCCTTTGGATCACCAACTGCTGAAGGGCAGAAAGCAGATAAAGTGTTCTTTTGCTTGGCACATAGCAGTTGCTTAATAAAGACGTGATGGACTCATTGAAGGAAAACATCACTCTTGACCAGTAGCAATGTTTATCTAGAACCATTGCCCATTCCTCATCCTTATAGGGTTGAAATGACATGTTTTTTCCACTTGGGAATTCTGTATAATTGAAAAGTCTTTCTGAAATTGAAACCTGTCAGACAAGACAGAATTTCATCTTAACCAAATTACAAGGGAAGAGCTGGAACCAAAGGAGTTTGTAAATGAGAGAATGTAAATGTAAAGTCAGAATTAGTCACAGATATTGGGCTTTTATAATGAACCTTAAAAGGGAATTGGGCTGGGTCTGTAAGAAGGACTAGAACATCTTGTAATGCTGTATGGTTGGCTAAATAATGGCCTCCCAAAGATGTTTCCATCCGAATCCCCTGTGAATGTCGTTTTATATAGCAAAAGATATTTTGCAGAATTGATTAAAGTAAGGATTTGGAGATGGAGTGACTACCCTAGATTGCTCGGGTGAGAGTGATGTAATCACAAAGATCCTTATAAATGGGCTGGGCATGGGGGCTCACACCTGTAATCCCAGCACTTTGGGAGGCCAAGGCAGGCAGATCACCTGAGGTTGAGAGTTTGTGACCAGCCTGACCAACATGGAGAAACCCTGTCTCTACTAAAAATACAAAATTAGCTGGGTGTGGTGGCACATGCCTGTAATCACAGCTGCTCAGGAGGCTGAGGCAAGAGAGCCGCTTGAACCTGGGAGGTGGGGGTTGCAGTGAGCCGAGATTGAGCCCACTGCACTCCAGCCTGGGCAACAAGACCAAAACTCTGTCTCAAAAAAGAAAAAAAATCCCTTATAAATGGGAAGCAGGAACACAGACTGAGCAGGTGGAGAGGTGATGATGGAATCAACGGGTTGGAGTGGCGCAAGGATGGGGTCACCAGCCAAGGAATGTAGGAAGCCCCTGGAAACTGAAAAAGGCAAGGAAATGGATTCTCCTCTAAAGCTGCCAGAAGAAACATAGCCCTGCCAACACCTTGACCTAATCTGGTGAAACTGGTTTTGGTTCTTCTGACTTCCAGACTGTAAGAGCATACATATATATTGTTTTAAGCGTTAAAATCTGTGGTCATTTATTACAGCAGCAACAGGAAACACATCCTCTATGCAAAGGCGATCAATGGTAAGAGGAACACAGTGTCCTGTTAGACACACTTTGGGCTCTGTGTCTGAGAATCGGCACCAGGAAGGTCAGTCTTAGCAGCATGCTCTCAGTTGCATGGCACGTGGCTGGGTACACATGATACAAATTGAACTAGCAGCTCCATGCATCTTGCCCCATGAGGCAGAAGACAGTCTGTAGCAGGAGCTAGAAACCAGGGGCTACTAAAAAACAAGCCAGATGCCAGGGATGCACATCC
This sequence comes from Macaca mulatta, assembly GCF_049350105.2. Lineage (NCBI taxonomy): Eukaryota > Metazoa > Chordata > Mammalia > Primates > Cercopithecidae > Macaca > Macaca mulatta. The sequence continues at coordinate 30,304,779 of NC_133422.1, forward strand.
TCTCTTTTTGACATTCTGTCTAGGGATAGGTAGATTTTCATGTATCAAAACAGAATCCTGGGAAAGCCAGAGATGCTAACATAGTCCCAGTGACCAGCTTGATTCCATTGAATAACTGGCCAATCCAAGAAAGAAAAGAATCCGTCGACTCAGCTGGGTTTTCTGAATTGACTTTTATTGTTTCAGATTTGATTTATCTCAAACCCCACCGGACACCATCTCAAGATTCCCCAGGCAGAGCCCAGATCCTTGGGTTTATCACCAACTTCAAACACCTAAAAATTATCCCCAAAGACGAGACAACCTTCTGTTTCCCGATCATGGAATGTTTTCAGGTTGTCTGTGTATAGTCTAGTTAAAAACAAAAACATACAAAACAAAGCAAAATAAGATGGCACAGCTTCATGTCCCATAAGCAATAAATGCTTTAAAAAAAAAAAAAAAAAAAAAACCAGGACTCCAAATATCCTCTCAGCCATGTTTATTTTTTCTTATCTTTGAAAACAAAATGTACACAGTATCTTCATTACATAATTTCAGGGTAGATCTGTGACAAACTGTAGTTTGATAAGAGGCAGAGTAAAGACACCTTTATCCTGAGTTTATCCCCAACAATGAACTTTTATAGATGAGGTTTCAAACAAGGCCACATTTAGAGAAAAGAAAAGATCCGTGGTGATAAATGGCAGTGCTTTAATGCAGTTTATAAAACAAATCTCCTAAACATTTATTTTCCAGACAAGCTTCTGGCTATAGTTGGGTCAGTACAAGCAACAAAATGAAAGAATCCTTCCAAACATTGACATTGGCACTCGAAAAATAATAAAGAGAAGTATTAAAACATTTCCAGTATGGTTTCATTCTGAAAACATGTTGAGATGAAATTTCTAAGAATGCAATATAATTACTAGCTGTCTTTTATTTGTAAGAGTTACATATTCTTAGATGCATATGATCAGGTTCACATAAACAAAAGGTTCTTCCTAAAAAATGGAACAATAAGAATATCATCCCACAGTCATGGCAGAAAGGAAGCTTCTGTTCAGTTCTTAGCCTGACCTTAGCCTAGAACATCCTTGGCTTAATTTAAGTGATTGTTTTTTATTTTTGTTTTTGTGTTTGTTTTTTAGTCTCTCTCCCTTCCTTCTGCCCAAAGGCCCTTATACATGCACAGACTGGTTTACAAGAAAATGCCAAAAAAAGAAGTGAGAATGGATAAAGTTCAGTATATTCTCCAAACCAGTGGTTCTCAAGCTTGAATGGGCACAACTATTGCAAAAATGCAAAAAGTATTTAGAAATACAAAGAATATATTTTAAATGTAATTCTGATTCAGATACTTCCTAAAATACAGAAATCCTTTCTATACCAAAAGAACATAATGATTCTGATTGTTCTCTTAACTGGGGAAAGGGAAAGGCATGGCCTGTCATAAACTGATTCCATGGATATTTAAAGAGATTTTTCTGGGTAAGAATTAGAAGAAAAAGAAAAAGAATCACCCCATCTTCCTTCTTCTCTAGTCAATTGCCTACGGGAAGGGGGGCTAAGTTTTTGGGCCTGAGGAAACAGTGTGGCCCCCAGGCAGGCCCCTGACATACCCCTTCCCTCACCCCATTGCCAGGGCATTAGCCTCATCTTAGCCTAATGCAGCAGGAGTTTCTGGAAAACTCTGAAAAGAGAGCAAAGGGAGCTGCTTTCTCAACTGCATTCTGCACACAAGAAGACAACCCCTGTGCAGATCCAGCGGGTCTCTGAGCCTCATAGAAAGAGGAGCTACCTCTCTGAAGCTTTGGCCCAGAAATCTACGGGTGAGTTCATCTCTGGTACTGAGCACATCGCTAGCAGCCACCTGGACAGACACGTGGAGAATGAGAAACAGGCCGGGTGAGGTCAGGGGAGTGAGCCCAGACACTCCACTCAACACCTTCCATTCCTTCAGCTCTTGAAGACCAGCCAGGCTGTAAGTCTCTGCTCATCAGCCCATGCAGAGAAACTCAAGCTCTGAGGGTGTCCTGAGACCCGTCCCCTGGGAAGCCACAGGTCTGTTTGGCACTAGCACAGCACCAGCAGGCAGTGTGCCCAGGGGGTTGACTGTGTTACAATTTGCATTTTCAACTCTACCAAACACCTCATGCTGCTCTGAAAGTGGACAGCTTCTCAGGGACCCAGCCTGAGACACATCAAGGAATCCAGATGGGGTCAGGGCACTGTCCGTTCCCAAAGTCTTTCTCGAAGCAGCCACTGTCCTTTGGGGTTCTCTGTCTCATAGTAGTCCTCCCCAGGAGACATCTGGGGCTCCAACGCAAAGAGCTCTGCATCCCACTCCATGTCTTCTCCTGAGAAGTTGAAAAGGATCTGTCTGGAGCTCCCCAGGCTAGAAGGAAGGAATGAGGCAGGAGGTTAAGTTCGGCTTGGCTGGCCACACAGAGGGAAGGGATGCTCAATTACCACCATTCTCATGGAGACCCTCAGATTGCTGCCCTAGTCCTGGGTCTTGGGGAGGACCAAATGGTGTCACCATGGGGGCCATGGGTAGACATCAGCTGGACCTTGGCCTGGCCTTGAAGGCGAAGGATGGGTGGTGAGGGCTGGGTTGTGATTTTAATATGTCCAGTGCGTGGTCTTACTGTGGGAGGAAAATGCTATCTAGAAAACCCCTAAATCCAACAGGGTTTAGTGGCTTTTGTAGAAGCAAAGAAAGACAGCTGGTGAGGCTTGACAGGCCCTTCCATTGTGACAGGCAAAGCCCTGCAGCATGGCCTGGGTTGCCCAAACCCAGAAAGAACTTACCTCTCTGAGTGGGTAGATAACAGGAATTTGATGGTTAGTAATGGTAACTAGGCCTGAAGGAAGAGGATCTAAAAGGAAAGAGGCCAGAGGAGATGGTGGTAAGATGGTCCAAGAGGGGCCTGGCCAGCAAGAAGTTCTACATCTCGGAGCCTGCCCGGTGCCTTTTAGAGAGGGGCATCTGATTCATTTGATGTTGGTTTCCTTTTGGTGCTATGCTCTGTTCAACCTCAAACTCATTATAAGTCTGTAGCACGCAATGTGTCAATGGCACTGGAGGGAATCTATGAAGGTGGATGGCACAGTGCATGGGCTAAGTGGGCCAGAAACAAAGGGAGGCAGACCCAGGAAGAAGCAAGTTAGGAGCAGGCAACAGCAGTGCACCAGGCTAGAGTGCAGACTACCAAAAAAAATGTTGAAACTAAGACCTCCCCAACACTATATACATACATATATATATAAAAATAATATTTGGCATGTAAGATGGGGCTCGACGCACCTTAAGGATCACCCCAAGCATCTGGAGGCCATGAGAACATCTTGGTCATGCTATTTAGCCCAAGCACTTACTCTTTTTTGCAGGCTTTGGGCTTAAATTTCCAGGTGTTGAAGGCCCCTTCCACAGCCTTGGGCAAATAAATGGGGTGCCTCTCAAGTCTCCTCTGAGTGCCCACGGTCCTGCGCTCAGTGCTCCTTCGAAACTGGCCGTCCACAGTATGCACAGTGTGAGCAGCGATATCCTCAGAGTGTCTGCGCGGCGCCCGCAGGATCCAGTTAGAATGCAAGCTGTGCTCCCGGGAGCTGGTGGCCACTGGAAGAGAAAAGCATGTGACCCGGGAAGGAAGGACTTGCCATTGGGAGGCATATAAGGCAAAGGAGAGGGCGGATTGGACTGAACACTCACAGGAAATGGGTATAGGCAACCATGATCCTAATAGCGAATTCTTAGAAAGGCCTGATAGCCAAGCAAAGCAGATTTGACTCTGCAGTTGCGGTGCAGGAGGAATGCAATGGAATATATGTCCATTAAAACTGAGGACATAGGCCGGGTGCGGGGGCTCACGCCTGTAATCCCAGCACTCTGGGAGTCTGAAGCAGGCAGATCACCTGAGGCCATGAGTTGAGACCAGCCTGGCCAACATGGAGAAACCCCATCTCTATTAAAAACACAAAAATTAACCGGGGGCGTGGTGGCAGGTGCTTATAATCACAGCCACCCGAGAGGCAGAGGTAGCAGTGAGCCGAGACCACATCACTGCACTCCAGCCTGGATGACAGAGCGAGACTCCATCTCAAAAAAAAGCAGAAAAAAAAAAAAAAACCATGAAGACACAGATCTATATTTATTGACTTGGAAAGTAGCCCAAGATGTATTGTAAATTGTTAAATGAAAGGAGATCCTAGTTTTATTTCAAAAAAATTAAAATGAGTCTGTGAGATTGTGTGTGTGTGAGTGTGTGTGTGTGTGTTAAAACCACACTCAGAAGGACATATCCCCAAATGTTAACGGCGATGATGATCTCTGGGTGGTTGTTTTACAGGTCATATTTTTTGCTCTCTTCTTTATGCTTTGGTATGTTTTTTGTTATCAGAGGAGAAAAGTGGCCATTTCATGAACTGAATAAAAATGACTTGGTCACACTCATTTTTATTAAAAATCATAACTCTGAAAATGACCCTTGCATCCTTAGTGGATTTTGTCATCCCTTCACCGATATCGTGAATTTCCAAGGCCTCCTCACTCCCGGGGCAGGGCTGCTGTCTGTCAGGGACTGGAGGGGCTGCGTGGGAGAGGAGGAGGATAAGAATAAGCTTGGGGAGCAGGGTTAACCTTCTGTGAAACTGCAAAGAACCCAATTTGAAACCCCAAATCCCACAGACATACATCTATCAAGGCCAGAACAACAACAATAAATCACAAGCTTCTTTCAAGCATTAGAGAAAATACTCATGAATTATTTAATATTGGTACCAAAAGCTTTGACCTTAGTATAAGGGGCCAGTGAGCCCCCTGAATAAAACCATCATTAATTTACACCATGGGGGGCAAGTCAAAGATTAAACAAACTGTCTGACAGTCGCATGACGGAATATAAAGGGGGCTCAGCTGATGTGTTTGGATTTTTTGCTCTCCATCAGGAGGGATGCCCCAGGACACGCCTCAGTGAGGAGGGAAGCATGGCCTCAGGCCTCACCGCACTCCAGCTCTAGCAGTCCAGGCTGGGTCTGGGCAGCCACGGTGGGCCTCTCCTGCCCTACATCACCCTACTACCTAACCTAGGTATGGTCGGAAGCTGGATTCTCAAATACAGTTTGTCCATTCCCTTTCTTTTTTTTCTTAAGTTGTGGTGAAGCGTACAGAACACAAAATTTACCATCATCACCATTTTTTCAGTGTGCCGTTTAGTAGCGTTCAGTATATTCACATTGTGCAAGCGATCTCTGGAACTCTTTCATCTCAAAAAACTGAAACTGTACCCTTTAAATGACACACCTCATTGATTCTCCTTCCTTCATCATTTCCCTATTGCTGTCCTTCTTGGAGTCTTAGGAAAGTCTCAACTTTCTCAGCCATGGTAAGTGGACCGCAGAGAAAACATTGTCCAAACATGGCGCCAGAGTGTTGGAGGGACAGGCTGGAGCAGTGGCCGCAGAGACAACGGAAGTAAGAGATCCCCACAGAGGATGGGCTCAGGGCCTGGCTCCAGCTTGGAGGTGCAGGGTTTCCCTTCAATCAGGGAGGTGGGATTCCTGGTGGCCTATCCTATAAGTCCATCGCAGAGCCCCCAGCCCGTCCTCACAGCATCGCAGCCCCACCCGCCTTCAGACACCATCTTCCCACTGCCTTCCTGGAACTCACCATCAAAGTCCACGTCTTCATTTGGTGGGGTGGCCTCGGCAGCCCGGGGCCGTCTCTCTGTATCCAGCTCTGCAATGATGGAGTCAAAGAAGGCAATGGCCTCGGCCACATCGGCACTGAACTGCGAGTATTTCTTTGGGGTTGCTTTCTGCTAGAGGTGAAGGGGAGGAGAGAGAGTTGCCTGAGGCAGTAAGCCAGAGACTCAGAAAAGGGTGAAATGTTGTTAAAACGAAATGCGCATGGCGTTAGGGATTTGCGAGGTTTCAAAGGTAACTATGAATAAGTGCCCTGTGAAAGGAGGGTAGATACTCCAGGTCCACAATTGCTGTAGGTCAATGGATTTCTAATTATCTCAAGAAGGGAGAGTGAAAGGACAACAAGATCTACTTCTTTCTGGGTCACAAATTTGCTGTCAGACATTAGGCAAAATAATTAGTCTTTTTTTAGCCTTGTTCCTTGCTGATAAACACCCAATTAGGAGATTGTACAGTTCCTTAGGTAGGTGGTGAGATGCTCACAGCAGAAAAGAAATGATAGATCTCCAGATATGTTGAAAATGCTCTAAGAGTTGTCAGTTTCTATAATAACTCAATTGTACCATTTAAAATAACTAAAGGAGTATAATTGGATTTTTTGAAACACAAAGGACAAATGCTTGAGGGGATGGATATCGCGTTTTCCATGATGTGATTATTTCACATTGCATGCCTGTCTCAAAACACCTCATGTACCCTGTAAATATATACCCCATAAATATATACCTACCATGTACCCACAAAAATCAAAAATAAACTTTTTTTAAAAATAAAGATGTTTTCAGTTTCTAAAGGAACCAAATTTACACTCAAATCATGGAATAAATTAAAATTAGTATGGTTGTTTGAAAAGTACAAGGAATAATAAAATAGAGAGTTTCAAGAATCTGTTCAGTAGCTAACCAGGTTCCAGGCTTTTACCTGACCGTTCCCTTCATGATCTTCACAACAGTCCTGTCATGAGTGACTGACATCATGGAAGTTCACGATCCAAGATGGGTTTCAGTGGAGAACTCATGGTCTCTAGAACTGACCAAATCAATATGTGTACTAATAAAAAACTCTCTGAGGAATTTAGGAAATAAGAGGACTTGGGGAGAGATGTGTTAACATGGGCACTTTTGATCCAATGTAGAGTTATTTTAATATGGGCATTTTGAGAATAGGATGGTATTAAAAGTGAATATGATTTAGTTATAGACAGGTGTGTCAGGAAAGAAAACAACAGCATCTCTATGTGTACAAGATGTTTTTTAAGTGTATGCATTTTGTACTACTAAAAATTTTTAAATAGAGAGGTTTTTTCCTTTTATACTTGCAAAATATCAAAGGAAAGCTCTAAGAGCTTTCTTAGAGGAAGATGTTGAAGGACCACAATATATACCTTGATATGATTTGGCTCCGTGTCCCTACCCAAATTTCATCCTGAATTGTAATCCCCACATGTCGAGGGAGAGACCTGGTGGGAGGTGATTGGATCATGGGGGCAGTTTCCTCCTTACTGTTCTAGTGATAGTGAGTGAGTTCTCTTGAGATCTGATGGTTTAAAAGTGTGGCACCTCGCCTTTGCTCACCCTCTCTTTCCTGCTGCCTTGTGAAGAAGTTACCTACTCTCCCTTCACCTTCCACTATAATTGTAAGTTTCCTGAGGCCTCCCCAGCCATGTGGAACTGTGAGTCAATTAAACCTCTTTTATTTACAAAGTACCCAGTCTTGGGGTAGGATCTTTATAGCCGTGTCTCCTGGTCCTTCTGCTCCATCACACTGGCCAGCTCTCCACCTGCTTTCTGGTTGGCAGAAGCTTTTGGAAATCTCTCTTCCACAGATGGCCTTTCTCTTTTAAAATGAAACTGAGGAGAAGAAAAGTAGAAACTTCAAGAATATAGAGAACAAGAGAAAGGCCATCCATGGAAGAGAAATTTCCAAAAGCTTCTGCCAGTCAGAAAGCAGGTGGAGAGGTGACCAATGTGATGGAGCAGAAGGACCAGGTCCCAGAACATCATGGGTGGGGTGGCAGCTGAGAAGAGGGACAATTCAACCTTCAGGAAGTGGAGACGCTCTAGACTGGGTGACACCAGGCGCAACAAGGGCTGGGCATGGGATGAGACTAAAAAACCAGGAGGCCCAGTCTCTGAGTGCAGCAGGCCCAGCTGCCAGGCATCCTTCTTACAGGCAAGTGACAGAAGGCTCATGCCTGGAGGTAGGTCCACACTTGTTCATTCTCCCTGCATTTTCTCTTGCTGCTTCCTTTGCCTTGGATATTCTCATTGGCTGACTTCCAATTCATCCACTGAATCTTGGCTGAGACTGCTCCTTCTCCAGGAAGCCTACCCCTCTCCTGGGCTAAGTTTCCATCCTCTAGGTTCCCATGGGCTTCAGTACCTAACCTAAGTCTATGATGATGGATATCATTTTAGAGATTTTGGCAAAGTGGAGAAGAGAGAAACAAAGAGTGGATAAAGTCATTCTTTGGCTGACCCCTGAGGAAGGATGAATATTATTTAATAGTAATGCAATGCAAGGTCCATGGTGGTTTTGCACCTCAAAACCTCCACATGGAGGGGACATCTCCAAGGCTTCAGAAGGCAACTGTCATCAGTGTTTAGCTTAATGCAAAGGTCTCAGTCTTGTTTGTGTCCATCATATTGTTTTATCTGGGTTACCCTGTTATTCAATTTAAGTGATTCAGTCCTAAGTGTCTCTGGAGGGAGGGTTTGACTAGCAGCTCAAAGCAGCGTGAGTCAGTTGCTGTCAATTGTTAAAGAGTTAGGAAAAGAGTCAATGTTGGTGTCTTAGCTATTAAAGGCTAAGAAAGCATCCTACCATTGGCTAGCTTAACATGAATGTTGTCTTGTTGTGAATCTCCTGAATCTCCTCAAGTATTATCCTCTGAGGATAACATTTATAAACTAGAAAAAGAAAACACTAGCATAGAAATCACCATCTCAGCCGCTGAACTCTCTGTCATCCAAGCTAGTAGACAATAGCCCTTTAAGCTTCACCTTTGCTGGAAGTGAGATTCCAAATATTCAAACACATCACCTATTTCAAAAACTTCAGCTTTAGGATTCAAGACTTGGGTCAGTTTCCCACACCTTGTCATTTCTGCTTAAGCTCAGCAGCAATCACCATCCCAGGATCACTCAGAAACACTGACAAGTGAGCTCCTTGGGCGACACTGAAGAGCCTGTTCTTCCAGGTCCCACTTCTCGGGCTCTGCTGGCACAGTCAATCCACAGTCATTATAAACTGGTTTCTGTTGAAAGAGCTTTTGGATCCTGCTGTGGCTGGGGAGTGAGTCAGTGGTGGCACACTGGTGACATTATTTGTGACTGACCCATATGTGCTTGTGTGACTAACTCTCGTCACACAAGAGGGCTTTCCTCCACTTGTCTGATTATCTTCATTAGTCTCCCTACTGCCTTGCCCCAAATCCTTTATGGGATAAGGCAGGGGCATAAACACATGTAAGTGAATAAACAAATTGTTTTATTCTCCTACTTAGCCCCTGCCTGGCTTCCCTGCCTGCTTTCCCTGTCCCTTGACTCAGTCTGAGATCCCAGTCCTGAGAGTGATAATGCTATCCCCCATCAGTGTCAGGGTGACTCTGTAACAGTGGTACCTAATCCCAGTGGTTGTTAGACTCTCCTGGGGTGCTTTTAAAGAATATCTATGCTTGCCCTTTTCCTAAAGCAATGAATTTAGACAATTAAGTGATTCTAATACACATCACTCTACAGGGACCTGAACATAGGGGAAACAGCAAAGGGGCCCACGATCTCCACCTCAATGTCTGGTTTACAGTGGAAAAACCTCAAATCTTGGTTCTACTCCCTGGGTTTGCAAGAGCAGACAGGAGTGTCTCCTCGATGACAAGAACACAAGGGACATGACCCAAGGGGACAGGATACAGGTCATTGAGGGATGAGAACAAAACTCTGGGTTAAGAGGCCCAGACTCTTCATGTCTTTGTGTCCTTCCTATGGCTTAGCACACAGAGAGGCCTGGGTAATGGGACTCCATCCATCCCCTGCTGCTCTCTCCTATTGGCCCGAACTATGAGAACATCTCACCCATAGGGGCGCACTTTCCCATTCCCAAACTTTACCTAAGCCACCTCCTGGGCAGATATTTCCTCTGCTTATATTCATGCAGTTTTGTTTGCTTCCTGAATTTAATGTTTGGCATTCATCCCTGCCAGACTTCATTCTGGCTAGAAACAACTGCTGCTCTAATGAGTTACAAACGGCTTGGGATTCTGATCCTATCTCTTATTGTCCAGGGGACCAAACATCCTGGTGTGCTCAGGAATCATCCCAGTTTATGCCTGTTATCTCAGTGGGATTATGCATAGTACCTCTTTTCACTCTTCCAACATGTCCCTAGTTGGGGGATAAATCACCTGGTCCTTTATCATGTAAACCACAAGTTGTGCCGCCTCCTCACTCCCCCAAGTCTGTTACCACCTGCAATAAGCTGCATTTTATTATCAAGTTACTGTAAATATGCATAACATTTTCCTAAATTCTTCACTTTAATCCATGTTTTTTGATCACCAATCTTTTGAATAGGATTTATTCATTTGAATTATTCATTTGTTTTCACCTAAATCTTATCCACAATATCTCATCTAAAATTTCCGGATTTGGTTTATTTAAAGTGATCTAGGCACCTGAGAAAAAAACTTGAGTGTAAAATCCTAGCTCTTTATAATTTATATATTTTTTTCAAGTCTGTCACATTTGCTTTGTCCAAACCTCACTTTGTTGCTTTTTAAAAAGCAACTCTCTATTAGTGAATCTTTCTAAAACACTCAACTTAGTTTCCATAAAAGAAATTAGATTTTATCGTTCATATTTTATAATATTTAATTAAAATAAATGATTATAAATTATAATAAGTCCAAATTATATAAACCAGTTTGGGAACAAATATAACTTAATTTTAATAAGCACGTCATTCAACTTGTGAAGCTGAGAAGTACATAGACATATCCTAGTTTTAAAAATGTTTTATTACCAACAATTTTTCAATACAAAAACTGTAGAAAATAGAACCATGAACCCCATATACTCATCATCAGCAACAACCATCACCTTTCTGCCATTCTTGTTCATCTATCAACCTCTCACTTTTTTTTCTGGAAGCTAATCCTAAAGACAATTTTACTCATAAATACTTCAAAATGTATCTTTAACAGATAAGAGTTTTTGGCAACATTATCCACAATATTATTATACTCAACAAAACTGATAATTTCTTAATATCAGCAAGCACTTAATATCAGCAAGCACCTAGTTCTATTTTTCTTGACTGACTCAAAAATGTCTCGTGCAAGTTGGTTTGTTCAAGTTAGGATCCAGACAAGGTCCACATTTAGTTGCTACCTGTTTAAGTCTCTTTAATGATTTATGCAGGTCATTTAATTGAAGAATCTGCGTCTTTTGTTCTACAGACTTTCTCACATTCTAGATTTGACAGACTCCTTCTTCTGGGTATTGGTTCACATGTTTCTCTATTCCTCAAATTCCCTATATCTGGTACTCAGATCTGGAGCAGGGCTGTCCAGTAGTACTTTCTGTAGTGCTGGGAATGTTCTACATCTGCACTGTCCAACATGGTAGCCACTAGCCACGTGTGGCTATTGAGTACTTGAAAAGTGGCTACCGTGATTGAGGAACTGAACTTTTAATTCTTAAATTTAAATTTAAATAGCCATATGTGACTGGTGGCTACTGAATTGCAAAGTTCAGATTTAAAGGTTAATTCAATTCAGACTTAATTTTTTAATAATAAGGTTAGTGGTTTTGTGTATCACACACCAGGAGGCACACGGCACATGTTTTCCTGTTTTATGCAATGTTGACATTGATTGGGGGTTTATGTGATGTTGCTTGGATCCATCTACTAGAAAATTTGCTATCTACCTTTTACTTAATGCTTTTAGCAATCATTGTCTAGATTCATTATTTTACTACCAGTTGCAAAATATTGCTTTTCCAGTTCTTCAACCTTCCCGCATTTATTAACTGTGCTTTTGGTATGAAGAACTTTCCCGCATCAACCACATGGTCTGTTTAGGAATGGCAGAATACTTGCTCTTTTCCTCTCATATAATAAATTGATACCCTAGAAAGTTTTCGAGGTAACCAATAAGGTTCACTTGCTTGTTTGGTTGGAGGGGGGTATTATTTAAAATTCACATATTTTTAACATATTTGATGTCTTTTCATCAGTTGTAATTATCCTTTTTGATGCTCACACTGTCCTGTATTTTGACAGCAAGAACTCTTTCAAGGTGGATCCTGAGTCTCTTTGACACAATCCTAGTATCTTTGAGAACCTCCGAACTTTTAGACATAAATGCCCAATATTCATCTTGTACGTTTTCCACTGCAGACCTAGATTCTGTTACTTCTCCAAAAAAACCTTAATTTTTAGTTGGAAGTGGTATTTAGACAGCACAGCATACATGTTAGGGATTTTATTGCTACAGGGTTGTCATTACTTCTGGCCTTTTCAGTGCAAAAAATGAGGAAATACTAGTTTTTTAGAAATAAAAAATCTTGAGTTCATACGGATATTTGCAACTCAAATTAAAATAGTGTGTTCACGGTTCCTCTTCCCACACTTTGTATTATTGCTACAATACATTTCACTTTTAATTATGCTGTAAATACACAATATATTGCTACTCGCTTTAGACAATTTGTTATAATTTAGAGAATTTTAAAATGTTTTAAACCCACAAATTGTATTTTTACCTTTTTCCAGTCCTCCTCACCTCTTTGTGTGGATCTAAGCTTCTATCTGGTACCACATTTACTCTTCAAAAAAATATCCTTACTATTTATTGTACTACAGGTCTGCTGAAAAATGAATTCTCACAGTTTTTGCTTGTCTAAGAAATATTTCTTTTGCTTTCATGTTTTAAAAGATATTTCCACTGAGTATAGAACTCTGTTGACAAGTATTTTTTTTCTTCCTCTCAGCACTTTAAAGATACCACTTTGAATATGGTTAGGCTGTGTCCCCACCCAAACCTCATCTTGAATTGTAGCTCCCATAATTCCCATGTGTCACGGGAGGGACGCTGTGGGAAATAATGGAATCATGGGGGTGGGTCTTTCCTGTGCTGTTCTCATGATAGTGATTCTCTTGAGATCTGATGGTTTTATAAAGGAGAGTTCCCATGAAAAGCCCTCTTGACTGCTGTCATGTAAGATGTGCCTTTGTTTCTCCTTTGCCTTCCACCATGATTGTGAGGCCTCCCCAGCCAGGTGGAACTGTGAGTCCATTAATCCTCTTTCTTTTATAAATTACCCAGTCTTGGGTATGTCTTTATTAGCAGTGTGAGAACAGACTAATACAACTCTATTGTTTCCTGGCTTGCATCATCTCTGATGAGAAATTTGTTGTAATTTTTATCTTAGTTATACTGTGTAATGTGTCTTTTTTCTCTTTGTCTTTTCAGTAATTTTATTATGATATATGTCGGTTTTATCATTGTTGTTGCTGTTGTTGTTGTTATTGATCCTGTTTGGTGTTTTTTCTTAACTTCTTAGATCTGTGGTTCAAAGTATGTCATTAATTTGGGGGAAATTGTCAGCCATTGTTCCCTCAAATATTTCTTATACCCCCTTCTCTCTTTCTTCTTCTCTGGGATTCTAACTACACTTATATTAGACTCCCTGATGTCATCCCATAGTTCTTGGATGCTCTGTTCTTCTTTTTTTTTTTTTTTAACTATGTCTTCTTTTTGTGTTAGTTTTGCTCATCTCTTTGGACCCATATTCAAGTCTACTGATGTTTTCCATAGCTGTGTCAAATCTATTGATAAGCTCAGCAAAAGCATTCTTCATCTCTGTTCTGTGCTGCTCATTTCTACTCTTTTCATTTGGTTCTTTCTTATGGTTTCCATCTTTCTGCTGAAATTATCCATCTGATCTTGTGTGTTTTCCACCTGTTCCATTAGGACTTTTAACATATTATAGTTTTTAAAAATTTTCCTGTCTGATGGTTCCAATGTTCATGTCATGTCTGAGTCTGGTTCTATCAGTTGCTTTGTAGCTTGCCACTGCATTGTTCTTTTCTTGCTTTTTCATATAATTCATAATTTTTTGTTGAAAGCCAGGCATTTTATGTAGGTCAGTAGACACTGAAGTTTTTATGTCTGCAAATGGTCTTTCCTTTGGCTAGGCCTTTAGTTTGGCTTTGAGTCAATCTAGATAGGATTTTAGCTGAGACTGGGCCTGTTGTTGCTATGGTTACTCCAAGTACATCACAGACTTTAAGTCTCTCCAGAAATACCTTGTGTTTAAAGTACAGGCTAATTTTCCAGAGAGTTGGTCCTCAATGTCTGCTGCATCCTCAGCTTTAGGTCTTTCCTTTGTGCTTTCCTAAAGAAAGGGTCTCCCTCCACACCTTTGCCCCTCTGTTAGCAGTATTCTACTGTCAGTTTCTACCTGATGCTTGTTAGGATGGTGGTGAGAGGCAGGAGGGCATTCACTGTTTTCTGATAAAGCCCCGGCCTCAGGCAGGTGCTGTGTCCCTGGGGATGCGGCCTTCTCCATGGCCTTGAAAGGCTGAGAGTGATATTCTTTCCCATTGTACACATCCTGAGCAGAAACTGACAGTCTCTCTAATTCAAATTGAATAGTGGAGATTTCATATTTAACTTATTTAATTCATATTTGTATCTCTATTAAACTGAATATCTTGGTTCCATGCAACATTCATGATATTATTTATTTGTTTTACCCTACTATATATAATCATTTCAAAATAGTTACACCAACATTACCAATAGTAAGCCCACTGAATGCAGTCTAAGATGTGTGTGTGCATCTGTGTGCGTGTGTGTGTGTTATGTGTTTTGTATTTGAACTGAAAAACGAAAATTCTGTTTTAAAGTCTCTTGAAATAACGTCTTGCTGTGTAATTATGCTTTTGACTTGGTAATTTGTTAGATTCCTATGCTTCAGTTGGGTTTCATGTTTTAAGGGTTGCTTTTTCTTTTTGCTTTAATATTTTAAAACTATGTAAATAATATGCATGGCTCCAAAACCAAACTATAACTAACACTCAAGAGAGGGCTTGCTTTCATGTCAGTCCCTTCTCTTCATTTCCTCTATCTTTGCTTTAGTATTTTGTTTATCTTTCTATCATTTCTTCAAAAATATAAGCAAGCAAGTAAATTTGTATTTACTGCTTTTAAAAAAACAAAAAGGAGCATACCATGTATACCTGTGAATACTGCTTTCTTCACTCAATGTATCCTGAGGATCACTCTAGCAGTAAATAGAAATCCTCCTCATCCCTCTTAATAGCTGCATAGTTCTCCATTGTACAGACAGGCATAGATACAAACAACAGTCCCCTATTGATACATCTTTGGGTAGTTTGCAATCTTTTGCTATTACTGCAGCAATGAAAAGTCTTGTCATATGTCATTTTGTACTTTGCCTGTAATACTATAGTTAGAGACAGGCTTCCATTTATAAATACCCAGCTTGCTCTGGATGTCTTAACTAGAGAATGGTGAGCATCAAGTAATCTGGCAAGTTAATTAAGTATGGCTTATTAATAGAGCTTCTATTGTCCTTTTATAAATTACACTTTTAAAGGTCATCAAATGGATTCTATGATGATTTTCTAAGTACCAAGTCTAAACTACAAGTCAGGGCTGAGCCTTTTCTATTCCTGGATTGAACTCAGGCTGAGCTCAGCTTTTTCTGCCTTCTCACAATTTCCATGGGGCTTTCTAACCTACACTATGACATTCCCGCAGCGATTCCTTCAGGGCTCAGGCTATTGTCACAGGAAAATCTACTTTACAAAGAGGTGGTTGTACAAAATGAGACTTCAGTCATCAACACCCCTAGATGAAACTCAAAATAGTCTTCCCTCCCTGAACTCACAACTCCAAGCAAAAGTGGATTGCTTCCCTCCCAATCTTGATTTTTTTTTTTTTCCTAGCCCAGACCTTTTGGTCTTTGGAAATGCCAAATGCAATGCAAGATGTTTCCTGCTGCAGCCTTCCTTGAGTTTCACAGGGTCCACCTTTGCCATCAGCCCTGAAGTAGCCCAGGGAGAAGCTTTCTCTAAGAGCATCCGTATCACATTGCCAGCTCCACTCCAGTTTGCCTTTCACATTTAACCCTCCATGGCCTTAGGGTTATCATTTTCCATGTCTTCCCTGCTCCATCTCCCCACCCCAGGCCTGGGCCTCAGATTACTTTTCTCAGATGGAATCCTTTGCATTTTCCAAACAAAACTCGTTTGTATTTCTCATTTCAATTTCTAATTCCTTGAGGGCAGTTTCTAATTTTTTATATATATATTTTTTTGCATTTCATATCAGTTTGCCATCCTGTTTGGCTTCACCACCCTCTGGGTACCTGGGCTGCCCGCTTCTTCAGTCTATTCATTTTCTTCTGGGCTCTGTCAGTATTTTTGTGCAAGAGATCTAAATTCTACAAAATAAACTTCCAGTTGTAAACAGCAACATTCTGTCAGAAAGGAGAACTCAGCCAATGCCAAGGAGACCACCGCTAAGCATCCAGCCCCCTCTCACCTCTTCTACTTGGCAATTCCCCTCATCTCCTCAGAAGTCAGCTCATGTGTCATCTCCTCCCTGAAGCTTTCACCAATTGCCGCAGACAGACCTGGGCACATCTTTTCTATGCTCATTTTCTATATCATTGGATAGATCCACATTGCACACTGTATTAATTCACACTGGACCAATGATCCTCAACCTCTTCTGTGAGATGACTTTAGCAAACAACACTCACGAATATGACATACCCCTACTGATAAATGTACACTGCCAGCTGCAAACATGAGACAGGTTGTAGGATATTCACAACTCCCAGTGGTCTGGTTGTAATTCTACCTGTTTCTCATCCAAGGCACCTCAACACACCAGTGTGGCTCAAATAATGACACTGGGAGTTGCTTCCTCAGGCTATGGGCTGCATTAGGGCAAATATATTGTCTTTATATATGAACATCGAGCATCTATTTCAGTGCCTGATGTGGAGTAATAACTATTTGTTGAGTGAAGGAATATACACCATTATATACATGCCATTACCTAATTATATTTTCAAACCAGTTAATATGTTGCTAATTTATACTTTGGGACTTAATTTGGCAAATTTTTAGGAACTCTATACTTCTGATTTCTATAAAGTACTAATAATACTTCCTTGGGATAATCATACCTAGGAATCTGAATGTCAATATTGGTGATGAAATTTCCAGGGTCAAATGTAGAATTGATCCTGATTGAGAAGGTCATTTTACACTTGGATCATTCAGCTGGGTGAAATTAAATGCAAAACAAGTCAAATTTACCCACAAGCAATTTAATATTGCCAAATAAGGTTTTTCTGGTTTTAAACCTTAAAAGTTCCATCTAGTGCATCTTTTTTGCCTCTTGCTATCCTTGGGATGGAGATACAGGACCAAGTCAAAAGTGATACTTATCCATTCCTTTTATACTACAGCACCCAAGGAAATGTATGCTCATAATTGAATAGGGTTTTACGGAAAAAGAGTGGGAGTTTATGAAACAAGAACTGTAAACTGAGAAGAAAAAATCTTAGAAAAAAGTATCATCACTGAAATTTAAATACATAAGCACACATAGCCACATACAAATTTTCAATAGATGAGCTAAACAGTCAACTTGCCAGGACTGAAGAAAAAATCAGTGAAATAGACAACTGAGCTGAGAAAATTATCACAAAGAGATAAAAATAAGAAGTTTGTCAGAAACTCTAGTATAACTGAACTATGGTATTATCTATTATAGCTAAACATTAAAACAGTTTTGGGAGACCAGCTGCATATCTTTTGTTTCTGGTAATAGAGGTTGTAGACTCACTGGATCCAACCGACAGTTTTAGGCTTACTTTTTCCCCAGCTTTGTAATATTTGTTTTTGTTTGTTTAGAGGAAGACTATCTCTCTGTCACTCAGTCTAGAGTGCAGTGCTGTGACCATCGCTCACAGCAGCCTCGAACTCCTGGCCTCAAGCAATCCTCCTACCTCAGTTTCCCAAAGTGCTGGGATTATACAGATGAGCCATCTCACCTGGCCCAGCTTTATAATCTTAAAGCCATTACTTATTTTGCCAGCCCCTTGTAACTCCTGGCCTTATATGTCATCTAAATGATCATTTGGCTTTAACAAAACACTAAGTTAATAAAATGTTGCTCATATATATCAAACTGTTAGAAGCCTAACTGATAGAATGAATTAGTAGACTTAAAGCATAGTGTAAAATCTTCACAGACAGTAAGTGAAATGTCACAATCCATTAAGAGAAGGAATGTACACCACCCTTGTATACATGCCAGTTGTCAATAAATAGTGTTGGAAAACTGCTATTTGGGAAAAATTCAAGTTGTGTTCTCAGTTCCTACTATATATCCAAATAAATTGCTGATAGACAAAGCGATTGGTTTAAAAAAAAAGAAAAAAGGAAAACAGAACCATTATAAAAAGGATAATATGGCAAATATGCACTTGACCTTGAAACATGGAAGGACATTCTTAGCATGAAAGCAATGTAAGAAATCACAGATGAAAATTGACGACAAAAAAATAAGTAGCATCTGCACATCAGAAAATGTCAAATAAATGAAAAGATGCATAATAACTTGCAGAAAATATTTTAACACACATGGAAGACAATGCACTAATATCCTTAAAAATCCCTGTAAATAACAAAACATAAGAAGAGTCCCTATAAATGAATAACAAAACTTTAATACAGCCAAAAGAAAATGTATAAAGACAGGAATGAACAATCCACTAAATAAGAAGTATGCATTTTTATAACGATAAAAAAGGTCATTCTTCAATGACCCTTTGCAAAGGTAATTATGCAAGCAGTAATAAAAGTACCTTAAGATACTGTAATTTATCTATCAAATTGGCAAACTTTTAAAATTAACGACAGTACTTGATGCTGATAAAATGCAGTAAGAAGAGTTTATTAGAAACCTACTGTTGATGAAAAGCATAAATTGGTAAAATGTTTCTGGAAAGTAATATGTAAAAGAATCCCTAAAAAATAATGACCTTTGGCCTTCAATCCATTAATCACACTTTAGGAATCTCTGCTAAATGCCTTATAGACATAGAGTAAAATGTGTTTATTTATAATGTTTAGCAATTGTTTAAAGAAGGCAAGCTGTTAAATTTGCCTTTTAAGCTTTTGTTTACAAAAAGTAGTTAATGAGATGGAAAAGAACCCATAATATATAACATTAACTGAGAAGAGAATACAAAGATGTATATATGTTATGAACCAAATTTAGTACATTTATACATATATGGACATTAGGTTTGCCAGGTTTAACAAATGAAAATAAAGCTTGGCAGTTGAAGGACTAATTTCAGGTAAACAATGAATAATTTTTCATATAAATACATGCCAAATATTACATGGGACATCCTTATACTAAAAAATTCAATTTTTGCTAGATACTCATTTTATCTTACAACCTCAATGCACATATGTGCAAATACACAGAAAAAAAATGACTATAAGAAAATACACCTAAAAATTATATAGTAAATATCTCTATCTAGATGGTAGGATTCTAAGATATTTTTATTTTCTTCCCTATACTTTTCTGTGTGTTATGAATTTCATCTTATAAGCAAATATAACTTTATTATCAGAAAAAATGTATATCATGTGTTTTTGATGGTGGGCTCTAATCAATTACATAGTGGCTATTTTAATTATCAGGATATGATTCCACACGAATATACTCAAACTATATTCTATTCCACTAAAAAAAAGAAAAGGCAAACCTCTACTCATCAAAACCATACATCTATGACTTTTCCAGATCTTCCATCAAAGTTTATAACAGTTTCCTTCCTAAATTACAATTTACCTGGAGTTTCTCAGGTAATTGGTTTACTGAGCATCTGCCATGTGCCTAAAACCATGCTAGAGGTTGGAGTTAAAAAGATAAATAAGATGCAATGCCTCTGCTCAATGAGCTCACAGTTGGTGGCACAGATAAGCAAAAGAACAGACAATTACAGTGTGCTGAGTGCTAAAACAAGGCTCAGACATAGGGAGGAGGGAAATCCATTGTGTTGAATTGTGGATGTGAGAAAAGGCTTCCCAGGAAGTACTGTCTCTGCTGTCCCAAAGGACAAGAAGTTAGCCAGGTGAACAAGGTGGTGTAGGGGGGAGAAAAAAGGGAGGAGGAAGTATTGTTTCTAGGCAGAGCAAACAGCTTGTGCTCAGAGGATAGATTAGGAATATAATTACATGTCTTGCAGCTTGACTGAGAGGGACTGCAGGAATCATATGCACGGTTATCAATCATTATTATACTATCTGCCATCTTGCAGAGAGCTCTGCCAAGCATAATAGGAAATTTTTTGCAATTCATATTGAATTTTTACTGCCTTTCAACTATGTAAACCAGACACTGGCCAAGTGATAGAGACAGCTCCCCAGCCTCCGCCAGTAACTGATGCTCACAGAAAACCTGCATTTTAATATCACTGTGTTTGCAGAAATTCTCAACAGATCTGAAAAATAATTCTCAATGGTGTAAAACAGATCCAGAACCTGCTTCCTATCGCATATGCAATTAATATACGGACGACTTGGAGTCTTTTTAGATGAACTGGATTCAGACCCTCCTGCCATAGAGGAGAAAGAGCTTCTACAGGCTGTTGATATGGTCTCATTCTATGAACCAAGCTGAGTGGCCTTAATAGAAAATTAATTCTGAAAGCTAACTATTTTCAGAATAAAACTATTTTCACTAAAAATCAATCACTTTTGACAGGTATTCTTCAGAATTCAACAGGCTCTTTTTAAACCATTCTTATAACAGGTGAGTTTCATTAGTTGAGGGTCAGGGAGGGGTGTATATTTTGCAACTAGTTCATCCAGGCAGACATATCAGAAATCCAAGCTACTCAGGGATCCATGAGAGAATTAATGAGGTTTCTTCTGACTGTGGTGGGTGACCAGCATATTAGTCCGTGTTCACACTGCTATAAAGAAATACCTGAGACTGGGTAATTTATCAAGGAAAGAGGTTTAATTGACTCACAGTTCCGCATGGCTGGGGAAGCCTCAGGAAACTTACAATCATGGCAGAAGGTGAAGGAGAAGCAAGTACCTTCTTCATAAGGCATCAGGAAAGAGAAGACCAAGCAAGAGAGGAAGTGCCACACTTTTAAAACCACCTGATCCCATGAGAACTCCCTTGCTATCATGAGAACAGCCTGGGGTAAACTGCCCCCGTGATCCAGTCACCTCCCTCCCTTGACACGTGGGAATTACAATTTGAGATGAGATTTGGGTGGAGACACAGAGCCAAGCCATGTCAACAAGTAACCCCCGCCTGAGAAAATGTCCAATGTGAACCATCTGGACTGTGTGAGAGCCATGGGGTTCCATAGGACTCTGCTGCCAACCCCAGAACAGCAGCCTGGCTCTGTCGCCAGCCTCCCGAGCCTCTTCTCTGTGATCTAGCCAGGCCTGGGTTCACTTAGGTGGTCCATTTCTCAAAGTGGCCTGTGGTTGTTGCTGTTTCTCTGGCCCTAAAAGTGTGGGGAGCTGTCCTCAGGGAGGACCCCAAATACCAGCAAGCACGCTGGCCAGATGCAGAGCACAGGCTTCAACTTTTCCTCTTCACCTCCCATTGAAACCAAGACTGATCAGTCATAGAAAGAAAGGAAGTTCTGGGCCGAGCGCAGTGGCTCACACCTGTAATCCCAGCACTATGGGAGGCCGAGGTGGGTGGATCATGAGGCCAGGAGTTAGAGACCAACCTGGCCACCGTAGTGAAACCCCGTCTCTACTAAAAATACAAAAATTAGTCGGGCGTGGTGGCACGTGCCTGTAGTCTCAGCTACTCAGGAGGCTGAGGCAGGAGAATCACTTGAACCCGGGACCCAGAGGTTGCAGCGAGCCAAGATCGCGCCACTGCATACCAGCCTGGGCCACAGTGCAAGACTCCATCTCAAAAAAAAAAAAGAAAGAAAGAAAGAAAGAATGGAAGGAAGCTCTGACACATGCGACCACATAGACAAGCCTTGAAGACGTTGTGCTAAGTGCCATAAGCCAGACACAGAAGAACGAGTATGATTCCGTTTATGTCGGGTGCTAAAATGGGCAAATTCACAGAGACAGAAAGTAGAACAGAGACCACCATGGACTGGGGAAAGGGGGAAATGAGGAGTTCGTGTTTGATGGGTGTAGTTTCTGTTTGGAATGAAAAAGTTGTGGAGATGGATGGTAGTGATCACTACACAACATCGTGAATGTACTAAGTGCCACTGCATTGTACCTTTTAAAATAGTTAAAATGGTAGTTTAAAAATAGTTTACTTTAAAAGGCTGTTTCATATTTAAAGAAATAATTGTCAAACCTTTTATAAAAACAGTCTCCTGATTTCTAAATGAGGTACTTTGAGAGGGTCCACGATCTTTTAAGGAATTCATTTTCTAGGGTACTACTAACAATACTTTCATAAAGTGTTCTAAAAATACGTTAATTAGGGCTTAATAGTCCTTTGGATGAATTACTATGCATTTATATAAATGACAATTTGGAAAAGCTCATGGGAGACTAGTGTGAAAGACCCTGATTATTGTCTGGCTATTAACATTTTGAAAGATATCTAGTAGTATGCACTTTTGCTTTTTAAAAAATTGATACAAAGTCATTCAAAGAAAAGCATTTAGTATGTGGGGCGCAGTGGCTCACACCTGTAATCCCAGCACTCTGGGAGGCTGAGGTGGGCGGATTGCCTGAGTCCAGGAGTTTGAGAAAAGTATTTAATTTCTTAAGAATTTGTTAACTGTAATAGACTTCATTACCCATAATCTGAGGACACTAAAAAGCACTCATTTCAGGAACCATGAAGTGCTGTGTGAAAATGGTAAAAGTTATTTACATTTGTTGTACCACACCAAAATAAAGCTTAAATTTGTAATGAAAATGTTTTCAAGTTAGATGGTGGTGAAGATTACACAATACTGAATAGACTAAAAACCACTGACTTGTACACTCCGAAAGAGTGAGTTTTAGGTATGTGAATTAAAGCTATTATTAAAAAAAAAAAAAAAAAAAGCCAAGCTAAGAAAAGTGATGTTCATGAGTAGGTGAGAAAAGAGAGAAGTAAAATAACCCAGGGCTCGTCATAGCAGGAGAAGGCTGCAGCTTGAAGAAATGAACAAGAACAAGAAAGTGAGGACAGGCACACACACAGGCTGAAGCCAGTCACATCCCATACGTAACCCTGGAACAAACTGCGCAGGGAGCAATCGGCTGTCTAACATGCTAGGATGCAGGGTGGAGTGGGAAGAGCAAAAATCATGCAGGACAACTTGTTACTTTTCACAGACATTTTTCTCTCCTGGGGTGGACCAATTCTTCGAAGGATTTTGACAAAGGCCATTGGAAGGGTGTGTGATCTATCCATACCTCTGGCATTAGAATTCTTCCCTGGGCTCAGAAGGAACTGGCAGAAGCTCCTGAGCTCAGCTAAGCTGCCAATCCATAGTCTCCCACTAAGATGCAGTTCAGGACAACATCCTGTGTTGTTACAGCTGGGGCTCTGAGAAATCACCGTAGGAACTCTGGTCTTGCTGTCTGACAAGACTGACTCCCGCCATGAGGACAGGGACTTTGTCTTCTTCACCAGCATCTAGAACAGCTCCTGACATATAGTATGTGCTCAATAAATATATGTTAAGGGACAAGTGAGTGATATATTAATAAACTGTTACTAAAATATTATTAAGGGCATCACTAACCACATCACACAAGACTCCCTTAGTCAAGTGCCACATGAGATATTTTGAAATTCAAAGCCAGAAGAAAAATCTCACTCCCCTAAGCAATGGGTATGGTTCTTCTCAGATCATCAGAATTTTGAAACAAGTCCAGCTCTTTTTATCTTAGCTTCCAGCAAGGACAGAGCCAAATCTAAGGCTCATCTATGGCAGCTGAATTAGCTTCTATGATCTGCATATTATTTTGAGTGGTCTTGATTTTCTATGATTTTTTTCTCTCCCGATTTTCCAATTTCTGTTGCTACTTAACAATTCTGTATGCTCTTGAATCTTGTATGTTATACAAGATCAAAATATGTTTTCCAGTCAAAAGATGCTGTAGATATATTGATAGTGTGAGTTCTGATATGATACAGAAGCTAATTCAACTACGCAGAAGCTAATCCAACTGCCATAGATACTTCATATCAGATACTTTAGGATCTGATGAGCTGAGAGATATGAAAGTATTTTGTTGAAAAATGATTTCAGGACATAATCCCTACCCATCATGAAGTTCTGATTGTAGCTGTGCTTGCACTGTTTCCTCAGCTCTTTTCCTAGTGTGTATTGAGAAGTGCAAAAGTAGATGATATACAAACTCAGTATTTCAGTGCTATGGAGACCTAGAGTAAAACTGGAATCATGTAGCCATGTGAAGAGAAGTCAAGATGGAGATAAATTTCATCCATGGATTGTGGAAAGAAAACAATTTAAAGCGTACCTTCTGGCCACTCCCTTTCAGCCAGGTTTCTCTTGAACAAAAGAAGCCCAGTCTCTCCCACTTTGGGAGGGCTTCATTCTACACAGAATCCATGTGCAGTGTGACGCAGCTGCCTCCCTAATGACTCTCCCTGGACCAGGTGTGCAGGATAAAGCAGCCTCTGCACTGCATCCTAAGGTGCACACTCTTGCATCTTGTATGTTATACAAGATCAAAACATGTTTTCCAGTCAAAAGATGCTGTGGATACATTGACTAGAGTGTGAGTTCTGACACGATACAGATTGGGATCAAATCCTGGCTTTCTCTTCATCAACTGCATAGCCTTACACGAATCTCTTAATGCCCCCAGGCCCCAGTTTTCTCCTTTGTAGAATGGGGCTAATAGCCAACGTGTCAGGTTTGGAGGGTGATTAGAAGTCATGAATAACAGCTGATTGTTCCTGACTGTGCCTGGGCTATGGCACGGGAGCAGGGGAAGTGGGTGTAGAGGAGAACATCACTGCTCCTCCTCACTGGCAAGAAACACCCAAGGTGCCCAGAGCAGGAGGAGGCTTGTCCTGTTGGTTCAGCGACTACATTCCTTGACAAGACACACTTCAACCATGCCATCCTTCCGCCACACACATTATGCCCTGAGTTGGAAGTTCTAACCTTTTCGCACCCAAACAATGAGTCCCAAACTGCAGCTCATTCCCAACACTGACACAAAATCCTCAGATATGGATTTTTGTTGTTGTTTTGATTTTTAAATGTTGCAAAAAGTGTATTTCATTCATTTTTATAATGACCTATTGTGAGGGAGGAGTACATTGCCAGAGGGCCTGGTAGAGACCCCCACCATGCAGGGTCCCAGGAGGAGCTCCCAGACCCACCCGAGGCTCACCTCGCTTCTAGCGTGTCCTGACTTCCTCCTCCCATCGACCCACATGGGTGGTCTTCCAGGCTCTGGGTATCTCCAGGGGGCTGGGATAACAGACCATTTGGTACCCTGGACTTGGATGCCATTCACATGTCAATGGGACCTGTTAGACAGCCCCACTGCAGAGTATGAAAGCCATTTTTCTTGATCCAGTAATGGCTTGTGAAATCAAGTTATTGTGTCATGACAATGCTTTTAAAAAAAAAAAAAATTAGAATAGCATAGAATGCTTTAGAAACCATCAGAGTGCTAAGCAAGGAACAGGAGTAAGTCTATTTCATAAAACTTTTGTTTTGTTTGTGTGTTTGGGTAAACTGGGTCAATATCCAAAATATGTTTCTTACTGCAATGGATCCTAATCACAATAGTTTAAAAGCCACTATCTTACCACAAAAGAGGGACAGACAAGGGAACTTAGGTCCTGTGGCCAGGCCAGGGGCTTGCATCTGGATGGAGGGAGGGCAGAAGAGAGGCCCTGGCATGGTGCCCTGGAGCCACAGAGAACACTGCTCCCTCCCTATATGGAGGCCGGCTCTCCCCTCTGTATGGCACAAAAGACATCAGACTTTTAAAGGCTATAAAGCATCTACAAATAACTGATAGTATTCACTCCTATGCTCTGGAGATAGAAAAATGAGCCAGATACTGTTTCAGCTTCAAGCTCACCAAGTTCACTGCAGTCCACCAGGGGAGACACACATTTTAACAGACCGCAGTAGAACATGATGAAAGCTAAAATAGAGGTGCGATCAGACCAATGCTGGAGAAGAGAAGAGGCTAATTCTATAGAGGGGTATATTCACTTCTTAGGGCCACTGTAACAAAGCACCACAGGCTGGGTGGCTTCTGTAGCTTAGAGCTACAGATCTCACAGTTCTGGAGGCCTGAAGGTGTCCGCAAGCACGGCCATGCTCCCTCTGAAGGTGCTGGTGAAGGGTCTGTTCCAGGCCTTTCTCCTGGCTTCTGGTAGGTCCTTGGCTTTTGTCCGTGGCATTCTCCCTGCATCTCTGTGTCCTCACGTGGCCATCTTCTCATGCAAACACCAGTCCTATGAGATTAGGGGCCCACCCTACTCCAGCATGACCTCATCTTAACTAATTGCATCTGCAATCACCTAGTTTCTAACTGAGGTCGCCTTCTGTGGTACTGGGGGTTAGCACTTCCACATACACATTTTGAGGGGATACAGTTCAACTCACAGTAGGTAGTCAGGGGAAAGAATGGTGTTTTCCCTAAATCTGGAATGTCAGCAGAGCTTTCTCCCAAAGCATGGGGTAACGGCATTCCAGGGTGAAGGAGTCCTCCTGGTCCCCTGTCCTGGCAATGCACAGAGACCCAGGCAGCCATGGGCCACCCCTCCAGCCATGAAGCCGGAACCCATCATTTCACAGGCAGGCCCAGCATACAGCTGTTTCTGTCAGAGCCATGGGGAAAGAGAGCAGTTGAAAAGACTGCTAAGAGCCTCCTGTACCCAACATTTCAGGGTCAGTAAACACTGGAGTAAGTGCCTGGTATATGCTAGGAAAAATTACGTGCAGGAGCCTACTCCTCACATTATCATTTCCATTACTACCCGACAGAAAAACAGACCCAGAGAGGTGAACTTCCCTTAACAAAGGCACACAGCTGGTAAATAGCAGAACTAAAATTCAAATCTTGGTCTGATTGACTTCAGTGTCCTTTCAAAACTCTTTCCTGATTGCGTTGTGGTGAGAGGCATCTCTGAAGGAGATCCCTACATTATAGCAGGCCCATGTGCCTCTGCACAGCCATTCAAAGGGCTAGAGCTGGTCATTCTGCTTCTATTCCCTCCCTCTATCTTTGGATAGCTCAACAAGGAAGGGAGGCAGGTCCTATAAGAGAGAGCTCCATTTGCAGGGAAATGTAGTACCTAGAGGAAATCTAGCCAGTGCCTAGAACCCCAGAATATCCAAGCTGGAAAAGAATTCAGAAACCACTGCAACCCCCTCTGTCATCAGAGGCGGCTGGCCCACAAATCTACAGCTCACCAGCCACAGAGTCAGCACCAGGACCCACGATTAGGACCCTTTTGTATGGGCCTCCAACACTGACATACTCTTAGAGTTAAAATGATGATTTAAACTGCTCCCACCTGGTATAACATGCAGACAGTTGAAACCAATTGGGTTAGGCCAAGCCCTAGAGATTTGATAGTGGGCCAATCAGTCATTCAACATTAATGGAGCTTGCACGGCCTACAAGACACTCTGGGGAGAAAGCAAGGAAGCGGGAGACAGGCCTGCTGCTTCAGACATCTCATCCAGTCATCAAGAAAATGACTGATGGAAGCATACAACAAAACAGCCTCAACCTACGGGCATTAGAAATTAATAAAAGCAGGCTGAGTTTGGCGTCCCACACCTGTAACCCCAGCACTTTGGGAGACCAAGGTGGGAGGACTGCTTGAGGTCAGGAGTTTGAGACCAGCCTGAGCAACAAAGCAAGACTGCCGTCTCTACAAAAATTTTTTTTAAATTGTGGTGGCAGGTGCCTGTAGCCCCAGCTACTCGAGAAGCTGAGGTGGGAGGATCACTTGAATCCAGGAGGTTGAAGTTGCAGTAAGCTATGATCATGCCACTGCACTCCAGCCTGAGCAACAGAGGAGACTCTGTAAATACAGACAAGTCTGAGGAAATGAAGGAAAGAGTAACGGAATGAAATGCTGGCTCATAATTAAAATGAGGTGACCTAGCATGTAGAGGTGGGTCACCGAGCCTCAGTTTGCCCTTCTGTGATACTGAAGGAGTTCCTCCCCACCTAAGGTACTGGCTTTATTGGGATGCTCAAGAAAAGATGATATATACAAAACACTGCAATAAGCATAAACAAAGAGATAAATGCAAATTATTTCTTTCACTCATTTCATGCTTGTGACTGTCTGGAGACCTCCAGTGCCCAAAGCCATCCCAGAATCTCCCAAGAGACACAGACTCTCTCTGTGGCTATACCTGAGCCACCACATGCCTGCGTCTGAGGTACAGATGGAGGAATCGTCCAGTTGTTTGGCTTGCATGGGGCTAAGCACCTCAATATTTGAAAACATCTAGTCATATGATGATTTTACTTTTCACCAGGATTTTTAGATGTGACAACAATAATT
The DNA here is from genome assembly GCF_049350105.2 of Macaca mulatta. Classification (NCBI taxonomy): domain Eukaryota; kingdom Metazoa; phylum Chordata; class Mammalia; order Primates; family Cercopithecidae; genus Macaca; species Macaca mulatta. The sequence continues at coordinate 30,333,067 of NC_133422.1, forward strand.
TTTTAAAAACCAATAATTTGTTGAAAAACGATTTGCTGTCATACAAATGCCATGCAAGCATTATCTCGCCTATAACACTGGGCAGTAAATGACAGATGTGCAACACAAATACGGTGCCGCCTGACACCAAAACCCGTGTCTTCCCCACCGAGCTGCTCTGTGGACACTGTTACCTGCTCCTTCTTGCTTCTTGGGTATTAAAAATAAACATGGATCAAGAAACTACCAATCAGGCACTATGCTTATTACCTGGGTGACAAAATAATCTGTACACCAAAACCTTGTGACACATAATTTACCTATATCGCAAACCTGCATGCGTACCCCTGAACCTAAAATAAAGTTAATAATAAATAAATGAGTAATAAACATGAGCTTAGCCACCCTTCCCCAGGCTGGGGAGATGGCCACATAAAGCATCTGAGGACTATTGCACCGTGGCTCAGAATGTGTCAGATTAATTTAGCCATGCAGAGGTGGGAAGAAGCTTTCAAACAGTTGTCCAAGGCTCTTGGAAGAACCCTCATCTAAATTGTACTGCTCAGCAGCACTTACCTTTATTTCTTTGGGAGTAGACCCGACAGGGGTCTTTTTCCCTCCCTTGGAGGATTTGGAGGAGGTTGAGGAAATGCCCTGGGTGCGGTGGGGCTTCAGATCACTGAAGCTGCTGAGATATTTTTTGCGCAAGGCCAGCAGCTCCTGCAGGTACTGCAGGCAGTCCTGGGTGCGCGAATACATCCACGCCCGGTCCTCCTCCTGCCGCAGGTAGTACAGGCTGGTGTCCATGCTACTGGTGCTTTTGTACTTCTTTAAGGACTCGCTGAATTTCTCCCCGTGGTCCCCGACCACATACATGGAGCTGCTTCGAATCAGCTTCACTGCGGGGCTGGCTCCTTCGTAGAAGGGGCTCTCGGCCGCCGTCTTTCTCTGCGGGCTGGAGTTAAAGATGGAGTGGATCTTTCTGAACATAGCGTTCGATTTCTTTCTGTGGGTACCTTCCAGCTGCCTGTGCTGCCGCCACTTGATCTAGATGCGGGGAGAGAAGCCGACATCCAGGCCTCGCACCATCTGCCTTCCAGGAGGCCTCTGATCTCTGGGATCCCAGGGAGCACCGGCTTGATCAGGTGGGTGACCTGCACATCTCCAATGGGGGATGTTTACATCCTATGACCAAGATGCCATAAACAACCCGAAGATAGAAGGTAGTGCACTGTGAGCTTAAAAACGAGTGCCCTGGCTGGCTTTATGAAGCATTTGGTGCAAATACCTTCTATGCTCTCCCGTGGAAGGCCCCAGCTGGATGGAGAAAGTGGGACAGAGCTTTGCCTGCTCAGTTATTTTCTTTCCTTTTCACTTTCCATCGCTGGCCATGGTTTCACTCAGTTTGAGTTCATCTTGGTGTGGATTTTTACATTTCCACCTGGGCTGAGCTGGCTCCAGTTCTGAATTCTCTGAATCCAAAATGAAATCCTACTTAGCAGGGAGAGCCCTTACCCAAAAATCATGTGTTGCTCAGGGTAAAATCTAGTCCCCCGAGATAGGGTGGACACACCAGGGCGTTGGCAGGAGCTCGCAGATCCCCCGATAAGCCGGGCTCTGAGCAGGCATCTGAGCGTCCTGGAGGAGCCTCACCCTGCGGTAATGGGACCTCGCAGCCGTTACCGGATAGCAGCCCATTGTGGAGGCAGGAGGAGGATTCAGATATCCGGACCACGACTTTTTGCACAAAAGCATCAGTGAGCTGAAGGGTGGTCACATTTGTGGGGTAGACCCTTTCTTTAGCCTGAGCACGTTTTTAACTTCGACTAGTTAAGATCAGACATAAACTATTTTTTCAAGGGGGTTGTATGAATCTATTAGAATTCCAGAGATGTTCTCTGCAGCATTTTTCTCGGGCAGGTGCTAAACATTGTTATTTTTGTTCATTCTTCTATGCAGTCTGTTTCTCTCCTAGACTACAGTCAGAGAGTGGAAGCCTGCACCAGTCTCTAGGTCAGGCATTTTTTTAAGCTATGAGCTAAGAGAAACTATGAGCCCCCAGAAATTGTACGTAAAGCATTACTGAATGAATGTATTAGCATGGTTTATTTTTGCTGTTTGCTCTGTGTGTGGGGTGTGTGTGTGTTTTAAGAGAATGAAAAGATTCATGGTTTTTTCAGATATTCAGAGGTCTGTGATGCAAATAAAAACATTTTTAAATGTTTCTATCCTGCATCAGAACAATAACTATACTTTATATGACTGTAAAATATCATTATAAATGTTCTCCTGTTGAGGGCATCCTCTGCCTGTGGCATTCTTCTAAGCACTGGAGTGGCACAGCCCCTCACATGTGGAGCATTTCAGCTTTACAGTTGCAGGATGCTTTAGCGGTGATAATGCAGTCCCACACATATTAACTTATTGAATATTTGTAGCTTCCTTGGCAGAGAAGCATTATTCCCATTACCATCTTTAGTAGTCATCAATTCACAGATGAAGAAGGGGTGCCCTGGAGAGGTTATGAGACTTGTCTGTGGTCTCAATCAGGCGACTGCAGAACCATTCCCCAGACCCAACTGTCCGGCTTCCAACCTATTATGCTGGTCCCAATGCCCCCTCACTGCAATGAACTCATAAAGTCACCGAGTTCCCAGGTATCCAGGGGTAATCTCTCTCCGACCCACTTCTCTACCTGGACTCATGCATAGTATCAAAGCACCCGGGATGGATAAGTGCTGACTGAACTTCTTCTCAGAGGTATCCACAGGCTATGACTACACATTCTTTCTCAGTAGCTCGTGCCAGTGGGTTTATGATTACGCTTATTCTACATGGATTTAGAGAGTTTAAATCAATAAAGATGAAGTCTCCCTCCATATCCAGAATGCCACAAGCGACCTAACCTCTTGATCACAAAGGGAATAAAACTGTCTTCCTCTACATTCTCCTTTCTTCACTCCTACCTCCTGCTGGATTCTTCCCAAGGGTCAGACCCAGAAAGAAAATTGAGAGAAAATTCTACTGACATCAACCCTGCAGAACATTTCGTGAACACGAAATGGACAGGACATTAAGCAGCAGCCATGGCCCAGCAGCTGACTCCCGTCAGTCACCTCTGATGCCAGTCCTGTCCTGAAGCCGCCTCCCTCCTGGGGCTCCTACTGAGTCAGGTGACGGGAAAGAATGCTTTCTCCCTACAAAATACTCATCACCTCTGCTGGTGGAGGAAATTCATCCAGAATAGTGACTGCCTCTAACGTATTTTCCTTAGATTTTCTCATGGCCTTAGCTGTAAAAAATGAGTGTGAAATCACCTTGTGGCTTTTCAAAGTGTATTTTGTGTGTGTGTGTATGTGTGTGTGTATACATGTGTGTGTGTGTTTTAAGTAGAGATAGGGTCTTGCTATGTTGCCCAGGCTAGTCTTGAACTCCTGGCCTCAGCAATCCTCCTGACTTGGCCTCCCAAAGTGCCTGGATTATAGGAGTGAGCAACCATACCTTGCCACAAAGTGTATCACAAGGAAACTACAAATGCCCATCAAACCCCAAATCAGGCCCCCCAGGCTTGACTCTTTTTATACATCGTGGAATGTGGACAAACATGTAAGCAGGGAGAGAGAAGAGCCTGCATCCTCTCTCCCAGCCTAGCCCCTCCACATCAGCCCCACTGCCTATGTGCTCCTCACTGGGCTCAGACCAGACTTCCTCTTCCTGATGGTGTCAGAACCTTGAGGCTTGGCCAGAGAATCTGCATAAAGTGGCTTGTGTAACAAAACTTGCTTTATTCCAGAATTTCTTAAATGTAAAGTACAGAACCCCAGCGTGACGGCTGAGCAGTCCAGAGGATTTGCTGTATAGCAGTGCTGGGCGGGGTCAGCTATAGGCAGCAGGTGTAGAAGAGCTGACTGAGCCTCTGCCTGCTCCTAGATGAGCCTGGTCTCGTGGTGTTGCTCATGACTGGAAGGGCAGGCCAGGGTAGCAAGACAGAATGAGAGTATAGGCCTTATTCAGAGTTCGAATCATAGCTCGACTACCTACCAGCTTAAGAAAGTTATTTAAAACCTCTGAATTCTGGATCTATCACCACCAAAACTAGATACCACCTTTTTCATAGAGCTGGTGTAATGATTAAATGAGATACTGTATCCTTTGACCTACATCTTCTCCTTCCTCCCCGCACCCCCACCCTGCCTCTGGTAAATACCATTTTATTCTCTATCGGTGTGTATTTGACTTTTTTTTAAGATTCCACATACAGTGAGATCATACAGAATATTTATTTCTGGGTCTGGCTTATTTCACTTATAATGTCCACCAGGTTCACCCGTGTTGTGGTGAGTGGCAGAATCTTCTTTTTTAAAGCTAAATAAGATTCCACTACAGATAGATGATTGATAGACAGACAGATAGATAGATAGATAGATAGATAGATAGATAGATAGACAGACAGACAGATAGATACACAGCTTCTTTATCTATTCATCCATCAGCGAACACTTTGGTTGTTTCCGTATCTTGGCTATTGTGAATAACGCTGCAATGTGCAGATATGTAGCATGAACAAGTCTAGGACTCTAACGTACAACATGAGGAGTACATCGAATAATAATGTGTTGTATTTGAGATTTCTGCCAAAAGAATAGGTTTTAGGTGTTCTTGTCAAAAAAGGAGGGAGATGGATAACCCGGTGGGATGACAGATACGTTAAGTTGCTTCACTGTAGTACCCATATCACTTTGTATATCAAAAGATCATGTCATCTACCTTAAATATATACAACTAAAAAACAACGAAAATAAATGAGATAATAGAGAACACTTAATAGGCATATTTGCTCAATCATAGTAATTTTTACTTATAGGAATATGAAAATATAATTTCTACTTCACAGTTCCCAGCATATAGTTGCCAAGCTATTATTCCAGGCAAATATTTGGAATCCAATTATAATTCAAAGGGCCTTTCATTCTGCAATATTTGTAGAGATCACAGGCTCAAATGGGCCTTAATAACAATCAGCTAGAAACTGCTAGTTTCACCCGCTATTCTGAATAGTGCTAAGTTTCCCTAAGATGTTCATTGGTTCCCCCTATCGTGAACAGTACACCTGCTTACAGGGCATTTGACCAGGCACCCTGTCCCTTTCTGGCATGGATTCAGGTGAGCACCTCATCATTTTCCTCCCTATAGTTGGGGACGTTGCCTCGTATCATGGTGTAACCGGGGATAGTCTCTGGCACACACCTCTCAAGATCATGGCTCCTTTAATCCCACTAGCCTGCAACTGTGCTTCATCTAGAGTTCCGAGTCAAAGGAAACAATCAATACCTTGGTCCCTAATGCACATCTAGAAATCCCCTCAACCACTCCCCTGACAGGAAGGTGACTCTGAGTCAGCCCTTCCCAGAGGCAGGGAGGTGGGGGTGGGGGGAATGAAGGAAGAGTGCAGAAGAAGAAGGGGACGCTGAGAAAAGGAAGAGATCAAATAAATGTGTTGAATATTGAATGAAGGGTAAGATTACAAAGTTCGACAACGTGTATCCCATGTCACGAAGTCCATTTGCACAGTGTATTGGAACATTTAGCTTTCTGGTTGCACTATGAATTCTGAGGAAAGAATTTTCCCTGGAGACCAGTTTCCCTGGCTCAGACAGCGAAGCCCTGTCTGTGCTTTAGAGCTTTGACAGATGAAGCACAGTTCTCCGGGGAAAGAGCAGCTCCAAAGCCCTCCACATATGAAGACCAAAAGCAGAATAACACATTGCTACACCATCCCCTCTTAATTTAACGTGTTTGGAAACCTCTAAAAAAAAAAAAAAAGTACCTGTAAGCCATTAGATCCTCTGAGGTTTACAAGACTGAAAATGTCCTGGTGCCTGAGTACACAAAGGGCTGGTGGTGGAACTATATCCTCCTTTAGAACGCATGGCCCTAATTTGGGAGGATCGTGTACCTTGCTGCCTGTCAGGCAGAATGGGCACATCTGACAGTGGGGGGTAGAGTAACCCAGCTAAGCCAAGCTTGGAGATGAGTAATGAGAGGCTGGATTGGAGAAAGTTGGAAGGGAAGGGCAAAGGTGGCAGCAGGCAGTTAAAGGAGGGTCTTAAAGGCCAGTTCAACAACTTTGGATTCAATTCTACACAGTGCCTGTTATCAGACTTCTGGGAGCCATAAAACATTTCCTTCAATTTAGAAAAAGTGCCCTCTCCAGGTGAAGGCTAGCTAAGCAGTCCCCACTGGCTCCCTTGGCAGGTGCCCTGGTACAGTGTACAATCCACACAACAGTATATGGCGACCCTGGCTGGTTAAAAACTTAGAACAGAAGATGATGTGGCAAATGGAATTGTGAGAAAATTCCATTTAGGAAACTTAAGTAGGAGCTCCATATGATTCAAGAAAGGCTAATGATTTGTTTATCTATTACTATGTACAAACCATCCCAAGACTTTCCTGGCTTGAAACAACGATCATTATATTTGCTTACAAATCTGCAGTTTAGCTGGGCTTCTGTTGGGTGTGCCAGTGGCACTTGTGTGACTGCAATCAGTAGTGGGTTGTCTGGGTCTAGGCGCAAATGGGGAGCCTCTTCCTCTCCACATGGTCTCTCCAGTGAAGTGGCTGGAATACTTAAATGGCTACTCAGGGCATCCAACAGTTCAAAGGTGGACACGGCCAAGCCTTCAGGCTGAAACTGGGAACTAGCGCCCTAGTTTTCCTACCCAATTCTATTGATTTAGTCAAATCACAGGACTAGCTCAGATTAAGGGGAGGGGACTACACAAGGGTGTGAGAATGGCTTATTGGGGCCACAGGTATAGTAGACTGCCACAGTTCCTTAGGAAGCTAAGATGGCCATCCAGGTGGAAGTGGGGAGGACTTCACTGGAGAGCAGCCACTGAACAGATTTGTCTAAGAATAAGCTCCAAATTATTTGTAGTTGACTTTGAGAATACTATATATCCTAGTCAGTTTATTTTTCTAAATGTATTCAGCAAAGATTAATAGCAAAATAGATTATAGTACCCAAAATCGAGTTTCATAAATCATTGTAGGAATAGGTCTCATTTTCTGAAAATGTAAAAGGAAAGTGAATAATTATGAGTGGATTATATAATACTTTGGAAAGACAAATTCAGGGACTCAGCCTTATCCTCAATCATTTTAAAGTGATATACTGCAGCATTTTATTGGAACTTGTAGAAAAAAGATATAGTCTTCTCATGAATGCTTATGCTTCTTTATCAAACATTTACATGACAATCAACAGAAAAATTGAGTGTGATTTTCCAAACCCAAGGTAGAAGGCTGAGACTGACGGTACTTTTGGGGTTGGAATAAATGAAATATCTGCTGTCCGGTATTTTTTTCACCTCCTGCACCTACCTCCTACCTACCTCTCTTCCCAGACCTTCCTCTCTCCTCCTATTTTTTTTCTTTTTTCTCTAATTTAAGGCTATTATATTAGAATATCAGTTTGGCTTCCATAACTCAGATAAGAATATACATATTTATTTTTCTCTTGTGTAACAGTGCAGAGGAAGCTAATCCAGGGGAGATGTCTCTGCTCCACGTGAACACTCAGGGACCCAGGCTCCTTCCATGTCATTGCTTCCTCACTCCCTAAGTATGTTGCTCTTGCCTACATGGTCAAAAGTGGCTCAGAAGGAAGTATCCTTGTTTCAGCCAACAGAAAAATGGGAAAGAAAAGGCTTTGCACATTCCTTTCACTTGTAATCACCTCCCATTGACCAGAATCTACTCACAAGGTACCCAGAGCTGCATGGGGAGCTAAGACATATGGTCTTTTGTGGGATGATCTTGTGTCCAGTTCCAACTTCTGTTGCTATAGCAGCTCTGGGGTTGAGGGGAGGCAACCAGCAATCTCTGATAGATCGTTCAGTTTCATTTGTGGAGTTAAGAAAGAGAAGGGAAAGAAGATGAAGAAGACATTTTCTTCATCTGGACCTCGAGTAGTGACATCGAGGGAAAAACAACTTTTTAACTTTTCACAAGATCAAAGTCTTCCTATTTATCCCCTGACAGGGAACTGGTCTGGCTGCCTCCTCCACAACAGTCCTCCAGAAGACACCTGGAGAGGGGCACGGAAGGCCTCCTACCTCACTTCCTCACGTCTTCACCTTCTCAATTGATGGAGGGACCCTGATTGCTTTGTGGGGCTCCAAGTGTTGGGCCACCAGGCATTTGCTGATGGATTAGCCTTAGTGAGTCTTCCCTAGAATCAGGTGTGAGCAACACTGGGGCAGAGAGTGAAGCTGCCCGGATGGGGGCATTCAAGGTGGTGATTTTTTACACAGGCAGCCTTGGCTATCTGCTTTCATCGATGAGAAATGGTGACTCTTCTTCAGGCAGCAGCAAGAACTCAAAACATATTTAGGTGAAACAATCCCTGCACATAGAGTGACCATATATCCAGTTTGTCTACTACTTGTCTATGGCATAATTAGGAATAGCACCCCAAAGAGATGATCTTGTAACCTAGGGTACTAGTGACACAGCCAGCCTGGCCTTATTTGTGTACTTGGGCATACAGTATGCCCAGGGGTATAGTATGCCCAAGCATACAGCATGCCCAGGTGTACGGCATGCCCAAGGGTACAGTATGCCCAGGTGTACAGTGTGCCCAGGCACATGGCATGCCCTGGTTATGGTGTGCCCAGGTGTACGGCATGCCTAGGTGTACAGTATCCCCAGGTGTATGGCGGGCCCAGATGTATGGCATGTCCAGGCATATGATAGGCCCAGGTGTATGAAATGCCCATGTGTATGGAACGACTAGGTGTATGGCATGCCCTGTAGCTGCAAGCATGGAGTGAGCTGCAGATCCTCAAGTCATCAAGAGGAAGCGAGAGGTCTCAGAACTGGGTCAATAGCACCGGGGTACACTGGGAAAGGAGTGTTTGTTCGGAATTTAGTAACCTTCACTAAACCTGGTGAATTCACAGGTGACATCAGTGGGTGCGAAATGCTCAAAAAGAGTCCTCATTTGTCTGATGAGCTTGTCTCTAGCAGAGCCAGAAAAGCATTGAATGCTTTCCTGCTGCCATGGTGTATAGAGTGAGATGGGAAATCACCAAGAGGTGGAAGCAACCCAAATGCCCACCAACAGATGCATAGATAACCAAATGCGGTCTATACATGCCATGGAATAGCATCCAGCCTTAAAAGGGAAGGAAATTCTGACACACCCTACAACATGGATGAGCCTTGAAGAAATGATGCGAAGTGAAATAAGACAGACACGAAAAGAGAAATACTGTATGATTCCACTTATATGAGGTGCCCAGAGTAATGAAATTCATGGAGACAGAAAGAATGGTGGTTGCCAAGGGCTGAGGGGAGGGGAAAGTGGGAAGTTAGTGTTTGATGTGGAGAGAGTTTCAGTTTGGGAAGATGAAAAGAGTTCTGGAGGCGGATGGTGGTGACTGCACCGTGTGACTGTACTTAATGCCACGGAATTGTACACTTAAAAATGGCTAAAATGATAAATTTAAAAACAAATAGATTCCCAAGGCCCTCTAGAGGAACTCCCAACTCTAGGAGATTGGAGAAGCTGGGAATTTTTCCTTTAAAAAAAAAAAAAAAAGTATCTCAGAGGATTATTACCATCAAGGAAGTTTAGGAAAGTATTGAAGTCCACGCTGATTTATAGGCACTCAATAAATGGTCGCTCAATAATAGTTGCCATTGTTATGAATAATGTAAATGGTTTCGTCCGTAGAGGTTCCACTTGAGAATTACAGTAGTAATCATGGTTAATATTTGCAAGCACTGACTACATAAGCTGGGCTTTTACATGTGTCATCTCACTTAATCCTATAACTTGACCTGTCAGGTATGATTACTGTCCCCACCACAAAGATGGGGACATTTAGAAGCAGACATTTTTAAGTAACGTGCCCAGCATCCTATATCTATTGTGTGATAGAGCCGAGGTGTGAACGCAGAAGCTGTGTCACTGGAAGCGGGTATCCTTGCCGCATTATGAGAAGCTCCACCAGGGCAGGAATTGTGGGTGCTCTTGCTCCCTGCTGTATCCACATTGCCTTTCTAGATATGTAGTAGGAGCTTTATAAACATGTGTTAAATGAGATTCAACCTTTTTGTGGTCATAGAAAATTGTTATCTGAATATTTGTCAAAGGAGAAATGCCTTGAGACTGTTTTCACCACTTCCCAGCTTCTTTCATTTGTCTCTAACTTCAGAGGTCCTGAAAAGGCACCAGATGTGGAGTTAGAAGACCTGCGTTCTATTATCGGATCTGGCAATTATTGCTGTGTGACTTTGGCAAAGCCTTTGGTTTCTTCTTCAGTAAAATGCCCGTCATAGGCGAAGTGGCTCACACCTGTAATCCCAGCACTTTGGGAGGCTGAGGCAGGCACATCACTTGAGGTCAGGAGTTCAAGACCAGCCTGACCAACATGGTGAAACCCTGTCTCTACTAAAAATACAAAAATTAGCCAGGCGTGGTGACACAGGCCTGTAATCCCAGCTACTCTAGAGGCTGAGGCAGGAGAATCTCTTGAACCTAGGAGGCAGAGGTTGCAGTGAGCTGAGATTGCACCACTGCACTCCAGTCTGAGCGACCGAGCGAGACTCCATCTCAATAAACAAATAAATGCTCATCATAATAAACCCTGCCCTCTTCTGCCCCCTGTTGGTTGGGTTTTAAGGATTCTCGAGCCACACAAGCTATAGTGGTTGGTAGCTGAGCCCAGGGTTGAGAGCGGGATGGAGTTGCCCTCCTGCACTCAGAAGGGCCGGGAGCTGTCCTGAGGAACACTGTGAAGGATTCACCAAGCAGATCAGGGCCCAGAGACCTAGAACAGTGCCACGGGAAGTGTGGAATGATTCCAAACTGCATACCTCACTGGCGACCAAAGACATTTAAATTAAAATAAAACAACATTTAATACTGGTTAGACCAGACTTTGAGAAAAATGATACCCGGGGTTGCAAGGGTGGGGAAAGTTTCAGGGGAAAGTTAATATGCTGCTAGTGAAGTGACAGCATCTATTGGAATAACTTTTGTTTGGGGTATTTTGGAAATACATATCAAAATCCTTAAAATTGTGCATTCACTTTGATTTGGCTATTCCAATTTTAGTAATCTGGCCTGAAAAAAAATTTTTTTTTTTTTTTTTTTTGAGACAGAGTCTCACTCTGTTGCCCAGGCTGGAGTACAGTGGTGCAGTCTCGGCTCACTGCAGCCTCCACCTTCTGGGTTCAAGCAATTCTCCTGCCTCAGGCTCCCGAGTAGATGGATTACATGCATGTGCCACCATGCCAGGCTAATTTTTTGTATTTTTAGTAGAGACTGGGTTTCACTATGTTGGCCAGGCTAGTCTCAAACTCCTGACCTCGTGAGCCACCTGCTTCGGCATCGCAAAGTGCTGTAATTACAGGCCTGAACCACCACATCTGGCCTCATAAATTTTCTACAACTGAGAATTAGCTAAATAAATTACACTCATATAATGGAACACATCATTTACTAAAAATGATGTCTTGGAGCAATAATTAATAATGTAAAAAGATATTCACAATGTAATAAGTGGAAAAAGTTCAATGTAAAACAGTATATACAATACATTCCCTTTTATGTGTCTGTATAATAAATATTTCATGTATTGTTTTTAAGTAGACAAATGTGTTGTTTTGAAGTCATGTAGAAAAAGAATATTTAAATACACAAATTTTAGTATATTAAGAGAAAAAGGAAAGTTGAAAAATATATAAATAGTAATTACAGTATAATGTAAATGCTGAAAATATTATTTACATATATAAAGAATATATATCAGAAATATATATGACCAGAATATATGATTAGAAAATAAAACATTGGGCTGGGCACAGAGGCTCATGCCTGTAATCCCAGCACTTTGGGAGGCCGAGGCAGGTGGATCACTTGAGGTCAGGAGTTTGAGACCACCCTGGCCAACATGGTGAAACCCAGTCTCTACCAAAAATACAAAAACTAGCCAGGCATCATGGTGCACACCTGCAATCCCAGCTACTCAGGAGGCTGAAGCAGGAGAATTGCTTGAACCCAGGAGGCAGAGGTTGCAGTGAACCAAGATTGCGCCACTGCACTCCAGCCTGGGCAACAGAGCAAGAACTGTTCCAAAAAGAAAAAGAAAAATAAAAAAAGAAAAGAAAAAGAAAAGAAAGCATGTATAAGCTTAAAAAACTTTTTTTTAAACCATCATCTTGTTATAAAGTGCTAGCTCAGCTGTTTTGTGCTTGAATTCCTGCCCACTACAAGTAGGTTTGACTGATACACCAAGCTAGAGCCTTATCAATTCCCCTGAAATAACCTGTGACCAGTCTAAAAATTGGATAGTAAATCCTTAGGGCCTTGTGGATCTCTATTCTGATCATTTCTTTTCTTCAGTTCTGTTCTTGTTTCTGATTATCATGTTAGAAACAATTTTTAAAACACCCACCCACTGTTATTCTATCCTCACCAATCTTGTGGTGATCAGTTCACCGTCATCTAAAGTTAAACTAAGAGGCGGGGGCAGTGCATGCTGAAAACAATGGCGGGGAAAGGAGATGTTCTGATAGCATTAGAAAGATGGATTGATACTTGTGGTCTGTTTTGCCCACTGCTGTATCTCCCTAGCTTATCTGTTTTCTTTGATCTTCTCCAGAGAGCAAGCTAAGCCAAAGCCACACGTGGTGAATGATTAACCAGTGTACAAGGCAATCTGGAAACAGTTCCTCCCCTCCCCCAGGGACCCCAGCACTGCACATTGTTCTCACTCTTGTTATAGGTCAGTCAGGATGGGCTACTTTTGCTATGACAACAAATAACTCCAAACTCTTATTGGCTTGTTACACAGATTTCTTTCCCAATCATATTGCATATCTATCGCAGGTCAGCTGGGGGCTCTGCTTATCCTCTTGGGACTAAGGCTGACCCAAGCTTCATCTCAACAGATTGATCATGGCAGGGGGAAGATAGCATGGTGAATCATGGATCATTCCTAAACCTTCCAAATGTAAATTACACATATCACTTCTGCCCACACTTTGTGGACCAAAGCAAGTCATATGGTCTCTTCGAATTTCAAAGTAGGTGGGGAAGTACAATCTTAGCATGTGCCTGGAGGAGAGCCAGAATATTTGTGAACAGCCCTAAAAATGCCTGCCATCATCACGGTTTGTGTATTCAAACCATTTCCCCCTTTCAGTTCAATGTCAGCTCACATTGGGGAGGAATAAAGTCTTCTACACAGTTAAATCTGCCCGTATCACCTAACCCAATTCCTGACACACCGCAAGTACTATTTATTGAGTGCATGAAGGAATAATGTGTCCCACATAATTGAAACTGCCTTTGCAAAATTATAACTGAGAAAATTATGACAGTGAAAGATATCAGACTTAACTGACCCCATCTTGCTTCTAACCTCTAAACAGTCTTTGTTCATTCCTGGGCGTAGTCTCAACTAGCCTTGGGAAGGAATTTAGTTTATAGTTTAAAGCTAAACTGTCCCTGTAAAACAAATGAAAAGCTACCAGCCACCAAGTTAGAACAAGAGGGGCTGGAATTCTAAATATTACCAGCCATTATTCTGGAGGTTATAAGATTTGCAACTTCCCAACTTACTCTTGAAGGTGACATCACTATTGTGAACCTAGGATCTGCCTTTTGAGATGTCTTTTCCAGTTTTTCATTTCTAACAACTGAATGGCCCCACCTGGACCTGCCAACCAGTTCTGTGGCCCCACCCAGGAACTGACTCAGCATAAGAGAATAGCTTTGACCTCCCTACAGTTTCATCCCTGGGCCAACCAATCAGCACTCCGGATTCACTGGCCTACCCACCAAATTATCCTTAAAAACCCTGATCCCCAAGTTTCTGGGGAGACTGATTTGAGTAATAATAAAACTCAGGTCTCCTGCACAGTCAGCTCTGTGTGAATTACTATTTCTCTATTACAATTCCCCTGTCTTGATAAATCAGCTCTGTCTAGGTTGCGGACAAGGTGAACCCATTGGGCGGTTACATAATGAGGAGGCAAATGTAGGAATTTAGGTGCTTTGAGGTTGTGCTATGTTGTTAGTTGTCAGCTTTGCATCACTTTCATCTCCTTCTCACTGGATCTTCCTTTCCTAGAATCTCCTGCCTTTTACAGGTTGAGTCCAATTTTCCAATGAGAGAAACTTGCCTGAGCTTGGGAAGAGAGTGGAGAGAGGCAATTCTCCTCAGGTCATGGGGGCCACAGCATACAGAAGGTTCACAGTGGCTTCTAGGCTTCTTGTCAAGCGCCAGGTTTGGTAGGAGTTTTTCCAGAGTTTCTTGAAAATTGAAAATTGCAGCAGTTTCCTGGCAAATGTTAGAGAACCACCCGCTTAGGTGTTCAATCTGACCTTCCAGCTGTTTCCATGACCTTCCAGCTGGTTTCACTCCCCCAGCTCTTGTTCCTTCATATAAACCCTAATTCTTATATTAAACCTCGTTGTCCCCATAACACACAGAGTGGCTTTAATGCAGGGTCTTCCTTTATTTTTTGAGAGTTAAACGAAATTTTTTTCCTTTTGGTCACACTCCAAAGAAATTTGTTACATTTACTCTGTAGGCAAGCCCTCTATGTAAGGTTTACTAGTGTGTTTCTTCTCAAGTCTTAACTGGAAAAAGGGCCTAAAGATTGTTTCAGAGCTCTAAAGGTGCAGTACCTGCTAGCAGCCTGCCTTGCTTCTCCATTCATTAACAGCCTCTCTGCTGGGCAAAGGTGCCAGTCTTATTTGTGACAAGTAAATTAGGAACAGGTATATCTAGAGGTCGTAAATCTTTCAAGCTTTGCAGGAAGATTGGCAAACGTGTCTATCCTGACCTATAATTGCATTATCTTCCCACTAAATTCTCAGCTCCCTGGTTTGCCCCTTTCAGCAAAGCATGTTATTTTCTTCATCTTGGAAGGAACCTGAGTGAAACTGCTACTTCGCATCAAATATTGATGCCTAGTTCAATCGAGGTTTTTAGGGCATAGATTGTGCTTGTCGAGAATGTATATTTTATCCCTACACTTTTCAACTCCCTTCGAGTGGAAAATGGCTGGCCCTTTCAATGCTGTAACTCAAAAAGCTGATGGAGAGAAGCCACACACCTCTCTAACAGTGCTGGGTGGATTAATCCATTACTGAAAGTGAATATTTAAAAAATTCAAGACTCAGCAGGATTCTCGGTGTTTGTGAAGAATCACTCAGTTCACTGTGTATGCCAGCACCAAGCTCCACCCCCCAGTGTCTGTGAAACAACATCTACAGCACCTAAGCTTATCCTTTTCATCAATCGGCAAATATTTGCTGGGAGCTACTCTGTGCTCATCACTGCCCTAGGCTCTGTGAGGGTTTTCCTCGGGCTGTTCCTTCTCCGTCTCCTTCATAGTTTTCTTTTCATCTATCAGGTCATTAAATAAATGCAATGACGACAGCTAACTGAGCTCTTAACATGGTGACTGTTTTCTTTCATTTGGCTGACCATGCAAGTCTTCTTATTTCCACTAGGGGGCAGCACGTCCGCAGGATCAGCCCTGGTCCTGCTCCGTGTGAACAGCAAAGCAAGGACCATCCAGGCCATTACAATAACGTGTGCACCTAGATGGAGAGGAAGCCTGTCAGAATTAGCGAATGTGTGCAAATTTTATGTGCCTGTGTACCTACGTGTGTGGCCGGGTGGATGTATATTCACATCTTAAAAGCTGTGGCAAAGGCATTGTCACTATTTTGTTCAACATGCATTGGGCACCTACCATATGCCAAAACTGGTGCCACTTGCCTTAGTTTTTGTCTTTAATATGAATTTATTTATAATTAGCATTTTATATGAAGAGCAGTGCCAGTGAAACGCATTGAGGTGTATTTGTTTTGACACTTAAGTAAAATAAGCATTTCCCTCTAATCTGTTGACTGCCATTTAATTGGCTTATAAAGCACCTTTTCTATTAAGAATAACATTTTTAAATTAATTACATTCAGGCAAAACTCTATCTTTAATGAGCTGGGGATGAGAGAGAAATGCAGGAGGGCATATTAAAATTATTTCCTTGAAGTTAAAACATTCCAGAATTTACCTACAAATTTAAAAAGCATTACCTTCAGCTCCATTTGTTAAATTGTCCACATGCACCCAGGGTTCTGTGATGCTTTATTTGCATACAGTGATGTATTTACAAATGGAAGGTGCCAGGCAAAAAGAAGCCCCTCACCAGGTCCAAAATAAGAACTTCTGAGAGTGCTGCCTATGTTGTCCTGGGCTGGGAAGTGGCTACCCAGGTACCGAGGGCCAGGGATGAGGGGAGTGAATTACCAAGGCGGGTTCCTGCCCAAGACTGGGGGAGATGGTTGGCATTTCTTTTAAATGGACCAAGGCCAATGTCGCACCTCATTATTTCTGACAAATGAAGAACTCAATAGTGGTCAAGGGCCAGGTGTCTGAGGAATTTTAAAAGATGAGAGAAGGGCCTGGTGCGGTGGCTCACGCCTATAACCCCAGCACTCTGGGATGCCAAGGTGGGTGGATTCTTTGAGCCAAGGAGTTCAAGACTAGTCTGTGTGACATGACGAAACCCTTCTCTACAGAAGAGAAATACAAAAAGACAGCTGGGCAGGCGGCAGGCGCCTATAGTCCCAGCTACTTGGGAAGCTCAGGCAGGAGGATCACTTGAGCCAGGGAGAACAAGGCTAGAGTGAGCTGTGATAGCATCACTGCACTCCAGCCTGGGCCACAGAGCAAGACTGTGTCTTAAAAAAATAAAAATAAAAAATATGAGACAAGGGGGAAGAAATGGAAAGGGCCACAGAGAAATTGTAGCCACATCTTGAAGGAATAACAACCAGCCTCAGTCTAGGCAATTTACTGACTCACTCAATCCTGGCGATAGCAACGAGGAGGTAGATATTAGTATGACCATCCCCATTTTTCAGAAGGGAAGTGGATTCACAGAAAGACTGTGTAACTTGTTCATAGCACACAGCTAGTAAGGGAGCTGGATCCGAATTCAGACAGGCAGCTCAGGGTCTCTTATTATCCTCTCTACAACCCTGCTTTTCTGTGTGTGAACCACAAGGAAGACTGGTTTATCAGTCAGTGAAACCTGACTCATGAAAACTTTATGAAAATAATTATGAGGCAAACACTGCAAAGTGTTACCTTCCATGAAATCCAGGTGGTGGGGGTCTTGGGTGTTTGATATATAACTTCCTCAAATTTTGAAATATGCTAATAATTTAAATAATTTATATGCTGATAAGACAATGTAATATAAAATTTACACTTTCAAAAAACTATACATATTGAAAACATTACACTAAGTGAAATAAGCCAGGCACAAAAGAACAAATGCTGTATTATTCCAGTCATTCTAGGTACTTATGTCAGAGGCATACGAACCAGAGCAATTCCATCTTGAATAGGGACTGGGTAAAATGAGGCTGAGACCTAATGGGCTGCATTCCCAGACAGTTAGTCATTCTAAGTCACAGGAAGAGACAGGAGGTTGGCACACGACACAGGTCATGAAGACCTTGCTGATAAAACAGCTTGCAGTAAAAAGCCAGCCAAAACCTACCAAAACCAAGATGGCAACAAGAGTCACCTCTGGTCGTCCTCACTGCTACACTCCCACCAGCACCAAGAGAGTTTACAAATGCCATGCAACGTCAGGAAGTTACCCTATATGGTCTAAAAAGGAGAGGCATAAAAAATCCACCCCTTGTTTAGCACATCATCAAGAAATAATCATAAAAATGGGCAACTCGCAGCCCTTGGGGCTGCTCTGCCTGTGGAGTAGCCATTCTTTATTTCTTTACTTTCTTAATAAGCTTGCATTCACTTTACTCTATGAACTTGCACTGAATTCTCTCTTGTGCGAGATCCAAGAACCTTCTCTTGGGGTCTGGATTGAGACTCCATTCCGGTAATATCTTTCTGTTGAGCCATGCAAGGGACAACACTGAGAACCCCAACCCAAAGGAAATAGACTGCAGCACTGATTGGGAACTTTGGGTAAGTAGGGTGCACATACCTGGGTAAAGAATGGGATTGGGTTACAGGCCCAACTTAAGAAAGTTAGTCTCTCCTAAGACAAGTGGGCTAAAGGCCCCGCTCAATAAAAGGCAAGGACGCTTGACTGAACATGGGTTTGAGGCTCAACATAGGAAGGTCAGAGTCCTTCCTAAGATTTAGGGGGTTAGAGGCCCCTCTCAGTGAAGTCCCTCTCAGCTAAGAATGGATTTGGCACTATGGGATGTTAACTGCTATTCTCTTTGGATTAATCTGCCTTGCACTCTTTGCCAATGTCGGGATTCACTCAGGATGGTGGCAGAAATATTAAAGGTAAATATTAGGGAAAGTTATAGGGAATAGTCACAAACGTGTTGGAAGGCCAAAAGATTACACAGCTTGCAATAATTGAACAGACTGAAGGCAGCCGGTTCTTACCTTGGAATATTAGGTCATAGGGTAAGTACTAGGGACAACAGAGGCTTCCCAGTTAAGTCTGTTTACCCTACCTCCATTAACTAACCTTTGAGCTAGATGGCCCTCTCAGGTGGCGGTTGACCAGGGATATTGCCCCCAGTGGTATTTACTTTAAACCGGGGTACCTGAGCTTTAATCATTCCTAGAACTACTCTCTTAACCATGTTAATTATCCGCAAGTGTGTTTACTCAAAGCTTCTGTTGTTAATTGTATACCAAATAAATGCCTGGACAAGCAGCAGTGACAAACCTCTCTTGGTGTGCAGGCAGTCGGACACTCAGCTGGACGGGCAAAACAGAATATCTGTGTGTCAGTGTACATTTTATTGGTCCATCGTTTGGGTCGCGGTCTGCAGGCAGACCCCTGCAGCTGATGCCCTCAAGTGTGAGGAGCAATACTTCATGCTGGCAGCTGGGGGTGACAGAATTAGGCATGTATAGGATCGTGGGACTTAGGGAGCTTTTTCCTCCCTAAAAAAGGAAACTTGAGAGCTGATGGGATGGCTGGAAAAGATCCCTTCATGATTGACAAGGGACCACCTGAAATTTTGATTCAGTGTCGGCTGCAATGGGCATGTCTTTCTCTGGCCTCCCTTGCCTTCCCCACCCTGCCACAGACAATGCTTTTCTCCCTTCCCTTTCCTTTCTTTCTCTGTGCAAATCAGTTGAACCCATGCCAAAAATCATTGTTTATCTCGTCTGTAAAGTTTTAATAGAAAAAAGGATTTGTGAGCCTAGTCTTAAGCTGTAGTGAATCTAGTGTGCTCTCTGTGTCTTTCTGTATTGTTCTGTCATAAAGAGGGGTACCTTAGGATAGAACATGGCCTTAGAACCCATAAGCCTACTGTTCAACATGGCCTGGCAAACTGGTCAGTTATAAACTTTGCTGCAGATGCCTGAAAAAAAAAAAAACTGGATGGGGTTTCCCTCCTGTCTTCTATAACAGCTTGCAGTAAAGAAGCCGGCTAAAACCCACCAAAACCAAGATGATGATGAGTGACCACTGGTCATGCTCACTACTACACCCCCACCCGCCCCATGACAGTTTACAAATGCCATGGCAATGTCAGAAAGTTATACTATATGGTCTAAAAAGGGGAGGCATGAATAATCCACCCCTTGTTTAGCATGTCATCAAAAATAACCATAAAAATGGGCACCAGCAGCCCTCGGGGCTGCTCTGTCTGTGGAGTAGCCATTCTTTTATTCCTCTACTTTCTTAATAAACCTACTTTCACTTTACTGTATGGACTCACCCTGAATTCTTCCTTGCACAAGATCCAAGAACCCTCTCTTGAGATCTGGATTGGTACCCCTTTCCAGTAACACCTAGAGTGGTCAGATTCATAGAGAAAGGAAGTAGAATGTGGTTACCAAGAGCTGGGAGAGGGGAGGATGGGGAGTTGCTGTTTAATGAGCACAGAGTTTCTGTTTGGGGGAATGGGAAAGTTCTAGAGATGGGTAGTGATGTTTGCACAATATTGTGAATGTACTTAATGCCACTCATTGTACATCTAAAGATGGTTAAAATTTTGAATTTTAGTTATGTATATTTTACCACAATTTTAAAATCTATACAAAGAGAAATTTTCTCTACTGAACATTTACTATTTTCAATTTGTTAAACATATATTTTTAAATTAAATTTGGCAATTTCAGAAACACTCTGGGAGCCCTGGGACTAGGTCAGGCTGCCCTGCAGCACAGCCCCGATGGGCCCCAGGAAACGTGTGGGTACCCAAGTGCCTTCACTTGGTCTGAGCACTATTCTGTGTGCACTGAGGTCTGATGCACATGGGCCTCCCCAGTGGTTGTCAACCTTTTGCTCCTGCATCTCGAACTCTGTGCCACTGTGTGTCCAAGAGAAAAATGAGACAGAAGAGGGGGCTTTGTGATACCAGACATCTGGAAACTCTGACTCCAAAGGGCCTGTGCTGAGCAACATGGAGTTTTACAAAGGACAGAAGCTATCTTGAGGACAGGGAACAAAAGCCAGGGAAGTCTTCCTGGGGTCCTCTACACCAGTCCTCGGGAGAACAGGAGCAGTCCACACGCCGGCAGCATCCTATGCACACTCACACCATGGTCCTTCCAGCCACCAGCCACCAACACCGCTGCTCCCAGAAACTCCCTTGGGAAGATGGCCCATAGGTAATTTATGGTTTCTTTGAAGAATTTCCTGAAAATCTAGTCCATTTACTCCCCTTCTCAGGACCAACAATAGCAGCAATCTAGCCCAAATCCTCACCTCCCTGTGTCCCCTGACCCTAATATGTCCCCAGCTTTCCCAATGCTAATCCACCCCCACATCAAAAACTCACTCACTCAGGAGTCAACACACTTAATGACCACCACATTTGCCCTCTTTTCCGAGGCACTCCTAAGTCTCAGAATCCCCTTTACTGGGGTATGTAATGAACTTGGCTTTGCCTCAACACCAAGCTGTTTTGGTGGGGTTTGGGGAGCCACCATCCCATCTGATACTCAACTGCTGTGGATAGACACCTCTCAGCAAAGGGGCCGTTACAGGGTGTAGAGTCAGTGATCTTCCTCCAAACTCTAAATCCTTTGGGATTTATGATGGTTAATAGGCAAGAATGAACATATACTCATTTCTCCAACTTAACTATTTTCCAATTCTTGTTCCTTTATTAAACAAACAAGCAAGACAGGAAATTCTTCCTGTCTGAGGTTAATTTGATCACCAGCATCAAAAACCTGCTGGTCCCAGCTCCAGGTGAGAAGGTGTGAGCACATTCTCTGTCCCAGAGCAATTTCTGTGACTGCTTAGGGTGTTTGCCTCCCTTTTCTTATGAATAGGCCCAAATCCACCTAGAAAGAGGGAAGGGGTTGTTTGTAGTGCCACCTCAAGGGGACAAGAAACTCTTTCAGCACATCAGGTTACAAATCTGATGGTCTCAGAGATTGGTTTGCCTGCAAATGACACCTCACAGTCTTCTCTCCTGATCTGGGTGGAGCCACCAGCCACAGGGGGGTAGGAGTCCAAGAGCCCTCAGCCTTGTGAATGACTGACTCCATGCCACGTACACATCACCTCTGCCCTGGGCACTCAGCTCATACGATTTTAAGAGTGTAAGGATAAGAGAGTGACGACTGCTGAAAGCATCACACTCCATAGATGCAGTTGATGAGGCTGAGGCTTGCAGGAAAGGAGCAAGGAAGCCCAGGAGCTGGTGCATGTATCATTTGAACAGACAAAATAAAGACATACTGAAAAGACCAAGGTGGGAGAGAAAAAAGCCCCATTATACCCAGCTAAGCAACTCACTCACCCCTCTAGAGCTTCATTTTCCTCGTTTGTAAAATGAGGGAAATTGAACACCCCAAGGCCCTTTCTAATTATAAAATTTAAATCCATTGATCTATCTCCAGGCACAGAGTTCACCTCTGAAAAAAACAGCAGGAATATCCATACTCCTGACAACAGGAGCTAAGATGGCCTCTTCTCTATGCTCATGATGGGGGAGCAAAGAGAAGAATGCAAAGAAAATCACTGGGGCGAGTCCTGCCTGTGAAGAGAACACCTCCAGCATGATCCTGGAAGCCTCCTCCTCCAATGCTTGCTGGGCTCGTGAGGCTGCAGAGGAAAGGGCCGGGCACTGCCCAGCGCCCTGGTAGCAGGCAGGGATTTCTACATGGTGAAATAATAGTAACAGGAAAACAGAAGTGGAATTGCTCAGTTGTATTCCACACTTACTACTTTCTAGGCACCACACAGTTTTATACCCAGCTCATGTAGTTCTTGGCATTTTACCCATGGGAAAGTTGACAGCCAGAAAGGTAAGTGAGTTGTTCAGGATCTCAGAGTTAGTCAGGCTGGAGCAGGTGCCAGCGGACTTCTCTCGGTTTTGGAAACTGTTGATCTTTCCACTCTCCTACCTCGGCTCCTTGGTAGCTATGTGACCTTGAGCAAGTTACAAAATCTCTCTGTGCCTCAACTTCTTCATCAATGAGGGCAAAAATACCCACTTTGTTAGGATTGTTGGAGGGATTAAATGAAGTACTGAACACATTGATGCCATTATTTTTAATATATTGCCATCATTCTGATTACAGGCACTAGCAGAGCTAAAGAGCATTCAGGGAGGGAAGACCTGCTGGAGGGTCTTGCAGGGAGAGATGGGCCCTGCTACGTGGCTCATAGATGGTCAGCAGGGCCAGAGTTCAATGTGGTGTCACATGGTGTGGCCTCAGGGGGTTCTAGAAGTCCTACCTGGCTCCTATTAAGCACCCCAAGGACCACGCCCCACCTCTGTTAAAATGTACAACCTCAAGGTCGATCTGCTCTGCAGACCCAGCCTCCTTTCATTCCCCACTCAGCCCCAGTAAAACCTCCACCTGACACCCAGGAAGGACTCGGTAAATTTTCTTTAAGGTGAAACTGGTCGCTTTCTTGCTGAAAACTCTTCACTGACTCCACGTTGCCTTTCAGACATAGCCTGGGCTCTTCAAAGGCCATTGAGTGGCCTCCCCAATTTGAATCCAACCTGCTTTGCCAGCCTTAGTCTTCATCCAGGAAACCAGAAGACCTTCTGTCTTGGCCCACATCCTCCAGGCAGTGAGAAAGGAGGAAGAAAGACAGAGACAGGCACCATGGGACGCAGAGACCAGGGACACGTGACCGTTCCAGCCACTGCCTTGCCACAGCTGGGCACTTTGCAGGCTTGAGAATAAATCTCACCGCCCGGCAGTTATCAGAGCACTGAAGGTGCTGCCCTCATCTCCCACCCCTTGCCTGCCCTGGGCAAAGCTCACCCAACCTCTTGACCCCTCTGGAGGCCTCTTGGGAGCCAGTTTTCAGGGCCTGCTCTGGAGCTGCACCTGTGGCTGTCAGAGGAGGGAGGAACCAGACTGACAGTGGAACTGTGAGGGTACGAGAGGCTCTTGGTGCAGCTGTGGCTGCAACTGAGGTGAAGTAGAGCAGCCAAGAGCCCTGGAAAGAGGCCAGGTGGAGAGAACCAGAGAAGGTGCTGAGATGAATCTCATACTCCCTGGGCAGCCACAGACCTCTGAGCCTTTGCTTAAATCCCTACCCCCTTGGCAGGGCACAGTGACTCATGGCTATAATCCCAGTGCTTTGGGAGTCCTAGATGGGAGGATCTGGGAGGACTGCTTGAGGCCAGGAGTTTGAGAACAGCCTGGGCAACATAGAGAGATCCCGTCTTTTTTTTTTTTTTTTTTTTTCATGTTTTTAATTGACCAGTCATGGTGGTAGGCACCTGTGGTCCTAGCTACTCAGTAGACTGAAGCAAGAAGATTGCTTGAGTCCAGTAATTTGAGGCTGCAATGAGCTATGATCACACTACTGCACTCCAGCCTGGGCAACAGAACAAGACCTTGTCCCTTAAAAAAAACAAACAAACAAAAGAAAACTCCTCTAGTGATCCTTAACCCAACAATTTTCTTCTTCCTAGATTCCTCCCCTCTCCTTGACTTGGCAAGATTCCAAGAGGTATCTGCCTTCAATCTGCCTTCGTCTCCTACCCTGGCCTGGTCAGAGGCAGTTCCTCTCACTTCTTTCATTCTGTGGCATTTCCTCTCCGTATCAGTCAGGATCTAACCAAAAAAATAGAAACGACTCGTATATTGAAAACTGTAGACTGTAATTTAGGGCACTGGTCACACAGTTGATGGAAGAGTACAGCAGGCAAGCGGCTGATGAGGGTAAACCCGGGATTAGCATTTGCAGGGAGTGACCTCCACCCCTAGGGGCCAAGGTCACGGTGAGAGTGAAGAGTCCCATCCATCCGCAAACTCCCCACTTCCCCTTGCCCACCCTCTGGTCTCCCCCAGGCCTCCCACCGGGCGACCGCAGACCCCAGGTTGTGGGATCAACCCCCCTGCCCCACCACACTGTGCTCCCATTGCTGAGCTGGTCGGTGCTAGGCACTTCGCTTAGGTCATCTCTGTAATCTTCACAACCACCCTGCATGTTTGAGTTTTCATTCCACTGATAGGAAGACACAGATAACAACCCAACCCACCCCCAAAATAAGAAGCAAGGTGAACCCAGGTCAACTTGAATCTAAAACCCAGGCTGGCTGAGTCCTCCAGAGAACCCCAGTGACTCTGACTTGTCTTTGTCAAGACAGAACCGTAAGGCTTAACGAATGGCTATGAAGCAAATCAGATTCTGAGTCTTTTAGTCATGGCAGAGAAGGATTTGGACAGCTCCCATCTAAGTGCTATCCAAAAAAAGTAAAGTTGTAAAGTGCAGCCCCCATGGGAGGGGCTGTATACTTCAGAGCCACCTCACTATAAAGCAGGTCCCAGGGCTCACCGGGGTGGGGGACAAACTCCCCGAATGATTCTTAGGCATGCTGGAGTTTGGAATCCACAAAGGAAGAGGACCACTCCTAGTGGGAAAAGAGCACACAAAGACAGTTCTTCCCCAGTCCTGAAGGAGGAAAAAGTGACACCAGGTGGGTAACCCACCCAGAGCCGGGACCCCCAGAGTCCTGGAGCAAGGCCCTGAGAAGCCAGGGGTGCTGAGGATGCATTCATGCATTGGGTCATTCACCAGCAAAGATTCAACAAGCACCAAGATGCCAGGCACCGGGAATACGGCTGTGAGCAACGCTGTGGCCCAGCCCTCATAAAACTTGCTGTCCAGTTTCTGCTGCCCCTGCTCCTCCTTTGAGGGCTTCTTGGGGACAAGGTGACCCCTCAGGGACATGATGTGACAGCTGGAAAGGGGAGGAATGGGAGTAGCAAAAGTCAAGCACCTGGCCCCATAAGGGAGAAGAGCTGTGTGTGTGTGTGTGTGTGTGTGTGTGTGTGTATATGTGTGTGTGTGTATGTGTGTATGTATGTGTGTGAGTGTGTGTGTGTGTGTGCGCGCATGTGTGTGTATGTGTATGTGTGTATGTGTGTGTGTGTGTGTGTGTATTGCACAGCTATGTGTCTGTGCAACTCTTTGTTATCCTGAAAACTGAAGAGAGTGCATGTGGAAATTAAAAAGTTATTTATATTATAAACAGTACATGTGTTTATATAAACTAACTAAAATTGCACACTATGACACATTTCTAGACAATGCTTTATAACTAATAACCAGAGTTGGAGATATTCAGCGAGGGAGTTGAACCCTGCACAGCCTCTGAGATGTGGGGTCTGTGCAACCCTGGGATGCCCGGCAGTCACTCCCAAGTCACAGCCTGCATCTGTCTGTGGGTTCCCAGGTCCTGCCACTCTTGAACAGGGCTGTGACGAGGCCACTGGGAGTACAGACTGTCCCAGTCTATACTGTCCCTCCCTGAAGGGGCTGTCGGAGGACTCTATATATCCCACTCTGTCCCCCTGCTGGCTCCAGGCCCAGCACCACTCCCTGACTCTCGGTCCTTTTGTCTCCCACTCTCTGGAGCCCCCAGGACAGATGGAAACCAGCCAACCAAGCACAACAGAAAGGGGGCCCTTCCCTTTCTCTTTCCTCCCCTTTTTTCTCCCTCCTCCTTTCCTCTTTCTTGCATATTAGCATTTTAAAATAAAATACTTTTCTCTGACTACAAAAGTAGTATGTATTCATCGTAAAAACTCTGGAAGTTTTAAGAAAGCCAGAAAACTAAAAATCACATAATCCCACAGTGGGTTCATGGATTTTTCATCTCGATTTTGTGTTCTGGCATATGTATATATACCTTCTCCAAAAAGACCCACAATGCACAGAGTTTGGTTTTGAAACTGGCTTTTGTTACTTACAAATGTGGCATGGATGTGCTTTATTTCAGATTACTGTCTACTGTTCTTCAGCTTCTCTCTAAATGGTTACATGGTGTTCTATGATGTAGAGGCAGGAGGGGTTGTGTCATCAGCGCTGTCCTCAGCACCCTCGCACTTCCAGGGCCCTCCTTTCCATGCTACTTTCTGTCCACCATTCTTCTAGAATGTCCATGAGCTGAGGGCAGGCCCTGGTGAGGAGGAGGGGCAGAGGATCCCCAAATACAAGGATTCACTCACAGAGCTACACCTACAAAATGGAAAGATGCTTACTACACGACTTTAAATTTGTGGCCTGTTATCAGCCCCCACTGCTGTGGCATATTATGACTTCACAGTTTTAGAAATCCTGTGATTATCTGTGAACACTACAGTGATTTTGTACTGCACATTTGCATGTAGGTTAAAAGCTTTCATTTCTTACAACTCAATAGCCAAAAACAACAACAACAAAAAAACCTAATAACCTAATTTTAAAATGGGCAAAGAACCTGAATAGACATTAGTCAAAAGAAGACATACATATGACCAACGGGTATCTGAAAATATGTCACTAATCATCAGAAAAATACAAATCAAGGCCAGAATGAGGTACCACCTCACACCTCTCAGGATGGCTTTTATCAAAAAAAAAAAAAAAAACAAAAGACGATCGTTGTTGGCAAGGTTGTGGAGAAATTGGAACCCTGTACACTGTTGATGGAAATGCAAAATGGTATAGCTCCTGTGGAAAAAGTATGGAGATTCCTCAAAAAATTAAAAATAGGACAACCATAAGAATTGAAATCAGAATCTTGAAGAGATTTGTACATTCCCATGTTTCCTGCAGCACTATTCACAACAGCCAAAATGTGGAAACAACCTAAATGTCCATTGGCAGATGAATGGATAATGAACATATCTACGTATATATACATATGTATATATACACGTCAAATATATATACATAAGGAAATCATTCAACATGCAACAACTTGGATGAACCTGAAAGACATTATGCTAAGAGGAATAAACCAGTCACAGAAGGACAAATACGGTGTGATTTCCCTTCTATGATGTGGCTAAAATAGTCAAACTCTGGCCGGGTGCAGTGGCTCACACCTGTAATCCCGACACTTTGGGAGGCCGAGGCAGTTGGGTCGCTTGAGGTCAGGAGTTTGAGACTAGTCTGACCAACATGGTGAAACCTTGTCTCTACTAAAAATACAAATTAGCCGGGCATAGTAGCACACACCTGTAGTCCCAGCTACTCAGGAGGCTGAGGCAGGAGAATTGCTTTAACCTGGGAGGTGGAGGTTGCAGTGAGCCAAGATCATGCCACTGTATTCCAGCCTGGGCGATGAGTGAGATTCCATCTCAAATAAAATAAAATAAAATAAAATAGTCAAACTCATGGAAGCAAAGGATAGGATCATGGCTGCCAGGGGCTGAGGAGATGAGGAAAAGAGGAATTGCTAATCAACAGGTAAAAAATTTTAGTTATACTGTCAGAGGCATTTGGACCAGAGCAACTCCGTCTTGAATAGCAGCTGGGTCAAATGAGGCTGAGACCTGCTGGGCTGCATTCCCAGGAAGTGAGACATTTAAGTCACAGGATGAGATAGAAGGTTGGCACAAGATACAGGTCATAAAGACCTTGCTGATAAAACCGTTTGCAGCAAAGAGGTCGGCCAAAACCCAGCAAAACCAAGATGGCGACAAGAATGACCTCTGGTCGTCCTCACTGCTACACTCCCACCTGTGCCATGGCAGTTTACAAATACCATGGCAAAGTCAGGAAGTTACCCTATATGGTCTACAAAGGGGAAACATGAATGATCCACTCCTTGTTTAGCATATAATCAAGAAATAACCATAAAAATGGGCAACCTTGGGGCTACTCTTACTTTCCTTAAAAAATTTCCTTTCACTTTACTGTATGGACTCACGTCAAATTCCTTCTTGTGTGAGATCCAAGAACCCTTTCTTGGGGTCTGGATTGGGACCTCTTTCTGGTAACATCTTTCTGGTGACCATGGAAGGGACAAGGCTAACGTTGGGTAAGGGGTGGGGCCTGGTAACATCTTTCTGGTGCGCCACAGAAGGACAATACTGAGGAGAACCCCAACCCAAAGGAAACAGACAGCAGCACTGATCGGCCAACTGTGGGTTAGTCGGGGGGTTACCCAGGTAAAGGATGGGACTAAGTCAGAAGTCCAACTTAGGAGAGTTACAGTCTCTCCTAAGACAGAGTAGGTTAAAGGCTCCTCTTAATAAAAGGCAAAGATGCTTGACTGAACTTGGGTTTGAGGCCCAACACAGGAAGGTTAGGGTCCTTCCTAAGATTTAGGGAATCAGAAGCCCCTCTCAGTAAAGTCCCTCTCGGCTAAGAATGGGTTTGGCACTATGGGATGTTACCTGCTCTTCTCTTTGGATTAATCTGCCTTGCACTCCTTGCTGACAGCTGGGGGTGACAGAATTAGGCATGTACAGGATCATGGGACTTAGGGAGTTTTTCCTCCCTAAAAGGAGAAACTTGAGAGCTGATGGGACTGCTGGAAAAGATCCCTTCATGACCGACAAGTGACGGCCTGAACTTTTCAGTGTCACTTCAATGGGTGGGTCTTCCTCTGGCCTCCCTGAGCTCTTTGCCTTCCCCACCCTTCCACAGGCAAAGCTTTTCTTTCTCTCATTTCCCTTTCTTATCTTTTCTATTACTCAGGGCAACAATCTTGCCCAGAGACCACATGTTGAAACGCCTGGTTGGAGGTTGGGTTCACAATGTCAGGGCCCAACCAGGGGCAAGTTTAAGCCTTGCCAGTGTGATATTGGGTACTAAACAGAGTGGCTAATGTCTATGTTTGGTCACACATATTTTTCTCTGGCCAGAACAGAAAAAGATAATTTTCCTCTGTGTTGCAGCTTGGCCCCTAGGGCTGTGGTACAGCTAGCCGGGTCACTGGTTGTGTTCAGGGAAAGGAAACCCAGAAGCTTGGCATGCTGGTGAAAGAGTAAGAATTTTTTTACTGGACAGACTTCTGTTCTCTCTCTCTTTCTGTGCAAATTTGTTGAATGAATGGTAAAAATCACTGTTTATCTCTCTGTAAAGTTTTGATTAATAGGAAAAAGGATTCATAAGGCTACTCTTAAGCTGTAGTGAATCTGGTGTGCTTTGTGAGTCTTTCTGTATTGTCCTGTCACAAAGAGGGGTACCTTAGGGAACGTTAGGATAGAATGCGGGTCTCAGAAGCCATAAGCCTGCTTTTCAAGATGGCCCAGCAAACTAGTCAATAATAAACTTTGTGGCAGGTCCCTGAAAAAAACCTGGATGAGGTTTCCTTCTTGTCTTGCATGTCCTTGGGAGCTTGACCTTGTAACCACATGGCAGTACTTTCTCTTGGTCTCTGCCATCACAATAGTAGCCTGGGTTCAGGATTCAATTCCTGGCTTAGGGAGTGAGTTCTTCCTGGTTTAATATCTGTTTGACCTTTACCGTTTGTTGATTTCCTTTCCTTCCATAAACCGTCTTAAATTTTCCTTTCACTAAGCACAGAAATATCAGCCATCTGGCCTGGCTAAAGTTGGGTAATAAAAGATTGAAAAGACTTTTTAAAAAGAGTGCTATGGTTAAAAATCAGCAGCCGGGCATGGTGGCTCATGCCTGTAATCCCAGCACTTTGGGAGGCTGAGGTGGGCAGATCACCTGAGGTCAGGAGTTTGAGACCAGCCTCACCAATATGGTGAATCCCCTGCTAAAAAATACAAAAATTAGCCAGCCGTGGTAGCAGGCACCTGTAATCCCAGCTACTTGAGAGGCTGAGGCAGGAAAACCGCTTGAACCTGGGAGGTGGAGGTTGCAGTGAGCTGAGATCATGCCATTTCACTCCAGCCTGGATGACAAGAGTGAGACTCTGTCTCAAAAAAAAAAAAAAAAAAAAAAAAGTCAGCTTAATTGAAAGTGGATATTCAAGCTCTCACAGCTTGGGACTCCTTGGGAAAAGCAGAGGAGGCACCACAGACCCTGTTTTGGGAAAAACCTCTGTTTTCCTCATGGAACCCCAGGAATTAAAAGTGTATAGATTCCTCTCAAAATCTAAGGATCTGTTTTGTTTTGCATTGTGTGATCTGACATTTTTTACTTTTGCGGGTATCAGAAATTACTTCACATTATGAGAGAAATTTGGTTTGTAATAATTAGGTAAGAAATACAGTTTTGGGGAGGGGCTGATTCCCTCTTTTTGGAATCAGGATTTGATACAAAAATGGGACCCTTAGTTTCTGGAGATTTGTTTTGCCTTCCAGCTGTTCCTGCTTATTAGGCCCTAGAAACTGCACGCTTTTTTTTTTTTTTTTTTTTTTTTTTTTTTTTTTTTTTTTTTGAGATGGAGTCTCGCTCTGTCACCCAGGCTAGAATGCAGTGGCATGGTCTTGGCTCACTGCAACCTCCACCTCCAGAGTTCAAGAGATTTTCCTGCCTCAGCGTCCCAAGTAGCTGGGATTACAGGTACCCACCACCACACCTGGCTAATTTTTGTATTTTTAATAGAGACGGGGTTTCACCATGTTGGCCAGGCTGGTCTCGAACTCCTGACCTCAGGTGATCTGCCTGCCTTGGCCTCCCAAAGTGCTGGGATTACGGGGATGAGTCACCATGACTGGCCTGCATTCTTTAAAGATAAACTTAAAAACTGGCAAATGAAAAATCTTACAACTACTGGATCTTCTTCTGTCTGTCTGTGTATTTATATGTGTTGTATGTGTGATATGAAAGAGCTTTGATTAATAGGTTTAATAACAATAAGAGCTTAAATTTTGTCAGAAAAGTAAAAAGTGTAATGCCTTTTAGTTCACATAACTTTAGTAATCTTTGGGAAATAAAAATAGCTTTAAAGATTATTGGTAAAATAAGGACATTTGGTCTTCTGTCTGGTATTCTAGACTCCATACCTAACACATAATTAAAATCCCTTACTTACCAAGGTTTTCACCAAAAGTAAAAGTCTCTAAGTGTTAACATTGTAACAGGTATCTGAGACTACTAAAAAAAACAGTTTTATATGCAAGGTATAGAAAGTGAAATATGTTTCTGGTAAAAGATTATAAGAAGGCATGGGAATGTGGATTTCTTGCCTAAGTTTAGAGGGTTAGAGGATTGTGTTATGTTAGATAAGATAAAGCTGAACATTTGAACAAATCATGAAAGATTTGTAAAAAATTAATCTTGTAAAAAAATTCTCTGTGTGAACATATTGGCTAAAGTTAAATGGGTGTTATTCAGTTCTTCTGTAAACATTGGAATTAAAAGCACAACAGGTTTTTCTTAAAGCAAAAACCTGCTTATAAGCTGCCCTTTAACAAAAATTTATAAACGTGTTATAAGGGTTTATGAGAATCTTACTTTATGGTCAAACATTAAAATTGAGTATATGTGTCTATAAGGTTTTATTAAGAATTGGGTTTAACATTAATAGTACACTAACATAAAGGTGAAATTTGGCTTATTTGAGACAAAAATCATACAGGAAGCATTGTCAAATGTGAACTAGTGCTTGGCTTTCTTTGGGATATATTTGTATAAATATGTTATTGGTATGCATTACAAAATTATGTGAAATTTCTGTAATTCTGATAGAACTTAGTGTACATTATCAGTAATAATTATAATTGTTACATAAAATCATTGTATGCCACAGAGGTAATCAAATTTCTTTATCAATCATGTTTTCAACGGTGGCTGCCCTAAAACATTTTGTCATCCACAGACAATTGTTTTCTTGTTTTAATCTTCTTCAAAAGATGGCTTATAATCAATCAGCTAGAACTCTACTGGGTATTTTTGAATGCAGGTTTCTGATAACTTTGGAAATTATTGGAAATTATGACGTTGGAATAGAGAAAAAAACGTTCAGAACTTTCATGGGAAGCTGAAATGTTCATGAATATCAAGCAGAACAGGAGTTAACTGAATGGACTAAACTAATAGAAGTCTGAAGTAATCTTTTTGACTTGCTTAAAATGTTGCTGATCCTTTGTTTTGTTTTGCAGAGTCAAGGAAACTTATTTTGAGCTATTTACAGCATGTATCAATTAAGGAAAGTATACTCCTTTGAACAACATTTGGAGCATATTTGTTTTTCTCTGATTTCTCCAAAATTTGGAAACTATTTGTGAGTATTCTTAACTTATGGCAATATACTTACTTGCATAAGTGCAATAAAATCTGTTTGGTTTTGTAACAGAACACAACTGAAGAAATTGGTTCTTTTACCAAGGTTTTAACTGGAAAGGTGTGTTTTCTTTAAGGAATCAAACTTGACTTGTAAAGCCAATAAAAACTCCTTTGGAAAACTGGCCTCATGCCTTGTCCACACAGCCTGTGGATAGGGTTCCTGACCTGCTGTAAGTAAAGAATGTCACTTTATGACAGGCCCAGGAGTCCCAAGTTATCTTGAGACTTCAAGAGGAAAGGCATTTGCCCAACTTGTAGATATTTGAGGTTACAAACCCATGGCTGGTCTTGGCTTTAAAAAGAAAATTCTTATCTGAGATTCCTTATGGAACAGAATTCCATCAAAGACAATTTTAAAAGTCAATATGAAAAAGAATTATTTTGCTGTACTTTATACAAATAATCAGGCCAAGTATAATACAGCAAATTAGTCTTATCATGATTTGTTTTTAGTATAAATGGGAAACCAAAGAGAGAAATTATATTTTAAGAACTATGGTACACTTGTTATTAAATTCTAGTCTCATCCTGTTTGTTTGTTTGTTTGAGTTTTTTCCCACAATTTAGGCTAACCCTGCTTATCCCTGTAAACCAACCAATAATCTCTGGCTGCTGCTGAAAAGAAACAAAAAGGATGGGTAATGTAAAAATCTGGAGTCAATATTCTAATTCTGGGCACATGGGCAACCCCATATCATCCTGGTTCCAACAGTTGCCCAGTTCATGGAAAGCCTTCTGATTTAGTTTACTTAGGATAATTTTAATTATTTTGCTTTACTCTTGTGGAATATATTCCAGTTGTACTCTTTGTGTAGGAATGCAGAATAAGCTTACTCAATGTTTTCTTAAATTGAACACTTTTTAATCTTCCACATATCACCTTTTGTTGGAACTTAAGAGTTATGAATGGCCCTCAGCATACTAATGCTTTCTGACTGAGCTCCTCTCTACCCTGAATACAAGACACCCTCATAGTTACCCAGGGAATATCATCACCGCTATTCAACCTGAAGAAGTTACAGAAGATGGACCTTTGTCCCTCTGCAATCCTTAGGGGTTCTCTTATAAAAGAGAAGGGGGGATGTCAAAGACATTTGTTTTCTTTCTTTCTTTCTTTCTTTCTTTCTTTCTTTCTTTTTTTTTGCGATGGAGTCTCACTCTGTCATACAGGCTGGAGTGCAGTGGCGTGACCTCAGCTCCCTGCAACCTTCACCTCCTGGATTCAAGTGATTCTCCTGTCTCCATCTCCCAAGTAGCTGGGATTACAGGTGCCTGCCACCATGCTCGCTAATTTTTGTATTTTTAGTAGAGATGGGGTTTTGCATGTTGGACAGGCTGGTCTCGAACTTCTGACATCAAGTGACGCCCACCTCTGCCTCCCAAAGGTCAGAGGTGTTTGAACCAGAGTAACTCCATCTTCAATACAAGCTGAGTAAAATGAGGCTGAGACCTGCTGGGCTGCATTCCCAATAAGTTAAGACATTATTAGTCACAGGATGAGATAGGAAGTCAGCACAAAATACAAGTCATAAAGACCTTGCTGATAAAACAGGATGCAGTAAAGAAGTCAGCCAATACACACCAAGACCAAGATGGCAATGAGAATGACCTCTGGTTGTCCTCACTGGTACACTCCCACCAGCACCATGACAGTTTACAAATGCCATGGCAACATCAGGAAGTCATCATATATGGTCTAAAAAGGGGAGGCATGAATAATCCACCCCTGTTTACCATATAATGAAGAAATCACCATAAAAATGAGCAACCAGAATCCCTCAGGGCTGCTCTGCCTATGGAGTAGCCACTTTGTTATTCCTTTACTTTCCTAATAAACTTGTTTTCACTTTACTGTATCGATTCACTTTGATTTCTTTCTTGTGTGAGATCCAAGAACCCTCTCTTGGGGTCTGGATTAAGGCCTTTTTTTGGTAACAAGTGTGAAAGAAAGTATCTTGGGCCCCCAAAATCCTTAAGGAAAACTCAAGCTGGGAACTGCTTAGGGCAAACCTGCCTCCCATTCTATTCAAAGTCACTCCTCCGCTCACTGAGATAGGTGCATATATGATTTGCCTCCTTTGGAAAGACTAATCAGAAACTCAAAAGAATGTAACCATTTGTGTATCACCCATCTGTAACCTAGAAGCTCCCTCCCTGCTTCCAGTCTTCCTGCATTTGCTTCAAGTTGTCCCAGATTTCCAGACCAAACCAATGTACTTCTTACATATATTGATTGATGTCTCATGTCTCCCTCAATGTATAAAACCAAGCTGTGCCCTGACCACCTTCAGCACATGTCGTCAGGACTTCCTGAGGCTGTGTCACGAGTGCATCCTCAACCTTGGCAAAATAAACATTCTAAATTAACTGAGACCTGTCTCAAATTTTCGGGATTCAAATTTTGGTAACCATGGGGGGATTCTGAGTGGAGGTGCCCCTGACCTTTGACAAATCTCCTATCAATGCTTGGTACCAGCATGAGCTAACTTTATGGCTCAAACCAATAGGACAATTTGCTGAGGTCTGAGGGCACCCCCTCCAGAGAATCCCTGTTCTCCCAAAATTAGGTTGAGATCTAAAGTTTATTTTGCTGTAAAACTCCTCTTATGATTATTATTATTTTGGAGTTTTACTTGCTTCCAACAGGAAAGTAAGTTTTCCTGCTTCTATGACGATGGAAGGGAGGTTACTCCTTTATGGAGTTTGCGCTTGCTTCCAACAGGGAAGATGAAGGTTTTTTCTGGCTTCTAGAATGGTGGAGACAATCTACAACTGAGACCCATCACTAGGTAAAAAACTGGTTTGGGATTCTGTCTTGCAAATTCTTTTTAAACGACTCAAGTTAGCATTAAGAACCAGCTGGTGTTCATTTCTGCTTACACTTAGAGTGCTCAGAAATAATAAAATTTGTGTGACTATTGTTAGTTTAGCAGCATTTTGTCCTAGCTGAAATATGGTAATAAGATTTAAAAAAAATTTTTTTTTGGTTAAAGGAGCTCAATAACTAAAAGTCAGCTTGATTAAAAGGCTAACATCGAAGGGGTGTGTGTGTGTGTGTGTGTGTGTGTGTGTGTGTGTGTGTGTGTGTGTGTGTGTGTATGCATGTTTGTATTTAAAAGGCCTTTGTATTTTGGGGGGATTTTTTGTTTTTCTCTCCTAAGACCTTGTCTTTTTTTTTTTTGAGCCAAAGTTTTATTTTTATTTTTTAATTTTTTCTCAGTTGAATGAATTCTGTTTCCACCTGATTTTTTGACTAAAACAGTACTGCAACAGAGGATACTCTTGGGTTTTTAAGGAAGAATGTAGTTTAGACACTCAGAAATGTCTGTTTAAAAAAAGTGGGGGTCTCCATGAATCTATAAAATGTACTTCCATCAGCAGGCCTAATACATTTTTATATGTATTCATGTGTTGGGTACAGAATGTTTCACTACTAAATATATATATAAGAGCTCTAATTAATTGGCTTAAAGAAAAATAAAAGGCTAGATGCAGTGGCTCACACTTGTAATTTCAGTACTTTGGGAGGCTGAGGTGGGCAGATCACGAGGTCAGCAGTTCGAGACCAGCCTGGCCAACATGGTGAAACCCCATCTCTACTAAAAATACAAAAATTAGCTGGGTGTGATGGCACACACCTGTAATCCCAGCTACTTGGGAGGCTGAAGCAGGAGAATTGCTTGCACCTGGGAGGCAGAGGTTGCAGTGAACCGAGATCACGCCACTGCACGCCAGCCTGGGTGACAAAGCAAGACTTCATCTCAAAAACAAACAAACAAACAAACAAAAAAACACTTAAATTAGATACTAAAAAAAAAGATTATTCAAATGCTTTTTCAAGTTTATGTAACTTAAGTAAAATCTTTAATAAATAAGCCAGCTTTAAAATTATTGGTAAAGTAATATTAGAAATGTCTTAAGAATTGCCAGCACACATTTTTGTTTGAGGTGTCAAAAATTGGCATAGGGGTTACAAAACTATAAACCCAGCCCAAATCAAAATGATCTTTGCTTGTGTAATTTAATAAATCAGACATTGATACGGGTTTAATGAAAATAGCTGCATCTTGAATCTAGTAAGATTACCATAGCTTCTAATCTTGTGACTTTAGGCAGCCTAGTCCACAGACAACAAGTAGGTTTGTTTTGGGAAAGGACTGTTACCACCTTTGTTTCAAAGCTAAACTATAAACTAAGTTCCTCCCAACGTTAATTCAGCTTATGCCCAGAAATGAATAAGGATAGGTTGGAAGTTATGAGAAACATGAAGCCGATTAGGTGAAATCTTTTTTTTCACTGTCTTAGTTATAATTTTGCAATGGCAGTTTTAGAACTTTAAATCACAACTATCACAGTTTTCATAAATAATCTACATAAACAACTAAAATAAAATAAGTAAACGAAATGGGACAAATACTTGTAGACAAACTGGTCATAATTTAGAATAGAAAGTTATATTAAATTAAATAATAGATATTTCATTATTTGGGTGTTTTCCAATAAATATATATTGTAGGGAAACATTTCTGCTAAAAAAGAAAAAGAAAGAAAGAAAAACAAGAAGTGTGTCCTTTTTTATATATAAAAAAAAAGTGAACAAGTTTTGCCTAATGCAAAGCTTATTTAAGAGTTATGTATAAAACAAGGTAAAAGGAACCACGAAATAAAACATATAAAGAAAGTAATAAAAATAAAGAGCTAATTTTTTTAAGTAAAAAAGCTTAAAGAAAAATAATTTTATATAAGAAAGAATCTTCTATGGTAAATTTAGTTCTAAAATAAAGTAACTGATTATTTAAAAAGGAGGGATGTTCAGAACAAATCAGAAAGTCTGACAATGTCATGAACGGTCAGTGTAAGTCACAATAAGAGGATCTATATATTAAAAAAATAAAAATAAAAACCTGAAGCTTTTATATAATCAAGCTGTCATATTGTTATTAAGTTTTGGTTTTCTTAGGAAAAAAAATTGAGATTAAAAAATTTTTTAAATTAAGGTCATTACATCCATGTATCTTCCTGCATATGCTTTTAAAGTATTTGTAACATTGAGTTACAGAGCTTTTAACTCCTGGGTCTAAAAAGGACACCAAGTCCTGCTAAATCTTAAACAGTGACAGCAATTAAAGCCTTATCTTCAGGCCCCATAGAAGATGTCAATCAAAATAAGCTGCATTCCTGAGACACAGGGCAAGAAATGAAAGCTATTCAACTCCTCAAGACTCAGGGACTAATGGGAAAGAGGTGGGTGCATAAGACTGTCAGGGCCGATTTTGAAAGATAAAATAAGTTCAGTTTCTCTATAGATTAATTATTAATATCAAAGGCACATTGACGCAAAACCAGTATATGGAGCCCTGTGTCAGATTAACAAGATTTTCTTGAAGCATTAATCAACTCCTTAATAAAGGTTATAAAGTTATAAACGACTTATGGAAGTTATATAATGAAGATTGTTTATAAAATTTAAAAAAACTAATGTAATTGGCTTCATGCTGTTTATACTAGGGCTTCTTGTTTAGGAAATTAAGTCTCCTCTCTCAAAGAATGAAGCTTTTTGCTTTTTTGAAATCCTTGAATTATCACTTTGGTTAAATAAATGACTCTACAATGACCTGTAATCCTATTTTGTAATATAAAGTGTTTTAAACCTTTTATATTTGACCAACTGTCCAAAATCAAATTGTGAATTATGTCTTTTTCTAACCTAATTAATCCTTTAAGACATTAGGTTCTATAAAGTTCAAAAATGACATAATTTGACTTATTTGATATAAAAAATTATATAGGAAGCATTGTCAAATACAAAATGGTGTTTGGTTTTCTTTGGGCTGTATTTGTATAAATATATTATTGTTATGTGTTCCAAAATTATGGGAAACTCCTGTAATTCTGATATAACTTAGTGTATATTTTCAATAATAATCATAATTGTTATATTAAAATTGTGTACCATAGAGGTAACTAATTTCCTTGTCAATTGTGTTTTTTAACTATGGCTGCCTTAAAACTGTTTTTCATCAATGGACAATTGCTGTCTTGTTTTGGTCCTCTTTAGAAGGTGATTTTATAATCAACTATAAATCTCCAACAGGTGCTCTTGAATACAGGTTTCTGATAACTTTGGAGACTGTGACATCAAAATAGAGGAAAAACTTTCAGGATTCATGGAGAGCTAAAACTTTCATGAGTATCAAGCAGAACAGGAATTAACTGCATGGAGTTAACCAATCTTTTTTACTTTTTGCTGAATATGTTTGCTGATCCTTTGTTTTGTTTTTCAGAGTCTTAAAACTTTTCTTTTGAGCTATTGACAGCTTTTAACAATTTAGTGTACTCTTATGAACAAAATTTAGAGCATATTTGTTTCTCTCTACCCGATTTCTCCAGAATTGGAAACTACTTGTGAGTATTCTTAACTTATGGCAATACAGTTATTTGCATAAGTACAATAAGAATCTGTTTTCATTTGTAACAGGACCCAACTGGAGAAACTGGTTATTTTGCCAAGGCTTTGACTGGAATGGTGTCCTTTCCTTTAAGGAATCAAACTTGATTTATGGAGCCAATAAAGCCGTTGGAAAAACTGGCCTCATATTTTGTGTACACAGTCCCTATACAGGGTTTCTGACCTGTGGTAAGTAAAGAATGTCACTTTCTGACAGGTGTAGAAGCCCCAGGTTTATCTTGGAACCTCAAGAGGAGAAGAAATTTCACCCAACTCATGGGTATTCGATGGCACAACCCATGGCTGGGCCTGGCTTTAGGAAAGTCTTTTCTGAGATTCCTCCTACAGAACAAAGTTCCATCAAAGCCAATTTAAAAGCTTATGTAAAAACTAATTATTCTTGCTGCACTGTATACAAATAATTAGGCCAAGCATAATAAGCAAACCAGTCCTACCATGATTTGTCTTCAGTAAAATGGGAAACTGGACAGAGAAAAAAAATTGTTTCAAAATGATTGTACACCTGTTGTTAGATTCTAGTCTTGCCTAATGTTTTTTCCAATTTTCATTATTTTCTACAGTTTGGACCAAATTCTAATTTTTCTTGGCTACGAGTCTTCAAAATAATGTTTTCAATTTTTTTCCTTCTCTTTTTCATTTTTCCTAATTTGGAGTCACTGAAAACTAAGCTGTGCTTTTTTGAAGTTTAAGTTCTGTGAACTGAAGCCAGAGAATTTAACTTCAGCAGAAAATAACAGTAACCTATTTACATACATAAACCACTTTCATACCTGCCTATTAATGTATGGACTTCCGAGTAATGTGATCTATATCGATTTTTTTTCCAGGATTATTCTTTTGTTTTTGTTTTTTCTCCCTTTCTCTCTTCCTATTTTCTCTTCACAGGACATGAGACTTCATAACCTGCTAAAAATAAGCTTTCCAGACCTACCCATCTAGAAATAAACCGTGCTAGCAATGAGAGATCAGATGAAACCTGAGACCAGAGATTCATTTTCTTGTAAAATGCTTTCTCCAAAAGATTTTTAAAAAGACAAGGGGGGAAACGTGAAACGAAAATATCTTGGGCCCCCAGAATCACTAAGGAAAACTCAAGTTGGGAACTGCTTAGGGCAAACCTGCCTCCCATTCTGTTCAAAGTCATTCCTCTGCTCACTGAGACAGGTGCATATCTGATTGCCTCCTTTGGAAAGACTAATCAGAAACTCAAAAGAATATAACCATTTGTGTACCACCTATTGGTGAGCTGGAAGCTCCCTCTCCGCTTCCAGTCTTCCTGCCTTTGCTTCAAGTTGTCCTACCTTTCCAGACCGAACCAATGTACTTCTAACATATATTGATTGATGTTTTATGTCTCCTTCAATGTATAAAACCAAGCTGTGCCCTGACCACCTTGGGCACATGTCTCAGGACTTCCTGAGGCTGTGTCACGAGCAT
The DNA here is from genome assembly GCF_049350105.2 of Macaca mulatta. Lineage (NCBI taxonomy): Eukaryota > Metazoa > Chordata > Mammalia > Primates > Cercopithecidae > Macaca > Macaca mulatta. The sequence continues at coordinate 30,373,412 of NC_133422.1, forward strand.
GTCCTCAACCTTGGCAAAATAAACTTTCTAAATTAACTGAGACCTGTCTCAACTTTTTGGGGTTCAGAGAAGACAAATAAAAGGTAATGTAAATATATAAAAGGCACCCTAATTTGTTAACCTATTTTGGAACACCCAAAGCTTTGATACCCAAAGCCTCTGATAAATGGACATCTGAGATCCCTATCTCAATCAGAGATAACACAGGAAACTAATTTTTGTGTTGACGGATTTCTTACCCCTTTCTTCATCTTCATCAATCACGTTCCATATGGAACAAAACAAGCCTATTGTGTCCCCTGAAATGCAAATAAAATCTCTTCTTGCTATGAACCTCGAATATCTGAGACAGTTGTCAATCAGTTTAAGAAGTTTATTTTGCCAAAGTTAAGGATGCACGCCCATGACACAGCCTCAGGAAGTCTTGATGACATGTGCCCAAGGTGGTCTGAGCACAGCTTGGTTTTATACAATTTAGGGAGACAGGAGACATCAACCAATATATGTAAGATGAACATTGGTTTGATCTGGAAAGGCAGGACAACTTGAAGCAAAGGACTCACAGGGGAGGGGGCTTCCAGGTCTTCGTTAGATAAGAGACAAATGGTTGCATTCTTTTCAGTTTCTGATTAGTTGTTCCAAAGGAGGCAATCAAATACACATTTATCTCAGTGAGCAGAGGGATAACTTTGAATAGAACGGGAGTCAGGTTTGCCCTAAGCAGTTCCCAGCTTGACTTTTCCTTTTAGCTTAGTGATTTGGGGAACCTGAGATGTATTTTCCTTTCGCATTGCCGAGAGCTCTGGGTTGCTGTATCTCAGGGTCTATCTGGCCTGCACCCATCACCACACCAGGTTCCTCAGCCTGCAGTGGCCCGCTTTGGTCCCCTGGCCAGTATCAAAGCTCACAGTACTTCCCTAGGCTTCTATCAACCTTAGAATCGCCCACCCTTGCTGGAAGCAGTAAAACAGCTGCAGCTGCAAAAGGTGGGGGCAGGCCAGGGGAGGGGCGGCATCCCAGGGAAGTCCCAGGTACTGACCATGTGTCCCCCTCCCAGGTACTCTGCTCGGGTGTGGATGCTGCACCATTTCCTGTTCTGCACCTGCAGAGCATCTATACACTGCTCTCAGACCTTGGACTAGGTGTGGTGGGGACCCCCTTTCTTATCTCTTACACAGGAGAACAGTCTCTGTGAGAGTCAGTCCTGCGATAGGACAAATCCCTCTGCAGTGTCTGTGGCCTGGCTCCCTCCATGCCTGTGAGAGAAGGGGCAGGGGCCTGGGTCCCAGTCATGGCTCTGCTGACTGTGGGACAGTGGCTGCTGTGATCCTCCAGGGCTCTGTGGACTCATTTTAAATGCAAGGGGTGAGGCCAGGAGTGGTGGCTCATGCCTGTAATCCCAGTACTTTGTGAGGCCCAGGTGGGTGGATCACCTGAGGTCAGGAGTTTGAGGCCAGCCTGGCCAACATGGTGAAACCCCATCTCTACAAAAATACAAAAATTAGCCGGGCATGATGGCGGGCCCTGTAATGCCAGCCACTCGGGAGGCTGAGACAGGAGAATTGCTTGAACCCAGGAGGCAGAGGTTGCAGTGAGCTGAGATCGCACCATTGCACTCCAGCCTGGGCAACAGAGCAGGACTGTGTCTCAAAAAACAAACAAACAAACAACAACAACAACAACAACAAAAAACCAAGGGGTGGATTTGGTCCAGGTCTTCAACCCTAGTTGCACATTAGAATCAATCACCTGAGAGCTATTTAAAAATACCCATGCCTGAGCCTCCTCACAGACCAATTAAATCAGAACCTCCAGCAGGGAGGCCTGGGTCTGTGGCTAAAAAAACGGCTCAGTTGATTCTCACATAGGGACAGTCTTGAGAAGCCCCAGATTAGGGGATCTGCAAGGGCCTCCTATCTCTGACTTTTGCCACTCTGTGTATGACACAAAATCATAGGGTCCCTGGGCTCTGGGTGCTGGTGGACCCTCCCCCAACTCATGCCTCTTCTTCCCTAATAAAGGGATCTGGGAGAGCAGAAGCACTTACAGTAAATGGAACCAAGCAAATGGAAATGAAACAGCATTGGATGACACTTTGCATCTGCATAGCACTTTGACCCACGTGATTTCCTTAAAAACCCGTGGCAAATTGGACCCCTATAATTACTTCTAGTGGAGAGGAAGGAAAAGCAACAAGGGCCAGCCAGGGAGAGGTCTCCCCAGGCCTTGCCAGCAGCCTGCCTCCCAGTCCTTGGGCTCAGTCAAGCCTCTTCATTTCTTTACAGAGACAAGGGAGCGCCTGCCCCGCGCCAGGCACTGCAGCAGGAAAGACTACGTCAGCAACACGGCACACACGCATGGCCCCTGCCCTCAGCAGGGGAGGAGAGCGACGCACAGGAAAACATCTTAAACGGTGTGATAGGCATCATGAAGGACGCCCACAGGGTGCCATGCAGAGAACAATGGTGGTGGCAGGAAGTCCCACAGTGAGGTGACATTTCAGTGGAGAGCTGTAAGGTAAAAGCTGGCAGCCCCCTGCAGAGCCAGGAGGCTCACGAAGGAAGAGCACAGCTCCTGCAATTTCATGGGGCCCCCCTGGGGAGTCCAATGACACCTGGGTATGAGAACGAAAGACATGCTTTCCCTCCACCACATGGTGGGGCTTCTGGCTTATGGACAGGAACCCACTCCCACAGGGCAGCGACATGCCTTAGGAAAAGGCAGAACAAACCCCCTAACTGGCTGAGGGCCCAAATGCCCCGCTGGCCTCAGGAGCCAGGGTTCCGTGAGAGTACCCTCCACCACCAGGCTCCAGCTGGGCCAGTATTGAGCGTTTGGGCTCGCTGCCGCCTCCACGCCCTGGCTGCCCACCTCGCAGGCTCCCAGGACTCTACGGCTCAGGCTCCCTCTGCAGGCAGCTGCTCCTTCCTGGGGCCAGGCTTCCCTTTAGTCTGCACAGGGGAATGGGGGCTGTTTTCCTTCCCTCACAAAGCGTCTTTCTGACTGCCCACCTCCCGCCCCATACAGTTAGAAAGGCCGACAGTTTCGAGATTCTCAGTGAGGCTTCTGCAAAGGCCTTCTTGTGCTCCACAAGAAGGGCTGGGCCGGAATTTCAACCACGCTGCTAATTTCAGTCCGTCACTGCGGTGGCAGCTTCATATTTTCCCACTAGATGGGGTGCTTGATCTCTGCAGCTAAAGATCAGCTAGTTAGAGACAATTCCAAATCATTTAATTTGGCTCTGAAGGCTGCTCAGAAATTTTATTCAAAGCAGAGGGAAATCTTTTATACGAAGTGGCCAAAGGCTGAAATTGGAAAAAAAAAAAAAAAATCCCTAAAAATCTGGTTTCTGTATCTTCCTTAATTAGCAAAGGTGATAAAGGGTAATAAGTGAAAATGTTTGCACAGGAAACCTAGCACATCTGAAATACAGATGCAAATGGAGTGAGCTAGAAAATGATTTCTCTAAAGAGCCATTTTGAACAATGCTCTAACTGCTTCTTCCCTCCGAGACAGCCAGAAGCATTGACCCTGGACATTCAAGCTGAAAAAAATATCCTTTGGTCTGGTCATTATCACCATTCTGCTTGATCAATGGTAGCCTGGTTCTCATTGATCCACTCCAGCCCCCAGATGCACAAGACAAGTAGCACAAGGGTGGCGAAGTGAAGCCACCATGAGCCAAAAGCAATTATGTTTTTCCAATGCAAACTCATTTTGCTCAGTTCGGGAAACAGTTATATTCTTTGAAGTCATTTAGCATGAATATTTCTCTTCATCATCAATAATAAACACCCATAGAGCACCTCTCTTGTCCTTTCCTCTGTAGGAAGGCTTTCTCTGACATTTTTAGGCAGAGTTGAGATGGTGCTAGATATAGCAAGAACAAAAAGATACTAACACTAACCCTGTCTTCAAGAGTCTATATCTTCGCCCAAGAAATAGCACTCTTCCCAGAAAACAGTAGAAGATACACATTATTTACATCGTCTTAGAACTTCGCATGGATAAATGAAATCTTTGATGAATAAACTCAGACTGTTGTATTTTGAACTTAGAATTTTCTGTAGATACAAAACCAGTTTTAAAGAAGCTTCCCTTTTGAAGTGCCGTAACAGAATTGCTCAAGAATCATGGACAAAATTGTGTAGACAAAAACACATGATCAGCTTTTACTGCTGACATTTTCATTTACTGTGGTGTCCTGTTTGTGGGACCCCCACATTTCTCCAGGATTGGGGATATATTTTAACAGGCAGCCCTTGGTCACTTGGTCACAGTGAAAACAAGCATCTTTGAGCACTTGGTCATTGTATGTCACAATTTTCACTCAGATTTACGGCCACCAGCGTATCCTACTGGGACAGTTGGGGGAATCGATACAGGGCTTTATTGTCATTATATACTGGGAACAGGTTCAGTGTAGTCCCTTAGGAAGTAAAATTAGAACTTCAATCACATGGGAAGGGAGGCTTTAAGAAAGTTGCTTCTGTTAACACACTCCTCTGTCCTGCTCGCAACCAAAACACATATATTCAGCCCAAATTTGGCATAAATTCTGCGTAAATTATATATGCTTTCAGCGGTTCTACAAACATTTTCCAAGAAGACTGGCTATATAACAGAACCTCTTTCTTTCCAGAAAGCGGCTTTGGCCATCCTAAAAAATACAGTGGACTAATCCAGATGAGTCCATCAATTTGCCTAGGGGTCACTGTTTGTGCCACCAGAAAGACACTCGCAGAGAGACCCTCAAAAACTGGGGCTATGTTGTTCCATCCCAGAATGGAAACTAAAACCAGAGCCGCATTAGTGCTTGCTGGGGTAAACTGAATTCCTTGGTTCTATGCAGATCTTGCCTGTGTATGGATGACTAGAATCAAGAGGCTACCGACGTCTTCTGAGATGCCAGAAGTCAGAAATAATCCCAGCTAAATGAAAAATACCAGAAATGCGACAAAATTGGCCACAGCAAGTACAGAGCTGTAGAATCTTCAGCTCTTCAGAATCCACCCCCGCCCCCCGGCCTGAGCTGTGTATGTAGGGCCAATCATAGGCAGAGATTCATTCTGTAGATACTAGTCAAACATTGTAGTAGACGGAATAACAGCCCCTAAAGACGTCTAACACATGAATCCCTGCAACCTGTGAATATGTTACAGTACATGGTAAAGGGAATTAAGGCTGCTAGTCAGGTTAAGATGGGGGGATTTTCCAGATTATCTTTCTTAAAAATGGAAGAGGGTGGCAGGAGAGGGCAGAAAAATGAAATGTGAGAGTCAGCACACCATTGCTGACCTGCAAGACAGAGGAAGGGGCCAGAAGCCAAGAAATGCAGGTAGCCCCCAAAAGCTGGAAAAGGAAAACAAAACAAAACTCAGATTCTTCCCTAGAGCATCTAGAAGGAACTGAACCTTGTGGACACCTTGATTTTCAGCCCAGTGAGACCCGTGTTGGACATCTAACCTAGAGAACTTCGTGTTGCTTTAAGCCACTAAGTTGGTGATGATTTGTTCAGCAGTAATAGAAAACTAATACAAGCACTTTCTATGACCAGGCACTGACCCTGCCAATAGGGATGCAGATATGCCCGGCATTCCATGGACACATAGTCCAGTAGGGAGGGAAAATTCTGCACATGCAGGTAAAGTAACATGCTATGCACTAAACATGCATGTACCAAGCCCTGAGGCAACACTGAGCTGATGGTGCTCCCCTCTGCCTGGGGGAGCCAAGGAAGGCTTCCTAGAGCAGGGGAGACATTTCAGCTTAACCTAGAAGCCTGATAGAAGGGTCTGTACTGTTCCGGACTTACATGGTCCCAGGGCCTTTTATTTAGACATGAATGTTGAAGGAGGAAGCAGCTTTTTATTGTCCAGGCTGGTCTGGACCCTTGATCCTTAAAGTGTGGTCCAGAAGTCACATGGGAGCTTGTCAGAAATGCAGAATCTCAGGCGCAGCCCAACCCTACCAAGTGAGATTCTTCATTCTAACAATACCCCAGGGGATTCATAGGTGCATGACAGTTTAAGAATCACTGCCCCAAATAACAATATTCTCATCCTCACCACAGTGTGGAAAGAAACAGGGTTCCAGAAATTGCTTATGTGTATAACCCTGATAGCATGGAGGTCCCTCAGAACATTCCTACTGCTATGTGGCCATGCTCAGAATGGTGCACTCTGGCTCTGTGTCGTTTCTCAGCATCTACATAGACATCGCATACACCATCAGGCGGTACATCTCCTGCAGAAACATTTGGCAGGCTTTATTTCATAAACACTTGGTTACAAACATCACCCAGTTCTTCTATTTACGTTTTAAGAGGTGGGGTCTCACTCTGTTGCCCAGGCTGAAGTGCAGTGGCATGAACCTGGCTCTGCAGCCCTGACCTCCTGGGCTCTAGTGATCCTCTCACCTCAGTTTCTCTGAATAGCTGGAACTACAGGTGCATGCAACCATACCTGGCTAATGTTTAAATATTTTTTAGAGATGGGGGTCTTGCTCTGTTGCCCAGGCTGGTCTCAAAATTCTGGCCTGAAATGATCCTCCTGCCTCAGCCTAACCCATTTCTTTTTTAGAAAACACAACTTCAGTTCTAGCATTCTGATGCTGCAAAACTTTTCTCTTGCTTGATGACCTCAATCCCAAAATAATTTACTCTAACGGCTAAATCTTCAAATCACTGAACCTCAATTTACTTCTACCATCAGTAAAAAGAGGTCAGGGTGGCTCTGGCAAACCTAAGCCCTAGTCCTGGGAAATCCACAGATAGCCCTTTACGGCTCACTGGCTTAGTGACTCGATCCCTCCAGCCTCTTTGCTGTGCTTGAGCCACATCTCTGCTGGCTGTGGATCCTACACACTCAGAGCTGCGTCCTGTCCGTGGGCACCCTGGGGACACTTGCTGCAGGGTTGATGTTTTGTTATATTTCTGCAGCACAACCAGGGCCGGCTTCTTGGGGGCTGTACACAGTGCACTTGTCTAGCCCCACACTCAGAAGGGATTGAGGTTTAGTGCTCTGCAGTGGCAATCTTAAAACTCTTAATGATTGTATCTTTGAATTAATGTTTTGTAAGTCAAGTTATGTGCCAAAGACTTGGAGCCTCAGCTCCCACCGTTGCATCTGCCGCCTCCCTAGCAAGGGTTCTTCAATACCCCCTCTGCTGTCCTGTTGAGTGACCACTGCCCCCTTTTCCTGCTCCCTCCATAGGGTCCTGCTGAGTGACCACTGCCCCCTTTTCCTGCCCCCCTAATAGTGTGGGAGCCAGGCATGCACCCCCTGCATGCCCAGGGCATCAGGATGAGGTCCTGGGCACCTATAAGTGTCTGCACTCACCCAATGCCTATGCTTGTGCCCAAGGGAGTATGACATTCAATACCAAAAAAAAAACATGACAGAGAGAAAGAGAGAGACAGAGAGAGAGACCATGAGAGAGAAGAAAGCTTTTCTCCTACTTTAAAAAAATTGTAGTAAAAATTACGTAACATAAAATGACTCTCTTAACCATTTTAAGTGTACTGCTCAGTTGTGTTAAATACATTCACGTTTGTTATCAACTCATTTTCTTTCTGTTTTTTTTTTTTGTTTTTTTTTTTTTTGGAGACAGGGTCTCGCTCTGTCACCTAGGCTGGAGTGCAGTGGTGCAGTCTCTCAGCTCACTGCAACCTCCGTCTCCTAGGCTCAAGTGATTCTCCCACCTCAGCCTCCCAAATAGCTGGGACTAGCGGTGCATTCCTAGCTAAGTTTTGTATGTTTAGTAGAGACAGGATTTTGCCATGTTGCCCAGGCTGGTCTCAAACTCCTGGGCTCAAGCAATCTACCACCTCGGCCTCCCAGAATGCTGAGATTACAGGAGTGAGCCACCATGCCTGACCCAACCCATTTTCAAAACCGTTTTCTTCTTGCAAAACTAAAATGTGATACCCATTATTCCCTATTTTCCCCTACCCCCAGCCCCTGACAACCACCATTCTACTTCCTATCTGTATGAATTTGACAATTCCAGGTACGTCATACAAATGAATCATACAGTTTTTGTCTTTTTGTGACTGGCTTATTTCACTTAGCATAATGTCCTTGGGGTTCTTTCATGCTGTAGCATGTGTCAGAATTTCCTTCCTTTTTTAAGCTGAATAATATTCCATTGTGTGTCTATATCACATTTTGTTTATCCATTCATCTGTAGATGGACATTTAAGTTCCACCTTTTGGCTATTGTAAGTAACGCAGCCATGAACATGGTATGCAACTATCTCTTTGAGTCCCTGCTTTCGATTCTGTTGGGTATGTTTGGAAGTGGAATTGCTGAGTCATAGGGACTCCTACTTTTTGAACACACATTTTCATTTTGAACTGGGCTGTTTAAATTATACTGCTGGCTCTGCACATGCCCAGTCAGGGTATGTATGAATCACAGTGTCTGAGGACTGTTCTCCTTCAGCCAATGGAACTAAGGACTAAAGACTTTCCATGCATGACCTGATAGTGTCACCACCAGAGTGGAGCAACTGAAAAAGTAAGAGACTGAGCAAGAGTGCTCACCCTCAAGTGTCCCCACCAGTCAGGAGCAGCATGTATTGACATTCATGGCTGTAGAACATTCTGGAACTGGTTTTCATTTATCAATGCATTATTTCTTCCAATGCATACGTATTAAACATCAGCTAGGTGCCAGACCTAGTTAAAGACACTGAGGATAAAGCAGTAAACAATGCATGGAAGGGTCTTCCAGGCAAGTCAGACAAGCAAACTAATTGCACATTCGACGGTTTCTTGTGAAAAGTTCTATAAAGGGGAAATGTTGGGCCCTGAGCCCAAGGGTAGAAAGCAGGCTGTGCATGAGTCACTGTCCTGCTTTTAAGGGGCTGGTAAGGTAAGGCAGGAGTTTCCAAAGTGGTACGTGAGATGATCTTAGGTGGTATGTTTTATATTTTCTTTTTAATAGGTACATATTCAGTTTAACATACGTTTGGAAGTATATATCTAATACCTCAAACCCTCAATTCTTCACTATTTCCTGGATGATGCTCAGTTTAAAAAGGAGTTCAAGTAAAATGAATAAACTAAATATTAAAGCCTATTATGTTGTTATTAAAATAAATAAATAATGCAGCAGCTACATGAATGAGACCTAAACATTTAAAGATTGCAACTAAAAAAACTACATTTTGGAAACTCCTTGTGGGTTTTAATTTTTTAAATATAGGCATATTTTTAGGAAGAGTATTACTAGGGCTAAGATACAGCTAATTCCATGGGGAAAGGGAAGCAGCTGTGTTTGAGAGGAGCTCCTAACTCAGTTTAGGGGATTCGAGAAAGGCTTCCAAGAAAATTGCTTCATGCAATGAATTCTGTTCCTTGAATTACTCAGTCCAGGTGTATTTGTGTGAAATCTTCACGTATGAGCGGTGGAAACCCACTACAGCCAGCTTAAGCAGGAGGAGTAATTTGCAGATGAGGATGCTGGGTGATCCCACAGTGTCTCAGGCCTCAGAGTGACCCACCTCGCTCAGTCTCTGCTCCTGGTGCCCACTCTTATCTGAGCCTCTACCTCTCACACTCACTGCACACTTCCTTTCTCAGTGTATTTCCAAGTAGACAAGGTGGAAAATGGCTACCACATTCTTCTGTTTATATCACTTCCATTCAAAGACCGTCTTGTCTGATGTTACCATTTCTTACTTCTAAGTCTTGACTTCTGGGGAAGAGACTCTGGTCAGGTCCATCATAGGTGACCTCAGAGGTGGGGGTCCTGTTCACACAAGGACCACTGTCACCATGTGGGTCAGGGAGGGGGCAATTCCCAGAATCCAAGTGGGAATGGGGTTGGAGATCCAGGCAGAAAATCTGATGGCACGACCTGGAAAAGTCCTCATTTCAACAGCTTCCAGGCTCCCCCGTGCCCAACATCAGTGTAGGTAGGAACTGCTAACAAGCCTGGAACAACATTTTCTCTTAGGCGACCTTGAGGACACGGGTGGCAGGAGAGAGCTGGAGTGACAGGGGACCTTGACCCCACCCCTGGCCTGTGACCCAGGGGTTCTCTTGGGGAAGAAGGAAAGCAGTCCCATGGGCCTGCCACGTGCCTAGGATTTGGGGCTATGTTAACCCACAGGAGGGAGGTAGGGAGGAAACCGTTTGGCTATGCCTATATTTCTACTTTATATCCCAGAAAATAATGGGATTTGGCCCTTCCACTTTGAAAGGCTGTGTCATTCAACAGAGTAATCGCTAACACATGTATAGCTCTTACTATGTACCAAGTGCATACCATGTTCTAAGTGTTTTACACAGATTAACTCAAATAACTCTGTGATACATAGCTGCCACTATCCCCTTTCCTGAAGGTAAGAAAATTAAGGCACAGAGAGGTCAAGGAACTTACCCACGTTTACACAGAAAGGAAATGCAGAGCTAGAACTCAAACCCAGGCAATCTGTCTTCAGAGCCTATGATCAAAAGGCCAGACAGACCAAGGTTAAAGTCTTGCTTCACCCCTTACTTGTTAGAAGTTCTCTTTAAACTATTGATTCAGTGATAAAATGGAACAAAAGACACCCACCATATAAGATTATTGTAAAGAACTAGTGGAAAAAATCTATAACTACAAAGCACTTAGAACTGAATAGGTACTTGATCAGGGTAGTTACTATTGTTAAGGAAGGATAAGGAATCTGAATATTGTTCAGCTCTCATGGGCACCTGGTGATGGGGTGTGTCCCCATTTTCCACACTTTAATTGTCTGCTTAGGCCAGCTCTCATTCAGGCCAGTCCACTCTGTTGCAAGGGAATAATCCATGCAATTGTTACCCAGTGCCATAGGTCGCTGAGTATAGCTTCTCATATTACGTATCTTCACATCCTGCTGAGCAATAGCACTAGTGGTGCTTTTTCTATGCTTATTTAAAATTTCAGTTCTCCTTAATTGAAGTAGAGCACACATAAAGGGCACAAATTGTAAATGCACGGCTCCAATGTTTTGTGTGCAGATGTCCAGATCCAGGCCTAGAACACGTCCAGCACCCCAGAGGCTCCCTCTGCCCTTTCCCCATCAATTCCCACACCAGCCAACCATGGAGGCTCTTGCCTGTAATCCCAGCACTTTGGGAGGCCGAGGCGGGCGCATCACTTGAGGTCAGGAGTTTGAGACCAGCCTGGTCAACATGGTGAAACCCCATCCCTACTAAAAATACAAAACTTAGCTGAGTGCAGTGGTGTGTGCCTGTAATCCCAGCTACTCTGGCAGCTGAGGCAGAAGAATCACCTGAACCTGGGAGGCGGAGGTTGCAGTGATCCGGGATTGCACCATGGCACTCCAGCCTAGGAGACAAAGCAAGACTCCATCTCAAAAGATAAGATAAGATTAAAATAAAATAAAATAAAATTCCCACACCAAAGAGCTGGCCAATGGGCTGACTTCTATTGCCTTAGGTTCATTTTGCCTGTTTGTGAACTTTGTAGATATGGCTGGATTTGTACTGCTAGCGTTTTTGTGGGCACTTCTTGCCTTCTTCTGCCATGCAGGTGAGTGAGCTATTTGTGGCCAGCGAGCCTTTGTTGAAACCCTCTTTGTTCCTTACTGCAACCCTACACACACTTGTACAGGAGTAGAGCATGCCAGCCTGAAGAGGCAACCAACTGTTTTTTTAATGTTAGATAAATAAAGCAGGGTCAATAGAAGCCTCATGTATTGTGAAGTAATAAACATTCATTAAAATTCATAACTTGACAATTAAATATTGACACCTGTGTTCTGGCTCTCACAAAAGATTTAAAATCTCTCAGAGGATTTGTAAGTGGCAAGAGCAAAAAAGGGGAAGGCATGCAGCCTTAAAGTGAGTTTAGGACAAGCTCAAGTCACCGCCCTTAGTGACAGTACCAAGAATAACATTTTTAAAAAGCAAACAAACAAAAAAAAAACAGGCCTTGCCACATTATTCCCAGGCCTTATACGGTGGACTTTGTGTGAATTCTTGTATTCATTCCTTCAATGACTAGATATTATTCCCATTTTGCAGATGGGAAAATTGAAACTGAAAACAGTTAAGTAAATTGCCAAACTTCCCACAATAAGTAGAGATGCCAGGATTTGAACCATCTTTGTCAGAACCTACAGTTCTCAGCCACTATGCTCTGCATGAATGAGGGGTGGGTGACATCCTGAAAAGAACGCTGGCTTTGGTAATGAACAGAGGTAGGTTCCTGGCTCCGCCTCTCCCTGATTCTTTTTGATCCTCAAGCAAGAAAAGAGCAGGGAGAGATAATTTCTACTTTGCTGGTTTGTTAAAACATAAGTAATAATATTTTAAAAGCACCTCTCTCTCATCAAAGGCACTCAGCCAGTGGTGGCTTGTTAAAACTATTCACCATCACACTCACTAGAGGTGAGCTGCCAGTAGCAATGACAGCTGCACCTTGCAGCAAGGATCTTCCCAGCAGAAGTGACACCCACTGGCCATAGGGAGCCTGCACCTCTCTATCTGTCACCTTGCACTTTGTAGGCCTTCCAGCAGGGGCTGTCTCTGGCCTGAAGGTCCCACACAACACCACAGACAAGGCAGCAACTGAACACACAAGTCAACCAATGGATCTGAACGACTCGCAGTCACCCATCAATTCAGTGAAACAACTACTATTGATTTCTGGGGGTTTTCCACCTCACTGGTTGTTTAACTGAATTGATGGGTGTTCTGTGGAATTGATTGCACCAGCCAGTTCTTTTAGTGTGATGGAGACAAAATGCTAGTATGTTTCCCAGAAAATGAATGAATCTGCTCGTTAAAGAGAATGGTCTGCCAAATAATTGTTTCCAGTGACAGTGGTTTTCCTTCTCCGCTGCTTCTGCGTAGGGATTGGGAAGTATGTAAGGGACTTTCATTGCATGTCAATATGCTGATAAGCTGGCCCCTTTCAATTTCCTCACAGTTCTCAGGGGCTGATTAGATGCCAGAATGAATCCACCAATCTCCCTCTCCCCACACACAGACTTGTGCCAGTTCTGAGTCATTGTGTTTCATATGTTCCCCACCACCACCACCAATCATGTGCATCAAAGCTGATTTTCCCCACTAAATGAAAATGCAGACTCTTAGGCAAGTCAACAGTATGCCAACTCTCAGGGCTGATGATTTACACACCTATGATTTATATTTTCTTCCCTGGAGGTTGTTTTTTGTGGATTTCAGACAGCACCACACTTGTTTTCAATGACAGTGATTAAAAAAACAGATGTCAGGATGAGGACTAGGGAACGGTGTGGGGGATAGAATGACAAGAAAATAAAAAGGCTGATTGAGAGAAGTCTGAAACCTTTCCTTGAGTCACTGAGCTCTTATGGTTCCCCCAGCCATGGGGAGAGACGGGTTTTTCCCTTTTAGGAAAATATAGATTATAGAAAATACATAGATTAAAGTTAATTTTTATTGACTTTCGGAAAAAAAAAATCTCTCTCTTTGGGCTGTTGCCACTGTCATTGTTATTTCACTGTTGTGCTGAGATCTCAGGGCTATTGAAATTGGTGATGCAAGTAAAATTCTCACATGCAATAAAAGAGAAAAAGATCCTAAGGACATGGAGTCTCACTCGCCATAAAGCTCCGTAAGTCAGTTGACTCCAAATATGCAATGTATATTTTGCATTTTTATGCATTTTATACAGCATGAAATGCCTCACTTCTGGCAATTCATATGTAAGACAGTATACTAGTTCATTTTCACATTGCTGTCTTTATAGACATACCTGAAACTGGGAACAAAAAGAGGTTTAATTGGACTTACAGTTCCACATGGCTGGGCAAGGTCTCACAATCATGGTGGAGGGTGAAAGGTACTTCTTACATGGCAGCAGCAAGAGAGAATGAGAGAAGAAGCAAAAGCAGAAACCCCTGATAAACCCATTAAATCTCATAAGCTTATTCACTATCGTGAGAATAGCATGGGAAAGACTGGCTCCCATTATTCAATTACCTCCCTCTGGGTCCCACCCACAACATGTGGGACTTATGTGAGATACAATGCAAGTTGAGATTTGGGTGGGGACACAGCCAAACCATCTCAGATGGTGTTGACATTAAGGGTCACACAGTGTGGGGTGACACAATGCCAATGTTTAAAAATGTGATTTGTGGGACAGGCATGGTGGCTCACACCTGTAATCCCAGCACTTTAGGAGGCCGAGGCAGGTGGATCACCTGAGGTCAGGAGTTCAAGACCTGGCTAACATGGTGAAAACCAATTTCTACTAAAAATACAAATAATTAGCCGCACATGGTGGTACACGCCTATAGTCCCAGCCACTTGGGAGGCTGAGGCAGGAGAATCACTTGACCCTGGGAGGTGGAGGATGCAGTGAGCCAAGATCATGCCATTGCACTCCAGCTTGAGCAACAAGAGCAAAACTCTGTCTCAGAAATAAATAAATAAATTTGATTTGCTTCTGGATATTGACATACTTTATGGTACACAAAAGATGAGCCAGGAAGCAAGTCTCCCTCATTGAAAACAAATGAGGAATTGTGAATTTGACTATGAGGCACTAGAAAGTAGACAATTTCTCAGTGGTACTAGAAGAGCATCCCTCAAAGTGGCAGGTATAAAATAAGTGGGAACACCTATAAATGATTAAAAACTCTTAGCAAACTAGAAATAGAAAGGAAATTCCTTAATCTGACTTTTTAAAATATCTATTAAAATCCTACAGCAAATGCTATTTCTAATGGCAATCGCTGAAAGTATTCTCTCTGAAATAAGAAACAGGGCAAGGAAACCTGTGACCAGCACTTCTAGCCAACATTGTATTGGAGATCCTGCCAGCATAGTAAGAAAAAGAAAGAAAACCTACAAAGATTGGAAGCAAGAAAAAAAAAAAAAAAAAAACAGAAACTGCTAGTTGTTGCATTGTCCAAAAAGGAAAACTCGAGAGATATCTGTAAGAAGAATTAATAAGAGTGTTCCACACTACTGTGGAATCTTCAGGATTTTTTTTATTTTGTTTTTTTTTTTTCCAGTTGTGCCTAACCCACATATATTTAAAAGTGTTTTTTTTCATCAAGACTTTCCTATTTAGTTTTCAAAGAAATAACAACTTTTGGTCACTAATTCATATAATATTTCCCTAAATCATAATTTTATTGTTAAATGTAACTGTCATTAACAGGTTTTGGTCCAAACACAACTAAACCCTACTAAGTATGCTGCTCAAGTGATAGAAGCAGAAATGCATGGATGTATGAGTCTCAACTATTGCTTATATCAAGCATGTCTTTTTAGGCTAATGGGGCCTTACCCACCTTGGAGAAACTGGCTTCCTAGGGCTAGTCAATTCCCAGAGATGGTACTATAAGTGCCCTTTCATACACAAACCAACCAATCCAGAGCCCACTCCTCTCCCACTTCCTCTATCAGGCTGTTACACTCGAGGCCAATATTCCCTTGCCTAATCATCTCAGGACCAAGTACCAGACAATTCAGGGCAGCCCCTACATCCCAGGGCCTGCTGAAATTATTCTAACTAGTCGATCCTAAGCTTGCTTACCTTGCCTCATCCATTCCCTCCCATGGAAACTACAGTAAAGGTTCTTGCCTTGTAAGCATCTTCCATTAGGTAATGCACGTTGCAGAATCTGCAACATTCTGACCTGTAATGTGCTTCTGATGCTCTTCGGCATTAAATTCCTTGCTTTCAGAACCATAACCAGGAATCGTTAGGCACTGTGAGGAATACACAAGCTTCCATCCACAGGGCTTTCAGAGCCCCCAAAACTTTATTGCCAGCGGTGGTTCTGGCAAGACCTGCACCCAAATAGCAGGTAAAGGCACCCGGCTGACCATCAATGCTTCCCACATTGTATTTATCTCTGGTCACCTCCACTTGGCCTTCATAGATCTTGTCCATGCCAAACCTACTGAGAAGCCTGTATGCCACCAGCAGGCCAGTACAACATGCTGCAGCATCATTTGTCAGGCCAACCTTTACACCGTATTTTGGCAGTTCGTGTGCATAAGCTGCACAGACTATCATGTCCCAATCTATATGGGCATAAGCCATCTGACAAATGGTATGTCTATTTATCACACAATCATTCTGTATTTGTGTGTGTTAGACTTATTTTTATCCTGTACCACCAAGTGTTTCCAAGCATAATAATCAGTTTTACCTTCTCACTATCTTCTAAATGTCACTTGGTATCTCTTAAAGTAGGCCTTATACTTGACAACTTTAACAAACCCCACCCTGCGGAACAGACCCGTGTCCACAGCTCAGCACTGACTCCTAGAACTGGAATTTACTCAAATTCTCCATCTTGTCATATACTTTTGACATTCTCCATCTTGTCATATGCTTTTTTGAATATCAGTCACTTAATTTGAAGTCTATGTCGATAACTCCAACATTAGAGAAAACTGTGAGTGTTTTTAGTTTGTTTTTAGTTTGTCTATTTTATTTTTTCCCTTGGTCTTGTTTATTAGTATCCCTGGTAATTTTTGTTGGATGCTGGACATCATCTTTGAAAAGTTACAGGCCGGGCGCAGTGGCTCAAGCCTGTAATCCCAGCACTTTGGGAGGCCGAGACGGGCGGATCATGAGGTCAGGAGATCAAGACCATCCTGGCTAATACGGTGAAACCCCGTCTCTACTAAAAAATACAAAAAACTAGCCGGGTGAAGTGGCGGGTGCCTGTAGTCCCAGCTACTCGGGAGGCTGAGGCAGGAGAATGGTGTGAACCCGAGAGGAGGAGCTTGCAGTGAGCTGAGATCCGGCCACTGCACTCCAGCCTGGGTGACAGAGCAAGACTCCGTCTCAAAAAAAAAAAAAAAGAAAAGAAAAGTTACAGAGGTTCTGGGTGATATCCCTCTCCCTTTTGAATACCTTTGTTCATTACTGGTTCAAAAGAGGATTCGCTCTGTCCTCTGGAAGCTGGCAAAGAGGGAGATCACCTAAATGAAATCAGGCTGTGAGCAAGCCGAGGCTCAATGCAGTCTTTGAATACCTTGATCCATTCCTGGTTCACACCTTCTCCTGAAGCACAGCACTGCAGAAGTTCTGACTTAATGCCTGGAGTGCTTCCCAGGGCCTCTCCCCTTGGATAGATCCCACACTTTAATATTCTGCTTCTCTAGCACCGTGAGTCTACCAGAAACCCTGCTCCACTGCAGCTGCCTTGCACTTGGCTTTGTGGCTCTCCTCCATGAACAGCTTAAGTAACATATGTTGAGGGAAAACTGATATTAAGCAAGGCTACTCCTTCACACGTCCTTTCTCTCTGAAATCTTCACCCCTCAAGTACTGGCTGTAAGTCCTTACCAGCCCCAAACTCCAATTTCTGTCTCCCAAACCCCTTGAGGTTGAGGAAAGCTCAGCTGACTTCACCCCTGCTCAAGGGTCAGTAAATGCCCCCAAGGTAAGCAGCATGCAGAACCTGGTCTAATCTCAAAGAACATTTCTGCCCCCTATGATCTTACCCTTCAAACATAGGCAGCCTCCATCATTCACATATGCCTTTAATTTTATATTTTACTTTCTCCAGCTTCTCTAGTGTCTCTCAGAAGAAGCATTAGGCTGTTACATGATATTCCATCATAGTCAGAAGGTGAGGTCTGTTGTGCCAGACCCCTACTGACTCCAGCAGGGATGGCACGATGTCCCAGAGGCCAAAGAAGAGACCCAGGGCCAACAAAGGAGACCCTGGGTGTATTGAGGACTTACATACAGGGCAGTTCAGGAGCAGCGAGTGGACAGAAAAACCACTATTGTTTGTAAAAAAGATACAGTTTATATAGTATTTTCACTTAGCAAACTCCACCTACCAACCCACACCTAGCACCCTCCCTTTAACCCAAAACAATGGGCCTCAATCCCCTGTATGACCTGCATTCCAAGGAATGGGCCAGGGATTCAGATGTCCTTCCCTTCAGAGATAAGGAGTGAATCTCCAGGCTGGCCACTCCTGGGTTCCTTAGCTCCAAACTCTGAACACACATTCTTCTTAGACCATAGGATTATTCTTAGGGTATGCTTGAGTTATTGCTGTCAGATGTGTCTGCCGTACAAAGTCCCACTGAGGACACATAGAAGGATGGCTACTAAGCAGTGAGGGTAAAACTAAAATGAAACACCACAAGTTTTTAGTGGAAAGAGTGATAAGAACAGGAGAATGAGGGAATTCAGAATAGCAATAAAAAATGGAGGAGAGATGAGTCATGGGATATAGAATGTCTAGAAAGTGTTGAGGGCAGAAAAGAGTTGAAAGAAAAACAGGAGCAAAGAGTTGTAAGCCAATAATGATTCTGACCTTTCTCTAAACTGCCCTGTGTAATATACTCATCCACCAAATCGCCACACAGGCAGCATATGGCTAGCGCTCAACTCAATGGATTACATTCCAAAACTTCAAAATTGAAGTCATGTCTACTGATATGAAGTGTGGCTAGAAAGTATCTTAGACATGTGATCATGACATGCTTCCCTACTGGACTGTAAGCTCCACTAAGGGAGAAGCCTTGTGTGGCTTGTTTACCATTGCCTCATCTGCCCCTAGCCTAATGTTCTGCACAAGTAGGCATGTTCAAAGTCAATTTACTGAATAATGCACCATTAAAAACATAAATAACAGTCAGGCACGGTGGCTCATGCCTGCAACCACAGCACTTTGGGGAGTTGATGTGGGAGGATCACTGGACGCCAGGAGTTCAAGACCAGCCTACATAGTGAGACCCCATCTCTACAAAAAAAAAAATTAAAAATTAGCCAGGAGTGGTGGCACATGCCTATAGTCCTAGCTATTCAGGAGGCCGAAGTAGGAGGATTCCTTGAACCTAGGAGTTCAAGGCTGTAATAAGCTGTGATTGCACCACTGCACTCCAGCCTGGGTGACAATGCGAGACCCTGTCTCTAAAAATATGTAAATAAATAAAAACCTGAATAACAATTTTTGAAACCATGAAATTATTTAGAGCCTAGATGTACATTGAAAGTGGAGACAGTGAAGCAAAATTTCATGCTACGGGATGTGAGGGAAAAAGATGGATTGAGGATGACATTAGCCTGAGCAATTGAAAGAATGGATTTGACACGGGCTGAGATGAGGAAAGATGTGGGTGTTGAAGAGGGTTTGAAGAGGGTCCAGGTAAGAGATTGGCTCTACATATGCTGACTTGGAGATATCCATTAGGGATCCAAGTTGAGATGTCCATAGGCAGAGAGATGAGTCCACAATCTTTAGCATATGATGGTGCTGAAAGCCTTGGAACTGGGTAAGATCACTATGGGGTGTGCTGACTATCCTCCCTTTGCCTCCCTATTGCCATGTTCCATCCTCCTATCCTCCTTTATCCTGGCTCATTTGGACTTTGTCAGTCAGATTTTTGGCTTCTATTGGGGTTCAGCCAATAGGAGCATGAGCAAGAGATCAAAGACCCAGACCCTCCTGGCTGAACTGTCTTATGCTGACTCTGTCCCTGCATCAAAGGCTATAGCTCCCACCAGCCAGCTCACACTTTCTATTACCCTTTTTCAGTTCCCGTAGCCACTCCTCTTCTAGCCCCTTCAGGCTCTTCACTGTTTCTAGCTCCAGATACTGCATTATCTATTGTTAGTGTGTCTAAATTGTACTCACATCTATAAAATGTCCCATTATCATACTCTCCTCAAATTACCCAGGTATTGCCTACTGGGGCCCTAATACAGGAAGAAGACAAGATATAAACCCAAGGACTAGGACCTGGGCAGTCAACTTAAGAGTTTGGGAAGAAGAGCAGGAGCAAGTAAAGGAGAACAAGAGGAAGCAACCAAGGATGTAAGAGACAAAAATATGCAGACCCCAGGTGAAGAAAGCATCTCCAGAGGGATGAGCAGCAGTGTTGATGGTATAGATAGTTCATGTGAGATAAGGACCCACTGAGAATATGCCATTGGCTCAGCAACATGGGAGTACTGATCACCTTGACAAGAGCAATTTTGGTGGGATGCTAATGCAATGTTTCCACGTACAGTGATTACAGATAGAAAATGAGGGGAGATTCTGCTGATCTCTTCCCAATGATAATAAGTAATCATAGTTTCCGGAAAATGAGATATAAAACTATATTTAAGGTATATTTTTAATCGGCATAGCACTATGCAAATGTAGAGACTCCCAAATAATAATGACAGCCACCATTAAACAAGTACTAAGAGCCAGGCTCAGGGCCAGACGCTTTGCATATATTGTCTTACTTAATCTTCATAGACATCCCATGAGACAGAATTATTATTCCCATTTAATTGATTCATTTGACAGCTATTTATTGAATACCTACTATGGACTAAGTACTGCTCTAACTTATGTAACATCAGTTATCCAAAGGGAAAAATGAATCTGCTTTAATGAACTTACTTTCTGGTGGTAAGGTTCAAATAAGGAACTGCAACACAGAGAAGTCACATAATTTTTTCCAAGTTCAAAAAGCCAGGAAGTAGAGGACCTAGAATTTGAACAAAACACTGTTCTTTCCGGTACATTTTCGACTTTGAAATAGCATACCAACAAATTTACAATCTAAAGGTTGTTCTAAAAAATCAGAGATGACTTTAAGCTTTCTGTAGAATAAACATGATTTCTGGGGCAAGTCTCAATTCCATATTCAAATATGAAACATCTAGGCTGGTGCAGTGGTTCATGCCTGTAATCCAAGCACTTTGGGAGGCTAAGGTGGGTGCACCGCCTGAGGTCAGGAGTTCGAGACCAGCCTGGCCAACATAGTGAAACCCTGTCTCTACTAAAAATATAAAAATTAGCTAGGTGTGGTGGTGCACACCTATAGTCCCAGCTACTCAGGAGGCTGAGGCAGGAGAATCACTTGAACCTGGGAGGCTGAGGTTGCCGAGATCGTGCCACTGCACTCCAGCCTAGGTGACAGAGTGAGACTCCATCTCAAAAAAAAAAAAAAAAAAAAAAAAAAAAAAAAAAACCAACAAATATGCAACATCTGATGGCCCAATATCTGTCAAGGACTAAGATTAAAAAACTCAAATATTGAGTAATTTTGTCCAGGAAACCCATCAGTAGTTCACTGCATTTGAACTCCAAAGGAAGCATAAACACATACACAATACACACACACTCAGACACTCTCTCTCTCTTACACATACACATGCTTTTATATAAACCTATCTGGGAGGGGAAGAGGAAGGGAGAGTGACCCTGGCATTGCGTGTCTTGGGCAAGTCAGAAGACAGGGGGATTTCTAGAAGAAAGCACACAGAAGCATCTTCTAAAGCTGAAAAGCCCTGTTTAGATATTTGTCTAACAACAATAGGTACAAAGCCCACGACTCGAGGATTCCCCAAATCCCTCCGGAAAACAGAGCCTAAGGAGTTAGCCACTGAAAACCTGTACCTTACCTTCCAGCAATGGCACGGGACCCCTGGTGGTGGCAGGGGGAGTGCTGGGTGCACGGGAGGGAGAAATACCCTTGCTCACAGAGACTGCAAATCTCTTTGTGATACAAAATGACAGGAAAGTGACAAATAGCCTTTAACTCCACTTTCATGATTTAAGTCTTAGGGTTCCATTTGTTTATTTTTAATCTTCTGGGTGGGTGTCTCTTTTCTAGTCTATCGGCATAAATGCCTGATTGGGCCTCAGCTAATCAACTCTAGCGGTTTCTGATTCCACCCAGATAGGATGGAAGATAACACATGTGTCTAACTTGATTGCCAGGCGTTGGTTGTACTGTACATCCTGCTGCCTTGTGGCTTTTACCTTTTATCTCTGTGAGCTCTGTATGCTCAGAGAATCTTTCAAAATCATTTATCTTAAGCTATCCAGCTGCTGCCTCTCAGTGTGTATGTCCAGCCAGAAGATGAAATTCCCATGGGTAAATCTGGGCTCTAAACCCTCAGTGGCTATACAACAGTCTTCCTGATAGACTCTCCAGAGTTTCATATTTTCTAGAAAGGGGAAGAAAAAAGGGACACTTCATTGTTGACCACCTACTAAGTACCAGATGATCCAACAGACACCTTATAAGCATTACTCCCAATTTATGGTCTCTTTTTCATAGACAAGAAAATGCGCCAAAAGAAAGCCCAGTTTGCAAGAAGCAAAGCCAAGAATTAAACCTAGTTTAGATTGTCAGTTGCATAAATCAGAGGTACAGTTTCTCACTGTCTTGTAAAGTCTTATGTGTCAGAGATTGCTAGCTCTCCCCTAGTGACTGTTGCCCCTTCTCTCTCAATTTCAGCTGAGCAGTTTCTCCAAATAAAGGCTATATTTTCCAGCCTCCTTTGCAACATGGTGTTGCCATGCAGCAAAGTTCTGACAAGTGGGAAGTAGTTGGAAGTGGTGAGCTTCTTCTAAGTTGCTCCATTAAAAAGAAAGGGCTTCCTTCCCCTGTCCACTGGCATCTTAGGCAAAAATGATGAGTTATTTCAGACTACGTGGATAAGGGCAACTCCCTACAGAGAGGAAGCAATAATGCAGAATGGGTACCCATCACCAACGCCATGAAGCCATCCTACCAATCCTGGCTGCTTACACACCAACTAACATAGTTTGAATTTGTGTACCCACCCAAATCCCATGTCAAATGGTAATCACCAGTATTGGAGGAGGAGTCAGGTGGGAGGTGATTGGACCATGGGGGCAGACTTTCCCCTTGCTGTTCTCATGATAGTGAGTTCTCATGAGATCTAATTATTGAAAAGTGTGACACCTCCCCGCTCTCTCTCTTCCTACTTCTCTTGCCATCTAAGATGAGCCTCTTTCCTCTTTGCCTTCCGCCATAATTGTAAGTTTCCTGAGGCCTCCCCAGCCATGCTTCCTGTACAGCCTATGGAACTGTGAGCCAATTAAACCTCTTTGCTTTATAAATAACCCAGTTTCAGGTGGTTCTTTACAGCCAAGCAAGAACAGACTAATATAGAAAATTGGTACTTAGGAGTGGGGCACTGCTGTAAGATATTTGCAAATGTGGAAGCAACATTGGAACCTGGTTTAACAGGCAGAGATTAGAACAGTTTAGAGGGCTCAGAAGAAGACAGGAAGATGAGGGAAAGTTTGGAACTTCCTAGAGACTTGTTAAATTGTTGTGCCCAAAATACTGATAGTGATATGGACAATGAAGTCCAGGCTGAGGAGGTCTCAGATGGAGATGAGGAATTTATCGAGAACCAGAGCCAAAGTCACTTTTGTTATGCATGAGCAAACAGATGATCTGAAACTGGAAGCAGAGTGTAAAAGTTTGGAAAATTTGTAGCCCAGCTATGTGGTAGAAAAGAAAAACCCATTTTCTGGGGAGGAATTCAAGCCAGCTACAGAAATTTGCATATGTAAAGAGGAGCCAAATGTTAATAGCCAAGATAATAGGCAAAATACCTCAAAGGCATTTTGGAGGTCTTTGCAGCAGCCCCTCCCATCACAGGCCTGGAGGCCCAGGAGGAAAGAATGGTTTTGTGGACTAGGATAGAGTCTAGCTACTCTATGCAGACTAGGATAGAGTCTAGCTACTCTATGCAGCCTGAGGACGTGGTGCCCTGAATCCTGGCTGCTCCAGCTTCAGCCATGGCTAAAAGGGGCCAAGGTGCTGCTCAGGCAGAGGGTGCCAGCCATAAGCCTTGGCAGCTTCCATGTGGTGTTAAGCCTGCAAGTACACAGAGTGTGAGAGTTGAAGCTTGGAAGCCTCTGCCTAGATTTCAGAGGATGTATGGAAATCCTTGAATGTCCAGGAAGACTGTTGCAGGGGTGGAATCCTCATGGAGAACCTCTACTAGGGAAAAGTGAAGGGGAAATGCAGGCTTGGAGTCCCCCACACAGAATCCCCACTGGGGCACTGCCTAGTGGAACTGTGAGAAGAGGGCCACTGTCTTCCAGACCCCAGAATTGTATATCTACTGACAGCTTGCACTGTACTTCTGGAAAAGCCACAGGCACTCAATGCCAGCCAGTGAAAGCAGTCAAGGGGGCTGTATCCTGCAGAACTGCAGGGGTGGAGCTTCCCAAGGCCTTGAGAGCCCACCCATTGCATCAGTGTAGCCTGGATGTGAGACATGGAGTCAAAGGAGATTATTTTGGAGCTTTAAGATTCAATGGCTACCCTGTTGGGTTTTGAACTTGCACGGGGCCTGTAGCCTCTTTGTTTTGACTGATTTCTCCCTTTTGGAATGGGAGTGTTTAGCCAATGCCTTTACCCCTATTGTATCTTGGAAGTAACTGACTTGTTTTTTTATTTAACCGACTCATAGGCAGAAGGGACTTGCCTTTTCTCAGATGAGACTTTGGACTGTGGACTTGTGAGTTAATGCTGAAATGAGTTAAAACTTAGGGGACTGTTGAGAAGAGATTATTGTATTTTGTAATGTGAGAAGGACATGATATTTGGGAGGGGTTGGGGTGGAATTACATGGTTTAAATTTGGGTCCTCATAACCAATGCCATGAAGCCTTCCTACAAATCCTGGGCTGCTTACACACCAATTAATATGGTTTCAATTTGTGTCCCTGTCCAAATTTCATGTTGAACTGTAATCCCCAATGTTGAAGGAGAGGTCTGGTGGGAGGTTATTGGATCAGGGTGGCAGACATCCCCCTTGCTGTTCTCATGATGGTGAATGAGTTCTCATGAGAGGTGGTTGTTAAAAAGTATGTAATACCTCTCCTCTTCTCTATTCCTCCTGCTCTAGCCATGTAAAATGTACCTCCTTCCTCTTTGCCTTCTGCCATGATTGTAAGTTTCCTGAGGCCTCCCAACCATGCTTCCTGTACAGCCTGTGGAACTGTTAGCTAATTAAACCTCTTTTCTTTATAAATTACCCAGTTTCAAGTATTTCTTTATAGCAATGTGAGAACAAACTAATACACCAACTATGACATGAAAGAGAAAGAAATCTCTATTTTGTTTAATCAACTATCATTTCAGATCTCTGCCACCATGACCAAGGCTATAGCCTAACTAAAATCCCTTTTTTCAGAAGATTTTCTCACCTTATCCCTCTTTAGGAACAAGTATTCTCTCAAAGGAATTTAGGTAAACACAAGAATAACACATTTTGGTGGGAAACCCTGATTGTTTACAGAACACCTTCAAAAGCTAATAATTTTGCATTCAAAGAAATATATAAAGTCAAGAGATTTTGAAAATAAAAAACCTTAGCAATATCCAAGGGCCTATTAGGGTACATATTATGTTTCTGAGATGCACTGATGAAGTAATGTGTGTTAGAGAAACACATGCTACATTCATTTAATGTTTAACCTTTTGGGTAAATGTCCCTTTTTAAGGAACGTCCTGAAAATATGGATATGAACATAGTGACTTTGAAATCAAAGAGAATCAAGGCCAGGTGCCAGCTCAGCCACTTAGTAGCACAAGTAAAGTCTTTAATTTTTCTAAGCATTAACAACTACTCAGCTAACAGTAACTCAGACCTCATACTATAGGAAAAGAAGTAAAAGCAATGATGAACAAATTCACAGACAAATAAATATAAAAGACCAATAAGCATATGGGAAAAAGTCAGCTCAATAGATATCAGAGAAGATTAAAAATGTGAAAGAATTATACAACTCAAAGAACTGTCCCAGAATATTTGGAACCATATTAGAGTACCTTACATATAGTAGAAGCCTGGCAAGTGTCCATGGTTGGTCCAACCTGCTCTGAATTTTGTTTGCATTTCACAGCAACTAATTCCTTTAATTTCAGGGAAAGTGGCTGTGCCTGCTGCTTTATGTCTGTCTTATAGAAAAACTAGTTCAATAAAACTTGAAGACTAGAGGGGGTAGTTATAATAATAGACAGTTCTGTTTGGTTTACATTTAGATGCTGGTGGGCAGATATACTCTTGGACACAGAAAAGGTCACAAAACATGAAGTCAGGAGCCACTAGTTTCAGTCTGAGTTCTACCATCTACTTTCTCCATCAAATTTTGATCAGTCTCAGTTTTCCCATATGAATCTATGGCATTACATGTCTGTTTTTTTGTTTTTAATTAATGGACAGATACTCCAATTAGTATAAACATAGATACCAAGCAATGAAATAAACCCCGAAGAAGTGAAATGACAATGTGTAGCAAACAACCAACTATGACTCAATGAGCAAGAGGAAGTGACCTGTCCTCCAGGATGCAGACAGTGAAAACCCTCACACTCTCCACATTCCCAACTGTCCTGAATAGCCAAATCCATGTGCCATTATTTCAGACTGCAGCTCCCACCACACACACACATAAACACTCACAAACCCTTTCTACAGATCGCTAACCCATCTTTGTCCCCTGCACTAGATTTCAAAGATTAACATTTTCAATCCAGTGTCTACCTCTACACATGCTGTAGTCATGTGTCTGTTGCATTCTCCAAACTCTCTGGAACTAAACTGAATGTCTCAAGCCTCCATGACCTGGGCCTGAAATCCTATTGTTTTTTCTACTTGGTGGAGAGGTCTTGGAGTCTTTTTCCCAACTCAGATGCCCCTGCTACAAAGTAATATCTAAAAAGCCCATTGAAAAAATAAAAATAGCCAGGTGTGATGGCTCACGCCTGTAATCCCAGCACTTTGGGAGGCTGAGGTGGAAGGATCACCTGAGGTCAGGAGTTCAAGACCAGCCTGACTAACATGGAGAAACTCCATCTCTACTAAAAATACAAGATTTTTGCAAAATACAAGATATAAAAGATTTTTACAGAAATACAAAAAGATTGTGCCAAACCCATCTATCTGGGTCCTTTCCCATTGCAAAATTAGCCAGGCTTGGTGGCACATGCCTGTAATCCCAGCTACTCAGGAGGCTTAGGCAGGAGAATTGTTTGAACCCGGGAGGCAGAGGTTGTGGTGAGCCAAGATCACGCCATTGCACTCCAGCCTGGGCAACAAGAGCAAAACTGCGTCTCAAAAGAAAAATAAGAGAAAAGAAAAAGAAAACTGAAAAGCTTATTGAATCAAGAGCTCCCAGCCTCACAATGACACCCATCACTAGGCCACATCTCTCTTCTACTCTTATCCTGAACTTTGAGCAGAGTCTGCCCCTTTGGACTGTGGAAATCCTAGAACTCCCACAAACAACACTCAATGGCTTATTATTTAACTTCCAAGTGACAAGCTGAGTAGCAGTGGTCTCCAGTCCCCTGCTTGCCCCCTTGCTGAACAGCAAGTAATGAAAGGGCAGCCACAAGGTTCAGAGTTCTTTCAGTGCTTATTGAAAAAGAGGCAATATGTTTAGGAAAATGTCCTCCTCTCACAAAGTTGCCTCTGCTCTCAGGGGTCTATTTTACCTTCTCTTTGTCCTGAGTTAATCACCTCTTCATGGTGTAATTAGAATGTCCACTCGTTATTCCTAGGTAGAAACGGGTACCTCTGGGGAAGTAAGTCAGGCTTCCCACACAGCAGTTGATTGACGAAGTGCCCACACCTGGACAAGCAGTGCAGCGATCAACCCAAGGACCATCCTACAGGGTCGTTATTAAATAGAATATAGGACACACGCCAACATCCTGAAACCAGAGCTACATGTTGTTTTTGAAAGTATCTTCTCCATCACTCCTCCAAACGTTCCCTTTATACGTTGTGAAATTCAGCTCCTAGATTGACTTCCCATGCCTTCAATAATGCTAGGCTTTCAAAATTCCTTGCACTCCAGTGCCTCACCAGGCCAGCCAGCTGTCTTGGCTGATAAATTCTGCATTAGCAAGAGAGACATTAAACTTGAAGTATTTCATTTCCAAGAGATGTGCTATATGTTTTTCTTTTATATGAATTTTCATGGAAAAATAAAATTGACATTAAGTTCCAGGTTCATCTGGAAGACCAGGAAAACTCTCCCTTCAGTGAACACACTTCTCTTAATACCCAGGAGTGCCCATGGGAAGTCACTGTACCTCGGTGAGAAAGGATGGGTCTTGGAGTACACAGTCCTGACGTTGAATCCAAATTTTCCAAATCACCAGCTATGTGACCTTGAACAAATTATAAATCCTTTCTGGCCCTTTGTTTCACCATCTATGAATGGTGATGGTGGTAATATTACTTTGCCAAATTAGCAAAGAAATGCATGTATAATATCTGGCACCTGATACTAATTCAATGGATAGAGGCTAGTATATATCCTACCAGAAGGCTATATCCCTAATCAGAAGTATATATCCCTTAGTATTTATCCCTAATCAGAAGGGATTAGGAACTTGAGCTTTCATTCCAGACAAACCTGGCTTAGTATGCACGTCAGTACTCTGATTTGGGAAAATTTATTTAACCTCCTGAGTTTGTTTCTCTCTGTATAGTATTAGTGAAAACTAATATATTTCTTGTTGGAAGGATTAAAGGCAATTTTTGTAAGCACTTAGCACGTGGTATATGTTTAATAAATGGTAGCTGTTATCACCCTTGATGTTGCTACTACAGTTGTCACTTGGTATTAATGAGGGGATTGGTTCCAGGACCCCCTCGGATACCAAAATCTGCAAAGGCATAAGTCCCTGCTTAAAGTGGCATAGTATTTGCATGTAACCTACATACATCCTCCTGTTTACTTTAAATCATCTCTAGATTACTTATAAAACCTAAAACAATGTAAATGTTATGTAAATAATTGTTCTATTATATTGTTTTTAATTGCTTTTTTAATTATTGTGTATTTTATTATTTTTTCCCCGAATATTTTTGAGACATGGTTGGCTGAATTTGCAGATGCAGAACCCATGGACGGGGAGGGCTGAATGTACTATTATTGGGCACCTTCCCTAACACTGGCTCAGAATGTTCCCTCTCAGCAGCATTATCTACCAAGTACGTTTAAGAGGCAACTTGGAGGCCACGTGTCCATTTTGCCCATGTTGCAGCTGAATGGCAGGTAGGAGAACAAGTGAAGGTTTTCATTTCTTGATTTTAAAATTCATTAAGGACCTTTGTGGCCTCCTTGAAAAATGTCTGTTACCCAGTCTTCAGAGTGATTAGGAAAGCTAACAGACATGATTAAGATTTCCTCTTCACAGGTGGAAGAGTGGTCCAGGGAACTACGAACCCAGGGTTATCAAGCCTTATGGGGCTGAAAGCCCCGAATGACTCAGTGCTATATATTTTAAGGGAACCAATGAAGATCATTATTGTTACTCAGCAATGACATCCCTGCCACACGATGCAGGCTCTCTACATTTCTATTTACAATCTTCATGTTAAGTCCCAAGTAATATTTAGATTGTTGTGTAAAACCCTAAATCCTGCTCCAAAAGAAGATTGTGCCAAACCCATCTATCTGAGTCCTTCCCACTGAACTCCTCATCTTCTTGCCCAAAGGTAGTCCTTCAATCAATTCCTCTGGAAATCTTACTAAACAAAGAAGAGCTGACTGCATTTGAATGCTCAAGACCTAAACTGAATGGCGAAGGAGTTATACAAAAAAAAACACACCAGCCAACTGGCTTCAACTCACTTGAAATATGAGAGATTCTAAGACACCTTTCATGAATAAGGTTGGAAAGGACTATACTCAGTTAAATTCTTTGAATACTCATGACAAAAGCCAATTCTATATTCAACAGAAGTTGAGTATAAATGGGGAGAGACTGCACTGAAAAAATTGAAAAGTAAATTATTATATGCAAAGCATGTACCTTTGCATGAAAACAGAATTTTATGACTGCACCATCTCTGTCTATTAGCCAATAAAGTTTTAAATGATATTTTTGATCATGTCTCAAGAACCTTAAGTGCTGGAGTTTCCACAACAGAGCACTCACATGAGAAAGAGACAAAAAACAAGCAGATGGCTCTCTGGGCATGACCATCTCTATGGTAATCATAAGGGTGGGAACCTCCCTAACAGGTATCCAGGGTTCAAGGATCAATGGCCCAGGGGTGATTGTGAATGTGATAATTAGTTCACAACATTTGTACTCATGCATGGTGAATCTGTAAACCAGAATAATCATCATTCAAGTATATGTAATAATATAAATATATATACATAGATATCTACAGCTATCAATGTGGCTATCTAGCTATCTATATCTATCATACATAATTGTGTAGCCAGGGCAAATCCTCCTTAGCACTGACATCCTTGACTGGCAGCATAATTAATAATCAGCACTTTTATTAGGCTATTGTGATTTCATATTGTCATTATCTGTTTCACTCTTCAAATTTCCATATGAAATATCCATTAAAATATATTTAAAATAACAATACTAGAAACTTTTGTTATTTTTAATTTGATGTACAGTACACTGAATTTATCTATATTATACATATATCCATCTTTTAAATTATTTTACTTGAATCATTAATCCTGTGCTTGCTTTGTCAGAGACTGAATGTAGTATCTAGCGATCTCTTAACTTCAGCATCCTGACCTTAGCCCTCCCCACTCCACTCCCACCAGCCCAAACAAATCTATTAATAATCTGGAACTAGTTTCCAGCATTCTCAACTAAGCTTCATGACAAAAAATAATTCTGATCGAATAATCCAGTGATAGCAGTTGCTAAAGATGCTTACAATAACTAATTGTATAATAACTTACAATAACTGATTGTTGAGAAATGAATTATCACTCCAGATATCTCTGAAAAGTGTCTTGAAACACGCTTGAAAATTGATCATATCATAGGCCACAAGGAAAATCACAATAAATTCCTCAGTAAGCTCTGGTGGCATTGGGACCAGGTTTCCCATGGGGGTGGCCAATAGTTAAGCACCCTTCTTTAGATTTTCCTCGTTTACTTCACTAGCACCACTCTCCTACTCTTTGGATCCCATCCCAAATAAACCATCTGCCCATAATCCCTTATTTCAGCTTTGTCTTCCTTGAAAACAAAATCTAGGATATGTTCTTTCTTTTGCACTTATTGTCTGCATCCTGCTCAATTTGGATTCTATGTCCAGCAGTTTCTCCTCAGTGCATGTTTTGTCCTACAAGGGGGCTGTACTTTCTTAGTTTTGACAGTCCATGGGGTCCAATCCACTCTAACACTCAACCATAAATTGGAGGTTGCAAAGTGCTCCCGAAGTTCTGTTCTCAGACCAGCCAGCTGCACTTTCCTATGAAAACCCGTTAGCAATTTCGAGACTTTTCACCCTTGATCTGTCAGAAATTCTTCTGCTTTCCCTTCTTTCTCATCTGTAGGTAGGTGCTGATATTAAGCAGATTTGGTTACTATGCCTAGTTCACTTGTATTTGAGTGTTCATATGAATACCTTCTCATACACTTCTATGTGGGGGTTCATATGACTACCTTCTCATGGGGCTTTTGTTGCAGATTTCTCTATTCATTTGGGTTTGCTCTCCTAGTGGCATTCTATTCCATTTCATTCCACAACCACACATGAGTAAAAGATATTTTCTGTAAATGATCTGCAAACTCAGTGATTGAAAAAAACAGTGGTCATCACTTTACAACACATACTAAAGCTGCAAATGAATTGAGATAAATCTTAAAATGAAAACATAACAAGAAGAAATAATAGGCAAATATGTATCTTATTTGTGAAGAGGAAACTGTTTTTCTAAGCTTAAAGTTCTAAAATGAAAAGAGAAAAACAATAGACTCATCTATACTAAAATTTCAAAAACTTGATATAAAATAGTTAAACAGTAAGTTTAATGTAAGTTAAATATTAAGCAACAAAAATACTGGCGTTAATATGGCAAAGGATTAATTTTTAATATATAAATGCTCTGAAATATATCAGTATGAATGACACTAAAGTCTAGATAGAAAAATGAGCATAAGGCATGAACACAGAATTTGTAATAAAAGCAACAGAAATGACTAGTAAATGTGAGACTAACTTGCAAGCTCTTTAGCAAGCAAAACAAAGTGTAAATTAAAACAACAGTATAATATCATTTTTCTCCAAATTGCCAATCTTTAAAAATCAGGTAAGTCCTGATGAATTTACTTAAATTATTCATAGTTTTATAATTTCATAAGTATTTCATATTTCATCATTTAAGTAAATTAATTAGAATGTTGCTTGGTAAAATAGAGAATCAGAGCAAAAGGAGGTAGTATATGAAGGTATGTCAAACTTGCTAAGCATTGGTGACTTCAATACATCATCCTTCTCCATTACAAGGATGAATCCAGTCCACAGATTAGGTTTGTCTATTTGCTGTGGCATCCCCTACCCAGAAAATATATGAGAAAATAGTTATTCTGTAATTCACCTTTTCCTAAACTCGTCTAGGACTATAGTCTTTCTCTTTTCTCTTGTTAGGTCACCCTTCTTTATTTTCAAATCTTGGTTAATGGCCTCACCATCTAATTAGTCAACCTAGCTGGATCCTAAGATGTCTTTAACTTCTTCCTGTATCTTGTTCCTCTCCCTGACAAGCAGAACCTTGGTGTGCCAATCTAGATGTAACATCCAGGAAACTTAAATGGACCCCAAATATGGGGTATTATTTGTGGTGGCATTCACAAGGGAGTGGTCCAAGAAACAGTGAATCAGAGAGCTGGGTAAATTTCCAAAGGAAGTATCATATGAGGGGGCTAGATGAGTGACGTTCATACCATCTGTGAAATGTTGTAAAATACAGTTGCCTAAATCTCCCCACAAGAGATGTTCATTAAAAAATGCTTCCACCACCACAAGGTCAGGAGATCGAGACCATCCTGGCTAACACGGTGAAACTGCGTCTCTACTAGAAAATACAAAAAACTAGCCAGGCAAGGTGGCAGGCGCCTGTAGTCTCGGCTACTCGGAAGTCTGAGGCAGGAGAATGGCGTAAACCCGGAAGGCGGAGCTTGCAGTGAGCTGAGATCCGGCCACTGCACTCCAGCCTGGGCGACAGAGCGAGACTCCGTCTCAAAAAAAAAAAAAAAATGCTTCCACCACATTCATCAGTGACGTCCTTATCACTAGATCCAATGGGCATTTTTTAAACCTCATCTTGACTGAACTCTCAACAGAATTTGACACTCAGAGGAAGAGCTCTGCTGTTCCCTTCTTCCTCTCCGGCCAAGACTTCCAGTCTCCTTTTTCAGCTTTTACACTGTTTAGTCTTCAAATGTTGATGTTCCTTGAAACTTGCTTCTTGTCTCTTCTTGCTCCACAAACTCTCTCTGACAATATCATATCTTCACTTACTGTATACATGCCCAAGACTTCTACAAATATATCTTCAGATTTAATATGCTCTTCTGAGCATATTGAGGTTAATAAATGCTCATTGAATTCATAAACAAATGACAAACATTTCAAAAATGCATAATTACTTTCTCTTCGATCTCAAATTTTTAGATTAGTACATTCTTGGTGACATGGAAATCACCCTTATCTCATAATCAATATCTTCAATTCTTTATTTCTATAATCAGTAAATTGCATACAGAGTTTGAAAACTGGTATAAACTTTAATACAAAGAGTTTCTCTTCAATGATCCGTCTTCATTTTGACTTGCAAATTAGTCATCTCACATTTTGTTGTTTATCCCGTTGCATCTAGTATAATAGTTTACACATGGAGTTCATTGAAAATGTATTGTATGTTTGATTTTGTTTATTCCTTAATTTCCCTAGAGGAGGCCAAAGTAAAATTTGAGGTATTTCTATTTGATATAATCTGATGTAATTTTGTATGGATTGATCCCACATAACAACATCTTCCAATTTGTACCTTTTTGCTTTGGACTATTCAACTTTGGGCTATATTCTCTCTAGAAACTAAAAATATCACAAGTGATTTTTGTAGAAAAATAGTATATGGCTTTGACAAGCATAATAACTGAAATCAAGCAATTAGAGACTGTCATAAGTGCACAGAAACTGTATAGAAAATAAACTACTTATAAATATCCACATAGTCAATGTTTTTAAATAAATATTTCAGTACGAAAGTGTTTATCTTATTATGTATCTTACTCTGCTTATCTTGTCTTATTTCTTCTAGTCATAATCCTCCCTTTGTACTTTTACAGAGTAATTCAGAAAAGAGATATCCTTTCTTTTAATAATTTTGGACAATAAAGGGTCTCCCCATAACTACCTCTAATGCATAATCATTTCTGTTTTAGAACATCTTGTTTACCCACAGTCAGGAGAGGCAGAATTCCAAAATAAAAGATTTTTTAAAAAAATAAATTGACTGGTATAATAAGAGTGAACTCAAACTATTTCAGAATTCTACTCTGTCTCTTTATGCTCAGTGCAGATGTTGGGACTGGAGTGTTAACAAACAGCTATGTATAAATTCCTCCTTCAATTTTTTTTCCAGAATAGGGACTGCCCTAGATCAGTAGGGTTAAAATTATACAGAAAATTAGTCAGGTGTGAAAGGATACATAGCCTTGGTTTATCTACCTCCTGAGCTCCTACTCAGTGGAGAAATATAGGGGAAGATGAGATGGGTGAATGACATGGGGACCTGAATCAGTTATTGTAATATGCGCTTACCTGTTTTAAGTAAGTCCCTTTCAATATTTTTTTCCTTTGAGATAATCCATTTTATTTCCAACTGTCTTCTCAAAATGACATCTTGGTGCAATATATTTCTAGCTGTAAGAGTCAATAAGTACACCCTTCACCTCAGAAATGAGGTAATAGAACTCAGGGGGGAAAAAA
Organism: Macaca mulatta; assembly: GCF_049350105.2. Classification (NCBI taxonomy): domain Eukaryota; kingdom Metazoa; phylum Chordata; class Mammalia; order Primates; family Cercopithecidae; genus Macaca; species Macaca mulatta. The sequence goes on from NC_133422.1 coordinate 30,407,956, forward strand.
TTAGAAAAATCATTCCAGAAATGAAGACTAAACTAGAAGCATCACAGAGCATCACAACAGTGATGGTGTAAGAGAAATGGAAGGACAACAATAATACGTTTTTTAAATTGAAAATAAATTTAGAGATAAAAATAATTTAAAAACCATAACAAATATTAAAAATAGGCAAAGGATCCATTTTACAGGTAATAGGAATCCCAGAAGAAGAAACCCAAAATAAGAAAACACAATAAGTACTAAAAAATATAATTCATGAAAACTTTCTTAAAATTAAAAGAACCGTTTGAAACTACACACTGAAGGAGCACACCATGTACTTGAGAATAATGACCCACAGTGGCCAACATCAACTCATGTTTCACTAAAATTACTAGACTTTAAAGAGAAAGAAAAAACCCTGCAGTCATCTGGATAAAACCAGTACATTTCTGATGGTAAGTAAATTGCCATCAGAATTACAGAATTTTTAACAGCAATACATGTGCCAGAGAAAGTAGAATAACAGATTTTAGATACTCAAGGAAAACTGAACCAATTATTATATAACCAGCTAAACTGACTTTCAGATATAAGGGCAATAAACTATTTGACATGACAACAACTTAGGAAATACTATTTGCATGAGCTCTTACTGAAGAATATACTAAAGAATGAACTTCAAATTTGATTGAGAAACATCAAAATAAGGACTGGTGAATATTAAATACACATTGTAGAGCTAAATTATATTTAGGATAAAAAGGAAAGTGAACAATATACAATGTCTACACGTTCAGGCAGCATAGATTTTATATAATTGCAAAGAGTAGAGGATGATAGGGAGCACATCTGCAAAAACAATTTTAACTAGCAATGGTAGAACAGTATTACTGTGGATATTCTTATCTTAGACTATGTATGCAATGAGGAAAAAAGAAAATAAATGCTTATGAAATTTTCTAATTTGATTATTCCTCAAGTCCTTGAGAACCAGGATTCTCAGATTCTCAATATAGAAAAACAAGATACAGAAGTAATATAACAGATTAAGAAAAAACCTTACATCTCTGAATTTTAATTAAAAGTATCGATATCAATTCACAAGATTACATAGCATAGAGTTGTCGGAGGTATATGTATTAACTCTGCCTACTAAGAGCCTAGAAACACCCAGATTATGGTTTTAGAATACCGTTTCTACCCAAAGACGCTTGAATATCTTTGAGGAAGTGACTGATTCCAAGTCTGAGGCAGAAAATGAACAAGATGCACCTAGAACACTTTGTTATACCAGATAGCAAGGAGGCTATCAAAGACTACTAGGGCCATGTCAAAAATACTCAGAAACTGACTTGAAGAGGCTCCCACTAGCCAAAGAAGGAAAAAGTAAGCTTCAAATGGATAATTGCAATCATAGACCCATTAAATCAATGAGTTTATAATAACATTTTTAGACCAAATTGTTGTTCACCTTCAGAGAATGACAGAAAAACAATTCATCTTGAAAACTAGTAAATAAATGGAAAGAAAAAAGTATCATCCTGTCTTTCTGTATGAACTAGACCACTCCATAACCAAATTGCAGATGTGTGAAATGTCTCCTTATAAAGAATTTTACATTAAATAAACTGCAAGAAATAACAGAATTACAATTTCACTATTTCCAAATCCCAGGGAAGTAATGAATCAAGGCATTGAGCATCAACAGCTGCAACCACAGGAAGAAATGACCAGACATTATGTGCCTCTTCACCACAGAACACACCATGGCCTACAGCCTTGAAGAAAGGATTAAGCATGAATCTGATCAAGACTTTGGATCCAACTACCAATCTGCGGGAAATACACAGGATGGAGGAAGATGTTGACTCACACTATGATTATGTAATTTAAAAATCCACACTGTAGATAATTGTTCAGGTCAAATGCAACAGATAAATTTTAAGAGAAAGGGATGGAGGGAAAACTAGAGATTAAGAGACTTAACAGCTGTAATTTTTTAAATGGACAAGATTATAGTGTCTATTGATGTACATTTAGATAATAAAAATATTTAAATATCACAAATGATTGATTGCCAGGTTAGCTTATTTTACTATATAAACATAGTGGTGTACTACTGGGGAGGCAGAGATTAAGACTGGGGTAGACCTTATGGAGGGGCTTCTGGAGTGACTGGCGAAATTCTATTTCTTGACCTGATTGTTTGCCTTATAAGTCATTAAGCAAACATTTGTTTTGTAGCTTCTTTTGCATCTGGTTTACTTTTAAATATAAAAGTTTTTTTTAAAGTTTATGTGAGTATTCACTATTTTTCACTGCTTCTTTATTGTGCTATTAAGACAGACATGGCGACTTTATAGAAAAGGTAAAACTGAAAAATTTTTTTACATTAAAAATTTGAGGCCAAAACCAACTGAACAAGTAGGCATAAAGAAGATGTAAAGTTTTCACGAAAAGAACTTGGAAGTTTTCTTTTATAGTAAGGTTAAGGTGTATTAGTATTTAGATAAGAAATTTCCCAGACACTAACGTGGTCTTGGCACATTAATAAAAATATAAAATCTGAAACAACAGAATAATCATTGCTGTCTCCACTCTGAATGGTTGTAGGCTATATGCCTTCACAAGGACTCTGACAGGCAAGGGTGCTCAGAGACAGATGAGGGTGGGAAGGGTCTCAAACCATATTATACAAGGAACAATGAGGCAATGAAAAATATTTATTCTGCAAAGACTAGACTGAAAGATGTGACCATTAACTTCAAACATCTGAAGAAAGCCTGTTGAGAAAGGCATAATAGTTGTTCTCAGTGGTCCCAAGTTCAGTTGGTGGAAGAAACACGGAGATAAATTTTGTGTCATAAAGAATTTTCTAGCTGGGCATGGTGGCTCATACCTGTAATCCCAGCACTTTGGGAGCTGAGGTGGGTGGATCACTTGAGGTCAGGAGTTCGAAACCAGCCTGGCCAACATGGTGAAACCCTGTCTCTACTAAAAATACAAAATTTAGCCAGGCGTGGAGGTGTGCACCTGTAATCCCAGTTACTCGGGAGGCTGTGGCAGGAGATTCTCTTGAATCCCTGAGGCAGAGGATGAAGTGAGCCGAGATCATGCCACTGCACTCCAGCCTGGCCGACACAGCGAGATTTCATCCCTAAAATAAATAAATAAATAAATATTTAAAAAAAAATTTCTGAGTGAGAAAATGTAGTGAATTGCTTTAGAAAGTACAAAGTTCTGTTTGAAGGTTTGAAGTCCACTATCAACAGACATAAACCTTACTATACACACATACATGGACATGTTAATTTAAGACACCTTTATTGCTTCTGTGCCTTTTCCATTAAACTTCCCTGAACCCATTTCAGATACTTCTCTCTTCTTGTCCTTGGCAGCATTTCCATGAGTTGCATCTATCTTACCTACCATTCGAACTAGGCCATAATGGAGTGGAAATACACCATCAGTCTGCATATCACCCTTTTTTTCTGGGAAACATCTACTTTCATTCAAGGTGGTCAATGTGAGGATGATGCTGACCACACATTAGTCCCAGAGACAGGTATGTGACCCAAGATAGGCCAATGACAGGGCTCCAGCCCTATGCCCATAATGATGGTTTACCGAGATGGCCCTGTAATCCTAACTGAGGCACAGTCTTCCTAAGGAATTTTCTGTCTGGGTTTTTTCTTCTGGGATTTTGAGTCCTAAAGTCAACAAGTTTAAGCTGCTTTGAAACACTTTCCTTGATTAGAAAAAGCTATCCGCTATAGCAATTAAATGGACCAACAGTTAAAAGAAACAGAAGAAAATAAAGAGATTGAAAAATTAATTCTTTAGGTCCAAATGTACCTTAAGTATAGCTAAATTTTGTAGTTACATAAATCAGTAAGTTTCTTTCTCTTTTCCTTTAAATCATTGTGAGTTCAGTTTGTCACTTGCAACCAAAAGAATTCAGATTAATATGTAGAGCATATCACAGTTGTACATTTGTTTAATGCTTTCTTGGATAATTGTGTTAATGAAACAAGATCTGACAATAAAACTTTAAAGTGCAGACAGTAGCATTCAATTAACTCGGCCACATATTCGTATGTTCAATTGTTATTATGGAGAGTAAGATTTGGTTGAGGAATTAGAAATCGTTTATAGCATAAAGCTCTGATATCTGGATTGCAAAATTCTAATCTCTGTAAGATGAATAAAATATAGTTCTTTCTGCTTGAGAAATAACTGGCTTCTGCCTAATTTTGAATTTTTGCCTCATTATGTGCTCTGAATCAGTACTTTGACAAATGGAAAATATTAATTCTCATTAGAACCCATTTGAATTCTGACAATAGCTGTGATTTGTATTTGCATCTAATTACACTCTACTAAAGGGAGCAAATTGGATGCAGCAGAGATGAAATCTGTTGAGTCCTGAAGAGTAAGGGAGTCTACAACAATGAGAGGGAGAGTCTGGTGAAACTGAAAGTGGGTAGGTGCCTGAACGCTGTCATATTTTCACCACCCGAATATATTACAAGAAATGTCAGCCTTTCTGGGCCCTGGATTCCCAGTGAAAGTAGGGCTTCTCTAACACATACACACACACACACACACACACACACACACACACACACACTGATTGTAGCTCCTTAAATATCTGGAAGTCACTGGCCACATTTATTACTCAAATAATTTAAAGTATGATTCAAGAAGTGACAAAAGTGTCACTGTGTCTACAGATTTACTCATTTCATCTATCCTTTTTAGTTACTCCAGGACTTCAACATCTTTAAAACAGGCACTCTATGGTTTATTAAAAACATTACATCCCAAATTTCTGATGGCTGTTTGAGGTATTTCATACAGACGTCTATAATATGTTTTTCCACATGCTGCTGGAAATAAAACGTTTTGCTTGAAGAAGCTTCAATACTATCCTGATTCCTCTGGTTCTTGCATTAATTAATCTTCAACGAGGTTTTCAATAGCTCCAGTTCCAAAATCCTGCTGCATATCGGAGTTAACTAAGGGGCTTTCTTATGAATTCAGTCATGGAAATCCCTGCTCTAGAGCCTTGCCACCCAAAGCAGCATTGATGTCACCTGGGAGATAATGAGAAATGCAGACTCTCTGACTCCATCCCAGACATACTGAATCAAAATCCTCATTCAACAAGTTCCCCGGGTGACTCTATGCACGTTAGTGTCCGAGACGTCCTTATCTGCAGAGCGTGGTCAACAGAACTGGTCCCCTTTCCCTCCGTTCCTATTATACAAAATTCTGACTTCTCCTTAATTAAGAACATTACATTGTAGACAAGTTTCATTTGTTCTTCATCTGTACCTTATTCCAACCAGATTTTAAATCCTGTCTTAGACCACAGGATAAAAAATAAGACTTCAAACTTTTAAAAACTCCTCTTTATGTCTCATTCCATGCCTGTTCCCCATAGGCCACTGAAGCCTCCTAAACACCATCTCCCCTTCCATATTTCACCTGTAGGTTTTACTTCGAAGGCTGTTTGATCTTAGCTGTGACATCGCCATTCCCTTCCTGCTACCTAAATATAAAAATCCTCCCTTTAAAAGACTTCCCAGGCTCTTGCCAGCCTTTCATTTCTGTATGGGCCAGCTTTACTTTTAGATTACATGGAGGCCTATTTTCCGGAGGCTCTCAAGTTGGACGCCATGATCTAGTCCAACTTCTAGATTTCATTTCTAGAAAATGGCCCACCAATCTCCACTTTCTGTCAGTTCCTACCTGACTTCAAAACATCTGAATAAAAAAGGGAAATTCATCAATCACCTTGACATTGATCTTCCCACTGCTGGAGGCTTAGTGTTGCCCGAACCGCCTTCTTGAGGATCCTCATTTTTTCCCTTTTCCAACTGGATATTTTGACATTACACATGATAAAAGAAAAACTTCAACCGAATTAAATTTAAAGGAGTTTCATCAAGCAATGAAAGATGCACAACTTGGGTGGCCTCCCAAGCCAGAGTAGGCTCGGAGACTCCAGGGCAGCCACAGCAGTGCAAGATCTAAGGAGAGAAAAGGGGAAGTGACGCACAGAAAATGGAAGTAAGGTAAAGAAACAGTGGATTGGTTACAGGTTAACATTTGCCTTATTTGAACGTGATTCAAACAGTTGGCTACATTTGATTGGGCAAAACTCGGTGACAGCCACAAGTGTAAGCTACCGTCTGTTCCCATCTCCACTTGTTATAGTTCATGATGTACAGAAAAACCTCTAGGCTGAATTTAAAGTAGGTAAGGAGTCAGCTTTAGGCTAAACTTGATTTAACACACAGATGCGGTAAATAGCAACTCAAAAGCAATGGTTGGCTTGTTCTAGTGACAGCAGTAATGAGTAAGCACTGATAATCAGAGCATGAGGGTTGTTAGGAATGAATTCTGCCTAGTTTCTTCAATTTCTCAGTTCCTAAAACTTTCAATGCCCCTCCCTTTCAGTCACCTCTCCCATGATCAGCCCCAAGGCCAGGTCATCATGGGGAATTACCGACTTCCAACACCCTGAACACCAATTTCCCACTGTTCTATCAAAAACATTTTACCTGTGACACTCATATTCCCACATTCATGCCTGTTGACCCTAATTCAGGCTGAATCAACCAGAACATGAACTCAGCCTTTCAGCAGTTTCCACAGGAAATGAAGTGACCTAAGAATGCCATCATTTCTGAAGTCATTACTGAAGACTTGTGGAATCATAGAGAAAAGTTACTCCACACATAGGACAGTGTTATGAAGGTGTTTTCTCTCCACACATCTGGCACTTAGCCCACAGACTCCACTCTCTGATAGCCCCTCCACCCCTACTCAACATTTCACTCAATTCTCCCATCCCTTGTGCAGGAGTAATTCACTCTACACCCAGCTCCTACCCCAAAAAAGCCAGAGAACCTACCAAAACCAAAATTGTGCCTGATATGCAGCAAGATTCCAGGAACGCAAAAAACAAACAAACAAACAAAACATTGGTAGAAGATGAGACCAAACAGCAAAGAACATGGAGCAACAGAGGAGGAGCTCAAAAAAAGAGTTTGCAAATAAATCCACTTGAAATCGAGGTGCATGAGCACCCTCTATGCTTCATGTTGACCTAGATTTTTGCATCACTGGTGCTCCATGTATGAAAATTATATTAACTCATTAGAAGATGGTATCCATCTATCAGGCCTGACAGTATAGAGGCTAGATGCAAGGGCTCTGAAGTCTGGCTGCCTCTTACCAGTTGTTAACAAGTTATTTAGTTCCTCTGTCCCTCTTTTGTAAAATGGGAATAATAAAAGCATCTGCCTCCAAGAACAAGTTACTTAGTTCCTCTGTCCCTCTTTTATAAAATGGGAATAATAAAAGCATCTGCCTCCAAGGGTTATGATGAGGGTTATATGAAAGATTGTATGCACACTGCTTAGCACACAGCCTGCCCAAAGTAAGCACTAAATGTATTTTGGCTATAGTAAGAATCAGCATTGACCATAAACCTTCTTTCTAAAGGGCTCACATTAAAAAGAGCTTTTTATTTGATAACTCATATTCATCTGTTATCTGGACATAGCATCTGTGTAGACAAAAAGATAAGATAAATAAAGATATAGAGCGAAAGGGAGGTAGGATGGAATGCTGGATTTTAAACAAACACAAAAGTGATGAAAAGGAAAATGACTCCTCTACCCTATTGAATTATTACAAAAATAGACTCAAAAATCAAGTCAACAATGCCATGGAAAATGAAAGGTCAGCGACTTTCCTCTCTCACCTTCATTCAGGACCACATCCAACTCATCACTGGGAGAATACATTTTATTTCCAAAGGCCTCTTAGCAGAGACTGGGCATTCTGCTTGAGTAACCAACTCCTTTCTTCTGACTGTCAGATTAGAAAATGCATGCCTTTAGGCCGGGCGCGGTGGCTCAAGCCTGTAATCCCAGCACTTTGGGAGGCCGAGGCGGGCGGATCACAAGGTCAGGAGATCGAGACCACAGTGAAACCCCGTCTCTACTAAAAATACAAAACATTAGCCGGGCGCGGTGGCGGGCGCCTGTAGTCCCAGCTACTCAGGAGGCTGAGGCAGGAGAATGGCGGGAACCCGGGAGGCGGAGCTTGCAGTGAGCCGAGATCGCGCCACTGCACTCCAGCCTGGGCAACAGCGTGAGACTCCGTCTCAAAAAAAAAAAAAAAAAAAAAGAAAAAGAAAATGCATGCCTTTATATTCAGAAATTGATGTATGTATGGAAATAAAATTGAGTGGCCAGTGGGCACAGAATTGGGAAATGTCTCTGTCCCTTATTTAGAGTTGTTTTCTAGTTATCAAACATAATTTGCAATAAATAAGAAACAATTACCAAAAATACTATACTCAGATATTCTCAGAAAATCTTGCATTGTTTCCTCAGTTTTTAAAACCCTTGTCACTAGCATAGCCTTGTCCATCTAAATTTGCAAAAGTGATCTTAATACATTTCAAACAATGATTGCCACTTCGAGAACAGGTCTTCAGCAATCATCCTTGGGTTTTAACCTCTAGATTTAACCTCTTCCCTGAACTCCAAGCTTATATACCCAGCTACCTACTCAACTTCTTAACTGGCATAGCTATTAGGTTGGTGCAAAGTAACTGTGGTTTTTGCCATTACTTTTAAATCAACCTACAATAGGCCTCGTAACATGCCCCAAAGTAAATTCCTGATCCTTCCCATAGCCTGTTTCCCTGTCTGCTCCCCTCACTCTTAGTTGCACAGGTCAAAAGTCTTATAATCTTCCTGACTCCTTGCTTTCCCATGCTCCTTCCAGTCCATCAGAAAGTCTCAGGTTTGCCTTCAAAATACATCTAAGAGCATTCCTTAATTCCAGTAACAATGAGCTAAATTATTCAAGACAAACCAACCTTGGCAACGAAAAACTCTGGACAAAATATTTTAAAACACGTAAGAGCTGACAAAATGATAATGAAATACAAAAATGAAGAAAAAATTATAATCCAAGGGGAAGAAAATATCTGTCTTTGCTCTGAGGACATGTGTACATCCCAAAACAGTTTTCTTGAGGACCTAAACATTATAGGGATATAACAAAAAAACTATTTCTAGTTTGAGAACTTAAAGGATTGGGACCTTAAAGGGCCTAGAAGGTGAGGCTAGTTCAGGAATAGATGACCTCACATAGAATTACACCTAAACCTTATTCCTGGGTCATCTAGCGTAGTGATCCCCAACCTTCTTGGCACTAGGGACTGGCTTCATGGAAGACAATTTTTCCACAGACTGGAGTAGGGGGATGGTTTCAGGACGATTCAAGTGCATTACATTTATTTTGTACTTTATTTCTATTATTATTACATTGTAATATATAATGGAATAAGTATACAACTTGCCATAATGTAGAACCAATGGGAGCCCTGAGCTTGTTTTCCTGCAACTAGACAGTCCCATCTGGAAGTGATGGGAGACAGTGACAGATCATCAGACACTGACAGATTCTCATAAGGACCACGTAACCTAGATCCCTCATATGTACAGTTCACAATGGGGTTTGCACTCCTATGAGAATCTAATGCTGCCCTGATCTGACAGGAGGTGGAACTCAGGTGGTAATGTGAGTGATGGGGAGTGGCTGTAAATACCGATGAAGCTCCCTCGCCCGCCGCTCCTCTTCTGCTCTGTGGCCCAGTTTCTAATAGGTCACAGGCCTATCTAGGTAGGTTTGTGGCCTGGGGACTGGGGACCCCTGATCTAGTGAATCCCAAGCCTTGAATTTATTTTAAGGTCGTCCCAAACTGGTAGCATCTCCATGCCTGGCAGAAACAATTAGAAATCCTATCTGAATGAAGTTTTCCTTAATTATAGGCTTCAAATTACCCCTGTGATTTTTTTTTTCAAATACAACATCTAATATCCAGTCAAAGATAACTAGGCAGGTAGGAAGCTAGACTCCATGAGAAAGAACCAGCAGAAGCAACAGATAACAGAAATAGATTCACAAGGCTTACATAGGAATTATCAGTATATAAAATAATCATGCTTACTATGTTTGAATCCATAAAAGATAAAACTTGTGGATCTCTGCAGAAACAGAAAAAGATAAAAAATGACAAAGCAGATTTTAAAACAGAATTTCATAGAAATAAAAACAATAAAATTTAAAACAACATGGATGGGTTAAACAGCAGATTCTGTGTGATTGAAGAGAATTAGTAAACTGAAGCATAAATCATAAGAAATTATACAGAATGCAGCATGAAGAAAAAAATGATTAAATAGTATATAGGTAGCCAGTAGGGGTGGGAGGGAGCAGGTGTCACTTCTTTGCCTTATGCCCCCTGTCACTACCTGCATGCCACCAGCACCATGAAGATCTGGACTTCAGAGCATATCTTTGACCACCCATGGGGCACTGTTACAACAGCTGCAATGCAGAAATATCCAAACCCTAGGAACCCAAGAACTGTTGGATTTGATGTACTGAACAAAAATACAGGTCCCTCTGGAAAGTTGTACAGCCACAGACTTTTCTACAGAGAGTGGGAACTGCCTTCCATTACGAATTCTCAAATATGGTTTATTCCAAAAGTGAAAGGGTGATTTGACATTAGACAATGGAATGTACCACATAAATAGCATAAGGGAGAAAAACTATATGATTATCTCAAGAGAGCCAGAAAAAGGTTTTGATAAAATTCAACATCTGTTATTACAAAAACTCTTGATGAACTATGAGTAGAAGAGAACGTCCCTCATCTGATGAAAAGTATCTATAAACATCATACCTGAAACACTGAAGTGCTGGAAGCTTATGCTGTGAAACAAAGAACAACATGAGGATGTCTGCCAGTATCACTTCTTTACTGTATTTTGCTGGAGGTTTCAGCAAGTAGAGAAAAGCAAAAAAAAAAAAAAAAAAAAAAAAAAAAGAGTGGGGAGATTATAAATTATACAGATTAGATGCAAAGAATGAAAACTATCATTATTTGATAATGCTATGACTTGTATGTATAGAAAGTCCCAAATACTCTACAGACAAATTATCAGAATTAGTAAGTGAGCTTAACATAAGTGATCTTGTTGATGAAAACAAGGCCAATGTGCAAAAATCAATTGCATTTGGACATCTTACTGTGTGGGAAAGCAATGAAGCACTTAAAGACTAATGGGAGCAAGTCAAATGGACATAGGAGGCAGCTTGAAGAGGCTTCCACTGGCTGAAATTTGAGAGAATTTAAACATTGAAGAGAATAATGATGGTAATTAACTGTAAAGTAATAAATAAAAATTCATGAGTACAGTGAGAGGAGAGAGACTTAATAATAAAGCTGCCTCTGAGACTACCCAGGAAGCTGCTGGGGCACTGGTGAAACTTACTAGGGAGCCCTTATGTAGATGTTGCTAAAGTCACTGGAAAGTTGCCCTCAGGGATGCTGCTGAAACTTGCTAGGATGTGAAAACACCTGGGTGCCCCGCATGCCAGTGAGCACCACAGGAGCAAGAAGAAAAGAAAGCACTGGAAATAAGAAGAGAAGCCCCTGGCTTGTACAATGTCCTACCAGTGTCCCCCACTGACAAAGCCTAGCATCCTATCATCTGGCAAATTAGAAAAGTGTACAGGGTCCAGCTACAGTATCATAAAGCAGAGCTGAGAGGCAGTTAATCAATAAACACATACATATATATGTAACATGTATATTACATGTATTACATGTTTATGGTTTATTCCAAGAACAAAAGGTTGACTCGACATTAGACAATGGAATGCACCATTGTAATTACATTACAATTAATTGTAATGTACATTACAAATACATGACAAAAAATACATTACAAAAAATTGTAATGTATATTACAGTTTTTATTTAATATGCTGATAAAGTTAACTCTGGTTAAGCCAAAGTTGAAAGCTTTAAATTTAATTTACATTTGTATATGTGTGTATTTGGAGACATGGATATATAAAGATGTATTAAAATTATATTTAATTTTCTAAAGTAAACTTTTCAATAGGTCAGAAAAAGAGAAATCTTTGAGTATATTTTCTTTGGGCATCACCATTGTAACTCACTTTAGCAAAAGTCCCTTATTTATCAAAAAAGCTCAAAGTTTTTAATAACTATGTCTTATTGCTGTACCCCTTCAAAATAGTACCTGTGACTATTTCTTGCCTTTAAATAACTATAACTTATATTCATATCTGACAGCTCTTGATGCCTATATTATAAACTATCTTTTGTTTTTTTTAGAATAGCTACCATGTAATTCAAAGATTTGCTCCATCCCCTTACAAAAGAATGAATCATAGAAATACTGAGATTTGCTGACTCTCTTTTCGGACTCAGCCCGCCTGCACCCAGGTGATTAAAAAGCTTTATTGCTCACACAAAGCCTGTTTGGTGGTCTCTTCATACGGACACGCATGACATTTTGCTGCTGTGACTCAGATCGGGGGACCTCCCTTGGGAGATCAATCCCCTGTCCTTCTGCTCTTTGCTCCATGAGAAAGATCCACCTACGACCTCAGGTCCTCAGACCCACCAGCCCAAGGAACATCTCGCAAACATCTCACCAATTTTAAATTGGGTGAGCGGCCTGTTTTTACTCTCGTCAACCTCCCTCTCTCACTATCCCTCAACCTCTTTCTCCTCAAGAACTTAAAACCTCTTCAACTCACACCTGACCTAAAACCTAAATGCTTTATTTTCTTCTACAATGGCACTTGACCCCAATACAAACTCAACAGTAGTTCCAAATAGCCAGAAAACGGCACTTTCCATTTTTCCATCCTACAAGATCTAAATAATAATTGTCGTAAAACGGGCAAACGGTCTGAGGTGCCTGACGTCCAAGCATTCTTTTACACATCGGTCCCTCCCTAGTCTCTGTTCCCAATGCAACTCGTCCCAAATCTTCCTTCTTTTCCTCCTGCCTGTCCCCTCAGTCCCAACCCCAAGCGTCGCTGAGTCTTTCTAATCTTCCTTTTCTACAGACCCATCTGACCTTTCCCCTCCTCACCAGGCTGAGCTAGGTCCCAACTTTTCCTCAGACTCCGCTCCCCTACCCTGTAATCCTTTTATCACCTCCCCTCCTCACACCCGGTCTGGCTTACAGTTTCGTTCCTCGACTAGCCCTCCCCCACCTGCCCAGCAATTTCCTCTTTAAAAAGTGGCTAGAGAGCTAAAGGCATAGTCAAGGTTAATGCTCCTTTTTCTTTATCCAACCTCTCCCAAATCAGTTAGTGTTAGGCTTTTTCATCAAATATGAAAAACCCAGCCCAGTTCATGGCCCGTTTAGCAGCAACCCTGAGATACTTTACAGCCGTATACCCTGAAAGGTCAGAAGGCCGTCTTATTCTCAATATGCATTGTATTTTATTACCCAATCTGCTCCCGACATTTAATAAAAGCTCCAACAATTAAATTCCGGCCCTCAAACCCCACAACAGGACTTAATGAACCTCACCTTCAAGGTGTACAATAATAGAGTAGAGGCAGCCAAGTAGCAACTTATTTCTAAGTTGCAATTCCTTGCCTCCACTGTGAGACGAAACCCAGCCACATCTCCAGCACACAAGAACTTCCAAATGCCCGAACCACAGCTGCCAGGGGTTCCTCCAGAACCTCCTCCCCCAGGAGCTTGCTACAAGTGCCAGAAATCTGGCCACTGGGCCAAGGAATGCCCGCAGCCCGGGATTCTTCCTAAGCCATGTCCCATCTGTGCAGGACCCCACTGGAAACTGGACTGTCCAACTCGCCCACTCCCAGAACCCCTGGAGCTCTGGTCCAAGGCTCTCTGACTCCTTCCCAGACCTTCTCGGCTTAGCGGCTGAAGACTGACACTACCCCATTGCCTCAGAAGCTTCCCAGGCCATCACAGACGCTTTGGGTAACTCTTACAGTGGAGGGTAAGTCCGTCCCCTTCTTAATCAATACTGAGGCTACCCACTCCACATTACCTTCTTTTCAAGGGCCTGTTTCCCTTGCCGCCATAACTATTGTAGGTCTTGACAGCCAGGCTTCTAAACCTCTTAAAACTCCCCAACTCTGGTGCCAATTTGGATGACATTCTTTTATACACTCCTTTTTAATTATCCCCACCTGCCCAGCTCCCTTATTAGGTCGAGACATTTTAACTAAATTATCTGCTTCCCTGACTATTCCTAGGCTACAGCCGCACCTCATTGCCACCTTTTCCCCAGTTCAAAGCCTCCTTTGCATCTTCTTTTGATATTCCCCCACCTTAACCCACAAGTATGGGACATCTCTACTCCCTACCATCCCATTAAAACCTAATCACCCTTACCCCAATCAATGCCAATATCCCATCCCACAGCACGCTTTAAAAGGATTAAAGCCTGTTATCACTTGCCTGCTACAGCATGGCCTTTTAAAGCCTCTAAACTCCCCTGACAATTCCCCCATTTTACCTGTCCTAAAACCAGACAAGGCTTACAGGTTAGTTCAATATCTGCACCTTATCAACCAAATTGTTTGCCTATCCACCCTGTGGTGCCAAACCCATATCCTCTCCTATCCTCAATACCTCCCTCCACAACCCGTTATTCTGTTCTGGATCTCAAACATACTTTCTTTACTATTCCTTTGCACCCTTCATCCCAGCCTCTCTTCGCTTTCACTTAGACTGACCCTGACACCCATCAGGCTCAGCAAATTACCTGGGCTCTACAGCCGCAGGGCTTCACAGACAGCCCCCGTTATTTCAATCAAGCCCAAATTTTCTCCCCATCTGTTATCTATCTCGGCATAATTCTCATAAAAATACATGTGCTCTCCCTGCTGATCGTGTCCGGCTAATCTCCCAAACCCCAATCCCTTCTACAAAACAACAACTCCTTTCCTTCCTCGGCATGGTTAGTGCGGTCAGAATTCTTACACAAAAGCCAGGACTGCATCCTGTAGCCTTTCTGTCCGAACAACTTGACCTAACTCTCTAGCCCTCCTGTCTGCGTGCAGCAGCTGCCACTGCTTTAATACTGTTAGAGGCCCTAAAAATCGCAAATTATGCTCAACTCTCTACAGTTCTCATAACTTCCAAAATCTATATTCTTCCCCCAACCATCACTCAAGACAACGCTTATGCTGATAAGTTAGCGAAAAATGCAGCTAGCGTTCCAACTTCTATCCCTCACGGCAGTTTTCCTCCTTCACATCGGCCACTCCCACATACTCCCCCGCTGAAACTTTCACCTATCAATCTCTTCCCACACAAGGCAAATGGTTCTTCGACCAAGGAAAATATCTCCTTCCAGCCTCATAGGCCCATTCTATTCTGTCATCGTTTCATAACCTCTTCCATCTAGGTTACAGGCCGCTAGCCAACCTCTTAGAACCTCTCATTTCCTTTCCATCATGGAAATCTATCCTCAAGATCACTTCTCAGTGTTCCATCTGCTATTCTACTATTCCTCAGGAATTTCTCAGGCCCCCTCCCTTCCCTACACATCAAACTCGAGGTTTTTGCCCCCACCCAGGATGGGCAAATTGACTTTACTCACATGCCTCCAGTCAGGAAACTAAAATACCTCTTGGTCTGGGTAGACACTTTCACTGGATAAGCAGAGGCCTTTCCCACAAGGTCTGAGAAGGCCACCATGGTCTTTTCTTCCCTGCTATCAGACATAATTCCTCGGTTTGGCCTTCCCACCTCTATACAGTCTGATAATGGACCAGCCTTTACTAGTCAAATCACCCAAGCAGTTTCTCAGGCTCTTGGTATTCAGTGAAATTTTTATATCCTTTACCGTCCTCAATCTTCAGGAAAGGTAGAACGGACTAATCGTCTTTTAAAAACACACCTCACCAAGCTCAGTCACCAACTTAAAAAGGATTGGACAATACTTTTACCACTTTCCCTTCTCAGAATTCGGGCCTGTCCTCAGAATGCTACAGGTTCCAGCCCATTTGAGCTCCTGTATGGACGCTCCTTTTTATTAGGTCCCAGTCTCATTCCAGACACCAGACCAACTTGGACTGCACCCCAAAAAACTTGTCATCCCTACTATCTTCTGTCTAGTCATACTCCTATTCACCGTTCTCAACTACTCATAAATGCCCTGCTCATGTTTACACTGCCGGTTTACACTGTTTCTCCAAGCCATCACAGCTGATATCTCCTGGTGCTATCCCAAACCACCACTCTAAATTCCCTCTTAAAGTAAATAAATAATCTTTGCTGGCAGGGCTATGCTGAACCTCCTTGGGCACTCTCTAATTAGATGTCCTAGGTCCTCCCAATTCTTAGTCCTTTAATACCTGTTTTTTCTCCTTCTTTTATTTGGACCTTGTATCTTCCATTTAGTTTCTCAATTCATCCAAAACCATATCCAGGCCATCACCAATCATTCTATACGACAAATGTTTCTTCTAACAACCCCACAATATCACCCCTTACCACAAGATCTCCCTTCAGCTTAATCTCTCCCACTCTAGGTTCCCACACCACCCCTAATCCCGCTTGAAGCAGCCCTGAGAAACATCGCCCATTCTCTCTCCATGCCACCCCCCCAAAAATGTTTACCGCCCCAGCACTTCACCACTATTTTGTTTTATTTTTCTTATTAATATAAGAAGGCAGGAATATCAGGCCTCTGAGCCCAAACCAAGCCATCGCATCCCCTGTGACTTGCATGTATACGCCCAGATGGCCTGAAGTAACTGAAGAATCACAAAAGAAGTGCAAATGCCCTGCCCCGCCTTAACTGATGACATGCCACCACAAAAGAAGTGAAAATGGCCGGTCCTTGCCTTAAGTGATGACATTACCTTGTGAAAGTCCTTTTCCTGGCTCATCCTGGCTCAAAAACTCTCCCACTGAGCACCTTGTGACCCCCACTCCTGCCGACCAGAGAACAACCCCCCTTTGACTGTAATTTTCCTTTACCTACCCAAATCCTATAAAACAGGCCCACCTTTATCTCCCCTTCGCTGACTCTCTTTCGGACTCAGCCCGCCTGCACCCAGGTGATTGAAAAGCTTTATTGCTCACAAAAAAAAAAAAAGAAATACTGAGATTTGCTTTACATTCTCCAAATTTTAGATAATGCCTAACTTTAGATAAATGTGTTTCAGTGACTATGAAATTCTTTTTTCGAGTTAAAGTAATACACTCTTGCTCAATCACAATTATTGGTACAATAACAGTCTAAAAATTGAGAGAAGACCTTTTTAGTAAATCATTCAGAAACAGTTGGATATCCGTAGGGAAAAAAATTAACTTGTCCCCACTTCACAAACATATACAAAAATCAATTTTATATCTAAATATGAAAATTAAACTATAGAACTCTAGTAGATAATACTAGATAATTTTTCCATGATCTCGGACATGTCAAGGAAAAAAATGGGTAAATTGGAGTACATTGAAATTACAAGCTTCAGTTCATAGAAGACACCATGAAGAGAATGAAAAAGGAAGCTATAGAATAGGAGAAGAAATTAACAATAAAAATAATTGACATAGGGCTTATTTACAGGCTAAAGAACTTCCACAAAGCAGTGAGAAAAAACAACCCAATAGAAGAAGGGCAAATGACTTAAACAGGTACTTCACAATATGGGAAATGCAAATACTAAATAAATATATATATGTAAAGCGTACAACCTTATTAATAATCAGGTAAATGCAAATCAGGCGTTAGATTCTCATAAGGCGCACGTAACCTAGATCCCTCACAAATTAATTAATGCAAATTAATGCAAATTAAAACAACACCAAAGGCCTGGCACACTGGCTCACACCTGTAATCCCAGCACTTTGGGAGGCCAAGATGGGTGAATCACAAGGTCAGGAGATCGAGACCATCCTGGCTAACACCGTGAAACCCCGTCTCTACTAATAATACAAAAATGTAGCCAGGCATGGCAGTGTGTGCTTGTAGTCCCAGCTGCTGGGGAGGCTGAGGCAGGAGAATGGTGTGAACCCAGGAGGTGGAACTTGCAGTGAGCCAAGATTGTGCCACTGCACTCCAGCCTGGGTGACAGAGCGAGACACCATCTCAAAAAAAAAAAAAAAAAAAAAAAAAAAGCCGGGCGCGGTGGCTCACGCCTGTAATCCCAGCACTTTGGGGGGCCGAGGCGGGCGGATCACAAGGTCAGGAGATCGAGACCACAGTGAAACCCCGTCTCTACTAAAAATACAAAAAATTAGCCGGGCGCGGTTGTGGGCGCCGGTAGTCCCAGCTACTCGGGAGGCTGAGGCAGGAGAATGGCGTGAACCCGGGAGGCGGAGCTTGCAGTGAGCCGAGATCGCGCCACTGCACTCCAGCCTGGGCGACAGAGCAAGACTCCGTCTCAAAAAAAAAAAAAAAAAAAAAAAAAAAAAAAAAAAAAACCACACCAAAATATTACTATATAAGCACCAGAACACATAAAATGTAAAAGACTGACAATAACAACTGTTGGCAAAGATGTGAAACAACAGGATCTTTCATACATTGCTAGTGGGAATGTAGCCTGGACAGCCACTTTCAAAAATAGTTTCAGATTAGCT
The DNA here is from genome assembly GCF_049350105.2 of Macaca mulatta. Lineage (NCBI taxonomy): Eukaryota > Metazoa > Chordata > Mammalia > Primates > Cercopithecidae > Macaca > Macaca mulatta. Next base: position 30,426,444 of record NC_133422.1, read on the forward strand.
ACTAAAGTTGAAAATACCCATATCACAGCCAGAAAGGTATATATCCTGATACAAACATACATGCATACATATATACACATACACACACACACACACATATCCAAATGTTATGTGTCCAAGAGTAATGTATATACCAATAGATATATAAAAGAATGTTCAGAGTAGCACTATTAGAAGCAGCTAAAAAATGGGGACAACCCCCAAATCCTCAATATGCACCTGTTTGAAATAATTTTGATCTATTCATGCAATTTTATATTGCACAAACGTAACATTGAATACAAGAAGTCAAACATAAAATACATACTATACGACGTCATTTTCTTACAGCTCAAAAAAACGGGCAACAGCAAACTTTATGCATAGGTGTAAAAAAAATAAAAAGAAAAGCGAGAAAGTGATTATTCTAAAAGTTAGGAGGGTGGTTACCCTTGGGGAACATGGTAGACTTTCTGAGGAGGTGAATGCTTGTGCTTTGACCTGGTAAGTACTCACACTTAGACCACGAGTTGCTACATTTCTGTTTACACTTTTCTGAATGTACCCTCTATTTCACGACACAAATGGATTGTGTTGGGTGTGGTGACTTAATGCCTATAATCTCAGCACTTTGGGAGGCTGAGGCGGGCGGATCACCTGAGGTTGGGAGTTTGAGACCAGCCTGACTAACATGGAAAACCCCGTATCTACTAAAAATATATATATATACACAAAAATTAGCCAGGCGTGGTGGCACCTGACTGTAATCCCAGGTACTGTGGAGGCTGAGGCAGGAGAATCACTTGAACCCAGGAGGCAGAGGTTGTGGTGAGCCAAGATTGCACCATTGCACTCCAACCTGGGCAACAAGAGTGAAACTCCGTCTCAAAAAAAAAAAAGAAAAAAAAAAAAAAGTCAAAGTTCAAAGTCCTTTTAAAAAGTCTTGTGTATATTATCTAACTTCTCTGAACTTCAGTTTCACCATCATCTTTAAAATAATATCTGTGGTATTATATACAATAATATAATATCTGTGGTATTGTAAGAGCTAAAGATTCAGAATATCATGATACCTCAATACAAAGTTTCTTTGTTTCCCCCCAACATCCAAACAGCCGACTCTCCCACATGAGCAGTAGGGGCAGATTTCTTGAGGGGTTCACAGGAGCAAAAGATTTTGGGCACCATCTTTCCCCTACTTGCCTGGGCCCTGGTGACCATTGGTTGAAGGGAAGAATATTTTTTCTCTCTCTCTCAAGTAGAGACCTATGCCCACCTCTACTCCTGTTCTCTGAGGCCCTCAGGCATGTGGAGCTAGTTAGTGGCAGACTGAGAGAGTGTAGGAGAAGAAAACAAACAGAACAAATGCCCAAACCCAAAGTTCTTGAAACAAAGGAATGTTTCAGACAGAAAACATGGTAGACAGTGTGAGATGGAGCAGACAAGTCTCAGGCAGACTGCAAGAGCCAATTTACTCCTACGTGAAGAAGCAACAAGTGAAGGAAGGGTCAGCAGGAGCATAGGAATGTTACTTACCCAGTGCACTGTTGTGTCTGGAGTTGGTTCCTTCCAGTGGGTTCATGGTCTCACTGACTTCAAGAATGAAGCCGCTGACCTTTGCAGTGAGTGTTACAGCTCTTAAAGGTGGTATGGACCCAAAAAGTGAGCAACAGCAAGATTTATTGTGAAGAGCAAAAGAACAAAGCTTCCACAGCATGGAAGGGAATCCGAGTGGGTTGCCACTGCTGGCTAGGGTGGCCAGCTTTTATTCCCATATTTGTCCCCGCCCATGTCCTGCTGATTGGTCCATTTTACAGAGCTCTGATTGGTCCATTTTACAAACCTCTAGCTAGCTACAGAGCGCTGATTGGTGCATTTTACAAAACTTTTGCTAGCCACAGAGTGCTGATTGGTGCGTTTTTACAGAGGCTGATTGGTGCATTTTACAATCCTCTTCTAAGACAGAAGAGTTCTCCAAGTCCCCACTCGACCCAGGAAGTCCAGCTGGCTTTACCTCTCAATCCCCGCTCTAAACAGTACACCCTAACTGCTCTTTGGAACTGGGCAATGACCACTCTAGTTACTTCCTGCTGGATAGGGGTGAAGAAGGGGCCCTGCAGTGGTAGTGTCCTCCAGAGAGGAACTCTCTAGGCCAGCCAGAGGACCAGAGGGTTGATTAAAGGGTCCTCGGTAGAAGTTGAGTGTTGAGCTCATTTGGGGTTCCATTTGTAAGACCATCTGTAGCTTGATGGCCTTGATCCTGGAGGAAACAAATTTGACAAGGAGCTTAAAAATTCAGATCCCAAAGGTGAGTAATAGCAAGATGGCTGTCACGGGACCTATAAAGGGGAAAAGCCATGTCGTCCAGCTCCAGAGGCTGGTATAAGAGTTTGAAAGGCATTGTCAGATTTCAGAAACCTTTTCCCATAAACGTCGGGTAGCATTTCGTACTATCCCTGACTGGTTAGTGCAAAAATAACACTCTTCCCCTAAGAAGGTGCAAAGTCCTGCTTTTTCAGCAGTGAGGAGGTCTAGGCCTCAGAGGTTTTGGAGAGTCACTGCTGCCAAAGAGTCTATTTGGGACTGTAGAGTAAGGATAGATTTTGTTATTTCTTGCAAACTGTCTGAGAAATTATTTGACAGTGTGTGGTAGTAGGATAATGAAGTAGATAAACCTGCTATTCCGGTTCCTGTAGCAGTGGCCATTCCTAAACCTATAAGAAGAGGTATTAGTTGTATGGTCCTGAGCTGACTGGACTTGAGCTTTGAGGGGCACTGATAGGATCTGATTTCCATAAGATTAGAAGTTAGGATAATACATGTTACACTGTTAACTTTTAGCAAACTTTACTTTTGTTGAAAACCTTGTAAGTTTGGGATTTCAATTATTCTTTGCTCTTAATAAGACCTCGTTCAGTCCATATTAACTTAGAATTGGTAGAGATAGCTCCTTCCTGATTCTGTAAGTACTTTAAGGTTTAGCTAAGTGCAAACAGCTAGCAAGTTTGAGCAGACAAATTATTAGGCAATTTTCCTAACTCTGCTTCTGCAAGAGTTTGCTTATCACTTACTGAATACCCATTTTGTCTTTTTCCCTTAACCACCCAGGAGGAGCCATCTATAGTTCTGTCCTGAAGGGAATTCCTCCTAGGTCTGGTTGGACCTTTGTATGGTAATTAAGATTTAGATCCCCTGTTAGGAAACCTGCTGGGTTAAGGATTTTTGATAGGAAGTCGACGGTTTGCCAGTGGCCTCAGTGCTGGCTGCACCCTTGTTTACACTGACAACAAGGTGGTATTGGAGTGTTGCAGGGTCACACGGAGAAGACCTTCAATTATCAATTATAGGTTTTAAATTTACCCTGGATTTTAAAGAAATAGGGTACATTGTTTTTTCTTTACTACTTTTACCTCTCTCTCTTTCTCTCTTTCCTTCTCTCTTTGACTTTCTCTTTCTCTCTCTGACTGTCTCTCTGTCTCTTCCTCTCTATCCTTCTCTCTGACTTTCTGTCTGTGTGACTCACACAGAGGTTCTTGGTTCTCACCTCTGCCTCCACCAGAAGCCCCACCTGTAACAGGTAGGAGCAAAGGTTTACCCTCCCACCCCCAGAGGACCAACCTAAGAGAGAGGTACAAATGAACTCCAGTTCTATTATGGGTTAAGGGATCTCGTAGTAGAAACTAACTACTGTGTTTAACATGATTTATAAGGAAAATACTTTCCAACCTCCAAACATGCAGGACTAATTTGTAAATTCCTCTATGCACTTATTTATTTAAAATTAATATAATTTATGATTATGCCTTCTGAAAATATCTGGAGCTCTTAACTAAAACCCAAGTAAAGAGGTAAAGCATACTCATTAAAAACAACCAGAAAAACAATAATTTTAAGAGACTGTAGTAAAGGTTATCAGGCAACTAGGAAAAATTGATTACTGTCGTTGAGGACAAGATCTACTACCAAGACTCCTGGCAGTTCAGTGTGGTGAAACAAATGTCCTCTATGGTTTCCCTACAGGACGGTGACCCAAGGACTGACTGGGAAGAGGGAGCTTGCTGCTAAAGAATCCAGGGCATATGCAGGTGCTTTAACATCGCTGGGCCTGTTTCTCTCCTCTGTAAAAATGACGGGATTCACCAGATGACATTTAAGGTCATTTTTAGTTCTAGAAAGTTGTGATTCATTCTTGATTCATTGGTCAATATTTTTAAATGTCCCAGTTCATTCTGAGAAGCAATTTATTTTTCCTGGTATTAATTTGTAGGGGAAATGTGTCACAAGAGTTCTTGATATCAGGTGCACTGAATCACCCAACTAACAATGTGCTCACTAGTTTTGCAAAGAATACAGAACTGCACATTTAGAAAGATTTTCTTGTATCTTCCCTTTTAAAACTTGAGGACAAAAAATATAGATGAGCTCAGTGCTTCCTAAAGTTTGTTCCATTGGTACTGCGAGACACAATTTGAAAATTTTAAATGAAAATAAGGAGCAAAATTCACAATGAGTATTAGCTTATCAAGGTGCATAAAGATAGGTAGGAAAGACTTTTTTAAACCCAAGGTTTCTCAAAACTTCATTTGCATTAAACCAATTTAATACCTAATACAGCTCACATTCTGAAGAACTCACTTTAGAAAATGTTAACGTTCCATTTCTCTTTACTTGCTTCCAGCAAAAATGTTCAAGAGATTTGACCAGGAATGTTGCCTCAAGCTCTTCCTCTCCCACTCCAATGGAGCTTTCGGTTTTTCCACTCTGGTGAAATGACTCTGAATAATGTCAATGAAAACCCTCATGCTCTCAATCCCATAGGCTCGTGCCTAAACCACCTTCCACAGCCCACTAGCTGAATTCAACTGATGGCTGCTCCTACATTCTAGAAGCAGTCTCTTCTCTTGGCATTTGTCTGGCTGTACTTTGTTTCCTCTTCCATCACTGCCCTCCTTCCCAGCCTCCTCTTTGAAGTCTGTTTGGCCAGACTTCAAAGTAGGGCTGTTCCTCCGTGTGCCGGGTCTTCTCATTTCTGCCTTATCTATCTACACCTTTCCTCTGGGTCATCTTTTCCTTCCCTGCAATGTTAAATGCCATATTTGTGCTTACAGTTCCACAATTTGGTCTCCAGCCCAACCCTCTTTGTCATATTTTGTTCCCCCTTTCTCACTATGCCCCTAGAAGACGCATTACAGTTTTCTGTGTTGGGGCTTCAGATGCTGTCTCCTGTTCCTGAGACACTCAGCTTGTGGCTTTTCCTGTTTCTTCTTTTGTCATCTTAAATGTCACTTTTTCAGAAAGGCTTTATCTCTGAGTTTTCCTTATCTAACATAAGCACTCTGCCAATCATTCTCCATCACATATCCTATTTGTTTTCTTTTTAACATTTGTTCAAGCTATCAATGCTTTGTTTATTTGTGACTTTTTTGATTACTTGTCGAACAGGTTCCAAGAGTGCTGAACTATGTCTGTTTTCCCAAGTGCCTAGCACACTGCCAGATGCATTGTAGGTCCCTGATAAATTTTTGTTGAATAACTAAATGAATATGGTTCTTCTGATTTCTTAAGCTAACAGAGTCCTCCTCATGCTGTTTTCTGGTGATCTAGGTATACAGCCTAAAACAGAGCGCTTAGATATCTCTCCAAAGTATCAAAGCTTCAAGGGAGGTGATATAGTTTGGATACTTGTCCCGTCCAAACCTCATGTGGAAAATCGATCCTCAGTGTTGGAGATAGGGCCTAGTAGGAGGCATTTGGGTCATGGGGTGGATACCTCATGAATGACTTGGTGCCTTTTTTGCTGCAGTAATGAGTGACTTCTCACTCTACTACTTACAGTGAGAGCTGGTTGTTTAAAAAAGAGCCTCTAGGCCAGGCGTGGTGGCTCACGCCTGTAATCCCAGGACTTTGGTAGGCCGAGGTGGGTGGATCATGAGGTCAGGAGTTCAAGACCAGCCTGGCCAATATGGCGAAACCCTGTCTCTACTAAAAATACAAAAATTAGCAGGGCATGGTGGCAGGTGTCTGTAATCCCAGCTACTCAGGAGGCTGAGGCAGGAGAATTGCTTGAACCTGGGAGGTGGAGGTTGCAGTGAGCCAAGATCGTGCCATTGCACTCCAGCCTGAGTGACAAGAGCAAGACTCCGTCTCAGGGAAAAAAAACAAAAAACAAAAAACAAAAACCTGCCTCCCCCTCTCTCTTTAGCTCCCTCTCTCACCATGTGCCATGCTTCTTGTACAGCCTGCAAAACCATGAGCAAAATACACCTCTTTTCTTTACAAATTACCCAGCCTCAGGTATTTCTTTATAGCAATGCAAAACAGACTAACACAAAAGGTTTGAGGAAGAGGTGGATGACAGACAATTCCTGGTCTACTTCTATGAAGAGTTCCCTAAATGCCAATTCTGGGACATTATATTTTCCTAAGATGGCCACAAACATGCCTCCCAGCCCACATAATCTTCTTTAAAATATGACTTTGACATTCCTCCTGTTGATTGGTAGGGTCTATATTCCTATATGGAATCTAGGCAAGTTTATAACTTTAGCAGAAATGATACTGTGTCTTTCAATTTCCCTTGAGCTTGAGCAAAGAAACAAACAAACAAGAAACAAGGCTACATCATAAAAGGCAATACAGCCTCCACCTGGTCCTCTAGGGATGCTTTCTCTTGAAACCTAGCTACCACCCCAGGAGAATGTCCAAGCTGCTACATGCAGAGGCCATGTTTAGGTGTTCTGGACAATAGCCTCAGCTGTGGTTACAGATGAAAGCCAGTATCAATACCAGATATGTGAGTGAGGAAACCTTCTAGATGATCCCAGTCCCCCAGTTAGCAAGTAACCCCAGCCTTTGAGTGTCCTGGTTGGAGACTCTAACATGTAGCAGAAATAAGCCATCCTTAGACGTCCACTGTCCAAATTCCTGACCCACAAAATCCATGAGCATAAGACAGTTTTTGGGGGCCATTTTGTTTTGGGGTTTGTTGCAGCAGTAAATACCAGTATACTTTGTTATTAGTTATAGAAAAATGTCTAACCTCCCAATATCAACTGGACAGCATTGAAAATTTGCAAGCAGGGACTGTGTTTGGAGAGATGAACAGTTCTTTCAGATCTATATAAAAGTAACGTGCAGTGGTGCACTAGAGATAGCCCAGACTGGCATGTGAGAGCCAGTTGTGTGCAACTCTCCCCAGCTGGTCATGGTGGGAGTATTTACACCTTGAAAACTGGCATTCAGGGCTTTATTTTTTTCCTAGTGAATTGGTTTACCAGCATACCACTGGAAATTGCAGCTTCACTTCTTGATCTATTATTGAATTTCTGCCTTATTGCGAAACAAAACAAAAAGAAAAAATATTGGCTTTGTTGCCAGTTTTTCCACTAAGGCTGCTTTAAGGCTGGTCTGTGGTGTTCCAAGAGCTGCTCATGAGCCTAAGACTTGTAGGTTGGCTTCCTGTGTTCTAGTGTTCTCTGTAAGTGCTTCCACATGGGCTGTCCCATCCCTGCAGCATCCTTGACATACAGTGATAGGCAGAGGTAGAGCAGGCTCGAATGTTCTGGAATGGGCCAAATGGCCCCATGATTCCCTAGAAACGAGGGATTTTCCTCTCTTCACATAGTATGCGTCCATGAAAAGCTCTCCTGCTGGCCACAGCTAGGCTACCAAAGGCTTGGCCAGCAGGCTCAGCACAACTGCAGTTTTAGATGGTGAGGCATAGCAGGCAACTTCCATACTCCTCTCTGTTGTGGCTGAGGACCACATATGGGACTGAGATGTGCACAAAAAAATGAATCAGGCCGGCAGGGCACAGTAGCTCAAGCCTGTAATCCCAGCACCTTGGGAGGCTGAGACGGGAGGATCACCTGAGGTCAGGAGTTTGAAACCAGCCTGGCCAACATGGTGAAACCCAGTCTCTACTAAAAATACAAAAGAATTAGCCAGGCATGTGGCAGGCACCTGTAGTCCCAGCTACTCGGGAGGCTGAGGCAGGAGAATTGCCTGAACCCAGGAGGTGGAGGTTGCAGTGAGTAGAGATGGTGCCATTGCACTCCAGCCTGGGCAACAAAAGTGAAACTCCATCTCAAAAAAAAAAAAAAAAAAAAAGAAAAAGAAAAAAGAAAGAAAGAATCAGGCCCACAAGTTGAGCCTTTAATAAAGGCTTAAGGAATTGAATTATTAAGTCAATCTCCCAGTGCATAAGTGGTACTTTCCGCTGCCACTTTAATAAATTACATCTCCAGTGTATTATTTGCATAGCTATTAAATATCTTCATTATTAGAATAGGAAATTGGGCAGCAAGAGATGAAGTATCAAGCCCTGTGTTAGTCTAACACAGTGGGAATACTAAGAGTGAAAACCAAGTTTTCCATTTATTCAAACTACAGTTTGAGGAAGAAATACTTTAAACTATTTTAAGCATTTCCATTAACAATTTATCTTACAAATGTATTTACACATGGACAAGTTAACAAAGAGGTATTATAAGGATGTTGATCAAGGCATTGTTTGAATTCATAGTAACTTACTAGTTTAAAACATGATACTCTATGCAATAAAATATAAAAGGAAAAACTTTTTCAAAAGGAGGTAGATGTGTATGTATTCATATAGGAACATCTCTAAAATATATTAAGTGAAAAAATAAAGTCAAAGCATAGTCTGTTTGTAATATTGCAAGTTGGTGAAAGATAATACATTCATATATGTGAGTACATGCATGGAAAATGTCTGGAAGGAAGCAGGAAAAACTTGGAGAGAATTAGGTAAATGGGACAAGACATTTTGGGTAGAAAATACCTTGTTTTTCACTGTGTTAGGCTTTATACTGTTTGAAATTTTTACCATTTGCACATATTTTTAAGCTTAAGAAATCACATCCCTAAATCAATAATGACTTAGTATTTAATAGAGTAATTGTTGTTAAGATACTCGAAATATTCTATGGTTTGAATGTATTTCCCAAAAGTTCATGTGTTGGCTGAAAATTTTGTTCCCAATGCAGTAGTATTGAGAGTTGGAACATTTGGGAGCTGTTTGGGTCTTAAAGGTTCTGTCCTCATGAATGAGCTAATCCACTCATGAATTAATGGATTATCGAGGGAGTGGGTTAGTTATCACAAGAGTGGGCCTGTTATAAAAGCCAGTTGGGCCAACTCTCATGAGCCCCCTCACCACGTGATGACCTACGCCACCTCAACACTCTGCAGAGCGTCCCCACCAGCAAAAAGGCCCTCACCAGATACGGCCCCTAAATCTTGGATGTCCCAGCCTCCAGAACTAAAAGATATCAGTTATTTTCTTTGTAAAATTCCCAGTCTCAAGTACTCAGTTATAGCAAAAGGAAGCGGACTGAGATAAAATCCTTTTAGACAATTTTTTCCTCTTCATTTCTATTGTGTCTGAGACCCCTCAGTTTTCATCTTTGGTTACATGGACACAACCTTGGAAATTTGCTGCTACCTCAAGCAGCTCACAGAGGCATTTGTCTGCAAATACATTGTCTGTTTCGTTTATCACTGTATCTCCAGCACCTAGAACAGCACCTGGTGCACAGTAGGAGCAAATCATTAAAATACATAGCATGTCAGATGGTGGCTAGTGCGATGAAGAAAATAAAGCAGAGCCGGGAAGGGTGAGGTATAATTTTTAAAAGCTGATCAGGGAAAGTTTCCTTGGTAAGTTGATAATTGAGTAAAAACTTAAAGAATTTCGTAAAGCAAGGCACAAGGCTATCAGGTGGAAGAAATTTCGGGCAAAAGAGTACCAAGTGCAAAGGCCCTAAGGTGGGATATGCTTGATCAAACAGTAAGCTGAATTCTTTTAAACTTTACATTTCAAATACATACAGATCACTTGTGAACTTACAGTGAGACATTAATACAGTAGATTTGGTCTACTTCATCATTTATTTTATTCCTAGGGTTAAAGACATTAACCAAGTAAACCATTTTACTATCTCAAGCAAATGGGGATTACTGCTCTAACTGCAGCCAACAGGCTGCAGCTACTAGCCCAAGAAAACAGAGGTGACTCTCCAAGAAAGCCAGGGTGATTCGTCTAAGAATCAAAGTTGCTTATTAACTAGTTATTTGGGGCAATTTTGCCAATGACCCTGAGCAAGAAGATGTGAGCTTCCTTCTGTAGACATCATCCCAATAAGGACGCCCCGTGCACTTCTGCCCAGTGGAGTTGCCTTTTAGCCGGTATACCTGGATTCAGGTTCATGTTGACTAATCCTCAGATCTGATTTGAATCTGCAACCACCTTGACTGGAATCAATAAACCTCTCTGTCACCCAGTTCTCAGCATCTCTAACTAGGAGCCACAGCATCCCCAGTCATTGTGATGACATCTTGTTTCACTTTTCCAGCAAGCCTTTCTGACTCTCACTGACTTCTTAAATGGTGATGTACCCAAGGTCTGTTTTGACTTTTTTTCTCTCTCTCCCTCTGGCACTGGCTCCCACTTGCATGCTTATAACACCCTGTCTGTGCTGACCCACAAGGAGAAGCGAGACCATTTCCACCTTTACCCCATACCATCTATCACCATTGTAGCTTATAAATAATGTCACCTGCTGAGTTCTCAACAGAAACACAATGACATGGTAGATAATGTGAATCATATATAGAAGGAAGCAAAGAGAGTGTGCATAAATACAAAACATGCAATTCGTGTTAGCCCAAAGCCAGTCAAGCTAGCTTGCTGGTAGCTTCATCATCGAGAGGCACAATTAGAGTGGAATTTTTAATTAAGAAAGCTGAAATCTGAGCAATTGTATTTTGATCTTTTAGAAGAAAGATTTGAATGGAAGATTGTGGTCAGCAGGTAGCTAGGGAAAGAGCCACAAGACAGTGCAACTCTGTCCAAGTGTCTATTGCACAGATCAGAGGAGAGGGAGTCCCTGTGGACTGACCCGAGAGCTCGTTTCCCCCGTGGTTTGCCTGAAGTAAGCAGTCTGGAGCCAGGGCACTTAAGAAAGCGAGGCATTTGGGGGGATTATGTGAGTAAGGAAGAAAAAAACAGAAAAAGCACCAATGTCCCAGCCCAATCCCCAACCCAGGTCTTCTGTACCCTTCCATGGGTGCAGACATATATCTCCTCAAGCGACTGTGGCTTACCACAGACATTGTGTTATTATCTCCTCCGGGACTATTGACCATTGACTTGGGTCATTTCCAGGGAGAGCAAAAGGAAGAGATCATGTTCTTGAGATGGTGAACTCAGGAATCGAATCACCTGGGTTGAATTTCTTGACTGTATGCTTTAGCAAGTTACTTGCCTCATTGTGTCCATTTTCTTATCTGCAAACTGGGTAAATATACCATCTAACTCACAGGGCTTGGAGAATGCAAAGAGTTAATATATTTAAAGGGTGAAGAATAGTGTCTGGCTCAGAGTCAAATTCTCAATATTATGCTAATGAGGGCAGGAGGAATACCACAAAACTCAGCAGTTGTGAGCTTAGAACTTTTATTGCGCTTCTCCCAACTTCTGCTCATCAGAGCAGAGCTTGTGTCTCACTGATTCTTTCCCCCAAGGCAATTATATCAGAAGCATGGTGCTTATCCTTCTTTAGTGATTTTTTCCTAAGACCTAAGCAGAAGAAAGAAATCAAATGACTATTTGCTAAACTGCTCTATCAGCCTCAAGGCAAAAAGTTTAATAAATTAAAACATTCTTCCAGCTGGTTCCTGTTGAGAGTGCAAAGTTACCCTTTGACTTATGATATATTTGGAACCAAAATGAGGACAGGAGGAATACCACAAAACTAGTATTTCTAAATACTAAACATTTTCATACCTTTGTGTTTTTCTTTTGTTAATTGTTTGCTGTTTTGTTCTGTTTTTATAAGGGACAAAAACCATTGTAGAAAAGAAATTTATCATATATTTGTAAAAACTGCTTTACAGTTTTGTTTTTGTGTGTGTGTGCTGGTTTTTGTTTTTGTTTTCTGTTTTTTGTTGTTTGATACGGAGTCTGACTCCATCGCCCACGCTGGAATGCGATGGCACAATCTCAGCTCACTGCAACCTCCACCTCCCAGGTTCAAGCAATTCTCCTGCTTCAACCTCCAAAGTAGCCGGGATTACAGGCATCCACCACCACACGCAGCTAATTTTTGTATTTTTAGTAGAGATGGGATGCTTTACAGTTTTTGTCTCAATCTCAAATTTTGCTAAGCACAAACAACTTTAAGACACAGTCTTGACAGGGGCTAGAACATGTACATAAATATGCTGGACCCATAATTCAATAAGAATAACTTCTCTCACTTCCCTAGCTTGGAGTCTATGCTCACCAAGAAGCCTTCTGATTATAATTTGTCTTACAATAATTTGTCTTTAGGCAGCAAATATATTGAGCCACTGTTTGTCTTCGGTAGTTGTATTTCTTACTATGAATTAATAAATTGACATGTTAATTGTACATCAATCTTTTGTGAGTTTTGTCTGTTATGAACAGACCCTAAAGACTGGTTAATTCTGGAAGCTCTAGAAAGTGAGTGTCCTATTCTCTAAAGTCTCTGTAATACTGTAACTACAGCCAGGTATGATTGCCAATATGAGGTTATGACTTGGGGACCTCCTAGCTTACCTTTACAACATCTCTAGTTGGTTCTTAGTTACTACAACTACTGCATTTATATATCCTATGATAACCTCTATATGCAAATGCCCAGTGGACTTTAACTTAATGTCTACCTGAAGCTCAACATTTCTAAAACATAATTTGTAGTATTGCCCTGCAAGCCCATTCTTCCTGCTACTTCTAGAGGTGTCAGGAGACCAAAGAAAGAAAGGCCTTAAGCAGAGTAGAAACAAGATCTGGTTTGCATTTCTGTAAGAGTTCTCTACCTAGTATAGAAAATAGATTGTCGGAGGGCAGGAGTGGATACAAGATGGCCAAGTAGGATACTGCAAGTTATCTATGTCTACAATGACATTGACCTGGACTGAGGAGGTGACACAGGAGATGAAAAGAATTGGACAATTCAAGAGACATTTATGAGGTGTATCTGTGATGGGTGGATATGAAAGGTGGCAGAGGCAGGGTGTGGTAGCTCATGCCTGTAATCCCAGCACTTTGGGAGGCCGAGACAGGCAGATCACCTGAGGTAAGAAGTTCAAGACCAGCTTGGCCAACACAACGAAATCCTGTCTCTACTAAAAATACAAAAATTAGCCAGGTGTGGTGGTGGGTGCCTGTAATCCCAGTTACTGGGGAGACTGAGGCAGGAGAATCGCTTGAACCTGAGAGATGGAGGTTGCAGTGAGCCGAAGTGGTGCCACTGCACTCCACCGTGGGGGACAGAGCGAGACTCCATCTCAAATAGAAAAAAAAAAAGGTCGAAGAGATAGAGGTATCAAAGATGGCTCCCTGATATCAGGTGGGTCATTTACTCAGAAACATGGAGGAAAAGCAGCAGGTTTGGGGAGGAAAACCATAGTCACTGTTTTGGACGTGCTGAATCTGGTATCTCTCTGAGCCATCCAAGTAAAAATGCTATGTAGAGGATTAGACTTAGGGTTGAAGCTCAGCTGGGGGAAATGGGCCAAAGACATAAACTTAGAAGTCATCTGCATATTAATAGTGCTTATATTCATGAGAATGCACAGGATCTCCAAGGAAATGAGTGGAGAATGAGAAGACAAAGCGGGGTGCAATGGACTGGAATAGAGATTCCAATGCTCCAGTACTAGAAGCCAGACTGATCTCTAGGACCTAGCAAAGGAATCAGAGAAGCAGTGTCCAGAGAGGTGGGAGATAAACGAGAAAGAGTGATGGCTTGGATGCCAAGGAGAGGAAGTGCTCCAGGGAACGGGCAATGGCCGCCTGTGTGGGCTGTGGCTGAGACATCAAATTGAAGTTTCTACAATCTTTCTCCTAGGAAAAATCCTGTAATAGTATCAGAAAATGTTTATTTTAAAAAAAACCCTCTGCATATGCAATGTAAATCCCAGTTCCGTTTAATAAAACAACTTTTCAAAAATTATTTATGTAGCACCAAATTAAAGAATTTTAGAAAATATATAATTGTTCATCCAGAAAGTTGTCGTTGCAATGCCAGACATTTGAATGTTTTCAAATATCTCAGTGTTTGGCATCTTGTAAACCAAACGGGCAGATGTTCGGCAGTCTTTTTTCTCCCCATGAATCATCCTGATATTCAGCACCATGTATAAAACAACCCAAAACTTCCCACAGCTAGCTGACCCCACATTCCCACCTATCTCACTAAAATCCAGTGGCTGCACCTTGATCTCTTTGGTTTATGCACTACTGGCTTCTTAACTCACTTAGAACACCATTTGTCAGTATTCTCAGATTCACAGATAAAATATTACATGCATTCCCTCCCACCATGAAGTCAAATCCAGATAAATTTTGATTCAGTAGCATAAGCCCTCTGAGATCCCCATATAGGGCTTTGCTTGTTTCCAAGGTGACGAAACCCTGCAGCTAGTTACTATTCCAAAGCACACAGCCAGATTCCCATCACTACGCTATATTCCATTTTCTATTCAATTTCACCCCCAGGAGAAAACTCAGGGGTTATATGGAATTGCACATTTAGACTTGCCCTTCTGTCAAACATTAATAGAATCATGGAATCATAAGGCAGAGGGAGACCTGGGGAACTCATGGACTCAATCTCCTCCCCTCAGCAGGTGGATGTTTAACCTAACTCCAAGGAACTGAGGACCCTCCTATTTAAAAGATAGCCCCTTTATCCTCCAAAGGCAAAGATTCTACAACCTGCAACAAACAATTCCTAGTGCTTAGCAGCCTCTACCCTGTGAGTACCCTGAGGTAGCACAGCATCCACAGCTATCACAGTTGGGGATTGCCAGTCAAAGATAGACTGGGAAGAAAATGACCTACTGTACCTAGAGATGATTCACATAGAGTACTTTTAATTTTGGAAAACATTATGAAGAAGCAAAAGCATCAAAGCACAGCCAGTTTGGTATAATGTTTTTCAGATTAGATTACTCAGCTTGGAAACGTCCAGAGGTCACCAACCATTCACTTGGGTTGCTTCTTGAGGGGTTGTGGGAATTAACCATTGTCACTCAGTGTACTCTGTTTTCATGCCTCTTCCAGTAAGTAAATCTCCCAGTGGGAGGAAACCTAGTTATGTGAACTGTGTCAGCTCTCCCACATATTCTGCTTTGCCCATGATGAACACTTGAATAAAATTTGAAGTCTTTTTTAGAAAGAGAGGGAACATCTTTGGAAATTCCTCTAGTTTCCTCTATGGGATTAGAAGAGGCATCAGAACATTCCCAGCCCGTGTGCTCAGTCACTTTTTGGCGACATTTGCAGAATGCCTACTGTGTGCTAGGCTGGGCGTTCAGTGCTAGGCCTGGAAGCGTTTCTTGTAATAACACTTACCACGTGGCAGGCACTATGTTAGACAGTGAAGGTACAGTGATAAGCAGGATAGTCTGGTCTTCATGGAGCTTATAATTTAGAGGTGGGAAAGAGGAAATAATCAAAGAATCACAAGAAGAAATACAAAATGATTTTGTTAAGGTCCTCTGAATGCGTAAAAGAGGGGTGCCAATCTAGTCAGGAAGGAAATAATGACTGAAAGGTCATCTAATGACTAAATAGGAGTTAACCAGATGAAGATGGGCCAAGAAGAGTATTCCAGGTAGAGTACCTGGCATACGCAAAGACTCTGTGCCTGGAGAGGAAGGCTGTCCTGTGAGGAACTAAAGAAAGCCAGTGTACTTGGAGTTCAGAGAATGCAAATAAAGTAGGGGGAAGACTATGACGACACATGGAAGGCTTGTCTCCATCCTAAGTGCAACAGGAAGCTATTGCAGTCTTTCAGTTATGGACGGGACAATATGGCCAGATTTGTCCTCCAGGAAGAACACTCTGGCTGCAGTATGGCAACTGGATATAAGGGGGCAGGAGTGGATGTGGGATATATGGCAATTGGATGGATATAAGGGGGCAGGAGTGGATGTGGGATATATGGCAATTGGATATAAGGGGGCAGGAGTGGATGTGGGATATATGGCAATAGGATATAAGGGAGCAGGAATGGACATGGGAAGCCATTTGAAAGACTAATGTGATAAGCTAGGCTAGAGAGAAAGGAAGAATGGAATTAAGATGGTAGCAATGGAATTGAAGACGAGGAAGAAATTTCAGGGCACTTCTAGCAAGCAGAAATGACTAGACTCAGCAGTGAACTGATAAGTAGTTAAGGCAGAGGGAATTTTCAAGGATGACAGCTAGAAAAAGGCTTGTATAGTAGAGAGATGATGGTACCACACACTGAGATAAGGAACAGGGAATCATGGCAGGGGCGACTGTGTGGGTGAGGGACTATGGGTGGTAATTATGAGTTTAGTTTTACATAACCATAATTGGAAGCACCCTCAAGACATGCAAGGAAAGATGTCAAGGACATAGTGGGATCAACAAGGCTGAGGCACAGAGGAGATGCTGGAGCTAAAGATTCACATTTGGAGTCATATGCACATCAGATGAAATTATGGGCCCAGGGAGAAAGTGCTAATAAAAGCAGAGAGCTGAAGAACAAGCTTTGGGGACTACAGTCCATAAAGACTGAGTAGACGAGGTGGCATAGGAGGCAAACCAGACAGGACCAGAGGGGCAGGATGAAAACCAGGGGCCCTTGTACCTTAGGAAACAGGAGAAGAGATCATTTCAAGAAGGAAGGAGGGATCGACGTGTCTAAGAACACTGCAACCTACCTGTAATGGAAGGGAAATGGAGATAACAAATATGGACAATGGTTTCAGACAATCTGCTGTGTGAAGGAGTAGCACCTGCTGAAAGGGGATGCGGAGTTAATATTTTTTTCTTTTATAACATGAAAAAGTTAAGTGTATGTAATGCTAACGGGAGAGACTGCATAGAAGGCTGAAGATGCTACAGAGAGAAGGAGCAAGGAATAGGGTAACATTTCTGAGAGGGGTGGAGAGGATCTTGGTGGATTGACTATTTGTAAAGTAGTCATTGTGAAAGGGATGACCAGGTCAGGTTCTCAGACTGTATTAAAAACAACCACACAACTAACTGCAGAAGCAAGCAGCATCATTGCCAGCACCAGGGAACCCCAAAGAAACTGTCAGTTGTGTTTCTTGTTGCCACCCTGAGGACAGCCAAGCTAGTCAGGCAGCTGCCTACTGGTCGACCCCCAGAATGGTTGTCTGTGCCTGAGACTTTGTTCAAGCCCATCCAGTGCGGCAACCTCTTTCTTCATTCAGTGGCCCATGATACTTATGAAGCTACAACTCAGAAAAAGGGCTCTGGACCCACAGGCCCGGTACTGCCAAAAAGCAAGCAAATGAGCCGAGTGCACCAACGGATGTTGTGATAAAAGTTATGATAAAAGGTCCAGGGACCTATTATGGGGGGTAAAGAGGATTCCCTCAGCCTAACTTGGAATTTGAGAAAAATTATCACATTGTTTTCAAACTGTCTAGCTACTTTTCACCCCTGGAATATAGCTGGCAGCTGCTAGGGGCAAGGATTGTGCCCTTTTTATCTGTGTCCCCAGTGCCTCATGTGGTCCCTGAAACAGAGTAATCGATGAGCCAGGAGGACAGGGTCCATCACAAGGAAGGTAGAGAGAAATGGGGCTGAAAGATGAACCAAGGTGTATGCCTGTATTTGGTATTCTGTGAGATGGTAGCAATGAAAGTGCTTTTTCTTTTCTTTTCTTTTCTTTTCTTTTTTTTTTTTTTTTTTTTTGAGACAGGTTTATATTCTGCTGCCCAGGCTGGAATGCAATGGTGTGATTCTAGCTCACTGCAGTCTCCAACTCCTGGGCTCAAGCAATCCTCCCACCTCAGCCTCCTGAGTAGCTGAGACTACAGGCATGTACCACTATGCCCAGCCAATTTTTTAAAAATTTTTTGTAGAGACAGGGTCTTGAAATGCTGCCCAGGCTGGTTTTGAACTCCTGGGATCAAGTGATCCTCCCTCCTCAGTTTACCGTGGTGCTGGGATTATAGGTGTGAGCCACTGTGCCCAGTCACAATGAAAGTTCTTAAAGCTGTGCTGTAGGCCAACAACTCAAAGCAGTAGGTATGTCCAAAGACCTTTAGGGTAGCTCAATTGAGATAACTAATTAGGAGTTTTTATGAGGCTAAGGAATAGGTAGGAAGACAGAAATGAGGGTAGGAAGGACTAGAACAAGTGGTCATAAATTTGTATCTTGCAGTTTCAAATTGCAAGGTTAGAGCTGGTACAAAACAAAGATAAAAATTTAGGTAGACAGGATGATTCTGAGCCAAATGCCAAGGTCCTCACTGGGCCAGGGGGAGATGCCAGGATGTCTGTAATAACAACACCAGCAGCCACGAGGAGTGGGGCTGGAGGAATGGTTTCTGCCCTTCCCCTCTTCGTCTCTGCTGAATTCTACTCTTTAAAACTCAACTTACATGATCTATTCTCTGAAACCTGTGCTTATCACTTCCTCCCCTTTTCCTCTTTTCCCTGACCCCCTCCCTTCCCATTCTCCTGAGGATGTGTCATTTTCTCCCTTCCATGGGCTCTAACAGCATCTTGCACAGCTTTCTTTCCTTTTTTTTTTTTTTTTTTTTTTTGAGACAGGGTCTCCCTCTGTCGCCCAGGCTGGAGTGCAGTGGTGCAATCTCAGCTCACTGAAACCTCCGCCTCCAGGTTCAAACAATTCTCTTGCCTCAGCCCCCCAAGTAGCTGGAATTACAGGCGACTGCCACCACATCCAGCTAATTTTTTTTTTTTTTTTTTTTCTGAGACGGAGTCTCGCTCTGTCGCCCAGGCTGGAGTGCAGTGGCATGATCTCGGCTCACTGCAAGCTCCGCCTCCCGGGTTCATGCCCATTCTCCTGCCTCAGCCTTCCGAGTAGCTGGGACTACAGGCACCTGCCATCAGGCCGGCTAATTTTTTGTATTTTTAGTAGAGACGAGGTTTCACCGTGTTAGCCAGGATGATCTTGATCTCCTGACCTCGTGATCCGCCCGTCTCGGCCTCCCAAAGTGCTGGGATTACAGGCATGCCATCGTGCCCCGCCTAATTTTTTTTTTTTTAAGTAGAGATGGCATTTCACCATTGCACAGCTTTCTGAACTGAATTGCATATGCCACTGTCATAGCATTAATTACATTGTATTGAGATTTGAGATTTACTTGCTTGGATCTCCCACTAATGATTGTCAGGGTCTAAGGGCGGGATCTCTATCTTATTTGGACCAGATCCAACAGTATCGTCGGGTTAGTATAATCTGGAAGAGTGAGTGCACGAATGCATGACATTCCTGTGGACAGGGACAACAGCACTGGGACAGTCAGAAGCAGAACCAGAAAGAGGTCATGAAGAAAGATTTAGATATGGAAGCTGACCGCAGAGTAAAATGATAATACCAAATACTTCCTATGTACCAGGCATTATCTCAGCACTCTCTGTGTGACAACATCTCAGTCCTCATAAAGACCTTAGTAGCCTGTGATACAAACAACTGAGTCCCGGCAAGGTTAAGTAACTCGCACCAGTTCACAAGCCTAGCAGGTGATAGAGGGAGAGGGAAGACTTGGGCTTGTGCACTGCGGCTGGAGAGAAACTCAGTCTTACCCATGATAAGATCCTGCCTCCCACATGATACGGCTTCGAAGGCAGTGTTATGAGTCGAATTGTGTCCCCCAAAATTCATGTGGTAATATCCTAATCCCCAGTACCTCAGAAGGCGACTGTATTTGGAGACAGGATCTTTAAAGAAGTGATTCAGGGTCGGGCGTGGTGGCTCATGCCTGTAATCCCAGCACTTTGGGAGACCAAGATGGGCAGATCACAAAGTCAAGAGATCATGACCATCCTGGCCAACATGGTGAAACCCCGTCTCTACTAAAAACACAAAAATTATCTGGGTGTGGTGGTGTGCACCTGTAGTCCCGGCTACTCGGGAGGCTGACATAGGAGAATTACTTGAATCTGGAAGGTGGAGGTTGCAGTGAGCTGAGATTGCGCCACTGCACTCCACCCTGGTGACAGGGTGAGAAGAAAGAAAGAAGGAAAGAAGGAAATAAGGAAAGAGAGAGAGAGAGAGAGAGAGAGAGAAAGAGAGAGAGAGAGAAAGAAAGAAAGAAAGAAAGAAAGAAAGAAAGAAAGAAAGAAAGAAAGAAAGAAAGAAAGAAAGAAAGAAAGAAAGAGAGAGAAAAGGAAGGAAAGAAGGAAGGAAAGAAGAAAGGAAAGAAGGAAAGAAAGAAAGAGCTTCAGTTACTAAGAGGCCATTAGAGTTGGCCTTCATCTAATCTGATTGTTTTCTTTACAAGAAGAGGAAATTTGGACACACAAAGAGACCCAAGGATGCACACAGATAGAAGAAAGATACAGTGAGAAGGTGGCCATCTGCCAGCCAAGGAGAGGCCTCCAAAGAAACCCATCCCACTGACACCATGATCTTTCACTTCCAGCCTCCAGAACTGTGAGGAAATCAACTTCTATTGTTGAAGCCACGCTGTCTGTGGTACTTTGTAATGGCAACCCAAGCCGACCAACAGGTCCTTGGAGCTGGGGAGGACTGAGTCCCTGAAGAAAAGTGTCAGGATGAAAGCAGATGGAAGGCCAAAGTTTTCCAAGCCTAGGTTATTAGTAGGACCATAAATGAGTGACTTAGCCACAGTTTCCAGGAGGCGTGTCTATCCTTACGGGGAACTGGAAGGCAATGCCCTGAGTCTAGGGTTCCCTTTGATTCTTAAATTTCCACAGCACGTTTCCAGAAGCCAGCCTTTCACATTCCCATCTCATTTTACGCCCACCCACCCACCAGTTGTTGGGAGTCACAGTGGGTGGGTGGTCTGATGTCTGGCTTGGACTCCAGATCCTGTCCGGGTATAAACTGCAGGCTGAGAATTCTTGGGAAGCCTCCAAGGCAGGACCACTATCTGTGCTCTCCCTTATCAAAGCGGAGTCATTTATATTTTAATGAGATTATTTCCCAACACAACAGTTTATCTTTCGTTTCATTTATCCCTTTGCCATCTGGTCCCCTTATGCTTGCATGTAGGGCTAGTGGCTTCCTTTGTCTAAGTAGATTTGTCAATAGTTTATAAATTTTCTTCTCATGATCATAATATTTATTTTTCACATTAGACAGACTCTTCTGGAGACTTGGAAGAAAGAGATTTCTTTTTTTAAATTTTAATGTCATTCCTTAACCTGTAATTTTTGTTTCTGGGAAATGTGTTTTCGAAAATTAATTAATTAAAGTGAATGAGCAAAAGTTTCCAGACCAATGTATTTTCTGGTTCTGTTTGCTACTGTATAACCCAAACAAATATTTTACTTAAGGGACTAGATCAAGCTCGCCTAATAGCAAATGGTGCACATGCAATGAAAGTGGCCTAGCTTCCCTCTAAATCGAAACCCACATCTGGGCAAATCCTATGTTCTGGAGATTTTTATTTTTATCTGTTTTCAGTCTCTTGCTTTAAAGTTCTTATCTTAAAGCTACTTAGCTCTTTTTTTGGCCCCCTCCCAATTACTCTTGGCCTTCTTAATCACAAATCCAGCTCTTTCATCAGCATAGTTGATGGACTCTATTTACCATCCGATTAGCTTAAGTTTTTTCCTCCAAGACAGGGCTTTGGCATTCCAGTCCTATTCTAATGGCTGATGGCACTACATACCTCTCAGGTGCCTGGTGGGAAGGCCAGCCATGCCCATTGGCCATGGAACATGATAAACTGCCCTCTCTTGACCCAAAAAGCTCCATTAGGCCAGAAAATAGCTCTGGCCTATTCCTCAACGTATTCTCAGCACCAGCCACTGCCTAGTACACACTGAGTGTTCAATAAATAAATGAATGAACTGCCTTGTTTTCTAACACACCAACACATGCAATAATATAAACAGAGACTAAAACATGCTTTATAGGTGAAATACAACATAAGATTGATGTTCAGACCTCTCTGAGAAAAAGTGATTAAAACATCAGCAATATATTTTATTCATATACTTCATAGTTTCTAAGGGGCTTTGAATCTCCTGTGAGATTTATATCAACAACCCCATTTTAAGGACAAAGGAAACCTCACAAGGTTTTTGTGAGAATTAAATAAATCATGTATGTAAATCCTTATCACAATGCCTGACATGTAGTAGAAACTTTAGAAACAGTTGATGGGCTACCCTTTTTCTCTATCAAGAGTTTAAACCACTAGTACATGAAGGATTCCGATCCAGAAGTCAGGTTTCATGTTTCCTGGCCTGTTATACTTCCTGCAATACCTCAGTATTCCCCCAACGCTGTTCTCAGGCTCTGATAGGAGTATCTTTAGGGCAGCATTCAAGATACCCTAAGCATTCAAGATACCCTAAGCAGACCAGTGACACTTTTCTGAACCCATCTTAAAGGGGTGAAGAACGAGAGCATTGTACCCTCACAATTAGAGAGACTGACATTAAAAAGCTGGACTGTGGAGTGTGGGAACCATGTAATTTTAGGGGTTACATACCCTGCAGTGTTCACTTCAAGGTTCTTGTGCTGGTTACCTGCCAACAACTCTTATACCCACTCTCCCCCCTGCAAAAAAAATGGGCCAGGTGCAATGGCTCATGCCTATAATTCCAGCACTTTGAGAGGCCGAGGCAGGAGGATCACTTGAGGCCAGGAGTTTGAGACCAGCCTGGGCAACATATTTTTCTCTACAAAAAAATTAAAAATCAGCTGGGCATGGTGGTATGCCTGTAGTCCCAGCTATTCAGGAGGCTGGGAGGATCACTTGAATCAGGGAGGTTGAGGCTATAGTGAGCTGTGATTGTGCCACTGCACTCTAGCCTGGTCAACAGAGCAAGACCCTGTCTCAAAACAAACAAGCAAAAAATGAAGTGAGGCTATTAAAACCTGGGAACTGAAGCAGAAAGCCATGCATCACTGGAATACAGTGATACTGTTCAAGCTTCTCTTCCATATAATAAATGCATCACTGAGTTGCCATTAGACTGCTATGCCAATGATGAATGATAACACTGTATCCCCTGTGGGCAAGGGGAACCTGAATCAATGCATCATTTTGAGATGTGGCTCGAGGTTTTGGTCTGGCGTGCCCTTTCTCTGGATATTTAAGGCAGAAATCATTTAAATAGCATCTCATTTTCCAAAGCCCATCTTCTAAAAGTCATGCTGATTTCACCCTTTCTTCCCTGGCCTTTTTCTTAGTACCATCTTCCTGAAGATACAACTGGCCCACTCATCAGCCTTCTAGGTAAGTGGCACGGGCTCCAGCCACCTTAAGTGGACTACCTGGCTTCCCTGCTCACTGATAGGGTGTCCTGGGACAAGGCACTGGAACTCAGTAGGGTTTAGTTTCCTTGACAGTAAAATAGAAAAGTAAGCCTATTTCACAGCACTTCCCTGAGGATCAAATGAGGTACAGTTTGAATTGTTCCCACACAGAGTAAACAAAGGTAGGTTCCCTTGTGGCTGCAAGAAAAAAAATGGCAGAATGTTCATTATACTTACCTACTTGGCCACTTGTATCACTCCTTTTAGTTTGGATTCATTGACAGTCTTTTTCTATTTTCCAAATACACGTAATGATCTACTGGTGACTTCCCGGAGGTGTCACACTTAGGTCAAATGTCTTGCTACCTACCGTCTTTGCAATTTCACATAGCTCCAGTCACCCAACTTGCCATCACTTCCCCTCTAACTAAACGCTCAGTGCCACAACCTGCCTCACACTTGGAGGTCTCTCTTCCTGGAGCACCTCCTCACCTCACAACCTGCACTGGGCTGCTTCCCTGTCATTCACTCGACACACACGCATTGCTCCAGGGGCTGCTCCAGGTGCTGGGGACACACCAAGAACAAAAAACACTGTGTCCCTGCTCTCATGGAGCTGACCTTAGGGGTATGGGTAGGGAGGAAAGAGCAGGTGGCCAGTAAATAAATCTATCATCTGCCAGCTCCTAGTACAGTGCTAAGAAATAGAGTTGGGTAAGGGGATACTGTGATGTAGGATTAGTCAGTGAGGCCTCCGTTATGAGGGGCCATGTGAACCCAGAACAGAAGGAAATGTGGGGGGAGTCTTGCAGAAAATCTGGGAGAAAATATCTCAAAAAGAAGGAACAGAAAGTGCAAACGCCCTGAGGCAGAAGAGGGCTCGGGTATCCCTCCCTGAGAGAGCTTTCCCTGCTCTCTCACAATTTGAATTATGTTCTCTCTTTCTTGGGCACACTATTCTTTTCCTTCATAGTGGTTTATCTCCATTTTGTTACACATATATAATAATAATATATATACACACACACATACACACAGAATTTGTTTAACTGTCTCCCCTCTGGATTGTAAGTGCAGTGAAGGCAAGGATCATACCTGTTGCTATTTTCTCTCATTTGTATATGCAGAGTTCACCCTCCTATTTGGCATTTAGTTATTGAATGAATCAGTACATTAAAAATGATCATTAATGACATTGTGCAATGCATCACTCACAATGTTTCTCACCCTACTTGAGAATTTTCTTTTAGAGATCAGTGCACAGGCAGGCGAATCTCCCCTGAAGAACTGGCACGCTCCTTTCTTTCAGCTAATGAGCACCAATATGTCCGTTGCTGCTCGGGGTGCAAGGAATTTTAGGCTCAGTAAGGACAATTCCTCCCAATGGTTTGGATAGGACTGTCAGAACTAAATTCAGGTTGTTCAGATTCTCCTTCCGACCGCCCTGCCAACTTGCCTCCCTCTTCACCCTCCTAATAGGAGGTGAGCCCCTCCAATAGTGATCATTAACTCACCCTGAGGTTATCCCCTTGCTGCAACAATCCGTGAATTGCAGGTTCATTCAATGCTCTAAATTATTTTTAAAGGCTTTTTTTTTTTTAAGTAGCAAAAGAATGCATGACACCTATTGTAAACTGGCAAGTTGGGGGGTGGGATGCCACTCAGATGTGTACTGAGAAAGGTGATAATGAATTTGGCGTCAGCAATTCTTCAGAAACTATAAGAAAACACCCAGGTATTCGCATTGTTCCCAAAAGGGAAACAAATCCTTCTCAGCTTTCACGATGCGCTGAGGTTGGTTTTCTCAGTGCTCCTCCCGGATCAGGAGCTGGGGAACCTCGTGGCAAGCCCTAGGGCTCGGGATTCCCGGACTGTGGGCCTGGGAGGGGCGGCTCTTCTGTGCACACTCACCCCGCCCCCACAACACATACGCGGTCACGCACCACAGATGGGCACACGCGCTCAGCACAGCCACAGTCGCGTGCAACCAGGAGTGCACACCGCACCCATTTCACACCGCATCCACAGACGCACGGGACCTCACACGCCTCGGCCACTCACGCGCACACGCCCCCCACGCGCTCACGCACTCGCTCGCGCGCACTCCCCGCGCACCGCCGCGCGCACACGCGGGTCCCGCCGGACGGCGAGGGGCGGGGCGGGCGCGGCCGCGGGTGCCCCGCCGGGAGCGGCCGGGAGAGGGCGCGGCGCGGGGTTCGCGGCTGGCGCTCGAGTTGTTTGCCGGCTCCAGGGCGGCCAGACGCTCGCGGGGAGCCCGGCCGGCTCGGACTGGAGGGAGCGG
This sequence comes from Macaca mulatta, assembly GCF_049350105.2. Lineage (NCBI taxonomy): Eukaryota > Metazoa > Chordata > Mammalia > Primates > Cercopithecidae > Macaca > Macaca mulatta. The sequence continues at coordinate 30,451,989 of NC_133422.1, forward strand.
CCGGGAAGGAGCGCGTCCCGGGTCACGACGGCGCCCGCGAGCCGAGCGCGGCCGGGACGCGCATCATGGACCCGAAGGCGAGCGGCGGCGGCGAGGAGGACGACTGCGTGGACTCGGGCGCCGAGACCGGAGGGTGAGCCGCGCCGGGCCGGACCGCGGGCGGGGGGCGCTCTCCGAGTTGCGCGGCGGCTTCTCCCTGGCTGGGGACCCTCCTGATCCCCGCAATGGGACAGGGGCGCGGGGCTTCTCCTGCCGGATCCTCCGCTGCCTCCCAGGCGGGCCGAGCGATCCGTGGCTGCCCTCGGCAGGGCGGGCCCCACCCGGGGGAAGGAAAGTGGAAGGGCTCAAGGTTCAGTGCAAGCCCACCCATCCGGTGAGGCGATGCAGAGCGCCAGGCGGATGCAAAGAGCCCTTGTCAGCATCGCTAGAGACAGGAGATGCTCTTGCACTTGTTTCCTCCTTCCTCGGGGACTTTCCTCCTGTAGCTCCGGAGCACCCTGGAGTCCGGCCCTGGAGATGGGGAGAGGAGGAAAAGCAGGGTGGGACACCCGCACCTAAAGTCTTTCCGAAGTCGGCTAGGAGGATGGCATTTCTCGTTATATGGCTTCATCGTGGGACTTTAATCTGTGCTGCCGAGTCCCCTTCCTCGACTCCTCCAGTCCCGCCGAACTTCGTCACCTCTAAGTGCACCTGTCCCAGCCGGAACCGTTGGCCTGTTGTACCGGCGGGATGGAGATGGTGTTAAGATTAGGATCTAGCCCTGCCTTTTTTTTCTTTTCTTTTTTTTTTTTTTTTAAATATTCTCTTCGCTTCAGCGGACTCAAACAATGAGCTCAAACCTTTGGAGACTAATTAGTTAGTCTCCAAACACTGTTTTCCTGAGCGGAACAAAAGACAAAATGCCTTTTAGGAGATGAATGTCATTATAAAGGCTTCCAGGCAGCCCCTATATCTAAAAGACTTTCCTGTGCAGAGTCAGCACCACATCCAGGCCACGGGTACTGACCCAGGAGGAAAGGATGTCTTTTCCTATCTGGAGTAATCCTGGGGGAGGGCGGGAGCTGCCCAGACTGCAGAAAGCCTCATTCCTGAAAGGTCGGAGAGGTTTTAGACTAATCTCAGGATTTGGCAACCCTGTGAGGGCAGGTAGAGAATCTAGGCCCACAATCGACCCAGAGTTCTAACCCAACCCCGGCAAAGCTCCCGACACAGCCCCTCCTGCCCCACCACTCCTAGCCCAAATGTGGGACTTTACTCCCTAGGGCATTCACCCAGCAATGGGCTTTCTCTGTTATCTAAACTCATTCATAGCTCTCTACAGCACCCAATTATAATCTGGTGGAGTAACCTGATGCTAAATGCTAAACTCCCTTTCTTCTTCCCACTCTTTGTATAAGTGGCATGTATCAACTTTAATTGAAGATTATTGGCTTTTTTTTTTCTGCCACTAGTTAGCTGGACTATGAATAGAAGAAACAAAGCAAAATTAACCAGCTTATTTGTAGCTGCGTTAAATAAAGCGTTCACTAGTCTATTCATTTTCAATTTGCAGAGCTCACCTAAAACTGATGTTGTTTTCAAGGGCTCTGTCTTAGAGAAGGGAGAGGAAGTCCTGACCCAGGGGGTGATATCGCCCCAGGATCTAGACATCAGCATGACAGCTGCCAGGCCTCCTGGGAGGGGCTCGCCACTCCTGCTGACACCAGAGCTTCTGTTCTCAGCCTCTGTCACTAAAATGTGTAGTTGTAACAGGACAGAATTGTTTAAAGAATTCTTGGCGGGGCGCCATGGCTCACGCCTGTAATCCCAGCACATTGGAAGGCTGAGGTGGGCAGATCACCTGAGGTCGGGAGTTCGAGACCAGCCTGGCCAACATGGAGAACTCTCGTCTCTACTAAAAAAAAATACAGAATTAGTCGGGCGTGGTGGCACATGCCTGTAATTCCAGCTATTCGGGAGGCTGAGGCAGGAGAATCGCTTGAACCCAGGAGGCAGAGGTTGCCATGAGCCGAGATCACACCATTGCACTCCAGCTTGGGCAACAAGAACGAAACTCCATCTCAAAAGAAACAGAAATTCTTACTGTATCACTAGCATCCTTAAACTAAAGGTAAAATAGCATGCGTTTCAATGTATGCTCATTAGTTTTGTGTTTTCCGTATATTCATAGAGCCCTTGAATTTCAGTTATCAAAAAGCTGTTCATCGTTTCCCTACTTTTCTGGAGCTTGCCCCCACCCCTGACCCTATCCAGTTTTCACAGAGATTGTGTAGAAAGCACATAGAAAACAATAAGTTTGCTATCATTAGTATTTTTAAAATGCAAATCTGATCATGTCTCTCCTTTTCAAACTTTTATGGCTCAGTTATCTACAAATGCAAGGAATTTAACGTGGTTTATATGCCCTGGCTCCTGCTATGGAGTCCCTTCTTCCCTCCCTGGCCTTGTTTCTCAGCAGGTCCTTCTATGCGCCTTGTATCTAGCCACATCTGACAGGTTTTTCTGTTTCCTCGCCTTTGTCAGGCTGCCCTCTTTGCCAGCTCTGCCCTCCCCACCTGACATGCCTGTCTGCCAGGTGAAACTCTACTCTTCTTTCAGGAATCAGCTCAAGTGACACATCAGCTAAGGCAGTGATCCTTAATTTGGGGTCCATGAATTGCTTCACGTTGTATGCAAATGATGTGCTTCATGAATTTGTATGAGAAGAAACTTATTTTTTTTAATCAGATTCTCAAAGTAGCTGGTGATCTCTTCCAAACCAAGTTTGGGCAAGGTCTGAGACATTTCATTTTCAACACACTGTGTCTGAAGTGTTGCGAGACATCCAAGTAAAGATGATGAATCAGCAGTTGGGTATATGTGTCTGGAACTCAGTAGGGAGGTCCGCATGATGACGTTGCAGTTGGGAACTATTTACCTAAAAATGGCAATGGAAGCCCTGGGAGAGACGAAATCAACTGAAGGTAACAGCAAGCACTTTCTTAGCATTTAGTATGTGCCACCTGCAGTTCTAAGCCTTTATGTATTTCATGGACTCCTCGAATCCTTCAACAACTCTGTGCAGCAGCTCCTCTTTAAGACCAGCCTTGAGAAACTACATTTAAATGCCCAGTCAATGAGAACGAGCTGATAAAGGAGCCTGAGAAAGAGTAGACAGGAGGTCAAAGAAGGAAGAATATGAATCATTGAAGCCAAGGGAGGTTTGAGTTTTTGAGAAAGGAAGGAGAGATCAACTCTGCTACTGAGAAACGGATGAAGATGAGGAAAGCTAAATGTCTTTTTTAAATGGAGATGATGAAGTGAAGGAAGAGTGGTATTTCACAGTGGGGTGGTGGAGATAGGAGCCAGATTAGAGTGGCTCTAGAAGGCAGTAGAAGGTGAAGAAGAGGAGGCAGGTGAATTCCTTTGTCTGGAAAAAGGAGAAGCAAAAAGAGGCAGTATCTAAAAGGGAGACTGGGGTGAAGAAAGATTTCCTAAACATAGGCGCTAATTGAGCAATCAGTGTGATAGAAAGGATTCTATAGAAAGGGAAAGGAGAAGGAGGAGAAAAGATGATCATCTGTAATGTTGGCTTGCTTGCTTGCTTTTTTTTTTTTTTTTTTTTTTTTTTTAAAAACACACAGGGTCTCTCTGTCACCAGGCTGGCATGCATTGGTGGAATCATGGCTCACTGCAACCTCAAACTCCAAGGCTCAAGTGATCCTCCCGCCTCTGCCTCCTGAGTAGCTGGGATTACAGGCCTGCACCACTGACACCATGCCCAGCTAATTTTTTTTTTTTTTAATTTTTATAAACACAAGGTCCTGCTATGTTGCTCAGAAACTGTCTTAAACTCCTGGCCTCAAGCAATCCTTCCACCTTGGCCTCCCAAAGCACTAAGATTATAGATGTGAGCCACTGCTTCTGGTCCTGTAGTGTCAGCATTCTGAAAAAGTGGAGGCAGATGGACTTCAGACCTCACGGGAATGGATGGCTTTAGGTAGGAGGCAGGACATCCCCTCCTGCAATTAAAAGGGCAGGCAAGATGGGGTTTCTCTTTGGTGTAAATACAGCCCTCCACCATCTGAGGAGAAAGGAGATTTGAATAGTTGTTTGGGGCAATGTTGAGCGGGTGCCCAGTTGAAATTTGCAATTACGTATTTATAGAGGTACAGGTTCCCCTAGTTATTTATTTTCTCGCAGCAATGCTCAACTACCTAGGGTCAGGCAGAGAGAGATAGTGGATAGTTAGGATCATCAAAATTTGGGGTAAGGGGGTGGGAACAAAACACAGAAACAAGAGCTGTCAGGGTATTGCTTAAGCTGATTATCCATCGTTTCAGCGGCATGATGGAAGAAACAGTTCTGAGAAACTTCATGCATCCCACTGCCGGTGGCTGTGTTGGCCACTTTGAAAGTTAGTCCCAAGAGCCAGCCTGCTCTTTCAAATTCTGGCCCCTCTACTTAGGGACTGTGAAACCTTGATCCAGTGACTTAACCTCTCTCTGCTCTCAGTTTCCTCTTCTGTACAATGGGGATGATGACAGTAGTACCTACCTCCTAGGGTTGGTGTGAGGATTAAATGAGCGTATATATTTAAAGCCCCTAGAACAGTGCCTGTTCAGTGCCTAGAATCCTAGTGCCTGTTCAGTGTCTAGAACCCTTAGGACATGATTATTTCTCATCATACTGTATTATTATTGTTATAGAGTTTTATATAATAAAAATGGTGAACTCAAGTCCATATGTTTTTCAAACTCATCACAATAGATCCTCTGTTGCTTTTAAATACCTTAAGTAATTTGATCATTCAGAACATCTGAGAGACTACAGGGCATGCCTCGGTATTCTAATAATTATATTTTACAGATGAGGAAATGGAGACTCAGAGGGCACATGGCTCGTTAGAGGCATGAATTGAAGTCTGGATCTCCAGTGTGCTTCCCACCTAGTGAAGTTGCCTCTCCAGGAGCTGTTTGATCTGTAATTAATTCTTGTTTACTGCTCAGACATTTTCTTTTGCTTGAAATGCTGCTGTTGCTGTCTCACCTACTTAATACAAGCCAAGACTAAAAGCAAACTAGTATTCTTCTGTAGCAATTGATGTCATTTTGAAACTCCCATTTTCCAAATCCACTTGAAAGAAGCCTTGTGCTCTTATGTACTTTTCGTTATAGCAAAAATTGGCAAGTCGACTGCTGATGGTGGTAAACTATCTTAAGAAACAGAATCCCTTAAATAGAAGGACAGCCAGTTCCTTATAAACCCAAATAAAAGCCAATGCTTTATAATGACTGTTTCATTAGTGATGCCTTCAAGATTTGGCATGTAAGCCACTCTTTTGCATGTGATGGATTATTTTCATTCAATAGTTTGGTCTGGCATTAATGAACTTCCACTTCCATCTCAGCTGTTGCTGAGCTTCTGAACATGTAGGGCCATACCATGCCCTGTTTCTTTGGAGGACCTCCAACTGATACTTCGCTGTGACTTAAGACGTAACAAAAGATCAGGGGTCTAGACTTTAAATAGGTGGGTGGAAAAGAATAGGTGGGTGGAAAAGAATAGGTGGGGTGAATTTTTAAATGGGACAGGTCTTTTAAAAAGATGAAAGAGGAAATGCTGTATAGAAGACCAGATCATTTGTTAGTACTTTGTTATCTTTGTATTTAAGGTAGAGCTAGTTAACACTAAATTTAATTCAGTGCAACGAGGGTTAACAGATGAGGTCCATGATGCATTGAACTGATGTTTTACAGAAACATCAAGATCAATTTTACAGGAATGCCAAGATCAATTCTGATGCCATGATTTTCCTGGAAAATAATTTAGGAAGGTATTCTATATGTATGTAGTATATCATTTGGTAGCTAGGCTACTGTCTGATAGGGTAAACTGTTTTAAGTACAGAACCTCTATATAATCCCTACATGTAATAATGTAATTAATATAGTCAAGGGACTGCATCTAACTTTCTGTTCATTATTGGCACAAATACTAAATAACATTTGGAAATGTGTCTATATTTGTCAGGTGTGTGAATGTACATAATTCTTGTATTAGTCTGCTCTATATCGTGTATAAATTTTTCATTCTAAATTCACCTTTCATGCTTCATTCTGGCAGGGTTGAATGTCTTGTGCATAGCCAGCTAACTAAATTCTTCTGATGTGAGACCAATAAACAGAAATCTCAAGGCAGGTACCCTACTGCTGTTCCTTCGTGCCTAAAAAACACTGGGGGAGTACAGACTCGTCCAGAGAACCCTAATCAAATACCTGGTTATTCTCTGAAATGGTTTGAACCTATTTATTTTGTGCAAAATTGTTTCAAGCTTTGTAGTTTGTCTTTCCTGGCAGTATTTCTAGTAAATAAGCTTTTGAGGTTATTTGGAATATATTTTAAGAGCTATAAAAGTATTTTTACCTCAACTCAGTCTATATTTCCACCCATGATAATTTTTCTAAGGAAAAGAAAATAAATATAAAGCTATATTCATAAATACCTCATTACTGTATGTTTTGTAAAGGTGAACAACCAGGAACGATCATTTAGCCAACAAAAGGGTTGAATAAATTATAGTATATTACTCAATTTAAGATGATAATTACAGGAAATGTGTAGCAGCATGTTATGATGGTATCAAGTGAAAAGAGCAATTCAAAATTGTGTCTCTGTCATTATGGCAACTGTGTACAAATTGCATATACTGAGGATCAGAGGCTGGAGAGCAGTGGGAGGCTGTAGGTGACTCTCTGTGTGTTTCTGTTGTGACAGTGGACTGGGGTGAAAGTTGGACTGCAGAGCCGGGCCATCCATCACAGAGAGAGGGGTTTGTGTTTTACACTAGTGAGCTTGAATTTCATCCAGAGAGAGACATGATCAGATTTATCCTTGGCAAAGATTGGCTGCTGTATGTGGAGGGAACTGGAGCAGGATCAGTGTGATTGTCAGAAGGCTGACCATTTGGCAGGCCCAACCCGGTGGTGCCCTTAGTCTAGAAATATGGAGGGACTCATAGAGGGGCATCAGTTATGCCAGCACCTGTCCTAAGACACTAAAATACTGTTGCACTTTAAGATTCTTGAACTATGTTTCAAGTGTAAATTTCATTCTACATACATATCCATCTGTATGCAGATCTTTAAAATGTATGCATATGTGAATCCCATCTGCTTCAAGAGAATTTGGAAAATCCTAGCTGAAAATACACATTTTAAAGAATAAAAGAAATAGAAATATCGCGCATTCTTATTGTGTGTTGTATTTGAATAGTCATGACATTTCTTTAAAGTCTGTCCATCTCAAGATGATTTTATTGTAATCGAGTTGCTTTCCTGTTGCATCTACCACAGTGGATGTTTGCTGAACAGTCACTCAGTTTATATATAATTACATTTCCAAGTATTGTTCAAAAGTTTATGTCCTGAGTGGTTCCAGAAAGAATTTAATGCACCAGTACTGGGTTACAAATCCTGGGCTTCAGAACGTTACTAATCCTTGACCCTCCCCTCTCTGTTGTCTCCCTTAGCCAGTATGTCACCATGTGCTAGCCAGTCAATCCATTCTGCCTTTGGACTCCTTCCTTTCCACCCACCCTGCACACTCACTTCAGTCACTAATCATTGCTCACCTCTTGGTCTCTGTACAGATAGTATCACTTTAATTTCCTAGTCAATAAAATAAAAAATTGAATTTTATATATATATCTCTCTATATATATATATGAATGCAGTTTACAATATATAAAGGGATATGCAAAATGTTGGTAGTTGTTATTCTTTCCAGTTTTAAAATTCATTGATTCCATGACTACTAAAGTATTTCATTTGCAAAAGTGAAAACCACATGTTGTTTTCTTCCATTTTGTTCCTCAACCAATAAATCAATGCAGCATTTTGAGTGATGTAGGTTATTTTAACCAGTAAGAGGCATGCTGCTTATGATTTTTAAAAAAAGTTTTGCATGTACTTTTTTAAATGTGGCAAGAAGTTCAGTGGAGTGAAAATTGGATGATTTAAGAAAGGCAACAGGAGACTAAGGAGATAAAAGAAATGTATATCTATAAAATTAAACATAATTAAGCAGTTTATTTGCATAACTACATCCCATAACTTCCATGGCAGAATAAATCCCTACGTGCTAAAGTGATTAATTTCCTACTGAGAATGACTTTGGGACACTAGGGGAAAAAAATAAATAGCTTCCATATCAAACTTGTTGCCAGAGAGGAAAGTCTTAACAGCTACAGAAGTAGGGCAGAAACTTACTAGAGATTAAGCAGATCCTTGGCTACAGCCTCACTGTTACAGAGGCTGAATGCCAGCAGCTGATTCCTCAGCGTAGAAACTGAAAGGGCGATTTCACTCCAGCCTTAGCCTGCCTTTTCCCTTTCCCTATCACAGTTCACATCCTGTTACTCTAATATCCAGCAGGCTTTCTTCTCAGATGGAACTGAAATCAGTGGAAATATCATTGTGCCTTTGTTTCCTGGTGGTCAGCCCCACCTTGAATGCGGAAACCTTCAAAGCTGAGGTTCCCTCTCTCCTCGCACTGGGATCCTCTGCTTAAGTCAACTAAGAACATTTCCCCATGGTGTGGTGCGAACATTTGAAGGGTGCTCATTTGCAGTAACCTTTTGAGGGAATCTGCGAGTGATGAGTCTGTTGAAAACTTTGGGACTTCTCCCCAGAAAAATAACCATTCAAAATTTTTGCTAAACCTTTAAATGGCTTCTTCCAAACCCCATCAGAGGAATTGGCAGAACTCATATGAGGGCCCCCAAAATTCTAAAGTTCCTTTAAAGTGTTGCTTTCAAATTCAGACATAAGTTTGTTTTGCATAAAATGAGCCTTGGCACTACAGTTCTTAATTGGTGACATTTCTTTACCAGTTAAATGCTACTTACCACTGACTGTTTAAAATTCTGGCTTGAATAAATCATTTGGATAAAGAATTCTACTAACACTGAGGTCTTGTGTTTCAGGTCCGACTACAGCCACCTGTCCTCCACCAGCAGTAAGTATCGTTTAAACATCCTTCAGCATTGTCTAACAGTCCCCGGAGAGGTCAGTACCATAGAGGCCATGTGTGTACATGGTTTTATAGTAGGTATGAATAACCAAAGGCATCCTTGCCAAAGAATGTGGTACAGAATGCTGTAACTCTGGAAGCGGAGGCTTTTCCCGGAGAATCTGATCATACAGAAATTCAGCCTTGAGGATGTAACCTGGGCTTTATCAGCTACTTGTGGATGCTTCTAGGAACATCATCTCTGAAGAATCTGAGGTAGCACTTTCATTGAACAAACATCTATCAGATACCTGCTACCCTCAGGCAAACAGAAAGCTCAGAGCACAATTCCTGGATCCCTGCGGTTGCTCCAGCTCATCTCTTGCAAAATCTCTTCCCTTGCATGTCTGCATCTGCAGGCAAATACCCTTCCCTCTCCAATGGAGGGAACATCTATCTCTGGCAAAATCCTGCAAAGTGTGTTAACAGTTGGAACAGTTATAGCTAAAGTGGAAAAGTGATAGCTAAATTCCCTAATTATAACCTACATTAGTTTTACATGCCAATACATATGTACATCGATATACATATATATCAGTGTGTGTAACCGATGTAGGTTATAATTAGGGAATTTAGCTATCACTTTTCTACTTAAATGTGGCTAAAAGGAATACGGACATTTTTATTAATCCATCATCCTGTATTTGTAATTCCTGGCTTATAGGTGGTTATTATATGCGGCACAAAATGATCAGGAATATGTTTACAAAGACACTCTAGTTATTTAAAAGGTGCTTATATTTAATATTAAAGTCCAGGTAAATGTGCTGTGAGAAATTATGCCTCATAACTAGAAGGAATTGAGAGTGATTAAGATTGCTACATAAATGACCAAAGCCATTCAGATTGATTGAATACTTATTTTAAATTAACAAAAGTAATTGTCTTATAATAAAAGCCCTGATTGTTTAAATCAGTAAATACTAAATTGTTTTGCCCTATCTCACTAGCCTGTTAAACTCTCAATTCTAAATAGTTCCCAAATGGAGAGACACTTAATTGGATTATTCTATTTATTGATGTTCTGGCTTAGTTTTCCTTTGCAATAACAGACTGAGCAGATAGTTTTATATCTGGATTTGTAATTTAGTGTCAAATTATATTTCATTATTACTATAACTGCAATGAGCAATTTCTGGTCAGTTCAGCCAATTGGAGACTGAATGTTGCCCCTTAGTTATTAAGAACCATTAGTAATAATGAGAATAATGCTTCAGAGATTTGCACTCATTCCCCAAAGCTCCTGCATTTGTAAAACCAGAGAAAGCTCAGTTGAACCCTCTCTCTCTGTGCCACCATTTTCATTCCACTCAGTTTTGCCCAGAGGCTACATTTGTTTTCAGAATGATTTTTCTAAAATACTTGTGTTAAGCCTTAGCTCAAATTGTTACTCACAAATCAGTCCTCTGGGTCACACCACAACACCTCTGTAGTTATCAAAACTGGTAATTTGGTTTGAGATGTTTTCCTCTCCATTATTTTAATTGCAGTCTCTGAGTTGGAATTTCTATTAGTTCAGCTGGGATCAATACCCTGCTATTGCTCTTCTTTTCTACTTTAAATGTTTGGTGGTTCCTGCCTCACTCTTCAGTGTTGGGGCCTCTTCGTGAGTAAGTGTGTATATGTGTTTCAGTTAGGAAATGTATTTGACTACAAATAATGGTGGGAAATGATGGTTAAACAAGTAGGGATTAGTTTTCCTCTAATACTTAAGAAAAAGGAAAAAAAAAAAGTCCAAGGAGGCAGTGTAGGTCTGGTGCAGAAGCTCCTTCCGTCATCTGGCTACACGGTTCTCAGCTTTTGGCTTCCTTCCTCAGGCTTGTCATGTTATAACATGGCTGCCTCCACCCCAGCCATCACATCCTTGTTCTGGGCAGGAAAAAGGAAAGGGGAAAGGAGAAGGTACCTGCCAGCTGAACCATCCCCACTTTTTAAGGAATTTTTTCAGAGACTATACCCAGTAATTTTTATCTCTATTGGCCAGATCTTGGTCACATGTTTATCCCTAGTTACAAGGGAGTCTGAAAAATGTTATGTTTTCTTTGTTTACATTGTCACATGCTATGGTTCCATTAATAAGGAAGAAAGGGAGAGTGGATACCGGGGCGGGGCGGGTTGGGGGAAGCGGGGAGGGTTGACTGTCCCTGCCTCAGCACCAGCAGGGTGCCTGGCCTGCCCCTCCTCCCAGCCAGGAGCATAAATCCTGGCCCCACCCACTTTCAGGGGAAGGCTCCTGGAGCAGTCAGTGAAGAGTAACATAGTTGACTTTCTGAAAAGATTTGGAAACAATTTTAAAACCTAAAGTCTTAAATCCTTTAAAGTATCAATTTGACAATGCTACAATAAGAAAAAAATATATTTTCTAAGTAGATTTTTAAAATAATGTTTCCCCACAAACTACATAATCACAGGGGTCTGAGTGGAGAGAAGGGTAGTGACTTTGTTATTTATCCTGAATGATTTAGTTGCAGGGCCTCTCCCAGTCACAGTCGAGACTTGGGGTGGCACTTTCTGTGTCCAGAAGGGTCCCGGGCTGCCCCTGCCCTACAGCTGCATCGTCCCAGTCCCAGTGTGACATCCTGGGAGCAGCTCCTGCATCTCACTGTCACTCTGCCACAGCTGTCAGCCTCTCTCGACTCAGTGGCTTTTGAATGATTCCTGATTCCTGTTGGGAATTGAGAGTTAATTCTAATCATTCACTATTACAAAGTGGATTTTTCTGCGTCTGCAAGTGGTTCTTACTCAACATTCACATGATGCTTTTTTACCCGTTTGTTCCTGAGTTCACAGGCGCGGAAATGCTTCCTTGGGGTGAGCTAGCAGGAGCATCGACCTTGTGGCCTGTTTGTCCACAGCTGAGTTTTCATTACTAGGGATTGTAATGAGACCTCCCTCCAGAGAGCACCGTTTTATTTAGTTGTTGTCTTTTTCCTCAAAATGCAGGGGGCTGCTTCCTCATGCCAGCTGCCGCATGGGAGAAAAAGAAAAGTTATCACTAAGTGTAAGGTCTAAGAGTGGTGGCGTGGTTAGGTGTCCTGAGTTCTAGTCCCAGTTCCACCATGAATTAGCCACGGGCTCTTGGGTCATTCGCCCTCTCTGGGCCTTCGTTTCCTCCTCTGTAAATAAGATGATTGGGCTGGAAAGCCTTTAAGGGCCCTTCCAGAAGCTCTAGGAGGCTGAAATATGAATTTCCAAGAAACTCCTCTACAAAGAGATGGAAGGAAGGAGGAGGAAAGAAAGAAGCAGGGAAGTACTGAGGCACTTACACCTTTTCTCTTTGCTCTCTTTTTGACCCAGAATAAAAATCTGGAGGCCTGGGCATCCTGTCTCGTGGCCTGTAGTGTAAATCCTAAAACAAGGGACGGCCAGAATCAACCCGAGCTTCTCTGAACTGTGAGCTGCCTGTAAGTTGGTCACAGGAGAGAGACTGTGGTAAAAGGCAGCAGCTGCTTTTTGCCTCCCTCCCCTCACAGAACTGCACAGGTCTAGGGTAGGGGCAGGCATGGGGACTGCTGGGCATCGCCCTCTTTTCCTCTACCTCACAGATCATGGAACTGCACTTCGCCGACTTGTCCTCTATCCCTGTCCAGATCTGGGGGGCGTGACCGAGGGGCTTCTTTAATGGATGGTTTGGTTTTGTCTGGGTGAATATTTTCCAGTTGCAACTGTATCATCTACCTTTTTCAGACTGACAAGGAAGGCAGGATTTTTATTTTATTTTATTTTATTTTTTTCAATGTTTTCCGAAAGGCTAAACACACTGTCGGCACTCAGGAGATCTCAAAAACTCATAATACTTGCTATGGAAGATTACTTTTTACTTCCAGAATCCTGTTTTTCCAGAAACCTGGTGAGACCATCAAGCCACTATGTACAATTTACATTCTTATGCAGGGTAAATAAAAGGGAGGAAATTATTTATAAATGAGAGAAAAGAAAAACAATAATTATGCCAGGAAAAAAAAAATCAACTCTGCCACGTAATGCTAATGAAATCTGTATCATGTGTGATTGAATATTTCCATTCAAATTAAGATTATAATCATACTTAGAGAATTACTCTTAGAAGATATTAGGAACTTAAAAATTATATTTTTAGGAAACTATGACATTTTTTGAGGATATCTAGCCCCAGAATAAGCCGATAGGAAATAGTCAAAGAACTAACTAGTCCTATTTGAGGCTGTTCTGAAGGAACCTTCTCTATTTTCCCTCCTAATTTTACCTCTAAAACTGTTCCTCCTCAAAACTCAGGATAGTCATGAACTCTTTATCTGGCACCTTCAGGAAGTGCCAGCGATGGCAGGAATGCCTTGTAGACAGCAGAAAGCACAAATGGTAAAAGATTGGGTGAAGTGATAGAGGGCTTCTCCTAGCCCCTTGACAATTCCCTGAGGAATTCTCTGTGACTGTGGAAGTCAGGGAGAAAAGGCCACGAACAGTGTGCTCTGCTGATCTGAGCCTGGGAACATGTACCAAGCTGTGCAAAAAGGCACGCATGATGGGTGGCTGTGAGGCACTGAAACTGTTTTTCAACCTACTGGGGCCTCAGATTCCTGCCCACTTCCATTTTGGCCCTACCTTCTTTTTCCAGCTTCTTGCTCTGTCCCTCCAGTAACTCAGATAGCCTCTCTCCCTGCTGACATCCTCCCTGCTGCTTTCCTGGGGTTGCCGTGTCTGAACTGCCCCCAAAGCAGCCTCAACTAGGCGCAGCTGCTGCTCGGGGCCCCTGGATACACTCTTATTGAGGGAAAAGGGGTCAGGTGGATCACAGGTGCTTTTCAAATAGGCAAGTCCAGGTGTCTTGGTTAATTACAAGCCACTGTAGCTGGTCTAGAATCACCACCGGGGCTTGTCAGTTCTGCTTCGCTGCTCTGTCTGGGAAGACATCTCATCCCTTCCTGAGACTGTCTTTTCTCACAGCTGTCTCTTTCCACATAAATGCTGCCTTCTCCCTCTAGTTTCTCAGTCATTTCAACATTTTCTTACAAGTTCAGGATACTGATGCAATAAATGTTTTGATTTTGGCCTTGGCCACGTTTTTGCAACCCCTCAGCATTTTGGAGGGAAAGATGAGCTCATTGTGATATAATTAAGCAATTATATTTGTGATAAGCCAATGTAGGAGCTTTGAAAGCAACACGTGGAAAAGATATGATTACATACTGTAGAACTCCTCACCAATGGGGAATACGTGAATACGTATGATCTGTGTCTCCATATCCAAGAGCTAAATTCAGACTTGGGATAATGAAGTATTTATTATTTTCTTTCTGTTTTCATTAGAGAAGATGATCACTTATTGACAGATTTTGCTCATTTTAGAGCCAGTTTTTTTTAATCACATCTCCAGAAAAGGAAGATCAATGTGTCAGAAGAGATGCTAGTAGCCAATTTAACTTTTATCCATTTGTAAATGTTAGTCTTCATTTTTTCTTCTGTGTAAAATACTTTCCCTATAATTCTCAAAACAAATATTCTTTCAGAGTCTTATTCCATAAGATCTAAGCAAAACTCAAATCTGTTTAATTCTCATAAAGAACAATTTTAGCTATTGAACTTGCTTTATTTTGTGATTAGCATGAAGTTGGCAGTGTTCACAGGTCTGTGAAAAGACTCAAACATCCACCTCTTCCATCCCCAGCTTCACACCCTACTGCAGTAAAAGTGTCATAAAGAAAAGTCACCAGTATTCTCTGAATTAGAATGTAGTCACTTAGAGTTAGTTGTATATCTTGAGTGTCTCAGTTCAGGTCTGCCCCTACTTTCATTAGTTTTTTACTTCCTTAGCTTCCAAAAGGCTTATTAGTAATACTAATGATTGTTTGATATACTGTAATAAACCCAGCAGTTGACATAAAACAACTGAAAGCACTGGGGAGATGGTATACATATTTCCAAGTGGGGGAAAATCATAGGGTTTTGAATTTCTACTCTACCATCCACAGAGCTGGAAGCACTTGAGTGTGCAACTTTCAGCCAACGAACCCCAAATAAGAACTATTTCCATTTTTATTACATTTAAGACCATGTCCTGGCACAACAGTCAAGTTTATTCACAAAACTGTTCTCAAAGGAGATTCAGGGTGAGCTGTGGCACAGCTGGAATGAGTCTGCAGCCCTGGATCGGGTTCTCCATGAGGGGCTGAGTGTTGGTCGATGGTGTCAGTGATAACATGTTCCATCTTAGTGTGTGGTCATGGCTGTAGAAACAAGTGAGGAACCACTGAAATGCTGTACATCTGGACAGATCAATCTGATTTCCTTATCCAGTCTGTCTTCTTTTGTGGCTTTTCCTTCAAAGTGACTGCAGAATTAAAGCTTTTACTCAGTAGTGTCTATTGCATTCCAGGAATGGGGCATCCGGTATGCTTATAGCTACTGTCTCTGTAGGTGTATGGGAGAGCACCCTTAAGGTTTCTTTTCCCTCACTCCAGCTTTCCCTAACTGTGGAGAGAGGGCCCTGCTGCTGGTGGCTCTTCCCACAACCCCAGGCATTGAAGTTTTCTGTGGAGGGGCTTTGGGATACTTGTCAGGTCCCTGGGCCCTCCTCCTAGGGCTGGGGCCATTTGGCATGTAGCTGGTAGGTGACACTAATAGGCCACAGGCCTGGGTGTGTCATTTATGGCAGGTCTGGGTTTTGCAGCCACTCAGGTGGTGGCTCAGCCATAGCCTCAGAGCCACAGAATGCCAGCTGTTGTGGGTCAGGGCATACTACTTGCTTCGCATTTTGTCAGCTGCCCAGGGGAAGGTGTTAATGGCCTGGTAGAGCATATAGAATCACCAAATTGGAAAACTTGCTGCTTAGAGTGTGGTCCAGGGATCACCAGGAGCTTGTTAGAAATGCAGAATCCCAGGCCTCCCGAGGCCAGTAAGTTGTATGTACCAGAAGTTTGAGGAGCACCGAGCTAGCCCATGTCTTCGTTACGCAAGCTCGCTCTGAAATCATCCCCGATACACATGGCTTATCCGAATCTCTTACTTTCGGGTTCTAATTTTTAAAACCTATAGGCTCTAGGATCCACCTAATATCTGGATGAAAAAGTTTTTCACTTGATATTTGCATTTTTAAGTTGATAATTGAAAAGAAAAGATCATGTTTACCCACTGAGAGTGGTTTATTCTAAAACACAGGATATATCCCTTATGAAGAGGGTAGAGGTGTGTGTTTGGGGTTTCAGGTAGCAGCCTTACCTGTTGGACCATGAAAGTGGCAAATGAAACTTCTGAGATGAAGGAACTACTGAAGCTGAACGTGTGAGTCCATTAGATTGTTATTTCATGGTGTGGGGCCTGTATATTCAGAGTCCTCTGAATGGGGACCTGAAAAGCTAGGCAGTGTTAATTATCTGACAGTTGATAAGAAAAGAGCAATAACCAAAGATAAGCATCAGAAAATCACAGGGTAAGGACAATACATGACCCAGATAACTCCTTTGATGCTTTGCTATGCTGGTATCCATTTCCAAAAAAATACGGTGTCGTCTTCTGGATTCAAAGGTAAGTTTTAGTTGTGTGACTTCACCTCCAAAGAGAGTGTTGGTTTCTGTCCAGGATATGAAAGAAAAATGGAGGGAGACTTCTCATTACTACTTTTTTTTACGTCCCTGAAAAGCTGAAGTGGTACCTCAGGGATATCTGGTCTACCAGAATTGTCAGGATTTCCCCCAAGAGAGGAAACAAAAGTGAATAACTGCCACTACTCCTTACCTTGATGTGCCTGGTGCTTTTCTTAATTTCAAAATAATGTTTTGCTACCCAAATAATACACAGTCATTGCAGAAAAATCAGAGAATACAGATTAGCAAAAAGAAGACGACCCAGAATCCTACCATCCAGAAACAACCATTATACATAATTTGGTGTCTGCCTTTATAGGATTTTTTTTTTGAGTATCCATATATTTCTGTAGATATATAAAATTTGGGGTAATAATTTGCTAGAAAATGGCATTGTATATTTAGTTTTATAGACTAATTTTCTAACTATAGTGCAAACATCTTTATATGCCAGGAAACTCATTTCTATAGTAGTTTGATTATTCATACAGTATTCCCTTATATTTTTGCACTGCACTTTATTCACCAGTACCCTATTGTTGGTCCTATAGGTTTTATTTGCTTTTTCACTACTATAAACAGCATTGCCAAAAAACATCTTTGTAATAGGTCTTTGTGCATATCCTTCCTTATTAGAAGACACTCCTACAATCAGAATTGCTGGGGTAAAAAGTGTACTCTTTAAAGCTTTTGATCCCTATTGCTAGGGTATTCTCCAAAGGTGCCATTTCACTCTCCCACAGACATGGATGAGAGTGTCATAAAAATTGTCTTTATGGAAAATATGTTCCACTCCAGTAGAGTTTCTATCTTTATTCAACATCCATACTGCTGCCTTTAACCCCTGATAGAATAACAAGTTGGAAGTAGCTGAAAAATATGATGTAAAAAGTCAAGTCATATCTTTTCAAGGTTACAAAATAAGATGATCCCATCATTCTTCCTTCTTTCGAAACCTTCTCTCCTTCTTCCACATTTGTGAAACTTCTATTTTGTACATCACCTGATTCAGGAAGGGAAGGAATGTTCCACATGCTCTCACTCCCCTTTTTATTTTGACCTGACCCTGACATCTTCTGACGTTGTTATTGGCACACAAAGGAAGCGAAACTGAGCAGTTCAGCCTGTGCTTAGAAGGATTTTCCTTTTCGTAACAAGAATAGTTACAAGAAGTCTTTCCTTTGTCAATTATGGTGATAACTGGGCTTTCTCTACAAGTCCATATTTAATATTTCATTGCCCCAGACTCAAGGAGAGTGAGGCTCAAACATGTAGGGCCACAGATAGCCTGAACTGGGAAGTTGGAGGTCTCTCTATTAGACAGTGTGATGAAGGGCTCGCCATCTGTTAGATTATAACACTTTCTGCTCTTCATTGAGAACTCCTATAAGAAGCTCCTATTATAAAGAGTATGAATTTTCCATCACCAACTCAGATATAAAAGCAGTACTGCTTTATTTCTCTGTAATTGAGCTAAACTTCATCTTGAGCTGCCGCCCTCACCCCCTAATAAGTGAAGACACAGTCCTGCTCTTCTCAGGGATCCCAATGCCTGCAGGGCTCAGCCCAGGGGAGGTTCTATCCATGATCCTTTCTCAGAACCCTTCTGGCATACAGATTTTTGTCAGGTTCCTTCCAGTTGTCTTCCTCCCACCAGAAGGCCAGACTTGGCATCTGAGCTGGAAAAGCTGCCCTTGCAGCCCCACATGTTCTTCCGTCTTCCGGTTCACAGTGTGAACCCTCTGCTCTAGGTTTTCAGCCTTTTCTGGCTCAGAAAGCCTTTTCTGTCTCCAAAAGCCTGGCTCTTGCAATAGAGAGACTTGCCCTTCAAGACCATTTCCTCTGCTATGAGTTAAAACAAAATTTTCAGAAATTCAATTACTAAGTTTATCTGCTACCATCCTCCCGGAAGCAGTGAATAGCCAGGACTCTGTAGCTGGAGGGCCCCAAGGCAATTAAGAAAACTGTGGGAGAGGGAAACTTGGTTATTATTTCTGCATTTCATTCTCCACATCATTTAGAATGTATCTTGTATTTTTGTTATGTTTGTCACATGTGCAGGTCTTGGCTTCTCAATTAGATTGTAAGCAGCCCAAAGGCAAGGACAAGCTATGTCTCCTCTTACTTGGAGTCCTTGGGGCCTTCAATGAGAGCAGGCACTTCAGGACTAGGTGCAGCTGAGATATAAAGGAGAAAGCCCTGAACTGGGAGTTGGGAGATGTTTGTTCTCTTTCTAGACCCACCATTGACAAGTGGCCTGACCTCAATTGTAAAATCAGGGGGCTGGACTGACTGTCCTACCCATCCTTAATTTTCTAGTCATGTCCAGTAAGTTTGTTCTCCAAATGGGCCCAATGTACACATTTTCTAAGGAGACTTAGGAACAAGGACTGGAGACTTGTCAGTGTTATATCAAAATTTTCAAAATATTTGACTATTCCACTGAATTTTAGGCAAAAAAAAAAAAAAAAAAAAAATGAGTCGCCAGGCTCCATGCACTTCCTACATTGCTCGTTTGATCATGAGCAAAGCCAATGCTGGATTTCATCACTGCTGCGTCTACTGCGTTCAGGATGTGTTTTATAAGCACATATACAGTGGCTTTTCTTAGAAGAGCTGCAACAGCTAATCATTGTCCATCTGATTTCTCAACATCCTGCCAGAATAAATCCCTTTTTAAAATAAATCTTAACTAATGTAATTGTAAGGATTCCTCCCACGAGCTCTAGTGTAAGACTGAGAGGCCTGGAGTTTCCTGATGAACAAATCCTTGAGATAGGCTTAGGCTAACTTTCTCTTTTGTCTTTTTTGTTTTGTTCTTTTTGGAAGATTTCTTTCATTTCCTAATACAAGATGAATACTAATTCTGTTCCTCTTGTTTCTAAGCCCTGCTCTGTCATCTCCGGATCTCCAATATTCATTGAGATCTTGACTTTCTCAGGAAGACTTTGCTACAAATGAAAATGACAAGCACATAATGTGGTTTACAGAGAATTAAAATTACTGAGTAGAAGAAAGGACTCTGTGTAGAATGCTATATAGTCTCTTCAGGCATTTTGAACTGTCAAATTTTTATGCAAGAGGAGTCTTACTACATCATTAAGCATGGTACATTGCTGTGTGTCAGGCCTGCATTACCGTCTCATAAACTTTCAAAGTTCTTGCAGTACCAAGGACTTACACACGTGTGCTAGATATGTTTAAGTGTTTCTAGCTGCAGTTACACCTCCTCAGACTAATTACATATCAACCTCCTGGTCTTCTCCCAGAATCTCTGTCAAGCTGTGTCAGAATTTAAAGTGTCTGTCATTCCTCTGGTTAGTGTCTGGCTTTTGCTCCCCCTCCTTTTCCCATCAGGAGAGTATGTTTCAGAATGATGGACCTGAATGAAGCTTAGAAATACATTTAAAGTAAGATGGATGTCCCATTTCCGAGTGGGGGGAAAAAACAACAGCAGGGTGTCTAAAGTATCTGCCTTACTTTCTATATTTTTTTTTCTTAATAGTGTCCTGGTTTTAGAATGAGCTCAGGAATATGAATTAGACATCCACATCACTGACATTGTTTCTGCAGCAAATCATAAAAAAAAATGAGAGGGCATTCGAATAACTGTTATAGCAAAACCACCCTTCTTATAAAAGTGTGAGAGGGCCTATAGACCAGAAAGATCCCTTATTGTACTCCTCTGCCAAATGAAAATATAAGCTTTAGCTTAATCATTTCAGCCTAAGTTCAATTCTTCAATTACAGGACATTTCTGTGAAATCAGGCTGAGGAAGAACCTTATGATCTATATTATAAATGCAGTTTGGATCTCCATGTTAAAAATCCTATATGTCACTTCACTGCCACCACAGGTCATTATTTCCAGCACTGCGACCAGCCTTGCCACTTTCACAGCCCAAAATTGCAGGCCAACAGGCCTTGTCAAAATTATAAAATTACTAAGAATTAACGAAGTCTGAGATTTTGTCTTAAATATTGGTGGAGTAAAGGAGTTGCTTACGTATTTTTAATCAGTTCAGAGTTTCAAAGAACTGGCTTCTGAAACTATGAAAACAAGAGATGAAGGCAGGTTATTCATTACATTCCGGATGAATAGCGTCTCCCAGGAAGGAATTTGGAGGCCCATTTCTGAAGGCATTTGTTTCTGGCGTTCTGGGGAATGCCTCAATGTGGGGAGGCCAGCCCTCTGCGAGTTTTGTGTTCGTCGTCGCCCAGAGCCTTTTTCCCTCCTGGTTTCAGATCTGTTTTTGTTGTGGTCGTTGTTGTTGTTTGTTTTTGAGATGGAGTTTTGCCCTTGTTGCCCAGGCTGGAGTGCAATTGCATGATCTCGGCTCACTGCAACTCTACCTCTGGGGTTCAAGCGATTCTCCTGCCACAGCCTCCTGAGTGTCTGGGATTACAGGTGCCTGCCACCACACCTGGCTAATTTTTTTGTATTTTTATTAGAGGCAGGGTTTCACCATGTTGACCAGGCTGGTCTTGAACTCCTGACCTCAGGTGATCCACCTGCCTCAACCTCCCAAAATGCTGGGATTACAGGCATGAGCCACCGTGCCCAGCCCAGATCTGGTCCTTATTCACAGTGTCAGCCGGTGCCCGGGATGTGTCTTTGTTGTGTGTGTGATGCACCGTCTCACCTGAGTTTTCTGCCACTGGATCACGTGGGTCTGGTTGGCAGACCAGTATCCCAGCTCCCCAGCCACTCAGTGCCATTGATGGGGGCTTTAGAAATGCAAATAAGGTGTTTATTCAACCTTATACAGGTCTCAAGCCAGGCTCCAGGGCCAGATTCCTAAACCAAACAGCCTGCAACAGCTGGAGGTGCCCTCGTTCACAGTCTGTTGGCCTCGTGGGGGATTACTGGGCACTGGGGAGTTGGCAGTAATTTTGGCACTGGAATGGTGCACGGCAGTTTATTCAGTCAATGGTAAACGGTTACAGCCGCTGCCTTGGAAACCACATTGAGCATGTGTGTGTTCAGTGAAGTGTCTGTAGGACTTAGCTTCCCGGCTTCATCTTATATATTTGTTTATTGTCTGTCTCCTTCACTAGATTATAAGCTCTCTGAAGGCAGAGACTGTTTTATTCACCACTGTGTCCTCTAGTGCCTGGCACATGATGGGTGCTCAGTAAACATTCTTTGATTAAATAAATGATGCAACTAAATTGCAAATTGTGAGTGACAAATTGTGTCTAAAGTGACAATCATATTAATTGTTGCCCAAAAATTCTAGAAAGGGATACCTGAGCTTGTCATATCCTGAGAGTTGTCCAGGAATTTCCTTTGGAATGAGAGATACCTTCAACTAGACATGCCCACTGCTAGGGAGGGGTGCTCTGGGGACACACCCGTTGGCCAGTTCTGGGAGGAGGGCTAGTCTGGCAGGCACCAGGCAGCAAGAGGCAGTGCAGGCACGGCTGATCTAAAGCCCAGGACTGCAGAGAGTGGTTGTGAGGGGCCCTGGCACAGGCAGCATTGAGGTAGGTCCAGCACCCGGAAGTCTGTCAACAGGCAGGACTTGAGTCTCCTGCCCTCTTCTTCCGAAGACTCCGGCTGAGGATGCCCACCCAGGCGAAACGGCCAGCCCATTCACAGCAGGCTCTCCCACCTAAGGTGGGTGAAGGAGCTAAGCCATGATTTCAGAGCCCCAGCCAATTTGGGGCAGAAAAACCAACACGATGATTCCAAGTGAAGTGGCATCATTCGTCTGGAATAATACCTGAGATTTGTTGTCTCCCGCCAAGGAAATCAAGGATGTGGACACACAAGGATTGAGATTAAGAGCAGAGCTTTAATAAGCGAAAGAAAGAGAAAGGCTATCTCCTGCCAAGAGAGGGCTCGCAAGCGGGTTTCTGGTCTGCCACGAAATGCACAGGGTTGTATAGATGAGCTTGAGGAGGTGGTGTCTGATTTACATAGGGCACAAAAGATTGGTCGGAGCAGGTGTGCTATTTGCATAAGATGCAAAAAACTGGTTAGGACTAGGTGTGCCATTTGCACAGCTTGCGAAAATCTGGCCGTCCCCCACTGTAATCTTTTATTATGCAGATGGGTTCTCTACCTGGCAGGCGCCATGTTGCCTATTCCTTTACTGTACACATGGGGGACAAAGAACAGGGAAGTCGGAGCCTCCATGTTGAACATACCTGGCCTTCAGGTAGCCCTTTTCTATTGGCGCAGCTGCTGGCATTCATCCCTGCAAGCTTCCAGCTTGCTTATCTATGTCTACAGCTCGAATTTTCAGGCTGCTCTTTGTTAGAAAAGAAATGATTTGGGGGCTGCTTTTTTGTTAAAGTAAAATTCTGCCAAGGGCTCTTTTACACTCACTATATGCCTAAATAATTTCTTTCCATCTCCTGTATCACAGGGATTGTGCCCTTGAGAGGTGAGAGGATGTACTGGTGAGGAGCACAGATCCAAGCCAAATGGTCTTGAGCAGGTCAGTTAGTGGTTCATCTATCATAGTGTTGCTTTAAAGATTAAATGAGATAGTATACATAAAGCTTGTAGGACAATGTCTGGCAAATAATAAGAGCATAATAAATGGTTGCTATTGTCTAAATTAATTTTCTGTTAAATTTAAATGGCCAAAAACAGGATACACAGGAGAGGTAAAATGTTGGAAAATATATATATAACAAATGCCCAGGCTAATAGTACACTTTCTGCATCATAGAAGGCCTGAGCTTGTGCACTGCTTTCTTTAACACTGTTTTCATTTTATGTTATCAAAGGAAAGCCTAATTGTCTATAATCAAATGAAAAAGAATCTCCCTTCTCCTTAGGGAAACACAAACTAATTTGAAAGCCTTGTTAATGGTGTGCTAGCAGCTCCCATCCTCCCACCAGCCTTGGGGCAGTCTGTGCCACTGCTCTGTTTGGTTCTGGTCTGTGTTTTACCCTAATTCAACAGGTGCTCGCTAGGTCCTTTGAGAAGACGTGTAATAGATATGATAAAGTCAGAGCCCATCCCACAGTCATGTCGTCTGTGCTTTTCCAGGGAGGCACAGAGACTTTTCGTGGCAATTAATTATTCACATTTTCTGTCCTTCCCCTCAAATACTTGGTTTCCTCTCCAGCTCCACAGAGGCACATTTCTCTGGGGGGTGTGTAACTCTAACACCTGATGACAGCTTGAAGCTGCGTTCTGTGTTCTTTGCTGTGTGTTTTCAGGTCACGTGCAGCGGGTACATGCTAGTGATGGCCGGAGCATGCTAATGCTGCTGCTCATTCTCCTTAGCTCCTCTGGGGCAGAGTCTTAGCCACTTACATGTCCCTGGTTCACGCAGTGCAGAGGGGGCTCTGGGGGTTGGGTCTTCATCATCCTGGCTCGCCCACTCTTGGCTGCCTCCCAAACTGCCAGGCGAGCTGGTACTTGGTGGAATGCCTTTCAGCTCACCCCCCTGCTCTGAGGCCGGGCATTTCGCCCTACTGCAGAGCTGTAAACATTCACTCATCCATGCAGACTTCAGCGTGGTCTTTGTTACTGCTCTCAGGGAAACCTTTGTGTAACTGATAGAGATGGCACAGGGCTGCGCGCCCTGACAACTCCACTGGGGAGTCTCAGAAGCCACCTTCTCCTGGGCCTCTTCACACCCAAGCCGCTCACGCCATGCTTTAGGCTTTCTTGAGTCACTGTTGTGCATTCCTTTCACTTGTGCACCCACCTGTGGTGCTGGCCTGTTTGAGTTGCCCTTGAGGGCACTGCTGAGATGTGAAGACCTGGGCATGTGCCAACAGGGAGGGCAGTTTCTAGCTTATTCTTCCTCCAAGTCCTGGGGCCAGAGGAAAGAAACGTAAGTGGGTGTCCAAGAAATGGAGCTGTTGGCTGGTGGCCAGGAATGAAGCCAGTGAGAATGAGGTGGGAGAGCCGTGCAGAGGGGCCAGACGGGAGCCACTGTGGCCACACATGGATGGAGAATGGCAGCTGGCCACTCTGCTGTGAAACGGATACAGTGGAGAGGCGAGCACACTTCTCTGCAGAGCCTGGGCTGATGGTGTACACGGAACTCGGAAGCTGGAGTTAGTGCTCCTACTCTGTGTGACCTTGGCAGACTACTTCACCTCCTGTGCCTCCATTTCCTGTTCTCTAAAATGGGGACAATCATAGCACCTCCCCTTTCTATAGTGGTTGTAAGGATTAAACGAGTTCATACATGTAGAACATGGAGAAAGCACCCATGTTAGCTAACATGTCACTCTGTGTACCTGGCCACATGCACACCTGGGGGTGGGATCAGGACCTTGAAGGGACTGCCTGGTGGCCCTGGCAGCTTCTTTTCCCAGATGTTCCTTTACTTTGCATGGTGTTTTCCCCCCGTCATTGAAATCATCTGTAATTTTTTCAGGTAAAATTCTTGATCCCCAGATTGTTCAAAGCCTTTCTGTCCTTTTCCATTTACATGGAGCATTCACTGATGTTTAGCAAAGTCGCATGTCTCCACTGTTGGGAGTTCAAGGCCACAGAGAAAAGTGAAATCCATTTAGATGAAGTGGTGTTTTCTCCTAATTTTACTGGAGTTAGTGACTGGCAGGAAATCTCATTGCAGCGTTACTACTTTTGCGTCAACTGTACTTCTGCCGATAGCGTCATGAATGTTCAACCAAACGGAAATAAACCAGGCAGGCAGAAAGGGCAAGCAAAGAAAAGGGCCAGAATCGTCTCTGAATTCTGATTGTTTTCCTAGCCATCATGATGAGTTTTCATGATTCAAATCTATATGGAGGCACACACTTATCAGATAACTGCATAAAAATGAGAATATGATCTGAAAGTAACTGGCCCATCCTTAAATTCAGCCCTTCACCTACACAACACAAAATTCCAGTTGCCAAAGGACATCTCTCCTCGAAGTCATTTGGATATCTCAAGCCAAGTAGCCAAGGTGCAACTTTCTGTCTTTTCCCACAAATCTGCCCTTCTTCCTCTATTTCCTATTTCAGCTAAACCACATCAGATCACTTGTTCAAGCTGGAAACATTAAGGTATTCTCCTCTCCAACTTTTCCTACACCCCACTCACCAGGCCTGTGGACTCCCTGGCCTGCCATTTGCATCCTTATAACCTGTAAATCCATGCCTCTTCTATTCACCCACTTGACTGTCTGTCCTGGATCTGTAAGTACTGCTGGGTAACAGCCACCTCCAGTCTCAGTGGCTTGAAACAACAGTCATTATTATTTCCCATTTGTCTTGGGTCAGCTGATCTAGACCATGCTCACCTGAGTGGCTCTTGCCCTGTGTCTTTGGGTGTGAAGGTTGGCTGATCTAGGGCAGGCTCAGCTAGAGTGCGTCTGTTCCATGTGTCTCATCCCCTTACCAGGACCGGTGGGCTTACCCAAGCATGTTCTTCTCATGGAAATGTTGGGAGCACAGGGAGGCAAGCCAAAACACATGCCACTGCTGTCTTTGTCTCCTGGCCAAAGCTAGGCATATGGTCTCATCCTAAATCAAAGGGTGGGGAAATACACCACCCATTTAGTGGGAGGAACTACACAGTCACATGGCAGAAAGTAAGGGTACACAGTAGGATAAGGAACTGAGGCCACTAATGTAATCTCCTATACTGCCAAGTCCTTGTCATCTCTTGTCTGGACTCCTCACTAGTCTTCTAACTCCTTATTTTGCCTATAGCCAACTTTCCCCCAACTTGATCCCAATACCCCTTCATTAAACCTTCCTTTGCCCCTTATCAACTACTGAATTGAGCTGAGGCCCCATACAGCTTGGTTCTAATCCATTTTTCCAGCTGCATCTGTTGCCGTGTCTCAGAATTACCCATGGCCCCCTTCCAAATGTGCTTGTTTTTTGCACAGTTCTATACCTTCATAAACACTTCCGAATCTCCTCAGCATCTAAAGGCATCATGAGCAAGAGGATGTGCTCTCTGCCTTTACCCTTCAAGACCCAGTTCATATGGTACCTCTTCGAGGAAGCCTTCTTCTGTAGAGCCCTCCTTCCTTTGTCAAGTCTAGTAAGTTGGAATTGCTTTATGCTCATATTTAATTCATACAAATTTGGGAAAACATGCCCAGCCAGCAGGAAGGAAAGAGAGGGAAGACAATTGAAAGGATTCCACTTGCCATTCTACTCCATGATTGTGGAGAGTTGAAACTTGACTCTGCTCTTACCTGAGTCATCCTTAAGTTCCAGGAGCCTCTCAGGTTGCCAGAAGCCTCTTGTAGAGTGAAGGGCAGGGTTTGATGAGTAAGGGTTTAGTGTTTAAAGAAACAGACTATTCTCTTGTACATGACCCTGCAGCAAAATGGTCATTTTATGTGGTGTTCAACTAAAGAAACATCTGTCTGGCCATCTTGTCTTGTTACAAGTTAGTGCTTTATTGGAAATTTGGGAGACTTTCAGTGTTAATAGTGTCTATAGATAACCTTTTCTTCACAGTGACTTTAGAATCTAGCCCCCACCCCAAGTTACTATTCCATTGTATTCCTTTTAGGCATATATCTGATTTAATTTTATCAGATTTAATTTTAATTTTTGATGTTTGTGTTTCCCAACTCAATCACAAAGTTCTCATCTTATGGGCTTATGGGTCTTCAGAGGGCTGCCGCCTATGGTTGTGCAGGTTGTGCACTGCACAATTCTCAGGGAGCATATCATGCCAGAGTATGTGTAAATGTACCTGATAGTGCCTGGGCATACATAATTAGTGCCAGCTTCTTTGTGTCCCCAGTGCCTGGTACAAACTGATTGCTTAACAGATGTGCAAATGAATGCATGAATGAGAGAGAAGACCACAAGCTGGACTGTTTTCAAGTGAGACACTTAATAGAGTTGGGATGAAAATTCAGACAGGTTTTGATCCGATTAAATTAAAACCATGTTATTGCAGCTGCACATAGTGAAATGAACTTGTAAGCCCACTTGCAATGTCTACCTACCACAAAAAAATTTTCATCCTGTGACTTGATCAAGGTTATGATTCTGAAAAGCACACCACATTGGTAGAACACAATTGACCACATGATCACTCTATGCCTGACACCCCTAGTGGATACTGTGAGGCATGTGTGTTGTAAAGGCAGATCTAGATTCTGGGTGAATCTAGCCCCCTAAATCACAATTGGCCTAAAGATGTCTCAATTCCCTTAAATGAGACCGAAAACTTATATAAATGCAAATAGAACCATCTTTTAAAAGAGCAAGCCTTTTATCAGATATATGATTTAGAAATATGCCAAGTCTGGCCAAAAAAACTGTCACCCCATGGGAAAGTGTTGCCAAGTTAAACAGTCAACTTCATGCTTGGAATTCAATACTCAGGTGTTTTGCCAGAGATCACAGGGAGGGTAACCGACCCATTCAAGATGTGTGGGCTTCTGGGTGGACGTGGCCCAGCAAGGGGCACAAAAGGTGTCATTTCATGGGCAATCATGGTCTCACCCTGCTTTCCTTCCACCCTAACCTCCGCCCCAGTAAGCTCCAACAGCAAGCAAACACTGCGCTTGGCTCCAAGGGTCATCCTTCCCTGTGTTTCCAGCAGCAACATGACACTGTGCACAACAGGGGACACTGTGGGCAGGACTCGTCACCAGCCAGGGCATGACCTGTCTGTAGAGTAAGCCCCAGGGGGCAAGCACAGGTCTCTCTTGTCCTCCATCGTTTGCCTTGTGCCTCACTCCCAGTGAGGCAGGTAGGAAGGAGCTCGTGAGTGTGTGTTAACAAAATAAACAAATGAAATAAGCAAACCAGAGGAGTGCATTTGTGTAGGGAACATGTACGGGGCAAGGCCCTGCAGTTATTTCAGGAAATACTAAATGGTGTCCACAAGATGCTATGGCATCTTTTCTAATGGGCCTGTTGTTCCTTCTAAGACACCAGACTTGACTTTCCATTTGTCTGATACATAAATATAAAGTCAAATGTTCCCTATACCGATCAACCTGATGAAATACAGGACCAAGGTTCTCCTCACCCTGTCCAGCTTGGAAACTCTTCAGGTAGCAACACCCCTTTCATCTTTGGCTGCTAGGGTGCTGACATAGTAGTTTTTGTAGGTAAACTTGGGATCAGAACATCACAGGTTATGGAGTCAGTTCAGTTAGAATTTGACTTCTCTTCCTGCCAAGCCTGTACACGTCATCACTGGACACTTTAATGAAATAATCATAATTGTATTCATTCATCCATTCGTTTTTTGCGTGCCCCTAGGTGAGCTTTCCGTTGAAGAGGCGCAGGACCCTTTCCTGGTCAGCATCCACATAATCGCAGACCCAGGGGAGTCCCAGCCCCTGCAGGAGGCCATCGACAAGGTCCTGGCGTGGATCCACCCGGACCTCCCGCTGTTCAGGGTGTCCGAGAGGCGGGCATGCAGGCGGCGGCGGAAGCCCCCCAAGGGCGCTCAGCCGGCGCTGGCGGTGGTGCTGTTCCTGCAGGAGGAGTACGGCGAAGAGCAGATCCTGCAGCTGCACCGCACACTGCAGCAGCCGCCCTGGCGCCACCACCATACCGAGCGTGTGCACGGCCGGTTCCTGCCCTACCTGCCCTGCAGCCAGGACTTCTTCACACTGGCCCCTGGGACGCCGCTGTGGGCCATCCGGCCAGTGCACTACGGCAAGGAAATCGTGCGCTTCACTGTCTACTGTCGCCACGACAACTACGCCGACAGCCTCAGGTTCTACGAGCTGATTCTCCGGAGGAGCCCCAGCCAGAAGAAAGCGGACTTCTGCATCTTCCCTATTTTCTCCAATCTGGATGTGGACATCCAGTTCTCCCTGAAAAGACTGCCCTGTGACCAGAGCCCGGTGCCCACCGACTCGTCCGTGCTGGAGTTCCGAGTGAGGGACATCGGCGAGCTCGTGCCTCTCCTGCCCAACCCTTGCAGCCCCATCAGCGAGGGGCGCTGGCAGACAGAGGACCACGATGGGAACAAGATCCTCCTACAGGTACTGGGGGGACACCTGTCTGTCTGTTTAGGGGACCCAAGAAACAGTTAGCTCTGCCTCAAACCCTATAGTACCAGTCACAGAGCAATGGTCAAGGAAGGAGAGATCAGTGACCCTCTGCCCAGCTCCTAGTCGAAGTCAAAGTGGCCATACTGGATCCCAACAAAAGGGCATGAAAGACTCTTCCCATTGGTTCTTTTCATTTCAGTGTCAGCAAACGTGTTCCCAGTTCTTCCAGGTTCCCATTCTGTCCTCCCCTATTGGGCATCCCCTGAACACCCATGACTCCTGGGGATTTCAAATGAGCTAGCTGGGGAGTTTGCGATTAAAGATTCCTGAATCTATGCCCATGTACTTAGAAGTTTTACCACTGGATTCTTCCCTCCCACAAAGGAACTTCAGGAAAGCCCATCTATCTGGAAATTTTAAAATATATATTGATGTTCATAGAGGAGATAGCTGTTCTCTTCCTTCGGGTGCCTCCTCCATCTTCTACTGTTGCACCCTTCTACTGCTGGGCAGCAGGTTGTTGAAATCCTGTGATCACTTGGAAAAGGATGTTCCGTTAAACATTTTAAGGAGAAAGCGATGCGTTGGGAGCTTCTGGTTTCACTAAGCTTGGAAGGGGTGAGCGAATTCATTTTAAGTAGGCTGCCCTAGTCCTTCTGCGGTGAACTCTTTAGCTTCATTACCAGCCCCCTTTCTCCTCTCATCCTTCCAGTGGTTGACTCATTAGAGATAATTAGTTATACTCAATTCAAAATTCAGCATGTATATTACAGAACATCCTACATCTGGTCCTACCTGATAAATGCTTTCCAGACCCAGGCTTTCTTGATTTAACAAGCAAATTAGTTCCAGGAGAATAGGGCTTTATTTTTCTGAAAAGCCTCTACCTCTGATGTCTCAATTTTCACACTTGGCTACCCGAAAAGGGAAAGTTGATAGTGAATTGGGGGACATTGCCTTACGAGGCAGGGATTGTGGTTACTTGAATCGCAGGTAAAGTTTCATCGTTTTTGTTGGTTTTGGCTTTAAGCACCAGAACTGTAATCCACATATCATGAAATGAAGTCAGAATTTGGCACATGTCAGACAACTGGTTCAGACTACAGCCAGACCTCATGTCTCATCAGAAAGGTCACCTTGAGATACTTACTATTTATAGGAACTAGATAATTTTCAGTCTTTTGAACTATGCAGATAAGGAACTAAGTAATGTTTTATTATTCAATATGCTAGCATTTACTCTATAATCCCTTTCGAAATGTGAGAAAAATTGTCTTCTGTGTTTGAAGAATGCCAAATCTTTATGCAAAATATAATACAGTCGCACCAAGTAAAAGTTAATGAAATGCAAAGGATATTGTTTATACTAAAAGACCAAAAAGAACGTGACTGTTTCTGAAGTGACTTCTTCCTTTTTGCAGTAATTAGAGCACTTTTTTCTCCTGATCCTTCTAATAAGATAAATAAGAGAATGCAGTATGAAAGCTTGGCCTGGACTCTACTCAAAGGAACCATGGAAAGAATATTTCAAAGAAGATCCACACATTTAAATGGCTATAAAATCCATATAGGTGCAGGCTTTTGAAGTTAGAGCAATAGAGTATGAAAGAGTAGAAAAAAGATTTGTATCTTGTGACTCCGGAATGCAGGCCCTTGTTCAAATAGTAATATGTTGAGGAATTAAATTAATGTGGGCAGAAAGGACACATAACCTCCTCCCCCAAGATTCTTGGTAATGTCAGGCAGGTTCCTGTTCATCTGCATCAGTGCAGATAGCTAGCATGAGATCCACACCTGCCCATCTCTGTCAGTTACTTTCCAAAGTAAAAATTTGTATTTCAGTCTTCAGCAAAATTAAGGTAGTTAGGTCTTGGCGGGAGGAGCAGTTGAGAGTGAACCTTTCTATCCACATTCTCTTTAGCAATGTATCTTCCCTGAGTGCCATTTTGAACTGTAATGTTTAAGATACATTTTTTTGTTTAGTTGAATGGAGCTATGTATTGAAGAAAATCTCGATTGGGTAGTTTTTAGTTGCTTTCTTAAAATATAGTTTTTTGTTCAGAAAGATTGCATTTATTTCCTCATCCTACACCACTGACTTAATGTTCCATATTTCGGGGACTTCCTCCTCCCATTTTAATTCCTCCAGAGAAGAAAAGTTGAGAGTTTTTTCTTTTCTGTGATCAACTCAGCCCCTTGTAAGAATTTGGAAATTTTTTTTTTACTGAGATCAGATAAAATGCAAAGAAAGCTGTCCTCCTCCTGAAACGTATCTTCCCCTCATTCTTGGCATTGCCTGATTCATAGTGGGAGGGCAGGGAGGTAGATGGGGAGTTACTAGCATCAGGTATGGCTGAAGATTCCTCTGGAAAATGCATAGGGGGGCATGAAAGAGTCTTCCCATTGGTTATTTTCACTTCACTGTCAGCAAACATGCTCCCAGTTCTTCCTGGTGCCCCCTGGAAGAATTTTGTAGAAATTTGCACTGATGCCTGATGATACTAAACTGTGGCTTTGTGGAGTCAAGGACTGCTTTATGAATCTTTCCGGACCCCCCATAGAACTAAACCGACATTCCACTTTGAACACAGTAGGTTCTCCTTATATGTTTTTGTTTACTTTCCATTGAAGAATATTATTAATTATGTATATACCAAAAAGTTCGCATTGTAAATATACAGCTCAGTAAATTTTCACAAATTTAACGTTTGTATAAGCAGCACAGATGAAAAAAAAGAACAGAGACAGAAACCAAAGAAAAGATTTTCCTCCGCCACCCTGGGACTCCCTCCACTTAAATGAACATCTTAACTACTCTATATTACATGAAAGGGGGAGGGAGAAGAAATTTCTAGTCCAAAAAATTGGGCATATGGCTCTGTTATCCTTTTTTTAATATTTATAAGTGGATCTCACATTTTAAAAACTATGTTTAAGATGGCTGGCAAAGATATATATACCATGAAAGAAGATTAGTGATAACAATTAGATACAAAGGGATTTCAAGTAGAAGGCAAA
Organism: Macaca mulatta; assembly: GCF_049350105.2. Taxonomy (NCBI): domain Eukaryota; kingdom Metazoa; phylum Chordata; class Mammalia; order Primates; family Cercopithecidae; genus Macaca; species Macaca mulatta. Next base: position 30,484,535 of record NC_133422.1, read on the forward strand.
TACTGATAGAAAAATTAGATAAACCGAGTGTGACATTCAAAATGCATGTCATTTCCTATATACTTTCTAGAGCCATACTGTTCAATGATAGCCACTACTACATAGTTAATGTCACCATTAAAATTTAAATTTAAATTTCATTCCTCATTGGCACTAGACACATGTGGCTAGTGGCTACTGTACTGGATAGCACTGTTGCAAAATTTTCCTTATCGCAGAAAGTTCTATCAGCCAGCACTGTTCCAGAAATAAGCCCCAAAGTTGACTTTGAGTTCTTGTAGCAGCAAAAGCAAAATGGAAAATCATCAATGATATGATTCAGAGTTCACGAAGGAAAAATCAACCATGCTTTAGATGCACAAGTAGTCCCAGTTCAGAATCCTGGAAGCAGAGATCCCCCAGCATCTCACATGCTCAGTGGTGGCAACAGCCTGTGCTCAACCATACCTCTCGAATAACACAGCAGGGGACTCACAAGGCTTTCTTACCTGATGCCTGCAGTGAGGCCAGGTATGCCCAGCCAGATGTAGTTCAGAAAAGCTGCTGTACAGGGGGAGGCTGGGCAAGCAGAGTAGCCCCCACTCACACCTCCTGGTGGCTTTGCTTAATCTCAGAGGGAAGAATGCACCTTCAGATACTCTCCCACCATTTGTTTCTCTCAGCCAGGCTTTCAGTAGCTAGTGTCAGTGAGTTTGCCTTTTTTATTCCCAGCCAGGTTCCTGGAGCCTGTTCTCTATGTGATGGGTAAAGGATAGGCTCATGTGTCCTGCAACTCGGCCATGCGGGGTTGTGCACTATTCCTTTCTCAGGGAGCTCCAAGCAGCCTGGTAGGAACACAGGCCTGAATGGAAGGCCACCTGCCTCTTTTGGAGGCCTGCTACAGGAGTGCTGTGAGCAGGGCCAGAGTTCTCCTTAAGAAGTGACTTGGGGCCCCCTAAAATACACAGACAGAAGCACAGTCCGAGGACCCAAAGCTCAATTCTACAGTGGGATTGTGGCTGTACTTTTGGGCTGGAAAATGGTGAGAGCAGGTAGTTCCGTGTCTTCAGAGTGGCAAGATAATTTAACAATGGTCTCCAAGTCTATGGAAAAGTTCTTCTGTAGAAGATGCTCACCACTATCCCTTGGGTCCTTAGAAGGTAGAAAGAGAAAAGAGCTTCAGCTAAAGGTTTTTAATAAGACTTAAAAGGCAGGAAAACCTGACATAGAGAATTATTACCAGTTGAAATGAGTTGCCAGGCAGAGGCCTGGGATTGTCGTCACCAGAGAGCTTTTCAGATCTCATCCACACCAGCTGGTATTGCTTATCTTCTTCATGCAACAAGGAGATTGACTGGGCCATCATTTCTGGAATACTGGGGACACTGGTTTTGTGAGGACAGAGAGACAGATGCCACTGAGGATGTGATGAGGGACTGATGTGGGCTCTAGAGAATTATTTTTTAATTGTTAATTGTGGTAAAATACACATAAAATTTACCATTTTGGCCATTTTAAGCATACAGTTCAGTGGCTTTATACATTCACATTCTTGTGCAACCATCACCACCATCCATCTCTATAACTTTTTCATCCTGCCAAACTGAAAGTCTGTACCTGCTGACCACTTCCCATCCCTCCTCCCCGAGGCCCTGGCAACCTCCATTCTGCTATCTGTTTCTGTGAGTCTGACTGCCGTAAGTACCTCATATAAGTGGGATCGTATAGTATTTGTCTTTCTGTTATTGGCTTATTTCACTTGGCATAATGTCCTCAAGGTTCATCCATGTTGTAGAATGTATCAGAACTCCCTTCCCTTTAAAGCTGAATAATATTCCACTGCAGGAATATGATAGATTTTGCATGTCCATTCAGGATGGACACCTGAGTTGCCTCCATCTTTTGGCTATTGTGAATAACACTGCTATGAATGTGGGTGTATAAATACCTCTTCAAGACCCTGCTTTCAGTTCTTTTGTGTGTATACCCAGAAGTGGAATTGCTGGATTATACAGTAATTGTGTGTAATTTTTTGAGGAAAGGAACCACGACACTGTTTTCCATAGCAGCTGTGTCATTTTACATTCCCAGCAAGACTGCACCAGGCAGAAACTTGTTTTTCAGGGAAGCAGAGAAAAGCCTGCTCTTTGTGGGGTGAAGCACATGATTTTCTGCACTAGGAGGTGCCGAAAGTGACAGTGGATGGAAAAACTGGAGCTGACCCTGAGATGGGCCTTGTTTTGTCTTCACCCTGCACACTCCAGATCTAGACCATTTGTGTGCATGTGCTTATGTGCGTCATCATAAAAGATGCATCAGATCATGTCTCTTTCAAGATTCAGAGTTTCCAAGGGCTTCCCATGGCCCTTGCAATCCCTTCAGATCTTCACCAAGGCCTATGGCTTTCCAACAGCTGGTCGCCGCTTACCTCTCTGGCTTTATTTATCTCTCATTTCCCTTCCTTCTTGCTCACTCTCCTCAGATGCAGCAAACTCATTTCTGCCTCAGGACCTTTAAACCTGCTGTTCTCTCTCCCTGGAATGATCTCCTCCATGATTTCCTTCCCATTGTCCAAGTTTCAGAGGGGCCTTCTCTGCCTCCCTCACCTAGAGTAGTTCCCTTTCCCCAACCCTCAGCACTCTGTTTGGTTTTTCTTCTCACACACTTCATCACTTTTCCAAGTTACTCTCTTGGTTTTAACATAGTACCACAAACTGGGTGGCTTAAACAACATAAATGTATTGTTTCAGAGTTCTGGAGGCTAGAAGTCCAAAATCAAGGCATCAGCAGGGTTGGTTCCTCCAAAGGCTGTGAGAAAGAATCTGTTCCATGCCTCTCCCCAGCCTGCTGTTGCACTGGCCTTCTTGGCCTTCGTTGGTGTGTGGAAGCACCAGCTTGGTCTCTGTTTTCACGTTCACACGGCATTCTCCCTGTGTGTGTCATCTCCAAATTCTCCCTTTATGTAAGGACACCAGTTCTATTGGATTAGGAGCTCACCTTTCTCCAGCATAACCTCATCCAAATTAAGTTCATTCCATCTCCAACAACTCATTATTTCCAAATAAGGTCATATTCTGACGTTACTAGGAGATGGGACTTCAACATATGAATTTTGAGGGGACACAGTTCAACCCATAACAACTATCTTGTATATATGTTTACTTGTATCTTATCTGTCTCAGTTATTATATTATCAAAAAATGAATGAGTGTGAGCTGGGGATAGAGGAGTGAGGGCCGTCTGGGATCTCTCATGGGTCCCCGAACCCTCTTTAGACTCTAATGTCTGGGTTATTGGGCAGCCCCTTATGCCAGGCTTCACCTTTCAGAGCAATGGAGATAGCAGACATGCAAACCAAGAAAGCTAGCAAAGCATTCCAGTGCTGTGGCTTCAAAACTCATCTAGGGCAGCACGTGGCATGGGCTTCAGAGTCTCAACTCCTGTACTCCTGTGGAGTGGCTAGGGGCATGTTCCACTGTGGTGGGAACCTTCATTTCCAAATCTGAAAGCGCAGGATGGTAATTCTTCCCTAGCAGGGTCACTGAGGCCTGTGGGAAGAATGCCTCTGGCGTGCCCTGGGTCAGCACCCATGACCCGGGAATGGCAGCTGTTACCACACAGAGGGTAGATGGGTTCGCATGGCCAGGGTAGGAAGATGCCACGAGAGGCTGCTCAGAAGAACCTATGCCTGAGCAGAGCTGGGGCAGATGTTGTTCCGGGGAGACTGGGGAGCCCCAGGGAGCAGAAGGCACAATGGCCTGGGCAGGATGGGGCCGGGGCAGCCGTCAGGGTTCCGAGCTACATATTCCCTGGGCCAGAGACGTCTGGTAAGAAACTAACTCAGGAACAGGCAAACCATGCTCCAGTTCCAAAGCCCAAACCAGCGGAGTCATCCCTGAGTCCTTTCTCAGGAAACCACTTGCTCTACCTCAGGACGCTTGCAGAACCCGGCCACTTCCTCCACTTCTGCTGCCTCCCTCTCTAAATGCCACTGGCATTTCCTCTTGTTTCTGCCCTGGGCTCCCACAGCCACTTCTCCACTGGAAGGCCGAGGGATCCTTTCACAATGCAAATCAGATCATGTGACTCCTGCTCAGACCCCTCCAGCGGCTGCGCATCCACAGAGTAAAGCCCAGTCCCTCCCAGGGCCTCCTGCCTTCGCCTCCCCCTGACTTCCTGCCTCTCCTTTCATCTCCCCGTGACCCTGTGTCACTTGGGGTCCTTCAGAACGCAGGTTACCTCCCATGCTCGCCTCCCCTGCGCCCACCGCCTGATCCCCTCCCCAGATAAACACACACTGGCTGCCTCGCCCCCGCAGGTCTCTCCTCCCCGGAGGCTCACTGAGGTCTGTGGGAAGAATGGTCGGTCTTCCCGCTGTGAAAGGCAGTTGCCCCTCTCTCGTTCTCAGGCACAGATGCCCCAGCCCGTCCCGCTCACCTCGCTGTGTTCCTCCCCGTAGCACTGTCAGCTGCCAGTGCATGGCAGCTGCCCACATCACAGGCTTGGCCACCTCCCCACCAGGGACAAGCAGCTTGAGGGCAGGGACTTGGTCTTGTTTGCCCACTGCTGTCACCCTAGCGCCTCTAACAGTGTCTGGCACGCGTTAGACACCCAGTGTTTGTGGAATGAATAAAAGAAGGAAAGGGAGGAAAGGTGGTGAGGATGGCGACCTTGGGCTGGTGGGGGTGTGTGCAGGAGGCTGAGGGAGCAGCGGAGAGCCTCAGCAGAGGGGGCGGTTCAGAGGCGGTCCTGGGTGTGTGCAGAGTGAGGAGGACCCCACAATAGGACACAGGAGGAAGCTGTGTAAGGAGGTGTCTGGGAGGAGGGCTCCTGGGGCCATGGTGTCTGCTGGCTGGCTGTGAGCAAGAACCTCCAGCCACTGAAAGCAGGGACAGAGAGTAACGCAAGCTATGAGGTAGCCATCCTGGGCCCTGTCCCTGCCCCTCATGCCAAGCCTGAGGCCTGTGGGCCAGCTTCCCTTCCACACACAAAAAATGGTGGCTGTGCTGATGGAGTCCTCCGTCCCCAGGCCAGCCATGTAGCTGTGAGAGAGCCCCCCTTCTCCCAGGGGAGGGCTCAGCCAGTGTCCCTGGGAAGGCCAGAGACACACACTGCCACGGTCCCCGCTCCTGGCATGACACCTCTGCTTCTTGCTGCCAGAAGTGGTGACAGACTATCCCCAACTGGTCTTGCCTGGGAATGAGCTCATGCAGGAAGGCCTTTACCCTAGAGATAATAATGTGATAACTAATGTTAATTGCACACTTAATAGGTTCCACACTTTGGGCTAAGTGTGATCTAATATCTTACTTAACCCTCAGCATTTCTACCAGCCGGAGACCATTCTTATCTCCATTTTGCAGATGCACACACTGATACTTAGGTCAGGAAACTGCCTACTTTCCAGTACTACAGATAGTAAGTGGTAGGACTGGAGTGGATGGAGGCACAGCCGACTCATGGACCCAGTAGAGACCTGGCATTTCCAGTGCTGGCATCATCTCCAACTTTAGAAGGCATAAAAGCCTGGAAGGCTTGTCAGACAGACTTTTGGCCTCCACCTCCAGAGGGTCTGGTCCAGCAGATGTGGGCTGAGGCTGAAGTTCTGTCTCTCTGACCAGCTCCAGAAACTGGCCAGTAGCGCTCTCCTAGACATTTGCCAGGCACAGCATACTCCGGGGCAGGATAGCCCAGCTGCTGCTTCGGGTTTGATTACCGCCACCTAAGACACGGCCACTTTTTGAAATATTTGTAGTTTTAATTAATAACAGGCTCAGTAAGACCATCAAGAATACAAGTCTCACGAGGTATCTGGAGAGTGAACAAACCTCCCTCAAACTGATTTTATCCCATTAGCACCTGATGTCTGATACACAGCAGCTACTCAGTAAGCAGTAGCTTGCCTTATTACCCCTGCCTGGGCTCTGGTATTTTCTGGGCAGGGGTGCAGTGACCTGAGGGGCAGGAGATCCACATGTGGGGGCAGGAAGACACCTCCGAACAGCAACCTATGGGGCACGGGGCTAGCGCAGAGGGTCCCCGGACCTGGGGAAGTGATACTCATGTGCCAACAGTGGGCTTGCCCCTAGGCCGAGACTTTGAAGGAAATCGCTATTTCAGCCAACTGCATTGCCTGCACAGGGCCATTTTATCTGTGCCGGCTACCCAGAGTGCTTGAAAGTCACCCTAGAAAATCATTTCTCAGAGCATTGTCTGGGTTTGATATTCCTGCGGCAGGTATGAGTGACATCATCGCCTTTTCAGCCCTGAGAGGAAGAGTAATTTTCTTGTAGGAAAGAAGAAGCAAACTATGATTACAGGCAGATCTTTGAGGTGGAGGAAGGAAATGAGGAGTTTTCAGCAATGTTTTCTACCCTCAGTTTGGAACAGCTTTCCCTCTTGGCCTTCCTTTCTCACTTAGCTTATTTAGTCTGGTGTGTTCAGGGTTCCGTTTCCTAAGGGAGGTTTGATAGGAGATCTGAAGAAAGTGCTGCTGCTTCTACATGTAGCAAGTGGTGCCCAGCAGGCAGGGCCCCTCCCCGGGAACACAAGACTGCAAGCCAACTGCTCTGTGCCTGTGAGTAAACCGCACCAAAAATGGCCAGTCCAGCACTTCCAGGAGCTGCTCGGGTCAGCAAACTCTTTGAACAGCTCCTTTCAGCCAAGTACAGTACTGCAGGGGGACAAAGATGAACCAGAGGGTCCCTGTGCCCCAAGTTCACAGCTGGTTCCGATTGTTCTGTGGCGTGGCTCATGAGAGCCATGGCACAGGGAAGTGGGGTGTGGCTTTGGAGGGACACCCTCCTGGGCCAGGAAAACAGGAAGGCATGGCCAATGCCTGCTGGGAGGCAGCAGTTAGAAGTCCAGGCTCTAGATCTCACAAAGCAGAGACCAAATCCTGTCTGTCCTGCGACCCGCCAGCTTCGTCAGGTTGGCCTGTTCTTCAAACACGAGACCAAAAACCTACTTTAATCTCCACTGAATTTTCCCTCGTGTTAGTAGTTATTTTTTTGTTAGCTTCTATTTATCCTTCTTTTGATGTTTTCATACTTTTAATTATAATTTTATTAGAAAGTAGTAAAACTAAATCACCCAAAAAAAGTTTTGGAAGTTGCACAATATTTTTAAAAATCACTCATGATACAGCCACCATCACAGAGCATTTTGGTACATTTTCATCCACATCATTTTTGTCATGTGAGCTACATGTCAATATTTTTCTTTAAATTCGTTAATTTTTTTTTTCTTTTTCTTCCTCACTTATCCCCCAAAATGTAGAAGAACCTTTTCCTAAATGGGTTTCAGACCTTTGGGTTAGTTGTCTCTTTTCTGCTCCCAACCTCTTTCCCATTCAAACCGAAGGTCAAACATTACGTTCACTTTAAGGAACTTTCCTCCTGGTTCTTGGCTTCATGCTGAGAGATTGAGCCCCTGGGCCCTGGGACTTTATGTGAAAGGAATCCCTGCTTTGCTACCAAAGAATCTAGGTTCTACTAGTTTGGATTTTTGTTATCTCAAAGAAGTCACTTTCTTCCCAAGGTGGTCTGGAAGCAGACATGTGTGAGAATCCAGTTACTCTTTACCCAGGCGACTAGCTCAGCACCTGCTCACAGCAGGCTCTCAGTAAGCTTTAAAAAGTTAGTGTCACATGACCAGCATCAACTGGCCTCAGACGTCTGCAAGCACCCATCCAAGCCACAGGGTCAGGCAGAGGGCTCCTGGGCCCACTGTAGCCCCTGCTGGGTCAGTGTAGCTGGAAGGCTGCGGGTCCTTAGTGGGGAGCCACAGCCTTTCCCACTAGGGGGCCTCTCACTCTGACATCTCCTGTGGTGTTTGGACCAAGGGTGGGAGGGAGACACGCTGGCCCTAAAGGGAGGTGGTAAGGAGTGAAGACCTCCAGGCCCAGCCCACAGGGGCTTCGTCCATCTGCTCCTGAAAAGCCCACGCTGGCCTGCCTGCCATAATGCCAGCCCTGCCCCAAGAGACTGGGTTACTCTTGGCCAGGCAGAGAGCCTGCTCTCTGTGCATTTCCCAGCATGGGATGGAAAAAGGGCCTGAATGGTCCTTGTCCCTTTGCCAACCTTTCTGTTCCCCTGGACCTCACCACATCCCTGAAGACGCCTCTTCTCCCCCTGCATCCTCACCCTTCCAGGGACAAGAGCATTGCACAGCCCTGGCTGGAGAGTGATGGGATTCACGAGAGATGAAGCCCCCACATGCCTCTCAGGGGGACCCTCACTTGGCCGAGCTCTGGCTACATGAGCTTCAGACTCAGGGCTTTGTAAGTAGGTGGAAAACCTGGCTGAAACAAGCACAGCACCCCACCTGGGCACATGAAGCCCTCCAATCCCCTCTGAGAAGGAAGCAAGTCAACGGTGTCTCTTCACGGTGCTTCTGCTTATTGGGAATTTCCTATAATCCTGTTTAGTTTGAGTTTTTATTTCTTCAGTACTTCTTAGTGTCTGGTATTTATAAATTATATACTGCCATCTTAAAAAATTTCAGTAAATATATACATAGCAGAATAGTTGTCCTACGAGATCAGAAAGTAAATATAGCAAAGGCAGAGAAAGGAATTGAGGATTAAGTGCTCAGCTTCCTGGAAGCCAAATCAGAAAGAAAAATGAAACTTTCATTAGTTGATTAAAACGAAAATCCAGATCTGAAAACAAATTTTTCTGGGTGCTGAATCTCATTAGGTCCTTTTAGGAGAATCATTCAAAGTAACAGTAAATGGCCTTCCATTATGACTTTTTGAAGGTGCATAAATGTTTTTCAGGTGGCCAAGAACAAAGTCAAGGGTGACTGATGCCTTTAGTAGCTATACCCATTGGTACTCTGGGCCAGTGGTGCTGTCTTGCTTGCTCTGGAATGGTTTTAATGCCCACAATTGCTATTTGTCCAACTTTGGAAAAGGAAATAAGAATTGGCTTTAAATAAAACCTTATAGTCACTGGATGAAAGCAGCCACTTGGGTTGACCCCCAAGGCACCCCCTCTCCCTGCCAGTTGTCCATGTTTCCATTATCCTATAGGATTCCTCAAAACCTGACCCTTCACCTTCTACATCCTCAGAAACTCAAGCCCTGCCTGTATGTCAGCCCCTCTGCATCAGTCCCTCCTCAGTGGCCTGTGCTTTGAGATATCTCTTAACTGAAACTTAAGACAGCTTCAAAGTTGCATACACCTGCCAGATGTAGTGGCATATGCCTGTAGTCCCAGTAACTTGGGAGGCTGAGGCAGGAAGATCACTCGCACCCCAGAGTTCCAGGCTGCAGTGCTCTATGATCACGTCTGTGAATAGCCACTGCACTCCAGCCTGGACAACATGGCATGACCCTGTCTCTTTAAAAAAAAAAACAAAAATTGCATACACTGTTTATCTTCCACAGCAGTGCCTTCCATTTATTTATTTGAAATTTTAGTTCATGCATTTTATGGATTCATAATAGCTGTACATATTTTCACAGTACTTGTGGCCATCTGATACACTCATATAACCAAATCAGAGTAGCTGAGATGTCCATCACATTTATTAAGTGTATATTTGCACCTGTCATGGTTCAGACATTGTGTATATATCATCTTCAAGCCTTGATACTAAGGATCATTTTTCCTGTTTTGTGCATTAGTAAAACAATGATCCGAAGACTGGTCTCTGAGCCAGGGTTTGCGTTTATATCCTATTTCTTCCAAATGCTAGCTCTACAACCCTGGGCAAGTTACTTTCCTTCTCTGTGCCTCTATTTCTTTATCTGTAAAAAGGGGGTATTATGAGTAAGCACCTCATAGGAGGACTGTACCAGTCAGGGCGCACTCAGAGGCTTAGGAGTGATCTAGCCTAAGGATGGCACACAGTCAGGGGAGCTGGTGGAGAAGGAGACTCCTGGTGTTGGGGCTCAGATCTTCCCAGGTCAGCTTGGCCACCAGATGGGAAAGAAGGCTGGGGGGAAGTCGGGGAGATCCGGGATGTGCTGGAACCCACATCTGTCTCTCACCACCTCAAATTCTGTGACATGGTGACCTGAGGAGGAGCTGGTACCCTTTGCCATGGTCCTAAAACACACCTGCCCAGGGCCAGGTGAAGCTGAAAATGGAGATCTAGTGAGAACTGGGGAGCTGCAGGCCTGGGAGCACTGAGCCAGCTGACTGGGGACAGCCCTACTCTAACCTTCAGAGCATGAAGAAATGGCCATTTCTGCATTTCCACCTCACACCCAACCCTATACAATGTGGCAGGGAAGGGACTTCTGGGTGGTTCTTGTGTGCCTAAGTCAACACAGTCAAGGCCACATGGTTATGGGATGAAATGAACAAAATATAGGGAAAGAATTTAGCATGGTAAATCCTGGCACACGGTAAGGACTATTAAGAATTAGCTGCTGTTATTACCATTATCACCGCCACCACCACCATCATCATCAGAGCCCATAAAACACTAAGGATTGAAATGCACAGAGGTGGCTCCACCATTAGCTGAATTTGATGGCTGCCCAGGGCCTTCCCAACAGCAAGGGCCTCTTTTCAGACCACAAAATATATCACCTTCCTGACTGAGATAGGAATTCAAGATGCTTGATTGGTCGATGGGAATATGTGCCCAGCTCAGTCACATTTGTGGGATTTATATAAATTATTCTAGAAGATGCCACAAATTACTTTCAAGTGGCTCACCAAAAAACTATACAGATTATATTACATATATACTCATACATATATGTATCCATATATAGATAATATATGTACATATGTAGATTTTTAAAATAAGACAACTTCATCTAAGTGGTGGGTATAGGGGTGTTGTTCTTTAACACTTTTGGATGTTTGAAAGTTTTATAATAAACATTGGAGAAAAGTGCACATATTTGCAGCCATTTTTAGGGGATAGTTTTGGGGGCCTTTCACCAGTGGAGGCCACTGAATAAACATTGCCAGATTTTTATTTAGAATATATAAAAGCTGTCATCTGCTAGGTAAAACATAAGACAGACACAGCGTCTCTGTCCTCCTAGAGGAGGTATCTAAGTTGTACTCTTTTCCTTTTTGTTTTTTTCTTTGAAACCACCTTTGTAAAATAAAATTGTACTTTTAATGTGCATTAGTGACCAGGAATCTACCCGTCCAACCCCAAAGCCGGTTCAGTTAGCAGGGACTCAGTAATGCTCTGAGGATGCATCTGCAGGTGTTTGTTTATGGCAGAACTTGACAACTAGATTTTAGAAGGTGATGGGGCCCATTATGAGCCATGGAGACTGATGACTTGCCAGTAACAATGCAAGTTTATAGCAATTGTAAAAATGTCTGTAAGTCAGAATGGAAGTGACAAGGGCAGGAAAGCTTGAGTACTATCACCCTGAAAGACAAGGCCACCTACTTGAGAAGGGGGGGCCTGCTTCCTGCATAGCCACATTCCTTGGCCTCTGCTCACACAGAGCCCATAGGCTTCCACCATGCACCGCTGCCCTCATAGTGACACTCGGGAAAAAGAAAAGTCCTGCCACAGCATTTGCTACTGTAGTTAATCCTTATGGCAGTTGTTGGCATCAACACAGACCTGTAATCTTTAGGTCAGGAGGAATTTATGTCATGCCTAAATTTAACCAGTTGTCCATTCAGCCAGTTTATAGAGTGCCTGCTCTGTACCAGGCTCTGTGAGCTCAGAATACATCAGTAAACAACACAGACAGAAGTCCCTGCCCTAGTGAAGTTATATTCTAGCAGAGGCAGGCAGATAATAAACAGTAGCTATAATAAAAATTATGTACTGTATTAGGAAAGTTGATGGGGGAAATGGGTTCAACCTGCTTTTTAAAACTTGTAATAGGAGGCTGATTCTGTTTCTCAAATCACTGTTCACTAAACCTCCAAAGCATAAGGATTTTTAGTTACTTGAATCAAGCCATTATTGTCCTCACACATGCTAAGATCCACTAGTAATCCAAACCAAAAACTTCTGGAAGCATGCAGATAAACCTCCTGTGAAAGAAATGACCACATTTGTTTTCAAATATATTCCCTTGTGTTTACATAATATATATTTTACAAAATATATAGGATTTTGAAATTTTTTAAATGTATGTCATTTTAGTTTGATCCTAGTATCTAATTGCTTATCTGAAATACTTGTAGGAAATTGCAAATAGATTTTTCTGGACCTCAAAAGAGAAGAATAACTTCCTGAAATTGAGAAGCAAAGAAAATGCCTAGAACTGCTGGGTTGAAGTCAGACCTAAATCTTTAGGCTATGGCTGTCTGCTCATTTCCTATAAATTTCCAAGGAATTCGGTTTTATAGATTTCTTGTCACATAGTTTTCATGTAAATAAGATTTTTTTCTAAAAGCGTTCTCCTTTTCTGATTCATTTCGAACAATGTAAATGAGAAATGTAATCTAGCTGTTTTAAGAGAAACAGCTACTACTGAACCACCTAAGCGATGATCTGAGTGTAAGGGTTCAGCTGCCCCTCTAATATTCAGCACCGGTCAGCTCCAGATTGTGGCCAACCAAAGTGTTCCTTTTCAGTCCTTTTTTTTTTTTTTTTTTTTTTTTTTTTGAGACGGAGTCTCGCTGTGTCTCCCAGGCTGGAGTGCAGTGGTGTGATCTTGGCTCACTGCAAGCTCCGCCTCCCGGTTTTACGCCATTCTCCTGCCTCAGCCTCCCAAGTAGCTGGAACTACAGGCGCCCGCCACCACGCCCGGCTAGTTTTCAGTACTCTTTTACTGAGAGCCTCCTACCCTATTCACACAGAAGTGCCATGTCAGAATAACCCAGTCCCGCCTCCCTAGCTGTAGTCAGTGTGTCAAGACTATCTGTGCACCAGATGTCACGAGGCATTGGGGATTGGAATTGGGAAAGAAAAGTTGGCTTTTCCATGTAAAGTTTGGGGAGTGGTCAGCAGCTGTGTTTCCCACCAGGGAGAGAAAGCCACCCCGCCTTGAGTGAGAGGAAGGGTGCTGACCTGCAGAGAGAAGGCCAAAGAAGAGAAAGAACAGGACTTGTTGCATCTGAACCCTTAGCTCCACTTATCCTGTCGCCCAGCTGCATTCTTGCAGTTGTGGACATCGCCCCAGTTCATTAAATCTCTTTTCTTAATAGTGTGAGTTGGGTTTCTGTCCTTGACAAACAAAAGAATAAAACAGTCTTAGGGGACAAATTCAGTTCTGACATCTTTCCTTTGAAAGGGCAATGGAAAGGAGCAATGAGAACGGCTGAAGAAATAACAGGACCAAGGAGGAAGTTTCCAGAACTTGGTCAGTTCTGAATCTGTTACAGAAACCACAAAAGAGGCTGCTGTGTGTCCCTCCTTGTTGGGACACCCCCTGGCCAGAATTGCTGTCTGTGTGCAACCTCAGTCAGCTAGAAAAGCAACACCAAACTGTTGGAAATGATATAATTACCTCCTTAATGGACACTTAATCCCAGAAAAATTTAGAATAGAAATAATACAGTAAAAATACATTATATTAACATATTTTGTGGTAGCTGAGAAACAATTTGGTCATGTTTGGTATTTTAAGAATTTGTTGTGTTTTAGAGAATTTGACCTATTAAGACAAGAGGTCAACCTTGTGATTCCAATTTAAAATGTAGTTTAGAATTGATTTAGATTTGTACTTTTAAGTTAAGGGATATGAGAGCAAAGTTTTAGTAAATTTGTAACATTGGAACAGTTAAGAGGATCTAACTGTCACCATGTTTGTATGTTGAATTGATTAGATTTACAAGAGTTACTTAAGTACTTTAAAGATTTTGTTTATTAATGAGACCACTGAACTACTTAAAAAGAAAATCAAAACATTGAATGTATAAATGAAGTTTAAGATGTTAAAGGAAATTAAGCTACATAGCCCTTTTAAAAATAATTGTTAATTGTTAACATTTGCTAGACTTTTAAAAACAATTGTTAACATTTGCTAGACTTAGTAATATAATAAGATTTGTGAGTTGAACTCAGTTTAAGGGAAAATTGAGTTTGAAATTGGTAGCTTTAATTAATTGAATGTTAATTTTTTAAAGTATTTTTTTGATTCTTTTTCTGTACCCAAAAGCAGATCAGAAAACCTACCTTGATATTCCAGAATTTTATCTGATTATGTAAACCCCCACCCTAGGTAACTTGTGGAGGGTTAGTTTAATCCCAGCCAGGACTACTTCAGGTACAGCCAGGATCCCAGGACCCAACTACTGTCCTGGGTGAGTTTAGAATCAGTGAGACAGTTCTGGGGGCCACTTCTCACCCACAGTGCTCCTGGAGATGTCCTGTTTACTCTGGGCTCTTCCAGATCCTGTGGACATGGGGTTCCGGCCTGTCTCTTTGAAGGCCCTTTGCAACTCTAGGGTGGGCCCAGCCTGAATCAGAGACCCCAGACCCAGATCATCCTCTAGCCCTTAAGGGTCCCCAGCAGGTTAAGAGGCTGGTACTTCTTCAGGCAAATAGCCCACTGACTACGTACAAGGTTGCTGCCGTATCTGAAAATGCAAACTTGAGATAACTCATTACTTACAATGTACTTGCATCCCATCTTGTCTCTGGAGAAGATGCTTAGTTACTTGATATATTCTTTGAACATCTATCAAGTTGTCCTGTCTTTAGGTCCTTTTGTTTCTGCATTTGTGTCTCAAATACTATGCACTTCAAAGATGGGAACTTTTTTAAATTTATAATGTTCTTACTTGCTTTTTACCACTCAAGAAAGCCCACACAGAATTCTGGCTGGGAGAGCACCTAAGGACTGCTGCTTTGCAGATAATAGAACAGCCACAGTGAGTTTTTGACCTATTCTTGGCATGAATCTTACTAACCCACAAAACTTTGAGGTGTCCTAAATTCTATTTACTGAGAAGAGGCATTGTTAGTACAAGGCTAATCTCAGCAATCAACATTTTCCCCCCTTAGGCAGATTTATGGAAAAGATTGGATCTATAGTTACTCTTTAAAATCTACAATGGCCATGACGTCCATGTATTCTGAGGAAGGCTGGATGGGCCGTTTGTTCAGCCTGAGTCTTTGTCCTGTGGGTGGTTAGTTGATCTCTTCTGATGTAGGCAGCCTGTGTTTTTGGCATAAGCATTACAAATATATCCAATAGTTCTCTGTTTTAAGTGAGCTAACAGATAATACTGCAAAAGCAAACTTATGTAAGCCATAGAGATGGGTGGAACTGATGAGGATTCAAGGCTAAAAAGCAAGTTTTGTTATTTAAACAGATCTGCAGATAAGAACAAAATAAAAATTTATTGAGAGGGAAATGTGGCAGTGGAAATTCATTCTCTGGAATTTCCATTATCCATATCATTTTCCAGACAGAGGTTAATTGAAAGGACAAGTTCAGCCTACTTTAGCCAAGATAATTGCATACAAAGAGGGAAAATGTGAATGCTAAAGGAATTAAGATAGTAGGGATAAGACAGAAGGGGACAGAACGCTCCTGTGTGCTGGGCCGCCTCTCCCACTAGCTTTCTCACTGCACATTAGACAGGCCACGGTTCTTCTAGGTCTCCATTTTTACAGATTTCCACAATCACAGATTTTTGGATTTGGGAGGTTGCAAGAGTTTAGTTCACAGAGAGTAACAAAGGGCATTTTTAAGTTTTGAAGAGTATATAGTCATGAAAATATAAGGTCATTCAGAATAAAATAATTTCAGTAGCCATAAAAGTAGATACGGGCCCCAGAGCAAGAGAAGTAAAGCCAGCTAGGCAGAAGGGAAAATCAGAAAGTTGGCCCTTGTCTGGCTGCACATTCATTCAGATCACCTGGGGAGCCTTTCAACTGATGCCTGGGACCCACCCCCGAGATTCTGTTTTAGTTGCTGTGGAGCGTTTTTTGTTGTTGTTGTCTTTTAAAGCTTCCTGGGTGATTCTTATGTGCAACCGGGATTGCATAGTACTGACCCACATAATACAATAAATTCTGCTCTCATTTCTGTTCCTCTTGGCATGATTTCATGACAATCTCAGTCTTGAGGATGCTGCCAGTATCGTTCCTGGCAAATATGTGTATTCACTGATTCTAGTGATGGTGTGGGTGGCCAGAGTGGAGAATGGTTAGGTGGGGACTGTGACGCCCAGCTGCAGTCTGGGCAGTAATATAACCTCGCCAAGTCCAGTGGAAGGTCTTGAGAGTGTTGAGGAGACCTGACTCACTGGTGTTACCACAGTTTAGGCGTGGATCCTTTTCTGACGTGGTCAGCTAGCTCAGCCTTGCCGTAGCACTGCTTTTGAGTTTTCGTAATCCATTTTTATTATGTCAAGTAGTGGGGGCTCACTTTTCTCTGAATTAGTGATTGGAGTCCAGGCCAAAAAGCAAAAACAGTGATAAGTATCTCACACTTAAAGTTCAGAGAATTCCAGCTGTGAGACCAGCCACTTCCCTCTTCAAAGCAGGCTGGGTGGCCCAGTTCAGCAAAACCAGAATATCCTTTTCCCCTACCTTCTTACAAGGAAGTTGGGGTCACATGAGGTCAGTAGGTTGGCTTTGGGGGCACACCTCCCCTCTGCTCCCTACCAAATCAAGAGTCCCCAAACCACATTCCCCTCCTGCCCTGATTGTCTCTTGTCTTTATCATTCAGAGCCACTGAATGGCCAAAACTTGATGCTGCAGGCCTGGGCCCTAAGAAAGCAGCAGGAGGGAGATGGCCGGGCTAAATGGGAAATAGTGTCTATGCCTAGATGAAAGAGTGGGAAAATTGGTTTAGAAGTTTGTACAGAAAGCAATTGACAGGAGTCAACAAATTAAAGACCACAGGCCAAATCTGGCCCAGCACCTATTTTTGTAAATAAAGCTTTATACACACACACACACACACACACCAGTTGAACCCCCAGATCAGCTACCTCTTCCCCTTCCCATCAGAAAGCCAAAGCTTACACTCTGGAAAGATGGACCAGGGACCTAGACCACAGGACACCAAGCACAGTCAAGGGTGGGAGTGCCATACTGGGCCCGGGAGGAAGAAGTGCAATTCTGTATTGCACTTCTGGGATTGCCAGGTTCCTAACAGCTGCCCAGGCAGGAGGCTGAGGGAGTCCCCTCTGGGGAGAACTGGCAGGCTAGTGGCTGCCAAATCAGACAGCACAGATATTGAACATTTACATCATTGCACAGAGTTCTATAGACAGCACTGCTCTAAGAAATAAGACCTGGATAAGGGTAAATCTCTTTTTTTCCCCCATTATAAGCTTTGTAGAATGAATGTATACTTTGTTTTTAAAATTCTGTTTACATATCAGTTTATAAAAATAAAAATTTAATTCAAAAAATGATAGGGAGGCCTTCCCGCAGAACTTAGACCCCCAGGTTTATGCAAGGGCATTATATTTTCATAATACAAAAGCTTAGCAGCAACTCTCACCTGGGGGCACTTGGCATCTCTTCTCCACCAGGGGACATTTGGCAGTGTCCCGAGGCAGTTTTGATTGTCACAACTGGGAGGTAGTGAGGGTGCTATTGGTATCTAGTGGATAGAGGTCAGGGATGCCGTTAAACGTCCTCACAGGACAGCTCTCCCAACAAGGAGCTATCTAGCCAAAAATGTCAATTGTGCTGAGCTAGAGAAAACTGGGATTAAACTGAATCTCCAAGATTCCAGGCAGGCTCCCAAATAGATATGTATGCATGTAATTTTTCTTTTAATGAGACAGGGGCTTACTATGTTGCCCAGGCTGGTCTCAAACTCCTGAGCTTGAGCGATCCTTCCACCTCAGCCTCCTGAGTAGCTGGGACTACAGGCATGTAACACTGCATTGGCTTAATTTTTTTTTTCTTTTAAACTTGAATCCTTTGGGCTAGAATGCAGTAATTAGCTAAACTTCAGTCCCACAAGCTAGCATTATACCCTCAGTGCAATCGAAAATTAAATTGGAGAATTGAACAAATTATCTGGATAATTCAAAAACAAAATACTCTATCTCTTGTTGTTCAAATAAAGTAAGAATGGGATTTTTAACCTAAGTTATTGTTAATCATTTCTGTCAACTCCTCCTGGTCATTGAACTATATCACAGGATATTTCTCTCTTGCAATTTCTTAAAATCAATGATGCTTAATGAAACTCTGATGATCCTTTGTTAATATAAAAATCAGTTCTGTCTACTCCTGTGTTTTACAGCCAATGGGCAGGGTAATTCACAAATTACACCAAAAATAAATTATTTGGGGAAAGATGCAGAACTTATACAAAGAGAAAGCTTGCACCCGGGCATGATATTCTTTCAAGTTTTACAGATTCTATCATTAGATTTGTTGGTACCAGCTCCGGGTCCTCAGCTGTCACTTTGATTTTCTCTGTTGTTCCTCCTTAAGTGAATAGCTTTTTAATATACATCAGATCAATATCCAGGTTGTTTCCTAGAACTTCTAGGTGCCCAGCCCTTTTCTGTTTATTAATAGTATCTCCTGTGATCCTTGCCACATTTTCCCCAGAGTCGCTGCTGACACAGGTTGAGTGTCCCTTCTCTGAAATGCTTGGGATCAGAAGTGATTAAGATTTCAGATTTTTTTGGATTTTGGAGTATTTACATTATACTTATCACTTGAGCACTGGAAATCCAAAATCCAAAATGCTTCAGTGAGCATTCCTTTGAGCATCACGTCAGCACTCAAAAGGCTTCAGATTTTGAAGCATTTTGGATTTCGGATTTTGGATTAGGAATACTCAACCAGTATTAAACAAAGCTAGTTCCTGAGGCAACTACTCAGATTTTTTTATTTGAAAAGTTGCTCTTTATCATTAGATGTGGCTACTGCTTTTCCCGAAAATATCAGAGTCCTCAACTTTTTTCTGTTAAAATCAAATAATATTTATTGGTATTTATGACTTATGATATATAGGTATATGCTTACACATGTATAAGTACCTTAAAATTACCTTAAGTTATTTTAGAAGATATGTATTTGTATCTCACATGTGTTTTTGTATTTATTCATTCAGGAATGTATTGAGTGCTTGCTATGTACAAAACTGAACATTTGTTTAAACACATAATTGCAGGGTCAGACATCAAGCAACCCAGTTTCTAAAAGCCTCACAGAACTAAGTGAAGATATAACAATTAACCCAGTTCCTCTAGATATATCAATGTCTTTTATTTGTTGAGGTAATTTGTAAGCTCAGGTTCAGCTGAGAATGACAGGGACCTAAAGAATCGTGGCTTAATCAAGAGTGGCTTATTTTCTCTCCTACTTGTGGTCATCCACAGTACTCAGGAATCCTGGTTCACATTGGCTACTGGATGCAGTAGCAAAAAGTTTTTAAAATAGAGCAAGGGGCCAGGCATGATGGCTCATGCCTGAAATCCCAGTGCTTTGGGAGGCCAAGGCAGGAGGATCACCTGAGGCCAGGAATTCAACACCAGTCTGGGGAACATAGCCAGACCCTGTATCTACCAGAAAAAAAAAAAAAAAAAAAAATTGGCTGAGCATAGTATCACATGCCTTTAGCTCTAGCTACTCAGGCAGCTGTGGCAGGAGGATCACATGAGCCCAGGAGTTTGAGGCTGCAATAAGCTATGATCGTGCCACTGCACTCCAGCCTGGGTAACAGAAGGAGGCCCTATCTCTAAAGAAATAAAGAAATAAACCAGAGCACAATAAGTACCAGCCTTAAAGGAAAAAAGATAAATGACTTTAAAAAGAACTTCTGTTCATGAAAAGACAGCAATAAGAACAAAAAGGTAAGCCATAAACTGGCTGATATTTTTTTGCAATGCATATATCTAAGAAAGGTGTTAAATCCAGAATATGCATAAAGAGCAGGCATGTCTCAAAACAGAATGCCTAAATAGCCCATAAACATCTCATAAGATGCTCAATATCATCACTCATCAGGGAAGTGCAAATTAACAACATGATGAAATGCCATTACCCACCAGAATGCCTAAAATTAAAAAGAATTACAATGCCAAATGCTGGTGAGGATGTGGAGCAACTGGAATTCTTATACATTCCTGGTAGAATTCTATATCGATGCAACCAATTTGGAAAACTAACAGTATCTACTAAAGCTGCAAACATGCTCTGTGGCCCAGTATTTCCACTCCTAGGAATATGCCAAAAGAGAAATGAGTGCATGTTATTCACCAAATGAGGGCAGGTGGCTACATGAGGCTTCACAGCAGCACCTTGAATTTTGTCTCTGAAGATGGCAGATGTTCTCTAAGTGCACAGACACTGGGAGCACCATGTAAAGTTGTGGAGATATAGACGAGCATGAGGTGTTTGGGAACATGGTAATTGTAAACTGCTGGAGCACATGGGTTAGGATTCTAGAAAGACACAAGGCTGAAGGGGTAGGCTGGGTCTTGTAGAATTTGCCAAGGAGTGGGTTTTGCCAAGGGGCTTGTTCAGGTTTGGCTTTCAGAAAGATCACTCAAGAGGTGTGCGGGGTGAAGTCAGGGAGGCTAAGTAACTCTTGGCAGGAAGCCTTTGGGGGTGCTAAGTATCACTTTGCTGCCATTTTACTGATTTCAGGGAATACGTACTTTCACTTTACCCAAAATTATACTACCTGCCATTCTGTGCGGAGAATGGGGTTGGTATGTTGCTGTAACTGATGATTTTCCAGAAAGCCTTCTATTTCCATAATGGCGACAGGAAAAGGAAGGTAGACAGATGACAGTCCAGCAAGCATTTGCTCAACCGCCATCCTGTCTAGCTGAGCATCTCTTTGACAACTTTCAAACTTTCTGCCTAAAACATCACTGATTTTACAAAACATGTGCAGGCTTTGTCCATTCTTAGAGTGAACTTTGCCCTTTTCATCCAAATCCTCTTCCTGTACCGACCATTCCAAAAAGAAAACACAGGCTTTGCCCATGGCCAGCATCCTTAGTGAGTATATGAAAACCACCCAAAGGAGAAGGAAAGGAAAAGCAAAACACGGTGTTTTTCTTTAGAGCAAGACTCTGATTTCTCAATGTGAACCCATTGCCCAATTTTCTTGAGACAGCCCCAAATTTGTGTTAGTCCCTGTGTTAAAATGACCATTGTGGGCTCATTACACAGCAGACATTGTCACACTGCTCATGTTTCTGCCAAGGGAAAAACAAGAGAAAATGATCTTACTGGGAAAGAGGAGGTGCAAGGCTGAGGGTAAAGTCCCTGACCGTGAACAAATCATGAGACTCTGCCAGGGTTCCTGGGGGAGGGGCAGAATCACCTTTACTAGTGATTTAAGAAGAAAAGATTCTTATCAAAAAGATACCTGCACTCATATGTTTATCACAGCACTATCCACAGTAGGAAAGATATGGAATCAACCTAAGTATCCATCAGTGGATGACTGGAAAAAAAAAAGTGGTATATATAGCATGGAATACTCCTTAACTATAAAAAGGAATGAAATCACATCTTTTACAGCCATATGGTTAGAACTGGAGGTCATTATCTTAAGTGAAATAACTCAGAAACAGAAAGTCAAATACCACATGTTCTCATTTAGAAGTGAGACCTAAACAATGGGTACACATGGACATACAGAGTAGAGTAAGAGACACTGGAGCCTCCACAGGGTGGGATGGTGGGAGGGTAAGCGGGGGTGAGGGCTGAAAATTACCTATTGGGTGCGCTGTTCACTATTTGGGTGATGGGTACTCTAAAAGCCCAGACCTCATCACTATGCAGTATTTGCACATTAGAAATCTGCACTTGTACTAAATCTAAAAAAGTAAACAAAGAGAAAGAATTGGCCAGGTATGGTGGCTCACACCTGTAATCCCAGCACTTTGGGAGGCCGAGGCAGGCAGATCATGAGATCAGGAGATGGAGACCATCCTGGCTAACACGGTGAAACCCAGTTTCTACTAAAAACACAAAAAATTAGACAGGCATGGTAGCGGGCACCTGTAGTCCCAGCTACTCAGGAGGCTGAGGCAGGAGAATCACTTGAACCCAGGAGGCGGAGGTTGCAGTGAGCCGAGATTGTGCCACTGCACTCCAGCCTGGGCGACAGAGCAAGACTCCGTCTCAAAAAAAAAAAAAAAAAAAAAAAAAAGAGAAAGAGAGAAAGGATTCTATCCATGTGGCAGGGAATGAGCCTCTTGACACCCAGATCCTTGAAAAGGATGCTTTGGCTCAGTGGTCCACTGCAGACCCCTTTGCTTCCCCAACTGCAAACTGCACCCAAAGGTGCAAGAAAAATTTTGGATCAGTTACTGAATTCCAATTTTTTGGTGACTTTAGGGACATAACCAAATTTCCCGGGCTGGTTGCCTTCAGCACATTAATTTATGTGACACTATTCTGTTCCTTAAATTTCCTTAAATAGAAAGAAGGGAGCTTCTGAATTCCAGGGAGGCAGCTAGCCTGTACTGCTTCGAAGAGAAAGAAAGGAACCAGTACATCGCTGCTGTCACTTGGAGCAGCTCAGGAGGGCAGCCCCTAAGAGCTGAAAGCCAGGGGAGGATTCTGTGTGAGGAGGATTCAGGTTCCTGTTTCACTCTAAAAAGGTCCACTGAGGAGGAGTCTCTGGAAACATCTAAAGTAACTCCCTCTTAGCCTCTGGTGCTTCTGGTCAGCAGGCAAGCACACAAGAGAGGCCAGAGATGGAACCACCATCAGGGGAACCGCACTTAAAGGAGCTCCAACCTTCACAGGTGCAAGTTCTCTTTAAATCCAACAAGACCCCACTTTTAGAAACTGACCCCTCTGCCACTGGACAGAGCCAGGGAATACCACCAGATCTGCCCAGCAAACCGTGCAGGCACATTAGCTCCAGGCCTCAGGAGGGATGTGGAGGCTCCTCAGCCACCTGCCTCCTGCTGCCGCCCAGGAGTCCTGCCGTTATCCACAGTGCCATGCCAGCCTCAAATTCCGCCCACCCAGCAGGCAGCTCCACTGCGCACGTGGGCACCCTCCAGTGAAAAAGACCAGGTACCATCTCTCTTCAAAGCAGCAGAATGTAAGGTTTGTCTGGATTCCTACCTTCACCATGTGGTAAAAATAAGAGAGTACAGATAGATTTCTGTTAAACAAGCACAGTCATGAAAATCTCTGCAAAACTGCACAATGTTCATCCTCCATCACTTGTGCCTGATTTTAAGCCAAATTGAACAGTACCCTATTCCCTGACAGTGGGAAGATTTAGACGTCCCCTGGCATTCCTTGCATGGGAACCTTGACCTTTTGCTCCTCATAAAGCAATAACCACAAAGGCTTCCTTTCTCAGGCAGATTCAGACTGCAAAATTTTTCACCAAGTGCATGTTCTCAAATAAGACTTTGAAGACAGAAGTTACAAGGTGATGCATACTTATCAAGAAAGAAAATGACATCAGGGCACCCAAGGGAATTGGCTTTTGGAAAAAATAAGATAGACATTTGAATTAACATTATCCCCCATCCCCCGGAAACAACCTCTGTACTTAAGGACTTCTTTCCCTAGCCTCATGACTTATTTTCTCTTTTATTCAGCCAATTCAAATGATTAAGAAAATAGGTTTGTTTCCCCAGCTGCCACCAAGCTGTGACACCTCTCAGGCCTTTTGGGGCTGCTCCTTACCCCATCCCAAAGGGGTGACTCTTCATTCCTGCTGGATGCCAGGAGAGAGCCCTTGTAGTAAACCCCAGTTAGAACTCTTTTCTTATTTCAGGGATTTGTAAATCAGATACTATTAATATATACTAAGTCAAGCCAGACCGACTGTCCTGAAACCCATTATTTAATTGAAATCTTGGATACATAGTAAGGCTGGCCTTGGGTTCTGGCCTGTAGGCCTGGACATGACCAGAGAGAGAACCTGAGAGAAGTAGACCCTGGTGCAAATGCGCATTGGAAGAGAGGTCTCCAGTTCTGCGCAAGAGAAACGGGTTACTGGTGAGCTGCAGTGAGGGCTGGGGAGGGCTGCTGGACCAGAAGGAAGGCTAGGATATGACAGGGCAAAGCTTCTCATCCAACCCCTGCAGGATCCGCAGGATCACTCAGCAGGTGGCAGCTCCCTTTCGTGTACATGGTTCCTGAAAGGCATCGTATATAGAGAAATCAGTAGTTACAGCAACAAGTAGATAAATGCTAACCCCAATAGCCCCTCACTCATGGAGGATTTACTGTCTGGAACCATGGACCACCCTACCCTAAGATTGTGTCCTGGCTCTCTGTCATGCATGTACTAGAATCACATCCCATGTGGATCTGGTCTGAAATTGTCTGTGCATAGCCCATCCTGATCACTTCTGTCCTCTATTTCCAAACAGTGTCTATCAATCAGGTGGGCACATTGTGATTCTTTGGTTGGAAGGAAGCAAACCTTGCAGGCATTCTTTTTGCATTTTGTGATAATTCTTATCTCTGTTATCCTGCTCAGCCAGGCCCGTGTTCTTTTTGCCAATTTGTTGAGCGCAATGGGCATGTGTGCTTTAAAAAGTATTCCGTATTGTGATAAGGAGCTGAATCTCCTCCTAGCCTCGGAGATGGCTCCTCAGACTGAAAAGTCTGTCTGGTGCTCCTCAAAGCTCTGCTACCTCTGTCTTTGCTCTGGAGATTGCAGAGCTGGTAATGCTGGTAATGCTTTATTGCCATGACATTGCCAGGAGCTTCCAATGACTGGTAACTGTGTTTCCTGATGCATTTAACAATTCCCATCCTGCGCTAATGTGATCTGCCTTCCCCACACAGGCACACAGGGTGCATAAGAAGTTTCCTAAACCTGGCAGAGTGCATCATTCCTCCCAGAAGAAACGTCATTCCACTCCTTTGCCGAGCACTGCTGTACCAACCCATACACCTGGCAGCAGCCAGCAATCCCCGCTCAACAGTCCTCACCCAGGGCCCATCCGGACAGGCCTGCCTCCTGGGCACCAGCAGGAATTTGCCGGACGAGCCAACAGCACCCCCAACCCTCCCTGGTCTTTCCAGAGAAGCAAGTCCTTGTTTTGTTTGCCCACGGGAGGCCCCTCCCCGGCCTCCTCAGCTGAACCACAGTGGTTTTCAAACACAGGTGCCCCAGGGCACAGGGCATCAGAGTGGAGGCATGGCCACCTCCTCTCCATCGATGACCTAGAGGGGGCCCAGGAGACAGATGTGGACACAGGCCTGCGGCTCTCCTCCTCGGACCTGTCTGTGGTCTCTGCATATTCTGCACCCAGTAGATTCTGCAGCACAGTGGAGACACCCCTCCCCTCCGAAAGATGCAGCAGCCACTGGGCAGCTCACAAGGATTCCAGGGAGGGACCACTGCCCGCTGTCAGCAAGGTGACCACAGAGACCTCCTGGGCTTCCCTCCCTTTCTTCACCAAAAGGTCTTCCAGCTCCTCAGCGTCAGCTGGTGCTGCTCCCCCAGCTCCCAGCACTTCCACCCTCACAGACTCCTCCCCACAGCTCCCATGCGATACCCCCAAAGTCAAGCAGACTGATGGAGATGTGCCACCACCCCCAGGGTCGGCTGGCCCCGGGGATAATGACATGGAGGAATTCTACATCTGAATGCGCTCTGCTCTTGTTCTCAAAACACACAAACTCAGACACACAGACTCAGGCCACACTGCCCCTCTGGCTGCTGAGCGCACCGCATTCTTCATGATCCATTTCCCAGGAGCTGTAGCACATTTGCCTACCACCCACTTTTATCTGGGGGGGTGGTGTATCTCTAGGGACACAGCAGAAAAATACTGGCATTTTTATGCAAATAAATTCTCAACAAACTTGTCATAAAATATATTTTTTGAATATTCAGCATTTGAGATATGGTTTAGAGGGTTTATACAATTTAAATGGCTTATATAATTATTTGAAATGAAAAGAAAACCTAGTCAGCCAGAACCAATTTGGCCATTTTTCCATGGTATGAAGGAAAATCAATTAAGGCCAAAATATTGAATGTGGGAGAGATACTAAGTGACTTGTATGAGGCATTACTGCATAATAACGTAACGCACACCTTACTGGATTCTCCATATATATTTACATTACCAGAGAACAGTGGCCCTAGGGATGTTTAAGCACTGCTTATAGTGGAAAAAGTCAGCTTGAGAAGTAAACATATATCAGACTACAGGTAATTCCTCACCTTGAAGCCGTGCAGCGCCTAAAACTCTGGATTTATACAAAAGTTGCTAATGTGTTTTATAAAGATTTAGCATGAGTAACAGACTCTTGGTGCATTTAAAATATGTGAATTCCAGAAAGTAGATTTGCATACACCTTTTCAACAGCACATTTCACTGGAATGGATGAAGGGCTTCAGAAGACCGCTCCACTACCTGAATTTATTTGGATCACTGAGGAAGAGCATTTGTTGGGATTACAGAATTACAGGCCATTAGACATCATGGGCAGGTAGGCTTAACATTCTTCAACTTTCAGAAACCACAGTCTAAGGGCTATATTCAAATGACAGAGCCACACCGTCTACTGCTTTCTACAGTGACCATGCTGGGTCACACATCCTGTGTTTCTCGTTTTTCAGTGATTCGGAACATTTTAGCCAGCATTTTGATTGCACAGATTAATAATACTGTTCTCCCCCAAACGGGAAACTGTACATGAAACGCTCTCCTGAACAAACACCAGTGCACTGCCAGCCTCACATGACTGCATGGGAGCTTTAATTAACACTGGAGCTGGAGCCCAACGACCTTGGCTTTTCCTGCCTGTTATCTGCTACTGTCACAGTGCGAATGGCATTTGAATCTCACCTCCCTCTCACCCCAGTAAGGGTATGTTTGTTTACAGCTCCAACCTCAGCAATGCCAAAGGCTGGCATCGGGGGCAGTGCCAAGCTGTCCCTGGATACTATTTTACCTTTGAGGAAGAAGAGCATGGGTTTGCCAAGCTCAATTCCCAGGCTGGTGCTCCTTGAATTAATCATGGCACAGTGTTCATCTCTCTGGAAATGCCCACGCCAGCCCAGACACAGCCTCAGAGTCCTTTCCAACACAACCCTCCAGGCAGCAGTTACCAACCATCAGCCTTCAGCTGAAGCTTCAAGTCTTTGCCATCCTTGTAATGAGAGCCTTAGGTCTTGCCCCAAGCATTCTGGATTCTCCAACACTCAGAATTGTAATATTGTGCTTTAATTCAAATTTTTAAAAATATATAGTCTACTAATTCAGGACAAGGGGTAAGCAAACTTTTTCTGAAAAGGGCTAGATAATAAGTATTTTAGGCTTTGCCAGTCATATGGTCTCTGTTGAAGCTACTCAACTCTGCCACTGTAGTTTGAAAGCAGCTATGGGTAATACGTTATTGAACGGGAGTGACTGAGTTCCAATAAAGTTTTATTATTTATTTATTTATTTTGAGACGGGGTCTTGCTCTGTTGCCCATGCTGGAGTGCAATGGCACAATCTCAGCTCACTGCAACCTCTGCCTACTGAGTTCAAGCAATTCTCCTGCCTCAGCCTCCCAAGTAGCTGCGAGTACAGGTGCACACCACCATGCCCTGCTAATTTTTTGTATTTTTAGTAGAGATGGAATTTCACCATGTTGGCCAGGCTGGTCTCGAACTCCTGACTTCGTGATCCGCCCACCTTGGCCTCCCAAAGTACTGGGATTACAGGCATGAGCCACTGTTCCCAGCCAATAAAACTTTATTTACAAGAACAGCTGGTGGGCCAGATTTGGCCCAAGGGTCATAGCTTATTATCCCTTGAGCCAGTCTGCTGCCTGAGGTTGATTCAACATTCCCAGCTCCAGTCAACAACAAAAATTCTAAGTCTCCCGCCCACTGCTGCTGTGGTGTGTCATGCCAAGAAAATGGGCTACTCAGGTCAGACCAATGACTACAGAACCACAGGGCTCAGAACAGGAAAGAGCTTCTTTCTGCAGAGCTGATTCCTGGAAAGCCACCAGCACTCCACCTCCTGCCCAGAAATGTGATTCAGTCAATAGCTGATGATGAAAAGCAACCTGCAAACAACATTAGGGAGAAGGAGAAAAATAATTCAGAGGTGATGATACTGCCTCCCATGAACAGGGAAGCAAGTTCATCAGTAGCAAAAGTCAGTGAGGCAAAAAAAAAAAAAAAAAGGCTAACGGCCGAGGGCTAGCTCCTTCTCCCTAATCAGTGTCCTTATTTCAGTATGCTCACATGCTCACCTAGGACTGCTTTAGAGTGCAACTCTGGCCCCCACCCTTTCCCAATGACCCGCCCTCATCACAGTCCAGTCTACCAAACTGAGTGACCCCAAAGGACATCATAGACAGCATTTGAAAGCAAGAAATGCAGAATGTTCCCACAGCATCAGGTGAGCAGGGAGAGGACACCTACTGCAGACTGCATGGAAATGGCAGTCCCTCCACGGAGAGGGACCCACAGGAACACATTTACCAAAGCCTTCCCTTCCATTTCTGGCCATTCCAATAGCATCTTTCTCGTCCGGAAGGGCTCCCAATACTCTCTGGAGGATCCTGACTCATTTGGAGTATTATCCTTGTAAAAGATGCTGGCACATTGTAGGTGCTCAATAAATGTGTTCAATTGAAAGATACTGAGGTTGTCTCCTAAATTACTCCTCTCTGTATGTATTAGGCTCTATAGTGTAAGAAGTCTGGATTGTAGCCCTGGTTTTTTGTCACTTAATGGAACCCTGTCTCTTATTTCCTTGGCCATGCACTTCCTCCAGCATTACCAGGGAAGGGGGCATGTTGGTAAGTGCTCTGGTTGAGTTATATCCCATCCCTCATTTGCCTCTTTTCCAAGTAAGATCCCCTCACCCCTAAATAACTGCTCACAGTCCCACTTTGGCCTACACTAACCACCACCTAGTGTCTGCTTTAAAGAGCAAATCTGTCTCTGTCTGTCCCCACTGACCTGGCAAGTCCTACAGAAATCCACCTTGGGTCACATCAACTGGTTAAAAGGAGCATAAGAGGAACTGGTAGAAGCAGTGGGTGAAGCCACTGCAGAGACTTTTGTGACATGGAAGGGTTGACGTGTGCTTGAATAAATCGGGTTTTAGTACTGGCTGCTCCTTGAGCCCCTGGGTCTGAGGGCAGGGGGACAGTCACAGCAGAGTGTATTAGACTGCACCACCCAGTGCATTCCCAAGTGAGACCGCATGTTTACTTAGAATGAGCTCCTGGCCACCAATAAATCAGGAGAAATGCAGGTATCTTCCCATCTCCCTATTTTCTTTTCCTTTTTTTTTTTTTTAATACGGGGTACCACTGTCACCCAGGCTTAGTGCAGTGGCACAGTCATGGCTCACTGCAGCCTCAACCTCCCAGGCTCAAGTGATCCTCCCACCTCAGTCTTCTGAGTAGCTGGGACTACAGATGCACAACTATGCCCCACTCATTTTTTATTTTTTGTAGAGACAGAGTCTCACTATGTTGCCCAGGCTGGTCTCAAACACCTAAACTCTAACCATCCTCCCGCTGCAGCCTCCCAAAATTCTGGGATTACAGGCATGAGACACAGTGCCCAGCCTATCTTTCTACTTTCTGTAGATGAACTAGTTCTCCAAACGGTCAACCAAGAGGCACCTGAATAGATACATGGAATTCCTGTAAGATTTTTAAGGGTAATAAAACCAACTGTGGACAGCTTCTCCCTCCTTATGCCCTCAGACCGGTATCAGCGACCAGTAATGACCAGTGCCGGGGTCTGAATTTCAGGAGAGCTGTAGGAATAGCTGAATAGTCACCCTCTCCTCCGCCCCAGGCCACACGGCTCCACGTGCTCATCATTTGTAGGGTGCTGCTTCTCTTGCATTCCTGAGAAATACAATTGATCAGATACCGCAGAGCCTTCAGAAAATAGCATGAGAAGCTGACATGAATAAATTGGGTTCTCAAGGGAAACACCTTCTGACACACTATTATTATAACAAATGGAACCATGAAGGGTCAGAAACCTGAATTTAAAGATTATATATAAGTACCTTTTTCCACCTTTTACTGAAGGCTTTTTCTAGTCTTGGGCGCAGAGGTCTATTTACAAAGTGGCTTTAAAAGATCTGACTTCCCTGAGTGAATAATGGAGGCGAATATGAATGGTAATGTCGGCAGGCTTGGGTCTTTTTAACAATTTCCATCTTAGAGGGGTGAGGACTGGTGTCCAGTGACGTTCCCACTATGAGGAGCAACACGCTCATTTCAGACTGAAGTCACTAGAACATGTGGTGAAGGCACAAAGACCCCTTCTGGGTCCCACTGACAACCTCCACAAACTCTGTTTGTGATGAGGGTGTCGCCTCCTGTTATCTGGGATGGTGGTGTAGAAAAATGGAGCTGTAGGCCAGGCACAGTGGCTCACACCTGTAATCCCAACACTTTGGGAGGCCGAGGTGGGTGAATCACTTGAGGTCAGGAGTTCAAGCTCAGCCTGGCTAACATGGTGAAACCCCATCTCTACTAAAAATACAGAAATTAGCTGGGCGTGGTGGCGTACACCTGTAATCCTAGCTACTTGGGAGGCTGAGGCAGGACAATCGCTTGAACCCAGGAGGCAAAGGTTGCAGTGAGCTGAGATCATGCCACTGCACTCCAGCCTGGGTGACAAAGCAAGACTTCATCTAGAAAGAAAGAAAGAAAAGAGAGAGAGAGAGAGAGAGAGAGAGAGAGAAAAGAAAAAGAAAGAGAAAGAAAGAAAGAGAGAAAGAGAGAAAGAAAGAAAAAGAGAAAGAAAGAAAAAGAAAGAGGAAAGAAAGAAAAGAAAAGAAAAGAAAAGAAAAGAAAAAAGAAAAGAAGGAGCTGCTTCACTGTGCCCCACTGCCCTGTTCTGGCTGGGAGTGGTCCATTTGAGACATTTGAAATATTGATCTTACCAGTTGAGCGCCTGAAAGAAGCTGCCTGACTCCCTTAGGTCAGTCTTGCCCAGTCTCTAAAACTAAAGTCAGAGCATTTTGTATTGGAGTCACTCTGAATGTGTGTGGCACAGTCTAAGAAATGGCCAAAACGCTTTCAAGCCAAATCTCATCCCTGAAGGTGGCTGTGGGGAAGCTTTGGTGCCACCTGGTGGCTGCTGTGCCCAGGAGGGTCAGTGAGTACCCTTTTCGTTGAAGCCTCCACCTGGATGAACGGGAGGGAAGCACTTCACTTTATTATCCTGCATTTAATTTTCTATGCTGTTTATGTCTACAAAGGATTAAGGCAATTGAAGTTCCAAATGAAACAAGACAATGCAAATAGAAAAGCAGGCCCCCAAAAAGGGGCCTACAAATATGTCCACCATAAAGAAAAATGTAACTGCTGTAGGTAGTTGAATTTCCTGGAAGCCAGAGAGAAAAGGGAAAGATGAGTAGCTGTCTAGTTCTCATTTACGATTAAAGAATCTAGAAACACTGTCTTCTTTCATTGTAATTTAAGTTGCCTCAACACAGTTCCTCAGAGAAAAACAAGTTTTTCTTAGCACAGATTTCTAAAATCTCTTTCTCACCAGGGGATTTTCATTAGGGATTTTCTCTGTAGGGTTATAATTTGGTCCAAGTCTTGGGCTTTCGTGCTGGGGGAATGGAATCAGCAACACCTGGAGGAGACAGCGCACCCACAGCTTGTGGGTGAGCCTCCCTAGACATCCTTCTCCTTCCTGCCGCACTATGCAGCAAGGTGGGAATTTCTCTCTCAGCAGAAAGCCTGGAGGGCTGGGCTTCTCCATTGCTCTTGAGGCCATATCTGCCAAGTTTAGAAACAGAAGGGCCAATAATAAGGTTCCGCTTTCCAAAGCTAACCTTGCCCCTATTCAACCAAGGCCAGAAGCGTCTATTACCTCCTCAGGTTTCCTCATCACATAAGATGTGTCACATCCTAATGAAGTAAGAAGCAAGAGGAGACTAAAAAGTAGGCTGGATCTACTGCCAGGGGCATAGCTCTTAGCAGTGGTCTGAAGACTGAAAATGCAGTCTGTTAGAACAGAGGAAACCGAGGCGCAGCGGGAGACTCCTCAACCTATTTCTACTCCAAGAGTTATGTTCCACTTCCTGCAAAATGAGCCTCTTGTGCCCGATATGAGCTAAATCACCTCATGCCAGGGCCTCTGAAATTCTCCTTGGCCATAAAGCTCCGTGGCTGTCTGGGCCTGTGTTCATCACCCGAGCTGGTTCTGTACTCCTGCAGTGACCTCTTTGGTCCTTTGGTCATTTCAGATCTCACTGCCCCCCACCCCCACAATGGCTTCCCAGGAGTGTTCCCTCTGGCCAGCTTTGCCCTTGCTTGAAACAGTGAACTGGCTGCAGCTGTGGAGGTGAGCACCCGGGCATCTGGCAGCAGGCTCAGGACTGTGACCCAACCACGTGTGGCCCTCCCAAGGAACTCTGCATGGCCACATTCTGTTCTGAGTCTAACCTCGCCTTTGCTCCCAAATTCAGTACACGCTGGAGCTTTCCATTTGGTGGACACTGGCTTTCCTTTCCCATCCTGCATGGGCCTGGCCTCTCTTACACATTCAGCCACACTTTCCTGGGTGCTAGAGCTGAATTTTCAGCTTCCTGCAATATACCCGTGACTTGGGGTTTTCCCGTGGCGCCAAATCCACACCAAACCGCCACACAAATCTACACCAATAAGGATGTCGTCGACATCCTCTTCCTCCCCCTCCCCCTTCTCCTCCTTCTCTCCCTCCTCCCCCTCCTCCTTCTCCTCCTCCAACTCCTCCTCCCTTTTCTATCTCATCATTCACATTCGAAAATGAAGAGTGAAGCACCAAGATAGCCCAATGGAGAGAAGCAGGGCTTTGGAGTCACACGTATTGGACTTTGAATCCCACTGAGACTTGCTAGCTGTGTGACCCTAATCAAGCTATTCCATTTCTCACTCTTAGGTTCCCCATTTGCAAAGTGGGAGGAGTAGGGTGAGGTAAGGTAAGTGAGGTACTCGCCTCAGGGGCAAAACTTAAGACAGTTCCCAAAACCTCATTCATTAAGATTAATATTATTTTTGAGCTCATAGAAGTAAGAAGTAAAACAGAGGATACTAGAGGCTGGGAAGGGCAGGGGGAAAGGAGGGACGGGGAGAGATTTGTTAAAGGATACAAAATTACGACTAGACAGGAGGAATAAATTCTCGTGTCCTGTATCACTGCAGGATGACTCCAGATAACAATATTACATAGTTTCAAATCACTGGGAGGGGGATATTGAATGATAAATGTTTGAGATGATAGATATGTTAATTACTCTGATCACTATAGATTATAGGGTTCCAAACATTACTACATACACTATGATATGTACAATTATTTGTCAATTTAAAAATAAAAAACTAAAAAAAGAGATTATTAATAATAACATTTTAAGGAATGAAGCCTTCTTCATAGGGCCATTCTGAAGAATAAATGAGATCCAGAGGCAAAGCCTGGCACAATGAGCTGTCATTTCCACCTTCATAGTAGCAAAGGTTTTGAAGATAATGCTCCATGATGTTTATTCATGGTTTTTGGCATGGGAAAGAAGTGTAGCAATAGATATATCAGTAGCCTTAAAAATGCTTATGTCAGGTAGGGTGTGGTGGCTCACGCCTGTAATCCCAGCCTTTTGGATGGCTGAGGCCAGCCAATCGCTTGAGCCCAGGAGTTTGAGACCAGCCTGGGCAACATGGTGAGAATTCATCTCTACTAAAAATTTAAAAAAAAAAAAAAAGGTAGCCAGGCGTGATGGTGCATACCTGTGGTCCCAGCTACTCGGAAGGCTGAGGTGAGAGGATCACCTGAGCCCCAGGAGGTCCAGGCTACAGTGAGCCTTGATCATGCCACTGCATTCCAGCCTGGGCAACAGAGTAAAACCCTATCTTTAAAAAAAAAAAAAAAAAAAAAAAAAAAAAGCTTATGCCTGGTAATTTAGTTTCTGGGAGACTATCCCAAGGAAATTATCCAAAGCAGAGGTAAATACTTGTACACTTGTTTGTCACAGTACATTTATAAGAGCAAGCCACTGGGGATCAACCTGAATGTGCAGTACATTCATAAGAAAGAAAAGTAAGTGAGGTGCCCAGGAAATGGAATATTATACAAGCATGACAAATAATGCTTCAAAGCATGTTTTATAACAAAGGGAAAGCTTGACATAACTTTAAGCTTTGACACATCAGGATAGAATGTTAAATGTAATAAAATGCCCTTGACC
Source organism: Macaca mulatta (assembly GCF_049350105.2). Lineage (NCBI taxonomy): Eukaryota > Metazoa > Chordata > Mammalia > Primates > Cercopithecidae > Macaca > Macaca mulatta. Next base: position 30,518,507 of record NC_133422.1, read on the forward strand.
ATGTAAGATACTGTAGAAAAAATAGATTGTAAAGAAGTATGTCAAAGGAAGATGGCTTTTGCTTCTGGGTGGTAGAAGCATGGATGGTATCTCTTCTTTTTCATTTTCCTTTTTGAACTTGACATTTTATATGATAAACATTTATTAATTTTATAATTAAAAGGTAAAGATAGTAAAACTGGGCTGGGCACTGTGGCTTATGTCTATAATCCCAGCACTTAGGGAGGCTGAGGTAGGAGGAGTTTGAGACCAGCCTGGGCAACAGAGTGAGACCCATCTCTACAAAAACTATTTAAAAACTGGCCAGGCATGGCGATGCACGTCTGTAGTCCCAGCTACTTGAGAGACTGAGGTAGGAGGATCACTTGAGCCCAGGAGTTTGAAGCTGCAGTAAGCTGTGATGGTACCACTACACTGCAGCCTGGGTGACAGAGTGAAACCCTGTCTAAAACAAAAACGAAAACCTGGAGAAACCCAGCCCCCTTTGAGTATTCTGTACCTTCACATCACATCACATCTGTCCCCTCCAGCTTGTTTATCCTCTCCAGGTTTTGTGTGTTGTGTGTTTCTGCTCCTTCCTTCCCCTCCACCCTAGTTACACAGGTGGGATAAACTAGCGGTTAGAGCAAGAGTCCTCTAATCCTTAACCTGAACAAGTTCCTTAACCTTCTGTGACTCAGTCTCCTCATCTGTAAAGTGAGGACACTCTAATATTCCACATCTCGGCGTATTTGTCTTTGTGGTACAGAAACTGCCCTCGTGGGCCAGTGTGGGCTGGGATGGTAAGGATGTTGGCAGTAGCACCACAAGAGACCAGAGGCCCATCCCCATCATCGCCTACCACATACTCCTTATAGAGTCTGCTGTGTCCCTATGCAGAGGAAGGGGTCCCTAGTTATGATTACAATGGAATTTTTCAATGACACACAGGATGATAGCTTCAAGTCAGAATTAATTTGGTTTAAAGAAAATGCAGAAGTATTTTTTGCACCCCTGATTTTGTTGCCTGAGAGTCATGTCCTGTACCCATTGTCATGATGAGCTGGGTTACCACTTTCCAAGGTTGTGGCCATAGACTCCCAACTGTCTCCTGGCCCCAGCATCAATCCACTCCTGTCCATCTGCACACAACTACCAATTATTTTTTAAAAGATCTTTGCACATCCTTCTGCTCAAGACCATCCTATGCCTCCCTCTTGCCAAGTAAAAAAGCCCTTTTCCCAGATACTCTCTCAAGGCCTTTGCTGCCTGGTCCCATCACCTTTGCTATCTCGGCACTCACTATTCCATGCTCCAGCCAAACGGGCTCTTAACTCTCCACCAAACATACCTTGGGCTCTCCCACCTTCGGACCAAAGCTCAGGTTACTCCTGTAACTCACAGTCTGCCCATCAAACTCCTGCTGTCTAGCAAAGCCCAGTGCAAACACTGCCTCTTTCCGAAAGCCTGCCCAGCTATCCCTGCCAGAGCACACGTCCTCCTGCTAAAATTCATGAGGTCGTCCTTGACTCAGGACAAATCACAGGTTATTTAGACTTGTAGTGATTTAGGCATACGGCTTATCTACCCAGGCCAATTATAAACTAGTCCTTGGTCCAAAATAGGACCTGGATAAATACGATTTGAAGGAATGCATGTGTGAGTGGTTTATGTGCACAGGGCAGCCTCTCTGCTGCCTAGCAGATGTGTTTTTCATGATAAACCCCATTATCACATTCCTGTGTCAAGGTCCCTGCCCTGATCAGGCTGCTTATTTCATGATATTCAAATGTCCTGGAGGGTCAACAGGGAGAGATTATGCGCACAGAGGAAAACACATGAGGCCATTACTGAGCCTGTTTGTGTCTACCTTAACCTCAGCCATTTGCTTTGTGTTTTGGTCCTGATCCTATTTGTCTTCATCCTTCCAGGCTGAAGAGTCCTGAGTTTTCAAGCCTGTCCACATGGAAATTTTCTCTCCCCCTTCCTCCCTTACCTCTTTTTAAATTTTAATTATTTTTTCCAGGCCTTCAAATGCCCTCATGATGTATTTCTGAGTCACTCTATCCACACTCTCGTATGGATCCAGTTGTGTCTTGGTTCGGACCAAGAGCGGGGCAAGGTTTGATCTCTGAAATGTTTCTTGTCTTTGCTGACATTAAGGCTAAAGACTGAGGGCATTTGCTTACAGAACCTTTTCCCAAACTAGAATTTACCCTCATTCCCCTACAGACATCCTATGTGTACATAGTTATTTTTAAACTTTTTACCCACAAAACTCTTGGCAAAAACACAAACTGAGTAGATTCCAAACCCAACTGGCTTGGAGCCACAGGTTTGAAAAGGAGCATTAGAATTGCTTGACTGCGCATGCTTGCTCTGTGTTTGAAGGTGAGAATTATAGCACTTCAAGATAGGGCTGGGAGTTCAGGTATTTGACCTGTTTTTTTGCCTCAGACTGGAAATCGTTTTCATTGTCACTTTCCAATTTTTTTCCAGGATCGGTCTTCTGTACCTCTAAAGCCACATGTAGAACATAAACCAACAAATGGGGTCCTCCGGGAGTGGGGCTGGGGCTGTGCACCGAGATTCTCTCTGAGAGTGGGAACTGCTCCCTGGAGCTGCAGTTTCAGACTTTGTTATTTGCTTTGCATTTTCACCATATCCGTGCCCTCACTGTGCAATTGTTTACTTCCTTTTAAAATCAAATGGAAACCAGCAGACTCCCCCACACTAGGTTTCCTGGGAAGTACAGTGCAATGCCCAGCATTTGGGAGCCAAAGGCTAACTGAGGCGGAGGGCGGTGGCCGGCCAGGTTCAAGGTGCACGGCTACCTCTCTATGCTCAAAGCTCTGGCCTTTCTTCTCAGTACCTCCACCGCTTTGAGGCCACCTTCCTTGGAGGCTGGTCAGACCTCAGGGAGATAGGCATGCCCCAATCTGTCCCAGGGCAAGAGGCACCATGGGACCACCTGAAAGTATTCAGTGAAGAGCCTCCCTACAAGACAGTTGCTGCAGGGGCTCGCCGGGCAGCCACAGCCCAGTAGGAAAAACATATAAGTAAAGAAACAAAGGGAGGAGAGAAGGTGACAGATTCTGTGAATTGGATCATGCCGCTATCCTGCTTAAAGTCCTTCAGCGGCTTACCATTGGCCTTGAACTAAAAATACAAATGTCTGTGCAGAGGCCACAAAGCCCTACATGACCCAGCCATTCCATCTACACCCAGCCTTGTCTCCTTGTCTCTCGCCCCCTCTGCTTTGTTCTCTATCTCCTGGTATCACTAAACTTCTTGCATTTCAGCAAACACTCTGCAAGACCTTTCCATGTGCAGTTCCCTCAGCCAGGGATGCCCTTCTCCTTTCTTTGCCCATAGCCACTTCTTACTCCTCCTGTCTCTGTTTCAGTGCCATCTCTTCTAAAAGGCCTTCACTGACCATCTATCTTTATCTGCGTACCTATCCATCTGCCTACCCACAAGCATCCCTTCCCTCTATTCTTTTTTTTTTTTTTTTTTTGAAAGGGAGTTTTGCTCTTGGCTACTGCAGCCCAGGCTGGAGTGCAGTGGTGTGATCTTGGCTCACAGGCAACCTCTGCTTCCCGGATTCAAGTGATTCTCCTGCCTCAGGCTCCCGAGTAGCTGGGATTACAGGCATGCACCACCACACCTGGTTAATTTTGTATTTTTAATAGAGATGGGGTTTCTCCATATTGGTCAGGCTGGTCTCGAACTCCCCACCTCAGATGATCCACCAGCTTCAGCTTCCCAAAGTGCTGGGATTACAGGTGTGAGCCACCGTACCTGGCCTTTTTTTTTTCTTTTCTTTTTTTTGACACAGTCTCACTCTGTCACGCAGTGGCGCAGTCTTGACTCACTGCAACCTCCACTCCCAGGTTAAAGTGATTCTCCTGCCTCAGCCTCTCGAGTAGCTGGGATTAAAGGCACACACCACAATACCCAGTTAATTTTTCATCTTCTTAGTAAAGACAGGGTTTCACCATGTTGTCCAGGCTGGTCTCAAACTCCTGAGCTCAGGCAATCCACCTGCCTTGGCCTCCCAAAGTGCTAGGATTACAACCATGAACCACCATGCCCCTTCCCTCCATTCTTTTTATTCAGCTCAGCCTCTACTCTTTTTTCCTTTGTGATTATAATCTATAAATGTATATATTTGTATCTGGCATTATTTTTTATCTGACACTCTGACTACAATACTTTTCATGACAGCAGAGGTTACCTCTAACTTACACACCATTGTCTTTCAGGGCCAGGCATCCAGCTAATGTTTAATAGACATTCACTGAAGGGATGAATGAAATGAATGAATGAATGACTACATGAATGATAAGCATTGATCAGGTGTTTGTATAACTTTAGGCCACAACGTTAGGGTACATGATATATCAGATTCCTTTGTTTCTATGGGAATATAAACATATAAACATATAGAGAGAGATCACATGTTACCTCCCAAAGCACCTGCCTGCCATTCCCATAAAGAATCTGATCCCAGCCCTCACTGAGGCTCCCATACTCTCTCCAGGGATCACATAATAACATGGGCTTATGAGGTCCTGGGAAATCGAGGAAGGGGCTGGCTGCTCCCCCGTGTCAGCCATCAGGGCCACTGGAGTAGAACCCTGGTCCTGTGTGTGACAGGCTCTGTGCCCGAAGCAGGCTCAAAGAAGGCCTCATAGCTGTCTGTCCCTCTGCTGCCAAAATTCTAGTACAACACAGAAATGGAAAAATTCTCAAAGGCAGATCCATGCCTTTTAATGGTTCACACTCTACCAGTAAAAACAAATCTTTAAACATATACCTGCTCTCTAATAAGGTAGTTGCAATAGTGCAAATAAGAACAATCCTGCAAGAGGGGAGGCAAGGAACTCTTAATGGACACTAGGGAAAGCTTCCCGACAGAGGCACTTGTTTGCACTTGGTCTGGGAAAATGCAGGATACCAGAGGAGAGGAATATAGAGGAGCTTTGGTGAAGTTGGAAAAGTTGGAGGCCACAAAGGGGAGAAATGCTGTATCCAGCTCTGACTTTGCAAAAAGACTGCCCAGTGAGAGAAACTGCCTCCCATCATCATCAATAGATATTGACCAAATCTACTTTGGGTGTTGACCTGAAAGTCACAGAGTGATTGCAAAGGCCTCTGCTTGGTATGGGGAAATGAATGCAGAAAGAAATAGGCATCAATTTCACCTTCCTTGGAGAGTCCTTGTGAAACAGCAGAGTACCAAAAATACCCACCAAAGCCACGCTGTGTCACAGGGAGACTAGCACAATATGAGTTCACTTGAGAGTGGACACAGTTATCTGGGCTATAGATCAAATTTATGATAAGGTTGAGTTGTATTTTTATGTGCTGAATGTAGAGTACATGAGACCCTTCTGGAAACTGCCTGTTATTGTATATAGAACTTGAAGCATTATTTTACCAGTTGAAATTACTCTCGCTTTATAGCTGTTACTTTGCTTTTATGGGATACTGTTGATCATATCTATTCATCATTTACCACTGCACCCTTGGTCAGCAAAGAAACCACCCTACCTCAATGTAACTGCTGAAAAATACATTCCATGTTAGTAATGATAGAATAAACAGCTAACATGTTTTAAGAACTCAGTGTGCCAGGCCTTTTGCCAAGTACTTCATATACATGATCTCATTCCATCTTAAATGTAGGAGATTGTAGTTGATCTCCATTTTACACATGAGCAAACAGACAGAGACAGGATAAGAAATTATCCAGGATCACACAACTAGCCAAGAGTAGACTATCATCATCTATTCATTCATTCCTTTAAATAAACGTACTGAGTCTTGTAAATTACATCAGAACGTATGAGTTGTACAGAACATGAACTTTCCCCTAAGGAGTTCAGGATATAGCAGGTGAAGTAAAACTTAGAAGAGTGAGATATGTGACAAATGATTGAGCACTTTATGCTTATAAAGAAGTGAGGACTCAATTCTGAAAAGGCAAGTAACAACTGAGCTAGGTTTTGAAGGGGGTAAAATTGTTAGAATAAGCGGTGAGAAAGTTCTTCCAAGCAGAAATATTTCTTAAGTCAAGCTCCTCTAAAACAAGAATAATAAAACCAGGCCGGGCGCGGTGGCTCAAGCCTGTAATCCCGGCACTTTGGGAGGCCGAGACGGACGGATCATGAGGTCAGGAGATCGAGACCATCCTGGCTAACACCGTGAAACCCCGTCTCTACTAAAAAAAAAATACAAAAAACTAGCCGGGCGAGGTGGTGGGTGCCTGTAGTCCCAGCTACTCGGGAGGCTGAGGCAGGAGAATGGCATGAACCCGGGAGGCGGAGCTTGCAGTGAGCTGAGATCCAACCACTGCACTCCAGCCTGGGTGACAGAGCAAGACTCCGTCTCAAAAAAAAAAAAAAAAGAAGAAGAAGAAGAAGAAGAAGAATAAAACCAGCACATAAGGTATAATCTATTTTATTACTATTTATTATTTTGTTAATAAAATATTAATGTCTTATTTCTTCACATATTTAACCGTAAGCCCAAGTCACAATCCCGTTCTTCTCAGAGGTGGCAGTTGAACCTGATGGTAAAAATCTGGCAGGAACAGCCTGTAGTCACTGGGGACACAGGTTTCAGAAGTCCTAAACAGATTAAGCAAAACTCTATCCTTACGACTTAGTTATGGTCATTAACGAGACTAGCTGTGGATTGTCTTCTTTTCAATGGGAAGGTCCTGCCTGAAGCAGAAATGTGCTGAGTTTGAGTCTGCACTCTGCCTTTGAAAAGCGGGCAGGAAAATATCCATGTATGACATATGAAAGATCTGCTTTATGAAAGTTATATAAACATAATTTCAGGCCCCATCCATGGTCAGTTAGTGCACTTAGGGCCACATATTCTCATTGGAAGTGTCCTTGTCACACTTGTGGTTTGACAGGGAGACCAGCTTCTTCCCTCTGCATCCAGGGGGCCAGGGCAAGGGAACTCTGGGGGCTCTTCGCCTTCCTGGTTTGGGGTGAGAGGAGGAAGAAATGAGAATGAGTCTCTAGCTTCCTGTCACTCCCAATCAAGAGCTGAATTCTTCCACCACTTTGATGTTTGCAGCAAAAAGAGAGAGGAGAGGGAAATAAGTAGAGGACAAGAAGGACAGATAGAAGGATGGGAGGAATCAAATGGTCCCCCAGAGGGACCAGAGAGACACACCCCTCTCTGCTCCTCCTCACCGCTGTGGTCCGAGAGTGGGGGTGAAGGCTTGGTGGGGTTCCCCTGCATTTCTGAGAGGTCTTGACTCCCCTGCATTTCTGAAAGGTCTTTAACGGTGCCTTTAGCATCACTAAAGCACTGCATACCCACTTTGGATTAAAGCGGGGAGGATTGATGTCTCCACAATACCCCATGGCGGACACCAAAGATGGGTATTTTAAAATTCTCCTCACAAATAAGGATAATCCAGCACAGAAAGGAATAGTAATCCAGCCAAGATCAGACAGTTTATCAAATCAGACCTTTGACATTTCTAACTCAGTTGAAGGATGTCATCAATTCTCAAAACAAAATTCACATCGATTTGCTCTATTTGGTAAGTTATAACGTTCATCTGGAATTAGGGAGGGATGAAGGGTAGGAGTGGAGCCGAGGGAAAGGAAGGATGAAGCTGAGTCCCGCTATGGTCAGAAGAAACAAATGATGAGGATGAAGCTTCAGGAAAACGCAGTGAAATGAGCCCCTGGTCCCACACATGGACTTCACTCTTGCAGAGAGGCCCTTTGCGCAGGTCAGCATTTGCCACAGAGCCCCTCAAGCCGAGAGTTTGGCCAGCTTTTCCTCTTCTAAGTACAATCACTTTGGGAATCTGAGCATTTGATTTGCTATAACCAACATAGGGTCTTCAAAGCAGCTGCCCTGATCAATTGGATTTTTGTCTGTTTATTTAATTACACTGTCTGAGATCCCTCCTGCAATGCATCACCTCTAGACAGCAGAAAGATGGCACCATAGGTGAGACGGGCCTGCTAAATTGCAAATGTCTCCCAGGCATTTAACAGCTCACTCCCACCACAGAGCTCTAGCAGGGCCCCGGAACCAACATGCTCTGAACAGCTGAAGCAGAAATAACCAAAGAGGATTCACCAAATGGAGAAGGAGTCTAGGATGAAAGCTGAGGAAAAGTGTGTGATGAAGGAACAGAGACATATGCATTAATAGAAGCTGTTCTTATAATGAATAAAATTATATATTTGCAAAAGCTTTGCTGAAGTCATGCTTGATACTAATGTTTATAGTCTTCTACTCCTGATCCATCCCGATTACTATCTGCAGGGTCTTAATAGCGTTAACCTAAGTAGAGTCAGTGACAAAACCAATGTCCAGTGCAGAAAGACCAACCACACATTCTAGAAAGACAGTGGTTGGCCTCACCACATTGTTGGCTTCCAGAGGATTCCAGATGTCCCATGGAGTAGGACAGGTGGGAAAACCACCTCTATGAGAGACAGAAAGAGGAACTTTTACCTCCAGCCATTTCCAATCCTTCGTTTTGCATCTTTATCACAGAAAAATTCTAAAATGATAAATTAAAAGAGAATTATGCACACCTCACTGGAATAGCTACACTTTTATTCACTGATTGTCAACTATATGCCAAGCATTGTGCTAACTGCTTTGCATTTTCTTTTGAATCCTCAGAACAACCCAGTGTGATAGGTTTTAGTTACTTATTTTACCAATGAGAGAAGAGAGACTTGGTGAGATTAAGTAAGATATCCAATGGTATATAGCTCATTACTAGCTGGCTCAAGTTTCAAACCCAGATCTGTCAGATTGCAAAAACCATCCTCTAAATCATGACACAGTCCTGTCTTGGTTTGAAGTAGTTCTTAGCTGTAAACAACAGAATCCAGTCTCCTCGTTGAACGTAGAAAGAAATTTGTGAAAGGGTGCCAGACAGATCCCAGAGTCTGTGAAGGGGCAGAGACCCAGCTTGAATGCCACACTGCAGGAATAAGGAAGGAAGGAAACCAAACTGCTCTTTGGAATGTTTCTAGCAGACAAGCCACTGCTGCTGTGACACTGGTCCTGATTATGCCTGGAACTGGGCATCAGATTCTCCACTAAAATTGCCCCAGAAAAGCCAGAAGCCTCTGCCACCACATTTACCAGGAGGTCAGTCTCCCTGCATTGCCTACCATTGTTCAGTTTCCATTCCTGTCTTGCATGTGTGCTTCTGACTAAATCACATCCAGTTGCAAGGGATTCTGGGAGATGTAGTTTGGGAGTGTTTATCTCAGGAAGGTGAGACTTGCGATACAGAAGCCATGAAAGAAAAAAGAGGGGTTAAAGAGATTTTGATCCACTAAAAATAGTAAGATCAAGCATTTCTTGAGGGGCTGCTATGCATAGAACATAGAACTAGACTCGGATTCCACGTATGAGGAAATACGATCTGAGACCTGGTCCTTGGACGTGTGAAATCTGACTGTGTAAAGTAAGTGGTTACCCACCCAAGGCAGCCCTTATGAGGGCCAAGTAAGCAGTCAGAGAAGAGATGAGACTGCAGTTCAGAGCCATGTGCCACCTCAGTGAGCTGGGGCATCAGATGGGATGGATGAAGACATAGGACCAGATGCTTTGTCCCTGAAAGGCACAGACGCCATCTACAAAGCAGAGGAGACATGGATGGAGATGGTGGCCCTCCCCTAGCCTGGCTCAGGGTGTGTGGGGTCAGGAAGAAGGATCACAACCCCAGGGTAGGGTCTAGGATTCCACTCCAGCCACATGTAGAGGGCCTGAGTGTGCAGGAACGTACTTACCATGGAGTGGTGTTTCTTTAAGGATCAGCGAGGGGAGAGGGATGATGTGGGATGGGGAGAGAACACACACAGAGTTGTGACCATGAGCGTGTGGGAGAGGACAGGAGCCCAAAGTGGCCTGTGTTTCAGACAGCGGCATAAGGAGGACAGGTTGTAAGACTGTGCCAGGCAGAATTATGAATCATAAACAAGACCCCTCTAGCTGTTTAAGCAGCAAGGATTTGTTTTTTTGTTTTTTTGTTTTTTTTTTAAAAAAAAGGAGTTACTTTTGGATCCCTGGAAGAGCCAAAGAGTCAGTTTGGAGTCTGTGCAACCAGGACCCATGCCCAGAACCCGAGCCTCTGTTGCTGTTGCTGCTGCTGCAAGACAACCTTGCAGCCCAGAAGGTGGAGTCTGAAAGGTGCTGTGGTCCTTCCTCCCATCGCTCTGTATGGGAACATTTCTTTGTGGGTGCCTTTGTCAAAGCCCATGTTCCAGCTCCCAGGGAAGCCTGACCAAATGAGTTCTGCCTTCTCCCATGGGGAAGCAGGACAAATATTGTGGGAAAAGGTTGTTCAAGGATCCAGGTACCCACTTTCATAATAAATGTCCTCCACAGAGGCACAGTGTGAGCTGGCTCTTGTGCCTGACTAGGGAACAGTGACATTGGATTTGGCTTCATATACCCTGACCAGGAAGCAGCACCTCCTACAGCCACAGAGAGCCTCCAGGGTCCCGGACACCCAGGTGTGGGGCTTCTGGGCAATTGAACCTGTAGAAAAACTGATCTCTGAAAATATGAAAAGTTCACTCATCCCAAGATATGAAAATGACTGACAATGCCACAGAGGCTCACGCCTGTAATCCCAGCACTTTGGGAGGCTGAGGTGGGCAGATCACCTGAGGTCGGGAGTTTGAGACCAGCCTGGCCAACATGGCAAAACCCCATCTCTACTAAAAACACAAAAATTAGCCAGGTATGGTGGCGCATGTCTGTAGTCTCAGCTACTCAGGAGGCGGAGACATGAGAATCACTTGAACCCAAGAGGTGGAGGTTGCATTGAGCCAAGATCACGCCACTGCACTCCAGCCAGGACAACAGAGTGAGACTCCATCTCAAAAAAAAAAAAAAAAAAAAAAAGACCATGCTTATAGTGCTTATAGGCTACCTTCCCAGAGGTACTGCAATTCAATAGAAAACAATGCTTTAAGTAAAAGGAATAAGTTACTACTAATTGGCCCATTTTGGGTATCAGGCAGCCAGTGGAACAAATATTTGCTAGTTGGTGGGAGGAGAAGCTGTGGCGAACACCTCAGATTGCCCGCCCAACACCTGGTCTTCCTTGCTTCACTATTGACAGTATTCCAATTTGGTAGGAGGGGAACAGCAATGTACTGTTTAAAAATAGTCACTCCCTTGCAGCCCAGGTGGTCAGGTGACCCAGTTTTGGCTTTTGGAGTATAAGCAAAAGTCTACTGGAATGGATCTCTATGGAAGCTATTATTTTGTTGATGAAAAGGGGCAGACTCAACTGGCCCATTACTTAATACTTTTTAGAGCAGTTTTAGATTCATAGCAAAATTGAGCAGAAGGTGCAGAGACTTCCATTATATCCCCTGTCCCCACATACATACAACCTCTTCCACTCTCAGCATCCCCTACCACAGTGGAACGTCTGTCACAGTCAATGAACCTACATGGACATGTCATTATCACCCAGATTCCACGGTATTTACATTAGGGTTCACTCACAGTGTTGTTTTTTCCATGGGCTTGGACAAATGTGTGACACATATGCACCACAGTAGTACCTTACAGAAGAGTTTCACTGCCTATATCAGTCAGTTTTCCTTGCTATAAAGGAATCCCTGAAGCTGGGTAATTTATAAAGAAAACAGGTTTACTTTGGTTCACAGTTCCACAGGCTGTACAGGAAGCACAGAGCTGGCCTCTGCTTCTGGTGAGGGCCTCAGGAAACTTCCACTCATGATGGACAGTGAAAGGGAGCGAGGGAGTTAACATGGTGAGAATGAGCAAGAGGGAGAGAAGGGAGAGGTCCCATACTCCTTTAAACAACTAGATCTCTGTGAACTGAGCGAGAACTCACTTATCACCAAGGGGCTGCTGCTAAACCATTCACAGGGGATGCACCCCCATGATTCAATCACTCCCACCAGGCCTCACCTCCAACATTGGTAATCACATTTCAACATGAGATTTAGAGGGGACAAACATCCAACCATATCACTGCCTGAAAAATCCTCTGTGTTCCGCCTATTCATCCATCTCTCTCTCCCCCAACTCCTGGTAACCACTGATGTTTCTACTGACTCCACAGTTACTCCTTTTTCGGAATGTCATCATACCATTGGAATCATAGCCTTTTCAGATCGGCTTCTTTCATGTAGCAATATGCACTTGTTTCCTTCACCTTTTCATGGCTTAACATCTCATTCCTTTTTAGCACTGAATAATATTCCACAGTCTGGTTGTAGCACAGTTTATCCACTCACTTACTGATAGACATCTTGGTTGCTTCCAACTTTTGGCGATTGTATTAGTCTGTTCTCACACTGCTGATAAAGACATACCAAAAACTGCGTAATTTATAAAGGAAAGGAGTTTAATGGACTCACAGTTCCACATGACCGGGGAGGCCTCTCAATCATGGCAGAAGGCAAAGGAGAAGCAAAGTCACACCTCACATGGCAGCGGGCAAGAGAGCTTGTGCAGGGGAACTGCCCTTTATAAAACCACCAGATCTCGTGAGAATTATTCGCTACCACGAGAACAGTATGGTGGAAACTGCCCTCATGATTCAATTTTCTCCACCTGGCCCCACCCTTAACATGTGGGGATTATTACAATTCAAGGTAAGATTTCGGTGGGGACACAGCCAAACCATATCAGCAATTATGAATTAAGCTGCTATAAATATCTGTGACCGGTGTCCGCGTGGACGGAAGTCTTCATCTCATAGGGTAAGCACCAAGGAGTGCAATTGCTGAATCGTGGTTCATCATTTGTGCATTTTGCCTATTGCCCTTCCTCCTGCCTGCAACTCGGGGGCAATGCCCAGAGGAGGAGAAGCCATCCTGCCACCTCAGGCAGAGGCACCCCAAGCTAAGGAAGGAGGAACTGGAAGTCAGAGAGGACATGGTCCACGGTGGCTTCCTTGAGCAACTGCACCAGTCCTCAAACTGTCTGCACCAGACTTTTTGTTACACTCAAAAACCAGATTCCTTTTGGGTTATGCTACTGTGGTTTGGTTTTTGTCTCATCCAAGCTTAGTCCTAACTGGTATGGAAACCCTCTTGATGTTCCTAAAATCACTTCACATTGGCACCTTGTGGGCAACAGGCTTGGTTCTTAAAATATTGTCAACCTAGGAATGACTGTGGAGGTACCCCCTTTTTTAAATTCTCGATTTGAATTCGTCTGAATCTTGAATCTTTTGCCTTTCATTTAAAATAGACATCCCCTCTTCCCCAAGTGAATCTCAAAGAAAAGAGAAAATGCGTTGCCAGTGTTTGAGAGCTAGACCCCTTCCTCCCTCATTAAATCCCCAGTTGGGAATGTAAAAGCACCATCTGCATTTCAGTACCTGCTGGGCAGAAGATGTGCATTCCGAGCAGAGAATCCATTTGCTTTTATGAGAGAGGTTTTTTTTTTCTCCTTCCTGTGAAAGTCCTATTATAAAAACAATTAGTCTCCTTGAAGGATTTTGTTCTGCAAAAGAACTAATTCTCTGCACAGCTGCTCATCCTTAGAAACGGCCTAAGTACCAGAGGGAGGGGCTCCTGCCACTTCCACGGAATCTGCTTCCAAAGCCAACACCAGCTCTCTGCCAAAGCAGAAGCCCTTGGGTCCCCCTACACCTCCAGAGTGGGAAGAGCTGTCAGCCACCATGTGTTAATCTGCCCTCCCTGCCAGGCCATTTGGAGGACCCTCAGGAGCCTGGGGAGGCAGGAGACAACAAGGCTTTTAACCCATCAGCGCTGCTCTGTGGTCAAGAGGTCACAGTGGCTCAAATCCAAAGGTGAGAAAGGGCTCAAGGATCATGTTGGGAAACAATTCTTTGGGACCCCCAATACTTCATAGTGTGTTCAGCAGCAGCAGCTCTTGAAAAAAAAGGGCCCTTTTCAACATCTTCAGTTTCGTTGAGGTATGCAGTTTGATTGAGGAGATTCAATTTAGGAAGATAGACATGAAACAGATTATTCTTCCACTATGCCATCATGCTTTGCCACGTTCAACTTTGTTGCTGGGTACCAGGCTTCCTTAAGAAGACTTCAGTCCCATTTAATAGCTTTTCAATAATTTTCTGTTATTTAGATAGTAAATAACTGTCTGGGCACACTGGCTCATTTCTGTAATCCCAACAATTTAGGAGGTCAAGGTGGGAGGGCCACTTGAGCCCAAGAATTCATGACCAGTCTGGGCAAAAGAGAAAGATCCTGTGTCTCTACAAAAAAGAATACTAGAAATAAAAAGAATTAGTTGGGTGTGGTGGGATATGCCTGTAGTCCAAGCTACTCAGGAGGCTGAGGCAGGAGGATCACTTGAGGTCAGGAGGTTGAGGCTGTAGGGAGCTGTGATTGTACAACTGTACTCCAACCTGGGCAATGCAGTGAGACCCTATCTCAAAAACAAACAAACAAACAAACAAAAAAAAAAAACAAAAAAAAAGAGAGTGAGAGAGTGAGATTAAGTCTTTGTCTTATCCATTTTTTAAAAAATTTATTTATTATTATTATACTTTAAGTTGTAGGGTACATGTGCATAACGTGCAGGTTTGTTACATATGTATACTTGTGCCTTGTTGGTGTGCTGCACCCATCAACTCGTCATTTACATCAGGTATAACTCCCAATGCAATCCCTCCCCCCTCCCCCCCCCCTCCCCATGATAGGCCCCGGTGTGAGATGTTCCCCTTCCTGAGTCCAAGTGATCTCATTGTTCAGTTCCCACCTATGAGTGAGAACATGCGGTGTTTGGTTTTCTGTTCTTGTGATAGTTTGCTAAGAATGATGGTTTCCAGCTGCATCCATGTCCCTACAAAGGACACAAACTCATCCTTTTTTATCGCTGCATAGTATTCCATGGTGTATATGTGCCACATTTTCTTAATCCAATCTGTCACTGATGGACATTTCAGTTGATTCCAAGACTTTGCTATTGTGAATAGTGCCGCAATAAACATACGTGTGCATGTGTCTTTATAGCAGCATAATTTATAATCCTTTGGGTATATACCCAGTAATGGGATGGCTGGGTCATATGGTACATCTAGTTCTAGATCCTTGAGGAATCGCCATACTGTTTTCCATAATGGTTGAACTAGTTTACAATCCCACCAACAGTGTAAAAGTGTTCCTATTTCTCCACATCCTCTCCAGCACCTGTTGTTTCCTGACTTTTTAATGATCGCCATTCTAACTGGTGTGAGATGGTATCTCATTGTGGTTTTGATTTGCATTTCTCTGATGGCCAGTGATGATGAGCATTTTTTCATGTGTCTGTTGGCTGTATGAATGTCTTCTTTTGAGAAATGTCTGTTCATATCCTTTGCCCACTTTTTGATGGGGTTGTTTGTTTTTTTCTTGTAAATTTGTTTGAGTTCTTTGTAGGTTCTGGATATTAGCCCTTTGTCAGATGAGTAGATTGCAAAAATTTTCTCCCATTCTGTAGGTTGCCTGTTCACTCTGATGGTAGTTTCTTTTGCTGTGCAGAAGCTCTTTAGTTTAATGAGATCCCATTTGTCAATTTTGGCTTTTGCTGCTGTTGCTTTTGGTGTTTTAGACATGAAGTCTTTGCCCATGCCTATGTCCTGAATGGTACTACCTAGGTTTTCCTCTAGGGTTTTTATGATATTAGGTCTAACATTTAAGTCTCTAATCCATCTTGAATTAATTTTCGTATAAGGAGTAAGGAAAGGATCCAGTTTCAGCTTTCTACTTACGGCTAGCCAATTTTCCCAGCACCATTTATTAAATAGGGAATCCTTTCCCCATTTCTTGTTTCTCTCAGGTTTGTCAAAGATCAGATGGCTGTAGATGTGTGGTATTATTTCTGAGGACTCTGTTCTGTTGCATTGGTCTATATCTCTGTTTTGGTACCAGTACCATGCTGTTTTGGTTACTGTAGCCTTATAGTATAGTTTGAAGTCAGGTAGCGTGATGCCTCCAGCTTTGTTCTTTTGACTTAGGATTGTCTTGGAGATGTGGGCTCTTTTTTGGTTCCATATGAACTTTAAAGCAGTTTTTTCCAATTCTGTGAAGAAACTCGTTGGTAGCTTGATGGGGATGGCATTGAATCTATAAATTACCTTGGGCAGTATGGCCATTTTCACGATATTGATTCTTCCTATCCATGAGCATGGTATGTTCTTCCATTTGTTTGTGTCCTCTTTGATTTCACTGAGCAGTGGTTTGTAGTTCTCCTTGAAGAGGTCCTTTACATCCCTTGTAAGTTGGATTCCTAGGTATTTTATTCTCTTTGAAGCAATTGTGAATGGAAGTTCATTCCTGATTTGGCTCTGTGTTTGTCTGTTACTGGTGTATAAGAATGCTTGTGATTTTTGCACATTAATTTTGTATCCTGAGACTTTGCTGAAGTTGCTTATCAGCTTAAGGAGATTTTGGGCTGAGACAATGGGGTTTTCTAAATATACAATCATGTCATCTGCAAACAGGGACAATTTGACTTCTTCTTTTCCTAACTGAATACCCTTGATTTCTTTCTCTTGCCTAATTGCCCTAGCCAGAACTTCCAACACTATGTTGAATAGGAGTGGTGAGAGAGGGCATCCCTGTCTTGTGCCAGTTTTCAAAGGAAATTTTTCCAGTTTTTGCCCATTCAGTATGATATTGGCTGTGGGTTTGTCATAGATAGCTCTTATTATTTTGAGGTACGTTCCATCAATACCGAATTTATTGAGCGTTTTTAGCATGAAGGGCTGTTGAATTTTGTCAAAAGCCTTTTCTGCATCTATTGAGATAATCATGTGGTTCTTGTCTTTGGTTCTGTTTATATGCTGGATTATGTTTATTGATTTGCAAATGGTGAACCAGCCTTGCATCCCAGGGATGAATCCCACTTGATCATGGTGGATAAGCTTTTTGATGTGTTGCTGAATCCGGTTGCCAGTACTTTATTGAGGATTTTTGCATCAATGTTCATCAGGGATATTGGTCTAAAATTCTCTTTTTTTGTTGTGTTTCTGCCAGGCTTTGGTATCAGGATGATGTTGGCCTCATAAAATGAGTTAGGGAGGATTCCCTCTTTTTCTATTGATTGGAATAGTTTCAGAAGGAATGGTACCAACTCCTCCTTGTACCTCTGGTAGAATTCAGCTGTGAATCCATCTGGTCCTGGACTTTTTGGTTGGTAGGCTATATTAATTATTGCCTCAATTTCAGAGCCTGCTATTGGTCTATTCAGGGATTCAACTTCTTCCTGGTTTACTCTTGGAAGAGTGTAAGTGTCCAGGAAATTATCCATTTCTTCTAGATTTTCCAGTTTATTTGCGTAGAGGTGTTTATAGTATTCTCTGATGGTAGTTTGTATTTCTGTGGGGTCGGTGGTGATATCCCCTTTATCATTTTTAATTGCGTCGATTTGATTCTTCTCTCTTTTCTTCTTTATTAGTCTTGCTAGTGGTCTGTCAATTTTGTTGATCTTTTCAAAAAACCAACTCCTGGATTCATTGATTTTTTGGAGGGTTTTTTGTGTCTCTATCTCCTTCAGTTCTGCTCTGATCTTAGTTATTTCTTGCCTTCTGCTAGCTTTCGAATGTGTTTGCTCTTGCTTCTCTAGTTCTTTTAATTGCGATGTTAGAGTGTCAATTTTAGATCTTTCCTGCTTTCTCTTGTGGGCATTTAGTGCTATAAATTTCCCTCTACACACTGCTTTAAATGTGTCCCAGAGATTCTGGTATGTTGTATCTTTGTTCTCATTGGTTTCAAAGAACATCTTTATTTCTGCCTTCATTTCGTTATGTACCCAGTAGTCATTTAGGAGCAGGTTGTTCAGTTTCCATGTAGTTGAGCGGTTTTGATTGAGTTTCTTAGTCCTGAGTTCTAGTTTGATTGCACTGTGGTCTGAGAGACAGTTTGTTATAATTTCTGTTCTTGTACATTTGCTGAGGAGTGCTTTACTTCCAATTACGTGGTCAATTTTGGAGTAAGTACGATGTGGTGCTGAGAAGAATGTATATTCTGTTGATTTGGGGTGGAGAGTTCTATAGATGTCTATTAGGTCTGCTTGCTGCAGAGATGAGTTCAATTCCTGGATATCCTTGTTAACTTTCTGTCTTGTTGATCTGTCTAATGTTGACAGTGGAGTGTTGAAGTCTCCCATTATTATTGTATGGGAGTCTAAGTCTCTTTGTAAGTCTCTAAGGACTTGCTTTATGAATCTGGGTGCTCCTGTATTGGGTGCATAGATATTTAGGATAGTTAGCTCTTCCTGTTGAATTGATCCCTTTACCATTATGTAATGGCCTTCTTTGTCTCTTTTGAACTTTGATGGTTTAAAGTCTGTTTTATCAGAGACTAGTATTGCAACCCCCGCTTTTTTTTGTTCTCCATTTGCTTGGTAAATCTTCCTCCATCCCTTTATTTTGAGCCTATGTATGTCTCTGCGTGTGAGATGGGTCTCCTGAATACAGCAGACTGATGGGTCTTGACTCTTTATCCAGTTTGCCAGTCTGTGTCTTTTAATTGGAGCATTTAGTCCATTTACATTTAAGGTTAAGATTGTTATGTGTGAACTTGATCCTGCCATTATGATATTAACTGGTTATTTTGCTCGTTAGTTGATGCAGTTTCTTCCTTGCCTCGATGGTCTTTACATTTTGGCATGTTTTTGCAATGGCTGGTACCGGTTGTTCCTTTCCATGTTTAGTGCTTCCTTCAGGATGTCTTGTAAGGCAGGCCTAGTGGTGACAAAATCTCTAAGCATTTGCTTATCTATAAAGGATTTTATTTCTCCTTCACTTATGAAACTTAGTTTGGCTGGATATGAAATTCTGGGTTTAAAATTCTTTTCTTTAAGAATGTTGAGTATTGGCCCCCACTCTCTTCTGGCTTGTAGAGTTTCTGCCGAGAGATCTGCTGTTAGTCTGATGGGCTTCCCTTTGTGGGTAACCCGACCTTTCTCTCTGGCTGCCCTTAAGATTTTTTCCTTCATTTCAACTTTGGTGAATCTGGCAATTATGTGTCTTGGAGTTGCTCTTCTCGAGGAGTATCTTTGTGGCGTTCTCTGTATTTCCTGGATTTGAATGTTGGCCTGCCCTACTAGGTTGGGGAAGTTCTCCTGGATGATATCCTGAAGAGTGTTTTCCAACTTGGTTCCATTTTCCCCCTCACTTTCAGGCACCCCAATCAGACGTAGATTTGGTCTTTTTACATAATCCCATACTTCTTGCAGGCTTTGTTCATTTCTTTTTCTTCTTTTTTCTTTTGGTTTCTCTTCTCGCTTCATTTCATTCATTTGATCCTCAATCGCTGATACTCTTTCTTCCAGTTGATCAAGTCGGTTACTGAAGCTTGTGCATTTGTCAAGTATTTCTCGTGTCATGGTTTTCATCTCTTTCATTTCGTTTATGACCTTCTCTGCATTAATTACTCTAGCCATCAATTCTTCCACTTTTTTTTCAAGATTTTTAGTTTCTTTGCGCTGGGTACGTAATTCCTCCTTTAGCTCTGAGAAATTTGATGGACTGAAGCCTTCTTCTCTCATCTCGTCAAAGTCATTCTCCGTCCAGCTTTGATCCGTTGCTGGCGATGAGCTGCGCTCCTTTGCCGGGGGAGATGCGCTCTTATTTTCTGAATTTCCAGCTTTTCTGCCCTGCTTTTTCCCCATCTTTGTGGTTTTATCTGCCTCTGGTCTTTGATGATGGTGATGTACTGATGGGGTTTTGGTGTAGGTGTCCTTCCTGTTTGATAGTTTTCCTTCTAACAGTCAGGACCCTCAGCTGTAGGTCTGTTGGAGATTGCTTGAGGTCCACTCCAGACCCTGTTTGCCTGGGTGTCAGCAGCAGAGGCTGCAGAAGATAGAATATTTCTGAACAGCGAGTGTACCTGTCTGATTCTTGCTTTGGAAGCTTCCTCTCAGGGGTGTACTCCACCCTGTGAGGTGTGGGATGTCAGACTGCCCCTAGTGGGGGATGTCTCCCAGTTAGGCTGCTCAGGGGTCAGGGACCCACTTGAGCAGGGAGTCTGTCCCTTCTCGGATCTCAGCCTCCGTGTTGGGAGATCCACTGCTCTCTTCAAAGCTGTCAGACAGAGTCGTTTGCGTCTGCAGAGTTTTCTGCTGCGTTTGTTATAGTTTACTGTGCCCTGTCCCCAGAGGTGGAGTCTACAGAGACAGGCAGGTTTCCTTGAGCTGCTGTGAGCTCCACCCAGTTCGAGCTTCCCAGCGGCTTTGTTTACCTACTTAAGCCTCAGCAATGGCGGGCGCCCCTCCCCCAGCCTCGTTGCTGCCTTGCCGGTAGATCACAGACTGCTGTGCTAGCAATGAGGGAGGCTCCGTGGGTGTGGGACCCTCCCGGCCAGGAGTGGGATATGATCTCCTGGTGTGCCTGTTTGCTTAAGGCGCAGTATTGGGGTGGGAGTTACCCGATTTTCCAGGTGTTGTGTGTCTCAGTTCCCCTGGCTAGGAAAAGGGATTCCCTTCCCCCTTGCGCTTCCCAGGTGAGGCAATGCCTCGCCCTGCTTCAGCTCTCGCTGGTCGGGCTGCAGCAGCTGACCAGCACCGATTGTCCGGCACTCCCCAGTGAGATGAACCCAGTACCTCAGTTGAAAATGCAGAAATCACCGGTCTTCTCTGTCGCTCGCACTGGGAGTTGGAGACTGGAGCTGTTCCTATTCGGCCATCTTGCTCCGCCCCCCTGTCTTATCCATTTTTAAATCTAAATCCTATTTGACTCACACGCTTCCCCACCACCCATCTCAACTTAGAGGTAGCAAGTGGAAAAAGCACCAACTGGTATATTTTGCTGATTCTTGTGGTTAAATCTTACCCCTACGGTGAGTTTCCAAAGGCGATGTCACTCAACACAGATTTGGGAAGGAAGAGATGGGCACAATGAGCTCCTGCCAGCTGATAACAGTAGAACAGCACCGTGTGGAGGGCATGGAGGGACATGGCCCCCTTCCCCATGCCCTTCCCTGGTCCTGCTCTTCTGGTGTTGGGGCAGGGAGTGTCAGAGGTGTATGAACCAGAGCAACTCCATCTTGAATAGGAGCTGGGTAAAATGAGGCTGAAACCTACTGGGCTGCATTCCCAGATGGTTAAGTCATTCTAAGTCACAGGATGAGACAGGAGGTCGGCACAAAATACAGGTCATAAAGACCTTGCTGATAAAACAGGTTGCAGTAAAGAATCCAGCTAAAACCCACCAAGACCAAGATGGCCACAAGAGTGACCTCTGGTCATCCTCACTACTACACTCCCATCAGTGCCATGACAGTTTACAAATGCCTTGGCAACATCCGGAAGTTACGCTATATGGTCTAAAAGTGGGAGGTGTGAATAATCCACCCATTGTTTAATATATCACCAAGAAATAACCATAAAAATGGGCAATCAGTAGGCCTCGGGGCTGCTCTGCCTATGGAGGAGCCGTTCTTTATCCTTTTACTTTCTTAAAAACTTGCTTTCACTTGACTCTATGGACTCACCCTGAATTCTTTCTTGGGTGAGATCTAAGGGGGTCTGGATCAAGGCCCCTTTCCTGTAACAGGAGGACAATAAGAAGGCCAAAGAAATTTCCAGATTGAGCAATTACATGATAGTGGGACTGCTCATACCAGCAGTTCCAAACCACCACCCTTTGATTCAGCCAGAGTGTCACCGTAGCTCATTAGTGATCATGCAATTATTTGACATGTTATTGCATTCTGCCTTTATTTAAAAGAAAAGAAAAGAAAACTACTGGAAAGTAAGAATTAAAAAGTCTTCTATGGAAGATCATTTCCACAGAATGATCTTCCAAATGATCTTCACCAATATTGATGCTGGGGGCATTTTCTTGGCCATCATTCAGCCATTTTTTTTCCCTCTCCTCCCCTGTGATAACATCCCTCTCCCTGAGCAATGTGCGTGCCTCTCACCCACTGGATGGGGAGGTAAGCAGGGAGCAAGGAGTAATGCTTCAAAGACATTCTCGTGGATCTGTGGCCATAGGAAGCACATGCATTGTAAGTTTCATGTTCTTGAAAGATGTGACATGCCAAAACTGGTGAATGAAGATTCACTTCAAATCAGATGTCTTAAACACTTAATCAGATATACAGCAAGGCTGTGTATTTTGTCAATGTTTATTATTGATATAAACTCTTAAGGAAAGCGATGTATACTTCTTTAAGAAAATGTAATGACTCGCTCTCTCTGCTCAGCCCTAGGCCAGCTTAATGAGGAAATACTAGGAACATTCCCATGTAGGTCAGAAACAAAATGTCAAGACTGTCTACCTCCGCCCCCTTCAATTATTTAACATCATTCTGGGATACTAGCCAATGCAATCAACTGGTGGAAAGAAACTGAAGAATAAAAATTGAACAGAAGAAGATACAATTATAATTCTTTGAATTATAAGATTGGTTCACATGAAAAAACTAAGAGAGCCAAGTGAAAAACTATTATAAACAAAAAGAATTCAGTAAGGGAGTTGGCTACAATTTTAACAGATAGAAATTAATAGCCTTTATGTATACAACCAACCAATAATTAGAAGGAAAAACAAAAGAAATGACCCTATTTACAATGGCAATAATAAAAAATCCCTAGGAATAAGCTTAACCAAAAATTTACAAGATATGTTTAAATTGCCATTTAAATCACCAACAATTCAAAGAATTTATCCTATAGGCACGGTCACATATGAGAAATAACACCTACATTGAAGACTTGTTTATAATAGGAAAATTCAAGACAGGAAAAAGAACTTGGAGAAAATGAAAAGCCTACTATGTTCTTGATAGGAAGTCTCTGTGTCATAAAGATATCATCAGTTCTCCTTCAGTTAGTCAACACATTTAACATGGTTCCAAGTAAATTCCAATTGGAACTTTTTTTTCTTTTCTTTTCTTTTCTTTTTTTTTTTCTTTTTTTTTTTTTTTTTTTTGAGACGGAGTCTAGCTCTGTCGCCCAGGCTGGAGTGCAGTGGCACGATCTCGGCTCACTGGAAGCTCCATCTCCCAGGTTCACGTCATTCTCCCACCTCAGCCTCCCGAGTAGGTCGGACTACAGGCATCCCCCACCACGCCCGGCTAATTTTTTGTATTTTTAGTAGAGACGGGTTTCACCATGTTAGCCAGGATTGTCTCGATCTCCTGACCTCATGATCCACCTGCCTCAGCCTCCCAAAGTGCTGGGATTACAGGTGTGAGCCACCGCGCCCAGCCACCAGTTGGAACTTTTTAAGTGAACAAGTTGATTCTAAAGTTTCTATGGAAAAACAAATAAGAATAGCCAGGAAAATAATGAAGTGGAACTGTCCCTACCAGGTATTTAAACATAAAGCTACTAAACAGTATGATTCTAATACATAAACAACAGACCAAAGACACTGAACTGAAATAAAACCAGATACATGTAGGAAATTATTATATAATGATAAAGATAGAATTTTAAATCAATGTGGAAAAGATAATGTTGGATTAACTGAGAGGTCATCTGAAAAAAAAAAAAATAGAGCCAAACATCATATCTTACACCAAAATAAACTACAAGTGGCACAAATATGTAAATGTAAAATTTTAAATGAAACCATAAAGGCAGAAGAAATCACAGGAGAAGTCTTTTCACCCAAGGCAAGGAAGGCCCAAGTATGACACAAAAACCCAAAACCAAGAAGAAAAAGCAGATTAATTCTATGATATAAAATTTAAGATTTTAGTATTTTCAAGACAAGAATCATCACAAGCAAAGTCAAATCCACATGACAACTTTGGGAGAGGGGCAATGGGGGAGCACATGTAATTCTTGATCTGCAATCAAATGCTCTACCCCGAGCTATACCCCCAGGCCCAAGCACATGTAATTCATATCTCAAACAAACAAGTAATTTTTCTAATATACAAAGAACTCCTACAAATCAATAACAAAAAATGATAGAGCAAAAGAAAAATAGGCAGTCCATGGATAAGCAAAACAATGAAACATGAAAAGGTGCCCAACTGCAGATGAAATGAATGTTGCTAATCGGCTCACCGTAAAATTGCCCAGAGCGATCAGAAGTGTCCTTAAAAGTGGCAGAAGCGGGGAGAAGAGAGTGAGAGATGTGGCAACAAAAGCAGAGTCAGAGAGATGCATTTATAATGAAAACAGTGCCCATGAAAAACCACACTTAGATGCCATTTTTTATCTTTCAGACTGGAAAAGATCAGAAGGGCTTTTTTTTTTTTTTTTTTTTTTTTTGAGATGGAGTTTCGTTCAGGTTGCATGGCTCACTCCTGTAATCCTAACACTTTGGGAGGCCAAGACAGGTGGATCACCTGAGGTCAGGAATTCAAGGCCAGCCTGGCAAACATGGTGAAATCCCGTCTCTACTAAAAATACAAAAAATTAGCCAGGCGTGGTGGCAGGTGCCTGTAATCCCAGCTACTCGGGAGGCTGAGGCAGGAGAATCGCTCGAACCCAAGAGGCAGAGGTTGCGGTGAGATCAAAAGTTCTAAGACAGACTTTGTTGGTAAGGATGTAAGGAAAGAAGCACTGTCACACACTGCAGGTCAAAATGTACTAGTACAACCTCCGTGGATGCCAGCTTAGCAATACCTAGTAGAAGTCACAAGTACCCTTTATGTATCAATTCTAATTTAAAGAATTTACTCCACAGGCATACTTGTACATAGGAGAAATAATGCATGCATTTAAGCATTATTTACACAAAGAAAAATCACATATGGACCAAATGTCCATTAATAGGCTACTAGCTATATGCAGCTGTAAAAAAAACAATTTCTTGCATTTTTAAGGGAAAAAAGCCCATAACACACATGCATATATAGTAAAAAATTTAAATGTAATATGAATATAATCATGTATATCCATAGTTGTTTGCATGAAGAGAACTGAAACACAAGAAACCAGTACTCTTGGTTGCCTTGGGGTACTCGAACTAGGTGTTGAGGACAGAGCTTTGACAGAGAGTCTTTTCAATATATGTTACTTTCTGCCTTTCAAATTTTGCAACCTTATGAATACCTTTTCTAAAAATAAATTTTAAATTGCGCCTAAAAGAGAATAACTATTTGGGATTTTGCTATTTTGAGCCCTCTAAAATCAGAGCACCTCCTCTGCCCATAGTTCTAAGTCTGCTCTTTCATTTTCTCACACTCAACCTTTTAGCAAGTTTTCAGGAACATTTTATATGAAGAGGGAACAGCCTGCACATCAGTGTTGCAGACGTTAGTCTCTTTTCAAAATACAGACATCTCCCCCTTACATGGAGCGATTTCCCGTGGATCTTCACTAGAGGTGGATTTACTGAGAAAGATCTCTCACATGCACAGACTTTTTCTTGTGGTCAGGTACTTTGGTAAATTTGCAAAGGTAAGATATTTTAACCATGAGTTGTTAACACTCATGTCTCTTTTAATTCCCCTTCATTCCCTTCCCCTTACTGGAATGCAGTGAGTCTGCAAGCCTTTTAGGGATCCCACTAAGCGGGAGTTAAGCTGAGGCTTCTCGTAATTTGAGACTAAGAGACACACTTCTGCATCCTTTTGTAGTCTTTTCCATGCAGAGTTAAATTGTGGTTGGGGGTCACAGTGCTAAGAATGGCTTCCAGGAGAGCCCATCAGGCCTCGCACTCAGCCTCCCCTGTTAAGATGCAGCACAGGAGAGTCACACTGGCATCAGGGAGTATCCTCTGGCACCATTACCGGGCATCGCAAACACTTGAGTGGTGGAAGAGAAAGAAGGTTCGAAATGTCTAAGACCAGAAGCTTGTCTGGGGAAAGTCCTTCCAATCCTAACACATGTAAAACTGTGAGCAGATTCAGTTCTGTTAAAGAAAAATAAAAGCCCACATTTGAGATATACCCCGAGTCCAATGGCCCATAACCACACAACCAAAACATAAGTCATTCCGATTTCCTTGAAACGCTAATTCTAATCATAAACACACCATGTAAGTTTTACATCCTTGTCAATATGTTTCAATGAAATTAAACTAAACAGCTATGGACAAATCAGTTTAAACAGCTCTGTTTGCCCTAAATAAAGGTAATATATAACAGCAAATCATTTAAAAAAGGTCAAAATACATCCTCCCTATGCTTTACAAACTGTAATGTAACTGTTGTAAGGCAGGCTTCTTTTTTGTTGTTGTTTGCTGTTGTTGTTTGTTTGTTTTGAGACAGAGTCTTGCCCTGTTGCCCAGGCTGGAGTGTAGTGGCACAATGTCGGCTCGCTGAAACCTCCGCTTCTTGGGTTCAAGAGATTCTCCTGCCACAGCCTCCTGAGTGGCTGAGATTACAGGCATGTGCCACCATACCTGGCTAATTTTTGTATATTTATTAGAGATAGGTTTCACCATGTTGGCCAGGCTGGTCTCGAACTCCTGACCTCAGGTGATCCGCCTGCCTCGGCCTCCCAAAGCACCAGGATTACAGGCATGAGCCACCGCGTCCCACCACGGCAAACTTCTTACTACTTGGTTTGAAGTCTCCCGGATCAAGATCTATACTTTTTGTATGACAATAAACTTTAAAACTTTTTCTAACTTAATCTGATTTTATTTTAGACAGTTCTCCACAGATGCCGAGTAAAATAGAAGTTCTCTCATTAGGAATATACTCAGTATTAAAATATATACAAATATAAACGTACCATGCATTTTTTTTCCTATGGGAATTACATGGAAGATAATTCATTAGAATTCCTTTGTCTGTAACACATAAACCTATAGCTAATAATACAAATAGTTTGTACTTCAGTAGATGAAGTCACATGGTTTATACATCCTGACTGTCAATTAAAAATTTTTTTGGTCAACCTTGCTAGAGGAAAGTCTGAATTATCTTTCTAATCTCTCTACAGAAAAGGATATTACAAAATTATCATTACAAAAAATGGATAACGGCTGGGTGCAGTGGCTCACACCTGTATTCCCAGCACTTTGGGAGGTCAAGGTGGGTGGATCACTGGAGGTCAGGAGTTTGAGACCAATAGCGAAACCCCGTCTCTACCAAAAATACAAAAAACAATTAGCCAGGTGTGGTGGTTCACACCTGTAGTCCCAGCTACTCAGGGAGGCTGAGGCAGGAGAATCACTTGAACCCAGGATGCAGAGGTTGCAGTAGTCGAGATCGTGCCATTACACTTCAGCCTGGGGGACAGAGCAAGACTCCATCTCAAAAAAAAAAAAAAAAGAAAAGAAAGAAAATAAAATTTAAATTTAAAATGGATAACAAGTATGCAGCCAAAAAATTGAAGCTAAAAGTATTAGGGAAGCGTGTTAGGTACTTAGCTTATTAAC
This sequence comes from Macaca mulatta, assembly GCF_049350105.2. Taxonomy (NCBI): domain Eukaryota; kingdom Metazoa; phylum Chordata; class Mammalia; order Primates; family Cercopithecidae; genus Macaca; species Macaca mulatta. The sequence continues at coordinate 30,545,760 of NC_133422.1, forward strand.
ATAGGTTTTCCTGGATTTTGTATATTATGCTACTTGTCAGATATTTCCAATCTGTAATTTGTTGTGATTTCTTTTCTTATTCTAAGTATTTATTTTCTTATCTAATTTATTTTAATATTTTCTATTCTTTTTTCTATAAAGTACACCCCAAATTATTTAAACTTCAGGCCCCACAAAACTTGGACCCATACCAGGTATTCACTATCAATTTAAAATTTGAACTTGTCAATCTCCCACATAAAGATTAGAACTAGTAGAGCAGGGTGATTTTTATAGTATACAGGGTTTTTTACACTAAGGACACTGACATCCAGATCAGCCCAGTAACCTGAGCTAATGAAAACTCTGGAAACAAAGCCCTGTCTCTAAATCCCCCATTAACTCCCTTTTAAACCTTTGTCTCTTTGGGGAATGGAAAACAAAAATAGGTTTTTCCCCAAAATCTTCCTAAGCCTCAGTCTGCTAATCCTCAAGTGCTGTCATTCTCCCAACATGCTCAAGGCCTCAGTGAACTTCTCATTTTACATCTTAAAAGTGGAGAATTAATTATAAGACTTCATTCACTCAGTGATGGAACCTCTGCTGAGTGACACACTTTGCAGTCTCATTTGGAGGGCTTGAAATTAACCCAGCATGTGCCACACAGCTCCTGAATTCTCAGGCTGCACAGCTGCTGTGCTGCTTTGGGTTTCATTACATGGGAGGCTTTTCCACCTGCTGGCTATGTCGCAAAACCCAATCTGTCCTAGCAAGACTTTTTTTGTTCAGTTATTGAAAGTTTTGTTTTTAGCTGTAAGCCAAAATCTATATGAAAACTTCAACAGACGAGGGGGGAGGGATTGCATTGGGAGTTATACCTGATGTAAATGACGAGTTGATGGGTGCTGATGAGTTGATGGGTGCAGCACACCAACATGGCACAAGTATACATATGTAACAAACCTGCACGTTATGCACATGTACCCTAGAACTTAAAGTATAATAAAAAAAAAAAAGAAAGAAAGAAAGAAAGAAAACCTCAACAGACAATAATAGCAGAGGTTGGCCAGGTGCAGTGGCTCATGCCTGTAATCCCAGCACTTTGGGAGGCTGAGGCGGGTGGATCACCTGAGGTCAGGAGTTTGAGACCAGCTTGACCAATATGGTGAAACCCCAACTCTACTAAAAATACAAAAATTAGCCCGGCATGGTGGCATGTGCCTGTAATCCCAGCTACTCAGGAGGCTAAGACAGGAGAATCGCTTGAACCAGGGAGGCGGAAGTTGCAGTGAGCTGAGATTGCACCACTGCATTCCAGCCTGGGTGACAGAGTGGGACTCTGTCTCAAAAAAATAAAAAATTATAGTAGAGGTTGTTGTTCTTCTTCTTTGCATTTGGAGAAAAAAAGTTCCCCTTATATTCCTGGCAACTACGGGAACGCATGGTTCAACTCTCCCTTGCAGAGAGAACTTGTTGCAGGGAGTATAGCTGGCTGTCAGCTGCTGCCCCCTCAGGATGCAAGGCAACTCACACAAGGCCATGCTCTCCCTGGGCTGTTCCCAGACAATGACTGGGCACAGTGGGATTTTAGAGCTAGGACATTCCTGCCCAATGCAGGATCCTCTAACAGGCAGTCTTTGCTCTGGGGTTCCCCATTGCTAGCCTAGACTTTCTCACAGTTGCAAACTCTCAAGTTCTTCCTACCCAATCTTTTCTCCTTCCCTTTCTCCTCTCCCAGGTGTCAGGCCAGTACTACAGTCTGATGACTCTCTGCACCTCCTCCTGCTCCTTCTTTCCTTTGTTCTTCTCAGATACTTCCCCCAGTGAATCTCTTGCACATCTAACTTCATCTTAGCATATATGTCTCCAAGGACTTAAACTGATACGCCATCTTAGAACTGTTAAATTATGTGAGTAAAAGGGAAAAAAATTAATGCTATCATTTTTTGCAAAGAAAGACAGAAAATAATATTTGTGGAGCATCTACTCTGTCAGGTATTGCTGGGCATTTTAAAATATATTGTCTCATTCAATTCATAAATGAGAGTTTTTTGTTTTGTTTTGTTTTGTTTTGTTTTTTTAAGATAGACTCTTGCTTTGTCACCCAGGCTGGAGTGCAAGTGGTACGATCTTGGCTCACTGCAACCTCCACTTTCTGAGGTCAAGCAATTCTTGTGCCTCCGCTACACAAGTAGCTGGGACTACAGGTGTGCACAACCACGCCCAGCTAATTTTTGTAATTTTAGTAGAGAGGGGGTTTCACCATGTTGGCCAGGCTGGTCTGGAACTCCTGACCTCAAGTGATCTGCCTACCTCAGCCTCCCAAAGTGCTGGGATTACAGACATGAGCCACTGTGCCTGGCCAATGGGAGCATTCTTATCCCTAGGATTTTAAAAATACAGGTGAAATTCTGGTTGGCAAAGTGACTGTGGATGCCCTGGGTATTTACAGAGCTGCCAGCCTGATTTAACTTTCTAGAGAAATTCTAGATTTGAAGTCACGAGGCAGTTTACATTCAGTTTTCCTGAGCTTAGGGGAAGGGCTAATAAATATGTTATTTTGTAGGTTGCATGGAAGGAAAACTATTACCTTTAGTGATCTTATATCCTTCCTAAACCCTAGCCCCTCTCAGATGAGAAATCTGCCCGGCGTTCTTTCCTCATTGACTGTCCACCACTCTGGTTCTGAGAATTCTCTGCCAAAGTCCAGACTGAGCCTGAATCTGCGTGGCGGAGTCTCAGTCTTTCCATTGTAGCTTCAAATCTGACAGCAAAAGTTGGATCAAATTGTGGCTGTAGAATATCATGGAATGGTTAAAGCAATGTTTGCAGCAACATTTATTTGGAACTCCCTAGCCTTTTATTATAAAAAGAATATAAAATCAAAAGAGTAAAAATATGGCTTAAAATGTTGGGTAGATACATTAATAATGATAGCACCAACTGCTAGAACATCCGCTGCCATCTCACTGCTTTCACCCAGCAGAAGCTTGTTTCTTGTTTTTGTGAAGCCCCATGGTAGTGGTGGCAGGGCAGATGGTGAGGTCCTGGGCCACATGCAGTCACTCAGAAACCCGGATCCACAGAGGCTCTGCCGTCTTCAATACATGGCATTTCCAAGATTGCCTTGGGTGTCAACATCCATGTTGTATAGGAGGAGAAGGGAGAGAAGAGCCTGCTTCTTCTTTGCTGCTCACATTACAGCCATGGACAGGAACCAGCCACACGGCCACACTTAGGTGCAAGGGTGGCTGGGAAAGAATGCGTCATGATGTGTGGGGGACAGTGGCCATCTCTGCCAAGCTGGCAATGTCACCTAGGGTGGCCACAATCTCAATTTGCTCAGAATTCTCCAGTTGGAGCACTGAAAGCCCCATGTCCTGGGAAACCCCCTCAGTCCCAGGCAAACGGGGACAGTTGTCATCCTATTAGTCAAAAATGAATTAACACTTTAAAATCATAATTTTTGGACAAAATTGGTTTCATATGAAATCAAGCATTTTGCAGATACAAAAACCTGAGTAAGTGATTGGAAAATTTTAAGAATTTATGAAAACAGTGACCAGCAAGTAAAAGAGTTACATTTGGCTGAAAGTAAATTGGAAATAAAATATTATAAAAAAAAAAAACTTCCAAAGCTATTGAAAATCTTCAATATGTGAGTACACGTGGACACAAGGAGTGGAACAACAGATACCAGGACTTCCTTGAGGGTGGAGCTGGGAGGAGGGTGAGGATGGAAAAACTCTTCATCGGGTGCTATGCTCACTACCTGGGTGACGAAATCAGTTGTACACCAAACCCCAGGGATTCACAAATTTGCCCATGTAACAAGCCTGCACATGTACCCCCTGAACTAAAATAAAAGTTGGAAGAAAAAAAATCTTCAATATGCGAGAAAATGAGCAAAAATGCTTAATAACACACACACACACAAAATTGCTGAACTGCCCATCTAGTAAAATAAAACCATCAATATCTGGAAAAAAAAACAGTACTATTCACTTTCCCCAAGACAATGTGTTATTTTAAATGACGTGTTTCAGCCAGTGTTTCCACCCATTTGTTTGATGCCCCCTCACCCCGTCCCTGCTCTGTGTTGACTGTAGAGTGGGTCCTGATTCTCTGAGAAGCCCTCCCAAACCAACCCACCCACAGGTGACCACTACCTGACCTCCTCCTCAGCTCCTTTTTGTTTTAACATCTTTAGTCAGCTTTGCCTCTCAAGGTCTCGTTCTCCTCACCTGCATTATCATTTCTCTCAAGCACAAAGGCAAAGTGTTTAAGTGTTTCCTTGGGGTGTACTCTCCTTCCCCACCCTCCAAAATGTCTCATTCCAAAAAGCAACACAAAGCAAAGAAAGTCTGAGAAGATCTAGTTCCCACATTCTCCCCAGAAGGAAGAGATGCTTCATTGAATACCCTGTTTCCCCCAACCCCTCTACACACACACACACACACACACACACACACACATATCAGAATTAATCTCTTCCTCCTGGCCGGGTGCGGTGGCTCACACCTGCAATCCCAGCACTTTGGGAGGCCAAGGCGGACGGATCACGAAGTCAGGAGATGGAGACCATCCTGGCTAACATGGTGAAACCCCGTCTCTACTAAATATACAAAATATTAGCCGGGCGAGGTGGCGGGCACCTGTAGTCCCAGCTACTCGGGAGGCTGAGGCAGGAGAATGGCGTGAACCCGGGAGGCGGAGCTTACAGTGAGCCGAGATCGTGCCCATGGACTCAAGCCTGGGTGACAGAGTGAGACTCTGTCTCAAAAAAAAACAACAACAACAACAAACAAACAAACAAAAAAATCTCCCTCCCAGATGCTTATACTCCCTTTGGGCTTCCTCTGAGTGCCTTTCATGGGCTGCCGGGAGCATGTGACTTCCCCTTTGCTACTCCTGAACTCCTTAAGGAATTCCACGTTGCACCTTACCCCTCTCAGGAGCTCAAAATGCATTGCATTGTGTTGAAGTTTGACTTGAAAATGCTAGATGAGGAATGGATCCACAAACTTTAGTCTCATGATAAAATAAAATTCTCTAGGGAGGTTGGAACAGCTATAGAATTTGCATTTAAACAATTTGGCAATTTCCGTGAGAAATTTGAGCTCTAGAAGGCCACATGGACAAATCCATAAATTCTGGCTCTCAGCTTCAGCTGCTGGGAACCATAAAATTTTCATTCTTGTTTGTGGCCTTTCAGTTTTCAGAGCACTGACTCCAGCTAAATTTCCCGGGCACTGGGGTTTATCTGCTTAGGTCATTGCTGATTTAAAGAAAGTGAGTGGGGCTGAACCAGCTTTTGCTTTTCACAGCTGTGAACCACAGCTGTGAATCGCCAGGGTGCTGAAATAACAGTACGGTACGCTAATCCAATCTGTGCTTTTCCTGGGGGCTGTCATTACTGCAAAATGAGGTGAGCTGGGTGGATGAAAAGCTCTAAGGTGGCTACAACACTGTACAGTTAGAAGTGATGCAAAACCATGTGTGGGGCTTCATGAAGGGTTGTGATCAGAGGAGAAGGTAGCTGGGGACCCAGGGGCTATTCTACTGTGACCACAATATGTGTTATACATACACACACACAGATATACACACACACACACTATAGCCTCTATACATACTAATATACCTACTATATACAGTGGTATGTGTATATATCAGTAATTACTTTGGCTACTACTGTAGTTAACTCCCTGCTGTATTGTCAATCTGTCCAGTGTTTGGCTCCCCTATTCCTACCACACTGGCCTCTTTCAGCACCTTGAGTGTGTCATGCTGCTCCCAGGCCAAATCGTATAGACAGGCCCCTTTCTTAAAGCCCATCTCGCCATGATGGGAGACAAGCCCCGCTTACAATACCAGGTGCCATAGTGATTGCTGGAGTGGTATCTCCATTACAAGCCCTTTTTGGTATATCAATGAATCTCACTGTTGTTGACTGAATTGTTTCCCTCCGAAATTCATATGTCACCCTCAGCACCTCAAAGTATGACTGTATTTGGAGATAGAGCCTTTAAAGAGGTGATGAAGTGAAAATGAGGTCATTAGGCTGGGGCCTAATCCAACATGACCAGTATCCTTATAAGAAGAGGAGATTAGGACAGGAGACAGGTACAGGGGAAAAGACCATGTGAGGACCCATTGAGAAGCCAGTCATCTAAAAGCCAGGGAGAGGGGCCTCAGAAGAAACCAACCCTGCTGATCAATCCACCTTGATCTTAGACTTCTAGCCTCCAGAACCGTGAGAAAATAAATTTCTGTTGTTTAAACCACCCCATCTATGGTATTTTGTTATGGCAGTCCAAGCAGACTAAGTAAGACGCTCATATAACATGGAACAGAATCCTCTCAAGACCTCTACTTGCACACAGCATTCCATGGCCCCAGCTTCCTACACTTGGCTCCACTGGGCTGAGGGACACTCTGCTGTTTTACCTTGGGCCAGCTAATCGGCCCCGGCAGATAATCCAGACTGGTTAATCTCCGGTACCTGGCAGCCCACTTCTGTTCAGTGACCAAATATTAAGAGGTAGGGGTTAATTGAGGCTCCCTTAATCCATGCTGACTGCCTGTCTCTGTGTCTACATGGTACCGAAGGTTAAAAAGTATTAAGAACCTTAACCATGAACTTGAGGTTCCAGGGTTACAGACTTGATGCCCAATCCTATCCTCAAACATAATACTTGCTTTCATCCCTGGAGCCAACTCATGGATCTGAAGTTTCTCAAAGAGAAAAGCTTGTCATAAGACTGGTCAGCTGTCTCATATCAAGGCCTTTTATGGGGATCAATCAATGATTATTCATCAGTTACCCCGGGCACTGTGGGAATTTCAAGGAAATATTATACTTGGCTCCTGTCCTCAACATGGTGACTGTATAGTTGGGATTGATGTGGTTTAAGATCTTCAAAAGTTAAACAAAAATAAAGGAGCTGAGTAACTAAGCAAAGATCAGAACTGAAGCCTGATTCTGTCTCTGGTTAGCTGTGTGATCAAAGCAAATTCTTCAACCTCTGAGTCTCAGGGGCCTTCCTTGGCCCAATGAGGATAAGAGAACCTTTCTCACAGGGTTATGGTGAGAATGAAATAAAACACCATACATAAGAAGTACCCAGGGCAGAAATGGTGGCTCACACCTATAATCCCAGTGCTTTGGGAAGCTGAAGTGGAGCATCACCTGAGGCCAAGAGTTCAAGATCAGCCTGGGCAACATAGCAAGACTCCGTATCTACAAAATAATTTTTAAATATAGCATGGCATGGTTGTGAGTCCCTGTAGTCTCAGCTACTCCGGAGGCCCAAGGGGAAGAATCTCTTGAGCCCAAGAGTTCAAGGTTACAGTGAGCTATGATTGCACTATTGCATTCCAGCCTGGGTGATAGATCAACATCCTGTCTCTAAAAAAAAAATTTAAAAAAAAAAGTGTTCAACTAAGTGTTTGGCACCTAGTAAGTGCTTCGTTTTAAAAAAAGAAAATCAACAAGTGCAGGCCGTGTATGCAACAGCAGTGAGTGGGGGATGGTCACAGGACCTTGTTCCTAGTATTCGCTCAGTATTTACTGGGAACTTAGTATGTGCTGGAAACCTAGCTCTGTGTTGGGAACACAAGAAAGACCTGGTCACAAGCTGCTCCCAGTCCGGTGGAGGCAGGCAGGTAAACAAGCAATAAGAGACCAGTACTGAGTAGGACTTGGGGTTTGTATAATCCTGACTCAGCAAGCCATTTACTGAAGAGGCTAAAATGAGCCCATGAGGCCAGGGATCATTTTGACACACATGCTCAGAAGGGTGTATTGAGGTTCCCACCTCACTTTGCAGTTTGGTGTTTTGTCTATAATGGCACCTTGGGGGTCTAATCTGGGCAAGGGCAAGACCTGAATTCAGGTGAAGATAGGTTGTAGTTTTCTGTGGTCCATCTGGATTGAGGTAGGGTCCCAAGCAGACCCAAGGGATTTCTGGAGTCATAGTCCAGCTCCTTGACAAGGGCTAGTGTACTAGTTGGTGTCCTCCAAACAGAACCAATAGGAGATATCTATCTATCTGTCTATCTATCTATACACACACACCCCTATTGAGAGACAGAGATTAAGAGATTTATTATAAGCTACTGGCTCACACAATTATGGAGGCTAAGTCACAAGATCTGCTGTCTGGAAGCTGGAGACCCAGGAAAGCCAGCAGTGTCGTTTGAAGGGCTGAGAGTGGGAGAGCTGATGGTATCGATTTTGGTCCAAATCTGAAGACCTGAGAAACAGGAGCACCGCAGGCTGGAGATCAATGTCCCAGCCCGAGCAGTCAGATGAAGAGCAACTTCAACCTTCCTCCATCTTTTTATGATTCAGGCTCACGATGCATTGGATGATACACACCCACGGTGGGGAGGGCCATCTGCTTTATGCAGTTCAACAGTTCCAATGCTAATCCCTCCTGGAGATGCCCTCACAGACACACCCAGAAAGAATGTTGAACCAGGTGTCTGGATATCTCATGCCCCAGGCAAGTTGACACACAAAATTAACCATCACAGCTAGGTAAACTGTCATCACTTAGACCAAGCACAGCCAGAATCCAAGGATAGTCACTATCTCAGAGAGGGGCCTGTACCTGAGATGGAAGCTTCAGAAACCCTAGGAACAAGGAGCATGTAACAGGAGGAGGGGAGGCATTAAAGACAGTGGTAGTTACTACTTAGTGGAGAATTTATTCTATGCCAAGTGCCTTCCAGGGGTCATCTCTCCTGAGCCTCACAGCAACCTCAAGGGGTAAGTCTTTATTACCCCTGTTTTACAGATGAGGAATCAGAGGCTTGGAGAAGTTAGGAAGCAACCCAAGATCTCATAGCTAGAGAGATCAGCAACCCAGCCCAGGCCCGATTGTGAAGTTCACATCTTTAACCTCTCCACCCCACTGCCTACAGGCGAAGCCCCTGGCATTCAGCAAACAAGGGCTCCGTCCAGCAACGCTCTCAGGATAACTAGAGCAAGACTAACTCAATTCCTTACCCACGGTGGAAGATAGATTCTTTCTGTATTTACTGACCTGGTCAGCACTGGCTTCTGAGCCAGGGAGGCAGAGTTCACAGGTGCCTTGCTTCAGTTACTTCTGCTGAGGAGGGCTGGGGGAGATAGCGGTTAAGACTAACAGCAATAATGGTAAGAAGTGAAAAATTCAGGGCCTACATTTCCTCCATTCAAATCTATAAAATAAACATTCGTATGGCAAACTGTGTTTTCTACTTCCTACCTGGATGCTTTGATAAACAAACTCTAAATTGTCTTCTTTTTCTCATGTTTAGGAATTTTCCAGTGCTTCACAGTCATTCTGATCATTCTTAATGATATGGTGAACTCTGAGTAGAAATGGCTTATGATTCTTCCTGCATGTCATCATCCATGTAGATTTCATGAAGAGTTTTTAGCTGGAAGAAGCAAGCCAGAGAATGCATCTCGTAGTACCAGTCACTAGAAATGTTTATTTCATAAGGAGAAGTGTAATGTTCACACCTATGACACCAGTTGAAGTGGGCTTCCTGCCAGGGGACAGCCAACAACGACCAACACAGTAGATGTGAGGATGTCCCGTATCCAGATACCAGATCTAGCCCCTATCTTTGGTACCAGAGGGAGGGACCCAGGCCCTCCCCTCAGTCATTGTGACTAGACTCCACTGGGACCTGCATTTGAGGGACTGTCCAAACCCCAGCAAGAAGGAAATCAAGGCTTAGGCCATGCTGGGGTTTCAGGCACAGGCACAGGGCGTGGGTATAGATAGAGCTAGCCCATAGCGGCACTGGAGTCAATCGATGGCCAGTGCAGGGCAGCATGGCAGGACTCAACACCCAATTCCAGAGATAAGACAGCAGATCTGCAGCAGAGTCTGGACGGCATGGAGTAAGCCAGGTGTGCCTGGAACAATGGCCAGAGGAGACAGGTGCATGGGCCAGGCTCTTTACAGCAACACCCTCACTGCCCACATGAGGCTCCAGGCTGGAGAAGAGAGGCCTGTGAGGAAAGCCCCCTTGTTTACACACATCCCAAAGCAGCTCCCTGGCTCTCCCAGCAGGGCTGGACATTGCGGCCGCTTTGCAGCAATCCTTGGTGTTCCTTGGCTGGTAGAGACATTGCCCCACCTCTGCCTTCATCTTCTCGTAGCCTGCCCCCATGTACTATCCCTGAGTTTCCCCTTCTTATGAGGACACCAGCCATATGGGATTAGGGTCAGCCCCAGTGACCTCATCTTAACTTGACCACATCTGCAAAGACCCTGTTTCCAAATAAGAGCACATACGGAGGTGCGAGGGGTTAGGACCTCAACATATCTTTTCACGGGGGGCGATACAGTTTAAGCCATAACCCCCCTCTTTACCATGCCTTTGAGCAATTGTTGTTTCTCAAACCCAGCTCCCATTAGGTATTGAAAAATACCCATGTCTCTATCGCATCCGCAGAGATTCTGACTCAGTTGAGCTTGGATGGGGCCCAGGTATCAGCAGTTTCTAAACGTTCCTCCAGGGGACCCAAAAGCACAGCAGGTTTGTGTACCTCCATCCTGGGGGTGAAACAAGGTGAGCAGCCAGAGACAGCAGGGCAGAGTCACCAGCGGGAGAACTGAGCCCATGCTGGCAGGGGCTAGCAGCCTTGGGGAGAGCACTTGGATTAAAATCATCAGCTCTTTGGAGCAATATTAAATGATGGCTCTCAGTATCTTGGGATGAGGGAGTCCAGGGCTTTTTGGGCTTTCGAATCACTAAATAAAAAAGGCATAACTAATCTTTCTCTCCATGAAGATCCATTTGCCTGGGCCAACCCTGAGGAGAGTCCTGGTGTTTTTAGAGCATACAATTGCCTGCCAAGCTAAAAAGCCAAGGGTTTTAAGTCAAGCTGAATATTACAGAGAAGACTGAGGCTGGCTAACCTTGCTGCAAGGTAAAACAGGAGATCACAGCCATATGTCATCCAAGCAAGAGAAAAAGCAATGAAAATCTACACTCATGTGGCAAGCTCTTTCAACAGTCAGAGGCCTGATTATGTGCCAGTCAAAATAATTTTGCTCTATTTTTAAACACTGTTGACATGAAAACTGAATTAATAGGGGCTCAAATTTGAAGGGAGAAAAAGGCACCAAAATTCATAATAAACTGACAAGCTAATGAATGTATCTGAACAGAGGAAGGAAACCATAGAAACAGATTGGAAATCATGTGGATTTCATTCATATGAGGGAGAAAGCAATTGAAATATTCTCGTGCAAAATAATTAAATTTCTAATGCACCCAGAATGCAAGTTGTTCCAGCTCCCTGCTGAGTCCCATGGGAGATGCTTAACATTGCCTCCTGACCAATAAGAATGTCTAAAATGCATTCTGACAATGTTTTAGAAGAAAGAAAAGACACACATGCAATTGGATCATTGTCACTGAGCCTCCGTGGGCCTGAGCTTACAAGACCCTCAAATTCAGGTCCCAGTGGAGTCTAGTCACACCGACTGAGGGGTGGGCACTGTGGTGAGGATCGGGCCCACCCTGGCCTTTTCTTTCTCCCTGTGCCCTCCATCTCAAGCTCCAGCCTGGGCAGGTTCGTATTATACCCTGGGAATAACCAGGCCCCAGGGATGCTAAAGCCAGGATGTCTAGCCCATGTCAGAGCGGGTGGGTGGCACAAGACTTTAGCTTCCCTTCCATCATACCCCAGAGGCAGCTGCCAGCCTGGCCCCTGCTGAAAGCCACCTCCATGTCCAAGCCGAGGTGAGCAGGTGGTCTTAGAAGAATCACAAATTTTATAAGACTGAGAATGTAGATGTAATTTGGCTAAATCAACTTTTAGACAAGGTTTTCCAGAAGTACCTGAAATTAGCTCTAAAAGATATATTATTTTTGTTTTACAAATTCACGTTGGCTGGTATTAGTTAATATTATTTTGGTTACAAATAACAAAAACTCACTTAATGAGGGAAAAAAGAACTTTTTGGAAGGAGAATCTCAGAGAATTGGAAGGAGAGTTGAATAACTGGGGTTCAGAAAGGAATCCGTGACAGCTTGGGGCCCATAGTAGGAGACTCAGGTACTTCGCCCACTCCCAGCCTTTGGGTTTCTTACTTCTAATCAAGAGAGAAAAGCCTGTAAGGCAGTGTGGGCCAGGTGCTGTCTCCTGGCCAATTATCTAGGCCAGGGTTGCTGTGTAACAAGGTACAAACCTGGCTACCAGGGCCTGCCCCTGTCGATCTGAGCAGGCAATGGAAGGGCCTCTGCAGTTACCTCAACTGCTGTCTACCAGCCAGTAGGGGCTGGGAGAAAGCTGAGCGTGCCATATGCATTTATGCCCTTGGTCATGCCTGAGTTCTCTGCCTGGTGTGTGCCCTTGCCTCCCCACCCACTGCCAATCCTTCGCAGCAACTCCCGGGTGAACCCTGGTCCTGTCCCTCCAAGTCAGAACGAAGCGATTCTCCTTGAGGCTCCCGCAGGCCTTGCTTCTGCCCCTCCTGAGCACTAAGGACAGCCCTGTCTCACCCTTCTACATGCTCTTCTGCAGGCTGTCCTGTCCCTTTAGATTTACCCCCAACCCAGTCTCCACCTGCTCCATCCCACATGCAGCTCTGACGAGGGCACTCTACAGATCAGACACTTGAGGGATGGGATGCACTTTCCCTCTAAGAAAATAAGACCCCTCTCCCACCAAGCCCTTGCCTTGTCTAACATCCCCTCCCCTCCTGGAAACCGTTTCTTCCCAGCACTTGCTCTGCTGACATTAGGCACCCCTGCTCTAGGGCCCCAGGCATGGCTCCAACAGCACACTCGCCACATGATGGAAATGCAGTCTCCCTCCCGCTCAGACTTGATGCTACATGTGATTGCTTGATTTTTAAAACTCACTTGCACTTAGCCTAAGGCCTTCGCCCAAAATCTGTGCTGAAAAGGTAATAATTTTGGATGAACGGATGAATGAATTAATATATGCATGAGTGAATTAATATTTCTTGTTATAGTTAACTGATTTCAGGCTCTCTTCTCCACAAAGATGCTAAGTTTTCCAGATCAGACATGGTGTCTGAGTCAAATTCATTTTCAGTTTATACATACTAAGGAGTCCAGCAGTGCTTGTTCCTGTCCCCTTTCCACACGACTCCCTTTGTTGTGCCTTCAGCCCTGGAGCACTCCATAAATATTAGATGAAAGGATACTCTTCTGAGATTCTGTGACTGGTGCAGATGTGGCTTGTGTCCTTGAGGATAGGTCTGGGCTGGGAGCCCTTGCCTAATGCCAGATAGAAACAGCCTACGTGCTAGTATTAAAACTCCACAGTCATTCAGCTGGAGATTTTCCCTTAAGTCACAGTCATAGGTTCAGGAAATCCTTGATCACAACTTACCCAGGGAGGTGTTCGAATGTTCCCTCCCTTACCCCATACGGAGCAAGAACTGAGACTCAGGAGTCAGGGAACTGGGCCAGAGTCTCACCCTCTGCAGGACTTTGTCCGCACCTCCAGTTACTGTTCTCATCGCACCTGTCCTTTCCCTGCCATAACAGTAATTACATTGCTCTCCACACTATGATTCATGTGCTGACTATATGCCCACAGGACAGTGACTCCCTGTGCGGACAGGGATTATGCGCATCCTCTTCCCTGCCAACTCTCAGCACCATGCCTGGTACATGGAGATACTCAGGAAATATCTGTTTAATAAGCGAAAAAGAAGGAAGGAAAGACAGAAAGGCACAATGAGGGCAGAGGATGGACAGACCAACGGAGAGACAGAGGGGCAGAGAGAAGGCAGGCAAGAAGGAAGGAAGGAAATTTTTCTTACCTCAGTTTCCTCATCTGTGAAAATGAGCCAACAATTTCTGTCTCCCAGGGTTGCTAGGATGGTTAAACACATTGACTATTTTCTCCTTCTTCTATCTTCCTGTAACCGTTGTATGCACTATAATTACAAAACTTAACACAGATATTTGTTTGCACATCTGTCTCGCTGTTAAACTGTGAGCTTCTCTAGGCACGGGCTGTTTCTTCTTTCACTGGGTAAGCCCTGCATCAGCTGCTGGCACCCGGCACACAGTAAGCTCTTAGCACCACCTGTGTGCTTCCTGCCTTCTCCAGAGTACTGAGGCCTGCCAGGCACTCGCCCCAGGGGACCTGGCTGAGGCAGCCAACCCAGATGTCCACCCAGCACCCACCCTCCCACCGTGCCCCCACCAGCCCAGCTCCGTAGCCTCGGCTTCCTCCCTTAATGAACAGAGATGAACTGAATACCCTGCCCAGGCCTGCAGAGGGGCGCGCAATAGGAGAAGCAAAATGTGAGACCAGTGGGGAATCAGAACAGTGTTGTTGTTGTGGTAAGAACAAAGTGCCAGGACTCATGGGCCCACCTGCTATTTTGCATAAATTTGCATCCCAGACTCAGCAAGTTCTTCTCAAGCTTATTGTGCTGTCAAAGCACCCCTCACTGGTGGGCGTGGCCAGCCTCACTCTCACCCGGGGATTTCAGACCAGAGGGCCCTGCGGCTACCTCCAGTGCTTGGCTCACTCAGCCCTGACGCCCAGTGCTGTGGCTGTGGCCGTCCCTAGTAGGTGGAGGACTTCCCAGAACCGGCAGTGAGTTATGTTTCTCCAGGTTTACCTGGAGAAACCTTCCTATTGATGGCAGGTTTCGCCCTTGTTCAAACAAGTTTGCATTCCCAGCTTTTACAACAAGTAACAGCAGGATCGATTGGTCCCCCAGGTTTCAGGGGCATGGAGAAGGATCCGGAGGTTTCAGAAACTGAGATTCACCACCTGCACCATCCTTGCTATGATGGTTAATTTTATGTGCCAACTTTGCTGGACCATGAGGTGACCAGAGAGTTGGTCAGACATTTACTCTGAGTGTGTCTGTGAAGGTGTTTCTGGATGAGATGAACGTTTGAATTGGTTGATTATGGAAAGCAGACTGCCCTCCCGCATGTGGGTGGCCCTCCTCTCCTTTGGAAATCCTGAATAGAATAAAAGTTTGAGTAGGAGGGAACTTCAGCCTGAGTGCCTTGAGTTGGGACACTGAGATATTGGTGGTTTTCTGCCTTTGGACTCAAACTGAAACATTGGCTCTCTTCTCGGTCTCAAGACTGACATCCTTCAGACTGGAACTGCACCATTGGCTCTCCTTGGTCTCCAGCTGGCTGACTGCAGGTCTTGGGACTTCTCAGCCTACATAATCATATGAATCATATGATCCAATTCCTTCTCTCTCTCTCTCTCTCTCTCTCTCTCTCTCTCTCTCTCTCTAGCTCTCACTCTCTCTTCTGTGCTGTGTGTGTGTGTGTGTGCGCGCGCGCGCGTGGGTTGGTTCTATTTCTACGGAGAGCCATCTGTAATACACTTGCTGGGGAGAACATAGTGTGGTTATGGACAACAGGCTCAGGCCTGCCTTCCTGCCTTTCTGCATTCTCCTGAGGGTGCCACCACCCCACTGCCACCAGAGTCAGTGCTAGAGCACAGACACATGCATACCTTTGCACACACATACTTGTCCCCAGCCCTTCCCCCTCAACTCAAATTTCTTTCTTCCTCTGAAAGGGACAGCTTTCCAACAATACCCAACAAATATCACTGGATGAGGGGAATTTTAAGGACTTGTGGTTTTTCTCCTTTATATTGTTCTACTTTGTTCAAATATTTTTCTTTTTTTTTTATATGATGTTTGTTTGTTGAGACAGAGTTTGACTTTGTGCCCAGGTTGGAGTGCAGTGATGCGATTTCGACTCACTGTAACCTCCGCCTCCTGGGTTCAAGTAATTCTTGTGCCTCAGGCTTACGAGTATCTGGGACTACAGGCATGCAGCACCACGCCCAGCTAATGTTCATATTTTTGGTAGAGACGGGGGTTTCTCCATGTTGGCCAGGCTGGTCTCAAACTCTTGGCCTTAAGTGATTCCTCCAACGCTGCCTCCCAAAGTATTGAGATTAAAGGCATGAGCCACTGCACCCAGTCAAAAATATTTTTCAAATGACCACAAGGAACATTTACCTGACAGGATCGTTATAAAGATTAAATGAGATAATACTTGTAAAAGGCTTTGTGCAGCATTTCTCAATAAAAGTAGGCTCTTATTTTAGAAATCTAACTAAAAATAATAATACAGTTATGCACTGCCCAATAACATTTCAGTCAATGACAGACCACATACACGACAGTAGTCCTATGAGATTGTAATGGAGTTGAAACACTCCCGGCATCTAGTGATGTCATAGCCATCATAACATCACAGCATAACTCATTACTCTCATGTTTGTAGTAGTGCTGGTGTAAGCCAATCTGCTGTGCTGCCAGTCATATAAAAGTATAGCACATGCAATTATGAACAGTATGTAATACTTGATAATAAATTACTCTATTTCTAGTTTATGTATTTACTATACTGTACTTTTCATCCTTATTTTAGAGTGTACTCCTTCTACTCATGAAGAAAACAAGTTAGCCAGGTATAGCGGCCCATGCCTGTAGTCCCAGCCAGTCATGAGGCGGGAAGATCACTTGAGCCCAGGAAATGGAGGCCAATTTGGGTAATCTGGACAAGATACTGTCTCTACAAAAAGAAAACGTTTTTAAAGTCTATAAAACAGCCTTTGTCAGGTCCTTGAGGAGGTATCCAGAGGAAGGCATTGTTGTGATAGGAGGTGACAGCTCCATGCATGTTGTGGCCCCTGAAGACCTTCCAGTGGGACGAGACGTGGAGGAGGAAGACAGTGATATTGATGATCCTGACCCTGTGTAGGCTAAGGCTAATTGCAGGTGTTTATATCTTATATTTTTACAAAAATAATTTAGAGAGTAAAAAAAAATTTAAATAGAAAAAAGCATGTAGAATAAGGACATAAAGAAAATATGTTTGTATAGCTCTACAATGTATTTGTGTTTTAAAATAAGTGTTATTGCAAAAGAGTCAAAAGTAAAACAAAATTTAAGTTTATATAGTCAAAAAATTACAGGAAGCTAAAGTTAATTTATTATTGAAGATAGAAAAATATTTTCTAAATGGAGTGTAGCCTACGGGTACAGTGTTTACAAAGTCTACAGTAGTGTACAGTAATGTCTTAGGCCGTCACATTCCTTCGCCACTCACTCACTGACTCACCCAGAGTAAATTCCAGCCCTGCAAGCTCCATGCATGGTAAGTGCCCTGTACAGGTGCACCATTTTAAAATCTTTTATGCTGTATTTTTATTATGCCTTTTCTATGTTCATATTTGTTTAGGCACACAAATACTTCCCGTTGGGTTACAATTGTGTACAGCATTCAGTAGAGTAGCATGCTGTTCAGGTTTGTAGCCTAGGAGCAATAGGCTACACCATCTAGCCTGGGTGTAGAGTAGGCTCTACCATCTCGGTTTGTGTAAGTGCACTTTGTGAAGTTTGCACAATGATGAAATTGCCTAACAGTGCATTTCTCAGAACTTATCCTTGTTAAAGTGATGCATGATAGTATAAGTTTAAAGAACTTCAGGATTTACAAAGAACTTTCATATACATGATTTCACTTAAACACAAACTTGAGGCACACTTTTTATTTCTGGTTTACAGATTAGGAAACTGAGGCCCAAAGACATTAAAA
This sequence comes from Macaca mulatta, assembly GCF_049350105.2. Lineage (NCBI taxonomy): Eukaryota > Metazoa > Chordata > Mammalia > Primates > Cercopithecidae > Macaca > Macaca mulatta. The sequence continues at coordinate 30,563,334 of NC_133422.1, forward strand.
AGACAGGGCCCAGGCAATTCAGCAAGGAGCAATGTGGCAGGGTCGGGATTAAGTTGTGGGACATGATGGGGCTCCTGCTCACTGACTTGACTTGTGGGGCCCCAGTGCAAATCCCCTGCTCCGTCAGCTCCTGCCACCTTAGTGGCACCACAGCGCACACCTGAGTCTCTCTGAAAAAGAAGCCCAGCATTCCCTGGCACTTTTCCCTGACTCTGGGCTCCCAGTTAACTCCTGAGTTTAGAAACCAGGCATTAGTTCCCCTAATCCCTACAAGCCCCTCCCACTCTGTGGAATCTGGATAAACCCCAGGCCTGAGAGATGCAGGAGGGAGGCACCTTCCCCAGTGTGACTGGCAGGATGCAAAGCCCCAGGGCTAGCATGGGACAGGAGGCTGCCTCTGGCAGGCAGGCAGGCAACCATCTCACAGCTGCCCCACCCGGCTGCTGGGCCAGTCCCCTTGAGCCTGGGATGAGGAGCCACAAATCCCCACTTTAACATGAATTCACCCAGGGCAAAGCTTCCTAAGTCTTTATTTTTTTCTGATTTGTACAATGGTTCAAATATCTGCTGTTTTCTTATCTCACAGGGAAAAAGGTTTTGAGTAAAAAATAAGATCTATGTGATACTGTAAACTCCTTGGCATGGAGAGTGGGATGATAAAGTGTCTGTTAAAAAGGCTACTGTCCCTTTCTTTGATTGATTCATTCATTTGTTCAATAACAAAGAATTAAGCACCTTCCATATGCCAGACTCTATTCTCAGAATTGGGAATACAGCTATGAACAAGAAAAAACTCCCCTCATCCTCATGGAGTATAATGTCCAGAAAATTCAAACCCCAAGCCACCAACAGTCAGTACAGTCAGAGCTCCATTATTCCTCTGAGTCTTTTCTACAGCATTTTTTCAATGGAGTGTTCCCAAATGAAAGCAGTGCTGCCCTGCTTCTAGGATGACAAGCCCGGTGTATTGGAAAATACAAATTAATCTCAATACACATTGAAACAAATAATAGGTACCAAGGGTAGTTCACTATCTAGTCTGTGATATGCAAAGTGAATTTTTGTAAAGGATATCTCATCCTACATTTTAACAGGCATAAATAAAAACCTGTTTGCTGTGCTTAAAACTGGTAAACAAGCTTTTCCACCAAAAAGATTCCTTTGCTTATAAACATGTTTTTCTCAAAAGTAGTTAAAATTATAAACGTGTTTACCCCATTCCCAATAAACATATGGCTACCTCCTTCAAAAGTGATAAACAGCTCTACCCCAAAGTCATAAACATGTTTTGGACTGTACAGAAAATTTATGGCATAAATTGGTAAGTTGTGATATAACTTGGAAACCACATATATAGGCAATGATGTAGTGGCTTAGGTAATTTTGGAGTACAACCAATATGGTAGATCCAACCACAAACCATTAAACTATGAGCAAGTTCAGAGTTTCCAGGCTCTGCGGTTAACACAGAGACCCGCTGCCAGACTGTGTGAGTGTTGATAACCCCCTACATCTTCCCGGTGTGTGCTGAGCTGGCTGCAGTTCACCACATGCCACCCATAAGGGACTCTGCCCAGGAGAAGATGGAGACCAAGATCTCTGCCAGTGGAGACCACTGGATGCATCAACCAAGAATGAGTGGCAGCCAAAGCCAAGGGGAAGATGGGCCACTCCCTGACAGGTGGCATATGCATTCCCCACTCAGCTCCCTCTTGCTGGCTCACAGGTGCCCCTTGGCTTGTTGAAGGAAATAAATAACTGAACCCTGTTTAAACTAGGCGGTGTTTTTGTGTCTGATGGTTCCCACTCATTGACATTCTTTTTAAAATCCTTTTTATTTTTATTTTTAGAGATGGGGTCTTGTTCTGTAGCAGACTGGAGAGCAGTGGCACAATCATAGCTCACTGCAGTAGCGAGCTCCTGGGCTCAGGCAATCCTCCCACCTAGGCCTCCCAAGCAGCTGGAACTACAGGCGTGCATACCACTCCTTGGCATGCTAACTCTAGGCTCTAGCTTTGACTAAAGGTATAATTCCTCAGAATAAAAAACCCATTTATACTACTGTGTGCATTGCCAATCCCAACAAAGAGGTTCTGGGAAGCCCACCATTCTTGAAATTTTCCATCTTTTATAAACAATCAGCTTTGGGCTCTGTTGGCGTGTAGCTGCTCCAAGGTGTAACACAGCGGGCCCTGAAGGTGGAACATTTTGCTCAAGGTAAGAACCCTGGGAGAGCCCCTGACTTGTCCACCAAGACCTCCATCCCTCATACCCTTGTCTAAGAGGCGAGCAGGACCAACGGTTTTCATCACCCGAAAGGGCAATCCACCAGCCTCCCAGGGAGGCCTCACTGTCTTCCATCAGCAACCTAGCTCTGACACCCTGCTTCTCAATTGGCTTGCTGGGTTCAGAGCACTGGGCACCAAGTCTGCGTTTTGGTGTCATTGCTATTCACACAGACATTGTGTCCAGGTTCCTGCATCCAGAAACATTCCAGAACAGTGCCAGCCTTTGTGGTTTCTCTGTGCTGCCTCTCCCACAGGACTCACTTCCCTCCAACCAAACCACATCACCATCACTCTTGTGACAAAAATAGAAATAACAAAGTTTAGAAATCTTAATCTCACAGCCTCCCACCTCCTCCCACCTCTGATCTCCTGTGGGGCATGTTCGCAGAATGTGTGTGCCGCAATTCTGCCTCTGCTTTTAAATTATCCTCCTTACCTTGTCCCTTAGGCCCTGATGCACTGTTCCAGGAATGGCCTGGAAAATGGAGGTGCAGCCTCCCTGGTACCCCAAGGGCAGAGCACGTCACACATCACAGTGCCAGGGGCCCACTTTCATTTGCAAAATGCTTTAAAACCAACTGTTGCTCTCTCCACCTCCTCCTTATCTTATTTCCCTCCTTTCCCAACTAAAAAACAAAACAAAACAAAACAAAAAATGGTCACCTTGCTTTATCTTCAACTTGAACTAGAATGGATCGTGTTGATGTATCAACATGGCATCCTGTCCCCAGGCTCTTCCCTGAAGTCTGCAGGGTCTGCCAGAGACCATGTGCCCCTCTCCCTCAGCCCTAATCTCTCCCTCAAGCAGAATTTGTTTAAAGCCACTATTGAAAGACTCACGGAATTCCCCCAGCCTTGCTGTTCTCACTCCCACTCATGAACTCCTGTGCAGCTTCATAGTGGCTCGTGATCTGTTTTCTGAGATTGTGACCTCAATGTGACCAGGAACAAATGTTTCTGATGTGTTTGGCTTGGGCCATAGCGTGTGGGAAATGAAAAGGATATACAGGAATACCAGCCAATGCAGTGGCTGACCTCAGCCCATGGCATCGCCTGGGAGCTCCCTCTCTGGGCTTCGGAGCTTCAGGGCCACCTGGGCATGCTTGTGACCTGTCAGTTTCTCCACTGTGTAATAACTCCACCAGGCGGCTTGCCCACATGCTGCCCAGCGTGTTGTCCAGTAGCCAGTGGAGTCCTATACTTTGTGGATTCACAGGAGGTCACGGAGTTTTCAGAGCTGAGCCAAAGGGCCCTTATGAAATAGTTCAGGCTACTTCAGGGATGGCAAATATGTTTCTTCTCACACACCAACTTTGACATATTGGAAGTGGCTCCCAGGTGCTACTGAGAAGAATTGCAGGTCATGGCCGAGCTCACTGGGAAGGACGATCATAACAAATCAGGGATGCCCCCACTCCTTGGAGAGAAGGAAAAACACATGCCCTGTGCCTACGGCCCCTGGGCTGCTTTTTCCTACTAACCAAGCTTGCCAATTTCTGAAGAGTGAGGCTGGCTTAGCGAGGACCAGCCTCACCTGTCTTGTTATCCAGCCTGGGTGCTAGGGAGAAAAATAGGGGATAACCCTAACTCTCCTTTTTTTTTTCTTCACTTTTAAAATCTAACTGTATAAAAGGCATCAAAGTGCAAATCATACAGAAATATATGAAAAAAATGGGATGGAAAGCACGACTTAAAAAACCAGAATATACCAAGTTTGATATATTTTTTCCATTTTCAACCTTAGTTACTTTCTGCTGAATTTTTTTCTGTTTTTAGGATTACTTGCCAAGCTAAATAATAATTGCTTTGAACTCATACCAAGGCCTTATTTGGAGCCAGAAAGTGTTTGAGGCAGAAGTGCTATTCACACTGGTTCACACAAATTCATCAATATCATGATGAGCCCTGAGCATGTGTCCCCAGCATTTGTAATGTCCCCGAAACACTTCTGCTATGGTCCTCCAAATTCATATGTTGAAACTTTATAGGAGGTGATTAAGAATTGAGGGCAGAGCCCTCATGAATGAGATTAGTGTCCGTATGAAAGGGCTCAAAGGAACTAGCTAGGCTTTTGTATCTCTTCTGCCATGTGGAGACACCTAGACACAATCATCTATGAGGAATGGGCCCTCACCAGACACCAAATTGGCCAATATCTTGATCTTGATCTTGATCTTGGACTTCCCAGCCTCCAGAACTGTGAGCAATACATTCATTTTGTTTATAAATTACCCAGTTTATGGTAGTTTGTTATAGCAGCAGGAGCAAAGACACCTTCCATCTCTTTGCCTTATTACTTAAGTCTTTTACTTATAGTTCACAGCATGTGGCTTCTCACACCACATCTACACTTTAAACTTCTCACAACCACAAATCCACTCTTTCTAATCAGGACCAAAATATGAGAATTTTAAAAATCACCATGCATGCCTCTAACATCTGCCCAACACTTTCTCTGATTTAGTGACATCCACCCTTCAAGACTGTCAACCAACCACCTGTTGATCTTATCACCTAAATTTCATTGACACTTGGCAGACATTTACCAGTTTACATTCTATAAATGTTAATAGAAATAAGTAATTCGTTAAGAGTTGAAAAGACTAGCCACAAACTGGGAGAAAAAAAATTTTAAAACCACCTACCTGAAAAAGGATATACATCCAAAATATACAAAGAATGCCTGAAACTCAACAATAAGAAAACAAACAACTCAATTAAAAAGTGGACAAAAGATCTGAACAAACATCTAACCAAAGAAGATATACAGATGGTAAATATGCATATGCAAAGATGTTGTCCCTCACATCATCTGGGAATTGCAAGTTGAAACAACGATGAGATACCACTACACACATATTAAAATGGCTAAAATACAAAACACCGACCACACCAAATGATAACGAGGATGGGGAACAACAGAAACTCCTATTCATTGCTGGTAGGAATGCAAAAAGGCACAGCCACTGTAGAAGACCGATGGGCCATTTATTACAAAGCTAAGCATAGTCTTACCATAAAGTCAAGCAACTGACTCTTAAGTATTTATCCAATTGAATTGAATACACAAAAACCTGCACACAAATGTTTATAGTAGCTTTCTTCATAATTGCCAAAACTTGGAAGCAACCAAAATGTCATTCAATAGGTGAATGAATAAATGAACTATAGTACATCCATATAATAGACTATTACTCAGTGATAAAAAGAAATGAGGTATCAAGCCTCAAAAACACATGGAAGAAACTTAAATGCATTTTGCTAAGTGAAAGAGACCAGTCTGAAAAGGCAACATACTGTATGATTCCAACTAAATGACATTCTGGAACAGGCAAAACTATAGAGACAGTAAAAAGGTCAGTGGTTCCCGGGATTGAGGGAAAGGGAGGAGGGAAGAATTAATGTATGGAGCACAGAGCAATTTTAGGGCAATGAAACTATTCTGTATGTTACTATCATGGTGGACACATGACATTATGTATTTGACGAAAGTCATAGAACTGTACAACAGAGTAAGCCCTGATGTAAACTGTTGACTCTATTTGACAATGTATCAATTATAACAAATATACCAAAATGCAATATGTTAATAATTGGGGAAACTGGGGACAGGGAAGAGGGGGTTTATGGGAACTCCATGCTTTCTACTCAATTTTTCTGGAAACCTAGCACTGCTCTTAAAACAGTCTATTAATAATAAAAAGAACATGGCAATAAGAGCACGAAGCATGGAAATTTAGTCAAGAATATACACAAGATCTCTATTTTTAAAACTTTAAAATTTTATTAAAACAATCTATGAAAGGAGATGATTTTAATAAATGGAAAGACATTCCATAGTCTTGGATGGGATAACTTATTAAGTTGTTAAAATTTTCCAGATTAATCAATAGATTAAATGCCATGATAATCCCATTTTAGTTGGATTTTTTTGAGGCGCTTAATAAACTTACTTTAAAATTGATTTGGAGAATCAATAAAAGTTTTTGAAAGCTAAATCAACTTTTAAAAAGAATAGTAAAGAGGGGAACTTGTCTATTATATAATAAGACATTTTTTGGCCAGGCACGGTGGCTCATGCCTATAATCCCAGCACTTTGGGAGGCCGAGGCGGGTGGATCACCTGAGGTCAGGAGTTCAAGACCAGCTTGGCCAACATGATGAAACCCCGTCTCTACTAAAAATACAAAAAATTAGCTGGGCATGGTGGTGGGCACCTGTAATCCCAGCTATTTGGGAAGCTGAGGCAGGAGAATTGCTTGAACCCAAGAGGTGGAGGTTGCAGTGAGCTGAGATCATGCCACTGAATTCCAGGCTGGGTGACAGAGCAAGATTCTATCTCCAAAAAATAAAAAAAGGACATATTTTAAAGCCATAGTTATGAAAACAATTTGGTAAAGAGAAATTGACGATGGAACGGAGTAGAGAACTGAGAGCATCCCCATGTGCATACGAGGATCTAACATACAAAAGAAGGGACACTACACATCAGTGGGAAAGAACAATATTAATAGAAATACATGAAAATTAAGGATTTCTCTTCAACAAAAGACATCATGAAGAGAGTAAATACATGATGGCCAAAAGGGGAGAAAATATTTGCAATATCTATAATTGGCAAGGGATGTATACTCTATATGGACTACAAATCAAGAAGAAAACAACACCCACAATATAGAAAAATGGATAAAGGGTATAAATAGGTAATTTCAGAAGAGGAAACACAGAAAAGTAACAAGCATATTATGAGATGCTCAAAATCACTGGTAACCCGCCAAATCCAAATTAACAGAATCAGATACGACTTTGCATCTATTAAAGTTGAAAAATAAAAGTGATGGGAAATACTTGGCAGAGATGCTGGGCTTTGGCGGGGTGCAGAAGGATGTAGATGTTCCAGAGCGTGGTGTGGAGCTACGTAGTAAAATTAAAGATATGAATAGTGTATAACCTCCAAATTCTCTTCCTGGGTAAACATCCTAAGGAAATTCCCGCACAGTCCACAAGAGCTGTCCAAGGGCTGTCTGCACTGGCGAGGAGTTAAAGGCGACCTGGATGTTCATCACTGGGAGAGCAGATAAAGAAAATGTGGCAGTTGCACACTATCGAGTATCGCCCAGAAGCTGGAAGCCAGGATCAGATGCATGCATAGCACCACACGGCTACATCTTAAAAAACGTAGCATTTACTGAAAAACATTAGGGAACATAACAAAATACATAACATAAAAGCAGGTATGTAAATGTAAAATGCATGCACATAAAACGACAATGTATCTTTTTCTTTTTTTCTTTTTTTTTTTTTTTTTGAGACGGAGTCTAGCTCTGTCACCCAGGCCGGAGTGCAGTGGCCAGATCTCAGCTCACTGCAAGCTCCGCCTCCTGGGTTCAAGCGATTCTCCTGCCTCAGCCTCCCGAGTAGCTGGGACTGCAGGCGCCCGCCACAGCGCCCGGCTAGTTTTTTGTATTTTTTAGTAGAGACGGGGTTTCACCATGTTAGCCAGGATGGTCTCGATCTCCTGACCTCGTGATCCACCCGACTCGGCCTCCCAAAGTGCAGGGATTACAGGCTTGAACCACTGCACCTAAGAGGAAACAAAATGACAAGCAAGAGAGAGCTGCTTGCATGGAACTATGTGGCATGAACTGAGGAGGAGGATTAACTCAACCCTCTGCACCTGAGACAGCAACAACTTATGTTAACATAATAACAAAGTAAATTATTAAACAACTTACTTTCTCCAAAGTTAGATTAAAAACTAGCTCTGAATTCAAGTTTAGAGACCTTTGTTAAAGTTTCCAACCTATTTCTTGCAGGACATTTAAAAACATACTTCCGGCTGGATGCGGTGGCTCACGCTTGTAATCCCAGCACTTTGGGAGACGGAAGCAGGTATCACTTGAGGCCAGGAGTTCAAGACCAGCCTGGCCAACATGGCGAAACCCCATGTCTACTAAAAATACAATATTAGCCAGGCATGGTGGCAGCCCCCTGTAATCCCAGTTACTCAAGAGGTGGAGGCAGGAGAATTGGTTGAACTGGGGAGGCAGAGGTTGCAGTGAGCCGAGGTCGTGCCACTGCACTGCAGCCTCAGAGACAGAGCAAAACCCCGTCTCAAAAAAAATAAAATTAATTAAAAAAAAACATGTTTCCGGATACAACAGCATAGATTCATAGTCCAGCCGGTTACATGACGATTCCCAAGCTCCTTCTTATGTGAGCATGAAAGGACCTCGATGGTAGTTTCTTAAGTAAGATGAGATGAGAGATGGGGATACAGTCCAAAGAAGCTGATGCTTTCAGCCTTTCCTGCTTATCAGGTGCCATGCTAAGGCTGTTTGCTGTCATCTTCACAGTGAGAGGGAGGTATTATACACCCACTTTGCAGAAGAGGCAACTAAAGCTCAGAGCAATTCAGTGACTTGCCCAAGGTCTGCAGTTAGTTTGAAACCAGCCCTCTGTGCTCTCTCCGGCACACCATTCTGAAAGGTATCAAAAAGTAGAGAAGCCCAGGTTCATTTTGAGTCTAAGCAGTGCATAGCTATGAAGAACTTGAGGGTCGTGTTGCAGCTATCAGCCAGGACAGCAGGAAGCCCAGCAGCAGCGCTTTGCCTTTGCCTTCCTGGAAGGACAGGTGGAGGCTCACCTGCACCATTTCCCATGAAGGACTTGCTAATTTCATCTGGCTCTGCAGCACCATGTGCTGGGCTACCTTGCATTGCCCTCTGGCTTGCTCTAGCTGTTCCCTGGGACTTCTTTTAGCAGTACCCATGTCTTCAGTGGGTGTGCTCTCTCTTCATGGCAAAATCCTCAAGGTCAGGGCTACAAATGGGACTCCCTCTGTACAACCCCAGACAGGCAGCCCATATAAACACAAAGGAGATGCCTACCTATTAATTATGTCCTAACTGAATTGAAATGCATGCTTCTATCCATCACATTAGTTTGGTAGACCTTTGGATTTGAAAGTAATTTGTTTATAAGAATCGGCTAGTGAAAAATGTTAAACCATAATTGTTAAAAGTGCTGGGCCTCATAGCAGTCTACCTACAGGTGATTCACCACAGCGTTCCTGGTAAATGCGGGCAAAGTGAACACACATTACGAGCGAAAGAGTCTGGGCTGGCCATCGAAAGACTTAGAATCCTACAGCCAAGAGGAATTTTAGGAGACCCCATCCCTTGGCTCCTGACAGCATCAAGACTGTGATGAAGGGCATATGCCTTAGCGTCAAGGTGGCCCTAGGTTCAAACCCCAACTTGACCTGGTGGGACCTTAGGCAAGATCTTAAGCTCTTCAGACTTAGTTTCTTCATCTGCAAAATACGAATGATAATACATTCCTCATAGGATTGCTGTGAGGATTCATTGCAATTGTGAATGGACAGGGTCTAATAGAGTAGCTAGAACACAGTAAGTGCTCAGTAATGCTCCCTATGTATGTTGTTAAAATTACAAATAAATGTCTCCAAGAATGGAGCCTCACTTAGCAGTATAATGAACATCCATCCCAGCAAGATAGAAATAAACATGATAATCTCTGCTTAAATGGTCAGAGGCCACAGTGACTTACCCAGGTTCACGGCCGAGTACATGGAAGAAAAATCACTTGCAGTTCATCTTTCATTCATTCACACTTTAAAATGTTTAGCCTATATAGAAAATATATCCTGTACGTTAAATTTCCCTAGCATTTTTCTGAAGGATGCTTCTTAAAAGCAAGTTAGAATGGTATATTCATAGAGTTAGAAAGAAATGTTTGTAGAAGTTACACAAACAATGTTTTTTTCAATCTGGGAAATCTTTTTATAAGCTTCTCTCCACTGCTGCCACTGGCAAATAGTGAATCAGCTGTTTCCCCCACAATTCCTGCTACAGGGAGCTCACAATGTGACAAGGCAGTCCTCACAAGTTACTGCGGCTCCATCACCATCAACATCTAAAATACGCAGGCAGTGAGCAAGACTCTAAGTCCCGTAGGAGCTGAGTCCGGGTAACTGGTTCACTGCCATATGCCCAGAACCTAGAAGCACAGTGATTTGTGACCAAGCAGGTGATCAAGATATATTTGTTGGATGGATGGATAGGTGGATGGATGGATAGATGGATGGATGCATGCATGCATGCATGCATGGACAGATGGATGGATGGACAGTCGGATGGACAGATGGATTGATGGATGAATGGATGAATGGATGGATGGACAGATGGATGAATGACATGCCCTCTCTGGGTGCTACAGAATAAGTTAAACCTGTTTATTCTCCTTTCATACTATGGCTTAGAGTCCAAGGCACTGAATCTAAAGTAAAGATTTGGGGATATTTTATGTGATGCAGTTATAGAATTGTAACTATCCTAAGACATGTAAACAATCCCAGGTTTGGGTGTCAGTAATAAAACTCCTTAAAGTGAATTACCCACTGATTACAGGGGTATGGGTAGTTGTCAAGTGAAAACAGTCCATTGATTTTCAAATATTAACACTTACAGATGCCTGAGACATAATTATTAAGAACTGCATTTAGTTCTTCTGTAATCTGTAACCAGATATAAGCTACCATCTATTTTGAACTTAATACAAGGCCTAAGTCCTTAATAGAAATGTATGTAATTCTGAATTGATCACAAGGACAGACTTTTGACAGAACCTGCTCATATTTTTCAAAAATATCTGTCTACTCATTGACAACATGGTCTCTTTCTCAAATTAGTTATTGGACTTACTAACTGTTGTATCTGAGAGGAACCAGATTATTAATAGCTCAAGTTATATATATGTTAGTGCATTCACTTTTATTAATAATAAATGAGGCAAGTCACCTTGCTCCAAACTGACTGTGCCATATCTTGCGTTGTTTTCTCTTTTGCAGAATTTCTTTTCATTTGCTGAATTAAGTCGTGCCCAATGACTGATTTATTGTTTTATTCACAAGAGGAGGGGGGAAGCATTAGGTACCTGGTACCCAGCAAAAGCCCAATAAGCAAAGTTATCAGTGGAATTCCTCAATGTGACAAAGGGCTGGATGAGGGGTTCCTTGCTGGTACAACCAGGTCACAAGCCTAAGAAGGCTTGACGGGTGTGGCTGGCTCCCCCCATGGCCCTGCTCTGTTTCTGATCTGGGCTTTGCTGCCCTGGGCTGGGCTGCTTCTCCTGGCTCTCTGCAGGACCTCCAGGCTCCAGGAATTTGGACCGAGTGGTAGAGACATCGCCGGCAGAGACGGCAATCGCCAGCTTCCTCTCTGCGCTGTCTTGTGATTCAAAGCAGATTCTGCTCCACTTTTTTAAAAGGGGAGCACATGAATGCTGGAGACCCACAAGAACAGAATTGAGCAAGGAAAGGTGCAACAGTGATACAAAAGTCCGTGAGTAAGTGGCTCATTCGAGGTGAGCCATGACAGGGATTTGTTCATGGGGAGCCCAGGGGCATCAAGGTCTGATTGCTGAGAGTGTTCTTGTGGGAGGTGGGAGGTTATAAGAGCTGCAATAACCCTGGGGCTTAAGAGTTTTGCAAATGATCCTGGGCTGGGACACAAACACACACACACACACACACACACACACACACACACATACACACACAGAGAGAGAGAGAGAGAGAGACCGAGACCTGTGTACCAAGGTCATCCAAGCACTGCATTTGTACTTGGCTGCAGGGAGGAAGGGTTGGAAAAAAGAGGATGTTTTCTATCTTGGACCTTTACCTAAAATAGGCACCATCATGCTCAGTGGCCTTGCTTGCAAACTTCTACAGCAGGATGAGCTGGAGAAGTGAGTGTGAATGTGAGCTGCAGGGTAATCCAGGAAGTGACTCTGGACCTCTTCTTACATCAGTCTGGTATGATACCACAGTTAGATAACTTAGCAAAAATTGCTGCTGGCTGGATGTGTGGCATGGTCATCGAAAACATTTTTTTGCTTTGCCTTTTTCTTCTTGCATTATTTTCTAGCTAATGATCTCTCTTCCTTGGAAGAGTACATTTCTGTGGTAGGAACTATCTTTGTGAAAATATTCTTTTTTAGAGACAAATTGGCATCTCAAGAATTCTGATATTCGAGGTACAATTAGTTCACGTATCAACATTTTAATGCACATTGGTATTCTCAAAATTGTATATACTACCATAGAAGAGCAGGATTTGAGTCACAGCCCTGTTTCTTTCCCCATATAAATGAGTCACTGAGCCTCAAAGGTTCAATCATCCCTTTATAGATGAAATGTAATAACAGATACTAGTGACATTGTTGGGACGATTAATTGCAAATGTACAAAGTCCTTTTTAACATAGTAGATAATTATTTATTATTATTCCTGATAGACACGGCACAGCTATAAGCTGGCTAAATACCAAGAACAATGAGTAGGATTACCTCTTACTATTCTTTTCCCAACACAATGCTTTGCTTCTGATCTGACCAGGGCTTTGCCAAAGTCACACATCCAGTAAGTGGCCGAAGCAGATCTTCAGACCCACAGTTTGGCTTCCAAAGGACCACAGTGAGTATTTCTAATGCTGAAACAAGAGGGTGCAGCTCTGCAGCCCAGGCGGGTGGGCCTCAGGGTGGGTAACCAAGACAGCTCAATGCATGTCTCCCTCAGCCGTCCCCAGCCCCTAAAAAGAGAGCTGGGGGTCCCAGTCCTCTGTGGGATACAGTCCTCTTTCATCACCAGTTTCCAGCCTACCCTGCATCTCTTCCCTCTGAATTGCAGAAACCCTCCCAGCCTCCATGCCACCTTTCCTGGTCACCCTCTTCCTCCTTCACTCTTGCTTCCTCCAAGCAAATGGCCACCTCCGTGAAGGAATGACATTGCTGAAGACCGAATTTGCACTTCGCCTCTACCAGAGTGTGGCCGCGTGTAGAAACGAGACGAACTTCGTCATCTCTCCTGCTGGTGTGTCCCTCCCCTTGGAGATCCTGCAGTTTGGAGCAGAAGGGAGCACTGGCCAGCAGCTGGCAGATGCCCTGGGGTACACTGTCCATGGTAAGAGGCCTGCCCACATGCACACTCACTCACCCTTCTGCTCACACTCACGCTCTCCAGCTCACCCTCCTGCTCACACTCACACTCACTCTCCAGCTCACCCTCCTGCTCACACTCACACTCACTCTCTCCAGCTCACCCTCCTGCTCACACTCACACTCACTCTCTCCAGCTTACCCTCCTGTCAAACTCACACTCACTCTCCAGCTCACCCTCCTGCTCACACTCACACTCTCTCCAGCTCACCCTCCTGCTCACACACACTCTCTCCAGCTCACCCTCCTGCTCACACTCACACTCTCTCCAGCTCACCCTCCTGCTCACACTCACACTCTCTCCAACTCACCCTCCTGCTCACACTCACACTCACTCTCTCCAGCTCACCCTCCTGCTCACACTCACACTCACTCTCTCCAGCTCACCCTCCTGCTCACACTCACACTCATTCTCTCCAGCTCACCCTCCTGCTCACACTCACACTCACACTCACTCTCTCCAGCTCACCCTCCTGCTCACACTCACACTCACTCTCTCCAGCTCACCCTCCTGCTCACACTCACACTCTCTCCAGCTCACCCTCCTGCTCACACTCACACTCACACTCACTCTCTCCAGCTCACCCTCCTGCTCACACTCACACTCACTCTCTCCAGCTCACCCTCCTGCTCACACTCACACTCACTCTCTCCAGCTCACCCTCCTGCTCACACTCACACTCATTCTCTCCAGCTCACCCTCCTGCTCACACTCACACTCACACTCACTCTCTCCAGCTCACCCTCGTGCTCACACTCACACTCACTCTCTGCAGCTCACCCTCCTGCTCACACTCACACTCTCTCCAGCTCACCCTCCTGCTCACACTCACACTCACACTCACTCACTCCAGCTCACCCTCCTGCTCACACTCACACTCACACTCACTCTCTCCAGCTCACCCTCCTGCTCACACTCACACTCTCTCCAGCTCACCCTCCTGCTCACACTCACACTCACTCTCTCCAGCTCACCCTCCTGCTCACACTCACACTCACTCTCTCCAGCTCACCCTGCTGCTCACAGTCACACTCACTCCAGCTCACCCTCCTGCTCACACTCACACTCACTCTCTCCAGCTCACCCTCCTGCTCACACTCACACTCACTCCAGCTCACCCTCCTGCTCACACTCACACTCACTCTCTCCAGCTCACCCTCCTGCTCACACTCACACTCTCCAGTTCACCCTCCTGCTCACACTCACACTCACTCTCTCCAGCTCACCCTCCTGCTCACACTCTCACTCCAGCTCACCCTCCTGCTCACACTCACACTCACTCTCTCCAGCTCACCCTCCTGCTCATACACTCACTCTCTCCAGCTCACCCTCCTGCTCACACTCACACTCACTCTCCAGCTCACCCTCCTGCTCACACTCACACTCTCCAGTTCACTCTCCTGCTCACACTCACACTCACTCTCTCCAGCTCACCCTCCTGCTCACACTCACACTCTCTCCAGCTCACCCTCGTGCTCACACTCACACTCACTCTCTCCAGCTCACCCTCCTGCTCACACTCACACTCTCTCCAGCTCACCCTCCTGCTCACACTCACACTCTCTCCAGCTCACCCTCCTGCTCATACTCACACTCACTCTCCAGCTCACCCTCCTCACACTCACACTCTCCAGTTCACTCTCCTGCTCACACTCACACTCACTCTCTCCAGCTCACCCTCCTGCTCACACTCACACTCTCTCCAGCTCACCCTCCTGCTCACACTCACACTCTCTCCAGCTCACCCTCCTGCTCATACTCACACTCACTCTCCAGCTCACCCTCCTCACACTCACACTCTCCAGTTCACTCTCCTGCTCACACTCACACTCACTCTCTCCAGCTCACCCTCCTGCTCATACTCACACTCTCTCCAGCTCACCCTCCTGCTCACACTCACACTCTCTCCAGCTCACCCTCGTGCTCACACTCACACTCACTCTCTCCAGCTCACCCTCCTGCTCACACTCACACTCACTCTCTCCAGCTCACCCTCGTGCTCACATTCACTCTCTCCAGCTCACCCTGCTGCTCACACTCACACTCACTCTCTCCAGCTCACCCTCCTGCTCACACTCACACTCACTCTCCAGCTCACCCTCCTGCTCACACTCACACTCACTCTCCAGCTCACCCTCCTGCTCACACTATCTCCAGCTCACCCTGCTGCTCACAGTCACACTCACTCTCTCCAGCTCACCCTCCTGCTCACACTGTCTCCAGCTCACCCTGCTGCTCACACTCACTCTCTCCAGCTCACCCTCCTGCTCACGCTCACACTCACTCTCTCCAGCTCACTCTGCTACTCAGGCTATCTGGGAGATAGGGAGCTCAGCTCCCTATGGCGTGCAAGTGGGGAATAGTGATCACTGGACAGGTCTGTGACAGAAGGCATTCAGACTTTGGAATAGTAGTGACCCTTGAATTTTAAGGTTTCCTTTTAACCTAACAGGTTTCGTGGCAATGTTTCAGTTTCATTTGACACGCCCTAGCATCGTGCTTTCCCAGGTGCCAGGCAGCGCTGGAGGCACTTACAAACATTAATTGAATTAATTGTCACAACAGCTCTGTTGAGGATAATTTTATTATCATCCTAATTTTAGAGATGGGCAAATAGGCACGGAGAGTTGAAGCAACTTGCTGAAGGTCACAGAGTCAATAAGCGGCAGAGTTGGGACTCAAGCCCAGGCTGCCTGGCTTCAGAGCCCATGCTTTTGACCAACCTGCTTTTATAAATCTGTGACTTCTAGCCAGTGCCAGATCTGCTAGCTTATTTCTATGGATTATGTATTTTAGAGCAGCTCTGCTGGCAGCAGCATGAGTCTTTCGAATGCCAGGTCAGCTTCACCTCTGCCTCTGCTCAGTGCCTCAGCTCAATGCTTGACCTCAGAACCAATCTACCAGCTCCAGCTAAAACAGACACTCACGCACATACTTTTTCCTTCCTAGACTAGTAGCTAGGAATTCAGCAAAGACAGAAAAAAAAAAAAAAGAGGCTATGAGCTCTGTGGCCTCACGTTCATTCCAAGTGGAATGAAGCTGTCCTAGGCAGGGTCGTCCCAGCCCACCCATTCCTCACCCTGGGGGTGGGCAGGGCAGTAAGGCCCCACCACCTATACCTGGGTGACACTGAGCACCTTTATTAATCTGTCTGGGCCTCTGCTCTCTCATCTATAAAATAGCGATAATAATAGCCCTCAATTCACAGGACTGTCAAAAGCATTCAGTGTGATCAGGAGTGTTGAGTGTTTAGCACAATGTCTATAAACACAGTTAACCTCCAGCATTTTTCACCCTGTCATTGCATATTCTGGTGGGTCTAAAAATGTTCTTCCTGTGTGCAAATATGCATGGACAAACTAGGCTAGGGCAGGAAAAGATTTCACACAAAAATTCACTTCAAGTCAACTTACTCTGCTATTGTAATATTTCTGACTAAAAGAATGTGGTCCCCTGGCCCAGAGAGGGTGGAAAGATGGAGAGGAGAGCTCTGTGACCATTCCTCAGGTCACATCACACTATGGACCAGGGAAGTGTTTCAGTTCTTCTCTGCAGACAGTCAATATTCCTAGGAATGTGATCTTAGAAATACATGTGACCTTCCTCGATAGAGTAAAATCTGATTATAAGTATGTTTTTATCCATTTTTTTTCTTACTACACTCAAATACAAGCACTTAAGTTAGGCTGATTCATGAGATAAAGATTCTGAGTCAATCTTTTGCAATTGTGGATTCTCAGAAGCAGCTTTGGTAGTGAACATATTGTGGACAAGTGATGTCTGCCTACTAATGTCCTCTGCAGCCTCGTGGCTAGGGGCCCTGGCAAGGGTAGACTCTGGGTTCCTGTGCCTCCAGAGAACATTAGCCAGGAAACTCGGGGGTCTGCTGCTGCCTCCTGGCTTGGCTTCTGCAACATGAAGGGTGTCAGAGGGGACAGACCCCAACTGAGTGAGAGTTTCAGCCCAGTGAAAACCAGCTGGAGCCAGGTAGTGGAGGAAAAGATACCCAGCATTTTGTCTCACAGGGAGGGTTTGTAGATAACTGCAGGGCTGTGCCTAAAAGGGAGTAGAAGTAGCCTAAGCAAGGGGGCTTCACTTCTGGAAACACTCAGCTTGCATGTGTCAGGAATGTGAAGCTTGGGGTATGCAACTGTGTCTGGACTCACCAGCAGGCAAGAGCCCTCGTTCCAGCCTAAGGGATGCCTGGGGGAGGATGGAAGCTGCAGCTTGTGAATAATAACATGAAAACAAAATCCACTATTGATCATGGAGAGAAGGACGCAATCTCCTGTATAAACAGTAAATAAATAGAAGTCCAGCTGCCATCCATGAAGGTGGAAGCTATCGACTCTCTCAAATGCTTATTATTTCCTTGACATTCTTGCAGCCTCTCACTGACATTAAAAACACAAGCTGTCTGCTGGGTCTTAGGGAAAGGGGGGATGGGAGGAGTTCTTACCTTTCCTCTGTATTTCTCAAATTGAAAGCATAGTTCTACACAAGGCTGAATCCAAATGTTACTCAGGCTCATGACACGCAGTTGTGGGAATGGATTTAAAGCCCTGAACAAGACATATTGACAGTACAACATCCTGGCCACCTACCATCATTGTCACTGTGACATTGCACATAAATCTCCTGATGTTGTGTTTGAAACCCCATCACCCTGCATGGTGGATCTGCTGTTTTCCCAGCCCTAGAAAATCTACTCCAGCACACATCAACCTTCCTAAGGCAGGAAATTAAGGAAGAACAACCTCTATTCATCTACAGGATGTTGGTAGTATTTTTCTATTTGACTTCATTGCAGCCTGATTTCTTTCAGATTCTAGCATGGTTTCTTCCCAACTTTTAATTGGTGGATCCAGGCTGATTCCTGAGCACATTAGCTATGACTTTTTCAAACTGGCTTTGTGTGGTAGATGAATTTTATGAGCAAGGGTGGAGTTGCTGGGGTTCCATCTCAATACAATGTGCGCTGGAGGTTGTGCTAACTCCTTACTCACACTCACCATTGTCAACTTATCCCAACTTGTTTTTCACAGACCAAAGGGTGAAAGATTTCTTGCATGCTGTTTATGCCACAATACCCACCTCCAGCCAAGGCGCCGAGATGGAGCTGGCCTGCAGCCTTTTTGTGCAAGTGGGAACACCGCTGTCCCCCTGCTTTGTGGAGCAGGTCTCCTGGTGGGCCAACAGCAGCCTGGAACCAGCCGACCTCGGTGAGCCCAACAGCACCGCCATCCAGACTAGCGAAGGGGCTTCCAGACAGACTGCAGGTAAAAGAAAACTGTCCATTTCAATAAGGCTAAGTCAGAGGGCTGCAGAGAAAGAGTCTCACCCATCACTTGTCAGAGGCCATGGTGCTCAGGCCATCTTCAATTTTAGCAGAAGTTTGTCCTCTTAGGAGATCCTACCCTTGAATGACAAGGGGACACTGAGTCCCTTTCTGCCACTTTTCCTGCTCTGACCCTCCCCCACACAAATATACACATGGGCACACATATACACACACATGAGCCACAAGAACACACAAGAACAAAGAAGTGTGCTCTTCAGAGCCTCCCAACTCAGAGGACCCCACAGGCTTTGTCCCATGCAACTGTTCGCCCACTGAGCTCTGCTGTCATCTATAATAAACTACCTGTGACAGCAAAATGCAATAGGAGCCAAAAAAAGGGTTTCCTGGGAATGTAGATTAAGGAAATAATTTAAGAAAAAGTTACACACAATAAGATGTTTAGCTCAGCGTTATTGAATAAAGAGACTTACAAACAGCCTCGCTGCCCTGCAATGAGGGGTGAATCAGTGTAGCACAGCACCTGCATGTTATGCAGTTGTAATTATTACAAAAGATAATTAAAATAATGAACGCTTACCGAGTGTTTAGTTTATTTAGTTAGCACTGCTCCAAGTTGATTATCTCAGTTCACCCTCACAATAATCCTAAGGGGTAGGCGCTATTACTCTCCCCATTCTATAATTGGAGAAACTGAGGCACAGAAAGCTCAGCCTCCTGCCCAGGGTCCACAGGCCAGAATTCTAACCCAGGTAGTCTGGCTCCAGCATCCTTGATCATTTCAAAAGTTTCACAGCAATGTGGAGAACATTCAAGACCCAGTGTTGATTAAAAAGCAGAATAGGATTGGGAGGCCAAGGCAGGCAGATCACGAGGTCAGGAGTTTGAGACCAGCCTGGCCAACATGGTGAAACTCCATCTCTACTAAAAAAACAAAAAATTAGCCGGGCATGGTGTCATGTTCCTGAAATCCCAGCTACTCGGGGAGGCTGAGGCAGGAGAATCACTTGAACCCGGGAGGCAGAGGTGGCAGTGAGCCAAGACTGTGTCACTGCACTCCAGCTTGGGCAACAGAGTGAGAGTTCGCCTCAAAAAAAAAAAAAAAAAAGCAGAATAGGAAGTGATATGTATACTGTGACTGAATGGAAAACGGTGAGTGTATGGACAAGGATGGCAGAATTAAATGCAAAAATTAACATCATTTGTGGTAAAGTTCTCTCTCTCGCTCTCATATTTTACCATGTCTTTTCAATTTACTTAAATATGTTTAATTCCCTGCTCAGATCCTTGTGCTGCCAGGGCATAAGGCCAGAGAAGCAGCTCCCAATGCAGGCTGATTGTCCTCTAAGAAAAAGGGGCAGTTGGCTCAGTTGCTCAGAGCACAAAGTCCAGAGCCAGGCTGCTTGGGTTCAAATCCAAGCTTTCCATGGAGCTGCTGGGGTTCTATTTCAATGCAATCCACATTGCATTGGCTAACTGGGTGGATGGTGGCTTCACCCCTCATAAGTATGTGACCTTGCCCAACTTCTCTGAGCCTCAGTTCCCTCACCTGTGAAATAGGGAATAACAATAGAACTGTTAGGAGGTGTTGGTGAGGATTTGCTAAAGCACTTAGAACAGAGCCTAGCATAAAGTGTGTGCTTATTAAACAAATAAACAGCTGGGACAAAAACTATCCCCTTAGGGGTGGTCTGCCTTCTCCTCTTTCTGGCACTGCATGAAATTTTAACTGCAGCCCTCCAAAGACCATACCTTGAATATTGTTGTCTAAGCAAAGGCTCAGTGAGAGATTCAGCTCAGCAGCAGGGCAGGGTGGGGACTGGGGGCGACATTGTGCAGGATCTCCCATCACAGCACATACTCCTTCCAAGGGTCTGCCTGGGGAGGGAATGTCTAATAATTCCTAGGAAATGGCCCCAAACAGAACCAGTAGCAGCATCCCAACCTGTTCAGAAAAGAATAAAAAGCAGGGTCTTCAGCAACAGCTGGTTATAAACACATATCGATTTGCAATTAACAGATTTTAATAAATATGCTACCAACTCAACTCCAGAGATGCCTCACTGCCCCCACCTCCCCTGAGTGGTCATGCAGGTGTCAGGACTTCTGAGTTCTCACTTCCATTTCCCTCTCCACACCCTCATCCCCCAGCAGGGGGTATCATTGTCACCCTCATATCCAGCCCTACAGAGCCTCTGACTCTGGCCCTGTGAGGGTATCTTAAAGACTCTATCTAGGTCTAGGATTTTTATAAAATGACCATATCACTCAACAGTCCCCAAAAGTTGAGAGCAGCTCCTGGTGCCTTGGGTCCTTGACAGCACAAGGAGCTGAGACAGGGAATTAAATATTCTTAAGTAAATTGAAAAGATATTGTAAGATGAAGAGAAACCACCTTAAGCAAAAAGACCTTCATTTTCACGTTTTAACTCTGCATTTAACTTTAGCATTTAACTCCTTGTCCACACATGCACTGGGTTCGGTTCAGTTTCAGTGCACATTTAACCCACGGCCCCCTTGCTTTCCTGCTTGCAGGTGAGGGCCCCAGTGAGGGCCCTGGTGGCTGGCCGTGGGAGCAAGTTGGTGCAGCATTTGCTCAGCTTGTGCTTGTGAGCACCATGTCCTTCCAAGGCACTTGGCGGAAGAGATTCTCCTCCACAGACACACAGATCCTGCCTTTCACCTGTGCCCACGGCCTCGTCCTTCAGGTCCCCATGATGCACCAAATGGCCGAGGTCAACTACGGTGAGCTCTGCCCCTGCTGGTTTGTCTAAAGGGAGAGGAAGCCCGGGCCGGAGGGCAGGAGAGAGGAGGCCAGGTCCCTGCTCCTAAGGGATCGGGATGTGTTTCTGCAGGGTCCATCTGCTGGACTGGGCGCACATGGTGGAAGGAAAGACTAGGGTGCCCGGAGACTTTAGAGAGGAGTGTTGGACAGTGTGCTCTGACAGGACGGTGAAAAGACACAGATGTGGAAGAGAAACTCAGTTTTATGCTTGACATTTCCTTCTGCACTAGTAGAATTTGGACCAAACTGCCACCCTGGCAGGCACAATAGGCCCGGATTGAATTGGCTGTTCCTTTAAGGCCGGGTACAGTAGTACCCTGTACCCTTATCCATGATTTTGCTTTTTGAAGTTTCAGTTATCCGCATCAGAAAATATTAAATGGAAAATTTCACAAATAATTCTCAAGTTTTAAATTGCACGCCCTTCTGAATAGTCTGGTGAAATCTCCTGATGTCCTTCTCTGTTCCACCTGAGATAGGAATCATCCCTTTGTCCAGCATCTCCAGGCTGTCTACAGTATGCTGATTAGTCACTTAGTAGCCATCTCGGTTATCAGATCGAGAAGACGTAGTATATGCAGGGCTCATTACCATACACAGGTTCAGGCCTCTACTGCGGTTCTTGGAGCATATCTGCCAAGGATAAGGTGGCACTACTCTATGTGGTTCTGCACGTGCCATCATCCCCCCCTACCCAGCCCTACAGAGCCTTTGGCTCTGGTCCTGTGAGGGTATCTTAAAGACTCTAGGTCTAGGATTTTTATAAAACGACCATATCACCCAACAGTCTTTGGCCTGAAACTGCCTCCTGAGGGTGGGGTGGATGCTCCGTTTTATTGTTTCCAGTCCTCTGAGCCAGCCTCTCTCAGGGTCTGGCACTGGTTCGTTCTCCTGGCTCGTGGGACAGAGCTGACCTCTGATCCACTGTACCCTCAGGTCAGTTCCAAGACACCGCAGGACATCAGGTGGGGGTGCTGGAGCTGCCTTACCTGGGAAGTGCAGTGAGTCTGTTCCTGGTGGTGCCCCGTGACAAAGACATCCCCCTGAGCCACACTGAGCCACACCTCACAGCCAGCACCATCCACCTCTGGACCACCAGCCTGAGGAGAGCCAGGATGGATGTGTTCCTGCCCAGGTGAGCAGCTGAGTCCCCCTCACAGGTGCTGTGCAGCCAGCAGTCAGAAGAGCGTAGATTTGCACACAGGTGGTCTGCCTCTAGGGTCTGTGCTTAGCCACTGGGATGACTTGTTTAATGTGTACCCCCAGAAGTTAGGCCAAGAGGAAGTGACCCTAGAGTTTGAGTCCATTTCAGAGCCACCGCTGGCTAGCTCACGGCACAGACTGAAATGAACTAACTTCCCAGAGTCTTCCCAGGACAAGATATTCTGCCTTCACTGGGCTGGACTGGAGCCCCCCGAGGACCCCTGATCCAGCCCTAGGCCACAACCAGTTTTTGGAGAGGAAATGCTCATGGTTCCCTTGTAGGAACGTTCCCCAAATCTTATCCCATCGTAAGAGTATACAACTGCCATTTTTCCAAAACCAAAGAGATAAGATGACTTATGTAACTGAGCAAGTACAGATAAAATTCTGATCAGATGCCAAATTAAGACATAAAAATATGACACTTTAAGTCTCTATGCAGAAGGTTCTCATTCTTTCTAAATGGAGGTGAACTCTCCTTTAAGAAGACCCAATAGGTACAAATACAAATCAAAAAGTGAAGTGGCAGCATTCTATTTTGCTTTTTCAAAACAAAATATATTAGCGAAACTCATAACTTTACAAAAAGATTCCTCTTAGGGCTTCTTTAAATGATGAGCTTCTGTGATATATTTGAAATCAGAGTACATTTATAACCATTTTTTGACCAGCATTAAGCAAGGAATGTTGTCCAGTAGCCACTAGCTGCCTTGGCCTCTCTCCACTGCCTGGGCTTCCAGTAGGCAAAGGCAAAGTCCTCGGCAGTACTCCCTCAAGGAGTTAAAAATAAATCTATGCACTAGAAGGAAAACATACAAAGAGAGACCCAGCAAGTTAAGGGCCAAGGTCTAAAGTGAGATCTGGCATAGCCCAGGGCAAAAGGTGCACTTAACTCTAAGGTAAAGTGTATCTCTCAAAACGAAATATTTGGAACCCAAACCAAAACACAAAGACTGAATATTTCAACAGATCTCTCAGGGAGGGAGCAGAAGCAACCCTAATCTTCCTATTATATTTGAGAGAAACTTGGCAAGGGAAGGAAGAGCAGCGTTCTATGTCAAAAGTAGAGAGAAAAGGAGGCTGCTGCGGGAATTTGCCACAACCTTTTTGGGTTTAAGAGACAGATGGTGGGCCTCATCTTGGAGCAGCTCTTCCCTGGAAGAGACCCCAGGGAAATGCCCAGCTCCACTGAGAACTCTCCACTGTCCTGATTCTGCTTTTAGAAGTCTCAAACCCTCAAGCAGTGATCCTGAAAAACGCTGGCAGGCGGGGAAGGCAAGCCAAGGCAGAAATCTTAGTAACACAACTATTAGTTAGCACTTAACCTCATTCTGATAATTTTTTAAAAAAAATCTCCTTAAGACTACCAAGACTGCTGTCCAAGGATAGAGGTTTTTAGGAAAATTAAGTTATTTCACAAGTAAAACTAACCAAGTTTTTATTTGTTTGTTTTTAAGCTAGCTTTAAATCCTTTGGGGAACAAAACAGAAAAAGTAAAAACTGTCTTAGGTCTAGATTTAGGTATAAGCTTTGGATCATGAAAGACACAAAGTCAGCTTTTAGGCAGGAATTTACCTCTCATTCTCTCAAATCACTCATTCTTCTTTTAGTATGACCTGCTCTACAATCAGCAGGCATTTTTTGTTTAACAAGAGCAAAAAATTTTGCACACTGTGGGTAGCAATGCAAAATTGTGTGACTATGAGATGTGCTTTCAGGTTACACATCACCAAGCAGTGCACTGGTAGATTCTGGATGAATTATGGTGTCTAGCTTCCAAAGTAACCTTTTATGTATAAATAAATAAAAAAGTGCATAGGGACTGTTAATCTTCATGAGGGATGCTTAGCATACTAAAGAAATAATCAAGAAAACCAAGAATGTGTTAAGGGTTATTTATAACCACAATCATGTGATGTCCCACAAGAAAGACTAATAATGTCAAATATGTATGTAATGAATAAAACATTTGATTATTAGGTCAACATAGAAGGCTGAACAGCGTTTTGATATTAGACATAATATATATCTTCTTAAAATCCACCAGATCCCACATACTCAAAAAGAGTTTTGCCCTTCCTCCCAGGAGCTGCTGATTATCATGGTGTGTGGTTTATGCTTTTCTAGGGGTGTTTCTTTTTTAAAAAATCAAGATATAATTCACATATTATAAAATTCACCCTTTTAAAGTACACAATTCAGAGGTTTTTAGTATATTCACAAAGTTGTGTAACCATCACTACTAATTCCAGAACCTTTTCATCACCTCAAAAAGAAACCCCATATCCATTAGCAGTCACTCCCAACTCCCCTCCCCACCTCCCAACAACCTCTGATACTTGCTCTCAATAGATTTGCCTATTCCAGAATTTCATGTAAGTGAAATTATACTATATGTGGCCTTTTGTGTCTGGCTTCTTTGCATAATATTTTCAAGGTTCATAGTAGCATGAATCAATACTATCTTCCTTTTTATGACTGAATAATATTCCATTGTATTGATATACTACATTTTGTTTACCTATTCATCAATTTATAGATATTTGGGTGCCTAGACACATTTTGACTTGTTTTAACTTGTTGGCAACTAGAAACAATCAAGTGCACATTTTTTGTGTGTATATATATTTTCAATTATCTTGGATATACACCTGAGAATGCAATTACTAGGTCATGTGGTAACCCTACATTTTACCTTTTGAAGAACTACCAGACTGTTTTCCAAGTCACTGCAGCATTTTACATTCCTACCAGCAATGTGTGTGGAATCCAGTTTCTCCACATCCTTGTCAACACTTCTTAATGACCATCTTTTTATTTTAGTCATTCTAGTTGGTGTGAAGTAGTATCTCATTGTGCACTTCATTTGCATTTCCCTAATGACTAATGCGGTAGAGCATCTTTTCACGTACTTGGAGAAATGTCTTTTTTGTAGAAATGTCTATTTCAGATGATTTACCCATATTTAAATTGGTTGTCTTTTTGTTATTGAGTTGTAATAGTTCTTTATTCTGGATACTAGTACCTTAACAGATTTACGATTTGTAAATATTTTCTGTCATTCTGTGGTTTTTCTTTTCACTTCTCAATGCTGTCCTTTGAAGCACAAAAGTTGTTAATTTGGATGAAGCTCAATTAATCTATGTTTCCTTTTGTTTCTTGTGCTTTTGATGCCATATTCTTTTGAATAGACACCATTGTCTAGTTAGGGTCACAAAAATTTAGGTTTATGTTTTTTTCTAAGAACTTTATAGGCTTAGCTCTTATATGTAGGTCTTTAATCCATTTTGAATTAATCATTGTATATCATATGAGGTAGGGATTCCACTTCATTCTTTTTTGTGTATCTATCCCTTTGTCCCAAAATCATTTGTTAAAATGATTTTTCTTTCCTCCACTGAATTTTCTTGGCATCTTTTTCAAAATCAATTGCCCATAAATGTGTAAGTTTATTTCTGGACTTTCAATTCTATCCTATAGTCATAGATGTTTGTTTGCCAGTTCCACACAGTATTCATTACTGTAGCTTTGTAGTGACTTTAGAAATCGGGAGTGTGAGTCTTTCAACTTTCTTCTTTTTCAAGAGTGTTTTAGCTATTCTGGGCCCCTTGCATTTTCATATACATTTTAGGATCAGCTTGTCAATTTCTGCCAAAAAGGCAGGAGGGATTTAGACAGGGATTGTGTTGAATCTATAGATCAATTTGGCGAGTATTACTTTCTAACAATATTAAGTGTTCTGAGCCATGAACTCAGAATATCTTTCCTTTAAGTTTTTCTTTCTTTCAACAATGTTTTGTAGTTTTCCATATGCAAGTCTTGCACTTCTTTTATTAAATTTATTCTAAGTATTTGACTCCTTTGAATTTTTACTTATTTTCAGATTGTTCTATAGTGTATACAAACACAATTGATTTTTGTATCTTAAACTTGTATGCTGCACTTCAGTGAATTCATTTATTAGCTCTAATAGGTTTTTTTTGTGTGTGTGTGTGGATTCTTTAGGGTTTTCTATGTATAGGACCAAGTCATCTGTGAACAGAGATAGATTTACTTCTTTCTTTCTAACCTGGATGCCTTCTATTTCTTTTTCTCATGTAATTGTCCTACTCACCCTCCAGTAGCATGTGAAATAGAAGGGGTCAGAGTGGACATTCTTATCTTGTTCCTGATCTTAGGGGGAAACCTTTCAGTCTTTTACTGTAAAGTGTGATACTAGCTGTGGGGATTTTGTAGATGCCCTTCATCAATTTAAGGAAGTTACCTTCTATCCAAAGTTTGTTGTATGTTTGATGTTTGTTTGTTTGTTTTTAATCATGAAAGGGTGTTGGACTTTGTCAAATGCTTTTTCTGCATCTATTGAGATGGTGGTGTGGCCTTTGTCCTTTATTCTATCAATATGGTATAGTATATTAATTGGTTTTCATATGTTGAACCCACCTTGCATTCCTGGGATAAATCCCACTTTGTCATGGTGAGATTTATATGGTGTTGGATTCAATTTGCTAATATTTTGTTGAAGATTTTGCATCTATATTCATAAGGTATATTGGTCTGTAATTTGTCTTTCTTGTAATATCCTTGTCTGGTATTGGTAAAGGGTATTTTTTTAATCAAGTTATTTTTGTAGCATTTCTTCTGGATCTGCCTTCATAGCCATACAAGACAATCACTCTAAGCTTTTATAGTCATACCTCACTTTTACTGCTGTTTTTAGTTTACAAAAAATGTATCACCCACCAAAAATCACATTTAGTTTCAAATAGCCCTTAATTAACTCTTTCTCAATATAATTGAAAAATAATTTAAAAATCACAATGGTAACAGTAAGTGCATGGGCTGTGCTGGGGATTGTTCCAAGCACTTTACAAGGATTCATTCATTTAATCTTTACAACCCTACAAACACGCATTACAATTATGGTCATTTCACAAATGAGGACTGAGACAAACAGAAGTAAAGTAACTTCCCACGGAGGTTACTAGTTATGCAGGTAGTTACTTGATCCAGGATTCAAACTCAGACATTGGATTCCCAAGTTCATGCTCATAACCACTGTTTCAGCAACTGGAGGTTTCAAAAAGGATGTGTTTTCAGTATTTAAGAAAATTTCATAAGAGATGGTCCAAAAATTTTTTTGAGAAATGTCAGCATATTTGGAGAAAGTATATTTCTTTTTTGGAAACTATTCTGAAGATTCAAAATATACCTTTATGAGAAAGTATGATATTTTTGGTTAAAGTATGAGTCACACTGTCTTGTATAGCAATGAAGACCTTTGATATTAAATGGTCTTATTCAATATTTTTACTCTCCTACAAGTTCTGTATTATTTATAGAAAAAGACCATCTAATTTTCATTTTGATCTTTTATATTCTCAAAGAAAAATAATATCAGCAGCTCTTTTAAAGGATTTTTCAACAGTAAACCTTTAAATGCCTTGTTCCTGGGGAAATATAAAATTGGTGTGCTGATTCTTTATGCTCAAAGGGTTTACTAGGAAAACCAAGGCTTTAAGTTCCATTCTTTTCCTACTGTGCTCCAAAGGCATAAACTGCACACGGCAAATATGAAAATATATTTTATCCAGTATAAACACTCTATTAAATAAAATACTCTATTAATTGTCAATAAGGCAATTAGTCAACAGCCTCTTTTCTGCACCTACTATAAGTGAGATGCCACACGAGATGGGAGGTAGCAAAATGTAGGTGATTAGAGCATGGACTCTGCACACACACAGGCTTGATTTGAATCGAGGTCCATCACATACTCATTATGTCATCTTGGGCAAGTTTCTTAAACTCTTTAAGTCTTGATTTTCCCATCTGTAAAATGAGGATAATAATAACATAGTTATATGAAGATGAAATGAGATAATCCACATAAAGCTCTTATAGTATCTAGCATAATGTAAGCACTCATTAAATATTAATTCTTATTAAGAAATAATAACAAATTGGAGCCTGGCACAGTGGGGCACACCTGTAGTCCCAGCTACTCAGGAAGCTAAGGCAGGTGGATCACTTGAGGCCAGAAGTTCGAGTCTAGCCTGGCAACATAGGGAGACCCCCATCTCAAAAAAAAAAAAGTGTTTAAAAAATGAATTGGGATAGCCACTCTTCTCAGGTAGTTTACAATATCATAAATGACGCTAATAGGAAGCAGAATGTTCTATATATCATAAGAGCAAAACAAGGTGTTAATGGGGCTTTAAGAACCAAAGGTAACAAAATAGCTGAAGAAAAGGAGGAGGAGGTAACAACTGAAAAATGGATAATAACTAAAAGATAATCAAAGTCAATGGGAAGACTTAGAATGAACAGCAGGAACAAGAGTACAGAGGTGGGGAAGAGCTCTGTGTGGTCAGATTAGGGCTTATGGGAAGGCACCATGGAAGATGAAGCTGGAAATAAATCTGGTGGAGCCAGCCTGACTTCCAAGTTAGGGACTTCGGACTTCATGTGGTGTGCACAAAAGCATATTGAGTGAGAATTTTGAAAGTTGATGGTTTGTTTTTGCTTTTCAGGTTTAGGATCCAAAATCAATTCAACTTAAAAAGCATTTTAAATTCTTGGGGAGTCACTGATCTTTTCGATCCACTCAAAGCTAACTTAAAAGGAATTTCAGGTAAAAATGGTTCTTCTTCCAAACTTTCTAGCCTTGTGTTTGGGGCAGTTTTATAATACTTTGATTAAGGGATTCTCGTTTCCACAGAGCCTTCAGTGGTAAACAATCAGAGTCAACATTATGTAAAAGATTAAGAAAGGTGCTCTGTTTGATATAAAAATGTGTTGCTTCTACTAACAGTCAAATTTGGGTCAGATCTTGTGAGGAAGGGATGTTTCTTCAGGCCTTAATCACGGTTTTCAGATACCACCTTCACCATGGGGTCAATGTCCACAGTACACAATAAAGAGACCCTCCCTCTAACCATCATGACTAGGAGTGGACCCAAGGCATTGCTGCAGTAATAGATTCTTCATTATGACCTCCTGCTGTTCCATCAGCTTCACAGGCACCCTTTGTTTCTACACCCTTTTCCTCTCTCCTTCCCTATACCTTCTCTGTCCTCTTCTAATAAGCTAGTCTTGAAACCTTCCCTCATCTGTCCAATTTCCTTTCTTCAAATTACCCAGGCTCTTACAACCTTGCCTTAAAATGTTCTCCTTTCCACCAACCATGTTGAATTTCTTTGCACATAGTTGAATTGCTACTACCAATCAATACATGCTGTTTGCTTATGATAGGGAATTTATATCAAATATAAACAGGGAGTGAATGCCAGAACCTATGTTCTACAATCCTCTCAAGACACCATTAACTAAACTATTGCCAACTGAGAGGCTCAGGTTTGTTTCTACTCTGGATATTAAATTATCTGTGCAAAGATGATACTGTAGCTGGTATTTCCATTGGCCTTGACATTTCCCTTACCTGAAGAGCTTGAAAATCACTATTTTGAATTCTAGAACATCATAATATGGACTTTTCTAAATTTTGGCTCAGAATCTTCCTTCTTAAGCAATCACAGGAAAATTGAGATTTTGACCCACAAAAGAAGTCTTGGTTTGGGCTTTAGATGTGACCAGATTGACAGAGTTACTTATCAAATAAAACACAGGAGTGAGAATCTATTATACAGAGTTTAAAATCTACCAGCTCTGTACTCATTGCCTGAACACGCGAAGAGATAAGCAAAGCAATAGTCAAGTTTGGGCATAGTGTCCACAACGATGCTGGGCACACAGTGGGATACCAAGTAAATATTGTTGACTTGGTCAAATGACTCAAACAGAAACTTTCCTTACTGACACAGGCATAATCTGACATTTCAGGGAAAGGAGGAATACTGAAGAGAAAAGATCAGAGGGCAAGGAAAGAGCAAGGGATGAAGAACTTAAGAGAATTCTATGTTTGATAATGTGCAAAATGTAACCAGTGTCTTCTTGCAACTCCAGAGCTCAGTCATGGCATCCCTGTTGTTGGTGGTGATTTTGAAAATCAGAGTTCAAAACTTTAAGACCATTCTTGACCTTTCCTTCTACATCACTATATTCAGTGAATCACTAGGGCTTACTGACTGTCCCTTCATAACTCCTAAAGCTCTCCCTTTTATGTCCTAAAAGTACATTCTAATGTGCCATCAACCCTGTGTTCTCAAACAGGACTGATCTTAACACACATCATGTAGCTCCCCTATTGGTGAAGACTTCCAAGGTCCACAAACTCCTCTGGCAAGATCTAATAAGTAACTTGGTTTTAAAAGTACCTTTTGATACCAAACCTTTTTTTTTTTTTTTTAAATGCAATTCAAATCTACTTATATTTGCTCAAACCAGCAGAAAGGTAGGCAGGCAGATCTGGCTTATTTAATAATTATCAAGCAATTATCATGTGCCAAGTGATGGCACATTTCCTACTGACAAAACGTGCCAGCCTGGTAATTTTCTCTCGTGAAGTTTTGTTCCTCTAAAGCAGGGGTCAGCAAACAATGGCCTACCACCTACTTTTCTAAAGTTTAATTAAAACACAGCCACTCTCATTCATTCATAAATCATCTATGGCTGCTTTCCTGCTACAACAGCAAAATTGAGTAGTTGAGATCTCAGACACCATATGGCCTGCAGTGGCTAAAATATTTAATATCTGGACCTTTATAGAAAAAGATTGCCAACCAAAGTATTGCTTCTTAATGTCCTTCTTTAAACATAATCAAGAGACTAACCACTTCTCTGCCCAAATTGGCTTTCATCTTAATATTCTAGAGACAGGGCCACCAAATCTCTCCAAGAAATAGTTTCCTCATTCTTAAAATGGGGGTAGCTACCACTCACCACACACCTTAATTGTAGAAACAAAATCATTTACATAAAGTATGGCATCAGCAGAGACCTTGCCAGAGAGTAAGTGATCAGAAAATGCTGGCCTCTCTTCTTCCAGTTTACAAGGGATTACCAAGCAGTTTTGTGCTATTGATGGAACTGCAACAACCACAGCAGACATTTGGCCTTTCGGTCCCAGAATCATTTTACTCAAGTTCTCTTTCCCCATTTACAAGTCACTCATCTCTTCCTTCTTGGCATCAAATATTTTTTTTGCTGCCTGAAGGACTCATTAAATATTATTTCAAGGCCCAACTGAAACCAGAGTGTAATTTCCCCCCAGTCTCCTTGATACTAGATGTTATGCAGCTTTTAAGAGTAATTCCCGTTTCACTCACACTGAAGATGCCAGCTAAAGGTACTCTTCTTAAGCAATCCCGCTGGCTTTAGGATCAGCAGGCTTTGATATAGACCCATGCCTCCTAGTCCACAAAATACTCCTTGTGCACAAACTTGAAACTCTGAAGAAACTGTCTTCTTCTTGGCTTTTGTAAGTAGGTAGTTTTCAATCTCTGCTCGGTAAGAAGTACAAGTTCTCTGTTACTATGACTTAAATGAACAAACTACCAGAGTTGTTTGGTTGAGTATGGAAGTTACATAAGTTAACTCATGCCACACCAGATGTCTGGTCAGAATTGCAATAGAAAGAGGTGCGGAGTGGGCTAGAGGAGACAAATGGAGAAAGCAACTAACCATAGCCTAATTTCAAAGGCCATTTCAGATTCTTCTTAGCACTCTCTCTCTCTATCCTGGGCCGGGTACTATGTCTCTCTCTCTCTCTCTCCTCCTCTCCCCAACACTTAGTGTTAGCAACTAAGTGACAAGATGAAAAAGATAAACTAGAAACAAGTTCTGGCAATAACATTTTAAAAGCCACTAACTCTGCCTACAGAAAATAATAATTGTAAAGACAAAACAGCAAATGATATGTTTATCCTGATTTATGAGAAGCTGAGGATTAAATGTAGGGACACAATGTTTATACAACATCATGTTACGAAGTATGACCAGCCACACCTTTTAAACTTTTGAGTATGACCAGCCACACACAAAGAATAATGGTCTCCACCAACAAAGCACTGAAACAATCATTTGGCTGAGACTTGCAGATGACCCATCCTATGCCATGCCTTTATGGTTCTACAAACACCAATCGGCATTTCCTTACAAGTTTAACAAGGTTAAAGAACATTAAGGCCATTTGTATAGTGGTAAGGGGTGTCTATTATTAATTCATCCAGCATTTACTAAACACATTTATGTACCAAGTATTCTTAATGTAAGTTGGGCAAAGAAATATTTAAAATGATTAAGACATCATTTACGCTTTCTAGGAGCTAATAGTCTAAAAAGGAAGATAAACACCCTAGAAGATGTTACAGAAGAGTGGAGAGTATGCCAGCAAGGAGGGTAGGAAGAGTATCACCCCTTTGCTTTGTATACAGAATGTATTGTAGGAGCAAGGGGGTTTATGGTGGGCTACAGTTTCCCACAGTATGTTCCCAAAATGCTAATCCTGTAAATCTGGGACAGAGAATGGTGTGGGTGGTTCCATGGTTTAACACCACGTATTATAATTGTCCCGTAGAGATCCACTATAAAAGTTAGCAGATTAGCAGCTCTAAGAAGTCCCCTACTGAAAACACGAGTGCAAAACTGTTTAGTATCTCCCACATATAATTAATCATGGAATCCTTTTATAGAATGCCACCTGTAAACAATCTTGAGAACAACTTTTGGGAAAACAGGGTGTATGCCCCTCAATGGCATTAAGCAGCTGTCAACACTTCAGGGGAGTAGAAAAAGACCAGGAGAATCCCTTTGTGCTTGACTTCTTCTAGGTTCATTAGTTGTGAAATATTTCAAAAGGTACTCAATAAAAAATAATAAGAATCTGTAATATAAGATCAAGCAGTAGGAAAAATGCAAAACCACAGATGACTCCCAAATTCTCATTTTTATCACATATGTTGGTCTTTTGAAATGTCAACTCTTACCAGAGATAATATTTAAAAGATGCTGATGCTGGGGCATGGCATGCATAGGCTATGGACCTTGGTTTATGGCTGTGCAAACATATGTCAATTATTGGACCACTCTTATAGTCTGATGGAGAGAAACCATTTAAATGAAACTCTTCAGTTGCAGTTTCAAAATACTGAAATAGCCTGGACCATCTAACCAGACTCATCCACATCAACTGGTCCCATTTCTCACACTGCCAAGGTGCCCAGACTAACACAGAGACATGTTAGCTGATAAGGGGTTTTGTAGTGAATCTCTGCTTATATCACCAACATTCATTTAAAATGTTCAGACACCATCCTATATGGTAATGAAGTCATGGAAATTAGTAAAACCCTCTCATGACTCTCATAAAATAACCATTCTTTAACCCTAAAGCTCTCTTTGTAACTTTGGCACTGCATTTCAGTTTGCTTAATTAGCTAGTAAGAGGGGATAATTATTAATGATAGTGAAATTTGTTTCTTAAAGACCCTACAGAAAAATACCAACTGCTAAAATAAATCAAATTCTTCACTGGTTTTAGGACAAGTGACACTAGTGAATGTTTCTATTGATTTTTACTTCCTCTGGCCCTTCCTGTCCCCTTCACTGATGCTGGAAAATACCTGTTCCTTACAGTGAATATAGCCAACTCACAACATTCTGTGCACACCTTACTTACAAGATGGATGGAATGCCGCATATTCTTTACCTTGGTCTGGTTTTATTCTCTCATGGCATTCATGGGCTATCTCCCGTATGTGCGTGACAAACACAAACCAATTTAAGCGTTAAGTCTAAGATGAAACAAAGCTCCCTCACATATGTGTTCATCAAACTGATTATTTTAACATTCATGCCACAGATACCTCCCAGTGGCATGTTGGAGTTGACTAGCATACACTTTCTGAAAGGTGGGAATGTTTGAGTGGAGTGGAGGGGTGGGATGGGAGTGGGCTTTCAATCAGAATATTCTCAACTCTGCTTTTCAGGTGTGTGATCTCAGATGAGTTAACAGCTCACTCTAAAATGAAAGGATTGGACTGAATGATTTCTTAAGTTTCTTTTGGTTCTAAATCTTTCATTTTTTACTGTGTCATCAAGTATCCTTTCGTCTTTGGAGCTGTTTAAAAATGGCTAATGATTAGCTTACAAAAATCAGCCAATTCCTCTAAATTATCACTTAGTCCTATTTGCTAAACTTATAATCTGTGAAACTTAGCACATAGAACATTTATACTAACTGCTCTGCTTTGTAGATTCTAGCCCATGAGGCATATTAATTGCATAACTGATACACCTAAGTATACAGAATGCAGTCATGCAACACTAGACACATTCATATTACTCTGAATTGTGCCTCAATAAAGCCTGTGATAAAATCCTGTGACTTTGTCATTTTAAAGTGGCTCTTAAAATGCAGTCCAAAAAGACACTCAAGGGAAATGATCTCTGAAGCTTGGTGAAAATGATTCCTGGGCTACAGAATCTGCATTTTAACACGTAGCTGGGTGATTCTTATGATCACTGAAGTTTTGGAAATACTGGCTGAAGGAGGGATTGTAGTATTAACTAGAAATCATTTCTGAAAATGAACCACCAAAAAAAAAAATGGGGCAGTGCTCTGAATATTATTTTGGGAGAGATTACATATATTTAACAAATTAAAAGCTTTGAAAGTTTGGTAACATATTGAACCTTAAGAATTTTCCAAACAGCTACCTGAGCCTCCAGTAAAAACAAAAACGAGAATTTTCCACTCTTTCCCTAGCTACACAGTAAGCAGCATTGGATACTATAAATTTTGTAAGTACATTTTTAAAGAATGTGTTCTAAATGTGTTAGAAAAATGTTAATGAGCAATTCACATTTCTATCATTTTCTGCGGTTAGGCCAAGATGGCTTTTATGTTTCTGAAGCAATCCACAAGGCCAAGATTGAAGTTTTGGAGGAAGGCACCAAGGCATCTGGAGCCACAGGTATGTTCAAACAGAGAATACCCAGTCACACTGCTCACCCATATCTACCTTTCTTAAATTTACCTAGTTGAATCTTCACACTTCTGAATCTTTCCATAACCCCCAAGTTCAGGTGTGGTATAGCACTTTTTAAAAAGGAACACTAAAGAAAATAAAAAGTTTTTGAAAAATGATGGGGAAGAGGAGATACCCATCCTATAAAAATCATTCTGAAAGTTACCTTCAATAAGGAATTTATTCCATGGAATGTGTTCAAAACAGGAGACAGGATTGGCTAGATGGCATCTTTTAATTTTCCCATTTGCACCCCCATCACAACAGTAAACAATGAAATGCCATTAGGATGCTTTGATTTCTTTTAAAAAATGGTATATAACTTACTTCATAACCAATAGTTATTTTCTTAAAAATGCACAGAAAATGCAATGGGATTCTTCTTTCTTTCCTGCAGCTCTGCTGTTATTGAAAAGGTCTCGGATTCCTACTTTTAAAGCAGATCGGCCATTCATCTATTTCCTGAGAGAACCTAACACAGGTATTACAGTGTTTTTGACAGGATTCAGATAAATTATTTATCAGTGTCTCTCTAGCAACAAGGGCTCATTTGTCCACTATCCCCTCAAAAATAAGCATTCTTTCTAGCTGTTTTTATGGTGCTTCAGAAGCTTCCCAGTTGCTGTCTTGTATCCTAAGAAAGGGAACTATTTCATAAGTACAAAGAAACTTATCCTCCATGTTTTTTACCTTCTCATTCTCTCAGCTCATATATAGTTAATGTAGATTTTTAAAAAATGCTATAGATTTCTACTTCTGAAGATACTTGGAAAAATTATGAAAGCAAAATAAATTATAAATCTTTCCCTTTTTTTCCCCTTTGTCCCCTAGCTTTCTTATCATTTTAGAGTTTTTTTTTCAGGTCACTAGAGTATACCAGAGTAGTCCTCTTGTGATCCTAGTATTCTAATGAATGCACCTGGATTTCTATACTGTTCTGTTGATCTTTCTCAAAAATCAAATGTTTGCCCTAGTACTTTTAAGTACTACTACATAACCTTATGGTAATCCAAAGATGGTGTGGTACCGGCAAAGCCTCAGTACATCAGAAGGACACACAAATATCCTTAGGCTTCGACAACATTGAACAGTCTTTAGATTATTTCTCTTAATGTTCTTCCTCCCCCACTCACAATTACTTAGCCTAGGAAGGAAAAGAGATTCTCAGTTAAGAGTTGTTGGCAAGTCTAAACAGTGTATTAAAAAGAAATAGGATAGAACAAGACTAATAAAATCAAGCAAAGGTGGATCTACTTTAACTAAACATCAGGCATTATTTTTATTTATGGAGAAAAAATGTCAGAAGTTAGGATAATGAAAATTATGCATAGTTTTACATAAATTGTTAAGGAAATACTGTCAACATCATTTTATCTGAGAATCATTTGCATCCTGCTGTACCTCGTGCTAGAAATCAAAGGAACATTTTTGTGACGAGAAAGATATAAATCATTCACTAGAAAATAATCTATTTGGGATTATTTGGGGAGAAAAAGTCCATCAACAGAATATGTCTTCCTAGTATTTCACCATGATCATCCCAACCCCATAATGATTAGATGAAAATATCACTTATCA
The DNA here is from genome assembly GCF_049350105.2 of Macaca mulatta. Lineage (NCBI taxonomy): Eukaryota > Metazoa > Chordata > Mammalia > Primates > Cercopithecidae > Macaca > Macaca mulatta. Next base: position 30,600,433 of record NC_133422.1, read on the forward strand.
CCCAGAACAGGCAGCAGAGAGCCTTCTCTCAGAAAGGACACATCAAAAAAATGAAAGATCAAAAAAAGGACAGGTTCTACTCCCTAAAGAAACAAAGAGACAGGACTACATTTGAACAGAAAGGTCATTGCCAAAAGCCAATAGCCAATAAAGGTTGATAGGTAAAAGAGAGATTCTGATTTTGGAATTCAAGTGCATAAAAATGATGTAAAATCCTTAAACAAGGAAAAGACACACCACTATTTCAATGGTAGGCGTTTTCAGAACTGCCTCAGTAATCAGAATGAAAATATAAGGATAATCCAAAACCAGTTCCACAATCCACCGGAATTCTAATAGCCCTTGTGACTTTATTTACCTCTATCTGGGAGGCATTAGCTCACATCACACAACACAGTGGCTGCTTTTCTGGTGATGGTTATGGAAGAGTTTAGAAATGAGTCTCAGCCTTCATTATTCCAAACTGACAAATCTTACTAAGACCAACTAATGAATCAATCAGCAAATGGGAAACATGGGAGACATTTAAAAAAAAAAGATTTGAAAACCTCAAGATTAAACTTTCCAAGAATATCATTTGTCGAGCCATAAGTCATTCAGTGACATAAAGGGCCTAAAAGACATGATGTTCCCCCTAGATGTAATCCCCTTCCGACAGTAATTATACAATAAGTATTTTCACTAATTTAATATACCCATAGTTTTTTGTTTTTAAATGAAAAAAGTCTGAGGGAGATGGGATATTAACCTTTGGTTCTAATAGGTTTCAAACTCTCCTGACCAGGTTTTAGGATGAGGTGAGAACAGTGGCAGAGAGATAAAGGACAAAAAGAAGAGATGAACAAAACTGCTACTTTTCACCTCCCTCCAGGGTTCATTCAGAAAAATGTATTAAAGGTCATGAGCAATCTGTGAAAAAGAAAATAAAACTTTCTTATAAGGAAAGCTGCTAAATACTGGGATAGGCTGAATCTCTTTCCTAGATACTCTTGTTAAGCATGAATTTTTATCTGAATGACTTCTAATCCCTCCTACTAATCCCAGAATCTAAATACATATAATTTAGGAACAGACAATATATTCTGGATTTTGTGTAACTCTCATTGAATTTAGCAATGTGACTACAGGCAATTACCTTAACAATTCCACCTAGTAAATGTTATCTTGCATTACTTAAAAGTATTTTTATAGACGTAAACAAAGCTTAAAGAACTGCATATGAAAATACTATATAATATTAAATTCTTTTTCTTGACAGGGTTTGTCTTCAGTATCGGGAGAGTTTCAAATCCCCTAGACTAAATGCATGTTCTCCACTTTCATCGATGCTTTTCTTCATAAAGTTATAATTTTGCTATACCCTTGAAATTTAAAAAATGTTCTGATAAAGTGTAAAAAGCTAAGGGTATGTGGTTTTCAATATCATAAACCTAAAAATACTTCAGTTTTTAAATTTTATAAGTTTATTTTGCCTACTCTTAATCCAAATCTATTTTGACCTTCTTTTCTACCAGTTACCCCCAAACCACTAAAAGGCACAGCAGTGATCTATGAATGGTGAGTGAGTCAGGCCATAAGATCGCTTCCTCAGTAAGGATATTCTAGGCCATGTTGAATTGAGGGTGGAGAATGAATACTGTGGTTTTCCTTATCCTGTGAAACTCAGGGGGGGATGCAAAATGAGGAAAGTCATCTTAAAGGTGTTTCCTTTCCATTTAGCTTATAAATAAAACAGAGTTTAAGTGTGAGAACAGCAGAGCAGAACAAAGAGGCCTCCAATTTGTTGTGGGCTTTTGCAAGCATGGCATAAAACTGCTAAAGGCTAGATATTTCAGAGTATGTAGTGCACTCCAAACCTACCACTCCCTAACAGCTTCAACTTTGTGCCACCCACAATCCTAGTGAGAAACGAAAAGGTGTTGAAGGAAACCAATAATATCCAAAGTTGTCTGCTTTTTAAATAGCTTTTAAAGTATCTATCTGCCCCAGACAAAGTCATTCCCATAATCTAGGCAGAAATGGGAGTATGTTGGCATGGCCAACAAAAACTACAAACATATAGTAAAAAGGCAATGCAGATTATGTAACATGTAATTACAGTTAGGCTTAACAAACATGAACTTCAAGTGGTGTATTTTTCCAATGCTAAAAAGCAAGGCCTTTAAAATTCCATTATCTTAGGACGTTTTTAAATGATTACTTTAAATGTGATTATTTCCTAAACCACACAAGAGTAAAATAGAGCATTTATTGATGGAATAACAAAAGTGCTTTTCTTAAATATTCTTCAAAATACATTTGTACAACTTACAATAATATATCCAAAATAACTGTATATACAAAACATTACCTAGTTTTAATGTATGTGCTTTTTTCCCCAAAAATTACAAAGTAACTTCTTTTTAATTTTTTTTGGCAAAGTTCAACCTTAACAGAGGTGACAATTTTAAAGGTTGGTTTAAGAAAATAGAACCTGAGGGAAATTGACACGCAAGAGTCAATGACAAGCAAGAGATTTGGAGGAATATTTTTAGTTTGTTAAATAAAAATGTTTTTTAGAGTGATACTTTTCACATTACAAAAATAAACCAAAATGAAGAAAAGGTCACTGTAAAATGATGGAAAAAGGATCTGTAGATTTGCTTTTAGTATTTCAAATAGCCAACAATGCATGTCAGAAAATGAATGCAAGATCACAACAGTCTTGTATTTACTTTGTATTTGAAGAAGATAGTGAAATAAGTGGCCACATTCTATTTTCTTTTAATTGCTATTAATATGGTTGATCTGATTGGCTCTTCGATGAATTTCATCCAAGAAGTTCTCCAGTTGTTCTATTAGCATTCGTTTTTTAAACCTGTATGAAAAAATAAATAGTACTCTCAATTACTTTTTAATGAATAGTATATATCAGTATAATTTTTTTAAAAAAGGAGAGAAAATTGCTTGGGGAAGATTTTTCAAAGTGAAATGAAAATAGAAAAATCAATACTATGAAAATAGAAAATATGTTGAAAGATTAGCAAATTATTATACCAGTACAGTATTTTAGTTTGTCCCTAAAACACTCTATACCTAAACAATGGGAAAGAGGTTGTTCCTTCCACAACTGAAAAGAAAAAGGAAAAAAACAAACAAAAAAATCAAAAAACTAATATATTCAAAATATATTCAAGGGCTGCAAACACTCTGGTGAAATCTGGGCTCCCAAAGCAAATACTTCAATAGCTTCTTCTCATGCTCTTTGTAAGCTGAATGTTGAAAGGAATGTGAACAAAGTATGAATATAAACTCCCACAAAATGGAAGAAGAAATGAAAATTGGGCAGTAGCATTTAAAAACCATGGTATTCTATTATAATTTGAAAGCTAGCAAATCAAGGATAGACATCTATAATACAGAGTATAGCAAGCAGTTAAAGTTCAAGTTACAACTTTTAAAGATTTTCAGTAACAAATATGGGCAGACTAAAATTGCGTCTACATAATTGCCGATGGTTATAAGAATATCCCAAGACACTGGACATTTTATTCCTACTTCCTTGCTAGTTGGAAGCTAATATAAATAGCCACTGTAATACTACACAATTCCCTAAAAGGTGGCAGAAGTGAAGTACAGATACCGGGAATATAAATTCCTAATGAGGTTTTAGCTGACAGAATGTTACCATAAAGACCATAATAGGTTAAATACTCAAAAGTATATGAAAAGTTATAGCCTTATCTTGATCCTGCAAACTGGCCTATGCTCTAGCCACTCCAAAAGTATGAAAAGAAAAGAAAACTAGAAACAAAAACCAACTTTATCTAAAATCTTCACGTGTAGCATAGAAGAGACAGGGGGACAAGGTGTGTGTTTACATTTAGAAGGTCAAATAAGATAAGCCCCAAGTTTTCTTATAATACTAAAATCCCCAAAATATTGAAGGGAAAATAAAAAAATGTTTTTAAACTCATACAACTATGTTTTCCAGTTAATTGCACTTCTTAATTACCATTTATAACCTTTATCCACCTTCTTTATACAGTGATCCCTCTGTATCCATGGAGGATCGATCGATTCTAGGCCTCCCTATGAACACCAAAATCCATGAATGCTCAAGTCGCTTGTATAAAATGGCCCAATATTTACATGTAACCTGTGTACATTCTCCCATATGCTCTAAGTAATCTCCAGATTATTTATAATACTAACACAGTGTAAATACTATATGAATTAGACTGAATTATTTAGAGAATGACAAGAAAAAAAAAAGCCTGTACATATTCAATACAGACACAACCATCCATTTCCCCACCTCCAAATACTTTCAATCTGTGGTTGCTTGAATTCAGTGAATGTGGAACCCAGGGATACAGAGGGCCAATGTACTAATGATCCTGGGCTACTGAAACAATCAGAATAAGGCCCATTTGTCCAATTCTGGTCCCCTTAATTACGCTTTCCCATGTAAAAATAAATGACATTCAAATATGTTATTTTTAGTCACCAATATTAATGCATAAAGGAGAAAAATTAAAGGTTGCAAAATATTAATGTAAAGATATCAAAAAGCTACAGAGAAGAATAAACAAGAATTCTCCAAGTATCTAGTAATTTGCAGGGAGAAAAGGTTCATAATTCCTGAAGAATGTGTGTGTGGCTGTTTTCTAAGTGAACTTCTTTCAATAAACTAAAAAAGAGTAAGAATTTATTTATATGTTGGTATGCCATATACATTTATAAACAACACAAGTGCAAAACAGATACTGTTAAAATACTGCCTGTATAAACTGCGGACTCATTTATTCACCATTTCATTATATGCAATAATTTATTTACCTTGATGCTTCTTTAATGACATTTTGTAAAAATATTAGTCTTGTTTGTAAGCTGCCTTGCACATGCTTCAGTAAAGTGAAGATTCTTTCATATTCTTAAAGCAAAAGAAGCAAAAAGAAAAATTAAGTGCCTTTCATTTGTATTCTTATTCAATATTCTTCTTTTGCAATTTATTATATTAAGATATACTGAGACAAAAACATTCTACATAAAAATTTCACCACTCATTAGAGATTTTATATTTTAACATATATGTAAAAGTACATAGCAACAAAGATAAAACAACTAATCAAACACTGCTTTGTAAGTAAAAGTTCCTATTAAGTTATCAAACATAAAGCTTAAAAGGATGAGTAAATAGCTTTTTGGTAGTATCACTAAAAAATAAGAACAAGTGGCCTTTACAAAACTCCATCCTTACAGTTTAAAATTCTAACAGCTAACATGGGGTAAGTGGGAAGTGGGAGTAAAAACCAAACAGGTTAAGAGTGTTATTCCAGTTTAAAGTTTTCATATGAAACTCTGCAAGGGCTATAAACATCTAAACTCCAAGGACTGATTTGTACCCATTTCTGGACCACCCAGGTCACTGTACTACCCCAGGGCAAGTGATGTGTTAACATCCTCTAAATGAATGCCAATAATACTGAACTTTTTCCCACGAAGGTCTTTTGTGTTCATATACCAGATAGCTTTCGTAACTTTAGTTTTTCGGCCTAAACATATCCTATAATATCACTATCATAGTTTAACTATTAAACATAGTGGTAGGCGCTATGACAAGAACTTTACAGACATGAAGTAATTTAATTTTCAGTATATCGTTTGTGAGCTAGCTGCTATATTAAATTCCATTGTTGGTCAGAAGAATATTCAAGATTATGGGTTCCTGTCATGGTAGGAACTATATGTAATTTATCTGTACAGTGTTGCTCTGCTCTTAGTCCCTGCTGCCTACCATACCTAGTACCTTGGAAATAGAAGATATTCAGTGTTGGTCAGATGAATAAAGAATCTTAACTGAGATGTTGTTCAAGACAGATCTAGAATCATATCTATTCTTTTACTACAGTTACTTGACCTTTTTTTTTTTTTTTTTTTTGCTTTTTTGAGCACATACAGAAATCAGATCTGATGTTCGTCTCTTATTATACATACTTCTTCCTGGCTTTCGGATCTCTTTCATTATTTGTGCTTTTAATTCGGTATTGACCTCTTCATGGCTTCTGCAATGCATCAATTTCTTTCCTTTGTTGAGTGAAGATGCTGGTATGTTCTCTTCAGCACATTGTTCTTTATCTCTTGGCTCCTCATGATTTTCTAAAAATCCACCAACAGTGAGGTCATTGGTTCCTAAATGGTCATGACCAAGAGCCTCCATATGATTGGTTGGCCGTTCCAGTAAACCAGCTGGAGAAGATGTTGAAAATTCAGTATCCATAGCATTTGGTGTAATGTCTGATGAAAGTTGGTCTGCAACATGATTTTCAACCACATCATGTATTATTGAATCATTAGTGGTCTCTGAAACTAAAAACAAAGATATGGGGAAAAAATTATGAGGCCCAGTCTCAAAGCATACAGTAAATAAAGCTACAAAAGAACATTATTACAGCAAGTCACAACTGATTTCCTTGACTAATGCAAGTTAACAAATAATGTGATACAGTTCTTAAGCATTGCCAAAGATACAGTAGATTTCAATGTGACACATACACAGTATTTACAAAATATTTACAATTTTTGCCCTTAGAGGAAAAAATAAAGTCGATTTCAAGTAGTTTAGTTTTCTGGTTTATTCTATGGCAATTTTATTGAAACAAGTAGGTTGATACTTCAATGAAATATCTATGATCAAAATTATCACGGTCATCTATCTCTACCTTAGAGAGCCCTAACTCAATATGCCTTATACATCTGGTATCATTTAGAGGTAAAAGTAAATACTGGGTAGTTTTTACTTTCTACTTATACTTCTGCCTTTAAGTTCCAAATTCTGCAGGGAACATACCACCAAACAGGTAATGTTTTATAGTATACCCTTCTAACTACAGAATCTAGTCATCATTTATTCACCAGTGCAGAGCAACCTGGTGCCCACTTCAGTTCATTAGACTACTAAAATTGAAAGCTCGCAAGCCTTCCTCTTAACACCAGATTATGAGACTTGCCCCACAGAAAGCAGCTGAATTTTAAGTTCTCTGATTGCTTACCAACCTCCAGGATACCAGCTGATTTCATCTCTACTGTCCTCATTTCCTGTCCAAACTATTAACTCAATTTACTCATATTCCCCTATACATTCATTTCCACAAATCCCTCAAATTCCTGACTCTCTCCTAAATTTGATTCCATGATTTGCAAACTCCCCTTTACTGAATATTCTGTACAACTTATGCTTTAACTGAAACCCAGCTCTCCTGTATGCAGACTGCTCTCCTTTCCAGACCAAAAGTAGAAATTGCTTTCTCTTGCACCCTCTCCATAGGCATAAAAGGACATGCAGTCACTGAATCCTTCACTTCCTAGTGCTATTGCAAAATTACTCCCTTGTACTCTTGTGAGACTCAACCATGCCACTCACACTGTCTCTCCTTATCACTATCTTATGCCAACCTCCAGGGCACAAGCCTGTAAGACACTGTTGTCTCTGGCACTCAGTTACAGCCTTCCTTCTGTTGTGCTGAGCTCCTATCAACTCCAGTGGGGAAGGCGCCAAGTTCAAGAAGGCAAAGAAGAGATCTAGAGCCAGTAAACAAGACAAGGGGTTTTGTCGGGGGCTTACATAAAGGGGAGCGACCCCAGTGGTGGCAAGCTAGGCAGGAGAACCACCTTACGTACAGTCCAATGGCAGTGGGCTGGACAGGATAACTGCACGGCCCAGTGGCAGCAGGCTGGACAAAAAAAAGGCAACTGCTTGCAAAAAGTATGCAGTTTATATTGTATTTTCACTTAGCACTCTTCCCCCTAACAACCTCCACCTGGCAACCTTCATTTAACCCAAAACAAAGGGCCTCAATCCCCTGTCTGGCCTGCATTCACTTCACAATGGGCTAGGGGCTCAGATGTTCCTCATAGATAGGGAATGGATCTTTCGGTTAGCCACCCTATTCCCTAGCTCAGAACTCCCAACCGCCTGCAGGTGTGTCTGCACGCAGGGTCATTCTCAGGGTATGCTTCAGTTATTGCTATCAAGTGCATCTGCCATGCACATTCCACCCCCAGAGCCCTTGTCACTTCATTCTTGGTCCTTACTACTACTTGAAATGTGGTGTGTGGACAAGCAGCAGCAACACCAACAGAGAGCTTGCTAGAAATGCTCATCTGCCTCAGACTGAGTAAATGAGAATCTGTAGTTTAACTAGACCTCCCAGGTGATTCACATGCATATTCAAGTCTGAGAAGTGCTGTGGACTTCAATGTTTAAGCAGATCATCTGGTAAGAACCTGGCCTCCCCGTTCCCCAGCTTCTCTCTAAAGAACTTACATTTACACCTTCGCCTTTCACATCCAGACAAATTCAGAGATGGAGGAGTATAACCCTCGTCTTCAAAGTACTCCTGCTACTGCTCCTTAACTCAGCCAGACTTTGACTCCAGCAATTCCTCTACTTTCTTTCTCCTATTAACCATATCCCTTCTAAGCAGCCAATTCTGTATCAGGCTTATATCCGATGATACATCACTTTTACTAATGTCTTAATTTCTCTTGTTCTACTGTCTTCCCATAACATCTGCCAAGCAAAATCCCATCTCTTGACTCACTCTATCTGCTTGCCCCAGACTCACTCTATCTGCTTGCCCCAGACTTGCATTTGGAATCATGAGCACTGCTGAAGAAATAGGGTCCAGCTCTACAGAGTGGTCACAATCACCATCTCTACTTGGGTCCTAGGCACTGTCTAGCAATCTTATCACAACCTTTTCTCTCTCCCACAGAGATTGTTAAGCTCCCTCACTCTCTTCAAACCCCTGACTTTCCCAATATCCCCTTCCGTCTCAGCAGTATACTTCACCTTGTACCTCACAGAGCTCAAAAGAAAAGCAAAGCCATGATTAAGAGACTTCCTTTACCTCCCTCTTAACTAAATTACACCCTCGCCACCACGCTTCCCCCACATTCTGCATCAACTGAGGGAGCATTCTTCTGTGCTCTAGACCATTCCCTCTTGCGTTCTCAGTAATTTTGTGCTGAGTATGCCTTTTCTCATTTTCATTTTCAACTTCTCCCTATTTACTGGTTCCATCACCAGCACTGAAACATGCTCAAGCATCTCTGATCTTAAAAACAAAGAAAAATCACCATTTTCAAAACCCCGTGAACTCTTCCAGGTACCATGCTCTTTTCCCATCTTCCTTTTACAACTAAACTTAACTAGCTGTTTATACTCATACTCATTGTTTCCATTTTCTCACCTCTCACTCCTCCCATAACCCCTTATTAGGCTCTGCCCCTTTACCCCACAGAAATTGCTCTTGCTAAGATCACCAAAGACCACAGAATTTTTCTATTTCTCTTGATTGAACTGTTTTTGTTGTTGTTATTGTTTTGTTTGTTTTTTAAGTATTTGGGACAACTACCCACCCAATTATCTTGCCCTTTAGCTTCCATGACATTAAATTCTTCCCTATTTTCTCCTATCTCTAAAATTCTTCCTTCTCAATCTCCTTTTCTGCTTTCTTATCTTAACTTTGGCACTTTCGAGGTTCTGTTCTGAGCTTTTTTTTTCTTGTGTTTGCCTCGGTGAGATTTTATTCAGTGCAATGGGCAGTAATCTGCCTCTCATACTACCCCTCTAGCCCAATCCTCTTCTCCTGAGTCCCAAACTCAATATGCATCTTCTAACTTAGGATCTCCACTTGATGACCTAATATGCACTTCTAAACTAAACTCATTTATTATTTATTCTTCCACCCACCCAGTGTCTCTCAAGACAGACGCCTGACTCCTCCCACCCTGCTCTGGTCCCAACATCCAACCAGTAACCAAATCCTTTAGTGGTGTGTCCAAGTATTTCTCAAATACATATTCTTCTTCAAACCCCTCTGTCAGGTCACCAGCATCTGTTCCCCAGGTTTCCTAACTGATTCCTGTGCATGCACAATTATTTAACAACATCAAATATACAGTCTGTGTCCATACTCTCCAACATGTTTTCTGTTTGTGGAAAAGTTTGATTTTGTTTGATTCTGAGTAGAGTTAAGGCCTATACATTGCAACTGGCTTATGTATCTCTTAAACTACATTTGCATCTGTAAAATCCTGCTGTACCTCTTTTACTATGTATTTTTCTGGGAAAAAACCAACAGATTCTTTGTCCCACAGAGTTTTCTACAATCTGGATTTTACTAATTGTATCCCACATGTTTCTCTGCCCCCTGTATTTCCTATAAATTGGTTTGATTACATTGATGTTCAACTTTGGTTTTTGGGGTTTTTTGGTAAGACAACTTCAAAGGCAGTATTGGATACTTCCATCAGCAGTCATAAAATATTTTGTTTCTCTTCAGTTAATATGCTGTAAGTATGACCACTATCTATAAGTGATAAGTCCATTAATTCATTAGGGTTTCCCTATATTCATTCTTGCTCCTCTCTGATAATATTCCACACACATTACAGTCAACCTGGTCTTCATAAAATGCTAATCAGATTAGGTCACCTTCATTTTAAAACCTTTCAGTGGATTCTCACTGTTCTTTAGAATAAAGTTGAAAACAGCTTCCAAGGCCTTCCATCATCTGGCTTCTGTCTTTCAGTTCTCACATTACCTCATGCCCAACACCCTTGCTATACTGGAATTCTTTAAATTCCCTTAATGCCTTTCTCTTTATGCCACTGCACATACTATTGCTCTAGTATAAGCAAATGCACAGCTTTTGGCTTCGGCATTAACTTCCTCAGTAAAGTGCCTTGACTTCATTGACTTAAATCCTCTTGCCAAATGCTTCCACAATATACTTGACATCTTTTCTGTAATATTCAACATACTTCTAGTATCTGTTCAATGACTGATCTTCCTTGCTGATTATAAATGAGGGCAGAGATCACTCCTATCTTCAGTGGTATACCTCAAAGCACAGCATTATCCAAAACAGCATACATATTTAATAATTAGTTGACTTCAACTGAAATTGAAAACCATCTTTCTGTGGATAGTGATAATGCTCCTTTCAAAAGTATTATTTTGAAAGATTTGCAAATGATATGTTAGAACATTATAGCTAATAAAGCATCATAAATATAAGAAATGTTCAAATGTTCATTAAGACATACAAAAATGATCATATGCTCATTTAAACAAATATCTTCTCTACACATTCATTCACTCATTGTACTACTAATCAATTTCCTTCTATAATCTATAACAAAAATCTCTTCCTTGAAAAGGAAGCAGCAAATAATGTTTAAGAAAAAAACAATTCTTACTTTTATGAAGAGGAAGAGGTTTAATAAGATCTGGCTGTGCTTGAGTTGTAGGTGCAGGTGGTCCTTTTCCCCCGATATGATTGTTTACAACAGGATTCTGCTGTCTGCCTCTTAGTAGTGGAGACATACACCGACGTCTTTTAGGGATCCCTTGCATATTTGGTTCTCCAGGTCGTTTATGTTTATTTTGAGGTCCAGCCACAAATTCATCTGCTTCATCTATCATCATACCCTTTAGCAAAAAAGAATACAATTTTCTTGAATTTACAAACAATGTTTAAATGGCACAACCAGTGTCAATTCCAATGAAAGTAACTATATTCTAATTATGTTGACATTTATTAGATACTCTACCAGGAAAATAGCTTCAGCTTACTTTAGTCAAATTAAGAACAATAAAACTGACAATGCCTACCACAAACAAATTACATAACAGAACATTTCAAAATTACCTTCTTATCCAGCTTAAAGGGGTTGCCAAATGTATGCAACCTTCGCGGCTGATCAGGATCAAGTTCTCTTAGTGGAGAAGGTACTTGCTTGAGGTATTCCTGGTAGTTCCCCATTTGTGCTATAGGAACACTGTGCACTTGATCTTTCAAAAAGAACACAACAGCAACAAAAGTTAACCTCACTAAGACTATACTCCAATTATTTCTCAAATAATGTTTCCTTATATATGAATGCTACCTAGTGTTATTCTAGACAGTCTTCTTTACCAACATATTCTAAATTCGTTTGGTGCAATTATAACCACTGCGACAAAATATTTTAAAATAAAACTTAAAACACTGATTTCATCATCTAAACAAAACAAAAATTGCCATTAATTTCAGTACACAGAAAGTATGTGTGGCTGGGCGCAGTGGCTCATGCCTGTAATCCAAGCACTTCGGGAGGCTGAGGCAGGCGGATCACTTGAGGTCAGGAGTTTGAGACCAGCCTGGCCAATATGGCAAAACCCCATCTCTACTAAAAATACAAAAATTAGCAGGGCATGGTGGCACGTGCCTGTAATCGCAGTTATTAGGGAGGCTAAGGAGGAGAATCGCTTGAACCCACCCAGGAGGCGGAGGTTGCAGTGAGCCGAGATCACACCACTGCACTCCAGCCTGGGCGACAGAGCAAGGCTCTGACTCAAAAAAAAAAAAAAAAAAAAGTATGTGTGATCTTACCGTGAAAGGTGTATCTCTTCTCTTCTATGCTATTCCAAATAAACAGAATTTAATTATAGTAGAATTTGTAGAAAACGGAAGTACAGTATGGAAAAGAGAAGCCACATAGCTAACCCTTTTTATATAAAATTATTGTTAGAACACTTAAATCAGAGGTGGCAAAGCTTTAAAGTCTCATCTGACTTGATTTATAGTAGGTGCCATGGAAAAAGGTGAAGGAATTATCAGAACATGTCATGAAACTGGCCATCCGGAGTTAAACCATCAGATACTGGTATATCTCAAGAAAATGACTGAGATAAGAAAAATCACTTATTTTAAGTATACAGTTTGACAACTGGTGCGCGCGTGTGTGTGTGCATGCACGCATGAATGCATGAGAAAAGCTATAAAAGGAAACTAAACTGTTAAGAAAGGTTGTTACCTCTAGGGAAGAGAATTTGGGGCAACAGTGATGGTAGGAAGAAAGGTAGAGAGTCAGGGATGATTCACCTTTTACTTCATTTGAACTTACAATAAGAATGTTATACTACTATAATAATTCTTTGAAATTTACATCACCATGCTATGCTTTTTCAGACTATAAAGAAAAAAAACATTAAAAATACCAGTATTAAACTATGATCTAACCTTCATCCTGTCCTTTAAGAAATCTGCGAGTGCTCTTCAAAAGATTAGATCTCATTCTTGTTAAGTGATCCAAAAGATTTCGTCTTGGTATGTCATAAGCATTTCTAAATGTCTGTGGCTTCAAATCCTATTAAACAACATTCAAGGACAAATTTATTGTCAAACATAGAATTAAAAGAGACTAAAATCTCTAACCTGCAGCACAGGTTTGGAAATAAGATATATAAACTAGTTAGCTTAAAAAAAAAAATAAAGACATATGACATAATCTTAATGTACTGGTTCAGGGCCAAAAGATGAATATTTGGTAGTGAGATCAACCAAACAATCTCAATTCACCATCTAACTCTAAAGATTTTATTATATATTCTGGATAAAAGAAGTAAACTCATTTAAGTAAAAACCAATTTCCAAATTTTAAAAACCAAAGTTTTTTTAGAAAACAGCTTTAATGTGTGATTTATGTACCATAAAATCACCTATTTTAAGTATATAGTTTGATGTGTATTAGCAAATTCATAGTTGTGAAACCATCATCATAATCCATTTCTACCATCCCCAAAAGTTCCTTGTACCCACTTGCAGTCAATCACTATTCCTGTCCCCAGGCAACCACATGATTTGCTTTCTTTCTATGCTCCATTTTATAAATGGAATTTTGCAGTGTCCAATCTTTTTTACTTGGCTTCTTTCAATTAGTGTGATGTTTTTGAGATTCATTGACATTATTCGTGTATCAGTAGTTTGTTCCTTTTTATTCCAAGTAGTCTATTATATGGACACACCACATCTTCTTTATCTATTCACCAGTTGATAGGCACTTGGACTGTTTCAAGTTTTTGGTTATTATGAAAAATGTTGCTATGAATTGGCATACTAAGCCTACAAGTAGATGACTGATTGTACAACAAATTTATGTTTACCTTCTTAGGAAAATACCAACTATTTTGTATCAGTAATGTTAGGAGGGTTGCTCCACATTCTCATCAATACCTGTATTTTTTGTCTTTTAAATCTGTCATTCTAGCAGTTACGAAGTAGTATCTTGTTATGGTTTTAATTTGCATTTCCCTAATGGCTGATAAGGCTGAGCATTACTTCATGTTCTTACTTGTATTTGCATATTTTCTTTGGTGAAATGTCTGTTCAAGTATTTTGCCCATGTTTGTCTTTTTGAGTTATGAGTTCTTTATATATTTTGATACAAGTCCTTCATTTGATATGTGCTTTTCTCCCAAGCTGTAGTTTGCCACTTCATTTTTCATGTTTCTTTTAAAGAGCAAAGTTTTTTTATTTTAATGAAATTCAATTTATCAACATTTTTGGTATGTGCTTTTAGAAATCTTTGCTAAGTCAACATCATGAAGATTTTTTCCTATGTTTTGTTCTATAAGTTTATAGTTTTAGTTCTTACATTTAAGATCATGACCACTTCAAATAATATGAGGTAATGGTCAAATTCATTATTTTGCATATGGATATCCAATTGTTCCATTTGTTTAAAAGACTGTCTTCTTATCCACTAACTTATTTTTCTATCTTTGTTAAGAATTTACTGTGTGTGTGAGGGCCTACATCTAGACTCAATTCTGTTCCACTAATTTCTATGTTTATCCTTATGATAGCACCACACTGCATGGATCACTGTAGTAAGTTTTACAGTAAGTTTTAAAATCAGATGATATAAGTCTTCCAACTTTATTCTTCTAAAATTGTTTTAGCTATTCTAGGACCTTTACATTTCCATATAAATTTTAGAACCAGCTTGCCCATTTCTACAAAAAGGCTGCTGGGATAAAGATATCTGTAACCATGAGTACTCACAAAGCATTTTTGGACCATGCTGTGGGCCTAATAGGGTCATCAGTTTAAGTACAAAACTATAGTGAATTCTACCATCCACTATTGCAACTTAAAGCAATTTCTAAATCTCTGTTTTCTCATCTATAAAATAAACAAGCTGGTTTACTCTTCATCAATCTATCCATTCATTCACACACCATGTACACTGTTTTAATTCTAGCAGTGACAGTATAATCATTATTCTGCAAGGGTACAGAAGTACTCTTTAAAGTCTGGATAAAATGAATGTCAGAATTAGCAGAAAATGTGATTTATCCAGTAACAGAACAGAACAGAACTACAGTAGTACTAAATTCATATGATTATTACCTTATTCAGCAAAGCAACTTGGAATCCAGTGTATTCCTTCATATTAAGGTCTAGCAGTCTGTGAGGGACATCCTCTGAAATTCCCTGGAGGAGTTGTTGAAAATCTTTCCTATACGCCATTGATAAACCATGTGATCGGCTCCGGACTTTTATTCCAGTTTCCTGTACTACTTTTTTGCCTACAGATCCAATGACTCGATCAGATTCTATTTTGGCCTAAAGTAAAAATAAGAATTATCTTGATAAAATCTAAATTAATAAATCAGATACTAATGGTTATGATCTTCTATAAATTAAATATATATTTTTTAAGTATATAAGAAGTTAAAAACTCAAGTAGCATAGTTTATGTCAAGTATTGGGTAAATTAAACATAGTAAACAACAACATCTTATGATTTTAAATCATTACAACTCTAAACTTTTGGAACAGGACAAACACACTTTCAACTTATTGTTTTATTTATTAATACCCATTATACTTAAACCATGAAATGTAAATGCACACTAAATGAAATGTGTATTTCCAATTCAGGAGTGATAGAAAATTATTTTTTAAAAATCATCGTTACATAAGACATTTTTATTAGCACATCAATATGGCAAATAATTATGCAGTTCTTCCCTGGAAAGCAAGAAGCAATGTTTTGACTCCTCCCAAACTGCTTTTTGATTTGTAGTTAAGGTAGTGAGTCAGAAGTACTGGAAAAATAAAGTATTTCATAGGACATTAACAATTTCAGTCAGTTAAACTATATACTGCTTGACTACTATGGTATTTATTAATGTGATTTTTGGCCAGAATGACAAACTTCAGTGTTTTCTACAAACATTTCAAAGAAACTCCCATTCTGAAAGAAAAATCTACAGGTTTCAAAACATAAAGAAGTTTTTTTTTTCTTTTTTAAGGAAAAATGACTTTCTAATCTAAATTTCTCAAAAGATAAATAATGTTCACATATAGGAAGTCTAGGACCACACTCACGAAGCCATTTTCATAAATTAGGAATTATTATACAATTTTCTTTTTTCTTTTTTTTTTTTTGAGATAGAGTCTCGCTCTGTCGCCCAGGCTGGAGTGCAGTGGCACAATCTTGGCTCACTGCAAGCTCCACCTCCTGGGTTCACGCCATTCTCCTGCCTCAGCCTCCTGAGTAGCTGGGACTATAGGCGCCCGTCACCACGTCCGGCTAATTTTTTGGATTTTTAGTAGAGACGGAGGTTTCACCGTGTTAGCCAGGATGGTCTCGATCTTCTGACCTCATGATCCGCCTGCCCTGGCCTCCCAAAGTGCTGGGATTACAGGCGCGAGTCACCGTGCCCAGCCTATTATACAATTTTCAAATTAACATTTCAAACCATAGCACACCATGGGCGTGAGACAGAATTATGTAATATATGGCTCTAAAATGTAATATATTAATATAATGGAATTCCATTAGAACCATCAAGAACCAGCTTTAACCTGTTTAACTATCTTAGCCCAAACCATTCAAAATACTTAACGGCTCACTCTATTTCTTGATATTACCTGTTGACTCAGTTTTTTGAGGTATGAAATGACACTGTAACTAAGTCCATATTCCATACTGTCTGCTATTAGGTTAGGTGCTCCCATCATCCTAACAGCTTTCTTCAAGGGCTATAGGAAAAAAGAAAACATCATTCAATATTAAGCTTATTAAAAACTTATGGTTCCATGTATAGTCTGTCTTAAAATTTTCTCCAAAAAATTATTTCCCCTTCTTCTCCTCAATAAGGAAGTAACACAATCATATTTATGTTTCAGTAAAATGTTTGTCAGTGGGATGAAAGGCCATCTGAAGTAGTTAAAAAGGATTTAGAGGCCATAACAACTCCCCAAGACAAGAAGGATAAAATACTGGACTTCCTTGGTACCACTGGGAGATACTAGGAGATACTGGAAGAAATGGACAGAAGACACATTATAGAGGTAGCTCTGGGTAGTAAGTGAAAAACACTCAAGGAAAATGCAAGATTTCCACTTTGAGTAATTAGCTGCTCAACCACTCACTAGTTACATGATTCTAGATCAGATTATAAATAAGCTCTCTGTGGCTTAGTTTCTCATTTGTAAAATGAGGATAATAACAATACCTACCCCTTACAGGGTTGTCATGGGATTAAATGAGTTAATACACATAAAGCATTTTATAAAACCATTGGGTACAAAGTATTAATCATTACTATTATTATAATATGCTGAGCTGAAAAAAACAAGCTCTGAAGGAAACATAAGCAGGAGGAAAAAACAATCTAATATTTATTATGGATGTGGTAACTGAAAGTTACCTTTCAATTTTAAGGAGAGACTGAGAACTACTCTGTATGACAAAAAATATCACTACCAAGAGTGTCTAGCATATGTGAATGGGATAGAGCCAGAAAAAGGATGATAACCATTGACACATTAGAGTGTATAAGCACTGGTGTCAAACTGAAATCAAATCCCAGCCCTGATATTTAACACCTATCTGGCATGGCTAAATCCTCAGGGTTGCTACGAAACATAAATGAGTCAACATATGTAACAGTTCCTATTCAAAGTGTTTGTTCTTTTTTGCCCTTCTACTTGCCAGGCACTGTGTGCTAGACACATTCAATACAACTTATCTCTTAGAACTATAAAATGTCATGATTTTCAAAGCTCAAGAAATTAATCTCCTAATTATATTAGGGATGATTTAGAAAGATTATTTATAGCCAAATGCTATAATATTCCTGCATCAAAAACAGAAGTAATACATAAGTGATTTTAAGTACTTTTGTTAAAAGGTTACCTTTCACAAACTAAATCATGTATTTAATAAAATGCATGTTATTGGTTTTACCTACTATGATACACTAGTTTTGAAGTAATGAACTCCTCTAAAGCATATGGTTCTATGAGAATATACACTTATCCACCTTACAAGGTGTTTCTAGAGATTTGGGAAATAATACAACAAAAACTATTGTGCACCCTTAAAAAGAAATATAGTAGGCCCTACATATCTGTGGATTCCGTATTCTGTGAATTCAACCAACCACAGACTGAAAACGTTAGGAAAAAAAAAAATGGAACGTTGCATCTGTACTGAACATATACAGACTCTTTTTTCCTTGACATTATTCCTTAATCAATATAGTATAATAAGTACATACATATTAAGTAACCTAGAAATGGTTTAAAGTATACAAAAGAATGTGTGTAGGTTATATGCAAATACTACGCCATTTTATATGAGGGACTTGAGCATCTGTGACTTTTGGTGTCCATAGGTGATCCTGGAGCCAATCCTTCACAGATACTGAGAGACAACTATAATCATAAAACTATAATTTAAAAAGGTAGTACAACACTCGAGGTTAAAAGCCTAAATCTAAGCCAGACTGAATTTCAGGCCCCTCATCCCCTCACATGTTAGCTATGTAGCCTTGTGCAAATTATTTAATTTTTAATGCTTTAGTTTCCTCATCTGTGTAACAGAACCAATAATCATTTCTACCTCATAGGGTAACTGTATAAATTACTGATGTTGCTTAGGACAGTACCTGGTCTGAGTAAGCAGTACATAAATGTTCTCGTGATCATGATCATCATCACTACTCTGCAAATCACTGAAACCTCTCTTTACCTTTACATCTATAGTGGTCATTTGTATACTCAATTTTCATGTCATTTAATCTACAAAAGCAATAAATAAAAGTTTACAATACCCACAATAAACCATAAGCATAATATAATTAACAAGTTCTTCTTTTTTTTTTTTTTTTGGAGATGGAGTTTCGCTCTTGTTGCCCAGGCTGGAGTGCAGTGGCACAATCTTGGCTCATTGCAACCTCTGCCTTCCGGTTTCGAGCGATTCTCCTGCCTCAGCCTCCCGAGTAGCTGGGATTACAGGCGCCCGCCACCACGCCCAGCTAATTTTTGTATTTTTAGTAGAGACGGGTTTCACCATGTCAGCCAGGCTGGTCTTGATCTCCTGACCTCAAGATCCGCCCGCCTCGGCCTCCCAAAGTGCTGGGATTACAGGCGTGAGCCACTGCGCCCGGCCAACAAGTTCTTTTAAATAATATTCTTACCCCGAGATAGTAGGGAGGCATTGTCTTCAAATAACTTTCAAATGACTGTCTCCACTTCAATGTTGGTTTTGCTTTATGCACTTTAAACAAGTCATCTAGAAATGTATAATGTGAACAAACTATCACTACTCATTATTTTCACACATAGAAGTCAAGTCAAAGACGCTTCCTTTTTAAAGTCTGCCTTGTTATTTTTGAGAGAGTAACATCAGACTTTTCTTTAACATGAAAGGCAGTAAGATTTATGGTTTTGTCATTTTCTATAAAATGAAAAGATGTCAATTATGGTCTAAAAGTACATGTAGGAATTAAGTTAGAAACAGAAAATACACAAGGAAAATCTATGCTCTCCCTAGACCTAGACACAAAGCAGATTTGAAGACAGAAACAAAGCATGCATAATGTTTTCTATAAAATATATCTACTAATATTTTGGCTATAACTTTTAAATTTAAAGTGATTTCATGGAGCGTAAGTTTTCTCCAACAGCATTTCTCAAAAGTGATAGCTAGATGGTACCTAGAAACTAACTTTAGGCTTTTATCATATTATTTTGGAACAAACTCCTTTATTTAAAAAATATTTGCCAAATGAAAATTAAAGTATAGATAAATTCTTAGAAAATGCACTCAGATCTTGTTAACTATACTATGCTTCTACAAAATGTCTCATTTCAAATGGAAAGCCTACATTACCAATTCTGTTAGAAATCTAACCTGCAGAAAAGTTAGAATATTTAATTAAAAAATTTAAAATGTAATACCTTTGGCTGGGCACAGTGGCCCATGCCTGTAATCCCAGAACTTTGGGAGGCCAAGGCGGGCAGATCACCTGAAGTCAGGAGTTCAAGACCAGCCTGGTCAACATGGTGAAACCCTGCCTCTACTAAAAATAAAAAACTTAGCTGGGCATGGTGGTATATGCCTATAGTCCCAGCTACTTGGGAGGGAGGCAGAGGCAGGAGAATCGCTTGAACCTGGGAGACGGAGGTTGCAGCGAGCCAAGAATACGCCACTGCACTCCAGCCTGGGCGACAGAGCAAGACTCTATCCCCAAAAAGCTAAAAAAAAAAAAAACAAAAAAAAACCTTCATTAAATTGCAGACTAAAAAGTGTTACAGTATCATCTTTTAATTTACTATAAACACAAACAGGTTGTTATCTTTTCTTCAAGATGTTCAATATTTTAGAATATTCGAAATATTTTCATTGATTTCCAAAAGACAAGAAAATCTATAAGGAAATGCTCTTTAGGAGAACCTTTACATGCTAAGCCAAGGAGAATGTGACAAGAATGACTTACCTAAGAGGGGAAGAAGGACTGGATAATTGTAAGGCATCACAAATAAGTTGACACAGTTCAGTGCTGTACTGGCTTTCAAGTAACCAAAAGGATGACCAAGTTCACTATATTTTGCACTATTGCTCACGTACACCTGTTAGAAAGGAGCAATTAAAACTTTAATAACCTTTAAAGAATGTTATATAAACTACTGATTCAATTCAGCTTTTTAAGAAACACCTCATTTAAATTTTGGGGTCACTGTAAGTTGTTCAGCTCACCTGCCAACAAGTTTGAGGAGATTTCCTTTCCAGGATAAATTGAGTCAGTGGTGAAGGTTCCAACTCATATTTGTCAAAAGGAAGTTTATCAATAACCATTGGTTCACAGTCTGTACAGGAAAACTTCACTACAGGATGAGATGTACGAGGTGGCTAAAGGGGAAAGTCTTGTAATTACTATTTACATGAAATTCCAGAAACAAAACTAAGTATCCCTCATTATCAAAATTTACTCAGTTCCTCCATCTTGCTAATAAGAGTTTGATTTACTGTTAAAAGCAACATTAAGCTGAAAGAAAACACTTGAAAATGTAATGCTAAAGTTATTGCTAATATTCAAAAGAAAAAGACAAACACTTGAAAATCTGTAGAAATGAAAATAGTTTTAGGTCTTATGCAAAATTTAGTAATTGAGTATTCATTAATTTTTACATCCAAAAAATGAGAAATGTATATGGAAACTGTCACAAGTCTTCATTTGTAGCAATTTACTTATAGAGAGTAGTGACTTCCAACGTAATCATAGATATTGATCGGTTTTTGAATATACATTATATATTTCTAATTATATAAATTATAAATGTAGATGTGCATAAAAAAATATATGCCAAAATGGTATTAAAATAGGAGAAAAACAACCATAAATAGAACTTCTAATGCTTCCTTCCCTATTCCAGCAATTATTTTGGTAAACTCTATAGGATATACACCCTGTTCTAGAGGTATAAAAAAGAAATACTTTTTTAAAAAAGGCACGTTACCTCCCATCTACCTCTTAATAGTCCTCTTTCTAAAAATCTCACCAATTGTGAGATTTTGTGAACAAAATGAGCTATAAGGAAGTAATTTCAAATTTCATAGCTACTGGCTCAGTTACTGCTTATACCCTGGTGGTTCACAAATCTACTGTGTTGGGGTCAGATGGCTCTCATTTCTCTGCTGTATCTAACTATCTACTGGACATAACCTGAATCTTCCACAGGTCCCTCAGACACAATATGTACAATTTGTTATTTCTCCCCCAAGCTACAAAACCTGTTCTAAAAACCTAGTCATTATTCTTGATATCTTCCCATCATCCTCCATATTTAACTGTCACAAAGACCTGGATAAACCGATAACACAAATTCTAAGGCACTTACCAGAACACATAAACATGGTAGGTAGTTAGTCCTAGTTGCTGCCTTCTGTTAATACTAAACTCTCATCTCTCGAGAAATGTATCTTCTATTTCTTACCACTTTAATTTGGGCCTTCATCATTTCTCAGATTAGACTAGTACAACTGCCTTTTGCTTTGTTTAGTCTCTAATCAGCCCCCCTCTGATCAATCCTATGGCAGTGAAATATAAATAGGATCATATAACTTCCCTATCTAAAATTATTCAGTAAAAGTAACAGCCAAACACCTAAAAATAGTGTCTAGACTCTCAATATCACATACAAAGATCTTCAATGATCTGGTCCCTGCCTTCCCACACCACGCCATACAGACTCCACGCTTCTGCCATGCCAAGTACTTATTTTCTCCTTTGTGTATTGCAAACAAAGTTTAGAAGAATGAGTTGGCATGTAACAACCTCTAAAAGACTTCTTCCCTCATACCCCTTCCCACTCTGTACTCCAAAAACACACCAGGCTGTCAGGCCCACCTCCTCTGGCTCTGCCCCACCCCTCTATGACAGTTGGCACACTGTATTCTATGATGTGTACATGTCTGACCTGCCCATCGACGCATAATGTTCAAGAGGCGAAGCACTATGTTTTACTCATCTTGTGCTCCTGTGCCTAGCATGCACCTGATACACAGTTTATTCAATCAGTCCACGAAACACACTTATTCTGTGAATAAAAGTACTGAGATCCAAGATGGAAAGTGGAGGGAAAGATCCTCTAGAACTTGGCAAATAAAATTTTGCATATATGATTTTGTTTAATCCTCAAAACAACCCAGTAAGATGGAGCTATAAGCCACTTAACAGATGGGAAATTGAAGCTTACAAAAGATAACCAAAGGCACTAGTTAGTAACTAGTAGTGCTGTGATTCAAATTCACATCTTGTAACTTACATTTAACTTCATTAGCAATATTTCTTCAATATTACAATTTATGAAAATTTCACTTCCCCTAATATCCTTCAGTTACTAAAGTTTGCCAGTTCTTTCCAATATTATTTATTATTCTGTCTTCCATCATCATAATTCAACCACTTAAAATCTCTTACATGAACCATATCAATAGCCCTCTAGGTAACCTACCTGCCTTTCAGCTCATCTCCCCCTTCTAATTTTTCTGCATATAACCACTACCAAATCAATTTTTCTAAAGATGTCTGTTAAAAACATCTTCAACTGTTCTTTGAATTCCACTGTTAAAAAGCTAATATTCCTTAACCCTGCATTTAAAGTCATAAAAAATTTGGTTAGTTTAATAGTACTCTCAATGTCCTATATACATGTTATGATCCACCCATACTCAGCTACTTGTTACTCCTCTAAACATACCTTGTTCTTTTTCACTTCCATATTTTTTTCTCATACTACTTCCTTCTCCAATTGAAGTCCTACCCACCCTCTATGGCTTGTAAGAATTTGTGATAGACTGCTAGAGCAGCATTAATAGATAAGGGTTGTGATACTGGTTTTGGATTTCTTTCCATTACGACTCAGGTACTGTATGTTCTCCTGTACGTGTTAAATAAATACAATAGAATAAATAACCAACATGACAGTATTTCATACAAATAAGGTATCTGTTCTGTAAGAGTTGAAAGACCTCCAGAAGAGAAAGTAAAATGACCAAAGAAATTGTAAGTTTCTCCATAAAGCCTGACTAAAAAACTATGATGGTTCTATCAGAAAAAAGGTATGAAGAAGATACTTCAATGAAATTTAGAAAACCTTAACTTCATGCACTACTTTATTAAATCCCTAATGAATAAAGGAAATATCACTTTATAAATTCAAAATAAAAATTAACCTGAAGAGCTGATACAGGTTTGAAGTGCAAAAGGTTTCAAAAAGGTTTTGTTGTATGAAACATTACTAAAGACTGCTTAATGATCTCTGAAATACAATTCTTATTTTCTAAGGGTAAAATCAAGGAGAACCACTGCCATGCTCTCCCATAAAATATCCCTTAATGCCCTCAGATACTTGGGGAAAAAAATATGGAAAGAAAAGAGTACACTAACACAACTAAATGGATATTAATCTGTATAAATGTACCCTGTTATTTTAAGAATTATATAATGAATACTGATAATTCACCATGATCACTGAGCAAACTTCATTGTTCCTAAAAATAATTCAGGTAAACAAAATCAGAAAATCTGTTCTAGCTTAAACCTCCAATCTGCAACACTGTATATAACTAAAACCATACACATCAATATGAATTTAAGACTAAGTCCTAAAAAATTGCAGGCAAACTATTAAAATTATTTTCTAAACTTTCATTTAAATCCTAAATTGTGTCCCAGAGACAAATCCTCATTTAGAGTTCAAAGAGGAAATTTTGTACCCAGAAGCCAAGAATAAAAAACGTGAGCATAGTATTAGATTCTAAAGGAAGGAGATGCCTTTCTTTTTTCTATTACTTCATAATAAACAATACAGCACACTAAAGCAAGTAACAGGGTATCATAGCACTTTGAACATCTGTCTAATCCCCATAAATTAATCACAGCTTTCACAACAGAATTTAAAACTAATAGGAAAGGCAGCTGAATGGTTACTGTTACATAGTTACAGTCTCTCTGGTACTTACTAGTGTTGGCGAATTTTGATCTGGCCAAAAAGACTCTGGAACAGGCCAATGACCTATAGGAACCCCAGTTTTAGGATTTGGTCTGACATATATGAGTTTGTGACAGCTATGCCAAGGCTGAGATCCAAAAGGCCTTGATATATCTGGCTGCCCATCTACAGCAAAGAAATTAAGACAAAGAAAGCATGTATCATAAGTGGGGGATAAGCATAAAAAGTTAAATTATATCCATTATTACTTAATAAAAAATTCCTAATATTTGTTCTTTTCTAGGTTTTCCTATTTTTCTTAAATGGCAGAACGCTATGTCCGCTTAATATTTAGACTAGATTGTAATTCATTAAACAATAAGTACAAATTCCAACTATGAGTTCGCCAGTTCAAAGGAGGTCCGCAGCATCCTTTGCTTTCCCAACTGGAACACATAAAACATGCTTTACAGTGAATATCTGTTTGATGAATGACATGTTTTCTTCATCAGATGATAAGAGCAAGCACCCAATTTGCCACCTTTATCATCATATCCCAAATGTCAAAAACAGTGCCAGGCGCACAATAAATACTAGAATAAATAAGTATTGCAAATTGACTATTTTTTAGAAATCATTTTAACTGAAGCCTAAAAAAAACTTAATAAGCAAATCTAGACGAAAGCACCTACCTTTAATCTAAAATAACTTCAGCAAAACACCAACTATCTTCAACAATTTAGTGAACATTTACTAGTACCAAACTCTAAACAAAGCATTAAAATAATTTAAAAATAAATACATTGTAACAATTCAATTAAATTTTTTTTTAAGTCTGGTTTTGCTAAAGAAGACATGACACAACTTATTGTTATCACCCTTTCCTTCCCTACAGTACTCTCTCAGTGCCCCCATTCTTTCATTCATCTCTATGATCTTTCTCTTTTCCCAGGTACCTACTTTAGTGGACCACCTCTGCCAATTATCATTAAATGACTCTCTAAATCTTTGTGTGTGTGTGTGTGTGTGTGTGTGCGTTTTGAGACAGAGTTTCGCTCTTATTGCCCAGGCTGGAGTGCAATGGCGCCATCTTCGCTCACTGCAACCTCAGCCTCCTGGCCTCTGCTCCCAAGTTCAAGCAATTCTCCTGCCTCAGCCTCCCAAATAGCTGGGATTACAGGCATGCGCCACCACGCCTCGCCTGGCTAATTTTGTATTTTTAGTAGACACGGGGTGTCTCCATGTTGGTCAGGCTGGTCTCAAACTCCAAACCTCAGGTGATCCACCCGCCTTGGCCTCCCAAAGTGCTGGGATTAGAGGTGTGAGCCACCACGCCCAGCCATGACTCTCTAAATCTTGAAATAGGTAACATACAATGCAGAGGGTCTCAGCTATAAACCATCCATTGGTTGTACTATAACTCCTTATATCCACTGGCTATTGGAAATAGTTCATGATACAGAAGCTAAGAAAAAGCCATGTGGGACTCAGCTAGAGTTAGAAGAATCAAGCTTAATAAAGCCTGGTTCCTCATTTTTGACCCACATACACCATTTAGTTTCAATCAGTTTGATCCTTGGTCCAAAAGTAGCTAAGGAGTTAAACATCTAGGATTGAACACTTTGGGAATTAAACAGCATAGGAGAAGCATATATATGTTGACAGGCAATTGTATAATACTACAAAGAAATTATACATTTGCTTATCTATAAATACTTTAAAAGGCTTTTGACTCATCAAAATGTCAGGCAATAAACAATCATTAATACAAAAAGGTGATGCTAATAGACCACCGTTAGTTTACCTTGACTTTCCTATTTAATCTTCCCTCTTTACCAACAGCCTGTCTTAATAATTTAGTCTTGCCAATCTTAAGGCCAAATCACAGTAAGTTTTCAGTTCTAGTTGAATAAACAATAAAGCAAGTTTTGAATGTCTAAAACAAAAGTGCAATAATACCTTCTACGGGGGAAGGATCTGGTCCTGCTTTTTCAAAGTTTATTACCACCCCACTTTGTACTTTCTGCACCAAGGACTCCAGACACTGATTAAGCATTCTTGGAGAACACACAGAATATGAACGGCCTGAGATTTAAAAGAAAAAAAAAAAAAAGAAGAAGAATATAGTAAACTAGTTAGTTGCAAGAATTCCTATCTTTAGCAAGAAAAAAACAACTGTGGGGTTTCTGACAGTACTAATTAACAAAAGTTCAATGGTAGAAGTTGACTAATTTCATTATCTTATGAAAGTGCACAAAAAATCCTTATTTCCAACCAACCAACAATCCCATTTTGTGAGAGTATGTATTTTCTTCTAATTATAGGTATTTGGAACATAGAATTCTTGGTCTGAACAACACACAATGAAAACAAGTCACATATTTTATGTTTTTAAAAACATATACAAAAAACACACTATCTCCAATTATTATGCAATATAATTTATCTTTAACACATATACACACACACATCTAGTAACTGTCTCCCCAAAATCTTATTCCTGCTTAACAAAAGTATTATCACTAAGATTTACTGTGCACATAGTAGATATGTAATAACTACTTAACTAGTTCATTGGCAGTTTTTAAGTATTTTAAATATTTGCGTTTTAATATACAGATGGTAGCGTGTGCTTTTCTGAATTTCACTTAGCTTACATACTTGGGAATTACCTATCTTACGTGAATTCCCTTTTTGCACATTTTAACCTATACTACTTTTGGTTCAGAAGCATTAAATACTAGTGATTTTTTTAAAAGATACGAGTGAAAAGATTTTTTAAAGAGGAATTTTCAACAAAAATATCTAGACCTTAGCTATATAATACTTTATATACTAGACACATGTAGCTATTGAGAACTTGAAATATAGCTAGTCTGAATTGAAATGTATAGTAAGTATAAAATATACACCTGATTTTGTTGACTTAGTATTAAAAAAACTCAGTAATTTTAAAATATCAATCTCATACTGAAGTAATATTATGGATATATTGATTTAAGTAAAATATATTATTACAATTAATTTCATCTATTTTTAATTTTTAAAGTGGCTACTATGAAATTTTTAATTACATATGAAACTTGAATCAGATTTCTATTATACAGTTCTGATTCAGACCAACACTAAAAACCTAAAAACCTTGACAGCTAAAACTCAATCTTTGGCCAAATATTTTGCAGTATTATTTATAATAAGCTCAATATGAAGCCCTACTCTTTTACACATTCAACCAATTATTTCAGAACACAAGCTACATCATTACATTTGACACATCAAATTACTCATATCAACTTATATTTAAGGTGATTTGTTAAAGGCTACTCAGAAAAGAGAACATTATAGACAATGGTGATTCAAATCCTCAAAGTCAGCTTTACTTAGAAAAAATAAGTATCATATAACAACTGTATAAAATAATGATGACTGTAACCTTAACAAATATCTACCAATTACTGAGTATCTATTTGCCTGGCACTGTTCCAATCATTTTATGATATTAATTTCTTTAATCCTAGCAACAATTGTATGGGTTATTTTCCCCATTTTACAAATGAGAAAACTAAAGCACAGAGAGGTTAACTAACTTTTCCAAGTTAGCATAGTGATACAGCTACAATTCAAATCCTTACAGGGTATCAGAAACTATTCTGGATATCCTTTGTCCCTTGGAAATCCTCTGTTAATTTGAAATCATACTTAAAATAGAGCATTTATATGAAGTCATACTTATCTGAAAGAATTGGTAAATTTAAATCTTTTTTCTAAGTCAATTTAAGTATATACAAAAAGCAATCCATAAAAAGGTTAACCATCTTTACATGCAAAATATTAGAAGTTTACATAAAAGCTGAGTATCTTATTTCATGAAATTTAAGCATATTCCTAAGATGTCATTAAAAAGCAAAAGTATATAAACTATGACAATTATCTCTGCTCTCCTAAGTTGTGTCATCAATTATTAAGAAAACATAAGCAAATCAATCTTAACATGAAATAAAATTACTAATCAGTACATTTTACAAAAATTGGAGAAAAAGAATAAAATGAGTCATTTGGCAAATTAAAATCAATTATCTTAAAAGTTAAAGAGAAATAGCAAATTTTGCTTTCTTTACAAAGTGAGCCTATATCCTACGTAATGTTCCTCAAGCGAACTTATTGTCTATGTCAAAACTTACTCTTTGGAATATACAACACTTTGCGCTAATGCATAAAGTTTCTAGGATCACTACTTCTATTTGTGAAAAAAGTTATATTAGCATACACCTTCAAGTCAAGAAGCTGTCTCACTTTGGGTTATGTGGAGTCCACAAAAAAGCCAAACTAAATATAGTGAGTCTAAAGGTAGTATTAGCATCTTTGTCAAATAGAGAAGAAGCAAATGAATATTTCTAAGTTGGTCAATAGTCCTTACAGAGGCTAAGAAAGTTAAATGTATTTAATCTAGAAATATCTATAAATAATTTTTATAAAATACTTTAAAAATTCCTGATATATTCAACAACATGTCTATCAAACATTTAAAAATTTATTATCGTCCTTGCACCTCCCCCAAACCTGCTTCTCCCTAGTCTACCATCTCAGTCCTTGGCACAGCCATCCATCTCTAGTGGTTCAGAACAACTGAATCATCTGGGAACCATCCTTGATTGCTTCTTCCCTTATTGTCCTCATCTTTGGTTCTCTTTTACGTTAAGCCACCTCTCACCACCTCCAAAGCTAGAACAAAGTACTACTACTAGTCTTCCTGCTTTCATTCTTGCCACTCTGTATTCTCATCTAACAGGTGAAGTGGTATTTCAGAAATAGAAATCAGATGTCACCGCCTATAAAAAGCCTTCAAAAGGCTTCCCATCATACTTGGAAAATAAAAAAAACATTTATTGTAGCCTAAAGAGCCATTCAATATTTGGCCCCTGCCTACCTCTCTAAACCTAGCTACTATTCTATTCCTCCCTATGTAAGCTCCAGCCATGCCAGCCTTCCTGTCGCTTCCAAATATACAGAGAGCATGTCCCTTTCCTTGCCATTTCCCTCGCCTAGATATATGTGTAATTAACTCCATTATTCAGGTCTCTGCTCAAATGTTACCTCCTCAGAAGAAAACTTAGAATATTCCTTCTCTGCCTCAAGTTAGACTCTATTCCCTTACTCTGTTTTGTCTTCAAAGTAGGTAGCACCCTACTATGTACTACAATACTAGTAGGTAGTACTAGTACAAAATATCATTTATTTATTTTACATGATTATTATCTGTCACTCAGTACAAAGATGTAAGCTTTCTATTGTTCCTGCTGTACTCCGAACACCTAGTAACAGTTATTTGGTATAGAGTTACCTTTACCTGGTATCAAAATAAAAATGCTTACAATGACTATAATTATGTAATTAAAAAAATACATAGAAAGAAATATATTATTATTTTGGCAATACAGGTGAATTTTTTCCAATATTTCCTTAGTGAACATGAATTACTCTATAATGGGAAAAATAAAGTACACAAATACACACATGAACAATTACTTAAAAAAATTTTTTTTTTTTTTTGAGACAGAGTCTGGCTCTATCAGCCAGGCTGGAGCGCAGTGGTACGATCTCGACTCACTGCAACTTCCACCTCCCGGGCTCAAGCAATTCTCCTGCCTCAGCCGCCCAAAAAGCTGGGATTACAGGCATGTGCCACCATGCCCAGCTAATTTTTGTATTTTATTAGAGATGGGGTTTCACCATGTTGGCCAGGCTGGTCTCAAACTCCTGACCTCAGGTAATCCGCCTGCCTTGGCCTCCCAAAGTGTTGGGGTTACAGGCGTGAGCCACCGCGCCCAGCCAACCTCAAGTTTTAAAAATGCACAGGAATTGTTAGCAGTGATTACATATTTGGATAGTGCAATACCAGTGGGTATTATCTTTTTTGTTCTTTCTACTTTTCTGGTGTTTCCCAAAACTTTCTTTAGTGAACATCCTTTAAAAAAGAAAGAAAACACATTATTCAGAGATATGAAAAGGTGAGTGACATTTGAGCGGCTTACCTTATTGCTAGTAAGAGCATGAAAAGGGGCAAATAAACTATCACATCAGGAAGGATTTAGAATGTATATTTAGAGAAGACTTCCTAATTTCTTGTCTAAGATTTCTGCATCATTGAAAGATATCACCAAGGATGACTTTGGAACTTCTCCTCTAGAGATGTTCCTTTGAAAGAATAAGCAAAGTAGCTTTAATATATTACTGCCTAAAGGCAAGGATATAACTGCTACATGATATATCTCATGGTTCTTTTCAGACTCTTTGATTATACCACTCACTTCACTTCACACTGTGAATATTCCTGATCCTAGTGACAAAGTTATAGTATATTTAAGTCCCAAAAGTTCATCGTAATTCTAAGTTCAAATTAAGTAATTCACAGTAAGGAATTTCCAATGTGAGAATGTTATAGCCTCCAAGCCTTCCAGAATCTGTTAAGTAAAATCCCCAGTTAAAAAAAAAATTTTTTTAAATCAGAATTTTTAACAAGGGTGCCAGTTCAAAGCTGGAAACTGAAATTTCATGAATATAAATGTGCACCCTGCCACAGAAAAAAATACAACTGTCACCGAAAAATATTATCTATGTAAAGAGAACTGTTAGTAATTTTCAAATTTAGATGACAGGTTGTCCCTTAAAAAAAATTACATATATGCCTTTTTTGCCCTTTGTTAATTAAATTGTGAAGGCATTACAAAAGTTCACAAAAAGCATTTCTAGAAAATGAAAGCATTTAATGACATGAATAACAGTTTTCTAACTTATCTATTTCACACACCTGTGTAAGGTTAATCCCTTTTTGTCTGTGAATTTTGCAGATTTCCAAAACCCATAGAATTTTAGAAAAAATGCACCTAAAATATTAATTAGAACTTATATTTTCTCTTATGTAGCTGGCTATGATGAATCTCATTAGAGCACCAACTGTGTCTGCAGACTATGTCACAGGCCCTAATCGTAAGTAAAACAGTGGAATGCTAGACTTGCACGTTTTAATATCAAATACAGAATTTGATATTAAAATTACTTTAATAAAATTTTTAGGTGAGAACTGAAATGCTCCATGAAAGCAAAAATGCCATGTCTGTCTTACTGACTACTGAAAGCCAAAAGCATGGAACAATACTTGGTACACAGTAGGCACGCAATACATACCTATATGAAATTAATCCACCTGTTAGCTAATTCTACATTAAATGAGTTCTGAGTTGATTACATATGTATTTCACAATTTCCCTTGCTGTTCACTTAGCATAGTACCTATCTAATCTGATGTATAAGTGAAACAGAAGCTGGATAAGACCTCACTATCTGTTTCCTTTAATCTATCAATCTCTTTGCCTCTGGGAAAAATTGCACTTAACCAAGCATATCCCATCAAATATAGAGATGATCCTCAAAACATTTTTTGCAAAAAATAATGCTATGGTACTTCTAAATCATTGGCAATCTTTCTAGATAAGAAAATTACTTTAACAACTTCAAATACTAGCATTTTCTATACAAGTAGAAAAAATATTACCATTCCTTGTCATATCCAATAGTAACCACATTCTATTAAAATGAAGATCATAGACCATTATCAATAAATGTACTGTTAAAACCATATATGCCTATTAATTCCTAATATTAACTTGTTAAATAAAAACAAACATGGATGTTTGTTTTTGTACACTTTTAAAACATTCAGATAAAATCTGCTTTAAGTTACCGAATTACTGCCAGCAAAAAAACTTACCACCTGTCACTTCACACATTGGTGTGATTGCAGAGTCATCTAAAGGCACACCTGTCAACTGTTCTGATTCTACTGACATGGTGCCAGGCAACCGCAGCACTAATGCAAAGAGTCTCTGATCCCAACGAAAAGGTTCCTTGGTCAATTCACTTCCAGGCAAAGGAGAATTAAGAGGTAAATGAAGCTGAAAGTAGGGGGGAAAAAAACAGTAATAAGAATTCCACAGGCTATTTTTTCAAAAAGCCTACTTTAACTACACTTATGTTAAAACTCCATCAACTCTCCTATCACTTGAAAAACAAGCTCAAATATAAAAGCTTATTCAGACATAGCTAAAACAGCACATGATACTGTTAATTTTCTATAGACTGAAAAATATCTGTATTGTTGGAATGAATTTCAGATTTAGACTCAGTTAATTACTGGGTGCTGAATTGCTTCCCAATAAATCATTTCAATTATTCATTAAAACAACCCTGTGATAGATATGTTATTATTCTTTTCTTTTTCTTTTTTTTTTCTTTCTTTCTTTTTTTTATTAGGTGGAGTCTCACTCTATTTCCCAGGCTGGAGTGCAGAGGCACGATCTTGGCTCACTGCAACCTCTGCCTCCCGGGTTCAAGCGATTCTCCTGCCTCAGCCTCCCGAGTAGCTGGGATTACAGGTATGCACCACCTCGCCCAGCTAGTTTTTGTATTTTTAGTAGAGACAGGGTTTTGCCATGTTGGCCAGGCTGGTCTCAAACTCCTGATCTCAGGTGACCCTCACCTCGGCCTCTCAAAGTGCTGGGATTACAGGCGTGAGCCACTGTGTCCAGTCTTATTATTTTCTAAATGTAAAAAAAAAAAAATATACCTCAAAAACATGATTTGGCCTCCTGTGTCCAGAGTTAGTTCTTTTTTATTACACCACAGCAATCTGAAACATCTTCACAGCTCTTAACATTTTTAAATATGCTTCATTTTATACAAGATAAACAATCTTAAAGCATTTGTAGAAGAGTAAATTTTGTCACTCTAATTACATTTTAAATGTAGTGATTCTTACCATATCTGAGTAAATGTAGAGAGGTTTGGGAGGTTTTGTATGTGTTGCATGTTTTATTAATAATAGATGTTTCTTCCCTTAGACCTGCTAAGTTAGAATCTTTTCTGAGATTCTTAAGCATCTTACAAAGCTTTAAATGACTATAATGGGCCCTTCTATACCAACAGAGTAACAGTGTACAAACAGAATCCACATATTCATCTCAGTATCACTCAATGAGGATGACCAGACACTATGTTTCTCATGACATGATGCAGTACCACAACATCAACTATAAAGGATTCTTACTCAAAAAGAGGAAGAAAGAAAAGATTCAACCTGAATTGAATCAAGCCTTCAGTTCTACCAGTTTGCAGGGAATAGTGGGGATATAGGATCAAGTTAAACACCAGCACAAGGAAGCAATCAGTCAAATCCAGAGTGTAGGACATTATACAGGACAAATGACCTGGTTTCTCCAATAAATTAGTGGCATAAAAAAGCAAGGGAAGGGAATCCGAGGAGTTAAAACTGTTATAAAAGAGACAAAAGCAAAGATTTTTGAGACAATCAGGAAATTTCAAAATTACATTACTGGAATTGCTAATAATCTTTTAAGTGTGATAATGGTACTTAAGTATATGGTGCTTAGGAAAACAAAAATCCTTACCACTTACAGATTTTTTAAAAATAAAGTCAAGACTCAGTTTAGGGCTTTTTTCTACAAATACTGGAGTATATTTTCATACAGAACATGCTTTAAAATGATCACTTCTAAATTGTCATTTTTTATACTAATTTCTTCACAAGCAAGACCTAATTGTATTGTGTACAGCCTTTCTAAATCTCACATAGAGAAGACTTCCAAACTTGATGGGGGTTGAAGTCATTCTACACTAAAATAGATTCAAGTTTCTTCATTGACTTACATCAAACCATTAAAAAAAGAAATCCAATTCTATTCTAGGAAGAGTTTTCCTAGTGAAGCTATGTTATACTGGCACCTCTCTTCAAAAGATTCATGCCATGAGAATATGCTGCAAGACTCCATCAAGATCAGCCAAGATTTTGTGACTCTGGACAGAAGTCATGAGCTCTTTCTCTGGCACGTAAGGCAGAAGGCAGAAGCAACAGAGAAGGAATGCTGAAGAAATCTGGGCCAGGATATTCTCGAAGGTTTCCTAGCCTCACAGGCTCTGTGACAGTTGTAAACAGCTCAGGAACTCCAGGCCCTTACTGCTATTACCACATCCTGACAGAAGACAAATAAGCAAGCACTATTTACATCATCTCCTATTACCCCAGACCAACCAACCACCTTTAAAGTATTTGGGAAACACAGCTACCAAGTGCTTGGTCATTTTCTCTCTAATATCACAGAAATGTCAAAGCACCAGTGGTACTAGGTGAAGTTTCAACTGTTAATGCAGTTGCTTTGCAGAGTAATGGATACATGGAACTGTCTTGAGAATCTGGGGGAAAACAGGCACTGCGTGGACCACACACACACACACACACACACACACACACACACACACACACACACACACACAAACTAATCATGTAATGATGAGCATCTGCAACACAGACAATATAAAATGAAATAAATTGCCTTTGGCTGTACAATGCTGAATCTAGACTGAATTTCAAATATATTAAAAAAAACCCAGCAAGCATCACAAGCATATTCTAAGCATTTTATACATAGCTGTATCAATTTTATAAATTTTAGGCAAATTTTTATTTTTCTATTGCTTTTCATTTCTCCCTCCCCAAATCACCACCAACCTCTCAAAAAGAAAAAAGGGGGAAAATCCACTGTAGTTTAAATGAATTAAATAGAATAAAGAGTAATGGCAGGCAAACAGAAATAGGAAAAAGATTAAAATCTGAAGGAAAAATCTCAGGAGGATTGACTTACTCCAGGTTTAAAGTTTACAGGTGAAATTCCAGTAATGTCTTAAAAATCAAAGGGGGTGGGGAGGTCTTCCTGAATATATGGACTTTGAGAATCAAGGAAAATTGTACATAAATGAAGAAAAATATAGTTAGTCCCTAGAAAAATATGCAATAAAAATAGACAATTCCCAAAAGCAAAAAATGGGCAATAGATAAGGATACCTAAAAGGAAATCCATATGACCTATAAACATGTAGAAAGATGATCAAATACACTAGTTAACAGATAACACGAATTAAAATATTGATGAGATACCATTTCACACCCAATAAGATTAGCAAAAAACTTTTTAAGTTTGACAATACCAAGTGGTGACAAGAATATACAACAACAGGAACTCTCCAACACTTCTAGTGACCCTATAATTATATTACTGTTTGGAGAACAATTTGATAGTATCTGATATAGCTAAACATGAGCATACCCTAAAACCCAACAATGCCACCTCCTAGAAGAACTCTCATATATTTGTATAAGATGTTTTTAAAAAAAAAAAAAAAAAAAAGCAATTGACTACAGCATTATTTGAAACAGAGGAAAACTAGAAATAATTTAGAAATCCAATAAGGGAATCAATAAATAAGCTGCAGTCTGTTCACACACAAGTGAAATGAATACACTAGAACTCCTAACATCCAACATGGATAGATCTCAAAACAATGTTTTGTGGGTAATATAGCATACATACATATAAGAACATATATCCAGAAAGCACAGCTTAACAAATTTTCACAAGTTGAATGCCTTTGTGTAACTAAAATTTGTATCAAGAAAGGTAACTTTACTAACTTATGCTTCTCTCCAACTGAGTTGTTTTGCCTGATTATGAACTTTATAAAAATGGAGTATTGTCTCTTTGGTTTATGGCTTCTTTCATCATTGTAAAGGTAAGAATCACCTATATTGCTACACAGAATAGTAGATTGTTCATTCCTATTGCCAAATTGTTTATCTGTGTGCCATAATATATTTATTTTTATTTTTCAGAGACAAGTTCTTGTTCTATCACCCAGGCTGGAATGCAGTCACATGGTCATAGTTCACAGCACCCTCAAACTCCTAGACTCAAGAGATCTTCCTGCCTCAGCCTCCCAAGTAGGTAGGACTACAGCACGTGCCACCACACTCAGCTCACTTTTTAATATTTTGTAGAGAAGGGATCTCACCAGGCTGGTCTCAAACTCCATAACTATCCTTTTGAATTGTTTGGGTATATTATGAATAGTATAACTATGAAATTACAGTACATGTCTTTGTGGAAAATATATGTATGCATTTCTGTTGAGTATATACCTAGTTGTGGAATTGCTGGATATGAATATGTTTACTTTCATCAAATACTGCCAGTTTTCCAAAGTGGTTATACCAATTTATACTCCTACTAGCAATGTATGACAGAACCAGTTGCTCTGTGTCTCCTTCATCAACACTTAGTTTTAGCTGTCTTTTCCATGTTAGCCATTTTGGGGTGTGTGTGTGTGTGTGTGTGTGTGTGTGTGTGTGTGTGTGTGTAGTGGGGTTTTAATTTTCCTGATGTTTATGGAAGTGGAATACCTTTTCATATGCTTATTGGTTATTCCCACTTGCTCTTTTGTGAAGTGACTATTAAAGTCTTCTGCTTATTATTTTTAATTGGGTTGTATAGCTTTGTCTTATTGATTTGGAGGATTGTTAATCTATTCCAGAAATCTTTTATTGCAGGGATCCCCAAGTCTGTGGCCTGTTAGGAATGGGGCCGCACAGCAGGAGGTGAGCAGTGGGCAAGCAAGCATTACCGCCTGAGCTCCACCTCCTGTCAGATCAGCAGTGGCATTAGATTCTCATAGGAGCATGAACCCTATTGTGAACTGCACATGCAAGGAATCTAGGTTGTGCGCTCCTTATATGAGAATCTAAAGCCTGATAATCTGAGGTGGAACAGTTTCATTCCAAAACCATACCTACCTGTGTCCATGGAAGAACTGTCTTCCAGGAAACCAGTCCCTGGTGCCAAAAAGGTTGGGGACCGCTGCTTTATTGGATACATTACAGTATTGCAAATATCTTCTATTCTGTTACCTCCTCCATTATTTTAGTGGTATATTTTGATAAATGGAATTTATCTTATTTTTTCCTTTCA
This sequence comes from Macaca mulatta, assembly GCF_049350105.2. Classification (NCBI taxonomy): domain Eukaryota; kingdom Metazoa; phylum Chordata; class Mammalia; order Primates; family Cercopithecidae; genus Macaca; species Macaca mulatta. Next base: position 30,637,916 of record NC_133422.1, read on the forward strand.
CAGTTAGTGCTTTTGTCTCCTCACAGATAATGAAGACGCTCTCCCATGTTTTCTTCTAAAAGCTTATTATTTTCCCACTTAAAATCAAACCTGAAATACATCTGAAATTGAGTTTGCAGTATGGTCCAAAATAGGGGCAAAGACACATTTTTTCCCCAAATGGATATCCAATTGATATAAGCCATCCCTTCTATGCTGCACAAGAATGTTACCTCTTTCTTGTATCAGGTGACCGTACACGTGGTAGTCTATTTCTGTGTCAAAAACAGTATTACATGGAAGGAAAAAAAGTGCAAAATGGTGCACAGAATAGCATCTCTACACATTGTTAAAAGTAATGTTTAGAATAGTTTTACATATGTGTAGTAAAAATAAGAAAACGTGGACTAAATGACTATAAATCAAATTTGCAATTGTTGATTACGGGAAGGGAAAAAGGGAGGAAAGTGACAGTAGGGGAACAAGGGAGACTACACACTATCAATCTGCAATGTTCTGTTTCATTTATTAAATTTTTAAAAATCCAAAACAAAAAAGAATAAGGCAAATATGGCAGAAACTTTATATTCCTTATTCTTATCCAAAGTACTGAAACATATTAATATGAAGATAATTGTCAAAAGTCAGTAGTAGTTATCTATACCTCTTTTACAATAATGTCATTATTTTATACAAATCCAAAGACAAGAAAACTTACTATATGCCTCAACCCAACAAGAGAAAGATTAAATACAGTAATTACTAACTCCAAAGCTCAGACATTTGTAAGAATCCGTAACAAAGAGTTATTCTTGATCAGCCATTAAAATACATTGCAAGAAGGTAGACTACTTCCTGAAAACTATACATGCATTCACTCATCACTTTTTATGTACTACCAAATATCAGGCATGTTTAGGCTCTGAGGATTTAAAGATAAATAATAAAATACACCCAGTACTTTAAGAGTTCTAAACAGAAGGATCATGTTCCTGAAGGAATCTGTTTCAGAGCTGTATTTAAAGATAAGCCAACACACAGAAAGAAGAAAACTGAGAATCACAGTACTAGCTAACAAGATATTTAATAGGATTTTTATTTCTGAACACTGAATGGGATTAAGAGTTTCATAAGAGCTGTTTTCTGAGACTTAATCCCAAGAAACTCTAGTACGAGTATTCAAATGGAAGTGTCTGAACTAATGATGCTTTAAAAAACCTAGCTATTAATAACAATAATACTTTTATAGTGTTTACTATTAGATGCCACAAGTTATTCTAAACCCTTTATATATATTAACCCATTTAACCCACAAAACAAACATATGAGATAGGCACTATTATAATCCTCATTTACAAACGACAAACAGAGAGCTTCAGGACTTGTCAGAAGGTACACCGTAAGTGGTGAGGAGACAATTCAAACCCAGGTAAGTCTGGCTCTTAAACACTGTGCTCTTAAACACTGTTATTATATTGCCTAACCAGGAGTGGAAATACAATCTGCATTTTAAAAAAATCAAATGTTGAATTATTAATATAAAAAAACTAATTATATTCAATGAAAAAAGAAAATCTTAATTATAAAAATAACTTTTAGAAAAAAAAGTTAAATTAATTTCTATATCAATCTAGTGATTTTTAAGTCCCTAATTAATACATCTTATAAACACTGTAGGTTATTTTTATAATGCATAGCCCTATGCTTTTTCCCTAGTTACTCTTGATACAAAGGAGTGGCAATGTATTTTTCTCCCTCTTGCGTTTCCCTTCCATTTCTTAAAACACAGGCAATAACAATAAACAATAGCTAGCATATTCTGAACACTTATTATGTGCCAAGCACCATGCCATGAGCTTTACATACAATATTTACAACAAGCAAATGGGGTAGATACTATTATTATCCCCTTTTCAGAGATGAACTGTAATATAAGATTGTTAGGAGACATCTGTTTGGAGAACACACTCAAGTAACCCATGCTATATCATCAACTCTAGAACATCTAGGGAGGGAGGACTGCAATTTTAAGAACTGAATAAATCATGTGTGATTCAATAATATAGTAATTTTCCTATAACCATGATATTGTGAGCCTTTATTAGAATCTTATAAAATTATACTGGGCAAAGTTTCAGTCTAATGGACTAATAAGCAGAGAAAATTATTGTTTATATTCAGTTTATTTTTTGCTTGAATACAAGTGAGGTTTTCCATATTGTTATTTTAAATGATTAATTTTAGTAATATTGCCAACTCAAATATCTTATGTCAACATCTTGGTAGCCAACAGAAAAGGAAATGCAACTTCAATTTAAATTTGGGAAGACTGTCCTATTTTTCCTAGTTTCCCTTGCAGAGCCTTACTGCCCCTTCACCTTTGAGTCCTTCCTCAACTTCTTACCAAAAGAAAAGGAATAAAACCTACTTCTCCATTGGTCTGAAAAACAAATGGCAGATTAGGCAGGTGACAGTTATCACCAGGTATGCTCAAATTTTATGTACTTACAAAAGTGCAATTTCCTTTTTGATTGTTTTATATTTGATTATGGTACAGACTCTAATTATTTGTGACTTTGCTAAAATTAGACTAAAGCGCAACTTAAATTTTAATTATTTAGTTATTCATGGAGCACTGACCATAAACATAGCACGATTTCAGGACTTAATGTAGATAAATTATGCCCAATAAACAAGATTTGAGATTACATTTTAGCTAGCTCACTGTAAGAAAAGCTATTATAAAACCTCAGATAACCAAAATTCTCATACATTATTACTTATTTTTTAAACTGTAGCATGTAAAAAATAGAAACCAACAAACAGTAAAAAAAGATAAAAGAAGTTTATTTTTAAAACATCTTCAATTCAGTAATCTAAACAGATGTCTCCTAGCATACAACCTAATTGGCTGGATGAGGATCAAACCTGAGCCCACCATGAGTCAGGACTAATCTGTACCAACGCAAGATTTCCCCTAGCTGGGCACAAGATTTCCCCTAGCTGGGCACAAGATTTCCCCTTAGCTGGGATACACCTGTAATCCCAGCACTTTGGGAGCCCAAGGTCACGGATGACGAGATCAGCAGATCGAGACCATCCTGGCTAACACGGTGAAACTCCATTTCTACTAAAAATACAAAAAATTATCCGGGCGTGGTGGCACGTGCCTGTAGACCCAGCTACTCGGGAGGCTGAGGCAGGAGAATCGCTTGAACCCGGGAGGTGGAGGTTGCAGTGAGCCCAGATCGCACCACTGCACTCCAGCCTGAAGGACAGAATGAGACTCCACCTCAAAAAGAAAAAAGGAAAGAAAAAGATTTCCCCTTTCTTGAACTTGGAAGTTCTGCCAACTGGTTATATTACCAAAGTAATTCAAATGATATGTACTCTCATAATCATGCTTCCAACTTAAGTTTTAATGACCTATTTACTTCGCAGCCTATCCCACCAGTTTGGAAAAGGGAAAGAAGGATCTGATACTTTTGTTTCCCCCACAGCATTTGTCATATGAAATAATAAATGAGGTTCCACTCACACAGTCATAGTAAAAGAGATGCAAAGCTGGAGTTATAATCAGATCACAAGCACCTCTCAGTGTCCTGCCAATAAAAATTGTGCTCCTGGCCAAATATGGTGGTTCACACCTGTCATCCTAGCACTTTGGGAGGCTGAGGCGTGGAGGACTGCATGAGGCCAGGATTTCAAGACTAGCCTGGGCAACATAGTGAGACCCAATCTCTACAAATACACACACATGCACACACACACACGGACAACCCAGGTGTGGTGATGCACACCTGTAGTCCCAGCTACTTGGGAGGCTGCAGCAGGAGGACAGCTTGAGCCCAGGAGGTTGAGGTTGCAGTGAGTCATGACAGCACCACTGCACTCCTGCCTGAGTGACATAGGGAGACTCCATCTCAAAACAAGCAAAAACTAAACAAAAAAACAAAAAAAAACAAAAAACAAAAAAAACCCTGTGCTCCCTCCACCCCAACACACATACACATACACACATAGATACCAAGCTTCCATGCTAATGTAAGTCCTGAGTCACAGAACCAGTCTTATCTCCAAGAGCTGGAAGTCTTATTCTTTCCTTGTGTGTGTAACCAGTTCATCTCTATGGCCTTTGCATGTGCCCATACATAGAGAATACAAACACATGAGCTGCAAAGCCTACCTGACACCTTGAGCAAGGGGTGGAAAAACATATTCCATAAGCTCGCACCATAACAAACACTCCATCCAGCTCAATATATAAGATGCATACTGAGAATTTATATATGTACATACTTCCACTGAAAACATAACCTCATATATTCATTCTTGCTTTATTAAGAGATATAAAAAACTTGACCATATATTATTTCTCGTACTTTTTTACTTCATATACCAAATCATAACTTTTCTTTATAGTTTACTGCAGTGACCTAGTACCAATGAACTCAGCACAGTATCAAAGAAATAATTAGGTCATCATAAATACATATATTTTATTGTTAACATGTGGGGCCTTTTAAAAAAAAGTAAGAATGGGGATCAGAAATCAAGCTATAACTCAGGAGTTATTTAATGAAAGGCAACACATTAGACATTGTAATTTTCTACTTTCAAGACATGTAAGTAAACAATTATGTGTTATGATATACAACAATAAAAATATGCATAAAGTACAAAACAATAAATGATTAGGGGATAAACCAGGGAAGACTTCTCAGAGGAAGTAGCACCTGAGCAAGTGTGAAGAATAATAAGTTTACTGAGAACTTCATGCAAGTTAGGGAGCAATGAAGAGTGAAGATCATGATCAAACACACAGGAGACAAGAAATAATAATAAATATTGGGTTGAAAACTAAATTAAACTTCAGAACTAGCGGAGAATAAGTGCAAAAGAGGAGAGAAAGATTTTTAAGAAAGACTTTAATCCTCTAAAGGCGGGTTGGATTTTAATATAGAGAGATAGAGAAATAACGTCCAGGGAGAAGGAGTACATGAGGAAAGAAAGAGGAAGTGTTCAGGAAATTAGTAGCCCAGGTGAGGTCAAACTTAAAGAAAATGCAGAGGAGTAATTAGGAAATTTTCTTCATTCCCCAGTCCTCTCACTCAATGTATCTGTCTTTTGGAGTTATACTTAGCCTATCAATTATTGGATTTCCCTACTGTTAGTTTTTTTTTTCACAAACAACTCTCACACTAGACTCATCAATGGGTTTTGTTTCGTTTTGGCTTGGTTACTCTGGTAGATGGCATAGTACTCTGAAGTACTCAAAGGTATTCAGAGTCTAAGTCTTACTAGGCCTAGCAGCTTTATTTCCACTTCCATAGAAGCTGGCTACCATGCTTAAAGGCTTGAATTATGCTACTAAATGATGGAGACAGAAGCCACACGGATGAGAAGCAAAGTCCCCCAGAAAACAGGCAGTACCAAAGCCCCAGACATATAATTAAGACCATCTTGTATGTTCCAGTACTGGATAAGCCTGGGGCTTATGTAAGCAACTAACAAATTCTTAAGAAATAATAAACTGTTGTTTTAAGTCACTGAGTTTTGGGATGGTTTGTTACACAGCAGCAGATCTCTCCTTGAGTCATTAAATCTATTGGACATTTTCAAATCTGGCTTCCAAGCAGCATTCAAAACTACTTCCCAGCCTTTTGAAAGGAATCTTCCTTTGGCTTTCATGCTGAAATATTTTCATGGTTTTCCTTCTCTCCTCTGGCTGCTCCTCCCTTCCATCCTCACCCCTAACCTAGACACAACCTCCAATACCTAACTAGTAAGTGCTGCAAATCCTCAAGAATCAGTCTTAGGTCTTGCCCAATGTATAGTCTCAACCGTCAACCCTACTACTGTCAGCTTCAATTTCTATCAATAATCAAATAATAATAGTAATAACTTGTATGTTGAGCCTCTTTCTCTCTCTCTTTTGAGCACCAAATATTCTGCCTAGTGACACACCCTCCCGAATGGCTCAAAGGGTGTGTCAAACTAAACATGTTCAAAACTGAACTTAAGATTTTCCTCTACCCAGAATGGTCCTCTTCCAATATTCCCTAACTCAGTAAAATGGCATCATTATTTATCCAGTTTTGCAGGACGCCATCTCCTCCCTGTTTCTTACACCTCCAACTGTATTATATGTCAGCAGGTTTTACTGATTGAACCTCCTAAATATCTCTTGAAACTGAAACTCTTCTACCATCACCAACCTCCTTGACCAAGCTATTGTCAAGACTAAACAACAATGCTCCAACAACCACTTTTATCTCCCTCTCCTCCACCCCTATTTCTAAATAAAACCCTTGAATGGCTTCTTATTGCTTTTATATTAATAATATTCCTCAGCATGGCCTGGAAGCCCCTTGTACAGTCAAGTCCAACCTTCTTTTCCATCTTGTACTACGATCCCTCTTCTTTTATGCTCTAAGCCAAGCATGTCCAACCCGTGGTCCACAGGCTGCATGTAGCCCAGGACGCCTTTGAAAGCGGCCCAATACAAATTTGTAAACTTTCTTAAAACATTATGAGTGAGTGTGTGTGTGTGTGTGTGTGTGTGTGTGTGTGTGTGTTTAGCTCATCAGCTATTATTAGCGTTAGTGTATTTTATGTGTGGCCCAAGACAATTGTTCTTCCTTCCAAAGTGCCCCAGGGAAGCCAAAAGATTGGACACCCCTGTGTCTAAGCCACATTAGCCTTCTTTCAGTTTTTCATTCTCAAAATATACTCCCTTCACAAAAAAAAAAAAAAAAAAGCGTTTGGACATGCTATTCCCTCTGTCTGGTATAATCCTCTTTTCTATTTTTTGAGTAACAAATCCTACTCTCTTCAGATCTTGGCCCTTCAATGACCTCCTTGACCATATCTAATTCATTATAAGCTCTCATAGCACATATTCCTCCCTCTTGTAGAATGTATGATGACTGAAAGTTTACTTTCATCTATGTGGTATTTTGATTAATGTTTGCCTTCTCCAGACCCATGGGGCAGGGCTCCTTTTTGTTTTTGCTCACCATTTTATCCTCAGAACCTAGCATCCTATCTGGTTCATAGAAGAAGCTAATAAATATGGCTGAATGAATAAACGGATGGATGAATAAATAATGTGACTGGCTAAGTTGTGAAGGGCAATGAGCAACCTAGTGGACAATGGAAGGCAATGCAACATTTTGAACAGTAGAGTAATACACTCAAGTGGTATGCTTTAAAATAATTTTGCAACATGCAGGACAGACTGAAAGCAGCCAAGACAAGCTAGAAAGCTAATGCAATAATTTTAAAAAGCACTAGGATGATTGATAACAAAAATAATAGGAATGAAAGAAACAGACTCATAAAAGCAAAAATCCAGGGACTGATACCAAAGACAAATACAGAGGAAAAAATACAGAATATGGTATGTCCCAATGTTCTGTCTACCTCAACTATTATAGTATTAACATGTTCAAAATAACAACGTACTATAATAAAGTATGATTTTTAAAAAAGACTACAAAACTAAGTTCCAAATAGATACACACATACACCATAAGAGAGTTTCTGTATGGTATGGCCAGGCACAGTGGTTCATGCCTAAATCCCAGCACTTTGGGAATTGAGGCCAGGGTTTGAGACCAGTCTGACCAACATAGCAAAACCTCGTCTGTACTAAAAATATAAAAATTAGCCGGGCATGGCGGCACATGCCTGTAATCCCAGCTACTCGGGAGGCTGACGCTGGAGAATCACTTGAACACGGGAGGCAGAGGTTGCAGTGAGCCAAGATCGCACCACTGCACTCCAGCCTGGGCAACAGAGTGAGATTCGGTCTCAAAAGAAAAAAAGAAAGTACAATAACATTATCAATGCTAAAGTATAACTATAGATAATTGTTAAATAATAGCCCAGATTATTCCGAATCTACCATAAAACATTTAGACTAGAATAAACCATTGAGGTGGGGTTTTTTTGAGATGGAGTTTCGCTCTTGTTGCCCAGGCTGGAGTGGAGTGGTGCAATCTTGGCTCACTGCAACCTCTGCCTCCTGGGTTCAAGTGATTCTCCTGCTTCAGCCTCCCAAGTAGCTGGGATTACAGGCACCTGCCACCAGGCCCAGCTAACTTTTTGTATTTTAAGTAGAGACAGGGTTTCACTATGTTGGCCAGGCTGGTCTTAAACTCCTGACCTCAGGTGATCCACCCTCCTTGGTGTCCCAAAGTGCTGGGATTACAGGCAAGAGCCACTGTGCCCAGTCACTGAGTTTTATTAATAAGTCAGAAGGTTCATTTAAAGCACATTGGCAAGGAATCTTAAAAATTATAAAGGAAAAGCTTTGAATCATTTCAGAGCCATTATTTTTCCAGGTAACTGAGAGCACTTAATGCCTCAAGCACAAAAAGATCAACAGAAACTTTCTGTAATACGTTATATATGTCCCCATTTATGAAACTAGATTGCATTAAAAAATAATCTTTCTTGGTAACTCAAAGAAGTAGGGAGACAGAAAAAAACTTAAAGACCTCTTGACCACACCAAATATTGCCCATAATCACACAAGTTAAGAGATTGATAATTCATCATTTACTGAATGCTTATAATGTGACAAGGTTTCAGTGAGTTACCTTGCTTTAATCATCTTATTTAATCCTCCAACAGACCTATAACCTATAACTTAAATTCTAAGGTGTATCATCAATTTAATATATTTCTTTGCTTCCCCAAATTTAACATTAAATGTGCATAAAAATTTTTTCCAACAATAGCATAAAATGATCTAGGCAGCGGCATATCCCTTTCTTCTTCCATATCATAGCTTCATAGCATTTGAGTATCATAGAGTTTCGAGTCTAAGCCTTCCCCAGACTGAGTCTACTAATTAAATTCCTTTTGGCCCTTAGAAGTTAAGCAGAGCGTCAGGGTCATATTTTATAATGTGTGCTTAATGATCTTGACCTTTTTAGCACCTTTAGTTTGAAAAGTATAATTTCAACCGGGCACAGTGGCTCACGCCTATAATCACAGCACTTTGGGAGGCCAAGTTGGGCAGATAGCTTGAGGTCTGGAGTTCAAGACCAGCCTGGCCAACATGGTGAAAACCTGTCTCTACTAAAAATACAAAAATTAGCCAGGCATGGTGGCACATGCCTGTAGTCCCAGCTACTCGGGAGGCGGAGGGTTGACACCAGGAGGTGGAGGTTGTAGTGAGCCAAGATCATACCACTGCCCTTCAGCCTGGGTGACAGAGCGAGAATCCGTCTCAAATAATAATAATAATAGTATTTTTATTTATGATAAATATTTATGATAATTATTATTATTATTATCAAGGTATACTAAAGACTGAGTATTTCATTTGCACTATTAGAATACTTTATATTCTTATTTCAATTACAAACTATCAGCCAATATAACACTTATCTTTTAAATGTTGGTTTTGGAGAGATATTTGATTCCTCAGTAACAGTTTTTCACAGTCAGTGAAACAGTTATAATACCATCTCATAGCTTTGATAGCTTTATCTCTTTTCTCAGAAATTTGGCAAAGTCAACTGCCTTTATTTGTGCTGTCTGATATAGGTTAGGTAATTTATTATTGGTATTGTATTTGTTACAATGCTAATTCATCATAGGTAGTATTTTATTTTAATTTTAAGGAACAATTAGTGTTCCTTAAAATTAAATGTTAATGTTAACAAATTAATGTTAAGCTTCTGGATTTCAAGAACAAGACAACAATGTCCATTCTCACTACTTCCACCAGTACTTAATTTAAGCAAGAAAAAGAAATAAGAGGCAGACAGATTTGGAAAGGAAGAAGTGTAACTGTATATATTCAGTCAAGATGATTTTGTATGTAAAAAGCTTCAAGGAATCTAGAAAAGCTACTAGATAACAAGAAAATTTAGAAAGGTCACAGGATACCAGGTAAAGATGCAAAAAAATCAACGGTTTATGTACTAACAACAAATAATCAGAAGTTGAAAGTAAAAAGACCAATTAATAATAACATCAAAATAGGCCAGGCGCGGGGGCTCATGCCTGTAATCTCAGCACTTTGGGAGGCCAAGGCAGGTGGATCACAAGGTCAGTTGATCGAGAACATCCTGGCTAACATGGTGAAACCCTGTCTCTACTAAAAATACAAAAAAAATTAGCCGGGCGCGGTGGCGGGCGCCTGTAGTCCCAGCTACTCGGGAGGCTGAGGCAGGAGAATGGCGTGAACCCGGGAGGCAGAGTTTGCAGTGAGCAGAGATCACGCCACTGCACTCCAGCTTGGGCAACAGAGTGAGACTTTGTCTCAAATAATAATAATAATAATAACATCAAAATATATAAAATACCTAACATATGTATAAACTCCCATCTGAAAACTACAAATATTGCTGAGAAAATCAAACACTTAAATCTGAAAAACATGCCATGCTCATGGATCAGAATAGTCAATAAGGTAAAAAGTATCAATTTTCCCTCAAACTGATTTATAGATTCACAATGTAATTCTAATCAAAATTGCAGTAGGCTTTCTTATAAAAACTAATAAGCCTGATTCTAAATTTACATGTAAACTCAAAGGACCTAGAACAAACAAGGCAATTTGGATAACAACAAAGTTGGGGCCGGGCGCGGTGGCTCAAGCCTGTAATCCCAGCACTTTGGGAGACCGAGACGGGCGGATCACGAGGTCAGGAGATCGAGACCATCCTGGCTAACCCGGTGAAACCCCGTCTCTACTAAAAAGTACAAAAAACCAGCCAGGCGAGGTGGCGGGCGCCTGTAGTCCCAGCTACTCGGGAGGCTGAGGCAGGAGAATGGCGTAAACCCGGGAGGCGGAGCTTGTAGTGAGCTGAGATCTGGCCACTGCACTCCAGCCTGGGCGACAGAGCGAGACTCCGTCTCAAAAAAACAAAAAAAACAAAAAAAAACAACAAAGTTGGAGACTTAACTAAATGATTTCAAGACTCGTTATAAAACCACAGTAGTTGAGACCATGTTGTACTGCCAAAGACACAGGTATCAACAAAACAGAATAGCAAGTCCAGAAACAGCCACACAAAAACATGGCTAATTGACTCAACAAAGATGCTTCAGCAATGAGGAAAGGATAATCTCTCCAATAAAAATGCTGATACAATTAATTATCCATATGTCAAAAATAAACCTCAACACTTTCCTCCCATCATACACCGAAATTCTAAATGAACTATTACCCTCAAAGTAAAGGCACAAACTATAAAACTCCTTGGAGAAAATACAGGAGAAAATCCTTAGTATCTCAGACTAGGAAAAGATTTCTTAAATAAAGACACAGAAAACACAAACTAAAAGGAAAAAATAAATTTAAAACTTTACTCTTCAAAAGACACTCTAAAATATAAAAAGGCAGCTAGAGACTGGGAAAAAATATTTGAAAACCATATATCTAATAAAGAACTTGTATCCTATCCAGAATATGTAAAAAATTCTTGTAACTCATTAACAAGAAGACAGACTACCCAATAAAAAACAGCGAAGAGGTCAGGATGCTCACTTCACCAAAGAGATACAGATAGAAAATAAGCACATGGGGCTGGGCACTGTGACTCACACCTGTAATCCCAGCACTTTGGGAGGCCGAGGTGGGTGGATCACCTGAGGTCAGGAGTTTGAGACCAGCCTGGCCAACATGGTGAAACCCTGTCTCTATTAAAAATACAAAAATTAGAGGGGTGTGGTGGCAGGCGCCTGTAATCCTAGCTACTTGGGAGGCTGAGGCACAAGAATCACTTGAACCTGGGAAGTGGAGGTTGTAGTGAGCCGAGATCGCGCTACTGCACTCCAGCCTGGGTGACAGAGTCAGACTTTGTCTCATAAATAAATAAATAAGCAAGCACATGGGCCAGGTGCAGTGGCTCACGCCTGTAATCCCAGCACTTTGAGAGACTGAGGAGGGTGGATCACCTGAGGTCAGGAGTTCGAGACCAGCCTGGCCAACCTGGTGAAACCTGTCTCTACTAAAAATACACAAATTAGTTGGGCATGGTGGCGGGCACCTGTAACCCCAGCTACTAGGGAGGCTGAGACAGGAGAATCACTTGAACCTGGGAGGCAGAGGTTGCAGTGAGCTGAGATTGCACCATTGCACTCCAGCCTGGGTGGCAGAGTGAGACTCCGTCTCAGAAAAAAAAAAAAAAAAAAAAGAGAAGAAACACATAAAAAGATTTTCAATATATTTAGTCACTTGGGAAATGCAAACTAAAACCAAAAAGAGATAATAAAACTTTAAAAACTGAAAAAACTCAAGTGTTGGAAAGATGTAGAGTAACTAGGACTCTCATACATTCCTGGTGGGAACACAAAATAGTACACACACTTTGGTAAACAATTTGCAGTTTCTTATAAAGCTAGATATACACTTATCATATGACCCACCAATTATGCTCGTAGGTATACACTCGAGAGAAATAAAACACAGGTCTATAAAAAGACTTGTATACCAATGTTCACAGTAGCTTATTCATAATGGTCAAAAAACCCAAATGTTCCCTCTGGTGAATGGATAAGCAAACTGTTGCATAGCCATACAATGGAATATGGCTCAGCAATAAAAAGAAACAATCTACTGACATATGCAACAAGAACGAATCTCAAGAGCATTACGCTAAGTGAAAGAAGCCAGCCACATATTATACAGTGTATAGTATTTTACAGTGCATAATTATGTCCACTGTATAATTCCAAATTCTAGAGAAGATAAAACTATAGTGACAGAAAGCGGGTCAGCTGTCAAGGCTGACAGGAACTACAAAGGGGCGTGAGAAAATTTCTTTGGAGTAACATGTATTTTATATTATTGTAGTATTAAATACATGACTTACATTTGTCAGAATTCATGAAGTTTTACACTTGAAATTGCTATGTTTTGTTAGATATAAATTATACCTCAACAAAGGGGACAATAACAACAACAAAAATAAGCATATGCAAAATTTGAGTGTCATGTATTTCGTAGCCAAACAAGAAAAGGCTCTAGAATGCAAATGCCATTTGACTTAGGATCTAGTGTCTTATACTGTACCATGTTGACCCCTTTCTCAGAATACTTCCCTAAAGATCCAGGTGAGAATTCTCATTCTGAATCTTTCCACACGGACACAAAAGATGCATGCGCAGAGGTGCTGAGGCTCACAAGCGCACAGGTGAGCTCTCTCTCTCTCTCCCATGGGAGTACTACAGGTAATTCTTGGGAGAATAATCTGTATGTGCAGCTCTCTCCCTCTTAAGGCAACATAACAAAATGGAAACACCAAAGTGGTTTCATTATAAGGGATACCTGAAGTATTTTAAACTCTTGTTAACAATAAATTACTTGGCACACATTTCATAACATACCAGTATATCCACATTGTGGCTGAGAACCTGATCCAAACAGACTGGAACACCAGCAAATTCATTCGTTTACTCTTTCAATAAAAATTGATAAAGAACTAATGCTATTAAGCATGCAAAATTCTCCAGAGTAATTAAAGTTATTGACTTGGAAGAAACTAGATCAACTAGTAGGAAACCCTCAGTAGGTAACAATGAAATAAATGCAGAATTATTTATGTATATAATCAAATGCAAATTTTTGTGATATTTATAAATGCTTCAAAATTTTATTCAGGGTCTGAACATCAACTGTATGACATTTATGTGGCAGGCACTGGAGGTATAATGGTAATCAAAAAGAAAGGATAGTCCTTCCTTGTCATTGTGGGGCATAAAGGCAGTCAGACAGTAAGCAAATAAGCACACAAACTACTAGTTCATTACACACTATGATAAATACTATCAGAAAAAAGATCGTTTTTTTAAAAGGGTCAAAATAGAATCCTATGCACCAGCCTTGACAAACGCAGATCACAGCCTCCACTGGGTCCCTTACCTGGATATTTCTTTTTACTAAACCTCCACAGCCCATTTAAAACAATCTTCCCTGATGACACAAGTGTCTCTGTCTTCTCTAACCCCTGTAAGAAGAATTAGGAGTCTCTCCTTTTTGTATTGTGATAGAGAATAATAAAATCAGTAAAAATTTCTGAGCACTTGTCTCATTTAATCATATGACAACCACGAGATGTAGTTATTATCCCCATTGTAAATATGAGAAAACTGCAATTCAAAATGAGCAAAAAAAAATGATACCTCTAATAAGTTGCAGAACCAGGAATCAAACTTTGGCCTTTATGACAGAAACACATTCTTATGTGTTTCTTTATGACAGAAAAACATTTTAAGTACCTACCTTAAAAGTGAAATGCAAATAGTAGTATGGATTCATGACCTAACCTATTTTCTCTTTCAGAAAAACATATTTCCTAGCTCTGTACCGAAAAAGCCTGAAAATGATTAACTCAATGGCAATGCACCCTTTTCTAAAACCCATGCTATGGTCTCCATATACCATGTCCTAATACATGGAACCTGACCTGATTTCAGGTCTGAAGCAAAAATGTACAAGATAAGCTTAGAACAAGCAGTTACACTTGAAAGCAAAGAAGCTTTCAAGCTTACTTTCTTTACCACCTCTGTAATTTCTGATAACTGCCCCTCCACATCTAGTCTCTCCTTCTTCCTTCTACTAATTTAACCCCCCAGATTTTAACTGGACTCACAGTCACCCAAGCAGGGATTAGTTTCCACTCTGCCTTACAGCTAAGTGTGGCCAAATTCTAGTTGACTCTCATCGCAATTGTCATTTATGTTTTAGGTCATGCTTATATTAGGAAGTTGTGTGCCTTCTACACTCTTTACTCCTTCCCACAGGCTGAAATCCAGTTGTATGATGTGCTGTGAAACCAGCATCAACCATTCAGATAAAAGCAAAGACAGAGAGCAACAAAGTAGAGGAAACCTGGAACCCTAGACAATAGCTTGGAGCAAAACCACTCCACCTCCCTGACTACTAACCAGTTCTATCTTTGATGTGCAAGGAAAAGCCTTCTGTATTTTTAAACCAGCTATTTTTGTCCCAAATAGAGAAGCTGAACCAATATCCTAAAAAATATACCTTGCCAGAAGCTTTTCAGAATCCTTGAAGGCTCAACTAGATGTTTGTCAATTTGTTTTTCTTTGTTGCAGAAAATATGCACTCAAAGAGGCATTGTATATATGTTAAGGGTAGGAAAGCGCCCATTCTAACCAAACTAATGCTAAATCTTCCCGTGTTTTAATAAATAGAAAGTTGGTCCCTCCAACATCTAGTCCAACTCTAGTCCCAATTATTCAGATTTGCTTGGATAATGTAGATGGAAAAGAAGCTTAATAAAAGCTTTTTTTAAAGCAAACAAAATTTTAACATTTTTGGTAATTTTAACATTTTTGGTGAAACTTAGTGGGTATTTCTTAAATCCTATTTCTCAAATATAATACAGCCACAGGTCCTATTCATAACATAACAGATAATAACAAGAAAATACGTAAGTACTCTCAGGCCTTTATAGATTCATTTCTGTTTCTTCCTTCCATATATATATATATGTAGTTCTTCCATATATATATACACACACATACACACACACACACGCACACACACGTAGTTCTAAGATGCAAGACTGAATTCCTCAACTTCCTTTCTCTCCCTATGGTTTCACCCTCCAACAATCCCAATCCCTAGTTTTTTCTAATTATTTCCAAGAACAATTCAAAAGTCAAGAATATCCAAACTGAAATGATGCAGTAGAAAAAAGGTATACAAAACAGATCTGCCTATCCTAGAATATATAAGAAACTCACAATTAAAGAACCACTGCATTCTGTTATAGCAGCTTAATACCCTGACAAGTATGACTTTTTTTTTTTTTTTTTAAAGGAAAGGATGTACTAAATGGCACAGAACTCTGTTCACTTAAAAAAAATTCTCTAGGCCGGGTGCGGTGGCTCAAGCCTGTAATCCCAGCACTTTGGGAGGCCGAGACGGGCGGATCACAAGGTCAGGAGATCGAGACCATCCTGGCTAACATGGTGAAACCCCGTCTCTACTAAAACATACAAAAAAAAAAACTAGCCAGGCATGGTGGCAGGCACCTGTAGTCCCAGCTACTCGGGAAGCTGAGGCAGGAGAATGGCATAAACCTGGGAGCTTGCAGTGAGCCGAGATCCGACCACTGCACTCCAGCCTGGGTGACAGAGCAAGACTCCATCTCAAAAAAAAAAAAAAAAAATTATCTAAAAATCTCTCTATTTGAAAAATGTCAATCTCACAGAGAAGTTGCAGTGATTGTACTATGAGCTCCAGGGTCCCATTCATCTAGATTCATAGACAGTTTACATTTTGTCACATTTCTTTCTTTCTCTTTTATATAACAACAATAATAATGGTGATTGATATGGTTTGGCTGTGTCCCTACCCAAATCTCATCTTGAATTGGAACTCCCACAATTCCCACATTTTGTGGGAGAAACCCCATGGGAGGTAATTGTATCATGGGGGCAGGTCTCTGCCATGCTGTTCTCGTGATAGGGAATAAGTCTCACAAGATCTGATGGTTTTAAAAACAGGAGTTTCCCTGCACAAGCTCTCTCTCTTTGCCTGCTGCCACCCATGTAAGACATGACTTGCTCCTCTTTGCCTTCCACCAGGATTGTGAGGACCTCCCAGCCATGTAGAACTTTAAATCCATTAAACTGCTTTCATTAATTGCCCAGTCTTGGGTATGTCTTTACCAGCAGCATGAAAATGGAGTAGTACAGTAATATATAATTATTAATATTTGACAAACTATTTGAGAGTAAGTTGAGTCACCAAGACTTTTGGACCAAATGCACACACTTCTATGCAGATGAACATGGACAAAGCCACGGGAATGAAATTGTCCAAGAGTATGTCAGTAAATATGTAAGAAAATCTAAGACTAAACCAGTAACACTTAGGGACAGGCAAATACACTAAGGTCAAGGATGGAAAGTAAAACAAAATAAAAAGCCAAAGCAGAGCCAGGAAAGTGTAAACACAGAAGAGAAGCTTTAAAAAGAGTGTTCAATAGTGTTGGCAAAACATGAAAGAAAACCTAAAAAGCAAACTTGGATTTGGAAGATAAGGACATTATTAATGATCTTATTAACAAAGGTAGAATCAAAAGTCAGACTGTAATAGATTTAAAAGGAGGTAGGGAAGTCAAGGAGATAACAGAAATGATCTCTAAATTTGTTGCAAAAGGAAATAAAGAAGATAGGCACCAGAGAGGAAAACAGTGTGAGTGTATGAGAGTAAAGATACAAGTTCTTCCATGTTTTTCATTTATTTAGAGTGGCTGAACCAGGAAGTCAGAGTTGTACAATCACCACCACTGTCTACTTTCAGAACATTTTGATCACCTGAAAAGGAAACCCTTCTATATACATTAGCATCCTACCCTTACCCCAAGCCTCTGGCAACCACTTATTTCTGTTTCTATGAATTTGCCTATTCTAGATACTTCATATAAATGGAAACTTGCAGTAAGTAAGTAGCCTTTTGTGTCTGGCTTTCACTTAGCATGTTTTCAAGGTTCATCCATGTTGCACTATGTGAGATAATTTTATTCCTTTTTAAGGCTGAATAATATTCCATTGTATGGATATATCATATTTTGTTTATCCATTCATCAGGTAATAGATATTTGGGTTGTTTCCACCTTTTGACTATTATGAATGACATTAATACGATGTTCACTTACAGGTTTTTGTGTAGACATGTTTTCATTTCTTTAGGTATATACCCCAGAATAGAATTACTGGAGTTACCACAAGGTAACTCTACGTTTAACTTTTTGAAGAACCACCAAACTATTTCCCAAAGCAGCTGCATCATTTTACATCCTCACTAGCAAAGTATAAGGGTTACAGTTTCTCTACGTTCTCACCAACATTTGTTACTATCCATCTTTTTTATTATATGTCATTATAGTAGGTGTAAACTGCTATCTCATTATGCATTTCCCTCATGACTAATAATGGTGAGCATCTTTTCATGTACTTACTGGCCATTTGTATATCTTCTCTGGAGAAATGTCTAATCAAATCCTTTGACCATTTTTAAATTAGGTTGTCTTTTTATTTTTATGTTGTTATAGTTCTTTATATATTCTGGATATCATGCCCTTCACAGATAAATTATCTGCAAATATTTTCTCTCATTCTGTCACTATCTTTTCACTTTCTTGATAGTATCCTTTGAAACAAAAGTTTTAAATTCTGAAGTCTAATTTGTCTAGTTGTTCTTTGTGCTTCTGATGTCATGTCTAAAACTTGCCTAATCCTAGGTCAGGAAAATTAAGCCTATGTTTTCTTCTAAGTTTTAGCTCTCATATTTGGGTCCTTGACCCATTTTGATCTAATTTTTGTATATAAGGTGGAGGTTAAGTTTCCTTCTCTTGCATGTGCATGCATATTCAGTTGGCTCAAAACCATTTGCTAAGAAAATTATTCCTTTTTTTTTTTTTGAGACGGAGTCTCGCTCTATCACCCAGGCTGGAGTGCAATGGCGTGATCTTGGCTCACTGCAACCTCCCGGGTTCAAGCGATTCTCCTGTCTCAGCCTCCCAAGTAGCTGGGATTATAAGCGCATGCCACCACACCTGGCTAATTTTTTGTATTTTTTAGTAGAGATGGGGTTCCACCAGGTTGGCCAGGCTGGTCTCGAACTCCTGAGCTCAGGCAATCCACCTGCCTCGGCCTCCCAAAGTCTAGGATTACAGGCGTGAGCTACTGCGCCTGGCCAGAAAATTATTATTTTCTCATTAAACTCTTAACTCTTGCCAAAAATTGACTGACTATAAATGCATGGGTTTTACTGCTAGACTCTCAATTCTATCTCACTGGCCTATATGACTGTTCTTATGCAGTACAATACTGTTGCTTTTTTTTCTTTTGATCCCGCACTAGAGTGTGAAGAGCAATGGACCCAAAAACATAAAACAGTCAAGTCCTAGCTCTGCTTCTTAGGTAGAAATTAGCCTAAGACATTTTCCTCACGGTCACAGAATTGAGAATTACAGGAGATGTGAAATTACCTTGTAAACAATAAAAGTTAAATATTTAAGTTTACACATTTTTTTAAATGATTAAGCTCAACCTCATACATTATTTTGGTAGCCAGGAATAAAAGAAAGTAATATAGTAAGAGTCCTTCACAATCTGTTTCTAAGAACAGTGCCTAGGCACATGGTAGGCCCTAAATACATATTTATTGAATGAAATTAACCATTTTCCAATTGTTTTTTATTCTTTTTATTCATTTCCTATAACTGCTAAGATTATGAGGAAACAATTTACAAATTTAAAAGCATCCTATATCAGCGTTTTCTTTAGCATATTTCCTTGAAGAAAATAATCAAGTAAATTTCCCGTAGGCTATTTCTAACTTTAATACTATTATCCAATATAAGCAATGAAGAAGGTTCTCCTCATATCGTATTTATTAAGGAAAGGAAAATTAAGAAATTCTATGCAACAAAGCAGGATCCTGTCTCAAAAACAATTACTAAAGTCAAAGTGAATTCCATAAAACGTAATACCAACCTGATTATTTATTGTTAGTTCCTATTGTTACACTCTACAGTTAAAACGTGTATCCTTAGGAATGTCCAATGTACATCCAAAAGGAATTTTTGATTAAAAAATCAAAACTTTGTTTTAGCTTCTAGTAGTTTAAGGTCAGTATTTGTTCAGAGGAAAAAGCAATCACTTGACAACCTGCAATATGGAAATACTTTCTTCAATAAAGTTTTACCCAACAAATTGCAAAGGCAAAGTCCTTCTAATTTTTTAACAACTTTATTGAGGCATGATTACCTACCATAAAATTCATCCATTTTATATGTTCATTGATTTTTAGTAAATTTACAGTGTACAACCATCACCATCATGCCATTTCAGAACATTTCCAACATCTTAAAAAGATCCCTGTGCCCATCTGTAGTCAGTCTCCCAAACATGTCCAGGCAAGCACTCATCGACTTTACGGACATTCCATATAAATGGAATAATGCTATATGAGGTCCTTTGCATCTAGGATAATGTTTTTGAGGTTCATCCATGTTGTAGCATGTCACCAGTTCATTCCTTTGTTTCTTAATTTTATGTCTGGTATAGTTCAACCTACAATCATGTCCTCTTTTATGAGGAAGTGAAAACAGATGAGGTGCCAAAAAAAACCCTGCTCTTTGTACAGTCCACGCTACTGCCACTATCTTTCTAAAATGCAAATCTAATAACTTTCTCCTCTACTAAAATCTCTTCAATGGTTCCCATCCATCTATAAGGCAAAGTTCAAGCTCCTCGGCAGAGAATACGGGATGGGCCACGCCAATCTATCTAGTCTCATTTCCTGCTGCTGTTTCTCTTGAACACTTTGCCAGCTATCAATACTGAGGCACATATAGTTCTCCCAAACTCTCTTCAGTGACCTTTATGTCTTTGCATCCATCTACTTCACAAACTTGAATTAACCTTTCAAAATCCAACTCAAGACATTTCCTAGAGCCAGCTCCAGCCTCACTTTCTCAACTGTACCATCTTATCAGCTTGTGCTTTAATAATTTTATATCTCACACTATGCCATAACTGTGTATCTCATATCAAACTCATAAGCCAGCATCTAACCCTGTCTGAACTTCACTACTGTTCAATAAGCATCTGTTCACTTTAACTGAATACACTCTGACTACTAGTGGTGTTCCACCCACTTCATAAAGGAAAAATCAATTCTATAGATAAAGTCCACTCTCTAAAACTAATGTGAAAAGGATCTAACAAAAGTAGTATAATACAACTCCAAGGTCTAGAGCAGTAGTCTACAAAACAGGATATACACCAGCGATCAGCAAACTATAGCCCACCAACCAAATCCAGCCCAGAGCCTAATTTTTGTAAATAAAATTTTATTGAACATGGCCACACTCATTCATTTAACATACTGTCTATGGCTGCTTTTGTCCTCCAACAGCGGAGTAGTTCCAACAGACACCATATAGGCTGAAAAACCTAAAATGTTCACTATCTGGCCCTTCAAAGAAAATGTTTGCTGACCCCTAGTATAAATCATGATCCATGTTATACAAGAAGCAAAGATCAGAATTTCCTTTGTATAAATTTTTTCATCTCATCTTTTTAAAGTTCTATGTTTATATATGTTTTTAACGTAATAATATTAATACAGTAGTCACATATATAATTTCTAAACTTAAAAATATGCATACAATGGGAATGGTACATACCCAACTTTTTTTTTTTTTTTTTTTTTTACCAATACAGGTGGTTCAATTAAAAAAAAAAAAGTTAAGTCTTAGGACAAGCTTTAGCATTTAAATTTAGTAATCAAGGTTATTAGCAATCAATGTTATTACATGAATAACTGAGTTCTGTAAGTGCTTCAAATCACAGAGAAAGAGGCCTAGAATTAAACTTTTTCCAAAATACTCAAAACATCTCTGGAGAATCTTTTTCTGGTGCTAAAAATGTCATTGAAATGATGCAGGTAGTACTAATATTCTTCAACAGAATGCAATAAAATATGAGCTACATAAATCCAAACTTGGTTCAAAGGTAGCTATGTTTTTTAGAAAAGTTTATTATAACAGACAAAGCAAATGCAAACTTATCCTTCCAAACCCTGATAAATAACTGCCTGATAAATAATTGGTATCTAATAAATATACAAATCAAGAGAATACCTTGCTAGCTAAATTAAAAAAGAAAAAAAAAACTATCCATACTTAACAACCATGTGCAATGTTGTAACCAAAGTGTTCCTTAGCTATAATAGCAATGCTATTTCTGTCTAAGACAAGATACTAACCTAAAGCTGTGAAGAGCCCCAGGAAATACCAAGTCCCTCACTTATAGATCTTAAGCTTAGCAAGGTGGTTCTACTAACTCAAAAGTTGGGATCGGATAATCATCAACCAATTTATAAGCTCAAAGTTAAATTACCAATTGAACCTGGATTTATCAGGTTAGGGTTGTCATTCTGTGTTGAATCAGAATCTCCAACAAATAGTCATAGCCCCCAGAGAGAACTACACTCTACTCTGCTCACCTTTAAGGCTTTTTCTGAGGCCTTCCGAGATGACTAGCATCAGACTTTTGAGGAAGGCTAGCCATTAGACAAGGCTTTTCCCCACGATCTGACTGCTTGAAGTGACATCCAGGATCAGGTCGATCCTGTATCCAGGAATCATGACCCTCCCTGAGGCACCAGTCATCATGAGACAGTCAGTGCACTTTGGCACTTCTTGAAAACCACTGGGCTGCTCCTTTAGCTGAAAGGAAAAAAAACATCAAAACCACAACAAACAAAACAAAGGGGGAAAAATCAGTAATTCAATCTGAAAAGACAGAGCGTGGGGAAAAATATACCAAAATAGCCTTGTCTAGAACAAAATGCAGCCTTGCCTTGATGTAAAGCCCATAGTTTCAATGTCTTTGTAGTAACTACACTAAGGTTATTCCTAATATAAAAGTCTAAAGTTTGATATCTACGGTATTACATCTGAAAAGAACAAGTGAAAGTGGAAGTTAAATAAAATCACTATGGAAATACAGCTAAATAAGTAAAATCAAGGTATTTATAAATGACTAGCAGCCTAAGAGTTATTTACAGGAGAGTGCAACATCAGAAGACCACATACTCAACATTTTCATTCTCTCAAAATTGAAATCTAATGTGGAGAAGCATGAAACACCGAAACAGGCTAAGTTTAACAGAAAACTGCCAATCTATTAAATAAAAAATTAGGCTAGTGTCCTCTAACTTACTTGACATTAGTACACAGAGTAAAATGCACATACACACACTGCTCTTAAACTAGCACTCTGTAGAATTTTCAATGTTTGCTTGAAATAACAATTTTAAATGTTCATATCATATGTCCTTAAATTTCAAACAAACTTTAAAAGCTGATTTAAGGCTTATTTAAATCTGCTTCAAAGTAAAAAAAAATTTAACTATCAGAATCTGCTCATTTCAATTTTTAAATACAAAATATTTTCCTAAAACATAATGTTAAAAGGCAAGAAAAAAATCTTTGACGTAATTGTTTTAAATGTTAGATTATAACTCCCTTAAAACATCCTTACCCAAAAGGTAATGATACTTTGTGCGTCAATTACTTTACCTTCCTTTCTCTTTTATTTTTTATCACCCACATCTTAGTTAACACTACCAAATATCCACATAGATGCCCAAGTCGGAAAGTGGAAAATAATACTAAACCAGTATATTTTTACTTATTTGAGAATATGATTAAAGGTATGGATCTCTTTACCCAGAAAAATGTTCATGCACACAGATGGACAATGTGTAGACAGGATGTCAGGGAATCCACAGAACTCTCTTCAGACAAAGCATGGGCCCTAGGGTTCAGGACTCCTGTCAAATACTTTGCCTTTTTTCTCCTATCTTACAAATCATCTTTGAAAACCTGCCTAGCTTACCTACCAAATCTCTCAGAATTCTGCCTTCCTGTCCAGCACTAGCTAAGTTTTGGCATTCCCCATTATCTTCTAGGTTGTTACATGTAGTTTGCTAACTCTTCCCATCTTACCACCCTCCAGTCCATCTTTCACCTTGCTGGCACAGTAACCTTACTAAAATGCAAATCTGATCATGTGACTCACCTGTTTAAAATCTTCAATACCTTCCCTGCAAATGCTAACAGAATGAAGTCCTGTTTCCTTAGGGTGCTATTATCTGCTCTCTACCTACATTTCAAGCTTCTACTCTTCCTACCTATACTTTCCATACTCCAGGTGCACAATTTATAATCTCCTGATACACTGTTTTCAAGTCTTCATGCTTTTGCATACTGTTTCCACTTCCTGAAATGTCATGGCTCAATTCCTTACTCTTCCCTCAACACTTTACTCCTTTCTTTATGCTGTCTCAGAACCTTCTGTTTATTTCTGCCATGAGATTTATCTTAATGTATTTACAAATGTTTATTTACTTGCCTGTCTTCAAAGATAATACGTTTTCTAGCCTTGCTTAATTCCATCTGTGTGTCCCCAGTACCTAGAACATAAATATAGAACTAAATATAAATGTATGGAGCTGCCACTATTCTTATACACAGCCAAAGTTACTATGTATCACAAGGAAAACCGTTGCTGAATTAATTTAAAATATACTTTCACAATTCAACATCTAAAGAATTCATTCTGGAAAGGTATTTTTGCAGCAACCGTCTAGAAAATTAAGTGTAAGTATCAACAATTCTGTATAAACTGCTCTCATCTGGTAAGGTAGGGTATGTGGGTGTGGATGTGGGTGTGGGTGTGGGTGTGTGTGTGTAATGCTAATTACATGGACCTCTCTCCTCATACATGAGGTCTAAAGAGAGTCCTCAATACAGCACACTGTAAGCAGTAACTGCAGATTGACTGCAGTCAGCACAGAAGTTAATTTTGGGGGGCTATTCAATAACCTATTCTAAAATACCAAGCAAATTAGAAATTATCCTATTAAAAATATTCACAGAAGGCCAGTTCCATATCCCTTGGAAACCCATTCCCAAATTTAACAATTCTAAAGGTCAATAATTATTTTTATCCTAAAAAAATATTTTGATGGCCTTCTAAGTCAAAAACATTTCTAACTTTCTAACCTGTTTTGTTAAAAGTTGTTCATTTTGGCCAGGCGCGGTGGCTCACGCCTGTAATCCCAGCACTTTGGGAGGCCGAGGCGGGCGGATCACAAGGTCAGGAGATCGAGACCACGGTGAAACCCCGTCTCTACTAAAAATACAAAAAAAAAATTAGCCGGGCGCGGTTGTGGGTGCCTCTAGTCCCAGCTACTCGGGAGGCTGAGGCAGGAGAATGGCGTGAACCCGGGAGGCGGAGCTTGCAGTGAGCCGAGATCGCGTCACTGCACTCCAGCCTGGGCAACAGAGCGAGACTCCGTCTCAAAAAAAAAAAAAAAAAAAAGTTGTTCATTTTCACATGCTTTGTGTAGCTTAAAAAAAATTGTGGTTACATTGTGCTCTAAAACTATAGTTTCTAAATTTGACTGTACATCAGAATCACATGGGCTACTCTGAAAATGCAGATTCCCAGGTCCTTACCCAGATCAACTGAAACAAAATTTCCAGAATAAGAACAAAGGCATGTGTATTTTATAAGGCACAACAGGTGATTTTGATGCAGCCATTTTAAAACTACTGTTCTAAATACCACAGTACTTTATATATATAAGAGCTAGAATTGGATAATAGAAACATCTCTAAATAAAATTTTCCTTACATATGTAGAATCTCTTATTGCTTACTGGTTCTGACAGGCTAATAAACACAGGGTGAAATTGCTTCACCCTCTGAATAAAAACTATTTTGATGTATCTTAACAAGGAATTCTAGAAAGCAGATTAGTTACTGTAGCCATACAGCTTTGTTAGAATGATCAACCATCATTTCTTTTAAATTTCTCCATTGTTGTGTTTGTCTAGAAGTACTCAAAGAGTCTTTCTTACTACACAATCTTGAAGAAAAGCATATCAATAAGAGTACTGCAAATGTAAATTGCTGAAAATTTACTATAATATTAAATTGAAATATTTCATCAACTTCTTTATGCATTATTATAATTACATATTTTTAAACTACTAATAATTGCAGATGTATATATTCCTATAACATACCAGCAGTATCCAGGGGTTGAGAGAACAGGGCCAAAAATATGAGTAGAAAAAGAAATACAAATAATCTACATTCAACATATTCTTATTAAATGTTTTTAGAAAGATGAATTGACAGAGACTAACATATACAGTAGTGTTATGCATATATTTAGAACATCTGAATCCCAAATCAGTAAGACTAGAGCTAATCTTCAGATTGTTACTGAGTCCCTAGTAATATCACCTTGAAGAGGCTACTACAGGATAAACATGAAAATTTCAACACATGTAAACACAGATAAAACGTTTGATATTTTCTATCACATCACTATGGCATCCCTCAAAATTCCTTACAGATCTTTTTAAAAAAGAGAAAGTTCTCCAAAATTCTAAGTGTCTTGGGAAAACCAACTATTTTAAATATATGTTTAAAAGTCTTTATGCAATGAAATCAGAGTTTTGATACCCTTTGGCACATATTTTTAGTGATTTTAGTGAATAAAAACCCATTTACACTGCCTAGAATGATTCGTATGTCAAAGAATGGTGGACTTTTGAATCAATTTTTGAGAACCGACAAGTTGGAACAGAAGACCCCAATCTACAGCCATTTGAATACACAGCTGAGACTACTCATTCTCTTTATGAAGACATGCCCTTCTGAATATCTATCCCATGAAGTTGTAAAAGTAGTTGTCCTAGTTAGGCTTAAAAAAGCAGGGACAGCTAATAAGAAAGTAAAACTCTTCCCAACAGATTACTTTGGCTGCAAATATCTTCTCAATGTTAGCCTCCGCGGCAATCATAACGTTGGTAACGAGATGCAGAAGAACTCATCAGCATATAGAAATCTCAATATTTGAAAGACAATACTACTATTAGCACTTTCAAGGAAGAGAAAAATAACTGCTACACTATCCTGGAATGTCATTCATCGCTAAGAAAGTACTGGCAGGATTTCTTCTGGGCTCCTTTATTGAGCAATATTCATTAGCCATGTGTTCCTGGAATCATAGTACAGAATAGTTTTCCATTGCAAAGCAGTACTAGAGAGGATTATCTGCAGATAGCAGAAGAAAATCCTTTTCAATAACTCTAATTATAATTTGTTGATTCTACCAAAACATCTGATATATATATATCAGTTATATAACATAACAAACACTACTGAGTATCTGGACACAGGTATGTTTATCAACATCAAAGGTAACTACTAAGGAAATAAGTAATATAGTTTTCTCATGTTTCAGAATTCAAAGTCCTATCTAACACACTCCTCATAAGTGAAAATGCTGCAAACAACCAGTTTTATCAAATAGTTGCATTAAAAGAAAGGCCAAATATATACACATAAAATTCAATCCAAGCAATCATCAAAAATCCTAGACAGTTATCCAAAAATACTACACTAGAAACACATTCATGACACCTCAGACAATGGCTTGGACTTTGATTAAATGAGGCCCAAGGATATAACTAAAATCATAAATTAATGTAAAATGATCATATACAGCTCAAGATTTTCATTCATAATATAGCTATTACTTTTCTTTCCTAATTCATAACACATTGCTAAGTGACGAGCTGTCCCAGAGAACAGTATTCCTACATTTTTCTGACAAACAAGGTGTAAGAAATTGGTTCATTTGGGCCTATATATACTTAGCCAGGTCAAGAGACAACAAGGCACCACATTTTTCCTACAGTTACAAAAACTATTTTCTAGGCTCAAAACAACTTTACACTGAGCTTCTTCCTAAAATTCACAGATATAAGGTAGAAGCCACACCCTATGCCAAATCATTCGTAAGATCCTTGAATTCAGTCATTCAAAAATGAAATTATACTATAAAAATTCACATTATACAAGATTTGACACACTAAAGGTAATATTAACCCTTCCCCTGCTTTAGTACTCCCATGCACTTAGTATGTATCCCTATTTTATCATTCATAAAACCATTTAATAGGTGATTTCCCCCATAATACTGTGAACTTAAATATTAAGAACCAGATACGTTCTGTTTATCTTTGTTATCCTCATTGCCTAGAAATGCTCTGGTCATAATAGTTTTTCATGGAACACTGAATAAGAACAGAATACCAAAAAGACACTTATATAGAAAACTGAAGTAGACAAATAAAAAAATCAGGTAAATAGAAGGTAAATTTTAAGAACACACAAAATTAGAATCAAGCAAAAAGGCAGTAGCCATATCAGGAAGAAAGCACTGGTCTGGAGGTGCTGGAATGTCTTTGGAATTGATAAATTCTAATCTAGATTTTGGCAGTAACAAATGTTATAACCTAAGCAAATCACTCCGACTCCCTGGATCTCAATTTCCTCATTTGTAAAATATAAGACTAAATGAGTTCTATATTTCCTCAGATGATATAAGGATGATTTTAAAGCAGCAAGAACATTTACTCCTGACAAACAGCACCAACAGAACAGATATAATATACGATGTTGGATGACATGACTCTTAAGCAAAGGATATCATACAGGTGGAATATACAACTCGATAACAAGTAGTAGGTCATACTAACAGCAGCCACAAGCCAACCAAGAATTAAGCACACACATCTCTAATGTGGAAATTAATGACACATTCACACACTGAATAAATCTAAAAAAGAATCAAGTTCTGCCAGAGGCAAAGGTTGAGAGATGTGAAAAGACAGAGATATAAAGGCAAAATTGTTATTCCCTAGTAGGAACCAGAATACAGATCACATCTAGCATTCATGCACATGCACAATACACACACACAAGAACAATACAAAAAGCATCTTTATGCTTTTCTATGAATTGAAAAGCTCCTTAAAACAAATCACATAATTATTTAGGCTACACTATTTCACAATATCTCACAACATTTAGCAAAAATTAATCTAGGATAACTTTCTCTTTGCTCCAACAAGAGAGTCTTGTTGGTACATTAAGAAAACGTGCAGGGGATCAAAGACATTCCTAACCTCAATGGCCTATGTTCCTTCCAACTTCAAAATAATTTACTTTTGCTTTAAAACAAATGCACCTTCCACCTCAGATAATAAGTTGCAATGGTAATCAGTTTGGAACTTGATGACTACCAGATTCGATACACCAATGTTTATAATCAATACTTTTTAAAAATATAGGCTCTGTTGTCGGTACTATGCTAGAATTGTAAAAGATAAAAGAGAACTAAAAGGTATGATCTCTGCCCACAGGAAAATCTTTCTAACCTTACTAGCAAGGTAGTTTCAGGTTATTATAAACACATTGCCCTATTTTTTCAAAATCCTTCCCAAGGAAGACATAGGAAGAAAGGTGAGCAATTCCAATACACATGTATATTTCCAGATATTTTTAAGCTAGAAGAGGTCCCCACAAAACAAATTTTACAAACAAAACAGATCCAAACATATGGAAACAAAATACATGCCCCCTAAAAGGCATTTCTACAAAGGCAGTAGACAGTACCTCAAATTGATCACCTCACACATAAGAATACTTTACAACAGAAAACAGAAATGACTTCTCAACCAAAATCATTAAGGATAAAACAAACATTCAAAAGACTTCTAATTTATTAATATGTAAAGTTGAATAAAACGGTTAACTATTATGGGTCCTATTAAGAAGAAAAATTAATTTAAGAGCTTCAAATTTAAAATGACTTTCTTCTTTTTTGTTTTGAGACGGAGTCTCACTCTGTTGCCCAGGCTGGAGTGCAGTGGCACAATCTCAGTTCACTGCAACCTGCGCCTCCCAGGTTCAAGTGATTCTCCTGCCTTAGCCTGCTGAGTAGATGGGATTACAAGCGCGCGCCACCATACCCAGCTAATTTTTTTGTATTTTTGGTAGAGACGGGGTTTCACCATGTTGGTCAGGCTGGACTCAAACTCCTGACCTCATGATCTGCCCGCCTTAGCCTCCCAAAGTGCTGGGATTAGAGGCGTGAGCCACCACGCCCAGCTAAAATGACATTTTTACATTTTTATTGCTTGCTTTTTATATAATCCACGTCTACCTGTTTCTGAAAGTAGCAGGACCATAATTAGCTGTACATGTCAACTAATCTAAGAAATCCCAAAAGCCCATCAAGTTCAGCTATGGAGCATTCCAAGGCCACTAATTATATATAGACTATAAATTATTGAATCATGGATTATAATCTACCTAAATATTTCAGCTCTATCTCCATGAATTACATCCTAAATTAACTTTAATATCAACTGTTCAAATAAAACAATTTTAGCTCTTTTCCCCCAAATAAGAGCAGAGAAATATGTTTCTTTAGTGGTTCCAATGGCTCATGAAAGAACAATACTATGTACTTTTCTTTACAGCCTACTAAGTACTTTCATATACATTATTTCAGATTTCAAATAACCCATAACCCTAGGAAGTAAGGCAAATGTTATTCTCTTTATTTCATGGAGAAGGATAGAGATTAGGAAGTTAAGTCACTGGTACAAAGTTTACTGCTAGAAAGTAGTTAAACAAAGACTAGGACCTACATGCCCTGACTCCATGTCCAATTTATATTCCACAATGTCACACAAATAAAATAATTCTAAAAGCTACTGAACTTAAAATGTATAGTTTTCCTGCTTAATTAAACCCTTAAAAATATCATGGGAATTAAGATACTAAAGCACATGCAAACCATAAAGTGCTATCGAAACAATCACCTTTCTTTATCAGCCCAAGTTAAAGAGCAGTTCAAATACTATAGTAAAAACACCTTAAAATTAAAAAAATCTATTATATTCATTATACCACACCACACACAACTCTGCATAACGAATGTTGGTGCAGAATAGGTAAGGTTAGCTATAAATTTTTTATACAGCTGGGTGCAGTGGCTCATGCCTGTAATCCCAACACTTTGAGAGGTCGACGCGGGTGGATCCTGAGGTCAGGAGTTCGAGACCAACCAGGCCAACATGGCAAGACCCCATCTCTACTAAAAATACAAAAATTAGCCGGACATGGTGGCTCATGCCTGTAATCCCAGTTACTCGGGAGGCTGAGGCACAAGAATCGCTTGAACCCGGGAAGTGGAGGCTGCAGTGAGCCGAGATCGTGCCACTGTACTCTAGCTGGGGCAACAGAGTGAGACTCTGTCTCAAAAAAAAAAAAAAATTTTTTTTTAATAATACATTTGACTTAGAGAAAACAAAAATGTCCAAAAACCTTACTTTTCCTAGTCTTAACACCTCTTCTCGGCTTTGCTATACTCTAGCCAAGGAGTTTCCACAGTCATTGGACTGCCAACGACAATCCACTGAAATATAGGGAGAAATTATTAGAATGCTGTTTCTCTTTTTTTAAATCTGAAAAAACAAAGGAATTCATTTTACTATTTATGATACAGACTGACACTGTCACCCTCACATAACTCATAAATACACATGCAAACAGGGTGTGGGTAATGCTCAAACATTTGTCATAGAAGAGATTCTTATTCAAGAAAATAGGAACACTGCTACAAACAAAGATGGGCCATAGGAGACAGATGACTCTAAACTGCATCATATAATCAACAAGAGAACCTATTAAAGGTGTTCAATATCCTACACAAATAAAGGATTGTTCAACTGCATTTGCATAATCCACGTAACATAAGCACAACTTACCTCATCCTGGACTCCACTGGTGGTAGTCAACTTGCTTCCATCAGTAATTGTGATAATTATTGCTGGCTCCAAGAAAAAAGGGTTTCTTCCCTAAGGTCAAAAAACACATTGATCATACAAAGGTTTAGACTTTGGCTTAAAAAGTAAAAAGTCAATTCTCAGAACAGCATATATACGATCTCCCTTTCTAGTTTCATTTTACATGTGGTATATACCTGTTTGTACGTTTTAAGAAAAGATATAGAAGGACACATAAACTAAACAGTGATTAACCCTGAGAAAGAGGGATTAGGTAAAGAAAAAGATGGATTTTTCACTTCTTTATAAATTTGTGTATTGCTTTCATTTTTAGAGGGAGTATATTTATGTAACTAAGAGTATTTAATTTGTTAAAAGGGATCCCAGTAGTTCAATTCTAATAATTTTATTTTTGTAGATGTTATAAATTACAATAAAAAAAGAACATTTCCTGAGAAACTTTCTTAAAAAGGAAGGCAAGACAGTAGGTGAATATTACCATAAGGTATGCATATAATCAAAATGTCTAAGCAAATAACTAGGTAAATGGTTTGAAAGATTTTAAGAGTTCTATGGAAATAGTAGGGCTACTCTAAACTCGGCAAAAGTTTAACAGTACAAGATGAAAAGTTAAAATTAAAAATGGTTACCTAAAGAAAATGCTTGGAGAGAAAAGTATAAAAATAGTGGTAGCAAAAGCAATGGAACAGAGTAGCACGGGCTCTCAAATGCTCTACACAGAAGGTGACATAACTTCAATAGCTTCCATTCAAATCTCTGGCCAACCCACTCTACTAGCACAATGATCAGTTCTAGGTGACATATCTGGTAAGGGACTAAGACAAACATAAGCTTGCCTTTTACACACAAATAGCTCCCAATTGAAGGACTGACAGAACTAAGACCAAAGGATATAAATTTCAAGAGGGTAAACCTTGCATTTGAAATCAAAGGTATCAAATTCTCTGCCACTAACAGTACCAAGAATTGAATGAAGCTTTCTTGGATTAAATGTAGAACTGTGTATGACGATTTTTTAATGTGCATATGAGTCACCTGGAGATCTTAAAAACAAAATGCAGTTTCTGATTATATCTGGGATGAAGACTAAGATTCTTCATTTCTAACAAGACTGGCAGCTAGAAGACACTAATAGCCACAGACCATACTTAGAACAACAAAAATGTAGAACAGTTATAAGCATATAATATTCTATGGTCCTATAACCTTTCTAACTCTCAATTCCTATTATAATACATACATAACATGTGTCGAAAGAATTCAGTTAATTATATGATTATAACCTAATCATCCTAAAGTGGGAGTGGGGGAGATGTAATAGATCGTCTTGATCAAACCATTCAACTTGTAAGTGACACATGCACTTTTCTAACTGGTACCCAAGAAAAAAATGGTTCCAGGGGGAGAAAGATTCCTTTGGTTAAATAAACTTAAAATATGTTAGATATAATCTCTAGAAGATTCTAAATGCATAGCAGCATTAAAACATCACAGGAGTCTTGCAGGGAGAAAACATGAATTTATCCCTCCTTCTCTGTAATATTCATGTTAAATAGACCTCATTTTGGGGAATTATTATATTATATTGTCTCTCATACCATTCACCCCCAAAATATATAATAAATTCTAATAATATGTCTTCTCAGGCAATGATCATTCCCAACTCTTAGCTTTAATTGTTTATCCCTAAAGTAGAATGTTTTTCCTCTTCCCTCCTCAAAGCTACCCAACTCATACTCATTCCTTAAGGCCCAGTTAAAATCTTCGTATTTTCCACAAAGCCTTCACTGATTACTCTGGCCTTTAGTAATCACCTTTCCCTCTCCATATTCTAATAGTGGTAGTTTTCACACTTTAAATTAAATAAATAAGAAGGTAAAGAAAATGTTTCTATAAATAAAGTTAGATTTGAGTGGTTTCATGGAGCACAGTTTGAATACCACTTCCCTACAACATCCTCTCACCTTTTTGAATGATTTTTAATTTAAATATGAATTTAAATACACACCATCTTACACAATGTGAATATACCTAACACTGCAGAACTATACACTTAAAAATGGTTAAGACAGTAAATTTTGTTGTGTTTTTTACAATTAAAAAAAAAATACACCATCTTGTATTGTTTGCTATTTTTTCATGTGTTTGAATACGCTGAAGGCAAAGAGTATGTCGTATTTCTTTCCACACCACTAAGCAGGCACTGGGCACAAAACACTTCAACTTATTCACTGACTCACTGATTATAGCTTAATACAAATCGGCCTGGGTTCACAGAACCATTTACAATTACTCAAACTTCAACAAGATTCAAAAAATGTATGTTACCTTTACCTCAATATAAATATGTACTCCCCAAACTCAATGCATAACAACTCATGAATTTGCTGGGCTACCAGGGTATAAAAAGGAGCACTATCTCCCTCTTGTGTCTTTCAGTCATCCACTATCTACTCATTCACACTGGCCATTCAAAGATTTATTGAGTGGTTACTATATATCAGGTATTGTATTAACTGTATGATACATAATCTCTACTCTCATACATAATAAACATATGTACATATGACAATAAATCTCTCTCTTTGTCTCTACCAGTAGTATTTTAGCTCAAAAATTGCCTACGGGAGATAAAAAAAACAAGAGGTCCTAATAGCTTCGAAACTATTTTATCTTGCTTCCACCCTTAAGCTAAACTACTTCTGTTGACTTGGTGCCTTTCAAAAACAAATCAGCAAAGCTCTAAAAGCCACCACAGCATGGATCCAATACTTGTAGTAGGGTCTTCTATATCACTTCTACATTTTAACATAAAACAAAAACAAAAACATAAAACGCGGTGGCTCCTGCCTGCAATCCCAGCACTCTGGGAGGCCAAAGCACACGGATCACTTGACGTCAGGACGGCAAGACCAGCCTGGGCAACACCATGAAACCTCGTCTCCGTCAAAAAATACAAAAATTAGCCAGGTGTGGTGGCACATGCCTGTAGCGCCCAGCTACTCAGGAGGCCAAAGCAGGAGAATCCCCTGAACCCAGGAGGCAGAGGTTGCAGTGAGTCAAGATCGTGCCACCGCACTCCTGCCTGGGTGACAGAGTGAGACTCTGTCTCAAAAAAAAAAATCAGACTTTCTGACCAAAAGTCTGACACCCATTCACTTTTATTCCTGTATAAGCACAGAGAATTAGTCATACTTCTAATTAAAGAAAAATAATCTACCATGTAGCAGACTCATATAAATGACGACATCTACCCGAAAGGTAGTACTTTTTAAAGCCCCATAATATCTACAAAATCAAGTTAAAATATATTAAAACTTGACAGAAAGTCTGTTATTAAATTTAATTAAGCTAAATTCAAACACTAAAACCAAAGTTATTTTTTCTTAGACAACAAAACAAAGCTTTTAGTTGAAACTTGACTAGTCTTACACAAAATAACTCTCCAGAGGCTACCCTTAAACGGGCCTGAAATTACCATAATAACAGTAACATTACTGTTATTATATTGTCTTGATAATAACAATAAAGCACTTATCTCATTTGACCCTAAAAAACCTTAGTGAGGTAAAATATTCAGGGAGATTAAATGATATAACTCAAGGTGGCCTAGATGGTAAGTGGCAAAGCCAGAACCTTATTAAGATGTTCTAATTCTAAAATCCACATGGTCTTTCTGCACCATCTGGAGGTCCTACTGGCAGCTGCTAAATTCTCTTGGACATAATTCCATACCAACCTGGATTGTGCCATATTTACCCAACAAGGAATGGTGTTACAATCAGATTGTTTTGTTTTTAATATATTCTTTCTGCAATAAAAATAACTATAGTAAGATTATTCCTTTACTTGGTAGATTCCTGTGATTCTGTAATTACTTAGCCATCAATTTCTTTATGTATAAAATCAATGTATCCTCCCCCAACACAAACACACTAAAACAAACCACTATATATAACAATGTTTACTTTTAAAAACGATATAACTTCAACTTTCAGAGAGTATACACACAAACACAAGATAAAATAATAAGTTCTGTAGTGACTTTAAATTTTGGAAAAGTCAGATAAAGATCAAACATAGAAAAGAAAAAAGAAAAATACAATCATCCTCACTGTACCAACTATCCCCTGCCAAGCCCAAGATTCTTTCCTCTCTAAGATTAAAGAGCTTAGTCAAGAATCACACTAAGAAAAGCAATAATCAGTTACTATAAAAATTAGAATAATGATTAAATGAATGTAATTTATACACATAAGGTTTTATTATTTCTTCAGGAAAAATGTATCCCCATCTCTATTATATAAACGTTTGACATTAACAAATTTATTTAAGCATGAATCTCTAAATCACTAGCAGAAAGTGAACATGTAGCTCCAAGAAAGTTTCCTTATATACTATTTTACACTGTTCCTCGCTGCATAATCCCATCTTTTTCTGTCAACATTGTTTACCCAGCAAATTAAAAAAGTTTTAGTTGTCTGCCAGTACTGTAAGATTTTTGTCATGTTTTAAAAAAAATAAAGTTTTAATACCTCCAAAGTCTAAAAGAGAGTTACAACTTAATTACTGCAATATAATGTTATTCACTATCTGGTGTCAAGCCTATGCAATTTAATAATTCCCAAATCCTTATATTTATGAGCAATTATTTTACATTGTTATTCCTAAGTATGTTTATAAAGTCACTCAGCTGGGAGACAATCCTTTAGAATTTATGTCAATATTCACCTTGGCCATAAAGTTATAAATAGCTTTTATCATAATTACAATAAGATATATTAAAAAAAAAACAAAAACAAACAAACAAAAAAACTAAGCTCTGCTACAACAAAGACAGCCAGTAGAGGGACTAAAAGTTTACTTTTGCTATTAGCAGAATAAATTCACATGTTTTACTCTCAGAGCAGTGGTTCCTATCATAAAGAAATCCAAACATATCACTAGAAAATACAATGCAAAACATAATGTTCTAGCTCTAGAGCTACTTACTAATGGGAGTCAATCTTTCTGTCATTAAAAATTTTTCATTTTAATTTTGGTCAAAAAACTCAAGTAAGAGTTCTGCCACAGGATAATATAAAGCAAAACCTTTTACTTCACTTAAAATTTCCTATTACAGTTCCCTCAACAACCAGTTACCATGGTGTTAAATTACTCAGTTAAAGCATAAAAATCTCAATAAGAAAATTTAAAGAATATAATTAACATAAACAGATATTATCTATTAGAACCTATGTTATTTTTGAAAGAAAATGCTTTTGAAATGTTACAAATTATTCTGGAAAAAAATTTGAAAATATTAAAAAAAGGTAATTTCCTCCAAATATAAACTAACCTGATCTCAAGAAAAGAATTATTTTCACTTACCTAAGAAACTGAAAAATGTAGTGGAGGAGCGGCATAGGAATGTTACCATACCCTTAAACAGGTCATAAAATCCTCTGATGTGCTAATCATGTTTGTCAAGTCAATAATTCATTGTCATTAATACTGTTAATTTTTTTAAAGGTGGAAGAGGTTCATTAAATTATGGCGATAAACACACTAACTGGGTAATAACATACTACAAACAAAATAGAATTACTTAAGTCAATAAAGGCCTGACGGGCTTACATTTAAATCAATATTCCAAGGCCAGAATTACAAATTTTATGTTTGTTTTAGATTTCAGTAAGATTATTACTTTTATTGTTAAAATCTCAAGTAGTGTAGTATAAATGAGTCTTTTGATGTCAAACTCTAAAATATTCATCTTAAGACATTAACGCTTGTAAAATAATACCTTTGACCACATAAAAAAGATCTCTGAAGGATACATTAGAAACTGGTTAGCAATGATTGCCTCCATAGAAAAGAAGTAAACAACTGTGTGACTTTTTATAATACTTCAACTTTTTTTAACCATGTGCATTTATTATACGTTCAAAACAAATACTCTTCAAAATTAAAGTGTTTAGTATTCTAAAATAAAACCTGCTAGTATATGAAAATCTGGTAACAGAATACATTAAGGTCTACAGTTACAGCAAAACATGTTAGAATTCCACAATATAAGAAATATATTTTTAGTTTCAAGTAACTCCGTTACACGAGTGTGTTCCAATACAATTCCTTTATTCAACCACATAATTCCTTATGTTAAAAATACAACAGCATTAAAAACAGATGGAATACTACTACTTGAACAAAAGTAGGGGGGAATTCCATACATTTGTTTTAATGTAATGACTAAGGAACTCCATCCTGGAATTTGATTTAATAATAGACTGAAGAGTAACAATGTAAGAAATCAAAAGTCACCATAAGAACTGCAGAATTACTAAAGTTTGACTTTGTAAAAAAAAATTAACATTAGGGAAATTCAATAATTGATAGGACTAAGTATAACTGCAAAAGACAGTAACATAAACTCACTGTATCTGAAATATTAATAATTTGGCAGAATTTGAGTTTTATACTTGAACTGGAATCTAAAGTTTGAATAAAATTAATAAACTGTCTGGGGAATACCTAAAAAGTAGTGCCAGGCAAATAGTGTTTACGCTGGCATATAAGGAGTAATTAAGCTATCAGAAATATAACTTTACTTAATAAATAGTAATATTATAAGAATCTAACACATACATTACATGAACTGGGGCCAGGCACGGTGGCTCACACCTATAATCCTAGCACTTTGGGAGGCCAAGGTGGGAGGACTGCTTGAGGCCAACATTTCAGGATGAACTGGATAATAACAACTTGGGAAAATTTTGTTCTAGTGAAGCATGTAATAAAAAACATGTTAGAAATATGCTTTTTTTAAAAAAAGTATACATAAAAGCCAAGATGTAAACATATTTTCAAAAGATAGGTGAATAGAGTTATACAGCAATAATGGTAAAATTTTATTTGACCTAAAAGAAATCTGTCCAGTCTCTCATGATTAATCACCTCCTTGGGTTGCTGACTGCCACAAAATCTACAGATACCACCTTTGTAGAAGTCTGGTTAAATCCCATCTTGAACTCAGCACTGAATTCAATTTTAAACACTATCACAAGCAGACCCTGAATGTAGGGCAAAGAAGCAGATGAAAACCATTCCGGTTACTTCCTTCTAAACATCACACTACAAATATGGTCTCAAAAATAAAAAATAAAAAATCAATTTCCACACACAACTGTCCTACAAAAGAAGATGGCATTCTTTGACAGCCTTCTACATAGATACCTTAAAAGACTACAACTGAAAATGAAGAACTGCCTAATAAGTGTTTCAGATCAGAAAAGTTAGCAATAAAGCATTAAATTTTAAAAAGAAAAAAAGTTCATGATAAGCACTTGGAAAACTCTGACAGTATATTGTTTCCCATATGCTATGGCTGAAGGCCAATCTGAAAATAATCGGTAAGGCATAAGATGAGGCCAGGCGTGATGGTTCACACCTGTAATCGAAAACTCTGGGAGGCTGAGGCAGGAGGATCACTTGAGGTCAGGAGTTCCAGACCAGCCTGGCCAATATGGTGAAACCTTGTCTCTACTAAAAACACAAAAATTAGTCAGGTGTGGTAGCACTTGCCTGTAATCCCAGCTACTGGGAAGGCTGAGGCACAATAATTGTTTGAACCTGAAAGGCAGAGATTACAGTGAGCCAAGATCATGCCACTACACTCTAGCCTGGGCGATAGAGCGAGACTGTGTCTCAAAAATAATAATAACAAAAAAAAGACATAATGTGAAATTAGTTTTAAGGGGCCCTGGTTTGTAAAAAACGTGGATTTTTTGTTTTCAAGGAAAGAAATGGTACTAACCCAACTTCGCTAAGATTTTTTAGGAGGAAACAAATTTCTCTAAATCCATTACACAAGTATATGTACGTGAGTAAAAGTTTTTAAGAATCCATTCTTGCTAGATTCTGACTGAAACATGTATTGATGCTTGTGCTAAACACCTTCCCATGTGTTTGTAGATTTAAAATTTTCAAAGCAGATAACATTTTCAGGAAACAAAAAAATTGTACTACATAATACTTGTGCTTATCATTTAAAAAAATGTTTTATAAGCCTTCCTAACTATACATACAAATCCACCAATAGTTTTACCTTAGAAATGCACTTCATGAAGCAGCAGATGTCACATATGGATGACTGCACAGATTGCTACATGTTTTAGAATGTTACTATAGCTCATTAAAATGGAAACTTTAAGAACATGGCAAGATAATCATTTGTTACATTAAGATTTCTATTCACTATAATCTCATTTGTGATTAGATACTACCCATTCTGAATTAACAATAAAATTTAGAATAAAGACCTTCTATTCTTTCTACTACCTATTTAGGCCTGATTTTGTGGATGCAATCTCTTGGTTTTCCTTTCTAACTTATTGGTTTAAGAAATGTGATTGCACAGAATTCAAAATTTTACATTCATTATTTCATTATCTGCCAAAGTATGTAAATGAGCAAGATAGTTCACAACTCAGAAATTACCAGAGGACACCAAGACATCATTTTGCTAATTCCTGATAATCCAAAAGTAATGTACCCTTGTCATTATCTTGCAACATCACCGTCATTTGCAGCCTAACCTTTCACACTACATATTCAACTATCTTCAATTCCTTATTTAAAAGAGATTGTTTTCAATTATTTCAGAATAATTCTGCTATTAGATGTTTCCAGTGTTGAAACCCCAGAATAACCATAAGACTGTTGTTGTTTCCTAGTATGTAACAAGGTTCACTCACTTTAAGACAAAGTTTTACTCTAACACACCAGCATCCATCCTGTCATTTCCTAGCTACAAATTGCATCACCTAATAGTACTACAATTACTTTTTCTCACATATTCAGAACTGTTTTCATGTCCATAATAAACCTTTATAGAAAATATAATCCTTCCAAGGACCTTCACTGAGTCCCACACCTCATTTGGGCAAAACTAATAGAAAGATGTCAAAATGTCACAGATAAAACAGGCAATAAAAACAGGTATGTAAAGGCTCGAATAATTGTTGATAGGACTAATCACTAGACTGACATAAATTTGTCTGTTGGTTACAACTAATCCTCTTAACTGTGAGATTTTTTAAGTTATAGTACTTTCCATGTACAATTATCTCTCTCCATATACCAATAATCATATTTCCAATCATATATGCCCTTTAAAAAAAATCTTCATACAAAAAAATCCTTCCTAGGCCTATCCTATTATGTCTTTTCCTACATAAATCTACACAACAAACAAAATGAATTATACATTTTACACTTGACATTTCTTCTGGAGAAAAGCACCTCCCCTACACCCCCATCCCAACCATCACCAGTGTGAATTCTAAAATATACAAAGTCCTAGAAATAAACTCTAAATTTTCTTAAAGAAGTTTAAAACCTTTCTTGCTCTGAAAATTACTTTAGCTAGAAAAACTGGATAGCTACTTAAGTCTTCTCATGATGGATGTACAGTAACACACCACATAACATTTTGGTCAATGACAGACCACCACATGCATGACAGTGGTCCTGTAGGATTATAACACAGCTGAAAAATTCCTATCACTTCCTGACATTTTAATGATCCTGACCCTGTGTGAGCCTAGGATAATGAGTGAGTCTTAGTT
The DNA here is from genome assembly GCF_049350105.2 of Macaca mulatta. NCBI lineage: Eukaryota > Metazoa > Chordata > Mammalia > Primates > Cercopithecidae > Macaca > Macaca mulatta. The sequence goes on from NC_133422.1 coordinate 30,678,767, forward strand.
TTTAACAAAGGTCGGGCGCGGTGGCTCACGCCTGTAATCCTAGCACTTTGGGAGGCCAAGGCAGGCGCATCATGAGGTCAGGAGATCGAGGCCATCCTGGCTAACATGGTGAAACCCGTCTCTACTAAAAATACAAAAAAAAAAAAAACAAAACTAGCCGGGTGTGGTGGCAGGCGCCTGTAGTCCCAGCTACTTAGGAGGCTGAGGTGGGAGAATGGCGTGAACCCAGGAGGCGGAGCTTGCAGTGAGCAGAGATCGCGCCACTGCCCTGCAGCCTGGGTGACAGAGCGAGACTCTGTCTCAAAAAAAAAACAAAAGTTGTTTTTTTTTTTTAAAAACAAAAATTTAAAAAATAGAAAAACACAGAAGAAGGATATAAATATTTTTTACAGCTGTGTTTGTATCTTAACTCTTACTAAAAAAGGTTAAAAAGTTTTAAAACTTTAAAAGTTTATAAAGTTACAGTAAGCTAAGGTTAATTTATTATTGCAGAGAGAAAATTTTCCTTAATAAATTTAGTGTAGCCTAAGTGTACAGTAAGTCTACAGCAGTGTACTGTTCCAGGCCTTCACTTCATTCACCACGAACTCACCCACCCAGAGCAACTGCCAGTGTGCAAGCTATGTTCATGGTAAGTGCCCTATCCAGGTATACCATTTTTTAATCTTTCATACCATATTTCTACTGTATTTGTCAATGTTTATATCTGTTCAGAGACATGAATGCTTGCAAGCGTTAAAAACTGCCTACAGCAATCAGTACAGTTACATGTTATACGGGTAGATGTAGAGCCTAGGAGCAATGGGTCATACACCATACAGCCTAGGTATATAGTCGTCTATCCCATCTAGGTTTCTGTAGGTATACTATATGATGTTCCCACAACAGATCTGCCTAATGGTGCAGTTCTCAGAACATATCTCCATTGTTAAGCGATACATGACTATATGATGGGTTATGGAACAACCTTAATTCTGTTTTTGTCAAAAGTTTCAGACTAAAAAGCTTTTATCCTGTTAAGTGTTTACCATAATATTGGAGATGATGGTCATCATCATAAATGAGCTCCTACCATGTGCCTCGCAAGCACTTTCGCGAGATGATTAACAAATATTACTTCGAATCCTCACAAAATTTAAGGGTTGGTATAATCACAATTCTATGGATGAGAAACTTGATGCTCAGAGAGGTTAAGGGACTTTTCAATACAATACAAGCTAGTGAGTGACAGAACAAGGCACAGTCAGTTCTAATACAGCAGGTCTTTCCATATCACCATGCTCCTTGTTCTGAAAAAAGCAACATTAAAAAAACCTCTAGTACCCCATAATTTTAATTTTTAAAATTCAAATGAGAAAATTCATAAAAATGATTAATAGGTTGTATTACAATAATGAATTATGTTGTACATCCCTTAATCTTTATCACAATTCCGCAAGATAGGTCTTTTCATTCTATTTGTCTAGTGGGGAAAGTGAGGCTGAGAGGTTATATGACTTGTCAGGTCACGAATGGAATGGAAATTCGTAAGTGGATCTGGTCTTATTTTTCTGAATCTTAAGACATAATGCTTAGAAATTTTCGAAACTACCTAAAGTTAAATGAAAATATGGTAGTTAATTCATTAAAAAACTCTCCAGGCAAAAAGTTATAAATGTAACCCTAATACTAGTTGGCATACTACATTGGAAAAATCGACTAATGAACAAGGTTAATAGCCCTATATTAACTAGCTACACATCAGAAACTTAAACTAAGAAGCACAAAATCAAAAAGTGCCATTAAATACATATGTATATTATTAGAATCTAGGCCTTAATTACAGTATAAAATCCTGTCAACTATCCCTTACGTCCCCAGGTCTCTCCCCACTTTTTTTGTTTTTATTATTTTTGAGACAGAGTCCCACTCTGTCACCCAGGCTGGAGTGCAGTGGCACAATCTTGGCTCACAGCAACCTCCACCTCCTAGGTTCAAGCGACTCTCCTGCCTCAGCCACCTGAGTAGCTGGGATTGCAGGAATGTACCACCATGCCTGGCTAATTTTTGTGTTTTGGGTAGAGATGGGGTTTCACTAGGTTGGCCAGGCTGGACTTGAACTCCTGGCCTCTAGTGATCCTCCCTCCTCAACCTCCCAAAGTGCTGAGATTACAGGTGTGAGCCACAGGGACAGCCCCTCCTATGTTTCTGACCAGGAATTTTTTTTTTGAGATGGAGTTTCGTTCTTGTCGGCCAGGCTGGAGTGCAATGGTACAATCTCAGCTCACTGCAACCTTCGCCTCCTGGGTTCAAGCGATTCTCCTGCCTCAGCTTCCTGAGGGTGCCTGTAGCTGGGATTACAGGCACCCGCCACCATGCCTGGCTAATTTTTGTATTTTTAGTAGAGACAGTGTTTCACCACGTTGGCCAGGCTGGTCTCGAACATCTGACCTCAGGTGATCCACCTGCCTCAACCTCCCAAAGTGCTGGGATTACTAGGCATGAGCTACCGCATCTGGCCATTGATCATGATCTTCACTCTGCATTGTCTCCTAACCTGCAAATGGTTCTGCGTTCTCAGTAAACTTTTATTCTTCAGATGCCACTAAGAAGTCTTCCCTAGTTTATTCCCTATATCGGGGTCCCCAACCCCCGGACCCTATTAGGAATGGGCAGCACAGCAGGTGAGCAGTGGGCAAGTGAGCATTACCGTTTGGGCTCCTCCTGTTAGATCAGCAGCAGCATTAGATTCTTATAGAAGCACAAACCCTACTGTGAACTGTGCATGCAAGGGGTCTAGGTTATGCGCTCCTATGAGACTCTAATGCCTGATGACCTGAGGTGGAAAAGTTTCATCTGAAACCATCCCAACCACCTCTACCAATCCATCGAAAAACTGTCTTTCACAAAACCAGCCTGGTGCCAAAAAGGCTGGGGACGGCTGCCCTAAATTCATTTACTTTCTGCCAAACAAAGGGAGGAAGGAATCCAACTAAAGTTAATTTTGTAACAAATAGTATTTAGATAGAATGTTACAAGAAAGACTAAATGTAACAGAGACAAAATGAGAAGTGTAACTTTCAAACAAGAACTGAAAGAAATCATACTGCATTATAGAACTATAGACAAAACTGAAGAAAGCAAATCAGATCCACTGGTTATACATTTAAATAAAATGTTATTAAATAATATACAAATCCTTAATAAAATCTGCATAACTGTTCTATCACCAATTACAATTTTTTAAAATATTTCATAAATGTGTAGAAATTAAGCCTCTTAACCTTTCTAGGCCTTTTCTTTACCAACAAAATGAGAAAAATTGAGTAAACTTCTAAAATAATTTCCATTGTAAAGCCCTATGAAAATAATCATAATAAAACTACTGACAGTAATTAAAACTTGTCAGTAGATGCAAATGTTCAATTTTTTTTAAGAGTGTATATTTTAAAATTCACTAAGCTTCACACTTCAGATTTGTGTATTTAAATTACATCTCAGTAAAAATGTTAGAGAAAGATCAGAAAATACAAACCAAAACAAAATTCTTTTAAAAATTAGTATTTTGTTTAAAGTCTGGCAACCATGGCAAACTTTTATAGACTAATAGTAAGACTAAACAAATATAAAGTTTATATGAGGGAATTACTTTTTTAAGCTGAGTACAATGGCAAGAGCCTGCAGTCCCAGCTCCTCCAAAGGCTATGGTGGGAAGACTGCTTAAGCCCAGGAGTTCAAGACCAGCCTAGGTAACAGAGAGGGACTTTGTATCTAAGAATTTTTTAAATTAAAAAACCCCAAAAAACAAGAAAAGTCCACCAAGACTAATTGTAGAGTATAAATCTGAGTCAAGGTTATCATAGCCAAAAATCATATATTTGAGAAACATTTATATATTTGAGAAACATTTCAAATTATAAAATATTATATAATCTCTTTGGAGAAATTTGACATGAACATGACTAAACAAGACTAAATAATCCTTTTAACTAATTTTGACCACAAATGACCTTAATTCAAAATACATAAGTTCAATTCTGTCAAATATTAGATTTGTTCCTGATCTTTTAATTTCCAGCTGTATATAATTTAATACATAATTATCAACATTCTCCTATATCTCAAGAAAGTAAAACGTTCTTTAAAGGAGAAGTAGAATCTATTATTTGATTTTTTGTTTGTTTTTTTGTTTTTAGACAGCCTATTGCCCAAGCTGGAGTGCAGTGACACCATCTAAGCTCACTGCAATCTCCACCTCCGGGGTTCAAGGGATTCTCCAACTGAGAAAGTCCTGAGTAGCTAGGACTACGAGCACATGCCACCACACCCAGCTAATATATATATATTTTTTTCCCAGTAGAGACAGGGTTTCACCACATTGTCTAGGCTGGTCTCAAACTCCTGACCTCAAGTGATCCATCTGCCTTAGCCTCCCAAAGTGCTGGGATTACAGGCGTGAACCATGGCACCCAGCCTATTTTTGACTTTTGCATTTAAGATTTGTTTCAAACAATTTCTAATTAAGAATGCAATAATGGCCGGGCGCACTGGCTCATGCCTGTAAATCCCAGCCCTTTGGGAAGCCGAGGTGGGCGGATCACCTGAGGTCAGGAGTTTGAGACCAGCTTGGCCAACATGGCGAAACCCCGTCTCTGCTAAAAATACATAAAAATTAGCTGGGGGTGGTGGTGGGAGCCTGTGATCCCAGCTACTCATGAGGCTGAAGCAGAATTGCTTGAACCTGGGAGGCAGAGGTTGCAGCGAGCCAAGATTACGCCATTGCAGTCCAGCCTAGGCAACAAGAGTGAAACGCCACCTAAAAAAAAAAAAGGTGGCAGTAACGTCCTTAGGATAGTTCATTTTTCTTTTCCTTTTTTTTTTTTTTTTTTTTAGTTCATGACTGGAGAATTTTTTTCTTTTACAAAACAGATTTAGAGTATAAAATTCTGAAGAAATATTGTAGCAAATATTTTGAAAGAAAATAAAATCTGGGTTTGGGGATATTCCTTTCCATTTAAATTATAGCACCATTAAATTAATGCTCTATAGGAAATAAATCATATTCATTTTGTACTACTTTGAGCTCAGTTAAATCTTATTAAAACATCCCTTGATTTACCCAACAGATGTGCTCCTAAAAGGTTCCCTGCAAATAAAACTTGTGTAAATCTCATCTAAAACGCACTAGGGGGAGCTCCCTATTTGAAAGAATCCTAAAGCATGTGCTTTTTTCACATAAGTATTCTTGCAAAAGAATAACTTTCTGATTTATCTGCTAAATCATTTAAATTGTTTTCATTTAACACTTCTTTAAAAACACCATCCTATGCTTATTAAATGCCACTGAGACAACTTTGGCCAAGTTATATTACTTTTCTTTCACAGCTGCTTTTCTGGGATATAATACAAAGCTCAAGTCAAAATATACACTTCATGATACTAACAGATTTTTAAAGCAAGTAATAATCAGCTTTAAAGACTTTTATAATTTTAATTTCAAATTTAAAGCTGAAAAAAATAGAAAATGAGGTAAATATACTAATCTTTTGGGGGAAAAGGATGCTTTTGTCTAGTGAGCACATCCTAATTTTTAAAGTACATTTTAAATATATCATCCCATTTAAATCTCTCATCAATTCTATATTAAAGGTACAATGGCTTCATTATTGCCAACTTGGAATAAGAAGCAGCAGAGGCTCAAAATAGTAATGTGAATGCTCAATGTTACATAATAATTCAATGGCAAGGCCAAGATTGGGATTCCAATTTTCACATTTCCAGCCATTGCTCTTTTACACAATAAAGATGGGGAAAAAACATTTAAGCAAGTTTGACAGGAGAGTGTCCTCTCCACCAACAATAATTATTGAGGTTCAAAAGTTCAGGGATTTGCAGGGACCATTCAACGAGGAAAGGGCAGCCTCTTCAACATATGGTGGAGGAGACCGGCTATCTACATGCAAAAGAATGAAGTTGGACCCTTACCTTATACCATATACAAAAATTAATTCAAAATAGATTAAAGACCTAAACAGAAGATCTAAAGCTATAAAACTCTTAAAACACAGGAGAAAAGCTTCAGTGACATTGGATTTAGCAATGATTTTGTGGAAGACACCAAAGGTACAGGCAATAAAAGTAAAAATACATAAATTGGACCATATAAAAATTAAAAACTTTGTGTATTGAAGAAACAACAGAGTGAAAAAGCAAACTACATAATGGGAGAAAATATTTGCAAATCATATATCTGATACGGGATTAATATCCAGAAAATATAAAGAAATCCTAAAACTCAACAACAAAAAACAATTTTAAAATGGGCAAAGGACTTGTCTTCAAAGACGGTGTACAAATGGCCAACAAGTGTATGTTGATGCTTAACATAAATAATTAGGGAAATGTAAATAAAAACCACAGTGAGATACAACCTCACACCCATTAGGATGGCTAATGTCAAAGAAAAATAGAAAATTGTGTTAGTGAAGATATATCGAAAGTGTAACCCTTGTGCACTGTTGGTAGGAATGTAAAATGGTACAACTGCTATAAAAAACGGTATGGTACTTCCTCAAAAAATTTAAAATAGAATTACAATATGATCCAGTAATTTCATTTCAGGGTATATATCCAAAAGAACTAGAAGCAGGATCTCAAAAAAGTTATTTACACACACATGTTCATTGCAGTATTATTCACAACAGCCAAGAAGTGGAAGCAACCCAAGTGACTATCAAGGGATATGTAGACAAGCAAAACGTGGTACATACAATAGAGTATTATTCAGCCTTAAAAAGGATGAAAATCCTGACATGCTAAAACATAAATGAATGTTGAGAACATTATGATAAGTGAAATGAGCCTGTCTAAAAGGCAAATACTGTACGATTTCACTTAACTGTGATATCCAGAGTAGACAAATTCATAAAAACAGAAATTAGAATAGAGGTTTCCAGGGACTGGGAGTTACTCGACACAGAGTTTCAATTTTGCAAGATAAAAAAGTTCTGGATATTGGTTGCACAGCAATATGAATATACTTAACACTACTGAACTCCACACTTAAAAATGGTAAATTTTGTCAGGTGTTTCTTACCACAATTAAAAAAAAAATTTTAATTAAAGGAATTTAAAAATTTACAATACACCATTCATCATTGTGTTTCCAGTTTATATTCAACACAGCAGTATTTCAGGTATAGTAATTAACTGACTTTCATTTGAAAAGATGTCTATAGCTTAATAAATATCAAACTCTTATTCATATATTTGTTGATAATCTAAGAGAAACCAAACACCTAAATGGAAATGGAGTTCTCACTACTTCACCTGCCAGCCTTCAAAGCCTGTATTTCACACCATCTATTAAATGGGTACTATTTAGGTAAAGGAAAAAAAAGTAGTATTAGAACTATAACTGTATTATCTCCTAAGTTTACAAAGTAGACCTTTATGCTCAAAATAAAATTCTTTAAAATTCTTTTCCCCGAGAATCATTAAATTTGACATTGTCTGAAAGTCACCATTTTTCAATGAGGTAAACATTCACCACAGAAACTCCTGAAAAAATTAAGCACATATTTTATCTCCTTTTAAGGTATCTGTCAAGGATTGTCTTCACCAAGGGCATATAGTAGGAAAGGTGCCATTCTAACTCCTGGAACAATTTAATTAGTACTAGTATACTTCAGGTAGCGGGGGTGTGGAGTCAGGTCAGTAACAAAAATGGACTTGGCAGGCCAGAGTAAGATTTATTGGCTAATTTTTTTTTTTTTTTTTTTTTTGAGACGGAGTCTCGCTCTGTCACCCAGGCTGGAGTGCAGTGGCCGGATCTCAGCTCACTGCAAGCTCCGCCTCCCGAGTTTACGCCATTCTCCTGCCTCAGCCTCCCCAGTAGCTGGGACTACAGGCGCCCGCCACCTTGCCCGGCTAGTTTTTTGTATTTTTTAGTAGAGACGGGGTTTCACCGGGTTAGCCAGGATGGTCTCGATCTCCTGACCTTGTGATCCGCCCGTCTCGGCCTCCCAAAGTGCTGGGATTACAGGCCTGAGCCACCGCGCCCGGCCTTATTGGCTAATCTTAACTAACCTAATTTACTGAAAAGAAGACAATGTTGAAAATACTGGACTGCGCACTGTGGCTCACGCCTGTAATCCTAGCACTCTGGGAGGCCAAGGCAGGCGGATCACCTGAGTTCAGGAGTTCAAGACCAGCCTGACCAGAAACCCAGTCTCCACTAAAAATTCAAAATTAACCAGACATGGTGGCTCAAGCCTGTAATCTCAGCTGCTCAAGGAGGCTGAAGCACGAGAATGGCTTGAACCCGGGAGGAGGAGGCTGCGGTAAGCCGAGATCACACCATTGTACTCCATTCTCGGCAACAAGAGAGAAACTCTGTCTCAAAAAATATACATATATATATTGATGGAAAACAGGATGACCTGTAACAATATGAAAATTAACTCATCTACGTATAAAACTTTAATCAGATCTCTCACATTTTATACATTTCCTAATTTCAGATATTAAGGCTGGTTCAGACTTTCAGCAGCTCTCAAAGGATCAGCGTTATTTGAAACTCTGTTGAACACATGTGAAAAAATTATGTATCAAATTTATCTGCAATTATATGCAATTTAATAAAGTACTGCTATAAAGGAAAAGATTGACTAAAGGCTACACATTGTTCCATTACTGTAGAAATATCAGTAAATGGTACTGATTATCAAAATTAAATATTTATAAGAACATCTATAGGCATGGAATTTTTTAGTAGGATATCCAAAGTGCTTGAGGAAAACATTCACTAAGAACCATTCTTTTTTCTCAGCTACTTTAACCTTACTAATGCCCTGCAAATTCTGACAGCATCCTAGCTAATAATTCAAAGATGTTTTATCTGTAGGTATGTTAACTAAGTTAACAAATGCAATATAGGTTTAATAGTCTTGTAATTAGTTATGAAAAATCATATATGTGTATATATGTGGCAGAATGGTGGATATCTATATAAATATACAAATATATATATATTAACCCATAGACATTTAAGAAAGTAACTCAGAACATTAAAGTTTTTAGATATTCTATAAAATATATATGTTCTATCTTCCACCTAATCTTTTCTCATTTCCTTCAACTACTAACATTACATACAAGTAGTACTGTGAACGCCACAGATCCTAGTATAGAGCAGGAAACGGGAAATACTTATGTAAAAACATTGAAGTTACAAAATAAAAGTATTCCACAGAAAACAGGCAGATACAAAGTACTTTTACAAAGAAGAAAACACATGAACAATATTTAGTATTAAATATTTGAGACATCCAAAATTCCTAATCATTTATCCTTTTTGTGAACAGAAAACGTGAAATGTTTAAATCAGATAAGTTTTATGATGAAAAAAATCTTCTGGAAGAATGTTTTCTTCCAATTAAATACTCTTTACTCAAATTATCATTTTCGTTTGAAAACAGTGGCTTATTTTAAGGCTAGTGTCATTTTTAATGTGCCAATTCAAGACATAAGCAATAAAATTATGCCTTGCAATCTTTGCTGATTCATCAAAATAAGTGAGAAGCATCATCTCTCCCTGTTGTTGAATAAATCCTAACATGCAAAAACATCCCAATCTCCAGGTTTTTCTCTTGGTCAAAGTGGTAACAGCACAGGACCACCTTTCCCTCAAAGTTTTTATAAGCCTTACAGACAAGAACTAAAGTGTTCTCTGGGGGCAGACATCAACTGGGAAAAGGAAAATACAGGTTTAAATTACAAATGTCCTCAGCCTCTCCATGACAAGCAGTTTTTCGAAGGAAGCAATCTAAGAAGTATTTGTACTAGGTAGTAGGAGGTGAATGTGTCCAAATGCCTTGACCACTTATGAAATGTGATGCAGAAAAAGAGGAAACTAATAGTTCTGCCATAACACTAACAACATGACAACCAAATCAAGGTAACCAAATAATGGCAAGTTTTAAATATCTCTTTGAACTCAAAGAGGTAAGGATGAAAACTTTAAGCAATAAGACTGTGTTGCGCTACATATCACAAAGAAATATAAAAGAGAAAGAAATCTACTACTATTTCACAGAAACAAACCAAAAAGTTCATTGCAAATATACCTAAATTACTAAAAGTTGCAAAAATAAAAGCAGCAGAGATGGGAAAAACATAAAAGTATTAATGTAGTAAGAAAGTACATATTTACCTAATTAAACGATGGAAGTTCAATTTGGTAAGCTCACTCTGAATTTCAATGTATACTTTAAATGTTCTAGAACTAAATTCAGCTATTTCCAAAGATACTTAAGCACTGAAGTTATCCCTAAGGAGCTTAAAATTTCCTAAAACAGAAACAAGTTCATTTCCTTCAATAGGAAGCAAATAAACGTTGTAGTCACAGAAAGAATTTCCCTGAAATGTATGAAACTCACAAAACTAGGGACTGTGGGACTTGGGAAAAGAACACAACATATACCCAATATATAATTACAGGAATAGTGCTTTTCACTACAACGTAAGAATTGAGCTCCTTGGAAATAATATTCCTTTGTTACATGTAACATTATATGTTGTTCAGTATCTCTTATTTCCAGGGCAAAGATATCATAAAATGTTACAATAGACCACCTTGCATTCTTCCTTAGTGAATTGTTGTTGATTTAAAGCTCCTCTCACCCTCAAATAGATGAAAGTAAGTGAAATAAAAGGACCTGTGGGGGTTAAGAAACGAAGGGTTCTTTCATATTTTCCAGCAGTCTTTTTTGCAAAGGGTTTGGAGTTTAAATTAAAACTCTAGGCCTGAAATTTAATTCAGAATTCTTCCTGCAATAGTTAACTGTGTATGCTTCAAAAGGAGAAAACTTAATGTTCTCAGCCAGTGACTGTATTCCAGTGAAAATCTTCTTACCTTTCAGAATAGTTATACAGCATGATCACATTAAACCCTGATGCAACAAACAGATTAATTTCCTCTAACATCTTTACTAATATAGAAATGAAGACCACTAACTAGTGTCTGTAAGTCACTACAATAGTTGCACACACAACTTGAGTGTGGTGAGATAGGACGCTTTCCCTTTTAGGTCTTTAGTGAACTTTCAAGGGATTAAAATCAATGTATGTCAAATTTTTAGCAAAAGATTCAGATTCTAATCCTGAATACAAATGTATTTTAAAAGGGGAAAAAATGAGGGACATAAAATATATATAGTAGGGTAAGAGTTTTGCCTTTGAACAATGTGCATATTCTATTTTAATCTGGAATGTTTTATACGTGCATTTCATGTTATGTAGTTTTTGGATTGGACTGTGTTTCCACAAAATGAAAAATCAACTATTTTGCCACCTTATTATTCAACCTACCTGCCCATAGTTGTCTATGCCAGTTACTAATCTATTTAAATTTAATAAATCAAAAGCTGTCCTTAGGGATTGGCCAAGAGTCGTAAGTCCTTCAGCCTGAAGGTTTTTCAGTTCATTCATAAACGTTGCATGGTTTTCTTTCCATCCAGCCTGAAAAGAAAAATGTAAGATTTTTTTTTTTTTCATTTTTTAAAGCCATGTACACACAGCGGTTATAATCTGACAGTCACCAAGTAGCAGCTTCACTTTTGGTTGGTTTGGCTTGGTTAACGTGTTAATACTGTACCACTGCTGAGGAAACTCTCCTCCAAAGGTGGCCCAGGAATAAACCTGCTTCCTCTCTAGGTTTTGGTAGTTAACAACCTTAATACTTTATAACTTCACTGACAAATTTACTACCTAATCTAATACCCAAAATGTGGATATGTGAACGTACTAGTGGAAGCAGACGGGAGCCAGACTTAGGAAGTTAACCTGCAGCTGTCCCACCGGCCCTCTTAGGACGAATTTGACAAGACCAATCCTGGCAGCCCCGTATTTGGCTCCCGTGCCGGCCGGACCGATTCCCCTTTAATGCAAACCGGGGCTGTGCGCGGCCGGGCCCGGCTGTCACTCCGGCTAACTTGAATAAATATCCCCCACAGTTCATTGCTGCCGCTCACGCCGCGGAGGGGAAATGTCGGCCATGTTGATCGCAGCGCCGCCGCCGCCGCCGCAGCCGCCGGGCCGGGCCGGGCCGGGAGGGGACGGCGGTGGCCCCGCGACTCCGCGCCGCGCTAGGACGCTGCCGAGCGGGGGAGGGGGTGGGAGCCCGCAGGGAAGAGACCTCAGCGGCTGGGAGCGCAGCGGGTGGGGGAGGGGAGCATAATGAAGGGTGAATGGGGGGGCGGGGAGGGCGAGCGAGGAAGGAACAGGGAAGGGAAGAGAGGAAAGGGGGAGGGCGAGGGCTGTTACCTTGATAGCATAGGGCGGCTCTTCGAAAGTGACCAGCATATACCTGTCTCCTCTGCTGGCAGGGTCCCGGGCACGGAGCTGCGGGACGGGAAGAGGAACAGGGCGGGCGAGAGGGAAGCACAGAGGCGAGGTTACGAGGCGGAGAAGGGGCGCCCAGCTGCCCCGCCGCCCCCACAGTACCGCACACGCAGCGGCCACCCCTCCACGCCGCCCCCAACACACAGATCGCTCCCCACACACCGCCCGGGGCCGGAATCCGGGCCCCGGCCGAGCCCGGCTCGCAGCGCCCGCCCGCCCGCCCGCCCGCGCGGTGGGGGAGGGGGTCCCCGAGCCCGGCAGCTCCCGCAGTCAGGTCCCCGACACCCCCGCCCTGGCTGCCCTCCCCCACCCTGCCTCCCGCGGGCCGCCGGGCCGGGGTCGCCGCCCGGACTCGGTCAGTCGGTACCTTCATGAAGGTCTCTACCGCGCCTTTGGCCGTGTCCAGGTAGGTGGTGCCCAGATGGCTGCGCTGGTTCATAGAGGCAGACGTGTCTATCAGGAACAGTAAGATGGGCATAGTGCTGGCCAGGGACACCGGGGCCCGAGGTGGTGGAGAAAGAGGAGATGGTAGAGGTGGAGGCGCCGGTGGCGGCGACCGCCGCTACGCGGGGCGGGGGTGCGCGGCCCCCGGGAGGAAAACACCGTCTGGGTCTTTCCTCCGGCTGCGGGGAGTTTCTCCCCCGATAGTTGAGAGGAAACTCCCCAGACCCAGTCCTCCCCGTCGTACCCCCGCCTCCGCCTCCTCCTGCCTGCCTGCCCGCTGGGGCGGGCGCCCAGCCGTCTGTCTGTCGGTCCGTCCCCCCCGCCTCGGGGGTCCCGTCCCCGCTCCCGGCCCCTGTGTGTGTCCCAGCGGGAGACGGGCCTGGCTCCCCACCCCACCCCCGGTACAGGGAGTGGGGACCTGGGAGCTGGCGAAGAGGGGAGTGGGCTGAGGGGAGATTGGCCCTGGGGCTGTTGGGAGAAGTTTCAGGGACTCCCTCCGCACCCCGGCAGTGTCACCACTTTCTCAGCCCCTCTCGCTACTGAAGCGCTTTTCTCTCTCACACTCCGATTTTAACTCGGGCAGGGGCTGCGGAGGCTCCGCCCCTGACACGTCCCCGAGCCACGTGATACATCGCCTCGCCGTTCTATTGGCTAGTCCCTGCCCTCTCATTAGCATATTTAAACAGCTCAGGGGCGGGGGAAGCTTGCAGGCCGGCTCCGGGGACAGTTATTGAGCACGCGCGGAGGCGGGGCGTCGGGTGCGCGCGAGCGGGCGGGCGGGCCGACCCGGAGGCGGGCTTCGGGAAGGGGCGGGGCCGAACCGCGGAAGATCCGCGAGGTGGGGGCGGGGGACGCGTCCGCGCGCGCGCCGGCCGCGGCGGTGAGCCTGCGCGTCAGGGCCGCCGGCCTCTGGCTGTTGGAGGTGATTGGGGTCGACAGAAGGAAAAAAGGGGCTGGCGTCAGCGCCCCCTCTGAGGTGGCTGTATTGTGGACGAGTAAGAAGGGCTGAGTAAAGTGGACAAACACCTGGTTAGGAGAAGAGGACAGGTCCGCAGCCGCCCTTCCGAGGAGGACTCGGGGCCTCGCGGGCGCTGGAGGAGGTTCCTGGGCCTCGTAGGGCCGCCCCGGCGCGGGCGGGCGCGGGGGAGGGGAAGTGAGAGGTTGTTTATGACCGGGGACTAATCTCCGCGAGTCACAGCGCTCCCTCTGGGGAGTGCGGTTGAGGGGCTGTCCTCGCCCAGAGCCTCGCTCGTCCTCCGGTGAGCGACGAGAGGTGGAAGTTGGACGCGCAGCGGGCCATGAACTCTGTCGTTGGAGGACCCGCCAAAAAGGAAGCAAACCTTCTTTTTCTTTATCCAGCCCCAAATAGGGCCTAGGGGACCATTCACATATCGATAAATGGTTTGTTGCCCGTTTTATTCTCTGGGAAATACAACTGATCCTACCAGAGAAATACCTGTCTCATGCCGTGTTTACCTAGAGCCATAGAATACCTGTTTCAGAGCTAAAGGGGACCTGAGCCCATCATAATCCATTACCTCGTGTGAAAGCGGAAACACTGACTTCAGCTTGTCCAGATGGCGCAGAGCATGGGTTTCCCGTAACCCCGCCTGTGTCTTTCCTTCAGTCTCGTCCCAAATGCCGTGGGAGGGAAGGCATTCTCTGTCAAGCTGCTGTCACCTTACCTGAAGTAAGGAGTCCACGCCTGCATGTCCGAGGAAAACAGTTTTCTCAAACACATTAGTTGAAAAACTGAAGAAACTGCCTTAAATACAAGCTGAGTTAGAGACAGCACTTGTAAGACTAGGTAGGTATTTATAGGGCCTCTCCCACTAGCCCTGTTTTTCCAGAGTTTGTTCTTTATCCGGAAATTCTTAGTTTGTCTACTGATCGTTTAAAGAAAGGGTTCTATTAACATTGACACAGAAGAGACACTTTGTGGCACTTTTAAAAAATCGTGAGTTTCGTGACTTGGAGTTTTAACTTTAAGATAACTTCTGAAACTTACTGTTAATTTATAGCAGAGCTATTTGAGTAATATACTCTTCTATAAGAGTATGGACAATAGAAGAAGTGTGATATTTTAAAGACATTTGGACTACAAAATAAGAGCATGGAATATAGGTTTTACAGCCAATACTTCCTGAGGACGTACTGTGTATTAGGTGTGGTGTATATAAAAAATAAATAAAATGTGGTCCCTGTATTCAAAGAGCTTGTGTTTTCTAGGAAAATACTAGATATTACTAGCTACTCCAACGCAGAAAGTTGTTAGACACCAAATCAGAAAAAATAAAAATGTATTAACTTGGGGTGATGCAGGAACATTTTCCAAGGTCGGTATGTTTCCGCTTTGCCTTAAAGTAGTGTTTCTTAAACATCATAGATCTGAAGATAAGAATCAGAGTTCTATGGCAAAATACAAGTTATTTTACCAATTATAAAGATAAAATTTTTCTTTCAACGTGATCATTTGTATAATTTTATACAATTGGTCTTTAGTTCTTATACAATAGTTCTTATATGTGTGCTTTTCAAACCGGTCTGTGGTCCCCAGCCTACTGAAAACATTCTCCAGGATCATAAGAATTTATTTTAGGAGTCTGTACATTATTCAGGTTTAAGAAACACTGTCTTAAAGGACTGGTAGGATTTGGATACGGGTAAAGGAAGGGGAAGCTGCTAGTGAAAAGATCTTCCCGACATTGAAAATGTGAAGAAAGGAAGTTAGGACAGCATTACCGAGGGCTTCCTGAGGAACAGTGAAGTTACAGCTAGGTTGGAGCATCACGTACATGTAGAATATTACAAGATCTAGAAACACAGGTGAGATCTAGACAGTAGAGGGCCTTTATTCCAATCTAAGGAAGTTTTTTTTCTTATGAATTGGAGATTTATTTTTCAGTTGGGTTGCTAAGTACAAAGCAATGTTTGAAAGGAATCAAACTAGACTACTGAAGATTAACATGCATTCACAATTACCTTACCTATTATTACAGTTATTCGAAATCATTTTTCAGTGGAGTCATTGTCGCAGGATCCTTGGAGTGTCACTTTTCCAGCTGGAAAAATGTCACCTTTGCCCGAGTTTTGGTCAGGCCTGCTGGGCTCATTCTGCCCCCAGGCCCAGCAGGCTGCGCTCTGCTCATACTCCCGGCCTGGATCCCACACCTGCCAAGTGCAAGCCAGGTGCGAAGCAGAGAGGGGTGTGTGAGCAAGCAAGCACGGAGTCCAGCCACTGCGCACAGCTAGGCATGCCAGCTGCAGCAGGGCAGGCAGCTCCAGGGGCTGGCTCCCTGCAAGGTTGTGGCTGGACCAGGTATACTGCAAGCAGCTTCCACAGCTGGCGCCAGGGAATGCAGTGGCACCTGGAAGCTTGGAGATGCCAGGAGCCGCAGAACCCCAAAGAGGGTGTCACAGGGAGCTCCTAGGTCTGGGCTCCCCCAAGGACCACAGCTCTTCTCTCCTCTCTTCCGTCCTCTCTTTTCTCTCCTTCTTATGTTGCCCGCAACATGGCAAGCAAGGGGCATATTTCAGCCCTGTTTGTGTTACACCTCTTTCAGCCATGCCATTTCGCAGGTCCTGAGTTCTTGTCCCACATCCAGGAAGAATGAGGTATGCGGACAAGTGGAGGGTGAGCAAGGCAAAGAGGTGCTTTGTTGAGCAGCAGAACAGCTCAGAGGAGACCTGAGGGTAATGGGTAGCTTCCTTCTGCAGGCAGGTCATCCCAGTAAGTGTCCAGCTCTCAGCAGAGAGGAGACCCACAGTGGGTAGTTCCTCTCAGCAGGCAGGTCGTCCTGCCATCTGCTCAGCTCTCCACAGAGAGGAAACCCACAGTGGGTAGCTCCTGTCTGCAAGCAGGTCATCCCATTGTCTGTCCAAGTCTGGCTCAGTCCAGGGTTTTTATGGGCTTCTGAGAGGAAGAAGTGTGTGCTGATTGGTCCATGGGTAACCATGGAGAAAGCACCATAAGTTCTCACTGCTTTGCATGAAACTGGCAACCTGGCCCCTGGCCTTACTGGGGATCTGCCCCTTTCCACCCAGGAGCCTGTTTGGCTCCTGCTGCCGTTAACCTGCCATCCACGGTGCCCATGGCGCCCAGGTTGTTCATGCTGAGTGGTACCTACAGGCCTGCACTGAGCTGCCCTTATTCCCCCCTCGGCCTGCCTCCCTCCTGTGCTCATCAGTGCCCAAAGTCCAGAGGGGACCGAGGCAGCAGGGGGCTTGCGTGTCAATGCTGCCCCAAGCACGTACACACCTGGACAGGTCGCGACAGCAGCCAGGCTCGGTCACAACTTTGTTCTGAAATCAGAGTGGGTGCTGGGAGCAGGGAGAGGCCAGGCAGTGGGAGCAGGCACTTCCAAGCTGGCGGGAGCAGGGAGCTTTCTGGTCCCTGAGAGTGCGGAGATGAATGGATCCACTGCCATGACTGGGTGGCTACAGCTGCACCCAGGAGGGCAGGACTCCCACTCTTCCAACTTGGAAGGGGGCAGGGCTTCTGCCTGTTCCCAGCTCTTGCTGGCTCCATGGAGCACCACGGCCCTAGCCATGCCTCCTGGATTGTAGCCAGCGTCAGGGCAGCAGCCACTTCAGACGGGCCACTGCCATCATCACCATCATGGCACTTTCTTCCCTGACTCGATGGTGTTAGCAGGTTTTCATACTAGGGTCATAAGTGAAAGTATGTAGTAGAGATAGGGTTAGACGCAAAGGTAAGGAAAGCCAAGTTCAGTGAGCCAGCCACAACCAGAACCTATGCTTATGATGATGACTTCTGAGATCAAAGATTACATGTCTAGTTCAGAAGTCCAGACGTAGTGGAAGGTGAGGCGCTGAGGCAGAATAGGGAAGAAATGAGGCCATACCTAGGCAGCAGTCAAAAACCAGGAAGCATTGACAAGCCGTCCCTAGACAAAGTTGTGAAATAAGCCAAGTTTATTATTAGTGACTCTGGTTGACTGTTTAGCTGTTGGTGTATGGTGGCTTAAAGCAGTGGTTATTAGCCAAGAAATGCACATCAGCATCACCTATAAGGCTTAAAAAAATAATGTACCAAGTGCCCATCCCCAGAGGAAAGGAATTCAGTAGATTTGAGATACGCTTTGGTCATTTCTTTTTTTTTCTTTAAAGTTCTTCAGGTGAATCTTATACATAATTCTGATTAGGAACCACATGCTTAATGTATAAGAATAATGTATGTATCTGGCATCTAGTAGTACTCAGTAAATAACTTTAAAAATTCACAAAACCTTAGAGTTAACTGCACTTTTAAATAGAATTCCTAAAATAAATCTGCACAGTAGAGGGAAAAAAAATACCCTGGGTGATCACCAATATATTTAACAATGGAATTGTATCATATGCATATTTATGAATTCAACTATGTTTGGTGAAAAAGAAAAAACCAAGTACTGCTGGAGATTCCCACTCTTCCCTCAGTGAGCTTAGGTCCTGGAGTGAGCAAAAGATGAAAAACATGAATCTCTTCTTCAGTCAACTTCTATCTGTGATTCTAGAAAGATGCTGGTTATATTCAGCCTTATTTTTCTAAAATATGGCCTCCAAATGCAAGACAAGTATTTCACCAGACTCACCTGAAGAAACAGTGAGCTCTTGCAGTGGTAGAGAGAAAACTAGTTAGAGTAGTCTGTGCTACGCCTTGTAATGTTGCAGTCTAAAGAATTAGGAAAGATTTTTCTGAGAGGGCAATGGTCCGAATAGGTGTATTGGAGAAAACTTCTTCTTTGCTGCTGTTTTTAAAGGAATGTTTTCTTAATGCTCTTGCTTCAATTTAAAAGGGAAAAATAAATTATATGAAAACCTTTGAAAGAATGGTGACCCTGGCTTAAATAATAACCTAAATTGTTGAAACGAAGCTATTCTAACAGAATTAAAACTGATGAATTAGATTCATTTGTAAGAGCCAACCAGAGCCCTTTTAAATTATTTTAAACCAATTAAGCAGGGTAACACAGTTTAAAAATAATTATGTGCCAATGACTTGGTTTATGGTATCCAGATGTGCCATCTGAGCAGAATAATCAGATGAACTTAGTGTTCCTCATATGTAACCTAACAGAGTTTCTTTTGGCTGTCTTACCATTTCCTTAGTGTTCTGCTATACTACTCTCTTTGAGATCACATTAGTCAATGATATGGAGAGGTTGAGAACATCAAATAACATATAAAAGTTTTAAGCATAAAAAAATTAGATGTGAAACTATCCAGCCAATGTAATCAGTTAATACATATCTAAGAAAATTTAATTTTGGTCATACTAATGTTATATCAGCCCTCGAAAGAAAATGCTAGTAGAGATGACTATTAGAAATTAGATCTTTCCAATGAGTGGTGTTTTACAGTAATAGTTGAAGTCTCAGACAATTCAAGATCAGCCCTGAAAATGGATATATCCAGATTGACAATTAGAATCAAAGTGGAACAGCAGAAGAACATAAACATTGCAGTCATTCTTTCAACCAGTATTAATTCCACACCTAATATGTGACAGCCACAGTGGTAGGTCCTCAGAGAATTTATAATCTAGTGGAAAGACAAGACAGATAAACAGAATGAGAATACAATATTATGTCAGCAGACCCCAGGCATAAAATAAGATGACTTATAAGGTTCGTTTGACAGTTCGAGGTAACATACCATATTTTATCAATTTTAAGAAAATGAGTTGTAACAAACACCATTATTTTTGGACGATGGAGGGGGCCAGAGGGAAATGCTGCTACTTAAACTATGACACAGTGGTTTTTTATCACATAGAATTTTTCCACATTGTATTGAATTCTGCTAAGAGCATTAGTGATGCAACATTTTTAAAAATAATATTCCACTATTATCTTTGGTATTTTTTTGCAAACTGTTGGGGTCCAACAGTTTTTGTTGCAAACTGTTGGAGTTTTAATGCTGGTGCTTTCTTATTCCAACTCAAAGGTATCAATGAAGGGTTTTCAGATCACAACCAGGGTTTTCAGATCACAACAAGGATTTAAATCCTTTCTCTGTCTTTTTTTTTTTTTTTTTTTTTTTTTTTTTTGAGACGGAGTCTCGCTCCAACGCCCAGGCTGGAGTGCAGGGGCGCGATCTCCACTCACTGCAAGCTCCGCCCCCCGGTTCTTGCCATTCTCCTGCCCCAGCCTCCAGAGTAGCTGGGACTACAGGCACCCGCCACCACGCCCGGCTAATTATTTTTGTATTTTTAGTAGAGATGGGGTTTCACTGTGTTCGCTAGGATGGTCTCGATCTCTTGACCTCGTGATCCGCTCTCCTTGGTCTCCCAAAGTGCTGGAATTACAGGCGTGAACCACTGCGCCCGGCTAAATCCTTTTTTAAATGATTAGTTGACTGAAATCTCAGGGGTTTGCAGTTGTCTAGTCATGCCACCAGGAATAACCAGGAAGTTTGCACATGTTCAGGCTAAGACAACTACATCACAACTGCCTTCTGGTGACAACATTGTAAGATGCCATGATTGTAAGATGCCATTCCAATTTTAGAAATATTGGAAAGAAATGTACGTCTTAGATTTGGCAAAATATCATTTATTGCTGGCAGCTATTAAAATATGTGTTATTAGGAGAATGTACAAAGAGCTCTGTGAGCACTGAGGATAGAGCACCTAACTCTCACAAAGGAAGTGATATTTGAGCAGTCAAGTCATGAGGATGCATGAGTGGGTAAGAAGGGGCAGTTTAGAGCTTCAACTACATGTGTGGGAGAGTGGTAGGACTGGATGCTGGGCCATGTCAAGAAGGGTTTCATGTGCTCAACTAAGAAATTTTGAATCTTATTATTGGGGTAATAAAAGTTTTGGGATCAGGGAGTGACCCTGATGATATAATTTGGCTATATCAAATCTCATGTGAAATCTGATCCCCAGTATTGATGGTGGGGTCTGGTGGAGGTGATTGGATCATGGGGACAAGTCCCTCATGAATGGCTCGGTGCTATTGTCTGAGGATTGAGTGAATTCTCACTC
Source organism: Macaca mulatta (assembly GCF_049350105.2). Lineage (NCBI taxonomy): Eukaryota > Metazoa > Chordata > Mammalia > Primates > Cercopithecidae > Macaca > Macaca mulatta. The sequence continues at coordinate 30,699,585 of NC_133422.1, forward strand.
TTTGTTTCTGCAAGATCTGGTTGTTAAAAAGAGCCTGGGACTTTTCTCCCATTTCCCTCTTGCTTCCTCTCTCGTCATGTGACACACCACTCTCCTTCCCTTTCCATCATCATTGGAAGCTTCCAAAAGCAGCGGCTCACTCTTTCCTTGCCTAACGCAGCCGTGGCTTGTGGTCCCAAGAAGCATCTAAAGCGGGTAGCAACTCCAAAGCATTGGATGCTGGATAAATTGACCAGTATGTTTGTTCCTTGTCCATCCACCGGTCCCCACAAGTTGAGAGAGTGTCTCCCCCTCATCATTTTCCTAAGGAACAGACTTAAGTATGCCTTGACAGGAGATGAAGTAAAATTTGCATGCAGCGGTTTATTAAAATTGAAGGCAAGGTCTGAACTGATATAACCTACCCTGCTGGATTCACGGATGTCATTAGCATCGACAAGACAGAAGAGGATTTCCGTCTGATCTATGACACCAAGAGTCGCTTTGCTGTACATCATATTACACCTGAGGAGGCCAAGTACAAGTTGTACAAAGTGAGAAAAATCTTTGTGGGCACAAAAGGAATCCCTCATCTGGTGACTCATGATGGTCACACCATCCACCACCCTGATCCTCTCATCAAGGTGAATGATACCATTCAGATTGATTTGGAGACTGGCAAGATTACTGATTTCATCAAATTTGACACTGGTCACCTGTGTATGGTGACTGGCGATGCTAACCTGGGAAGAATTAGTGTGATCACCAACAGAGAGAGGCACCCTGGATCTTTTGACATGGTTCACATGAAAGATACCAATGGCAACAGCTTTACCACTTGACTTTCCAAGATTTTTGTTATTGGCAAGGGTGCCAAACTATGGATTTCTCTTCCCTGAGGAAAGGGTATCTGCCTCACCATTGCTGAAGAGAGAGACAAAAGACTGCCAAACAGAGCAGTGGGTGAATTGGTCCCAGGGTGACATGTTAGATCTTTGTACGTAATTAAAAATGTGGCATGATTAATAGAAAAGAAAAAAAAAAATCAGAGGCTCATGCCATGCATGCATCTTGTACAGCCTGCAGAACCATGCACCAAATAAACCTCTTTTCTTTTTTTTTTTTTTGATTTAGAGTCTTGCTCTGTCGCCCAGGCTGAAGTGCAATGGCACTATCTTGGCTCATTGCAACCTCTGCCTCCCAGGTTCAAGTGATTCTCCTGCCTCAGCCTCCCAGGTAGCTGAGATTATGGGCATCTGCCACCACGCCCAGCTAATTTTGTATTTTTAGTAGAGATGGGGTTTCACTATGTTGGCCGGGCTGGTCTCGAACTCCTGACCTCTGGTGATCTGCCTACCTCAGCCTCCCAAAGTGCTGGGATTATAGGCGTGAGCCACAGTGCCCGGTGTAAACCTTTTTTCTTTATAAATTACCCAGCCTTGGGTATTCTTTTATAGCAATGCAAAACACACCCAATAATCAGATTCTTATTTTAGAAAGATAAATTCAGTAGTGATTTGGAGAATGGATTAGAATGAGAAGACAATGGGTAAGGAGACTAGTTAGACAATTTTTTTTTTTTTTTTTTTTTTTAGGTGGAATCTCACTCTGTAACCTAGCCTGGAGTGCAGTGGCACAATCTCTGCTCACTACAACCTCCGCCTCTCAGGTTCAAGCAATTCTTGTGCCTCAGCCTTCCAAGTAGCTGGGATTACAGGCGTGCACCACCACACTCAGCTAATTTTTGTCTTTTTAGTAGAGCCAGGGTTTTGCCATGTTGCCCAGGCTGGTCTCAAACTCCTTGACTCGAGAGACCCACCCTCAGCCTCTCAAAGTGCTGGGATTACAGCCATGAGCCCCTGCGCCCAGTTGACAATTTCTGCATTAATCCACAGAACACATTAAAGCACTTAGGAAGTGGCAACAGGGAAGGTGAGAAGAGGATTATCAAAGACATTGTGATGATAGAATGGACAGGACTTGGTGAACTGAGTTGATGCAAGCAGAATCATGATATTGTGTGATTAAAGTCATCTTGTGTCATGTAAGGTGAATATCATCAAGCTACTGATAACTATATTCTAATAAGATGTATAACTCATTTCTAAAGGACAAATGGTGTTTATTCAGTCATTTGCTTAACAAATATTTATTGACTGTCTCCTATGTGTAGGAGCTGGGAATGTAGCAATGAATAAAACGGGAAATAATGCCTGTCCTTATGAAGTCTACATTCTGGTGAGAAAGATAGACAAATAAGTATAATATGTGGTATATTCACATTAAGTGTTAAAAAGGAAGAATAAAGCAGGGAAAGGAAATGAAGTGCTGCAGAAGGAGGAGGTTTGGAGTTTAAGACATGGAGAACAGGGAAAGGTGTCACTGAGGGTGTCAATGATGTTTCAGTAGAGACTGGACAGAGCTGTGCAGATACCTAAGGAAAACCCAATTTTATCTATTTATTTTACTGAAGTGCTGTAGTCTGAATGTTTGTGTCCCATCAAAATTCATATGTTCAAATCCTGACCCCCAAGGTAATGATATTAAGAGGCAGGACTTTTGGGAGGTGATTAGGCAGAGACCTCATGAATGAGATTAGTGCCTTTATAAAAGAGGCCTGGGGGAGCTCATTCACCTCACGTGAGGACAGAGCAAGAAGGCACCATCTACAAACCAGGTCCTCACCAGACAGTAAATCTGCCGGCACCTTGATCTTGGACTTCCTAGTCTCCACAAGTATGATAAATTTGTTTTTATAAACAATCTGGTTTATGGTTTGTTCGTTTTGTTTTGTTTTGTTTTGTTTTCGGCAGAGTCTTGCTCTGTCGTCCAGGCCAGAGTGCAGTGGCACAATCTTGGCTCACTGCAACCTCCACTTCCCAGGTTCAAGCAGTTCTCTTGCCTCAGCCTCCCAAGTAGCTGGAATTACAGGTGCCTGCCATGACGCCCAGCTGATTTTCTCATATTTTTAGTAAAGACGGGGTTTCACCATGTTGGCCAGGCTGATTTCGAACTCCTGACCTCAAGTGATCCACCCGCCTCGACCTCCCAAAGTGCTAGGATTACTGGCGTGAGCCACTGTGCCCGCCAGTTTTATGGTATTTTGTAATTGCAGCCTAAACTGACTAAGACATGAGCTTTAGTTAAACATTTGCAGTTTGCTATGCTGATACTAAATTATTATCTGTTGGTAAATATTCTTTGCTGATACTTAATAAGTATTCTTATTAATAACAAGTATTAATATGTATCCCTCACTAATGCTTAATACAAATCCTTATTAATAGCAGTATTAGTATTAATTAGTATTAATCAGTATTCTTTGCTAATAAGGGTTCTGATTGACAGAAAATCAATTATTCATTAAATGTTATTGAGATACTTCTTGATCTTATTTATAGTAGTCAGGTACTGTTTTAGATTCTGGGGATTCAGTCGTAACTGAGATAGATGGAATCACCACCCTCATAGGGTTGCCAGAGAAAACACAGGACTCAACTGAATTGGTATTTCAGATAAAAACACATAATTTTTTAGTATAAATATGTTTATGTGATACTTACACTAAACATACTGTGTGATATTTGGAATATACTTATACTAAAATGTATACCAAATGTGTTGATAATCTGAAATTCAAATTTGACTGGGCTTCCTGTGTTTTTATTTGCTGAGTCTGGCAATTCTATGCCCTCACTACACTTACAACCTAACATGCTGGAAGCAGAGATTTGTAAATACAAATAGCATACAGTGGACAATGCTGTATAACCTGGGAAGCCATAAATTAGAAGGCACTGGGACCCTAAATATGTGGAGAAAAACTGTCAGCCAACCAGGAACATCCACCCTTAAAGCAAGAAATAAACTTCTGTTGTATGTGAGTCATTATGTTTTGGATCCATTTGTGCCATGGTCTATTTGTTATGCCAGCTTAACTAACATAACCTAACTAACATAATGTGTCCTGAAATCTACCATTTCCAAATTTACTACAGAATCAAAAATTTTAATATAATGTATCAACAGATAATAAAATATATATAAATAAAGGCAACAGGAAGATGGGCCAAAACCTAAAAATGCTTATACTGCAGTCATCATTCTATTAATAATATAGCTTTAAACCTTAAATATTTCCAAATGGTCAAGAGGGACATCAGATCATTTTAGGAAAATTACGTAATTTGATGGCTTCCTTAAGCAACTAATACTACACATTTATACATTATTCCTGGCTATTAAAACATTTTCTTTCAGCTAATTATTGAATGTAGAGATAGGTTTTATAGGCTCTAAAATTGTAAATAAGACATGGTTTTTGCCTTCAGAAAGTATATGGCCTAATAGAGGAAATAAAGATACAAAACACTAGCAGAATATGATCAGTGCCAAAAGATATGTGCAAATTGTATCTCTAACTGGAGTGAGAAATTCATTCAGATTAGAGGGGATTAAAAATAAAATGAATGAGGAAACATTTTTTTTCCTCAAAGCTTTACAATTTTCTGTCTTTTTCGAATTTAAAAGAACTTATTGTCAAGCATTTGCAAATATAAATATAAGAGAGAAAAACAAATATCACTTCTAATCTCACTACCCAGATATAGCCACTAATAACATTTTTGTATATATTCCCTCCTCTATGTTTTAAATAAAAGTGGGGTTTTATTATATATTCTTTTTTTTCCTGTTTTTTCCACAGCATAAGGTGAGCATTTTTCATATCATTAAATAATTTATAAAATTATGACTTTTCATAAGTGCATAATTTATCCCATAGATATATTGTGATTTATTTTCCTCTTATGACAAGACATTTTGTTAATTTCTAAATGTTTTAGTTTTATAAATAACATTGCATTGGACAGCTCTATACATAGATATTTGTAATAATTCAACTACTATTCTTTGAACACTATTTACTGCTTTGGATGTTGGAGATACATTAGTGAACAAACAGTCCAAAGTCCCTGACCTCATGGGGAGGAGGAAAGAGAGACAATAAGGATGTAAACTATAAATTACATCAAATAGTGATGAGTACTCTGGAGAAAACTAAATCAGGGATGGGGAATAAGAAGTGATGATATAGGGGCCTTGGGATTATTTTTAAATAGGATGGTCAGGAAAGAAAGAGAAAATGACATTTGATCAAATACCTGAAGGTGGTGAGGCAGCAAACCAGGTGGATATTGGAGAAAAACATTCTAGGCAAAGAGAAGCATGTAAAGACCTTGAGTTTGGAGTGGATCTAGCATATTTAAGGAACAGCAGCAAGGAGGCCAGAATAGCTGACGCGGAGTTCATAGGAAAGCTGTAGGAGGTGAAGAAGTCCAAGAGGACCTTCTGATGCTAAGTGGAATTTGGCCTCTATGCCCAGAGATAGGAGAGCATTGGAGGGTTGTGCACAGAGGGCTATCTGATCATTTTGGCTATTCTGTGAGAGTAGACTATAGAGGGTAGAAACGGAAAAGTCAGGAGGTTATTGCTGTAATCCAGGTGGGCAATGATGTTGGCTTTTGGACAGTGGGGATAACAGTAAAGGTGGTGAGAAATGGGTTTTTATTGGCTTAGTGTGGGGTTTGAGAGAAAGGAGTCAGGGATGACTTAAGGCATCTCCAATTAGTTCCTTAGGATGAATGTCAAGAATGGGAATTTATTAATGGGTTTTTAGAGCTCTTTATACATATGGCCAGATTGTTCACCTGCAAAGTTAAGTCAGTTTATATATGCAGTATTCTCCGTGGAAAAACAGTTTACAAAAGTTTTTTAGAGAAACTGTTTCAGCTAGAATTTTTTGATAGCTTTGCAAATTACGTAAGCCTGCATAGAGAATTATTAGAGATCTGAACCATTCACTTAAAGCTTGCATGTATATGTTACAACATTTTAACCAGGAAAATCTTTCTGATAGAGATAGCCAAAGTCTAGGTGATTCCCTTTTGAGCCTATACTATTGAAATAACTAAAACATGGAGTGGAATTTGATAAATGCCTCCCCCCCCCAAAAAAAAAGAGTTCAAAATACTATAAGGAACGTTTACCCAAGGAAAAAGTACAAGAAAGAGGAACTTTAAAAATTAGCAGAGAAGACGGTATGGAACAAGGGACCTGACTTGTCAAAGCAAAGAGAAAAGAATAATTTCTCTTTTGCTCTTAGAAAAGCAAGTAGGTTTTTTAAAAAAAATTACCAAAACATCAAATGAAGCAAAGACTAAGACTGTTAGATTGATAAAGCCATTGTTGACTTTTATAAGTCTTTTTAATGGAATATAGATACAGAAGAAATAAGGTAAATTAGATCACTAGGAGTTTTAGTGAATGAAGTCAGAGAATATATAACTTCTCTTTTTGAACAAGAAAATATGAAGGAAAAACTTGAATATGTTTTTAGGTAGAAAAAGAGCAAGGAAAAACTGAGGCTGTGAGAAAGGTATAATTGGTATGGCAGCTCTCTGGAGCAGGAGAGAACAGGGTCAGCTTCATAGGTGGGGCCATTAGGATGTGAAAGATGGAGCAATGACTTCTCTGAGACCAGAAATAATGACAAGAATACGAGCAAAGTAACTAGCACAATTCCCAGTGTGATGGTTAATTTTATGTGCTGACTTGACTGGATCACAGGATACCCAGATATTTGCTCAAACATTATTCTTGGTGTGTCTATGAGGGTGTTTCTGGATGAGATTAACATTTGAATCTGTAGACTTAAGTAAAGCAAACTGCCATTCCTAATGTGGGTGGACCTCATGCAATCAGTTGAGGGCTAAATAGAACAAAAAGGCTAAGTAAGAGAGAGTTCTTTCTGCCTGACTGCCTTTGAGCTGGAACATTGGTGTTTTTCTGACTTCAGGCTCAAACTGTAATACTGGCTCTTCTCAGGCCTTGAGCCCACTTGCCTTCAGATGGCAATTTTACCATCTGCTCTCCTGGTTCTCAGGCCTTCGGGGAAGACTAGAACTATACCACTGACTCTCCTGGTCTCCAGTTTTCCAACTTCTAATCTTGGGATTTAGTCTCCATAATCATGTGAGTCAATTCCTTATAATAAACCTCCAGATGGATGATTTATAGATAGATAGATAGATAGATAGATAGATAGATAGATAGATAGATAGATAGATCTTTCATTGCTTTTTTTTCTCTGGAGAACCCTAATATAACCAGTATTTAGTAAATGTTTAATATGTGTTGAATGACAATTATAGAGGAAATCAGAGGTGGAGAGGATGTATGCAGAGGGAGCTGTGAGAAGTGGAGAGCTGCCCACACTAACCAGTGAGACTAAAAACCCAGCCAGGTTCTTCAGGGAGATTGCTTTGGTAGCTATGGGAATAATATGGACAAGCGAGTCATCTGAATTCTTGATGGGCAGATATGCCACGCTGGCAAGCAGGTGGTCAACCTCTAGGAGATTCAACAAGCATGCCTGTGAGGGTTCAGAGCGCTGTGTCAGGAATGTGATGGGAAGTAATAGGCAAAGGCAAAATATTACTGACATTAAGGAAATGGCATTAAAGAAAACAGACACTTCACTGTCTACTTGTGTTAGAGCTTCCCCAAGGTCATTTAATCTAACACACCTGTAAGCTAAGTGTTCCTACTTTTTCAGAAAAAGAAATGGAAACTAAGCAATATTAATTAACATAGTCCAAGGTCACAAAGCAAAATGGAACAAGAACCTGGATCTGAATTCAGAGGCAAGATGCTGGGTAAGTATGACAGTACTTATTGTTGGCCCACCTGTGGGAATTGGGGGTTAGGGACAGGTCTCCCAACCCTGTGATGACTATAGGAACCGGGATTCAAGGGAGATACAGGCATAAAGGAAAATGTCAGGGAGACCATCAACAAAGTATCTTGTAAGGCAGGAATTTGCTCACAGGAAAATGGGAAGGTTAAAGGGGATGTTAGTGAGAATATCATTTTAATATTCAGTTCACTAATCTCCAAAGACCCATGTTCTAAAAGTGTGAATAAAATAGCTTAATATCTTATTATGCAATATCTGTCACTGATGATAGGCACATAAGGAGCTCTCATTACATCTACTTAATTTGCCAGATTAACTGATGCTTCTTGTTCCTTTTTTACTTTTTCTTTTTAGAGATAGGGTCTTGTTCTGTCGCCCAGGCTTGGGTGCAATGGCATGATCATAGCTCACTGCAGCCTCGAACTCCTGGGGTCCAGTGATTCTCCTGCCTCAGCGTCCCTTGTAATTGGACTACAGGTACAAATCATCATGTCTGGCTCTTGTTCTTTAACACATGCTTGTAGCTCAAAACTAGTAGAATTCCCTCTGATACATTTGTGAACCTCTGCTTCCACTACAAGTTTCATGCTACTGAAGTCAGTTGCCTTTTTCTCAAACCTGCTTATACCAATTAAACTTGTTATTGAAATTAATTAGTTAAATATGTAAACCAGTGAAATATGAAACAAAAGTCAGTCACTAAAGAAATTACTGCCCAATTAAGTGTAAGCAAAACAACTGCAAAAGCCTCGAAAAAGTGAGTAGAAATCTACAGATATTTTGCTGGCAAATGAAATACATTTGTAGTTTAAGTTAAAATTTAAAATTAAAGATATATATGTATCATTTTTAAATTTCTCTATTTAAATTGACATTTTCCCTTCACCAATCACAATACCAGTGTTGGATAAGGGAACTTTCACTATATCCTGTGTTGTATTTTGTATGGTACTTTTGATCATTCTTTTAATAAAAACATAATCTATCTAGGAAAGCAAAAATAAAGACTGAAGTCCACATTCTTTTAGCACTTTCATGTGAATCCTCAATACTGCATCTAATACTACATATCTTCTTAAACTGTTCCTCTAAGTCTTAGGGAGAATATGATTGTTACATCCTAAAGTTTGTGTCATGAACATTTGTGGCTCACTTGTATTCACAAGATTATGAGGAATTATGCATTTAGGAGCAGGTTAGGTTATCATATCATTGTTTTTTCATGATAAGCCAATGTGTACAGCATGTTAATAGTCTTCTCTGTAAGGAATCTTAGAAATAATTGAGTGCACTTCTCTAGTATTAAAAATGAGTAAATGGACAGGCAGAGTGGTGTGCACTTTTAGTCTCAGCTACTCAGGTGGCTGAGACAGGAGAACTGTTTGAGCACAAGAGTTCTGGGCTATAGTGTGCTATGCCAAGCAGGTGTCTGCACTGTTTGGCATTAATATGGTAACTTCTCGTGACAGGGAACCACCAGGTTTCCTAAGGAGGGGTGAAACAGTCCAATCTGGAAATGGAGCAGGTCAAAATTCCCATGCTGATCAGTAGTGGGATGGCACCTGTGAATAGCCACTGCCCTCCAGCCTGGGCAACATAGCAAGACCCCATCTGTCTCTAATTTTTTAAAAATGAGTAAAGTGAGAACTAGGGTTAAAGAAACTTGCCCAAGGTAGAAACTTATTGAAATAAAATTAAGGGAAATGTTTATATAGCCCTTAACATTATGTCTTCTCCATGATATATAACACTTTAAATCCAAGGATCTCAAAACACTTTTAAATCAGATCATTAATTCTTCTGATATCTATGTATCAAATTATTCTATTTTCTACCAGCTGGGTTATCTCTTGTCAGACACTAATTTAAAAGTCAACATTTTCTTTGCAGATGAATCAATTGAGAGTTGCATTCATCTGGGAATAACAAGGGTTCACCTGAAAAACAAGTGTTATTTTTATCACATATGTCTGAGGTAGTCAGTCCAGGCCTCATCTGTCCACTGTATACTTCATAATGTCATCAGGAACATTAAGCTTTCTGTTTTCTTGTTCAGTCATTCTCAATATGTGCTTGTCAACTCATAATTACCTAATTCACCTCAAGTATTGTAGATTTGGTTTGGTAGAAGTAATAGGAAGGAGAAAAGAAAGCATACCAGCTGAGCTGGCCTTCCTTAAAAAAGAGATTTTCTGGCTCATGCCTGTAACCCCAGCACTTTGGGGAGGCCAAGGCGGGTGGATTGCCTGAGGTCAGGAGTTCGAGACTAGCCTGACCGACATGGTGAAAACCTCATCTCTACTAAACATACAAAAATTAGCCGGGTGTAGCAGTGGGTGCCTGTAATCCCAGCTACTTGGGAGGCTGAGGCAGGAGAATCACTTGAACCCAGGACACAGAGGTTGCAGTGAGCTGAGACCGGGCCATTGCACTCTAGTCTGGGCAACAAGAGCAAAACTTTGTCTCAAAAAAAAAAAGAGAGATTTTTCTAGAACTGTGTCTAAGTGGCCAATTATTGATCTGATTGGCCAACTATATCACATGGGCAATTCTATTTGCACAGGAGGCTGGGAAATGTAGTTTTTGGCTGCACATATGGCCACTTCCAACCAAACTCAGGGAATTAGTAAGGAAGGAGAGGATAGGTGTTGGGTGGGAGTGGGACTGACTGGTGATCTCTGTCACTGCAGGGCTGTTGCCAAGATTAGAAAGAATGTATGTGTGGTTCCTGGCTTATACCTGTCATCTAGTAGATGCTGAAAAATGGGGAGCTCTTATTGTGTTAGAAAAGATAAGTGATAATGTTTCCAAATTTCTTTCATAGTAATTGTGCAGTGTTTTCATACATGCAATGAATCCAATGTGGTAATAAGATAACTTTTAGTAGAAGAACAAATTTTTATGAAACTGCCATTTGGCACTAAAATACTGGTACTACAACTTTTAAAACTAATATGATTAACCAGATTATCATTTGGACAATGGATAATGAATGTGTACTATAGTCTCAAAAATTTAAAAATATAAGTAACTTTTTCCTCTACTTGTGTTTAATGAGTTGGAAAATATTTGTTTATTGTACATCATGGATGCACCACATGTACAACTGTTCCATAAGATTATAATGGAGCTGAAAAATTCTTAGGCCTAGTGACATCAATTGTAATGTCAGAGCACAACAGCTTACTCATATGTTTGTGGTGATAAATTGGTGTAAACAAACCTACTATACTGCCAGTCATATAAAAGTAAAGTACATACAGTTATGTGTAGTACATAATACTTGATCATTAATGACTATTACTGGTTTATATATTTAGTATATTAAACTTTTTACCATTATTTTAGAATATGTTCCTCTATTTATTAAAAAAAGGGTTAACTGTAAAATAACCTCAGGCAGCTCCTGCAGGAGGTATCCAAAGGCATTGTTATGGTGGGAGACGACAGCTCCATGCCTGTTATTGCCTCTGAAGACCATGCAGGATACCATGTGGAGATGGAAGATGATGACATTCAGGATCCTGACCTTGTGCTGGCCTAGGCTAATGTGTGTGTTTGTGTCTTAGTTTTTAGCAACAAGTTTATAAAGTAAATAAATAGAAAATAGCATATAGAATAAGGCTATAAAGAAGGGCAATATTTTTGTACAGGGATACAATGTGTGTGTGTTTGTTTTTTCTTTTGGGGAGTTTGTTTTGTTTTGAGACAGGATCTCACTCTGGTTGCCCAGGCAGATGTGGTGCCATCACACCTCACTGTAGCCTCAATTTCCTGGGCTCAGGTGATTCTTCCACCTCAGCCTGCCGAGTAGTTGGGACTACAGGCATGTACCACCATGCCTAGCTAATTTTTTGTGTGTTTAGTAGAGACAGGGTTTCACCATGTTGCCCAGGGTGGTCTCGAACTCCTGGACTCAAGCAATCCGCTTGCCTCAGCTTCCCAAAGTGCTGGGATTACAGGTGTGAGCCACTGCATCCAGCTGTGTGTGTGTGTGTGTGTGTGTGTGTGTGTGTGTGTTGGTTTGTTTTTTCTTTTTTTCTTTCTTTTTGAGACAGAGTCTCACTCTGTCACCAAGCTTGAGTGCAGTGGCATGATCTTAGCTCACTGCAACCTCTGCCTCCCGGGTTCAAATTATTCTCCTGCCTCAGCCTCCCGAGTAGCTGGGACTACAGGTGCAAGCCACCACCCCCAACTAATTTTTGTATTTCTAGTAGAGACAGGGTTGTACCATCTTAGCCATGATGGTCTCGGTCTCCTGACCTCCTGATCTGCCCGCCTCGGTCTTCCAAAGTGCTGGGATTACAGGCATGAGACACCAAGCCTGGCCATGTGATTTAATCTAAGTGTTATTACAGGTGAGTCAAAAAGTTAAAAAAGCCCAGGCGCAGTGGCTCACGTCTGTAATCCTAGCTCTTTGGGAGGCTGAGGCAGGTGGATCACCTGAGGTTACGAATTTAAGACCAGCCTGGCCAACATGGTGAAACCCCATCTCTACTAAAAATACAAAAAAATTAGCTGGGCATGGTGGCTCACGCCTGTAATCCCAGCACTTTGGGAGGCTGAGGCAGGTGGATCAGGAAGTCAGGAGATCCACACCATCCTGGCTAACACAGTGAAACCCCGTCTCTACTAAAAATACAAAAAATTAGCCAGGAATGGTGGTGAGCACCTGTAGTTCCAGCTACTCGGGAGGCTGAGGCAGGAGAATCACTTTAAACCTGGGAATTGGAGGTTGCCGTGAGTGGAGATTGCGCCACTGCACTCCAGCCTGGGCAACACAGTGAATCTGTCTAAAAAAAAAAAAAAAGCAGGTGCGCCCAAGATGGCCAAATAGAAACAGCTCCAGCCTCCAGCCCCCAGCATAAGTGACACAGAAGACAGGTGATTTCTGCATTTTCAACTGAGGTACCAGGTTCATCTCACTGGGGAGTGCCGGACAATTGGTGCTGGTCAGCTGGTGCAGCCTGACCAGAGACAGCTGAAGTAGGGCGAGGCATCGCCTCACCTGGGAAGCGCAAGGGGGAAGGGAATCCCTTTTCCTAGCCAAGAGAAACTGAGACACACAACACCTGGAAAATCTGGTAACTCCCACCCTAATACTGCACTTTACCAAGTGTCTTAGCAAACGGCACACCAGGAGATTATATCCCACACCTGGCCCAGAGGGTCCCACGCCCACGGAGCCTCCGTCATTGCTAGCACAGCAGTCTGAGATCTAACTGCAAGGCGGCAGCGAGGCTGGGGGAGGGGCGCCCGCCATTGCTGAGTCTTAAGTGGGTAAACAAAGCTGCTGGGAGGCTTGAATTGGGGTGGAGCCCACTGCAGCTCAAGGAGGCCGGCCTGCCTCTGTAGACTCCTCCTCTGGGGACAGGGCATAGCTAAACAAAAAGCAGCAGAAACCTTGGCAGAGGTAAATGCCCCTGTCTGACAGCTTTGAAGAGAGCAGTGGATCTCTCAGCACGGAGGTTGAGATCTGAGAACGGACACACTGCCTGCTCAAGTGGGTCCCTGACCCCTGAGTAGCCTAACTGGGAGACATCCCCCACTAGGTACAGACTGACACCTCACACCTCACACGGTGGGGTACACCCCTGAGACGAAGCTTCCAGAGCAAAAATCAGCAACACTCGCTGTTCAGCAATATTCTATCTTCTGCAGCCTCCGCTGCTGATACCCAGGCAAACAGGGTCTGGAGTGGACCTCAGGCAAACTCCAACAGAGCTATAGCTGAGGGTCCTGACTGTTAGAAGGAAAACTAACAAACAGAAAGGACACCCACACCAAAACCCCATCAGTACATCACCATCATCAAAGACCAAAGGCAGATAAAACCACAAAGATGGGGAAGAAGGAGTGCAGAAAAGCTGGAAATTCAAACAATCAGAGTGCATCTCCCCCTCCAAAGGAATGCAGCTCATCGCCAGCAATGGAACAAAGCTGGACAGAGAATGACTTTGACGAGCTAAGAGAAGAAGGCTTCAGTCGATCAAATTTCTCAGAGCTAAAGGAGGAACTACGTAACCAGTGCAAAGAAACTAAAAACCTTGAAAAAAGAATGGATGAATGGATAACTAGAATAATCAATGCAGAGAAGGCCTTAAAAGAACTGATAGAGATGAAAACCATAACACAAGAAATACATGACAAATGCACAAGCTTCAATAACCGACTCGATAAACTGGAAGAAAGAGTATCAGCAATTGAAGATCAGATGAATGAAATGAAGCAAGAAGAGAAGTGTGGAGAAAAAAAGAGTAAAAAGAAATGAACAAAGCCTCCAAGAAGTATGGGATTATGTGAAAAGACCAAATCTACGTCTGATTGGTGTGCCTGAAAGTGACGGGGAAAATGGAACCAAGTTGGAAAACACTCTACAGGATATCATCATCCAGGAGAACTTCCCCAACTTAGTAAATTCAGGAAATACAGAGAACATCCAAATCAGGAAATACAGAGAACGCCACAAAGATACTCCTCGAGAAGAGCAACTCCAAGACACATAATTGTCAGATTCACCAAAGTTGAAATGAAGGAAAAAATGTTAAGGGCAACCAGAGAGAAAGGTCAGGTTACACACAAAGGGAAGCCAGTTAGACTAACAGCAGATTTCTCAGCAGAAACTCTCCAAGCCAGAAGAGAGTGGGGGCTGATATTCAACATTGTTAAAGAAAAGAATTTTCAACCCAGAATTTCATATCCAGCCAAACTAAGTTTCGTAAGTGAAGGAGAAATAAAATCCTTTACAGACAAGCAAATGCTTAGAGATTTTGTCACCACCAGGCCTGTCCTACAAGAGATCCTGAAGGAAGCACTAAACATGGAAAGGAACAACAGGTACCAGCCATTGCAAAAACATGTCAGAATGTAAAGTCCATCGATGCTAGGAAGAAACTTCATCAACTAGCAAGCAAAATAACAAGCTAATATCATAATGACAGGATCAAGTTCACACATAACAATATTAACCTTAAATGTAAATGGACTAAATGGTCCAATTAAAAGACACAGACTGGCAAATTGAATAAAGAGTCAAGACCCATCAGTTTGCTGTATTCAGGAGACCCATCTCACATGCAGAGACACACATAGGCTCAAAATAAGGGGATGGAGGAAGATCTACCAAGCAAATGGAAAACAAAAAAAAAGCAGGGGTTACAGTCCTAGTCTCTGATAAAGCAGACTTTAAACCGTCAAAGATCAAAAGAGACAAAGAAGGCCACTACATAATGGTAAAGGGATCAATTCATCAGGAAGAGCTAACTATTCTAAATACATATGCACCAAATACAGGAGCACCCGGATTCATAAAGCAAGTCCTTAGAGACTTACAAAGAGACTTAGACTCCCATACAATAATAATGGGAGACTTTAACACCCCACTGTCAACATTAGACAGATCAACAAGACAGAAAGTTAACAAGGATATACAGGAATTGAACTCAATTCTGTACCAAGCGGACCTAATAGACATCTACAGAACTCTCCACCCCAAATCAACAGAATATACATTCTTCTCAGCACCACATTGCACTTATACCAAAATTGACCACATAGTTGGAAGTAAAGCACTCCTCAGCAAATGTAAAAGAACAGAAATTATAACAAACTGTCTCTCAGACCACAGTGCAATTAAACTAGAACTCAGGACTAAGAAACTCAACCAAAACCACTCAACTACATGGAAACTGAGCAACCTGCTCCTGAATGACTACTGGGTGCATAACGAAATGAAGGCAGAAATAAAGATGTTCTTTGAAACCAATGAGAACAAAGATACAACATACCAGAATCTCTGGGACACATTTAAAGCAGTGTGTAGAGGGAAATTTATAGCACTAAATGCCCACAAGAGAAAGCAGTGAAGATCTAAAACTGACACCCTAACAGCACAATTAAAAGAACTAGAGAAGCAAGAGCAAACACATTCAAAAGCTAGCAGAAGGTAAGAAATAACTGAGATCAGAGGAGAACTGAAGGAGATAGAGACACAAAAAACCCTCCAAAAAATCAATGAATCCAGGAGCTGGTTTTTTGAAAAGATCAACAAAATTGATAGACCGCTAGCAAGACTAATAAAGAAGAAAAGAGAGAAGAATCAAATAGATACAGTAAAAAATGATAAAGGGGATATCACCACCAACCCCACAGAAATACAAACTACCATGAGAGAATACCATAAACACCTCTACACAAATAAACTAGAAAGCCTAGAAGAAATGGATAATTTCCTGGACACTTACACTCTCCCAAGACTAAACCAGGAAGAAGTAGAATCCCTGAATAGACCAATAGCAGGCTCTGAAATTGAGGCAGTAATTAATAGCCTATCAACCAAAAAAGTCCAGGACCAGACGGATTCACAGCCGAATTCTACCAGAGGTACAAGGAGGAGTTGGTACCATTCCTTCTGAAACTATTCCAATCGATAGAAAAAGAGGGAATCCTCCCTAACTCATTTTACGAGGCCAACATCATCCTGATACCAAAGCCTGACAGAGACACATACAAAAAAAGAGAATTTTAGACCAATATCCCTGATGAACATCAATGCAAAAATCCTCAGTAAAATACTGGCAAACCAAATCCAGCAGCACATCAAAAAGCTTATCCACCATGATCAAGTGGGCTTCATCCCTGGGATGCAAGGCTGGTTCAACATACACAAATCAATAAACGTAATCCAGCATATAAACAGAACCAAAGACAAGAACCACATGATTATCTCAATAGATGCAGAAAAGGCCTTCGACAAAATTCAACACCCCTTCATGCTAAAAACTCTCAATAAATTCGGTATTGATGGAACGTATCTCAAAATAATAAGAGCTATTTATGACAAACCCACAGCCAATATCATACTGAATGGGCAAAAACTGGAAGCATTCCCTTTGAAAACTGGCACAAGACAGGGGTGCCCCCTCTCACCACTCCTATTCAATATAGTGTTGGAAGTTCTGGCCAGGGCAATTAGGCAAGAGAAAGAAATAAAGGGTATTCAGTTAGGAAAAGAAGAAGTCAAATTGTCCCTGTTTGCAGATGACATGATTGGCAATACCAGAAGTTTTATACTGGGTACTTGATTTTGTGAAGCAACAAGAGGAAAAAGATAAATATTTATTTGTCATTTTGTATATTTTTAAAATCATTTTTCACACATAAATAAAAAAGTTAGCAGAATTTCATAGATAAGAAAACAACTAGACTAACATCTCTCACAAGATACATGTGTGCAGTCAATACAATGATAAAACAAAAAGCTAAAAAAAATCCAATGTTTTGTTATACTGGACTTTAATCGTGTAAGTCATTGTTTTTAAATTTTTAAATAAGTGGGCAAAAGAGTTCATATAAAACCTTTGCCTAATTATTTTCTTTAATGTGAACTAAATAGGAAAGGAGTGGATGTATGTGTATGTGTAAAAAAGGAAGGGAATCTAGCCATTCTAAAAGTTCATTGAATTCATTCTGTAAGTGATGAATTCAATCAATGTATAAAGTTCAAACCCAAAGTTTTCCCCTTCATTGCAAGATTTATTTTTTCTACATAATTACTAAAATACTTGACTCCATTATCCAATTAATTAATATGCATATGTGTGTGTGTATATATATATCTCTCTCTCTCTTGAAATTGCAGTTTTTAAGCACCATAGTTCCACCAGTAAGTTGTACATGCTTTTTTCTTTTGAACTTTTTCTTGCTTATTTTTTCTTGACTTAGATTTTTCCCATCACCTGTAATTCAGCTTATTTTAGATAACCTTTGTCTTTCTTTAACTTATTTCATTTAGCCTAATTTCACTTCTTTCATACTGATGCCACAACCCCTGCTTTACCCCAATTTAGCGTGTGTCTTGTTCTTTCTAATGGTACTTATGTCAGCACTATCATTTCATTGGCAACATTCTCACTGCTTGAAGTCAGGCTCAACGATGAAGGAGAATTCGTTTAATTTTATTTTTTCTTGACAAATAGTAATTGTACATATTCATCATTGTGATGTTTGGATCCCTATAATCTATAGTGATCAGAGAGAGTAATTAGCATATCCATCATCCCAAACATTTATCATTTCTTTGTGTTGGGAACATTCAATATCCTCCTAGCTATTTGAAACTATGTTAGTGTTCACTACAGTCATCCTACATCTATACATGGTATAGAACACTAGAACTTATTCCTCCTGTCTAGCTGTAATTTTCTATCCTTTAACAAATATCTCCCTATTCCTCCCTTCCCCCTAATAATTTGCTTAGGTATAAATATATTTTAGAAATAACTGAAATAAAATGCACATGTTTAATTCTTTCCATTTTTTCCTAAATTTCTTAACCATTCAGATGGTACTTTTCTAACTTGTTTTCTTTACTCCTTCCATATTTATATTTCTTTCTAGTTTTTCATGATCTCCATTGTAGAATCTTTGTAATACCCAACTTGTTTTATGTTCCTTCCCTTCCCACATAAATAGAATGTGTACTCATTTCTCTAAGCTTAAATTGTAGTTTCTCAGGATAACTATATCCTTTCTGACTGCTAATACAGTTCTCTCCTTTCTGCATTGCCCTCTCCCCCAGAACTCCATTTGCCATCCTCAGCATCCCCTTATCTAGCTAGACTCCTTATCACTGTTCCAAACCCAGTTCAGAAAACCACTCCTGACTCTTGAGCCCTTGGTTCAATACTCAGTTCCAGTGCATAGCAGAGCTTGAGACCATGTCTTACTTATTGTAATATCTGCTCAAATATTTGTTGAATTAGTGAATGATTAGGTTACATGCCTTATTCTAAACTCCTAGTCCAGTTCATCTATATTTTTCTAGGTAGAACCCTCATTCTACAGTAATAGATTTTTTTTCATCTTGAGCTTCTCCTAAACATTTCACTCTTGTTATTCTGTCTCCCTTTAATCCATTCAGCCTTTTGCAGATAAAAAATTTTTATTTAAGGTAAAGTGCTCTTTATTTCTCACCAACAAGATTCTTTTATACTTTAAGGACCATTTTCACCTTCATAAGGAATCTGAAACCTATTCAGATCCAGTAGTTTGCTCTTTTTCACAGATCAAGTTAAGCAAACTCCCCTGGCAGGAAGCCACCAGAAATTCCAGTTACAGAATACTGCCATATTCTTTCACAAAAAAGGGCCTGGAAAGTGCAAGCAATGCCCTATTTCTCTTAGCTATCTCTAACCCTTACTCAAAGAAAGGGTAAGTAAAAATGGGTGACATGTTAGATGTTTAAAAATGAAATAAAAATGCATACACACATGGATAAGGTATTTTCTAAAGTATGATCTGCCTTATTTTCTCAGGTATAAAATTATTTTAGGGAAGTTTCAATAAATCAAATGTTAAGAAACTACTAAAACATTTTTTGTGAGTTGCTTTCATTTTGCCTGATTTATAATATGTATTTCAACACTCTGCTCTATCACAGGGTATGTAGGTTTGTCTGTCATATCATAGCTTTCAAAGGGATATTCTTATTTTAAATCTCAACGTCATCATTAAATGGTTCTAATAATAAGAGGCCTAAATTTTAAGTCCTCAGGGACATCAAGGCATCTCATCTGCTATGTTATTCAAGCACTGAGAGCATATTGCAAAACATCTAGGCAATAGAGGGCAAGAACAAAACCTAATGTTGTTATGTTATTGACAATTCCTAAGATACATCATAAAATTATAAAATATTTTGTTTAAAGCTGGTAGGCTAAGTGAAGAAAAGGGGATGGAACTTCTAAGTGTATCTATTTCAAGATACGTCTTATAATTGACCCTTTTTCCTCCTTAAATAAATGTATTCCTCCCAGTACATAGCTCAGAGCATTGTTATAACATCCTTGAGAATGAGTCATTTAAAAATGGAGTTAAGAAAAGTTCACATTTCAGCCTTGTAAGTGGTTTAGTTATGTGATGACCGTGAAGATTTAGCCCCAATTGTAAAGTCTCGTAAAGGGTACCTGGCATAACTTAGAAAAGACAAGACCCCAAAATTCATTTTTACTCTACTAAATATTTTTGCGTATTATGGTTTTGTTAAGGAAGGATTGGAGCTGATAAAAAGGCAACAGGCATTTGTGTAGTGGTCTGAAGTTTGACGGCCAATAATAAACATAGGAAAAAAATCATGACTTTCAGATGTGTGACTTTGAGATTTGGCACAGGCTGAATTTAAGTTTACCTTTGCACTATTAAAAAAAAAGTTTGCTTGGCAGATGGGTAAACAGTAGAGTTTATCTTACTTTATAATGAGTATTAAACTATACATGATCTTTAGCCTCAAAATTGTTTATTCACAAATAATAAAGAGGAGCATTGCAGCCATACCTAAAAAAGACCTAATTTTCATACCTGATTCTTTTATCTGCCTTTCATTTATGTTGCTGTGTTTTTAAAGTTATAGTAGTTGTTAAAAGTTATAAACTTATGTATAAAAACTTATGAAACTTTTGGAAAACTTCTGGTATACACACACACACACACACACACACACACACACACACACACACGAAGTAGGGGCTTATGCATTTATTTATTTTTAATTGATACAGGCTTTTCCCCCTGTAGATTCTCAGCCAGATACATTTAACTGGGAGACATTTGGAAAGGTATGAGGGCATTTTTCATTTCTCAATGATGGATGAAGGTCAGAGAGTGAACCACTGACTTTCAGTGCCAGGAACTAAGGATATGAAACAGTCTACAAAATGTGGGACTGACTGTCCTGCACAACCATGAATTATCCCGTCCAAAATGCCAATAATGCTCTCACCCTTAAGAAACTCAAAGGACTCAGCTATAAAAATAAGTGAAGTGTTCGTCTTGAGCAAGTACAGAAGCAGAGGAGTGTAAGAACTCCATGTAGACTGCGGAGAGCTTGAGTTCAAATCCAATTTATAGCTGTATGACCTGCGTGTTTAATAACATTTAATAATGGTTTGAGACTCAGTTGTCCTATCTGTAAAATGGGTATAACAGTAATACCTGACTCATATGCTTGTTTTAAGAATTAAACAAGTTAAAAGATAGAAAATGCTTGGCATATGGTAATCTCTCAACTGATGCTGGCTAGTGCTATTACAAGTTCATTCCAGTCTGTTTTATGTTAATTAGTATTGGTAAGAAAATATACAAATATATTTTCTGAAACCTGAAGCTTCTAAATTAAAAAATCTTTAGACCAGAATCCATTATGCATTAGAATATATTTCTTGATGATGATAATCATAATGTAAACATGTTCTAGGTCACTAAATGTATCCAGACAAAGCAGTAGGAAAGGGTTAAGGGGTGGAGGGAGCATTCCCAGGCTGAAAAAAATTTTTGTGATCTGTGGAAAAGGGAGGGTGTAAGGGGGATGCTTCACAGGGTGTAGAGATGCAGAGGAGGCCTAACTGAATTGTAACTGCGAGTTTGCACAGTGGTAAGCATAGCTGATGAGACGCAAGCAAAAAAAGATTATTGCTGACCTGGGACTGTGAGGAAAAACCAAATCCAAATTAGTCAAGTTGGAGGACATTTGTTGAAAACTCCGCACTTCCATGAGGTCTGTAGCCTTGAGCCTATCAGTGCCGACACAGAACATTCTGAATAGTTCAATGCCTCTTTCTGTAAAAGAGGAGACGCCTCACTCTGCCGCTAAATCTTGGACTTGTTTGTGCACAGAGGTCCTTGCTTATGTAACACTCGCTTTTAACTATAATTCACAGAGTCCTTTGAACACATAAAGGGAAAGCCACTTTCACTCCTGTTAAGGATTTATAAGCACAAAAAATGAACAGTGAATTAATCCTAGTGTTTTATACATTAAAAAAAAAAAAAAGAATCTAAGCTGGAATAGGTTACTGCCTGTGGGAAGAAGACAGCTCATCACAGGTGAGGGTAACACGTTTTTCATATGTACAAATTAAGCAGCCTGAAACAAAAAGCATTCAAAAGGTAAAAGAATACTAGTCACTCCTCTGATTTGTCAAATCAAAGTTCTGTCAACTGTTAGATGTGTTATGTGATAATGCAAATGATAAATGCCTTAATCACAAATAGGATTGGATAATATCACCATTAGTAGGAGACTTCCAAAAATAGCAATAATAGTACTATGTTGACTCATTCTCTTTAAAAGACTGAGTCACAAAGTACAAAATCTAGTGAGTTAGAACTGATGATGGCAAATATCCTATTCCCCTGTCACTCTTGCTTCCTCTTCCTACTCTCTAAACCTTCACATTGCTAAAGATTCAATCTCCTCCATTATGTTCCCTGGCTGTGTATTTACATCTTGTACACACACCCACTTTTCTTTTTATTATTATTATTATTATTGTACTTTAAGTTCTAGGGTACATGTGCACAATGTGCAGGTTTGTTACATATGTATACACGTGCCATGTTGGTGTGCTGCACCCATTAACTCGTCATTTACATTAGGTATATCTCCTAATACCAACCTTTCCCCCCCACCAAAATAGGACCCGATGTGTAATGTTCCCCTTCCTGTGTCCAAGTGATCTCATTGTTCAATTCCCACCTATGAGTGCTATGAGTGAGAACATGCGATATTTGGTTTTCTGTTCTTGCGATAGTTTGCTGAGAATGATGGCTTCCAGCTGCATCCATGTCCCTACAAAGGACACTAACTCATCCTTTTTTATGGCTGCATAGTATTCCATGGTATATATGTGCCACATTTTCTTAATCCAGTCTGTCACTGATGGACATTTGAGTTGATTCCAAGTCTTTGCTATTGTGAATAGTGCCACAATAAGCATACGTGTGCATGTGTCTTTATAGCAGCATGACTTATAATCCTTTGGGTATATGCCCAATAATGAGATGGCTGGGTCAAATGGTATTTCTAGTTCTAGATCCTTGAGGAATCGCCACACTGTTTTCCACAATGGTTGAACTAGTTTACAGTCCCACCAACAGTGTAAAAGTGTTCCTATTTCTCCACATCCTCTCCAGCACCTGTTGTTTCCTGATTTTTTAATGATTGCCACTCTAACTGGACACATGCACTTTTCTTCAGAGACCCTCTCTAATGTTTGCCTTACTTGGATGGCACTGCTGTAAATGTTTCTCAAATCTCTGTCTTCACTATTGTCCCCTTCCTCACACTCTAGTCTTAATGTTACTGGGAGCTTTTAGATAGTGCTACTTAAATACAAATATTCTACCCTGAAATGCACACATTTTCTTCTTACAGTTCACATTCAAATCTTCAACGTTTCTGGTCTGCTATTTACAAAATACATCTAGTATCTGACCATTTCTCACCACCTCCACCCCGGTCTAAGCCACCATTAACTCTTCCTGGGTTGTTATAGTAGCCTCCTCACTGATCTCGATGCTTCTGCCCTTATTCCACTTCTCTCTCTCTCTCTCTCTCTCTCTCTCTCTCTCTCTCTCATTTTTTTGGTTTTTGGTTTTTGGGTTTTTTTGTTTTTTGTTTTTTGAGACTGGGACCTCACTTCGTCACCCAGGCTGGAGTGCATGAACACCATGAGGTCTGTAGCCTTGAACCTATCAGTGCCGACACAGAACATTCTGAACATTCTCACTGAAGCCTCAGCCTCCTGAGCACTCCAGTACATCCCACCTCAGCCTCCCAGGTAGTTTGAACTACAGATGTGCACCACCATGCCCATCTCCACTTCACATTCTTTTAAACACAGCAGCCAAAGTGATGCTTTTAAAATAGAAGTCACATCCATGACACCAATCTTGTTCAGAATAAAAGCCAAATTCTTTACAATTTATAAGGTCCTACACAATGAGACCCTGACCTTGTCTGTTACTCTTCTTCCCCTCACTCTTCTTGTTCCCTCTGGCTAGAATGTGTCTCCCCCCACCCCCCAGGCATCCACATGACTTGTTTCCTCACCCCCTTGAGGTCTTCACTTGAATGAATTCTCCACGAGGTCTCCCCTGACTACCCTGACCCTAGCTTATTCCCCTTTCCCACTTTTCTCCACAATGCTTTCTGCTGACATAAACTTATTTACTTATTTATTTTTTGTCTCTCCACACTGGGAACTGTAGAGACAGGGGTGTTAGTCTGTTTTGTTCACTGACAGATCTCTAGGGCCTAGAATGATGCTTGGCACACAGTTGCCATTAAATGAACACTTCTTGAATAAATCCCAAATCTCTAACTCTTCTAAAACCACCTCCACATACGGACTATCCTACTTTTCCTGAAGATCCAGTTTTCTCCTGCTAAAAGTCTATCCAGTTTCAAAATTGTGCAGTTATCTCCTTGTCTCTGTCCATCACTAAGACTTATTAGTTGACAAATTCTTTCAATTCCATATTGTTATTAGAATCGGTTCTATTGCTGCTATCTTTTGTTACTAACAGCCTAGTTTGGTTCAGGCTTGAACTTGAATCCTATCTCCACCATTTACTAATCGTAAGAACTTGGGCAAGTTTATTTGGGCAGAGGGAGGGAGGAGGTCTCAGGTTTTCTTTCTTTATTATTATTGAGACAGGGTCTCACTCTTTTGCCCAGGCTAGAGTACAGTAGTGCAATTATAGCTCTCTGCCACCTTGAACTCCTAGGCTCAAGCAATCCTCCTGACTCAGCCTTCCAAGAAGCTAGGACGATATAGGTGACTGCCACCATGCCTGGCTAATTTTTAAAATTTTTTTGTAGACACGGAGTCTCACTTTGTTGCCCAGGCTGGTCTCTTACTCCTAGCTTCACGTGTTTCTCTGGCCTCGGCCTCCTAAAATGCTGGAATTACCGGTGTGAGCCACCATGCCCAGCCTCAGGTATTCATTGATCAGGTAGTATCTACTTTACAAAATGCTTATGAGCATTACATGAGATAATATTTCTAAATCACATACCTGACACATAGTAAGTGATCAATCTATTCCCTCATGCCTGATCCATGGCAATGGAGTTCTGTTATCCCTTCTCCTTGTCTTATTCTATTTCAATACATCATACCAATGCTACCAGTTTTTTTTTTGAGACAGAGTCTTGCTCTGTCGCCCAGGCTGGAGTGCAGTGGCCGGATCTCAGCTCACTGCACGCTCCGCCTCCCGGGTTTACGCCATTCTCCTGCCTCAGCCTCCCGAGTAGCTGGGACTACAGGCGCCCACCACCTCGCCCGGCTAGTTTTTTTTGGTATTTTTTAGTAGAGACGGGGTTTCACCGGGTTAGCCAGGATGGTCTCGATCTCTTGACCTTGTGATCCGCCCGTCTTGGCCTCCCAAAGTGCTGGGATTACAGGATTGAGCCACCGCGCCCGGCCAAAAAAGTCTTTTATAAGTGTTGCTTTGATCATGCTACTCAATTACCTACAACTTTCAAAATCTTTCTACAGAGAAACGGAATTATAATTTGTGTGCCTACTATGCCCCAGGTGCTATATGTACAGACATAATTTAAAATGCCAAATCATTCACCTAACATTTATAGCCTACCCAAGTCTGCCTTTCCTTTTTCTAGCTTCGATGGTTAATTTTATGTGTCAACTTGGGCAGGCCATGGTACCCAGATATTTGGTCAAGCACCTGTCTAGATGTCTCTGTGAAGGTATTTTTTAAATGAGATTAATATTTAAATCAGTAAACTTTGAGTAAAGCAAATTAGTCTTCATAATATGCGTGGACCTTATCCAATCAACTGAAGGCCTTAGGAGAAAGAGTTGAAATTCTTAAGATGAAAAGACTGAGGTCTCTCAAGGAACAAGGAAGTCTGCCTCCAGACTGCCATGGGACTCTGGCTGTAATATCAACTCTTCCCTCCCAGCCTGCCTTGCAGAATTCAGATTTGTCAGCACCCACAATTACATATGCCAATTTTTTAAGGCAATCTCTCTCTTCCTTCACTCCCATTCTCCACATCCACATATACATCCTATTGGTTCTCTGATTAATATACTAGCCACATAAAGACCTATCAGAATCCTATATGTTTCTTATGACCCGTCTCTTCACTAATCTGTAACTATTCCAGCCAGAAATTTATGTTTTACTCTAAATTCCTTGAACTCCTCAAACATCCTTCTTTGCATTGATGTAATTTGTATTTGTAATGATATCCCTACCAGGAAGTCTGCTGTCCCACCTCTACCACTGAGTTACCTAGGCAAAGCTATTTTTTTTTAATAGTAGAATAACTTTTTTTTATTATACTTTAAGTTCTGGAATACATGTGCAGAATGCACACATAGATATACACGTGCCATGGTGGTTTGCTGTAGCCATCAACCCGTCATCTACATTAGGTATTTCTCCTAATGCTATCCCTCCGATAGCCCCCCTACCCCCTGACAGGCCATGGTGTGTGAT
Organism: Macaca mulatta; assembly: GCF_049350105.2. Taxonomy (NCBI): domain Eukaryota; kingdom Metazoa; phylum Chordata; class Mammalia; order Primates; family Cercopithecidae; genus Macaca; species Macaca mulatta. Next base: position 30,725,629 of record NC_133422.1, read on the forward strand.
GTTCCCCTCCATGTGTCCATGTGTTCTCATTGTTCAACTCCCACTTATGAGTGAGAACATGCAGTGTTTGGTTTTCTGTTCCTGTGTTAGTTCGCTGAGAATGGTGGTTTCCAGATTCATCCATGTCCTTGCAAAGGACATGAGCTCATCCTTTTTAATGGCTGCATAATATTCCACAGTGTATATGTGCCACATTTTCTTTATCCAGTCTATCATTGATGGGCATTTGGGTTGGTTCCAAGTCTTTGCTATTGTGAATAGTGTTGCAATAAACATGCCACAAAGTTAAAAATCTTTTTAACTGTGATGTTAGGGTGTCGATTTTAGATATTTCTCGCTTTCTTCTTTGCTCATTTAGCATGATTTGGCTCTCTGCAATAAACATGCATGTGCATGTGTCTTTATAGTAATTGTTTGGGTATATACCCCCTAATGGAATTGCTGAGTCAAATGGTATTTCTTGTTCTAGATCCTTGAGGAACTAGGCCACACTGTCTTCCACAATGGTTGAACTAATTTACACTCCCACCAACAGTGTAAAACTGTTCCTATTTCATCACATCCTCTCCAGCATGTGGTGTTTCTTGACCTTTTAATGATTGCCATTCTAACTGGTGTGAGATGGTATCTCATTGTGGTTTTGATTTGCATTTCTCTAATGACCAGTGATGATGAGTTTTTTTTTTTTTTTTTTTTGAGATGTTTATTGGCCACATAAATGTCTTCTTATGAGAAGTGTCTGTTCATATCCTTCACCCACTTTTTGATAGGGTGGTTTGTTTTTTTCTTGTAAATTTGTTTAAGTTCCTTGTAGATTCTGGATATTAGCCCTTTGTCAGATGGATAGATTGCAAACATTTTCTCCCATTCTGTAGGTTGCCTGTTCACTCTGATGATAGTTTCTTTTGCTGTGCATAAGCTCTTTAGTTTAATTAGATCCCATTTGTCAATTTTGGCTTTTGTTGCCATTGCTTTTGGTGTTTTAGTCACAAAGTCTTTGCCCATGCCAATGTCCTGAATGGTATTGCCTAGGTTTTCTTCTATGATTTTTATTGTTTTAGGTCTTACATTTAAGTCTTTAATCCATCTTGAGTTAATTTTTGTGTAAGGTGTAAGGAAGGGATCCAGTTTCAGTTTTCTGCATATGGCTAGCCAGTTTTCCCAACACCATTTATTAAATAAAGACTCCTTCTCATCATTGCTTGTTTGTGTCAAGTTTGTCAAAGATCAGATGGTGGTAGATGTGTGGTGTTATTTCTGAGGCTTCTGTTCTGTTCCATTGGTCTATATATCTGTTTTGGTACCATTACCATGCTGTTTTGGTTACTGTAGCCTTGTAGTATAGTTTGAAGTCAGGTAGTGTGATGCCTCCAGCTTTGTTCTTTTTGCTTAGGATTGTCTTGGCTATGCGGGCTCTTTTTTGGTTCCATATGAAATTTAAAGTAGTTTTGTCTAATTCTGTGCAGAAAGTCAATGGTAGCTTGATGGGCATAGCGTTGAATCTATAAATTACTTTAGGCAGCATAGCCATTTTCACGATATTGATTCTTCCTATCCATAAGCATGGAATGTTTTTCCATTTGTTTGTGTCCTCTCTTATTTCCTTGAGCAGTGGTTTGTAGTTCTCCTTGAAGAGGTTCTTCACATCCCTTGTAAGTTGTATTCCTGGGTATTGTATTCTCTTTGTAGCAATTGTGAATGGGAGTTCACTCATGATTTGGCTCTCTGTCTATTATTGATGTATAGGACTGCTTGAGTTTTGCACATTGATTTTGTATCCTGAGACTTTGCTGAAGTTGCTTATCAGCTTAAGGAGATTTTGGGCTTAGTCGATGGGGTTTTCTAAATATACAGTCATGTCATCTGCAAACAGAGACAATTTGCCTTCCTCTCTTCCTATTTGGATACACTTTATTTCTTTTTCTTGCCTGATTACCCTAGCCAGAACTTCTAATACTATGCTGAATAGGAGTGGTGAGAGAGGACATCCTTGTCTTGTGCCGGTTTTCAAAGGTTATGCTTCCAGTTTTTGCCCATTCAGTATGATATTGGCTGTGGGTTTGTCATAAACAGCTCTTATTATTTTGAGATACGTCCCATCAATACCTAGTTTATTGAGAGTTTTTAGCATGAAGGGGTGTTGAATTTTACCAAACGCCTTTTCTGCATCTATTGAGATAATCATGTCGTTTTTGTCATTGATTCTGTTTATGTGATGGATTATGTTGATTGATTTGCATATGTTGAACCAGCCTTGCATCCCAGAGATGAAGCCTACTTGATAATCGTGGATAAGCTTTTTGATGTGCTGCTAGATTCGGTTTGCCAGTATTTTATTGAGAATTTTCACACTGATGTTCATCGGGGTGTTGGCCTGACATTTTTTGTTGTTGTTGTGTCTCTGCCAGATTTTGGCATCAGGATGATGCTGGTCTCATAAAATGACTTAGGGAGGAGTACGTCTTGTTCTATTGTTTGGAATAGTTTCAGAAGGAATGGTACCGGCTCCTCTTTGTATCTCTGGTAGAATTCGGCTGTGAATCCATCTGGTCCTGGGATTTCTTTTGGTTGGTAGGCTATTAATTACTGCCTCAATTTCAGAACTTGTTATTGGTCTATTCAGGGGTTCAAATTTTTCCTGGTTTAGTCTTGGGAGGGTGTATGTGTCCAGGAATTTATCCATTTCTTCTAGATTTTCTAGTTTATTTGCGCAGAGGTGTTTATAGTATTCTCTGATGGTAGTTCTTTTTTTTTTTTTTTTTTTGTATTTTTGTGGGATCAGTGGTGATATCCCCTTTATCATTTTTTATTATATCTATTTGATTCTTCTCTCTTTTCTTCTTTATTAGTCTGGCTAGTGGTCTATCTATTTTGTAATCTTTTCAAAAAACCAGCTCCTGGATTCATTGATTTTTTTTGAAGGGTTTTTTGTGTCTCTATCTCCTTCACTTCTGCTATGATCTTAGTTATTTCTTGTCTTCTGTTAGCTTTTGAATTTGTTTGCTCTTGCTTCTCTGGTTCTTTTTAACTGTAATGTTAGGGTGTCAATTTTAGATATTTCTCGCTTTCTCCTGTGCGCATTTAGTGCTATACATTTCCCTCTAAACACTGCTTTAGCTGTGTCCCAGAGATTCTGGTACATTGTGTTTTTATTCTCATTGGTTCCACAGAACTTATTTATTTCTGCCTTAATTTCAATATTTACCTAGTAGTCATTCAGGAGTAGGTTGTTCAGTTTCCATGGAGTTGTGTGGTTTCTAGTGAGTTTCTTAATCCTGAGTTCTAATTTGAGTGCACTGTGGTCTGAGAGACAGTTTGTTATGATTTCCATTCTTTTGCATTTGCTGAGGAGTGTTTTACTTCCAATTATGTGGTGAATTTTAGAATAAGTGTAATATAATGCTGAGAAAAATGCATATTCTGTTGATGTGGAGTGGAGAGTTCTGTAGATGTCTATTAGGTCTGCTTGGTCCAGAGCTGAGTTCAAGTCCTGAATATCCTTGTTAATTTTCTGTCTTATTGATCTGTCTAGTATTGACAGTGGGGGTATTAAAGTCTCCCACTACTATTGTGTGAGAGTCTAAGTCTCTTTGTAGGTCTCTAAGAACTTGCTTTATGATTCTGGGTGCTCCTGTATTGGGTGCATATATATTTAGGATAGTTAGCTAGCTGTTTTTGTTGCATCAATGCCTTTACCATTGTGTAATACTCTTCTTTATCTTTTTTGATCTTTGTTGGTTTAAAGTCTGTTTTATCAGAGACTAGGACTGCACCCCCTGCTTCTTCTTGCTTTCCATTTGCTTGGTAAATTTTTCTCCATCTCTTTATTTTGAGCCTAGGTGTCCCTGCATGTGAGATGGGTCTCCTGAATACAGCACACCCATGTGTCTTGACACTTTATCCAATTTGCCAGTCTGTGTTTTTTAATTGGGGCATTTAGCCTGTTTACATTTAAGATTAATATTGTTATGTGTGAATTTAATCCTGTCATTATGATGCTAGCTGGTTATTGTGCCCGTTAGTTGATGCAGTTTCTTGACAGTGTCAATGATCTTTACAATTTGGTATGTTTTTGCAGTGGCTGGTACCGGTTTTTCCTTTCCATATTTAGGGAAAGCTGTTTAACATATTGGAGCTTCTATTATTTCATGGTAAAACAAGAATAATAACTTCCTTATTGAATTGACATATGGGGAATGTCCATGCTTACAGTTTTGCAAAACACATAGCATAGTGTGAAAAATGTACTTAATACCACTAATCTCCTGGAAACCTTGTGTGGCAATGAAATGAGCCATATTATGTCCTGTCAGGTTCAGGAATGAAGACAGATCTGCTGGGTTAGATTGTAAGTGAGTCTCAGAGCACAGCAATCTGATTCTAAAATGAGCACATGAGGATGTAAGTGTCCAAGACAGATCCACAACCAAAAAGTTAGTCCAAGACAAAGACTGCTGACTAGACTCAGTACTCAAGATCCAGGGTATGCACCCATTTTGGGAGAGTGCAAGCAATCACCAGTGCTTTACATGGATGGAATGCTCAGGTCAAGAAATTCCAGCAGTAAAATTCAGAACCTGGAAGTGAAGGTACAAAGCAGGTAGGTACACAGTACTAGGGACTGAGTTCTCCACATCAATGCAGGATGAGGAGTAAGAGTGACTCAGTGTAGAATCAATGAATAACATTATGCCCACCTACCTAGGGCCAGAAATGGTTCTAGAAACAAGATTAAGGCTAACTGTAGGTGATAGATAGATGGCTTCAGCTGATTTGATTAAAACATTTAGAGGAAGAGAGTCAGTAAGCCTGAGGACTTCGTTGGTAGGATCTGGAGTGAATCAAGACCTAGGGATACCTCCCTTTTATCTGTGGGTGTACTTACTTTCTTCATGCATAAATCAGCATCTTTATAAAAGTGTGGGATTCACTTTAGGCAGCTCAATTTGATTACCAATGGCCCCCCTTACTCAGTTGCATGGCAGGATCTATACAGGAGTCCAAGGACTAGATAGAATTATGGTTGAAATTAAATTTTGCTGCTGATGCCAATCAGTAAAAGGAGCTATTGATTAAGGATAGAACAACCTCAGTATTCCCAGTCATAGGCCTAGTCAACACTTACTGTTCATGTTAGGATTTACCAGGTATAACAAGTATATCAGTCTGGGTTCCAACAGGAAACAGAACACTCAAATCAGGATAGTTTAGGAGAGTTTAGAAGGGACTAAATACAAGGCAGGGTTAAGGGAACAACAAGGGATAGAAATAATTCAGATAGCAACTGAGCAGTTACCTCTTGGGCCCAAAGGGAGGAGGAAAAGGAAAGTTGTGGAGCCTGTAAGGAGAGAGAATCAGGCCTTGCAGGTGCCTTGAGAGGAGCAATGAGTGACCTTTGGATAAGGACCACAGCCAGCTTACGGCAACCGCTCACTTTCCCCACTCCTTGATCCTCTCTGACTAGACGCATCCTGAAGACAAAGGTCATGATGCCATACAGGGTAGTAGCCTCTGGGGCTGACAGCAAAATGAAGAAGGGTAGAGAGTGAATCTGGAGGAGCAAACATAAGCTATCTGGCACCCCTGGATTTCCAAAGCACAGTAGGATCCCTTTCTTACTCCTCCAATCAATCAATCCTTGTCTCTTCTTCCTCAGGTTCTTCTTAAACATAGCCATTTGCCAAGGCTTCACTCTGAAAGGAGTCCCTTCAGAACTCCAGCTCCCTCTTGCTCCTACTCATGAATTTCATTCTCACCACTATGCGTGATTCCTGGGAACGTAGTCCTACCTCTAATCTAATCCAACTGCCTGCTCAGTAATGACCAGATGGCCATTGGCACCTTAAAATCAATAGATCCCAAACCAGACCTATAATCTCCCACCAGCTCACCTCCAGACTGACTTCTCCTCCTAACTCATGACTCCTAACTTCTGTTAATATTAGGTTGGTGCAAAAGTAATTGCAGTTTTTGCCATTAAAAGTAATGCTCTGCTAACTAGACAAGTAAGGGGGAGTTATCAAAGGCTTTTTAAAGCACTGGGTTTTGGAGGTAGGTGATGTGGACAAGCAGTTTCTCTGGGCCTCACGTTGTTACATGCAAAATGATTTGCACCATCATCCCTCCAATTACTCATCATTGCAAGCTCAGCCATGCTTATCTGTGCTTTCCTTCTTTTTTCCCCCTCCACCGCAAAGTCCTATACTTTTTCCTTCCCCTATGCTTTTCTAGTGTGGTCTAATCTCACACCTGTCCTAGTTGTGGGCCTCTACCTTTTACCTGGACAGTAGTAATAGATTTCTAAATATCACCCTGGCTCCAATCCATTCTATACCTATTCCAGTGCACAGACATGTTTGTTGCACCAAGTTACCTCACTGATACAGCCATACCTTTTGCCTCTGCCTTCTTGAAATGGGACATTTGAGGAGAGGGAACAATATATAAGATGAATCTTCAAGAAGCGTGTTACTCCTTTCAACGTGGAGCCTTTATAGTGTGTGTAGACTTAAAGAAGGAGTAGCACATTCCACCATTTTGCATGTAACAACCAGAGGCCCAGAGAAACTGCTTCTCCGCAACACCTGCCTCCAAAACCCAGTGCTTTAAAAAGCATTTGATAACTCCCCATTACCTGTCTAATTAGAAGAACATTGGCTCTGCAGCTTGTCATTCTGTATTATTTCCACAATGAGTTCCCAGCTCTTGTTTTTAGTTCTTTATCCTGCAGACACCCTATATATACAGACTATCCTCTACCTAAAGATGGCATTCGGGAATACCACTTGTGCTTGTCCTGATTAGTGTCTTTGCACATGCTTTCTCTTTACTTGTATTGGCCTTCTGTCCCCTCAATTCTTCAAATTCTAGCTGTTGAAAATCTATCTACCCTTCAAAGTATATGCATGGCACTTTTCCTTTAAAATATCTTTTTTTTTTTTTTTTTTTTGAGATGGAGTCTCACTCTGTCACCAGGCTGGAGTACAGTGGTGAGATCTCAGCTCACTGCAACCTCTGCCTCCCAGGTTCAAGCGATTCTCCTGCCTCAGCCTCCCAAGTAGCTGAGACTACAAGCATGCACCACCACACCCAGATAATCGTTGTAATTTTAGTAGAGATGGAGTTTCACCATGTTGGCCAGTATGGTCTTGATCTCTTGACCTCATGATCCACCCGCCTCGGCCTCCCAAAACGTTGGGATTACAGGCACGAGCCACAGTACCAGGTCCCTAAAATATCTTTTATGAAACCTTTCTGAATTTTCTTTGACCAAATATGATATTTTCCTCCTTTGAGTCTCTAAAAAACTTTCAGCACTGTTATTTTACCGTGATCTTTAGAGTATTCGTATTTCTTGTCTTAGCCCTGTATAATATTATAAGCTTCTTAAAAGCATGGCTTATGTTACCTTCTTCAACTGTATATTTCCTGTAGTATTAGTGCAGTGTACTTTACAAAAATATTTTTAATCCCCTAACCATTTAAAACCATGGAGTTGGCCGGGTGCGGTGGCTCACGCCTGTGATCCCAGCACTTTGGGAGGCCAAGGCAGGTGGATCATGAGGTCAGGAGATCAAGACCATCCCGGCTAACATGGTGAAACCCCGTCTCTACTAAAAATGCAAAAAATTAGCCAGGCGTGGTGGCGGGTGCCTGTAGCCCCAACTACTCAGGAGGCTGAGGCAGGAGAATGGCATGAACCCGGGAGGCAGAGCTTGCAGTGAGCCCAGATCGCACCACTGCACTCCAGCCTGGGCGACAGAGCGAGACTCCGTCTCAAAAAAAAAAAAAAACAACTGTGGACTTACGATATTTTTTCTCTTTAGAAAGAATTGACTCTGTCCATATACTTTCTCAACCATATCTCATGTATAATCCACTTGGCAGGAAGGGGTAAGATTTTATTTTTAGCGTTGGTCTCTTGTTTACTAAAATGACGATATTTACGAGAGCATGTCCCATTCCTCTGATTCCTTACCATCTTCCTTATCCAGTTGGTAGGAGATAAAGAAACAACTAGTCTGGTCTGTTTTGTAAGTGAAGTCTCTTTCTCATTAAATATTGTGTGCAATATATTTTGAAGTAATGAATGATCAAAAGATTTCATACATATTGTCTTAGTCTCTGTGCTGCTATAACAAAATACATGAGACTGGGTGACTTACAAAGAACAGAAATCTATGGGTCACACTTCTAGAGGCTGGAGGTCCAAGATCAAGACTCAGTTGGATGGCACCTTGCTGCTGCATCCTCCAAAGGGGAGGAACACTGGGTCTTCATGTGACAGAAGGGATGGAAGGGCAAGAGAGAGACCAAACTCCCTCTGGCAAGCCGTTTTATAATAGCATTAATCTATTCGTGAGGACAGAGCCCTCATGGCCTAAACAACTCCCACACAAAACAATATTAAAGTACAACTTTAAGCAGTTCAGGGTCAACATGGCAGTTTTGCAATGTCTGGGATCCAGGCTCTTGCTGTCTTATTGCTCTGCCATCCCAGAGTGTGGCATCCTTGTCACCTCCTAAAGGCCCCACCTACCTACCAACACTATTGCATTGGGGATCAAATTCCCAACACATGAATTTAGGGGGGCACATTCAGACCACAGAACATATCATGACAGGTATTAGGTATGCTTTCTGTCTCATTGGATATATTTCTGCTGTAATCCTACCTCTGCTACTACCTATCCAGAGTACCTTGGCAAAGTCATTTAATCTCTCTGAACTCTGGAGAGTACGGACTAGGTCTATATTTTCAAGATTTTCTTTTGAGATGAAGAATTCTTTCATCCCCCGCCCCAAAAAAATGACTTACTCAGATATGCACTATGTAAAACTGATGAAATCAGAGTTGATGTAGTTTGGTTGAAAACTGAGGAGGGAGTTTTGAAAAATGAGATGCGAAAAACCATAGACAAAGTGACCTCAAGAGTTCATTGATGTCTAGCTGCTCTATTGTTTAATCAAAGAATATAATCAGGGCTAGCAGATTCAAACTAGTACTGACTGGTAGGGGTTTCTAAAATGCTAACTGATTGAGGGCATTAACATTGAGAGGCAGATAGCACTTCATACCCATTAGAATGGCTGTTATGAAAAAAATAATAATCACAAATGTTGGTATGGATATGGAAAAATTAGAATCCTTGTGCATTGTTGGTGGGAACATAAAATGGTGCAGGCACTGTGGTAAACAATATGGTGGTCCTCAAAAATTAAATATAGAATTATCACATGATCTAGCAATTTTACTTCCAGATATACACCCAAAAGAATGGAAAGTAGGGACTTGAGCCAGTATTTGTATACATTATTACATTATTACAGCAGCATTATTTATAAAAGCCGAAAGGTGGAAGATACTCAAGTATCCTTTGACAGAAGTATGGATACATAATATATGATATTCGTGCAATGAATTTTTTTTTCTTCAATTTAAATTTTAAGTTCAGGGGTACGTGTGCAGGATGTGCAGATTTGTTACACAGGTGAACGTGTGTCATGGTGGTTTCCTGCACCTATCAACCCATCACCTAGGTATTAAGCCCAGCATGCCTTAGCTATTTTTCCTAATGCTCTCCCTCCCACCACCCCACCCCCAAAAGACCCCAGTGTGTGTTGTTTCTCCCTGCATGTGCCCATGTGTTCTCATCATTCAACTCCCACTTATAAGTGAGAACATGCAGTGTTTGGTTTTCTGTTCCTGCGTTACTTTGCTGAGGATAATGGCTTCCTACTCCATCCATGTCGCTGCAAATGTTGAACTAATTTACACTTCCACCAACAGTGTAAATTCGTTACTTTTTCTCCACAACTTTGCCAGCATCTGTTATTTTTTGACTTTTTAATAATAGCCATGCAGAAATATGTTTCAAGACCTCCAATGGATGCCTGAAACCTCAGATAGTACTGAACCTTATATATATCATATTTTTTTCCTCTACTACATACCTATAATAAAGTTTAATCTATAAATTAGGCACAGTAAGAGATTAACAACAAATAATAATAACAGAATAATCATAACAATATGCCAGCATCACCACTCTTGCACTTTAGGGCCATTATTAAGTAAAATAAGGGTTACTTGAACACTAGCACTGCTGTCCTGCAACAGTTGATCTGATAACCAAGAAGGCTAAGTGACTGATGGGCAGGGAACATCTACAGTGTGGCTCTTCTGAACAGAGTATTTACGTCTTGGGTGGGACAGAGCAGGGCAGTGCAAAATTTCATCATACTACTCAGAATGGTGCACAATTCAAAAATTTATTGATTATTTCTAGAATTTTCCATTAATATTTTTGAACTGTGGTAGACCCCAGGTAATTGAAACCTCAGAAAATGAAACTGCAAATAACAGGGGCTACTGTATTCCCAGTTTCATCTTAAGGTTTTTATTAATGAACATCTTATCCTAACCAGGCTTTGTTCATGAGTTAGACGAGGAGGAATGGTCCAAACTAGGAAAGTTAGAAACAAATGCATGACTTTAGGCAAAGACAAATAGTTAAATATTAAAGTACACCAGGACATTCTTGTGGCAGGGATAGCTTGCAGTCACATGAATTCAGAAAGTAGATCCACAATCAAGATGTAAATCCTAGATAGAAAGGTCCATTGAGAATATGAGTTCCTTTACCCAAAATAAACAGAGGTTAAGGATCCAGATATAGGCATTGAGACCACAAAAGAAATTTTTTTTCTGTCTAGAATGCATCTTTTCCTTACACTTAGAAATTTGTGACACAAAATAATGACTGTTGAAAGATATTCCATGTTCTACTGTTATGATTAGAATTAGAAGTTAAAAGTTGCACAGTGAAGCTTGGGACTTCTGCATCCATGGTGGTGAGTCTGGAGCCAGTGGGAGACTCCCATGTGGAGGCTGAGAATGGCATTAATAATAAGGAAATGAAGATAAGGTGTGGATCCTTGTGAATCTGGAGTTCTGGATCATACTGGAAGTAGACTAGCCTGAACTATTCATTCAAGTCAATAATTCCATTTTTTGCATAACCCATTTTGAGCTGAAATTTCTGTTTCTTGCAACCAAAAGACTTCTGTGTTGTATAATCACTGATATAACAAGCTATTTCTATATAGTTAGAACACTGTCACAAACTTTAGAGTAGAAAAACCTATATTCATGACATAAATATATAATATGTGTTTCTATAAATGGAAGATATATTTCACTGATTTTGTATCTTCTATCAAATAGTGATATAGAACTGATGTTGACTTAAATAGTAACCATGCTACATATATATATTTTTTATGTGGTTGACATAATTACTTATAAATGTTAGATCTGAAAGGGACTTTAATCCAACTGTCTTATTTTATACATGAGGAAACAAGATTCAGAGAAAATGAGTAAATCTTCAAAGGTCATAAAGACAGTTCTAGAACCCAGGAGGTTTCTGGGTATGTAGTTGAGACCTCTCTCCAGTACATTGAATTAGTAGGACATGATTTGACTTACTTACATTTAAGTCGATGCCATAACATGCCACATATTATCTTAACATCACAATACATTAAATCAAATACCAAGTTGTAATGACCAGTTTTATGTGTCATTTGTCCCAAGTTATTCAATCAAACACGAATCTAGGATTTGCTGTGAAGGTATTTTGTAGATGTGTAACATCTACAGCTGACTTTAAGTGAGGGAGAATATCTTAGATAGTCTGGTTGTGAGTCAGTCAGTTGAAAAGTGTGAGCAGCAGAGCCAAGATTTCTCAGAAGAAGAAGAAATTCTGCTTATGGACTGCCTGCGTCTTTCTGACAGCCTGCCCTATAAATTTCACACTTGTCTAGCCAGCCACTGTAATCATGTAAGCCAATTCATTGTAATAAATCTCAATATATATATATCCTATTGGTTGGCTTCTCTGATTAAACCCTGACTGACACACACAAGTACTATAAAGTCATTTTAGTAAACTTTTTAAAGAAGAAATCATCAAGTAACATATTTTAAGTATATTATGAATAATTATTAAAATTATAATTAACTACAATAGCTTTAATGAGCTTAAAAATATTATTCTACTATAGCACACCATGAATGATAATATTAAAAACTACTGAATTTACATTTATACCCTGACTTCATGCTCCTTTTTAAAAATAATGAATTTTAAGAATTTTAAGCCCTAGCCATATAATTCAGTAATTTTGATGGAAAAGACATCATCTCTTTTTATTTTTAAAAATAAGTTTCTTGAAATCTTGTCACTGGCCTGCGTTAATGTTCTCATTTTCCTTGTGGTAAATTTATAATCTTTTCTAAACTCTCCATAAAAATAAAAACTCATAGTCTTTCCTTAATGTTTCGATCTCATTTTCACTGCCTTAATTTTACTTTCACTGTAAAATGAAATAGAATTGCTATGGTAAGCAATAATGAATCTTTGATGCATTGCTTTTTTTTCATTGACATTTTTAATTCTGTCTTAATAGAAACTGATTTCGTGCTCTGTTCTGTGGCCTACAGATATTCTAAGATGGTTTAAACAGTTTGATTAAGCAATAAATTTCAATATATTGATTACCTGAGTATATATATCTATTTATTAATTGTGAATAATGACATATTATGTTATTTCACATGCTCTTCACTTCTCCGAGTGAGTAGTTCTCAATTATCCATACTCAGAGAAAAAACAGTGGAATGAAAAATCCAAAATGGCAGATCTTCCAAAAATTACTTACATTTGACCTCATATTTAAACACATGGAATTAAACCAGACAGACATTGTAAAGGGCCTGGGATAACACTTAGCATTTTACATATCTGTGGTTCTCAATCTTGGCTATGCGGCAAAATCAAATGTGGAAGTTTTAACATGCATGCCAAAGTCTTGCTCCCAGCGTTATTTCATTCAGTAGGTTTGGAGGGGAGTCTTGGCTTGAGAACTTGCTTGCTTTCCTCTTCCACAGGCTCAGCTAATCCATTGAGGCTCTTCACGTTACTCTGGAATCACAAAATGTAAGAATAAAAAGGGTAGAAAGTCCTGTTGTCCAACCACTCATTCAGTACTCAAGAATCCTAAGCAACAGCCCACAGTGGTCACCCAGCCTTGCTTAAATCCCTCCAGTGACAGCAGATTAACTTCTTCCTAAGGCAAGCTGCCGCATTCTGAAGATTGCTAGAATCTCCCTGAATTTTACATTCATACTTCCCTTTTCAGTCCCCAACTTAGGATGCCTTACTGTCTTTCTTTTTTTGTTTTGTTTTGTTTTTGACTGTTACAAAAGTTTACTTACAAAAAGTTTTATATGAAAATACACATGACCCAATATTTACATCACAGTAAAACAGGCCCTTTGGAGAGGGGACATAAATGTCTCTCCTGAACACAGTCATTATATATCCTTGTTCCAAGGTTTCTAACAAGATGACACCATTTCCTTGTATTACCACCACTCCATTATTGCTCTGTTGCCCACCAGCTGCCATCTCTACACATTCATCTATCACAAGATTGATGAAGGGATGGAATCCCCCACAATATTCCTTGGACATGTCTGCCACCATTTAATTTCAGTGATAACGTTTTGCCCATAAATAATTTCAACATGGAAAGGTAAGCTTTGCTCATAGTGTCTACTCCATGGACTCACAGAGGTCTTGAAACAGAATTCCCCTTCCTGTCATTCTGTCACATATACTCCTACTCTATCAAATGTTGCTGCAGGAAGTCACAAAAAAAGTGTTGATTGGATCATTCCATATCTGAGTTACTCACTATTGCTTGCCAACTCTTGTATTCATATTTTTTGTCTGCTTCTCAAATTCCCCATAGCAGCTGAACAAAAACTTTATATATTCTTAAACCCCATCCCCATTCCCACATTCCCAAAAGATGATCTCACCTCCCAGTTTTTTGTTTGTTTGCTTAGATATTAAGACTATCTTTTTGTATTTGTCTTTTCCATCTCTACAATTGCCTATTTTCACCATTTAAGATGATACTTATGATGACCCTCTATTGTCAAGAAATGTCCATATTTTTCCAACTCTTAACAAATTCACTTATGTCCATCACAGTCTTTCATGCCTTGTATGGAACATTTTTCCATAATTTGCCTATTCTTTATTACATATTTACTCTTTCTCATTGCCCAAAATTCTACTTGGGTCTCCTGTATTTTAAAAACAAAATGAAAAATTTTTTTCAGCCCCGACATCCATTCAATCTACTATTCTCTCTTCCCTTTTTTACACAACATATTTCCATTAATCTCTATTAGCTTCCTTGAGTTCCTCACTACTTCATGGTACACTGTCCTCTCCACCTCTGCCATGGTATTGACTTTCTGCTCTACTACAATAGACTGTTCTCAGCCTCATCTTCTGTGACCTCTTCCCAGAATGTTATGTGCCTCCCTTGATGTGATTTCTGCTTTCTCTGGCCTTTCTAGCCCTCAGTTGATATGCATTCCTGCTACAGCACCTAACCCCTTCTAATAGGTGTTACAGTATCTGCTGCTTGTCTGATCTGTCCCATTAGACAGGAGGCCACATATAGCAGGGACTTACACAGAGAAGGCAATCTGTATGTATTTGATGAACAACATTCAACATTTTAGAAATTTGTAAGATTTTAAGTAACAACAAAGCCACATAGTAAAAATATGTCTGGGTAGCCAGCCTCCCTTTTTCCAATTTTCCCTCTTCTTGCTGCTCTTCACTTTCCTCTTCACATTAAAAATAGCTTTTATAGCTGATAAAATTTATGTGAGAAACCAAGCTGAAGCCCAGCTTAACCTCCCTCAACTTTCTCTTCTTCTTTCTGAGGTAGGATACATTTATTATTCATTAAATCATATCTGTGTGTGTGTGTGTGTGTGTGTGTGTGTGTACACACGTGATACGTTCTCATAAAGGATTCTCACCAAACAAACTAAAACATAAAGCCTCCTGCCACTGACAGTTTGATGGGTATATTTTAAGTTATTTCATCTATGCAATTAATACCTTCAAAAAAATGCAAGCCAAGATTTGCTATAAATAATCCTGATCAGGATAATCAAACACTGTAGTCATGTGACTTCCTATTTTTCTTTCACTTTGATTTATATCTGCCATGTTTGTTAGATACAGCTACTACTGTTTATTGCTGTTAATTCCTTGACACCAAATCTTTCTGAAGGGTGTGTAGGATTTTCCATTTTTCCCAAATGTACATGTATGTTACAAATCTTTCCTCTAAGTGGGGAAATTTATAGCAAAAAATAAATGTTGCATCTGTTCAAATTGTCAAAGAAATTCTGAAAGAATGGAAGTGAGTACATTTAGCTGAGCAACAACACCAAAATGATAAATTCTGGGGAAAAATAATGACTTGGGAAAATGAGATTACAATATATGGACAAAGTCTCAAATGGAGCTCTGTGACATGAATGCAGTACATAATTCATTTTCAATCATAAATTGTTCCTTTGCATAAGCACTTATTAAGTATCAGGCACTGTTCTAAGCACATTGCATGGATGATGGGATTCAATCTTCACTCCATCACTAAGAGGTAGATACTGTCATTATTCACATTTTATCGATGAGGAAACTGTGCCCAAGTCACACTATTTGTAAGTAATAGATCAAGTACTCAAATTCAGATCTGTCTAACTTGAAAGCTCACTATTTCATTTCTTCAACAAATATTAATTGAACACCTACTCTGAGCCAGACATTGAGAAACAAGCAGACAATGATTGCTGTCCACATGGAGTTTACAATCTAACAATGTAGAGAGGCATTAATTAGTTAGTAAAACAAATCATTATTTGGATTAAAATTGTCCTACACACCACAGGCAAAGGCATATTATGTGATCTATTCCAAACTTCTAGACAGTGACTGTTAGAGGTCCAATAAATTTGGTTGAATATTGAATAAGATTGCTTTGAAAGTAAAATGTGGTGGACTTAACCCTGTCTTAGTGGAGGCCAGGCAAGGCTTCCTGAGAAGGTGACATTTAAGCTGAGACTTGGAAGATGATTTGAGCCGATAGCAGGTAGGAAAAGCTTGCAGGGAAAGGGTGTTTTAAGCTGTGTGCCTACAGTGCTTGATTCAAGGAAGAACCTTGGTAGATAGAAGGATGGAAAGTAGACTAGTAAAGCGGAAGCATAGTCGGCAGGTGAGCATGAGTACGTAAGGGCGACCCAAGACAAATGGAGGAGACAAGAAAACTATGGTCACCAGAGGCACACGAGCAATATAAAGATTTTCATCTTACTTTTAAAAGCAATATGTTGCTGGGCGCAATGGCTCACGCCTGTAATCCCAGCACTTTGGGAGGCCAAGGCAGGCAGATCATTAGGTCAGATAGAGACCATCCTGGCTATCTTAGTAGAGACAGTGAAACCCCGTCTCTACTAAAAATACAAAAAATTATCCAGGCATGGTGGTGGGCACCCGTAGTCCCAGCTACTTGGGAGGCTGAGGCAGGAGAATGGCGTGAACCCGGGAGGCGGAGCTTGCAGTGAGCCGAGATGGCGCCACTGTACTCCAGCCTAGGCAATAGAGTGGGACTCCATCAAAGAAAAGAAAAGAAAAGAGAAAAGAAAAGAAGAAAAGAAAAGAGAAAAGAGAAGAAAAGAGAGGAGAGGAGAGGAGAGGAAAGGAAAGAGAAGGGAGGAAGGCAGTATGTTGCCAGGAAAGGGTTTTAATAAGAAGAATGTCAGCAACAGATTTCCACGGATCACTGTAGCTAGAGTGTGGTCAGTGAGGAAGTCAGTTAGTTGCAGCAGCAGTTCAGTCTTGGACAAGGATGCCAGCAGCAGAGAAGAGGAGAAGTGAACAGATGAGTCTTGCTTAGGAGATGAGTGTCTAGATATGAAGGCTAAGACAGAGTGCATCAGTCAGGGTGCCTGTGTTAGTTTTCTATTGCTGTGTAACAAATTACTCCAAATGTAGCAACTTCAAACAACATTTATTATCTCACACAGTGTCTTCAAAGGTCAAGAAACTGGGAGCAGCTTACCTAGTTCTAGCTCAGTCTTTCAAGAGGTTGCCGTCAGGCTGTTGGCAGGTGTTGTAGTCATCTAAGTTTGGACTAGGGCTGGAGGAGCTGCTTTCAGTCTCACTCACATGGTTGTTGCAGACCTTAGTTCCTTACCCTGTGGGTCTCTCCATGGGACTGCTTGACACAGAAGCTGGCTTCCCCAAAGTGAGAATTCCAGAGAGACTCTGAGACAGGGAGGTGATGGTGGGGAGTGGGGAGAGAGAAGGGGCAAGAAAAAGAGAGAGAGAGAGAGAGAGAGAGAGAGAGAGAGAGAGAGAGAGAGAGAATGTGAATGAGAAGGAAGCTGCAGTGATTTTTAGGATCTAATCTCAGAAGTAACACATCATGACTTCTGCCACATTCTACTGGTCACATTGACCAAGTCTGATACATCGTGGGAGAGGACTACACAAGTTCGTGAGTACCAGGAAAGATATCACTAGGGGCCACCTTGAAGGCTGGTTACCACCACCATGTGATGGCACTTTCAAATTAGGGTAATTTGTGAACTTTCTCATGCACACGTGAGTGTATGTGTATGAACAGTTTGTTTTCTTACAAAGGGACAATTTATAAATATATGTGCAAGGATTAGGCAGACCACAAAGGGATCATGCAAGTTCCTAGCACTCTAAGGAGAAAGAATCGTGGAGCGCAGGGACACCATGAGAGGAGTTGTGCTGGGAGACACACTCACAGTGATGTGCTGGAGCCACCTCATAGGACACACGAGAGCTGACTGCATCTGTTTCCAACTTGTATTCAATGATGTCACACTGGTAACCTAAAATAGGTCATGGTGGGAATACGGTACCATGGTAATCAGCAAATACTATAAACCAGAACTTTTGTTTTGTTTGGGTTTTTTTTTTTTTTTTTTTTTCAGAAAGCCAGTTGTTAAACATTTACTAGTACACCACCAAGCATAGACAGATGGAAGCAACCTCTTAAAGTGGTAGCTAAGAGAACTCACACCCAGATCCTACTGTCTCAAGGCAGAGGGAGGACAAAACTCAACCAGGAAGCCAGAGAACACAGGAGCCACTCTACATGCTCTGCACAAACCATCCCCTGGAAAAGATAGCAGAGCAGAGCAGGATATAGATTAGAACCGCATAGTAAGGCTACCTATCATGAATGCACTCCAGCCTGGGTGACAGAATGGCTCTTCAGTGTCTTCTTCAAGCAGGTGTGTGGACAGTGATTCAAGTAACTGAAAGAGAAACCAACAAAGTATCATTTGTCACAGTATCTCAATTATTCTCTCTTAACCATCCTTATCACTCTTGATTTCCCACATCAATGGGGGGAACTTTGGCAGACCATTGAAAACATTAAATTTTCTGGTCAGGTTAGTGAATGAGTTTTGCTTTGTTTTGGTATTTGTAAACAATGGAAACTAACTCTGGCTAAGTTAAGAGAGAAAAGAAAGATGTGGGATAGCTCCCAGAATGAAAAAAGAACCTGAAGAGTGAGACTCAGAAAGAGCAGCCCTGGGTTATCCAAGGGGTAGAAAGTGTTTGATCATCTCTTCAGAGCATCATTGTTGAAATCCTGGTCATAAAAATATATATATATATATATATATATATATATATATAAATTTTTTTTTTACACTGTCCTTGACTTACCCTGCTCAAGATACATTCGTCTAGAATAAAATTTGATTGGCCAACTCTCTTGGCAAGAAGCAAGTTTCCTTAACTAGTGGTCCCACTGGGACTGCCACAATGAGGAGCCATTAGTTCCCAACAAGCAACTCACAGTGCTCTTAAAAACAGGAACAGGAGCTGGGAAGCCAAGGAGCCGCAAACGTCCTCAACAATCTGGGACATGACCTTGCTCCAAGGTCCCTCTTAAGTCACAGGTAGAGGGGAGCAACATTCAGACCACTAAAGTGGAAGTAATTGAGAATTAATTGTTCTTTTAAAATCTTTAGCCATAATATCAATAATTCAGAATGCCATAGAATTTGACATTAGAAGTTAACATTTAAAAATCAAAGGTATATAAATAAACATTGGAATGAAAATAAATAGGAAACTGGAAGAAAAGCTGAAATGTGCTCCTGTATAAAAGGTAAATCAAAGCCACTGTTGTGTCATATCTGATGACCACATAAGTATGTTCCAGTAGCATTGGGAATAAGTGGAAAATTTACAGTTAAAATAGAGACAGGATGTAAGCATTGTGAGTTTGTAGGTGACTTTCTGGTACACATTGGTTGTAAATATGAGGTCAGAGAAAATTCTTGGCCTTGGCGGGACATAGCGGCTCACGCCTAAGAGGCCAAGGGGATTGGATCACATGAGGTCAGGAGTTCGAGACCAGCCCAGCCAACATGGTGAAACCCCGTCTCTACTAAAAACACAAAAATTAGCCAGGCATGGTGGTACATGCCTGTAATCCCAGCTACTTAGGAGGCTGAGGCACGAGAATTACTTGAACCCAGGAGGCGGAGGTTACAGTGAGCTGAGATTGCACCACTGTACTCCAGCCTAGGTGACAGAGTGAGTCTCCATCTCAGAAAAAAAGAAAGAAAGAAAGAGAGAAAGAGAGAAAAGGAAGGAAGGAAGGAAGGAAGGAAGGAAGGAAGGAAGGAAGGAAGGAAGGAAGGAAGGAAAAATTCTTGGCCTTTAGGGCTGTGGGTCCCCCTGGTCTGCATTGTTCTGCTCTTTCCACTCCTCCAAGCCCTGCTGTCCTTCAAGACTCAGCCCACATGTTTTCCCTCTGAGTCTTCCTGGACCAAATCCAGCCCAATCCGTGATTAAGTAGTGTTTGTCATGTATGCCAAGTACTTGGCACTTTTCAAATATCCCCTTAGCTTGTTACACACATCTTTTTAGGTAGGAGTCCTGATCTTCATTTAGGGTTCAAGAATATTGGAGGCAGGATCTTGATAAGTTGGCTGTTGGAGGTTTACTACAACTTTATAAAAGCTTGATCTTTCTACCTTTTTCTAGTTCCTCTTCTTCCTAAACCTCAAAAATATGGACCTTCACAAAGGTTTGCCCCTCTTCTCTCTTCTTTCTACCTCACAATGTTATGTGTTAAAGATTGATTAATGAGAGTATACATATGAAAGCCCAGGAAGGACTTAGGTGCAGATGTTTTAATTTTGTTTGATGCCCTTCCCACTACAAGGTCCCCCAAGCACATGCACATCCCTGTAATGCTTACTAATATTGATAGTATTTGCCTCATGCTACATGTACTTTCTCAATGATCTCATCTACTTGGGTAGTTTCACTGTGATCTTTTAGGGGACAACTCCCCTTCTGCCTCCAGCTGACTCATCTCCCAGCTTCAGGCCCGTATTTCCAATCGAATGTTCTGTATACATCTCAGACTCAGCACATCCTAAATTGAACTTATCCTTCCATACAAACCTAGTCCTTTTCTTTATGGAAGCACTTGATCTCAAGTCATAACTGTTCTAGATGTGAGTCATACTTGAAGTCTCAGAAACATTTCAGCTCCAGAATCCCCCTCTCACCCCCTCCTACCCAATATTGGTTGCCAAATCCTGGTTGAGCCTCCCAGTCTTCCTAATGTTCTGTTTCTCTGGATCCCCATGTCTGACCTTCATTAAATTTCAACTCAAATCCTGCTAGAACATCCCAACTAGTTCCTCTCTCTGTTCCCCACTTCAGCCCATCCTTTATACTAACTATCACCAGAGTTCTTCCCCTAAATCACCAATCAGATTATGCCAAACCCAGGAACCACCACTGCCCCACAACCATAGATCCAAGTTTTTAGGCCTCCTGCTGTTACATGTCAACAAGCTATCCACAATTTGTAGCACCAACCAAGCTGTCT
This sequence comes from Macaca mulatta, assembly GCF_049350105.2. Classification (NCBI taxonomy): domain Eukaryota; kingdom Metazoa; phylum Chordata; class Mammalia; order Primates; family Cercopithecidae; genus Macaca; species Macaca mulatta. The sequence goes on from NC_133422.1 coordinate 30,746,476, forward strand.
GCCCTCATCTCTTCTGAAATCCTCAAACCTAGTGCCATCTCCATATTTCACATTCCCAGAATATGCCCTCCACCATCATACGATTAACTTGGCTGAAACGATTTCCTTTGTCTTGAGTGGTCTTGCCACCAAGATCTTTATAATCCTGCATCCTCCAAGACACCTTACAAATTTTACCAACTAAAATTAATTATTCCTTCTAACAGTAATAACTGCCCATTATAGAGAACTGAATATGTACCAGGGCCTTGACAAACACCATCACATTTAATCCAGACCACAACCCAGCAAGTTAGTTATTACAGACCCCCAATCCTTTATCTAAAACCATGAGGCCAGCTGTGCTTTCAAATTTAAAATGTCTTGTTTTTCAGAAGGGTAATACACTGGTATGTATATCAGTTTCACCACCTGTAAAATGGAGGATAAATACAAGAACAGCACGTCCCTTATGGTATTGTCGTGAAACAGGCAAGGTGTCCCTTCTAGAAGACCCAAATGAAATGCCCATTCAAATGCATTTTTTGGGTCTATTTGTTTGACTGTTATTTTAGCTTTTGAATAATGTGTTACTAGGGAAATAAACACATTATTGTGTGTTTATTTATGGCTCTAACTTTACAGTTTCCTAGTATGTAGCAGGAAGGTGATTTTGGCCTTCATTTTGTTGCATGTTGTGTTTCTTTTTTATTTTTTATTTGCAACTGTTACTTCTTTCTGCTACTTAGCCTAACCCCCCCTGTACTCAGCATTTTCTATCAAAAGCCCAGGCCTCCTGCCACCCCAGTTACAACCCTTTCTTCACTTTTCTGGCCTATTTTATTATTAATTCCTAACTTTCTCTGGCAAAAGAAAAATTATTTAGACAATGATTCGCTTCTCTGACAAAACCACTTCATGACAATTATATTAAGTTTTAGGAATTCAATGTAAGCACCACCAATACATTTTTTCCTTTTATATCACCATGGGTCTGGATGCAGAAGAGACCAAGAATTTAGTACTGGAAGAGACCTTGAATCTCAGCTAGCACATATGACCTGGGTTTGTTTAATTATCTACTATATTCGCGGAAACGAGGGAGCGGGAAGTTGTAGTGACCTGCTCAAGCTCATGCAACGAGTTAGCAAGACAACACTGGCTAGATCCTAGCTGATTTCACCCTGCATCTGTTTTCCATTACTATTGATTAGTTTGTTTTTCCTAAAATTTCAAATAGGATCATGCAGTGTGTATTTTTTGTATCTGGCTTCTTTCACTCAGCATAATGTTGTTGAGATTCATCCACATGGTTGCATACATTGGAAGAATATGCTTTTTTATTATTGAGTAATATTTTTTTGTAAAGACATACCACAATTTATTTAGCAATTCTTCTACTGATGAACATTCGGGTTATTTCCAGGTTTTGCCTATTATAAATAAAGCTGCTATGAACATTCTTGTAATGGTGTTTTGTGAACATATATTTTTATTTCCCTTGGGTAATAAATACTTATGAGTAAGTTTGATGGGCTATAGTGTGGGTGCACATTTTATTTTATAAGAAATTGGTGGTGGCTTTACATCCTTACCCACAGTTGGGGTTGCCAGTTTTTTAAATTGTAGTCTTTCTAATGGACTCGAAGTTATATCTTATTATGATTTGGATTTACATTCTCTTGATGATTAAGTTGCATTTCCCTGATGGATTTTCATGCACTTACCAGCCATTCCCCATGCCTTCCTTTGTGAGGTGTTGGTTCAAATCTTTTGCCTATTTAATTGGGCTGTTTTTCTTCTTATTTGTGAGTGGTAAAAGTTTGTTTTATATGCTCAATAAAGTCCTTTGTCAGAGGTAAGCGTTATAAATGTATTTTTCCAGTCTGTGGCTTGCATTTTTGTATTTTAAAAGAAGTCATTAGAAGAGCTAATTAAAAACAAAATTTAATGAGATCAAATTTGTCATTATTTTCTTGTATGGATTGTGCTTTTAAAATTTCATTTTACTTTATTTTATTATATTTATTCAGTATTTGTGTCATAGCATGAATCATGCTTTTTTTGTATCTTATCAAAAACATATTTTTTTTGCATACTCCACTGCCACAAAGATTCTCTCCTATTTTTTCCAGAAGTTTTATCATTTTAGCTTTCATATTTATGTCTTTAATCCACTTTGAGTAAATTTTTATGGACAGTGTCAGATGAGGGTTGAGGTTCATTTTTTTTCATGTAGATTTCTAGTTGCTTTGGTACCATTTTTGAAAAGACCATACTTTCCCATTGAATTATCTTTGTACTATTGCTGAATATCAGTTACCACAGGTGTATGTGTTTACTTGTGTATTCTATTTTATTGTGCCCATTGTTTGGACAAATCATGCTGTCTTGATTACTACAGCTTCTTGAAATCAGGTAGAGTAATTTCTCCAATTGTTTCTTTTGCAAAATTATTTTGACTATCCTTGGTTCTTTTAGAATTCGTTTGTCAGTTTTTACAAAAAGTCTGATATACCATAAATAAGATATATCACATCATTTATTTAGACCTTCTTAAAATTCTTTCAGCAGTCTTCTGTATTTTTCAGTCTATAGGTTTTGTGTATATTTAATTTTCCATAAGTATTTCATGTTTAATGTTATCATAAACAGAATTTTAATTTCACTTTGCAATTGTTCATTGCTTGTTATATTCTTTATTTCCTTGTATAGAAATACAATGGACTTTTGTATATTAACCTTATATCTTTTCTCTTTTTAATTTGAGACAGAGACTTGCTATATTGCCCAAACTCCCCCCGAACTTCTAGGTGCCAGCGATTCTCCTGCCTCAGCCTCTTAAGTAGCTGGGATTATAGGCACATGCCACCATGCTAAACTGTGGCCTTATTTTTTGAGATTTCATTAGTTCTATTATATTTTTTCTTGGTTCTTAGGGATTTTCTATGAATACAATAATTTTATCTGTGAATAAAGCCAGTTTTATTTCTTTATTCAAATTTATGTTTCTTCTGTTTCTTCCCTTCTTTTTCCTCCCTCACTCTCCTTATTGTTTTGACAGATCTCTAGTACAGTGTTGAATAGAAATGGTGATAGTGGACAAGTTTTCTGTATTCCCAGTGTTAGGAAAAAAACATTCAATCTTTCAACGTTAAAGATGATCTTAGCCTTAAGTTTTTTGTTTTTGTTTCTGTCTTGTAGATGTCCTTTATTAGGTTGAGAAAGTCACCTTCTAATCCAAATTTACTGAGAGACTTTTATCTCTCAGTAAATGATGAGTTACACTGATTAATGTTCAAATGTTAACCAACCTTGTATTCCTGGAATAAGCCCTCACTTGTTCACTATGTATTATCTCCTTTTTATATCTGCTGAATTTGATTTGCCAAAATTTTGTCTTGAACTTCTTAGGCCTGAGAATCAGGAGAGTCAATAGTGTTAGTGCTGGTCCAGAAGCCATCATGCTTCAAAACCAAGAAGAGCTGATTTTCCAGTTGGAGTCTAAAGGCAAGAAAAGACTGATGTCTCAGGTTACGCAGTCAGGCAAGAGGAGTTCCCTCTCAGGGTTTTTGTTCTATTCAGGTCTGGAATTTATTGGATGAAGTCCACCCACATTAGGGAGGGCAATCTGCTTTATTCAGTCTTCCAGTTAGATATTATTCTCACCAGAAACTCCTCACAGGTACATCCAGAGTAATGTTTGATAAAGTGTCAGGACATCCCATGGCCTGGCCAAGTTGATACATAAAAGTAACTATCACACCTCTGAAACAAACATTTGGAACCTTTAAATTTCAAAGTTGAAAGAGAATTAAAAATTCTCTAGTCAGAATTTTTTTGTTAATTGTTTTGCGTGCAATTAAGTGATGTCTAGAGATGTAATGGGCTGACCTAAAAATCACTACATTCATTCGTTTACTTAAAAATTCAACATTTATTTTAAAAACATTATTAAGCGTTAACCATATAATTGTCATTGAAGATATAAAATTAGTAAAAACAAAAAGTCATTGAATTGTGTATTTAAACAAGTCAGTATTATGGTACATAAATTATACTTCACATAAAGCTGTTATAAGAAATAAGATCCGGTTCTTTCCATCACAGAGATGACAGTTTAGTGGAAGTGTGAGGCAAGCATAAATGATTACAATAACTTGTGAACATGCTATAACAGCTGCATGCTTAGCCGCTTAGCACTGGAGTACCAGGGCTCAGGCCTTGGACCTTTTATATTTTCTTCCCATAACCAGTCCCTTCATGATTTCATTCATGGCTTTAAAAATCAATTGCATTTTGATGACTCTCAAATTTTTATCTTCAGCAGATATCACTCCAAATTCTGAGTTCTTATCCAACTGACAACCTATTATCTCTCTTTTAAAGGCTAAAGAGCATCTCAAACTCAATATGTGCAAAACCAAATTCTTAGCCTTCCCCTCCAAATTTGCTCCCTTCTACAACCTTCAGCTCACTTCATTAGCAGCTTCATCTTTCCAGTTGCTCAGGCCAAAAAACCTTTGAGTCATCTTTAATTTCTTCCTTTCTCTCATACACTGCGTTTAATCCATCATGAAATCCTATTGGGTCTACCCTTAACATATATCCAGAATCTGACCACATCCAACTACCTCCCCTGCTACAATCCTGGCCCAGGTCATCATCTTCTCTTGTCTGATTTATTATCTTACTCCCTAACAATCCATATTCTGTAACAACGAAAGATTCTGGGAACCTCTGAAAATGTAACCCAGATCAAGTCAGTTCTCTGATCAAATTCTCCAACAGCTTCCTATCTCACTCCTAGTAAAAGCCAAAGTCTCCAGGCATGGTGGCTCACACCTGTAATCCCAGCACTTTGGGAGGCCGAGGCAGTCGGTCACCTGAGGTCAGGAGTTTGAGACCAGCCTTGTCAACATGGTGAAACCCCACCTCTACCAAAAATAGAAAATTTAGCCAGGTGTGGTGGCGGGCGCCTGTAATCCCAGCTACTCAGGAGGCTGAGGCAGGAGAATCACTTGAACCCAGGAGGCGGAGATTGCAGTGAGCAGAAATCATGCCATTGCACTCCAGCCTGGGCTACAAGAGCAAAACTCTGTCAAAGAAAAAAAAAAAAAAAAAAGCCAAAGTCCTCACAGTGGTCTGCAAGACCCCATAAGATCTGGGCCTCCAACTCTACTACCTTTTGCCAATCTAGTCTTCATTTCTCTTATTTCTGTTCACTCTATTCCATCCATATGGCTTTCTTGCTATTCTTGAAATATTGGCAAGCTCCTGCTGAAGGACCTTTGCATTTTCTGTTCCCTTTGCCTGGAACTGTCTTCATCCCCATTGGCCACCCCCTCACCTCCTTCAAGCCTTAACTCCCATGTTACCTTCTCACTGAGGTCCTCCCTGACTACCCTATTTCACTTGGTAAGCACCCCCTCTACTTCCCACACACCCCCTCCCCTAGCACTTCTTTCCCCCTTCCCTGCTCTATTTTCTCCATAAACACTTACCATCTTCTAACATCCTACATAAATAATTTACTTATTTAGTTCATTGTCTGTTTATCCCCATGAGGCCAAAACCCCCATGGAGGCTTGTCTGTTTTGTTCACCACTATTTTCCTAGCATTCAGAACAGTAGGCATTTACAAAATATTTGGGTAGTGAAATAATATATACTCCTCCAGAACTCTTAAGAGAAGAAAATGAGTGGTTTTCTTCTGTGACCAGGTCAGAGTGTTTTTTCGGGCAAGGATTGCTAAGATGAGGGAAAGGTTGCTGGTTGTTAAGGAAGAGTTAACTGTAGAAGTGACAGTTTAATTGAGTTGTGAAAGATAATCAGGAATTTTCCAGGTGGAGAAGTAGATGGCATTACAGTTAGATGGAACAGTGTGTACAAGGCCAGAACATTTTGCAAAAGCACAGCATGGTCAGAAAATGCTGAAGAGTTGAGTATTGGATTGGGGAATTGTGGAGGGGTGAAAGAGAAATTGTGGGACCGGAAAGGAGGGCTGGGAGGCCATTCAGAGCAAGCTATGGAAGACAAAGGCAGATTAGACCCCAGTCTCCCAACATCCTCTCCAGCACCTTGTCTATTGCTTCATACAGCCTCCCTTTTAAGTCTAAAACACATTTTTCTTTTGGCTACTATAGGTTAATACCTTCACTACCCATGTCTTCCTTTAGAAAAAAGAATGCTTCATGACCCCAGAGTGTTGAAATTTAAGGCAGGTAATTTAAAAAATATGCACATTTTTAAAAGCAAAAAGCTGAAAGAATTTATATTTTAAAATAGATTATAGATTTTTGATTACTCAAATCCAAAAGACTAAAATAATGGAAACTTCAAAAGAAATGACAGCTGATGCCTAGTGCCAGCCTATTTTCATAATCAATTTTACTCTATAGAAAATAAAGTGCCATAGAGGACTGTGGAAATAAATGTAAATTTGGGGGGATTAAAAAAGTGTCCTTTAAATTTTTTAGCAACAGGCAACTGTTAAACTGACATTGATTTTATATTATTACCATTATGATTTGAATTTTTAAATTAAGCAATGAGGGATGGGAAATTGTGTGTAGTGAACTGATCGTGGACTATAATATTAGTTTTTTATTTCTTAAAAGTACTTTAATTCTCTTTAATTTGATTTGTCAATTTGAAGATCGGGTACCTTTTATTATATTAAAAATAGACAGCCTGGGCAACATGGTGAAACCCCATCTGTACAAAAAAATACAGAAAACAGTTAGCTGGGCATGGTGGTATGAGCCTGTGGTCCCAGCTACTCAGGAGGCTGACGTAGGAGGAACACTTGAGCCCAGGAGGCAGAGGTTTGCAGTGAACCAAGATTGCACCACTGCACTTGACCTGTACAACAGAGTGAGACCCCGGCTCAAAAATAAATAAAAAATAAAAATAAAAACAATGAGCAGAACAATTATACATTCATTCATTTAACAATTTTTCTACATCAGTCTGTGAGCAAGAAATGTAATTTAGTTTTGGATTCCAAGTGACCACAAAAGCAAGCAGTTATTTCTCCTTTATTAAAATTCCCATGAGGAATGCATTGAGCTATAGTGTGGAGAACAACCATTCATATGAATTTTTGAGTGTACAGTCTTATTTTATTAAGATAAAACAGTCATGAGAATCTTCCAAAATTCCCATGGAAATCATATCATTTCCATTGACTTGTGTGTATAAAACTGACTAAAATGTTGTTAATTTCAGATTCTTATAGAAACCTGTATTTGCCTTCAAATGTCTCTAAGACTTCCTACGTTGGAGTACACTAGCCCTCATCCAGCTTATGCAGGCCTGATACTACTATAACAAGACCTATTTTTCTATACCTAAGCAAATATATTCATAGTATTTTAAAAATTGCTTTTTTTGCAACATTTAGCAAGAGTCACATAGTTGTTCTGTCACTCTGACCCAGAAATCCTGCTCCTAGGAACTTACCCATGAGAACTAATTCCACAAAAGCAAAAATCCAGTTGCACAAAGATTTTAACACTATCTATAACAGCCAAAATCTGAAAGCAAAATCATTTTCTACAACAGGAAAATGACTTAGAAAAGCATAGTGCATCAACAAGGTGTCGTATATGTGATCATTAAAAAGGAGTCTAGGAAGTGGCAGAAATGTCAAAAATATTTTTGATAAACTTAAAAAGCAGTATTTTTAAAATCACATTTATGTTGTGATTATAAATATACAAAAATCGATGAGCTAGTGGAGGACTAGAACACAATATGGAAAATAAAAACAATTGTTCAGATTAGGATATCGGAAATTAGGAGTTTATTTTACTTCTTATAAAAATGTCTCAAGTTTTGTTTTACATCAGCTTTTCAATTAAAGAAATATAACTACTTGCTATGCAGAATCAATTTATACCATAAAAACACGTCCACATAGGTCACAAATAAAAGCTGGACTTGTATAGAAACGATCCATTTGTGTACTCTGTGCATTTCCTCCTGTAGCTAACTTTCTAGTGCCATCATTTTTACCAATGTCTTTAAACTGTGTGGAGTTGCTTCCAAGATCATGTTGGACCCCTCTCAAACCTATGAAACCAAAATCTCTGGGGATTGGGCCTAGGTGTATATGTATCTTAATTCCACCCTCCCATCCTCAGGTAATTCTAACATGCAATTAGGTTCAGAATCAGCGGCCTTGAAGATGACCTTTCCAAATCGGAAATTTAAAAACAAAACAAAACCTCATTTTAAAGAAATACAAAAGTTATAGTCAACATTCAGGTGACTACTTTCAATTTTGATTTCTTGGGATGTAGAAATGAGTGGCATATATGTTCATAGTACTACAATCCCAGGCATGATTTTGTGCTGTCCTTGGAAAGCACCAGACTAAAGAAGACCCTGCAGAACGTAGGTGATCCCATCCCAGACCATATCCTCAAGGAACTGGCTCCTGTGTCCACGTGGCCTTGCCAAAAGGCAGCTAGAGGTTCTCAGGAATTTCCCAGAAGGCAAATATTCCTTTTCTCATTAAATTTGCATATGGTGCTCAAAAT